>NC_088855.1:8745000-11145000 GCF_963853765.1 Magallana gigas
TGCAAATTGAACAAATTAACTGAATAGAGAAATAAACAAAGTGACGATGAATTAGTATGATGATGACCTTGTCAGTTTCAAGCATGTTTTTTTTTAAACATTACATGTATACAGTAAACATGATAAAATATGTTCAATTCAGTTTTTATTGACACTCCAATGCGCTAATGGGAAGGATTGATCTTGCAACAAGTACACTTTGAATACCGGGTATTCTTTTTTTTCTTTTTGAGGGGGGGGGGGTAGAATTACACCAATTTCAAGATATTAGTTTGTTTAAAAAGACTATATTAACAAAACTAGATGTATTCACAAAACATGTATGATTTTATTCATAACAATTAATTATACAACTAACAAAACAATGCACTTTTATAATTCATTATCAATAAAATCCTACGAGTTTATCTTATTTCACAACTGGGGGCATTAATTGTATGTCTTTCCTACTCTGTTTTTTTTATTTGTGTAAATATTGAAATTATAATCACTTTGTGGTGCAATCTCGTATCTATTATCAAAGTTAATATTATTAATCAACTGTTGAATGTAGTGTTATCTAATTGTTTATAGCAACATGTTATCAGAAGTCAAATACCATTTGGACTGTGATAATCATTTCACTATATATAGAAGTCATATGCGTACATTATAACCTTTAACTATAGTAAAACCAATTAATACTATCAGTATTATATAATATTCTATACATTTTTGTCTCGGGGAGTGCAAATAATTTTAAATGCGATCATTAGATAGGCCGACGGCCTGCTCCCCCCCCCCCCCCCCCCCCCCCCCGACCCCAAAATTAAACCAGTTTTTCCTGCGTGGACTGTTATATTGTAAATTTTGTATTTACACCCATTGAACCAATAAATTTAAATTTACAATATGACAGGGCCAACATAGAGGTTTTTGTAGCAAAATCATTGGGCTTTCCATGTATATACATGTATCATGACCTCAATCTGTTTAAAAATGGGCCACATCAATCAATCAATGATCATTTTAAAAAATAGATTAACATGACTGGGGAGCACCTATGGATATCTTATTATGGTCCTTTAGGAAGAACCAGATGCCGATCATTTAACAAACATCTAAAAATTGTAAAAATAACCATTTTACAGATTGGGTTTGAATTCGAGCAAATTAATTCAAATTTCTGCAGTTATTTTGGGATATCTATAACTTCAATTTCACTCTTCATTTCCTTTTTTTCAATCCAATTTTTTACATACTCCCCAAAAAAGTGAGGGGGGGGGGGCAATTCCATGATAATTAAATTCTTTATATGAAAATTTAAGAAAATTAGTTTCTCTGAGAAAAAGTGGTGGGGGGGGGGGGCAGTCTGGGCTGCCCCGATGCTACGTGCCTGTTTTTAACTATATTCAGTTTTTAAAACATTTAACAAAAGATAAGAAAAACAAATATTGCCTGAAATTGACCATTTAGCTACATAGCATTACATTTATAGAGAGACAATTAGACAATGAAACTTCAAAATACAGAGAGATACATGTAGTAAATGACCACACATATACAATGTTGCTACAAGTCAATGATGTATATAACATATTATAGATTTTTTAACTTACTGGATTGATGCATATTGAAGCAAACATTTACAAAATGACAATCATTGCAAAATGTAAAATAAAAAAAAATAGTCAATATTATAACAATGAAAAGGGGTACATCATTATAAAATAGCAATAGAGGCCAATTAAGAGAATATATAGGTGCATAGCAATATCTTGATTAACCTATACATGATGCATTGTTACACACAGCAATATATTATAAACGTATGTATAGACAATGTATATCTACATGCATGCATTACATTGAATATCTAGAAGTAAGATAAGTATGCATACATACAACGTAGCCATGTTAAATTATAGGCGCTCCCCATCGCAATCAATGTATGAAAAATATGCATTCCTATAAAATCATTATCCATGTTTGTATGAACACTGATTAAGAAAAAAACACCGGTTTCTTTGTAATCAAAATTTGTGCATGTCAATTTTCATCACGGAGATTCTCCAAGCTTCTTCTTTGATATGAGAAAACCTTAGCGGCAAGAGAGAAATGTCCACTGTATAAATAATGAGAACGTGTGGAGACTTATATGTACTGGTTTTGTATAAATTTTAATAATTTTTTCTGTTTCTGCAATCTATTACAGTAATATGAGATCCTAGATTTCGAGAAATCCAGAAAGAAGGACAGTGAAATATAACTGCGACAAGTTCGCGTTGACTTTTGGTACGTACTGTATACAGTCTATGTACATAAAATGTCCGTAAGGTATACTAGGCAATTGACTGTCTCATACCAAAAATAGATTGTTAATGTATTCAAAATTATAAATAGTACTTCGTTATCAACAAGGAAATGGTTTGTTTTACATAGCAACGCTCTATAATTATTTACTTCACATGTGTTTCTCTTGATATTTGCAATCCAATTTTGCTGTTTCATGTTGTTGTATATATAAATGGTAATTTATACGGAAGATATATCCAAATCTACAAAAACATGATTATCAGTAGAAAATTGTCCTATAATATGGAATCACACGTGGAAACTGCATGATGCGTATACATGTACAATGCTGAAAAATGAAAAGGAACACGACAGGCCTTCAGTATTACAATATAGGAAAAAGAAAGGTAATATCAAATTGTATGCTATATATGGTATTGAAAATTTTAAGAATTTCAAATCCAATTTCAAATTGTAAATCAGTTGCTTTAAGTATGCTTACATGATCAATAGCATATAATGCGTGGTACGTAATAACGGTGTTCTAATGACTATACTATATAATTTACGCGTGCACACGTTTAGCTGATCATGCTTTGGACATTTCAAAGTCCATGCACCTTTTCTTATATTTTTTTTTTACCCAGGAAATTTTGAAACTTACAGTTTAATGGTAGGACAGTGAATTTTCTTTTGGTGTTGTTATAGTATGTCAAATCACCCCCCCCCCCCAATCTAAACAACTCTCACATCAGTTCTTGGTAAAAAAAAAAAAAAAAAAAAAGAAAGAAGGGGGGGGGGGTGATTTTGCAAGCTTATTTAATTTTGTACAAATACATCTTTCTATTTACATTTTCTCATTATCTTCTATTTTTTACCAGGCACGTACGTAGCATCGCTTTTGAAAAGGAAAAGGGGGAGAGAGCCATACTCATCCAAAAAAAAAGGCAAAAAAAAAAAGACGATTCGCAAATGACGAAATTCCTAATCCGGGGGTGGGGTGGGGGTAGGGGGTGCATATACCTAACTATAACTTCAATTTCATTGTTGATTGCCTTATTTTCAAATCAATTTTAACATGGTCCAGTAAGTGGGGGGGGGGGGGGGACTCCATGATTATTCAATTTTCTATACGCAAATTTATATGAAAAATATGTGTAGCGAGAACGCCTTCCCCTCCCTCCCACCTGATGCGTTCAATTCGAAAGGTTTTTATATAAATTATATTGCAAGAATTTTGAACTACATTTTTTTTTTTGGTCAAAAGTGTATCCGAGCTACAGTAGTTTCTCCTGTACAACCTATAACGTTATAACAATCATGAATTTTGCATGCTTTTTATAGGCTACAGCAGAGACATAAATAACATTATTTATTTTATGTTATTTAATTATGTCTCTTGCTACAGCAAGTGATTTTTTTTTTTGCCTGTATAGAGGGTGTCAAAGATAAAATAATTAAATATCATTTAGATAACTGTTATTATGAAAATGTGCAATATGCTTTTGAAAAAGTTTTTTTTATTACGCTAATGATCATCGACGGAACCCACGGGTTTTCTATCCGTTAGAATAGGATAGAAAACCCGTGGGTTCCGACGATTGCTTACAATATCAATCGGGATCGGTATTCTGGATTTTTGGGCATGCGTACTGAAGTGTGAGGTATATACCATCCCGGTTAGTGGGATTTAACCGAACTCAAAATGTCCCAGTAACTGGGAAATTCACTACGCAGTGAATAATTCCAAATAAATAAAACATGACTTTAAAAATTGTTTTGATGTATTTTATTAAAGAAATAAATATTATTTTGTTGTGTTTTTTTTTTTACAATGTACTTACATAACGTAAAATAAATTGTATATCAATCCACATTTATAGTTTTCGAGTTATCTCTCTTTTGAATGTATTGTGGAAAATGTTCAAGTTCAAAAGGAGCCAAATTTAAAAAGAAAACTGGTTGAATTAAATGATGGCTGATGATGGAACACAAAGAAGTGTGGGTGAGACACTTTAAAAGACACATAAATTTATTTACCTATGTATGGAACGCCAAATTAACATATATTCAAATATTTGTACCTATCTTCAAATAATTGTACCTATCTTCAATTCAATTGTACCTATCTTCAATTCAATTGTACCTATCTTCAATTCAATTGTACCTATCTTCAAATTGAATTAGAGATAGGTACAATTCAATTATACCTATCTTTAATTCATTTGAAGATAGGTACAATTGATTTGAAGATAGGTACAAATGCAATGAATTGAAGATAGGTACAATTGAATTAAAGATAGGTACAATTGAATTGAACCTATCTTCAATTACTAAAATATTGGCAATAATGAATACTCCCTGTATAGTACGTCATTTTCGTTACGTCACGATAAAATCGGGATCGGGATAATAAAATAGACAATATGATTTTGTCAACTTTTCGAAAGATTGAGCCTTAAAACAAACAAAAACTCATAATAATTGTTACTGCGTTAATAAATAGAGTGATTATCAACTGAATTATACATTCTTTGATAAAATTATGGAAAAAAATAAAGCCAGTTTTTTTATTTAGGTATATAACGTTAGTGACCCTAACTACGTCACTACCCTAACTCCGTCACTTTTGGGGTATTCGGGTATACATGTTTTTGGCTTACTTATTGATATACATGTATATTTTAATAAGTAAATGATGCCTTTTGCAAATATATTGCACACACACTCGTTTCCCTCCATGTTGAAATGTCTTCAAGGGAGCGTTCATTATTTTCAACAATACACAAAACGAATTGAACCTAGGTATAATTGAATTGTACCTATCTTCAAATCCTTTGTAGATATGTCTGAATTGAACCTATCTTCAAATCAATTGTACCTATCTTTAAATGAATTTTACCTATCTTCAAATGAATTAGAGATAGGTATAATTCAATTGAACCTATCTTTAATTGAATTGAAGATAGGTATAATTCATTTGTACCTAGGTATAATTCATTTGTACCTAGGTATAATTCATTTGTACCTAGGTATAATTCATTTGTACCTAGGTATAATTATTTAGAGATAGGTATAATTATTTACACCTATCTTCAATTCAATTGTACCTATCTTTAATTCAATTGTACCTATCTTCAAATGATTTGAAGATAGGTACAATTAATTGAAGATAGGTACAATTATTTGAAGATAGGTACAAATATTTGAATATATGTTAATTTGGCGTTCCATACCTATGTGCATTTAATACATCACTAGACTATAACGTTAGGCCTATCGCCAATATTCGTCGTTTGGTTTTGAATCATTGCTAGGCCTAAATAACCAGTGTGGTGTTGGCAATTTAATCAAAATCTTGTTATATATTTAACCAATTTTTCTTCCATAGAAAAATATTAATGGACATTCTTATTAGAAATAATATTATTAGAAAATAATATTCAAAATTAAACGCGTCAGTGAACTTCACTTATTAAATCAACATCTTCATTTTTACTTTAAACTATTGTTACATGTATGTGGATACTACATAGATGATCTAAACATATTAAATGAACAAGAGTCATAGTCGTTTTATACAATTTTATTGACCAAAACAAACTCATTTATGTTCAAGAATAAATTCAACACATAACATTAAATCTCAAATTACAGCTAAAAGTTTTTCCAAAGATATTGTTCTCAATAATGAAAGCAAGCTGGACCTGTCTGCTATACCCAAATTAAAGCGAAGAATCAAGGGTACCCCAAGACAATGTAAGTATCTCAAAGAGAACTTTAAAATGTGTAATTACTAAGCTCACTAGGATAAGGCATCATTTTACTAAATATCATTGCGATGGTAACCATCTCAAATTAATGTAATTAACGACCTTGACCCTTGACCTAAAAACTTTCAAGGTAACTGCAGACAGACCAAATATACTTTCTTTTGGCGAAGTGTATTGAAAAGAATTATGAATCACAAATATTTTTCAGCGAGATTTTCAAAGTTCTGCCATGACCTTAAATATCAGACATACAGACTTAGCTCAAGTTTACCGCACACCCCTCACACTCTGTGTGAAGCATGAGCTGAATTGAGCCAACGAGAGAGGTCATCCTCTAGACAAGTGATCTCTGATGGACAAAAGGGTGGCCTAAATGATATAATTAATGATCTATATTTCATATTGTAATGTGTGGTATGATACAATGTTCAAAATTTGATACATACATAATACAATACAAATAACAAGATATTGTGTTGTTTAATACAATTATTATATTCAATATTAAATGATATGCTATAGCATAGGCTCATACACAATACAATACAAATAATTATATTCATGAATATTAAATGATAGGCTCATATTATACAACTTCCTTTTCAATGTTATATATTACATTACATTACAAATGTAAAATACATGTATTATATCAAATCATACAATATTGTCTCATTTTAAAAAAGAATGTTGTATATGATGCTCCAAAACATTTAAAAATGTCCAGTATAGCACCAATACCCCCACCCCAACTTTGTCTCAGTGAGCTAAAACTTGACCATCAATTATTATTAGAGAAATTTACTTAATAAATAAAATAATCACAAAGAGATCAAAATGTCAATGTTTTCTAAAAAAAAAAAAAATTCTAGCAAAGCGGAACTGCACAGAAAAGAACGCAACAGAAATCACAAGCCATACTTTCTCAGAAAGCATTGAAGAGGGAGAGAAAATAGCATATGGATCAAGTGTATTTGAGGTATATATCACAATAATGTAAATAACAATGTTTAATTAAATATATAATATTGTTCCCTTAAAAATCATGTCTGGGCTACAATGAAAATTTCAATAAGAATTGTACTAAGGAGGCTTACTTAACCTTGAAATGTTTTCTACACTCATGCAGCCAAAAACTACTTGATACTTGTTAAATATGCAATTCTGCATAAAAGTTTGTATTTTCAAACATGTAATCTCAGTAAATGTGAACAAAAATCCCTGGATTTGAACTCATTATCTGCTGTTAACAAGCCAGCTGAGCTATGACGATATTCAACAAAAATGATCAATACAAACAATTTAACAAAACATTTCAATTACCGCCTTGTGATGTACTAGTGCAAGTCTAGGCGAAGTGAGATACCTTAATTGTTACCAGTTTTGTTTAATAGGAAACAAATTACACAAATGATGAAAAAAATATCTTTCTGATGGCAAAAATTTAGCTGTGAATCTTTGACCTTTAGTCTTGTAATATCAATAGGGTTCAACTAAGGGTGTTAGTTCTACGAAGCACAATCTTAAACAAATCTAAGCAATTAGGTAGCAAAAAAAACGAAAAAAAAATATTTTCATTAGTTTGAAAGAAGTAGATGTTACACATCACTTGAATTTATTCAACGTTCTAAAGAATTATTAACTTCTTTACAGAGCTTTTCCACAGACCTTCAATGCTACATGGAACTTCTGTTGCTGTACAAAGGGTTTACTCCTATTGGAGATTTTTTCAACCACTTTGTACTGAGAGACTATGATATGAATGCCAGGCAGCTTGAGGTATATCAAAATATGAATGCTGTAGAGCATGTATTCTCTGTGATAGTATATTCAGGTATGAAAAATCAACAGAAATTAAAATTACATAAGATTCTGGAATCAACAGATGGCTGTTTACATAATGAAAAATAAACACCCTAATCAAACACTGTATTGGTTGTAATACCAGAGCGAAGTACTGAGAAACGCATAAACGAGTCCACATTTGATACAGTGTATTGGGATAATAGTTCTATGTTCAGATTTGTCTAATGTAATCGCAAAAATTGGTAAAGAAGAATAATATTTTTGTTACCTTTAAAGATTTATGCCACAAAAGTATCAAGCTGCAGAAAGTACACATTATACCTAAACAGTTAACACATACTTAACCTTCATTTAGCATGACAAGCCTTAATACTCTTAAGGTGAACAAAATATAAGCATAATCAAATGAAACAGACTGAATTTATACATGACAAATCACCAGAGTAAGCATTATAAACACACAGCTCCTTTCATATATAGGTACTTTGTTTTTTTTTCTTTCAGGCAAACACATTTCTGTTTGTTCGCAGAAAGAGCCTCTGCTTCATAGAAAGTGCATTTCACTGGTGCTTCGCATGCGAGTGCAACACCACTAGGGCATCACTAATCAATGGACTCTCGGACTCTGTTGATATATCATATGAAGGTACATTCTGGAATAACAAATTTAATAAGCATAAAAATTCTGAAAATTATACATATAAAACACATGAACAAATTAATCATTTTCTTTCTCTTTTAAAACAGTACTAGTATACATTGATTATCTATACAAATACAATTAAATATCTTTGTAAAATGTTTCAACTGTGTTTTAAGTCTCAAAAAATAGCTTAAAGCATATATGTAGTTAGGTCAGTAACAGAACAAGAGACCCAAAGGCTACATTGCTCACCTGTATAACAATGATCAAAACTTTGGCTTGCCATAGATATCGTTAGTCACTATTCCTGAGGTATCCAGAATCACGGTCTGAAAAAAAGGGGTAAAATTTTAGAATCATGAACAACACCCAACCCCCCACTTTTGATCAAATTTTGCCTGAAAAAAGTGTGTGTTATACATATTGTGTTTTGCGACTCTACGCTAAATGAAAAAAGAGAAGAAGATTTTTAAGATTTAATACATTTTTACCATATTACCACATTGGCCAACTTTAAAGCCCTAACCCCTAGCCCATGGAAAATGAATTTAACAATTTAACTAGAGGACTTAATGGTCATAATAACTTTGCATTTATTTTTTATCCCACATATGTGGGATACAGAGTTGAGACAGTTTTTGAAATTTGGCATTTTTTGCATATTTGGCCCCGCCTATGGCCCTTGGGGGTGGTAGAGCCATGAATTTACTAACTTAGATTCCTCTTACCATACATTAAGCATATATGCCAATAACTTAGATCAGTTTAACAATGAAATATGACACAAGTATTCATCTCCTTGAAACTGGACTAGTTCCATTCCAAGTAATAAGGAAAATTGCCTAAAAATCGATGTAAATCAGATGAATTTATTATCTTGATGGCTTAACAAGCTGAAGTAGACATACACAGCAGCGATGCTATATCCCCTTTGCAACGAGTTGTGCGAGGAGATAAAAACATAACAACTTTTTACTTATTAATTAATTGTACTCCAAAACAAGAGGCCCAATGGGCCACATCGCTCACATGAGCAACACTGGCTTAAAGCCCCAAGTTGGGGGGAATTTAATGCAGCCACTGTATGACACACACTGCTTGTTTTAAACTCAATTTAATTGGTTTGTTATCAGAATCTGTCACCTAGCATTAGATTCAGCTGTATATAGAGCAGCTGAGTTGCAGAGCCATCAGCTCAGCACTGCTGGTATATCACTGACTTTCATTGATAAAGACCAATTGCTAACTTTTTATGTAAAATTTCTCAAATTAATACAATTAATTAACAATAGCAATTATTTATCACAGCAAATAAACCATATTTACATAATATTCAGTCATCATTATCACTCTCAGAGTCCGAGTCTGAACTATTTACTTACATCTTTAATATCTTGAAGGTTTTGCGGACAAGGTTGTTTTAAAATTAGTATGGTCAAGGTATCCAAACCAACTTAGTGTTCCTTACCTTGGACACAAGTGGGAATAAATTTCAACATATTCTTGTTATTTCATTCAGTAATGCTGTAGCTATTTAGGCAGAGCATCACTGCAGAGTCATAAATCTGACTGGATTGTAACCTTTTGTTGACAGCAGACCCTGATGAAAAAAGTTTCTCCCATGGGAGAAAAACTGGGGCTTTAATATGGGAGCTCAATAAAGAAATAAATGGCAATTCAAAAAGTTCACCTGGATATGAAGTTGGTTGGTCACGTGATCAAAACCTGTAAATCCCAAAGGGCTTCTCAGTAGATTTGATCACGTACTAACCAACTTCATATCCCCGTGAACTTTTTAAATTGCCGTTTATTACTTATATTTACGTTTGAAAAAGACAAAAATTGTTCAGAAGTGTAAAAATTACCAAGATTGTAAGTTTTGATTTAATCATTGCATGTTCAAAATCAAAGGCCTGAAGGGCCATAATGGCTTACGGGTTTGATATGACTATATTTACATGGATCGAGTATGATTCCCTCTATTTCTAACGGAAACTTTAGTTTATTTATAGCTCTATAGAAAGTAACATGTAATTCATAGATCTACAAAAAACTAACAGGACCAATATCAACATGCCCCATTTGTTGATTGCATGGTCGAACCTTAGTGACCGAAACAGACAGGATTGAAATCTAGACGCCTCTTTTATCAATTGATTGAAACCACCATTGCTTTTAGGAAAATCATAGACTGCATAAAATAATAATGATGATGTCAGATTCAAACTCCAATATGAGACAATTTGTTTCTTTCTTTTATCCAACGACTGAAGTATATTAACTGTAAATTCATTCAACTATATAGGACACAAAAACACTTAAAACCAACATGCTCTCAAATAGCAGTATTATGACCTTGTATTCCTACACACTATGAACTTGCGCGAGAGTTGGTGCACGGTGCGACGTAACAGCGCCACAGGCAGCGCCAACTCACTGCGCGTAAAAATAATATAACCAATTGATGAAATGTACTGCATGTTATGTACTATAATTAGTGAATTCTCATTAAATCTACACCAACAAGTATTATTCCATTTTATTTGTATTTCATAAATGTATATTTATTAGGGATGGGACGATCCACCGGTGCATCGCGGTATTTATTTTGACGATATTTGGATCGATACATTTACTATTGATACAACGATACCTTACCGAACTTTTTTTATTTTTCAAAAATATCCGAGCTTCATATATCGGCTATTTTTAGTCCGCGCGCCTAATATGAAAGTACAAAGATGGCGGAAAACCTCGTTAAGTTGTCAAAACTGTTAGAAAGCTAAATATGGAGTGTGGAAAACTTTTGGAGTACTCGTTTATGAAAAACTAGTGTACACGAGACTATAAAGTTATTTGTAAATTGTGCAACGCTCATTATGAATATAACAGAATAACTTTGGACATGCGGTAATACATCGGCAGGTTGAATAAATTTTAAACGTTTATTCATGTTTTGATTTAATTGCAATGTATCGTGATATGTATCGTATCGCATCTCATGTATCGTGATATGTACCTAATCGGCTCAGTACAGTATCGTCCCAGCCCTAATATTTTATAAGAAATATATATTCACAAGGCAGTTCTAACACCTTCTGTTTTATTTTTTCCCCCTTTGTACAGAGATAAACTCTTTGGGGGGGGGGGGGGGGGGGGGGGGGGGGCAAGAAACAGGCAGAACTATGAAATTACAGCAAACTTGTTTTGACACCAAATTTAATTAAAATTAATTACTGCACTATAACTTTGCAGTCAGTCTCTCTTCACATGACATGTGCACACGTCATTTTCAGAGGCATACTACCGGTATATACGATGTCTCTATGTTATAATAATGTGACATCGCTTCCGTATATGACTTGCAATCAAGCTTAACTGCATATTGTTTTCTTATTTGAGGTCATTTGGTCTCAAGTTTCCAATATTTTTACGACAAATAAACAGTTCAATCATAGCACAACCAAGGTAAGTCCATCGAGCGAACATTGTGCTATTTTTAGATCTTGGAAAATCCCCAACATTCGATAATGGCGGAGGTGTCGAAGAAGGCACATTATATTAAAACAAGTAGTAAATGCCCCTCTATTTATGCATTTATTACCGATTTATAATCCCAGTTTCAAAATATCTCAATCATAAGTTCAGTTCTTTAACCGTTAAACACTTTCCCCCTTGCTGAGATCGATGTCGATCGAAGTTAGCGTCGCTGTCTGCGGGTGCAAACGTTTTTATGAAGATTGAACGAAATAACGACAACTTTACATTAACTTATCACTGTTAGGATCTGAAATAATTGGGAAAAGATTTTTTGCTTATAATACATGTAAGTATGCATAGCGGAAAGCATGGCGGTACTGTGTGATGCATGGCGGGGGCCTATACCTCTGCTTAGGGAAAACACTGCAGCTGATATTCATTCGCGTTAGATTTCGAGTTTGTTTAAATAAAGTCAATTCATATTGGTTACAATAACATACGTGATAATAACATATGGAAAATATAATCTTGCTTAAAGATATTTATTATGAACAACAAACAGTTAACTTTGCCACATTCGAATAGAACTATTTTTTGTCGCGCATGTTCAGATAACTGAACTCTTTGCCGTAAAGATTATCCGGCAACTAGATGGCCGTAAGCCATAAAAACGTTAATTCATTTAAGAAATAAACAGCAATTCAAAAAGTTCACCAGGATATGAAGTTGGTTGGTCACGTGATCAAATCCTGTGAAGCCCAAAGGGCTTCTCAGTAGATTTGATCAAGTACCAACCAGATTCATTTCCCCGTGAACTTTTTAACTTTGCTGTTTATTACGGTACTTATATTTACGTTTGAAAGGGACAAATCGTAGAGAACTGTTAAAATTACCAAAATTTTATGTTTACAATAATCCAAGCGACAAGCGCGTGCTATGATCATTGGGACGTCAGGAAAAGGTTCATTAAGAATTGAAAGTTTTCGCTATTTTATAGGTTCATATAAGGAAACATTTTTGCAATTGTAAATATTTAAGAAATAAACAGCAATTTAAAAAGTTCACTGGGATATGAAGTTGTCACAATTTTTACAATCTAGAATCGTAACTATATATACCTTTTGTGTAAATATTGGCATTTCTGGTGCATTGGTTATTCAAAAGAAATTTTTAAACATTTTTCCTATGTTTTTCTATGTTAGACTTTGACCCCGTCTGGGGCTACAGTTTTGGTCCGAGGGTCACGATTTTTACAATCTAGAATCTTCATTTTACATATCAAAGGCCAATTCATATTATAAAGAATGTGCGTAATTCAAATACTTAAAGGAATTTACTTGCCATGCATGCAAAATTACATATCGTTGATTTTAAAATAAATAAAAATCGATAAAATCAACTCCCGTCAGTACTTTGATTACACTATTTTCACTATATATACACAAGCTTTTTTAAAAAAATATTGGCATTTCTTTTGCAGTGGTTCTAATGAGAAAAAGATTTTTAAACATTTTTCCTTGGTATTTCCATGTGAAACTTTGAACCCTGCCCGGGGCCCCAGTTTTGGTCCAAGGGTTAGGATTTTTGGGAGCTGATTTTAATCAACTCTTCTATGCAGTTACTCTGACAAACCAAAAGTGAAAAAGTGTTTGTACCAAAACACAAATCATCGCCACTGACAAGACTTAGTTCTTGAAAATAATTGATAAATTCGAAATAATGTACTGGCACTGTACCAGTTATCGATTAAAATTTAACATTTTTCGTAATTCCTTATTTCTTGGTATTTTTGGATAAAACTTGATATACTTTAAAAAGTGAAATCCTTATTTATCAATCTGTTAGTTTATATCATTATTTAGAACCAAAAAGATCTTGTTTTGTGCTTTTTAGCACGCCCTGAATTTGCCGAGTTGTTATGATTTACTGTACCAGTTATCGGCTGCATGATAATAACATAGTAAAATCCGTGTTCATGTTGATTTTATACTCTGCTAAATGTAGTTTGAATTATGCCCCTTGTGGGGTCAGACTAAAGTAGTCGGGGTCATGATACATTATAAACAAAACTCATAAAATTATTCGTTTATTATCATACCGTAATGCAGCAAATCGTAGACTATTCAATACATAATTGTGCAATCAGGCGTTCAATTGCGCTACGAATCTCTCAGAAATTTGTGAATTCCTTTTGTTTATAATGTTAAATGTATTGATATTATATGGCAAATCAGAGAAGGGATATAATAACGTATCACAAAGAGGTAATGTTCTATTTTTAACTTATTACGTCATTTCCCCCACTGCTGAAAGTGCAAAGATGTAAAATCGGCGGTAAACATTGATCGTTTAAGCTCATGTATAAAACATATTCAAGAAAGTTTTAAAGCAAACTTACTTTACTTTTATTTTAAAGATTTAATACATTTTTACTATATGGCCATATTGGCCCCACCCTAGAGCCTGAACCCCTGACCCAGAGTCATGAATTTCACAATTTAGGTAGAGGGCTTCATGGATTTTCTGCAGCAGGCAAGATAATTAATCCCAGGGGATTAATTGTTCTGCTCTCTCATCCTTTTCTTCTAAATTTTAACAATAAGATTTTTTTTCAGAAATGACAGAATGGGGTTATTATCTGATTACCTGTTAAAATTAACAGCATTAAAGCAGAAAACAATAGAATAAATAATTAAAAAATAAAATAGTGAAAAAGGATATCTTAATATATATCTTGATTTTAGAATTCAATAAAATTATCATAAATCATTGTGTACGGTATATTAACCAAAATAAAGTATGAATATTATATTTTAAATCCATATTTCAAAGAATGTACACAATACTACACATCAT
Source organism: Magallana gigas (assembly GCF_963853765.1). Taxonomy (NCBI): domain Eukaryota; kingdom Metazoa; phylum Mollusca; class Bivalvia; order Ostreida; family Ostreidae; genus Magallana; species Magallana gigas. The sequence goes on from NC_088855.1 coordinate 8,759,833, forward strand.
TCAAATTTTAACTTCAAAACAAAGTTCATTTGCAAACACAGACAGTGCAGTAATTAATCTCAATGTGACAGATAAAGATAAAGCTTAGAATTTTCTTCCTGTGGAAGGTTAATTAATCCCAAAGGGCAAATATTGCACAGCCTTCCAAGTATACAATGGTAACATTGTCAGCAGTTATCTCTCTTTGCCCATTCATTATTATGCACCACCCCAGCTCCAAACCAGAAGACATAGAGAACCAAACTTGGCATCAAAATATGTATTTCTGCCTACTGAACTACCATACCAAATTTGAACTTGATTGGGCAACCATAAAAAAAGTTATTAGAAAAAAACAGAAAATTTGTGGACGAAAGAGTGACAGACGGACAGAGTGATTACTATAGGGCACCCGCAAATCCTTGCGGGCCCTTAATTTTTGCAATTTATATATTCCTTCCCATAAGGATAATTTATGCTAAACTACGTTGAATTGGACTCAGTAGTTCTTGAGAAGAAGATTTTTAAAAATGCACCCCACTTTTTCTTCGGTTTCAAGGTTTTCTCTGCTTTGAATACAAATCGTACTTTTATTTCTGCAATTTATATTCGCCCTCCCATAAGGATGCTTTATTTCAAATTTGGTTGAAATTGGATAAGCGGTTTTAGAGAAGAAGTTCAAAATGTAAAAAGTTTACAGAAGGACGACGGACAAAATGTGATCAGAATAGCTCACTTGAGCTTCAGCTCAGGTGAGCTAAACAAGAGGCCCATGGGCCACATCGCTCACCTGAGGAACAATAGGTATGATATCAAAGGCCTGAAGGGCCATAATGGCTTACGGGTTTGATATGACTATATTTACATGGATCGAGTATGATTCCCGCTATTTCTTACGGAAACTTTAGTTTATTTATAGCTCTATAGAAAGTAACTAGCTACATGTAATTCATAGATCTATAGAAACTAACAGGACCGATATCAACATGCCCCATTTGTTGATTGGTCGAACCTTAGTGACCGAAACAGACAGGATTGAAATCTAGATGCCTCTTTTATCAATTGGTTGAAACCACCATTGCTTTTAGGAAAATCATAGACTGCATAAAATAATAATGATGATGTCAGACTCAAACTCCACTTTGAGACAATTTGTTTCTTTCTTTTATCCAACGACTGAAGTACATTAACTGTAAATTCATTCAACTTTATATAGGACACAAAAACACTTAAAACCAACATGCTCTCAAATATCAGTATACCTTGTATTCCTACGCACTATGAACTTGTGCGAGAGTTGGTGCACGGTGCAACGTAACAGCGCCACAGCCAGCGCGAAATCATTGCATGTAAAAATAATATAACCAAATGATGAAATGTACTGCATGTTATGTACTATAATTAATGAATTCTGATGAAATCTACACCAACAAGTATTATTCCATTTTATTTGTATTTCATAAATGTATAATTGTTCATATTTTTCTAGATTTTTCTCTACTTTTTTAAGAGGCTGACCTTCACAAGCTTTTATAAGAAATATAGATTCACAAGGCAGTTCTAACACCTTCTGTTTTATTTTTTTCCCTTAGTACAGAGATAAACTCTTTGGAGGGGGGGGGGGGGGGGGGGGAACAGGCAGAACTATGCAATTACAGCAAACTTGTTTTGACACCAAATTTAATTAAAATTAATTACTGCACTATAACTAAAATTTGCAGTCAGTCTCTCTTCACATGACATGTATACACAGTCATTTTCAGAGGCATACTATACGATGTCTCTTTGTTATAGTAATGTGACATCGCTTCCGTATATGACTTGCAATCAAGCTTAACTGTATATTGTTTTCTTATTTGAGTACATTTGGTCTCAAGTTTCCAATATTTTTACGACAAATAAACACTTCAATCATAGCACAACCAAGGTAACACCATTGAGGGAACATTGTGCTATTTTTAGATCTTGGAAAATCCCCAACATTCGATGATGGCAGAGGTGTCGAGGAAGGCACATTATATTAAAACAAGTAGTAATTGCCCCTGTATTTATGCATTTATTACCGATTTATACTCCCAGTTTCAATATACCTCAATCATAAGTTCAGTTCTTTAACCGTTAAACACTTTCCCCCTTGCTGAGATCGATGTCGATCGAAGTTAGCGACGCTCTCTGCGGGTGCAAACGTTTTTATGAAGATTGAACGAAATAACGACAACTTTACATTTACTTATCACTGTTAGGATCTGAAATAATTGGGAAAAGATTGTTTGCTTACAATACATGTAAGTATGCATAGCGGAAAGCATGGCGACAATGTGTGATGCATGGCGGGGGCCTATACCTCTATGCAAAAACGGCCTAGGGAAAACACTGCAGTTAATATTCATTCGCGTTAGATTTCGAGTTTATTTAAGTAAAGTCAATATTGGTTACAATAAAATAAGTTATAATAACATATGGAAAGTATAATCTTGCTTAAAGATATTTATTATGAACAACAAACAGTTAACTTTGCAACATTCGAATAGAACTATTTTTTGTCGCGCATGTTCAGATAACTGAACTCTTTGCCGTAAAGATTATCCGGCAACTAGATGGCCGTAAGCCATAAAAATCAGCTTAATGGAGTCATAATACAAACAATCTGGACAATGTACAATTAATAAATGTAGATCCTGTATAAATAAAATCCATTTTTTCCACCTGGATATTCTTATGTTTATAATCATTAGTCCCTTTTCTAACATGATGATTTTATAGTCATATCACATGTTGAGTATTGCAGTCCTCAAAAAGATCCCTTACAATTGTTTATATATGGGATATTAAGCTACATCAAACTCTGAACCTTCTTGTGAGGCCAAAGAATTGTCCTGGAGCCAAAGTCTTAACAATTATAAAGAATCATCTGGCTGATTAGTTTCTGAGAAGAAGATTTTAAAAGATTTACTCTATATATTCCTATGTAAAACTTTAACACCCCCCCCCCCCAATGTGGGCTCACCCTACCCCCAGGGATCATGTTTTCACAACTTTGAATCTGCACTACCTGAGGATACTTCCACACAAGTGTCAGCTTTCCTGGCTGATTAGTTTCTGAGAAGAAGATTTTTAAAGATTTACTCTATATATTCCTATGTAAAACTTCGACCCCCCATTGTTGCCCCACCCTACCCCCAGGGATCATGATTTTCACAACTTTGAATCTACACTGCCTGAGGATGCTTCCACACGAGTGTCAGCTTTCCTGGCTGATTAGTTTCTGAGGAGAAGATTTTCAAAGATTTACTCTATATATTCCTATGTAAAACTTTGACCCCCCATTGTGGCCCCACCCTACCCCAGGGGGTCATGAATTTCACAACTTTGAATCTACACTACCTGAGAATGCTTCCACACAAGTTTCAGCTTTCCTGGCTTTCTGGTTCTTGAGAAGAAGATTTTTGAAAATTTCTCGAAATTTTTCATTAATTTTTAATTATCTCCCCTTGAAAACGAGTGTGGCCCTTAATTTTCACAACTTTGAATCCCCTTTGCCTAAGGATGATTTGTGCCAAGTTTGGTTGAAATTGGCCCAGTAGTTCTTGAGAAGATGTTGAAAATGTGAAAAGTTTACGGACAGACGCACAGACGGACGACAGACAAAATGTGATCAGAATAGCTCACTTGAGCTTTCAGCTCAGGTGAGCTAAAAACGAATCAATACGCCTGACTTTACGTTTGAATTTTACATCATTTTAAAGGTGAAATGACCTGTTTTCATCTACATTGAAGAGTAAAAAAATTAAATTATAAGTAATGAACTCAATATTATTAGTTTTATACGAAGAATTTTTCTAAATTTATGCTAAAAAGACAGAGGTCCTGTTATTAATCTAATAATCTGATCATTACCTCAGTTCTTGTGGCATACCTAGACAAAAAGTGAGTTAAAATTTCAAGATTCTGCGATTATTAGTTGCCATAAAATCTTTGATGAAACACAGACGACACAAGGGTAAAACAGTATACAGATACTCCTTTGAAATGGGGGGGGGGGGGAGTTATTTTTGCTTTCAGCTATGGGGAGCTTGTTACCGTATAATTTTTTTCTGTACTTTCTCTTCTCTCTGCCATAATAGCTTTCCTGCAGAAGTATCCGAGATGCCTTCACATTGATGCGATTGCTTTCCTGATGGAAAGATACGACTCCCGTGAAAACCTGGAAGCAGAAGGTATAACTGGGTATAAGAGGAATACAAGATATTTATCTATAACACAGGTTACTTACTTTGTTTGCTAGGAAAACTAATTACTTTCATTGCGAATACAATCAAGAGACCTATGGGCCACATCGCTCACCTGAGCAACTATGAGCAACAATGGGTGTTCAAAAGATATTGTGCCGTATGGCTACTTGATAGAATAACAAACAAGTGAAAAGCTGTCAATGTGACAGCAAACCGGGTTTTCTTTTATGTAAACTGTATCCATAATCCATGTCAACCCTTATCTAGTGAAATGGAGTACCCTACATGTATATGCAACATTTTGCCAAAAAATGACTAAGTACAATTGATCTGCAAAAGAACAACTTCCTATCTTGAGAACTGTAGGAGGAGTTATCCGTACAATGAGGGTACCCTATATGCAACATTTTGCCAAAAAATGACTAAGTTCAAAAGCTGGTATTTTTTCGATAAATTATCGGAAATCAAAATCCTAGCAATATGCACACCTCTGATATATGTACAATTAATCTGCAAAAGAACAACTTCCTATCTTGAAAACTGTATGAGGAGTTATCCGTACAATGAGGGTACCCTTTTGGCAGCGGCCCGCCCACCCATCCACCCGCCCGCCATTTCCACCATTTTAATAACCGGATTTTTCCGTAGGAAAACCCGGTTAAAAATAAATATATTGTCAAGTATTCGAATTTTACACTTATTTTTGTATACACGTAATCTTTCACATTGTACCTTTATGGAATTTTATTTTAACCAAGAATAAGAAAATCCTAAGCAAGTTATAAAACTAAACAGGGGTACACTGTTAACTTCCAATTCCCTATTTTTTCGTTCTTGCCCCCCCCCCCCCCCCCTTATAAAGCGATCAAAATATTTGAGAATATATAGGTACATTTTGTTTCTCAACTACTTACTAGTTATTGTATTTTTTTTTTTAAATATATCCAAATAGTTATTCTATTTTATAAAAAAAAAAAATCCTATAGATGTACATACAGACATGCAGATGACATTTTTATTTCTCTTAACCGAAATTCGTTTATTTTTTTTTCAGAACACAGTTACTCCTTTCACAGATATCAGTATCAGTATCTGGTAAGAAGTGTTGATGATCTAATGTAGAATCAATAATATTTTTATATAATCTAGATATTTGTTTGACTATTAGGTGCACATCTTCAGAAAGTGTTCCATATATGTACTTAATTTCAGACTATATACCACGGTAATAGTTTTCAAGTCATTGGCAAGACAAAATTGGATCTACATACAGACAACGAACAGGGCAACTCCATTTTATCCATCAAACTTCATTTTTGAGATACAGGTATATATAGGTATCTTGAACATGGGATATCTCTAATACCCCGCTTATGACTAAGTCTTCCCATGGTCCCAACCATTTTCTCTATGTAAAAGTATTGAAAAACTCCTGATATCTGGAATAGGGTAATCTTGAATACCCTGGTTTGTCGAAGTATTTTGAAAATTTGTTTGTACATGTAATAGATAAATAATCAATACTTTGATGCGTTTAATACGTATATTGCTATATATTATGTATTACATTGTATATACTGTATTTTTCGGTGCATATGGTGTAATTTTATATAAGTTTTTGCATTAAAAACTGACCAATTATTATGACATTGCATTTGTTTTAATCTATTACAATGAGGCATACTTGTGCAAAGGTTAAGGAAATTCCATTGGAAGTTTTTTTAATTTACTAGAAAATTGAGATGGAGTGCAGACACATTATTTGTTTATGCGTAATAGAAAAGCAATTACAGTCCAGTACTTAAACATGTGTTGATATAAGAATACATGGAATTTAATTTGGAAAGCTACTTTCAATACCTCAAACCCCTAGATATCTCGAAGTTTTGTTGATGTTTCCCATCCCCAAGTTCAAGATACCGATATTTACCTGTAATAATTATAACCATTTAAATCCTTGAGAATGCTTTGCATCTACTAATTTTTGCTTACCCTTTATTGTAGAATGACGACAACAGAATACAGGAGTTGTCATGGGATGGCGATTACCTTTGTGTCACAAGCCACGGATCATGTGGGATTGTAACATATAAAGAAAAAATGTTATGCATTACATGCAAATCACCTCAATGTGAACATACGTCATTTTTAGTTGAAAATGCAAAGACCTTGAACATTGACTTGCCAGAGAATGCCTCCAAAAAAATATCATCATGTCCTTGGGTTAAAGTTTTTTCCAGTAAAGGCATTCCTTTTGATCTCGATGTGGACCTGAAGCAGCAATATTCCAGACCTCTTCTTGATAGAATTCCAGAAGGTCTTCTTGCTGAACCAAGAGACGGTGTTTGCGGGCAGTGTGGCAGCATGTGGTCAAATGAACTTTTGAATTCAAAGTCTCTTCCCCTTGTTGATAAAAAAATAACAACAGTAGTTCAAGGTATATGAACATTATGAATATGATAAACTGAAAATCTTCTTACACACAGAACAATTACACAACTACTCTTCCTTTAATCATTAAAAAAGAAATACAAGAGGCCAATTGGCCTTAACAGTCACCTGAGTAGCATATAACCCATACACAAACTTGTCGAGGAGTCTGGAGTGTGCATTTAATTAATTAGGTTTCATTCTGGAGTAGAAAAAATTATAAATTTGTAATGACGACCACCTCCCTGCATGAAATCTTTCGAAAAGAACTATGAAACTTATAATTTTGGCAATTTTTTTTTAAAGATCTGGTCTACAAAATCATGAATTCAGTTTTCCATTCAGGTGTGTGGGAGTAAAGAAGATAATTTTTTAACATATTATGCATTAACACTTATACATCCATTTTGGCCCTGCCCTAGAGTCAAAACCCATCCTTGAGGGGACATAAAAATTAAAATTTCAGTAGAGGACTTCCTGGTAAACACAATTATAAGTCAGTTTTTAATACAGATGTGTGAGATTTAATAGAGAAGAAAATTTTTAAACATTATATGCATTAACACTATATTGCCATTTTGCCCCCCCCCCCCCTCCCCACCTCATATCTTGAACCCCTGACCCAGGGGCCATGAACATAATAACTATGCAACCAGTTTTTTCTCAAATTTGTGGTAGTAGAGTAGAAGATTTTTGAAAATTTGGCTTTTTTTTCATAATAGGCCCCACATGTGGTGCCCCGGTGTGGTAGAGCCATGAATTTAACAATTTAGATTCCTCTTACCATAGAGATGCCTTACACCAAAGATAATAACAATCAGCCTTGTAGTTTTTAAGAAGAAGTTAAAAATGTTAATTGTTAACGCACGACGACGGACGAAATAAGATAGCAATAGGTCACTTGAGTTTACTCGGGTGACCTAAAAATCTCACATTTATTACGCCCCCCCCCCATTCCTTGACAATGCTACACATATAAATGGCAGATACTGACACTGCTGAATGGTATAAAATGAGAAATACTTTTAATATCTTTCCTGAATATTAAGCTGGTCTAAAGAAAACACAAAAATAATATATCAGATACTTCCCCTGCAATGAGAGCAAAATTAAAATCTACAACACATGGAAACACGCAGCCATTAAATTTAGAACAAAATTTTTGAGTTCTACACTGATTTAAAAAGAGTAACTGCTACAAGTGTTTTCGAGATCAGATTTTTTAGTAAATATTTTTCCAAATCAGATAAAAACAGAAATGAATAATTTTCCATTCAAAAAAGTTTTGAGTTGGCAGTAAAAGCTAGGGTCCGTCAGGAAAGCAGAAACAAACCTATTTTTAAGGCCTAACAACAACGTTGTTCATTGACATTTTTAAATACAAAGAACCCAACAGCTTTATATTGTTATTTTGTTAATACTTGAAACTGTGCGATATTTAAAAGGATTAAACTAAAGAATCTCAACTTCATTTCAGTGGCTGAAAGAAAATGCAGCAACAACACCTGTGATGCACTCTTGAAGTATGATGGACAAGAGCACTGCGTCTTTCACACAAGCCATGCTCTCATTGCGTATGAAGTTCTGTTCGAGTTCATGGACTTGTTTACAAGAAATAGGTGATTAACCTACAATAAATATTAGGCGTAAATGAAGCAAAAAAAGATGACACAATGAATGTAGCCTGTAGAACACTCTCTCCTATTGTTAGGTTTACTGTTTATATGATTGTGTAAAGAATATTCACTTGGCTCAGTTTTGTTCATAGTGGAAAAAATTCAGAAAAGTAATTCAATAAATGTTTACGATATATACAACATGGAATTCTTCACGAAATGGCTTACTATAGTAGTAATTGAAAAAAAAAAATCTTTAAAAATCATTTTATCATTTTATGACTTTGTGGTTTTCCCATTTTATAGTACATGTATCATAGGTATAATAAATTGTTGTATACCTTATTGAGCAATCTAGCAATTCATTAAAATATTAAGGTGGAAAGACCTCTAATTGTTCGAGAACAATTAGCCTACTAGTTAATTTGATTTCTTTCTTTTTTATTGTAAAAAATATGGGCATGTCCTACTTTATCAAATGCAGTTTTTAGCATCCAGATAAAATTTTATAAAAACTCGCACAATAGAGGGGATATTTTAATAAATGTTGATCCTTGTAATAATAAAATAAATGTTGATCCTTGTAGTAATAAAAATTTTCCATATTATTGATCAATATAGCATCTATCATTTTTCTTTTTAGAACAACTCTCTACACCTACTTTTTGTCCCTGAGAGACAGCCACGAGAGATCAAATGACCTTCGATTCCAAAAGACCTTTTCATATGCACATTTTAAGTTTGCTTGGTATGGATTTCTGGAGTTGTTGTGTTCCACAATCGATTTTGAAAAAGGGTTTCAATGTGGTCAGTGTGGGTCATCTCCAGTAAATGTCATCATGGATGCAACAGCACTTGCTCATAGGAAAGACCTTAAGTTTTGGAGCAGCAACCTTCAGAACGCCACATCTGAAAAAGTTCTGCAAGTCCCATACACGTAGGTCAAAGATAACATTTTGCAAACAAACTTCTACAACAAAGGCAGATCTCAAACAAGATATCTGTGAGCCGATGCTTATTAGTAATACTCCCGCTCTGATGTGAATATACACAACAAAGTCATCATTTAACAGGAAGTTGATGTTCAAAGTTGGTACAAAAGAACCCACATATGGCATGTCTAATGCAAGAGTGTATTAACCATGCATGTATGGAATCAGAATTTCTTGGCAATATGAACATTTAAAGCTGCTTGGTCCTATTTTTTTGTTATTACAGTATCAAAATTTTTCCATACAAATCATTTATCTTAGAAAGTTATGGACTTTCTCCTATTTACACCAGCAGTATCAGTCTCCTTTCAAAGTTAGAAATATTCAAAGTAAAAATAAATAATTTCTTTTTGGGCAAACGAAAAACAAACCAAAATGCATCACGGGAATGTTTAGAAAATGAAACCCCTTGGTTTCGTCCCTCAAATGATTGGGGTTATTCAACCCTCATGCTATGCATTAATTGTAAAGAAAGCAGACTTCAGAAATATTAGCGAACAAAACGTACACATGTTTATTTGTAATTTGTCTGATCATTTCGACTTTTATTTAAAGCGATGTCAAATTCGCAATACAACCATACCCATCTCATCATCAGGGTGAAATTTAACATGAGGCGAAATAATGCGGTACCTTTTAATGTCGTTTGTTTTGTTAGCAAATTTTATAAGCATTTTTCTTCATTGAAATTTGGCATAATTGACGGGTAAAACTACTGCAATGTCTATCATTATACATATACTAAGCATAGCCATCGTTTAAAAGAGTGCATAAAATTTGATATAAAAATGGACCAAGCAGCTTTAAACAATGAGTCCTAAATACCTACAAAGTTCAATGCAGATGTTTATTTGAAAATCTAGGGTAAAAATAAACAAATTCATCAATTAACAGGAAGTTGGTACAAAAATTTATCCCACCACATGCCTAAACATTAAAGAGTGCATTAATAATTGCTGGGGAAAATGCGACAGAAATTTTTGTTATGGATGTGCAGACAGACAAACACACAAGGGTAAAACAGAGTACAGCCCTCCCTCAGAATGAGGGTATTACAATTAGTTCAAAATTCTTAGTTCAAAAGGGACAAAATTCCCAGAAAAAATGTAAACGACAGCTGTAATTGGATAGCCATTAGTCCCTTAAGCGACTTGATCAGTTGACCTAAAATATGTACAACATTAATCAAAATAATAAACATTTAAACTACCATTTTTTTAAAAATAATTCTAGCTGTCATAAAGACCGTGTGCTGATCGCTGATCCATACACAAGATCACTTCTTCAGAGGTATGCTAAGGAACAGCCTCCACTGACCATGCTGGAGTTCACTAAAATGGTGGAACTCCTTGGATTTCACAGTCAACCACTTCAAAATCTTGTCAAGTCCTTTGGTAACTCCACATGCCCTCCACCATATGTACCTTTTCTGAAAAGTCTTGCCTTAGATAGCCCCATTTGTGGGATGTTCCATCCTTCAAAAAATCTAAGGCAAACTTTGATAGAAATGAGGGAAAAGGATCCGAAGACATCACCAAAGCTCCTTGAAGACCTGCAAATGCAACTGCCATTGGTAAATTCTTTATGTAAGCTTTTGAAAAAATAAAACGAGAGGCTGACAGGCCTAATAGTCGCCCAAGTACCATAGCCTATAAAAAGATCCATCAAGGAATCTCATATTTCAATCGATATATTTTTTAAAAAGTAGATTGAGTTACAGATCTGCAACAATTTAATCATGTAATTGAAATAAATAGGGGCTGGTGATTACTTTCATTTATTGATGTCTCTTTTGAATCTCAGATCTTTTCCACTTAAATTACCTGGTACTCATAAAATATAGTCCAAAATTTGGCTTAGTCAGCTGTTTGTTTTGTTTTTTAATCAAATTGTTGATTTTGTTGTTCATCCTTCTTGTAAACAATGTCAATAATAGCAAACTAGAATTCCGCTAATGTCTTGGAAAAAATATTTTCTTTGCACATGTACCCTGAGTGCACATACAATATACATTTTCTACTTTTGTTTTTTAAATTAATTTCTAAGCATAAATGATCTGCCGACTCCAAACTTGCCTTTTTTGTTGTTTAACATTCGTCTTACCGAAATGTGTCAACAGCAATTTGACATCCATTTCTATTGGTCAGGGTTTCTTTTTTCTACTATTGTCATTATACTTGTCTGAATATTTTCAATTTTGTAAGACTACAAGTTATTGGCTATGTAGTTTTTTAGAAGATGTTAACACATGACACACAACAACAGACGAAAACCAATTGCAACATGTTACCCGAGTCACTCAGATGACCTAAAGAATGTTTTAATTAGTATTTCATTGCATAATTAGTATACTAAAGATAAAAACAAGCATACCATTTTAATTTTGCTTTATGACTGGATATTGAATTCCTTTTCCTATTATTCCACACAGGTTTTTAAGTTGATTTGCCTCTTAAGTAGAACTCCTCCAGAACTCATCGAGTTGCTCATATCTTTAGAGGAGAAAGCTGCCGAGAGCTACCCTCCAGATACCATGGCATCTCTATCTGAGGATGAAACTGAATTGAAACTCAACAGTTTTTTCCCATCCCTCCCTATCCAAAGATGCAGGGGAACGTATGAGATGGACTTAAAAGGATGCAGAAAGAGCAGCCACGACTGCAACAAAAAATCAAGAGGCCACCCTAGTCTACTGCCTGGAGTGTTTTGCCTCTTTTGTGAACATGGTATTTAAATCTATATTTCCATTTTCTACAAAAAAAAATCATGTCATATCATGTCATGTTCTCTTTAAAAATCCATTTACTGTAACAAAACTTATTTGCCTTAAAATGTTTTAGACCTTTAACAAAATAATTCTTAATTTCAAAACTGAACATGCTCTTTGTTCTTTTTCTGTCAACAGGTATCTGCTATGGGTATGAGCTGATGGATTCCAATGAATCGCCAAACATCCCATTCACTCTCCTTTTGACAAGATTTAAGAAAGGTAATTATTAATATTTTCATTTCAAAGCACACCTGTGAAAGAGTTAAACACAAAACCCAATACATTGAGTAGTAAAATGTATTTTAAAAACTGCATTACTGATAAATCAACATATAACATGTACAGTTCAGAAAATTGTTTTCTGCTTGTTATCTTGATTTTGTGGTTGTATCAGTATATGTACCACACAAGATCAGGTTCTAGGGCCATAAAAGTTAAATGAGCTCACTTTTGATCTCAGTCTAACTTTTACAAAAGGAACATAGTGGAGAAGTGAGACCGAGATCAAAACTTAAAGTGAGCTCATCTAAGTTTTATGGTCCCGGGGCCAGAACTTATGTCCATTTAAAGCATCTTATTACTTGATTTTAACTATTTCTTGAAGATATGAATGCATTTGAGTTTCAAATATGTGATCTGATTTCCTTGTAAATTAATTTGCATTATTTTAATAAATTGAAATATTGTTTTAAACAACCCTTTTACTATTTCACTTGCAGCTCCATCCACTGTCATCTATGACAATTCTTGCAAGCTGCACACCTACTGCTTGAACCGTTATCCTGACTTTTTTAGAGGAACATGGTTTTTAGTTGACCGGCTGCACTGGTTCAATCACAGAGGCTGCAATGATGGCTACAATTTAAATGAGTATGCCCAGTTCAGCAGTCTTAACAGTCAGGCTGCTGAGCAGTGCAACAGCTCACTTGGTAAATTGAAGTCAATGCTGTCGTACATGACAAACAAAAATTTTCACTTGCATTGTAAATTTTACTTGTGGGTTTTGAACTTAAGAAAGCAACTTAAAGCTGACATTAAAGCATAAATTCACTATTGTGCATCTGATGTATGCTATTTTATGCCACGTACAAAAGAAAGAAATAATGTATAAAATCTGCACAGATATGCCTTCAATTTTTTTTTTGCCATGCAGGATTTTATCACTGTTGTATACGCTTCATTTAAAACTTTATTTTGAAACTAGGCAGCGGATATGTATTCAAAATTATGTGAAAAACTGCATATAATTTGATTTATTGCGCTATTCTGAATAGCTTAATTACGCTATATACCTTCTTCAAGCTACATGTATATAAATCAGGAGGTTGTGCTGGACCTGACACTAGTATTATACACTGTTTAATATAGACATCATGAGACAATTAACAGATTAAGCATCTAGCTGTGTTGTTTGGTTTTTGCCATTGTTTGCATGTGCAATTAAATTCTTCCTATTTTTTAACATGTTCTTATTCATTATTAAAAATGGACACTTACTCCGTAAAAATGTGGTCTGAAAGCTGTGCAGCTGACTTAGGATATTTACCTGTAAAAAATAATTACAAACGTTACACGTTAACAGAGATATGGCTAAATGTTGCCTTATATGTTATATATCAGAAATATCAATCTTACCGTGTTCAGTTAAACCGGGTCCGTAGGATATCTGTCATTTTAGCGATGGATCATCCCCTCAATCTATTATTTGAAAATGCCAAAGTCAATGTCATTCAATGTCAACAAAGGCGGGAAATTCACATGCTTAGTAAAGGAAATATAACAATTGATGTCATAATATACATGTCGTACTCTGAATATTGAATTCTTTGACAATTAGGAGAAAAATACACACGATTTGGTAACTACAGATGCCTTGTAATTTCTCGAAAAGATGGCGCTCCCGCCAATCCTGCGCAATAAAATCAACTCCTCATGTGTTTTAGTTCAATGCGCAGATATGATAATCACTATTTTTTTTAAAGCACAGTAATGTTTATATTTATCTGATAAGTTAAAAGATTATTACTTCAATCACTATTGCATAATATTCATAAAACCGGTTGAAAACCAATAAACAGATAAGATAAACTGGGAACTATTTTTAGTTGAGGAAGAACTTTTTTGATCACGTGTTGTCATGTAACAAATAGCATGTGAATGTGATTACCGCATCCCCCCCCCTTCCCCCCAGAAAACACAATTATCCCTCAGACCCCCCCCCCCCCCCCTTGGAAAAAATGTCTGGATCTGTGCATGTGAAATTTGTGGTTTTTAAATAAAACGGTATTCCAATTAAATACATGCATTGTATGATGTTGAAACATAGGCGTCGAAACCGGGGGGGGGGGGGGGGGGGTTATATTGAAATTGGAGTCATAGATATACTAGCCCCCCCGCCCATGCCACGGATTAGGAATTTCATAATTTGGGGGAAAAAAATTATAGTTACTCTCATCCTTTTCTTCATTTCTTACGTGATGATGAGAAATGATAAAAATATCTTCATATAACGATCGGATACATTTCAGTTCGTTAGTCAGTGCCATACAATATCATTATGTACCTGTAAGGAGGTTACGGGGGTAGCAATCTCCTTCCTTTTTTATTTACACAAATTACATCATAAAACAAGAGAGAGCGAGAGAGAGAGAGAGAGAGAGAGAGAGAGAGAGAGAGAGAGATTCAATAATAATAAAATAATGGTCATTTGGGGTTTTCCCTCCTGAGTAGTTCTACACCTGCAAATGAAAGGACAAGAGCGTACAAGGCCTGCATGACAAATCCCCCGTACCCAGGATTTTGAAATGACATATGAACTTACAGCATGATCTCATATCAATGTTAGCGCTATTTTATCCGACATTATGTGTGCAGATTATGAACATTACGTAATTGTTGTCATTATATAAATGGTATTAGAAATTTTTTTTCATAATAATCCAATATAAAAACAAAACACGTTTTACTTAAAGGCAAATGAATTAAAAATAAAACGCCGTCTTTAGGATTCGAACACGTACCTTCTCCATGGAGAATGATGGACTACGAGCCTCGCTTATCACATTGAGCTACGTTGACACATTTGAGTAACAGTGAATAAATTTAACTCTTTGACAATTATCAATAAAGTAAAACGTTTTTGGTGAAAATCACAAATTTGACCCATTATGGGTCTAGACTCCATTTTAATAAATCAATAATAAAAATCAATATAAACTAATTCTTTAAATAAAAGTACTTTTAGGATGGAGTAAGGACCCATTCATACCTACTTTTGCAATTAAGAACAGTGAATGGTTCAAGATTTAGACAAGAAGCGATGTGCAGTTTAATTTGGAAACTTTTGCCTGTCGTGTTAATAAAATGAAATCACAATATTGATTTCCCTCGTGAAATTTATAATGAAAACAATGCATACAAGTCAAAAATTTATATTCCAACTTGAATTGAAATTCTTTCGTCCTCATTGCTCCGAGTGGGGGATATACAACGCCTTGTTCGCCCCTGTTCTTTAATTTCCGCTAATATTGTGTACATATAGCAGAATTGTTGATGCATACCACTTCTGGGACATTTAAGATGTTTCATTTCAGGAAGCTTCTCGAGATACTACTCTAGGATAGATCTGCAACCTCCACTAATTGAAAACGATTGTTTTTGCTCCCCTTTAAATTTTAATTAAAAACCCCATAAGAATCATTTTAGGGATTCAAATCTCAAAATCTCTCTTATTTTATAAAAACACATAAAAGCAATAAACTTGTGATACAGACCAATGCCGAGCTGACCTTGCAGATAAGTGGACTATATAAAATACAGAGCTTTGTGAAGTTAAGGTTTACGGGAATAATTGCTATTTATCCGATTTGAAACGAATGTCCACCAAAATATTGCAGCCTCTGAAAGATATTTCATTCCCATTAAATTAGTTGATAAAGCAACTGATGCTGTAGACTGTCCCATGCAAGCATACATTTAATCTCCGATTATTATTTTTTGTACATCCCAGTAACTGGGATTTCATCGGTTTAATTTTGATTTGTGGTATCCCAGTAACTGGGATGAACCGGTAGTCGGTTTAACTTCGAAGCTGCGAGAGAATTTGAAAATATATAAATTCCTTACATGTTCTCTGGCTTATGTATGTATATATATATATATTCTATTTACATATTTGGCCCATCTGATTTATAATATGTAGAATCCTCCGCCATCCTCTTGTTTATTGTTAGCCATGTGTACCTCTGAGCCACAATTGGCCCCTTTTGTCAATAAAGAATACAGAAACATGATTGATTTCCCTTGTGAAATTTATAATGAAAACAATGCATACAAGTCAACAATTTATATTCCAACTTGAATTGAAATTCTTTCGTCCTCATTGCTCCGAGTGGGGGATATACAACGCCTTGTTCGCCCCTGTTCTAATATTGTGTACATATAGCAGTATTGTTGATGCATAGCACTTCTGAGACATTTAAGATGTTTCATTTCAGGAAGCTTCTCGAGATACTAGGATAGATCTGCAACCTCATATTTGGCCCATCTGATTTATAATATGTAGAATCTCCGCCATCCTCTTGTTTATTGTTAGCCATGTGTACCTCTGAGCCACAATTGGCCCCTTTTGTCAATAAAGAATACAGAAACACGACGAGAAGGAGTCATTATAGTTTTTTAATGTTATGACTATGCAAAATTTATAAAGTACCATATATTATATTTATATTAGAGTTCTGAACAGCGCTGTACATATAAAAGTTATGGACATAGGAGCTAAGAACATAAGGAATATACCTAAATACAAGGGTTGATCCAAAAGTAATGTCACACTATGCACCGCATTTCACACTGGCACTGTATTGTATAAATTGATACATCAAAATTTTCCTTATCAAAATTTTAATTTGAAGGTAAATTTTCATTAAATTCTGTTGAACACTCAACAAGCTATTGACGTTTCATAGGCGTCGGAAGCAAATTGAAAGTGGGGGGGGGGCTAGACTAATCCTCAGAAATATTGAGAAAAAAGTAATTACCAAAATCATGGAAATCCTAATCCGTGGGGGGGGGGGGGGGGGGGGAGGATACCTATACTTCCAAAAAAAAAAATTACTTACCAAATTTTTTTTTCTCAAAATCATGAAATTCCTAATCCGTGGGGGGGGGGGGGGGGGGGGGGGGGGGCTAGTATGCTTCTGAATCTAACCTCTCAATCTTTCAAGGTAAATTTACGAACAATAGTCTTTCCTGCGAGAAAAAGTGGGGGGGCTGAACCCTCTATCATGCTATGTTTCTAATGGTTAGGTATAACTTTGCAAAAAAAGTGGGGGGGCTAAGCCCCCCCTAGCCCCCCCGGTTCCGACGCCTATGCGTTTATAGCATGATATACGTGACATCGCCGCGTCATGAATTTGCGTCTTTTTGAAAGGTTTGTATTTATGTATTAATTACATGCTACAAAATTTGAAAAAAAAAAACCAAACAACACAATCTTTGAAACAAATATATCACAGACTTTTTCTAACTGTTTTAAAAAACTAGGGAACGTTACCGTCCATTTCAAATATCCACGCAATGCCTTTTGTATCTAGATCAAGAAGTTAAAAGACTGGACATGCGAATAGTGATACGAGGCATTTTTTGCTCCGATTGATTGAAATCACTAGAAAATGTACTGGAATTGACATATCAACCTAAAATTGAGATAGAGCGAACAGGGTACCCTAAACGTGGTTCCAATCTATAATAAAAGATTTTGGGGAAGATTGTTCCACAATGTAGAACTGGCGACGTCGAACCGACTGTTACCACCAATAGTCCGCGCACGCGACTGAACAAGGAGAATGAGCTCTCCAAACGCAGGAACCTATTTTGGCTTGTCGATCTGGACCAGTTCTTGTCTTTACAAGGAACTGGTACATACACCGTGTTGTAAGGCATTGCCGTAGCCCATAAGAGAGGTCACAAATGGGCATGTACAAGGGTTTTACTAGCAAATCTGGTGATTCATGTTCAGTACCGAATCAAAAATGACACCTACATTTTTTACAATTGATGAGACATTTATTTTGTTGCCCTCAACAAAATTAAATTAAATTGAATTAATTTGATGCTGAGTTCTTTGAAGTATTGATTTTATGTTTTGGAGCAAAGACAATTAATTATCTCTGTTTATTTATCTTGATTAATATTCAAATATCAGACAGTCAAATCTGCAAACGAGATGCTACGTGTATATATATCCAGTTGCTAGTAGGTGTAATTGCCATATAGAATTGATTTTCGTCGGCATAACACTTGAAACTTATGTTGTGTTTACGGCAAATAACACAAATTGGTTTAGCAAACACGCTGTAAAGCTTTGGTCCAAGGACCGAACCCTGTGGTACACCAAAATTCAATTGAAAGCGATCACTGAGGCGTGGCTGTATCCATGACAAGGCAGCACCTGTTATTTCAAAAGAAAATTCTAATTCGCACGATTTTGGTGGAGAAGACATGGTGATCTTCCAAACTTCTGATTCTGATGCTGATGTGAAGCAATGGAGGGGTTTACCTTTAAAGTTGGGGTCTGCTCTTAAAACATCCACATGGGTCTTTTTATTAAAGACAGAGAGATGGTCTCTAGTTTTATCCAAGTAAAAATCAAAAGTGTTAATTTATATAATAAAAAAATAATGCAGAGTTTGTTCTGGTAACAGTAACTAGAATTAAGCGACAAAATATCAAGTTACTCAAAGTGGTGTATTTTTGTAAAATCCCTTATAATCATCAACAGTCATAATGATATAAAGCTCAGTTCTCTTACAATAAACTCTCGTTCTTTATACGCAGTTGCTGTCTATAGTTACTGGATTACCACCACGTTCGGGAATCTCCACGACGAGCTCTTCCACTCAACGCAATTCTTTTATTCAAACACTAATTCATTTCACACAAATAAGACACTAATTACTAGTATAATCTTGAGCAGCACAAACATCACATTTCACTTATTAAGCTTTGTAGACAGCCCTGTGGGGATTTTAATAAAGTTTTGTTAATCAACAAGGAAATTTAACAAAGAAAATTGTTTTTTGTAAAAATATAAAAAATGAACATATATAATTTGCGAGAATAGTTATTATTGTTAGTTTTGAATTTAAAATTTCTTATTTACAATAGCACAGACACTGACACGATTTTTTTTAAACTTTCGATTCCATACTGAAAATTATTGGTTTGTAGCATTCAAGGAACTTAATTGAATCTGACTGTTTGTAACATATTGGAATATACAGTACGTATCTTTCAAATTGTTACAGTCGGGTAATATTGATTTCTTGACATTCAAATCACTGATATTCCAACTTAAATATTAAAAATTCACAACAAAATTAATGTGATTATGAGTATTTCCTTTTATGTATTTTATTCAGTTATCAGTTCTTGTTTTGATATTAGTTTGATATTGAGGTAGAAAATGATTAAATAAATTGTTTGATACACATTAATAATTTTGTTAATGAATTCATTATAATTGTCATTATCAAGCATAATGACTTCGACGGCAAGAAATGATGAAAATCTTTTCATCACAACTCGCACTTTGCATGTAAATACCGGTAACATCTGACTCCGCAAGAGTAGCCGCTCGGGGAAATCGGTATCAAACAATATTTAATTAACAATATCAGTGAAAATAGATTATCAGACCACCCTCATACCTGTGGTCATTAAATTTGTAAAGGTACATATGGAATTTTGTGTACTATTGCGTAATGGCGCAGTTCCCGCAGTGTGATTTGCATAAATTAATAACACCCGGTTACTGTGAGGTCGTCTACAAGTCTAGAAATGGCCCAGTAGTTCGGTTAAATTGTCAATTCATCAATTCTTAAGACACGACCAATTGAATGTGTCACACTTCCTTACGTCACATGAATTGGACGTGATCCTTTTATTTGCAGAGGCCCGGTTACTGGCGGGATTTTATTATTTGTAAAGGCCCATTTACTGGAAGTAAATTTAATGAGTTGTAAAAACCCATTTACTGGGATCTTAATCTACTCATATCATAATGTCTCAATAATTGGGAATATTTCTCCATTTTAAAGACCCTGCAAATTGGGGTTTTACTTACCTGTTTGTAAAGTCCCAATAACTGGGATTTTCTTTATCTGTTATAGTCCCAGTAACTGGGATTTCATTAACCTGTTTGAAAAGGCTTAGTTACTGGAATTCATTTACCTATTTTAAAGTACCAGTTAATGTGATTTCATTATTTCATATCATAATTATGTCTCAATAATTGGGAATATTTCTCCATTTTAAAGACCCTGCAAATTGGGGTTTTACTTACCTGTTTGTAAAGTCCCAATAACTGGGATTTTCTTTATCTGTTATAGTCCCAGTAACTGGGATTTCATTAATTTGTTTGAAAAGGCTTAGTTACTGGAATTCATTTACCTATTTTAAAGTACCAGTTAATGTGATTTCATTATTTGTAAAGGCCCAGTTACTGGAACTCAATTTAAGAAGTTATATTTAAATCTTTGTATGATTCCCTCTAATTATTACGGAAATTCAATCCGAGTACAAGCCCCATTTCCTTTAGATAACGTACTGAAGTTCATTAACAGTAATTTAGTGGATTTTACGTACTTTTTACAATTTATTAATTTGTTAAAAGAAAAATATAGTTATAAACAATGAAAAGTGTTTTGATGATGCGGGTTATATAGGAAGCAAACGCAGGCTAAGTATTTTATAAAATAGCATTTTATTGAAGTAACTCTTTATATTTACTTGTTTATTATTTTCTGTTGTTAAAAATGTTATGTTATCTATATGTTATTGGTTGCCAATCACCAAAGAGAGCATTTTATTGTTTAAGTAAGATCTCCTTTACTGGGATCTTATAATTTTAATTTACTCGTAAGGTCCCAGTAACTGGGAAAACATTTAATTCTCAATTTTAAAGGCCCTGTCACTGGGATCAGGGACGTATATATGCTAATATAAACGTTTATATTCTAGTATGCTGGGATTTCACTTAATTGATCTAAAGTTCCATTTACAGGGACTTTCTTCTTTTTTTTTTTTTGATATACCAGGTAGTCCCAGTAACTGGGATTTCATTAAACTGTGTGAACAAGCTTAGTTACAGGGATACATTAACCTATTCTAGTAAATGGATGGTTATCATTGAATATGTATTTACAAAGGCAAAATTACTGAGTTTTATGATTTAACAGTCTGTAAAACCCCAGTTACTAGGATGTTATTCTTAAATGATTTGCAGTGGGTTGTTTATAAGCTGAGAAGTAAAATATACAACAGCTCAGTTTCTGAACATGACATAATTCTCTTGACCATATATACAAACCAGCTATTTAAAAGGTCCACTTAGTACTGGTGTACAATAAAAACACAACAACAAAGAATGAAGAGGATTTTGTGAATTCATTATATTCTCTAGTTGAAACACAAGTTAGAAACCTCATTCCTTGTGAGGATTACTGTATCCGACAGATGTGAAAGTGACTGGTTCTAAAGATAAAACAATTCAAATAATTATTGATATTGTAGGTAATACATTAGGAAAATACAAATATAATACAGTATAAAATATTCCAACCTGTAGAATGTTCCTCACAAAAGAAAGGAGATAAACGCCACAGTCGTAGCTGTTTTTCTGTTGTGGGACCTACCATTGAAAATAATAAAAAGGTGAGTATGTAAGAATGAGTTTTTTTATACAATGATGCTATTCCAAAGCTTTGGCAAGCTAATAGATAACACATACCATCACAGATCATGTGGGATTTTTTAAATCACTTGTTGAAGCAACTTTTTATGAGAATCTAAAAATCCATTTCATGAAGCTTTTTGAGACATCATATCCATGGAAATATGTACAAATAAATAATGACCTCACCGTTGTGTAATATCAAACATTAATTTGAATGGTAATATCCCCGACATATTGTTGCAAACAAAGAATAAATGCTAGTAAATCATTGGGGTTTCTTTCTCACCCCCCCCCCCCTTTCAAATTTAAATGTATTTCATAAGCAAGAAAGAGCTATCTCTTGGGATTAACAATGAACAAAACCTTTATAACCAGTTCACCTCAGTGTGCTGAACAATAACAGTATTTGCAGCCCGTCCTGCCTTCTCCAATTCCTTTTCAAAGAACCTAAAAACATACCTATATATTTTTAAACATATACTTGGATATATATTTGTCAGACTCACTTTCTATATCGCACAAAAAAGGAATGAAAAGTTCACAAGTGTTAAACGTACACTCTCAATGATGATTCCTCATCAACATAGCTCCCACTCATGGAACATATGATTGAGATCGAACCAAAATCTCCTGCCATTACAGACAAAGCACCAAGATACCAATGTAACCTGCCAATCAAGTGTGAAAAGGAAATTGTTTGTGTATCAACTTCTGATTAAAATTCTCTCTCCTCTTTTTATTACCATAAATAAAAACTGTTAACACAATATGCAATAGATTCACTCCCTTACATGTTACTGATAGGAACAAGGATGATTGTTCCATCCTTCAGCTCAATGTTGGTCAAAGTGTCCTCTACTCCGACATAATTGCACCCACTCATGTTTAGTGGTCTCCTGTTCCTGTTTGAAGAAGACACTTATTTGATGTAAGCATTCTTATCTGTATGTCATTTATTCATATTTACATTTAGTGTATATTTCCCCTTATGTTTGCATTGGAAATCTGCAACGTTCAATTTTCTATGAATGCACTTTGCTAATTAATAAGCCGTGAGCACATCATAAACGTCTTCATGTGTTTTGAGTATATCTATTTTTGTATTGAGTATATTTATTTTTGTAAGATTAAATGAAACATTGTTCAAATTTACTTCACCAATTTGATATGTACTTTTTAAAATAAATGTTAAATAATATTTACTCCTTAATGAACAATTTTTCTCTCCAAAGTTCCTGGCACTATATTTTTAGTCGAGGAAGTGAACTAAATATTGTATACAGGGAAATATTCACCCCCGTTTTATTTTCACTCATTTCGACCCTCGTTGTCAGCAAGCGAATTCAAGACTGGACGAATTACATACTCATATTGTCAAAACCATATGCAAGTGATGAAGGGCAAAAATAACATGGGGTGAAAATAACCCTGTAAACAGTAACATGTTGATATGGCTGTTCCATGTATGTTTCATACCCTGACTGAAAGCTAATATAATGGCTTTATATCAACAATATTTATATATTCTTTACAAATATACATCAGTATAAAAATAAATATAAGCATTGAATGCTTTATTTTGGATGTCGTCAGTGCTGTAACACACCAAGCTGTGCAGACAAATTATCATACGACGCTAACAGGCAGTATTTGGTTTGTCTGCACTGATTGGTGTGTTACAGGACCGACATCAAAAAATAAGCATTCAATGCTGAAATGAGTGTGTTGTTCTATTTTGTACTGGTAATCATATGTTATAATTTTAAAATGAATCAATACTTACAGCTTGCCTTTCACCAAAAGCTTTTGGGCAAATGCCGTGTTCAGAATAAACACATTCTCTGTGCCCAAGTCTTCTTTCATTCTTCTGTATCAAAGTGAATGAATTCTATTTTTAAAAGCAAAGGAACTCCACTTTTGGGGGAAAACAATAATATACATATATATACATGGTTTCCAGTAGGATATGAGAACATTTTCTCTTTATTTAAGATAAAAGAGCATTGGTACCTTGTCGCAACATCAATGATGGCATCTGTCAACCATCTCATTGGGTGGAGGGACACCATGTCAACCTCATAAAGATCTATCCCCATTTCAATTCTATGACTACAGGTATAAGCAAAACATTTTAATGCTGGAACATCAAAACAAACCAGAAAAGAAAGGATTTTCAAACCAATCAGCAAATCAATCCATATTTTTAAAGGAAATGGAGGTATGAGCATAAACAGTATGAGCCACGCTTTGTTGAAGGTGAATTAATTTAATTCAACTTTTGTTAAATAGTATCCATGTTCATCACTTAAGGTCTAACAGCATACACACTAGTTGTACTCATATTAAAGAAGTTACAGAAATGAAGACAGTATAGCCAAGATAAACACAAATATCCCGCAAATTTAGCAAAAGATGGAATCCAAATCATAAAGAAAACATAGAAAAAGTTGAACTAGGAAACAATTCATTCAATTCATCAGATTAGAATAAAAAGAAAAAAACCAAAAAAAAAAAAGTATATAAGTGGAAAGAGAACAAATAAGAACAGAATATTTATTTCTCACACATTATCCATTCCAGGAAGTCTGAGCTTCTCAATAACTTGAGGTGTGGGGTTTGGAGTGTTGCACCCTTCATTAAGTGGAAGAAAATTGTCAAAAGTCAACCAAAACATGGCATTTCATATGCAAAAGAATGCACTAAAGGATAGAGAAACATACATATGACGCCCTTTAGATAAAACAAATATCTGATGTGACATGAAGTACAAAAGAACCATTTCATTGCAAACATGTATTAAATCATGAACACAATTTGCTAATGAAATAGAACTTCTGTTAATAAAAAACCAATTAAAAATTCACCTGCTAGAAAAGAAACAGGAACCAATAGGTTATAACAGCCTTCACTCCTAACAATCTCCAATGTCTGCTTTGCAGAGGGAACACAAGGACACGGAGGGAAAGAAATAACCTGCTTATTCTCATGTAGTTTGATATTGATTTCTAATGCCCCTGCCAGGAGAAGCAATCTGAACCGATCTAAATTCACCAAGCAAAAGCAAGTATAATCATACCAGAAAGAAAAGAAACTATGGAATTACATGTACAACATATCAAAAACTTCAAAGCCATTTTGATTACCGGTACTTCTATTACCATTGGAGTTAGTCATGGCATCTTCAAAACATTTCAGCATGTCATCTCCTCCACTAATCCCAAGGAGATCACAGATAACCTGAGGCTTCACTCCTCCACTGACTACACGCTCATACTATCAAAAAGGATTAAGTACAAACTGTGAACACCTTAAAATAATTCTTTCAAAATTTGAGAATATTCAAGGTATTTGGCAATCTGATTCAAACCTGCTGGGCATAGTGGCCCATATGAAGAATTCCTTGAACTCTCATAAGCAGATCTAGATGGGCTTGGCTGCAGGGGGCATACATGTTAAAGCATTCCCTGATACTTTTACATTGTAAAAGCTTTGCAAAGCCTTCTCGATTCACACCACTTGAATACCGGTAATTGAGAAGAAATAATAATTTTTATATAAACTGACAATAATTTTTCAAACCTTCGGAAAGTGTTTTGATTTAGAAAAACATACCCAGGTTGAACCAAGGCCACTGGAAACGTTTTATGAGCCATAAAGGCCTCTCGCAGGGTCTTAGTTGATGTGTGTGTTGCAACAACTGATGCAACAACCTCCGGAGAAGGCACTTTGTCCATAAGTTGCTGCACATCATTAAACTTGCACTGAATAAAATATTAGCAAATACATTTTACAGAAACACACATCAATTTCTTGTAACATGACTGCATATCAACATTAATGTACATTAACAGGTATTTTCTTAGATGCAAGCTACATGCTTATGACGAAAAACCAGGGACACGCGATTTGTTCACAGTATGTAAGGAGTAAGTTAATGCTGAGAAAAATGTCACAGAAATTTAATGGAATCACAAGGGTAAAACATGATAACCCCATCTCCTTTAGAGAAGGGTTATAAAAATAGGCAAATTTATTATTTAGAATGACTTGCTATATCCAACTTAAATTGAAGTTCAAAAATTACTGTAATATGAAATTGGTTGATACATGAACAAATCTTCTGAGAAGCCCTTTAAGCTTCAGAGAAAATAATCACATTTTAATACCAAATTGATATATCATTTAACTTAATAACCTTGTGGTTTATTATTAAAGTGAATGTACCAGATACTACTAGCACTTTATTTATCTTCTTATTACCTTGTTCATAAGGTTCTCTACCTTGTAGGATGAAATGCTTTCCTGCATAAATAGGATGCAAGCATGAAATAAAAGATAACACATAAATAAAGTACACACATTTGTTGAAAAAGGGAAATAATTACTCGTAATAAATATGAAAGTACCTTCTCAAGAAAAGCACTGCCATCGTTGACGTTACAGGCAGAAGGCTGCTCTGGGACATCCTTCGTTGGTACAAAGAAATTCCAAATGTGTGATTTGAAATAATTATTCAATGATTCATAAATGAAAATAGTGGTATGTATTGTTGCATACGCATTGGTGAGTGCCTCTATTACTTATCACCACTGATGGACATCTGTTGATATTAATGTGGTGAAAAGTAAACAATGTTTTAAAAATATTTATAAAGGTTTACTTTTTAAAATTCCCAGCAAGATTCACACTCATAAATTTGAACTCATGACTTAAAGATTGTAGTTGACCCTCTAACCCATTAAGCTATACTGTTATATGACAATTTGGGAAAGAAAACACTTATAAAATTGCACTCTACTTCATCATTTATCATAATAAATAGTCCGTCACAATTTTGAGATGTCTCATACCGACTTAAAGAAAATTAACATAACTTACTATGCAGTGAAACACCTGGAAGCTGTTGAAAATCTTTCTTAAATCCTCTGCTCCCAACTTTCTATGATTGACTAAAAACAATCTTAATGGTTAGTTCTCTGATATGCTTCCTTATGCACATAGCTCACCTTCAACATGTCTCAATTGAATAACAGTAATTGCATTGCCTGTGAAATTTTTCCCTCTAAAAAATTTGATTTTTGAACAAGTATAGGAAAATCTGAATTAACTAACTTCAAAATGAATATATAAATGTGTGTGTGTTTATTACATCCGACAATTTCATTTCTTTAGCAGCGTTTCCCTAGAAACGATAAATATAATAATTACGGTATATAATTTTGTCAACTCATGCAAGATGGAAATAAGCAGCTTATTACATTTAGCAGTTCTGTCTCTTTTAGATGTGAATTGTTAATGCTTAAAATCGTCATCAAATGTATAACTCTCTACCATTGTTCTTTTGTTTAATATGAATGCTCTGTTTGTGTCATCCTTACTTGTTCTATTAGGATCCTGAAAAGGAATGCTCGCTGGCCATCCCTCTGGTCTTGGACCTTTCCAAATGTTCTTTCCTTTTTGACACAAATTACTGTTGTTAATATCATAATAAGAGATACTTGAAATATATTCTAAATCTTCAAACAATTGCCATTGAGCAATACACCTTGTACAATCCCTTTGAGAATCAATGGCAGGATTTTTCTCAGAATGGCTTCCGGGGTCTCTACTGCATTTAATGAAAGAAGATTCTTCCATTCCTCCTCAGCCGTAGGAACTTTGTATTCTAGTTGTATCAATGAAATGTGATCAACAAACATCGCAAATCTAGCATGGGTGTATGCGCTGAGACTGATGGACTGATGCATTGAGTGACAGCTCTATTGGGTGTAATAGGTTAACAATCTAAATTGTGAGTTGCAGTTTATGAAACAAGCATTTTCAGTGGCCGTTTAAGTACCCGCCCACTTTTACCTGCTTGCATGGTATTGATAATTTATGAATCAACTGCCAGCTGTGTCAATTAACTCTGTATCAAGACTACAAAAACTAAATGACTGCAATACTTGACGAAGAGTTTTCACAATAATCGCTTCTTGTTTTATATGGTGTAAACAATTGTCAAGAACAATGTTTAAATGGGTTCCCCATTTCATTTTTCAGCAAAATGCTTCATTGATCAATTCAAAATCTATGACAGAAATGTGCTCAATTTTGGACTAAACTGTGATTAATCTGATTTTGTAACTCAGTCTGTAAAAGTATTAATTTTACTACATGTAGCTCTATATTCATCAGTCTGAGACAATATTTTTTTTACCACTGATGCTGATGCTTTACTTGCCATGGACTTTCTCTCAAACATGCTAATCGACCTTGGATTGTAAAATTCATGTGCAGATCAAGTGTCCAATTTACATGCATATAAACAAACCACACTTCTTCATTTTACAAAGCAGGTGATATGTTTCAAAGATTTATTGTAAGCATATGAGTAAAGACATATGCTATAAAATGTCTAATGAATTTCAAGGTGTGTCAACCTGAATTTTTCCGTGGATCTACATTTTGCAGCAAGCTTTTTGTGAGGAAAGACAGTCTGTTCAACTCATGCTATACACCACATATAGTACATAAATAATGTTATTGGATAAGAGAAGAACAATCTGTGACTTTAATCTATATGCGCCCATCCCTGCTTTTAGAGAACTTTTTCTTTATTTTCACGAGCATTATTTACACATGAATGTAAACATTGCCCCGTTTGTTCTAAAGTAACTCTGTATGTAATTTACATGTATAGCTTGCAAGTACAAATTTATCATAAGTTTTCTTTCTCCGGCATTTGTTTCCACGTGTTAGCATCATGTTCTCAACATGCACTTGATAAATGGATGAGTCTATATAAATGCGCCAATCAGAATCTCTGTTGCAAATCACAATTGAAATACACACTCATTAGAAAGTAGTCAACACTCAACACAATGCTACGTACATCAGCCTTAGCGTGTACTTTCATGCTAGATTTGTGATAAAAGGGCATGGTCATGACTTTGATCAATGTTATTTTTCAGTTTTTGTTGTTTGTAATGTTTTAGAAATACAATTCTGATGATTAACTAAAATTTGTGTGTCAGTCGTAGAGTTATAAGCAAGATACAGAGCTCACAGTTCTTTGTTTTGTAAATATGGCTCGTGCTGTTTTTGTTTAAATTAGTTCAATTTACAGGTAAAAGTTATATTTTAAGCTTATTTTTTTCTATTCTAATAAATCATAATGATAAATAAATAGTACCTAGCAATTATCACATTCATTTTGGGTCTTAAACTGGAATTTTTGATTCAACATTCAGAATGTTAACAAAAAACACAACATATACTTCATTTACATGACAAAGAACTGTACCATCTTTTCAATCAATTATTTATTTTTTTTACCTTTAGCTGATAATAACATGTCAGCATGATGTGCCATACTGGCTGATGCCATCTGGGTTGAGAAATCTCCACAGATGTCTCGCAACCATGGAGAAACTAAATGAATATTTTATAAAACATTTTGTGACTGCATATTGAGAGGTATACACTAATACTGTAATTGTGCATTCAAATCTGCAGCAGGAGTAATATTTTCCAAAACTCTGTGTCAGTTTGAAGCACATATGGGTTGTTGCTTTCACATTGCACACACGATTTCACAACAGATGGTCATGGATTTTCCATACATGTACATGTATCTTGCAAAACCTGATGATTTCATTGATGTCATTTTATATAATTATGACTTTTTGAACCAGGCAATTAAGTTAAATGTATATCTTTACATAACATTGACTTATAAAATTGAAATTTGCAAAATGCTTTTTGTAGGTAAAATCTTATTCCAAAAACACTTACCGTATATCTATAAAAATATTCATATTAGGTTTTAATTCATTACAATGCTATAGCTGTGTGCTAAAGATGTGTGCAAAGTTAAACGATCCCAAGATCTATGGTTTTTAATCAATCTTGCCCACAACCATTTAAAACCAATATAATATAGGCTAGCACAGAAACACTAACACACCTACAACATAGTAAGAGATGTTCTTCCTGTTTGTGAGAGGAGTAATACTGCTATGTA
Organism: Magallana gigas; assembly: GCF_963853765.1. NCBI lineage: Eukaryota > Metazoa > Mollusca > Bivalvia > Ostreida > Ostreidae > Magallana > Magallana gigas. The sequence goes on from NC_088855.1 coordinate 8,789,593, forward strand.
TGTGTCAAACACAAATACTAAACCTTGACCACAAAATTATCACAAACCATTACCATGTCCCTCTGTTTTTCCATTGAGTGTGTGCAAAAACACTACTGGAACATCAGGTTCCTCTTCCATGAATTCTCTGATCTACAATTGTGGATTTGTTTTAGTTTACATTAATAATTCCTTTTTAAAAACAAAAACACAAAGAATTGTTGAGCAAAACTAACACATTAAATGATGACAAAACAAACTACCGGTAGAACTGTCCTAATGGGACTAATACCCCCGCAAGGCTAATTTCAAATGGGACAAATAATTGAATTGAATAATAAAGGTTTGGAACACATACAAATAAAAAAAAATTTGTAGAATTGTTAAAAGAAAAATTAGTTAACAAAGAAATATTTAAAATCAAAGTCAGAATAACCCCTCCCTTTGCAGTAAATGGAAATACAGGTAGCCAAGCAATGCTCTTCTGTTGATAAAACTTTGAATATCTTTCGAATAAGAGTCTTGACAGATGCAGTTAGCTGTTTCAAATTTTCCAAACTTTCTCCTATAGTACAATGGAACTCCATATCAGAAAATTGATCCTATAAGACTATGATTTTCTTTGATGAGCTTGTTAAATTAAAAATACTCTTAAAACATTACCAAAATTACCACACTATGTATAAATATGTAAAAAAGAAAATTTAATATTACCGGGTACAAACAATTTTAAAATTCCAAAACACTACAATCATATCAGTAATTTTGAATTTCATTTAAATTAATGCCCTATAGGGTCACTTCAATTTACTTGACTAATAAATTTAAACAACTTCTGAAAATAGTTAACTAACAGGGGACAAAAAAAATCTATGAAACAATTTTGCATCAGATAGGAGTTTTTTTTTGGAATCCTTGATAAAGGAGATCATGCTCTGTATCTGAAGATGTGACCTGTTCGAAAAAACAAAATTCATCTAGCATTTAAAACCTTTGACTCAGATTCAAAATTCAAGCCTGTCAGTAATTAAAGTAAGGACCAGTAATATTAAGATATAATCATTGAAGGGCACCAGCTCCAAAAACTTTAACCAGCTCTTTAAACCTTAACCTCCTCCAGCATCCGTAACCTATGGCTCAGATTCAGCATTCAAGCACATCAGTATCATCAGACGCACCATCCTTGCAAGTTTGGTGAAGTTAGGACCAGTAATAACTAAGGTATAATCATTAGAGTGCACCTGCTCGATAAACTTTAACCAGCTTTTAAAACTTTAACCTCATCCAGCATCCAAACCTTTGGATCAGATTAAGCATTCAAACATGTCAGGTGCATCAGCATCATAAGACACACCATCCATGCAAGTCTGGTGAGCTTAGAACGCATAATAACTTACAAATGGCTATCAAAGGGCACCTGCACCAAAAACTTTAACCTGCTCCAAAAATCTTAACCTCCTCCAGCATCTGAAATTCATGGCTCAGGTCTTTCAAGTTCATTTGTAGGTCCAGATGCATCATCCATGCAAATTTGGTGAAGATAGGACGAGTAATAACTTAGATACAGCACCTACAACAAAAACCTTAACCATGCAGGTCCGAACGGTGACGCTGGTGGTTAAGCATAAGCTGCCCCCGACTTTGTCTTGGTGAGCTAAAAACTGCTTCAAAATTTTGGCACAGATAAACAGGAAGTTGACATCAAATTTGTTTTGAAATGAATCCCTCTATTTGGCATGCCAAAACATAGTGTCCTAAATTTCAACTATCTGTGAAGTGAAAAATGCAAAGAAAATATGTTAAGGACAGACAGAGACACACCAAAGGGTAAAACAGTGTACTACCGTAGTACTTCTCCTTAGGGGCGAGGGTTTAATTCGAGATTTTAATTACAGCTTGCATATACTATTTGAACTACCAGTACTACAGATATTTAAAAATTGTGTATAAATATCATGCATTTAGACTGCTTGGTTACCTTATTTGACAGTCTTTTTAGTTTTTCTCTCCGTCGTCTTTTGATCTTCTCTTCCTCTTTTCTAACCTAAGAGACAAACTAATATTTAAACTAAAATTTCTTAAGTCTTAGTGTAGTCTGTTTGTGAAATATATTTTTTTGTGTCATAAAAAAAATAAAAAACGTATATATAGTATAATAGTACTATTATACTATATATACTATTATTTTTTTTTTTTGCACAGATTGTCTCAAAACCCTGTGGATATTCAGGAGATCTTTGTGCATGTGTTTATATGCAATTATTGTCAAAATAATAATGCACATAATTATGTATTTAAAAAAGCAACAAATGACACAAATGCTTAAGTAGCTAAACACAGGTTCACTTAAAATCCAGGGGGTTTTTCTCTTGGAAAAAGCATGATGGGTATGGATTTTCTTGCTATTTCATGCGGTATACATGAAAATTATTTTTTTTTAATTTCTCAATTGCATGATATAGGGGTTTATCTTTCTAATACATGAAAAAAGTATGTAGAAAATATTTAAAAAATTAATTTTGTGAGACTCTAAAATAAAGGGAGGTAACTCCAAAAACATCCGGATTTTACGCGTGCAGAATTTCATGATTTTTTTAGCGGGGAATATAGCTCTTTTAAAAGCTGACAAATGTATCCTAAAAAAACTTTAAAACGATGCCTAAGGACTTGCTCTTGAATATGCATGAAAATTAAAATTGCTGATGTATTTGCATTCTGCTGTTAGGGGGAGCCTAAAATGCATGGGTGTACTGCATTTAGAGGCATTCTTTTGTCTATTTCTGTATAGCTGTTGTATTCACGCATTATTTCACACAGTTAAATGCGTGAATCTCATACATATATTTCATTGAATTAATGAATCATTTTGCATATTGTTGCCTGTAATATGAACCTGTACATTCTGGGCTATTATTTCATTCATTATTTGTTATAATCATGATATTATTTTTGTCCCCCGCCGCAACGCAGAGCGGGGACATAGAAATGCCGGGCGTCCAGAATTCTATTCTTGTTTTAAATGTATATGCCCCCAGAGGGCCCTTGATTGGTGAATATATAAAGATATTGTTTTGAGTGGCAAATAAGTTCTAGCTTTAAGTAACATGTGCATTATTTTTAAATATTTACAAAATTCACAATTTTATCTTTCTATTCATATCAGAGACATTAATAACAGAGATTGGCAGCTGATCGAAATCTTGCGAAATCCCCCGGTCCCTATTGTAAAGTGTTCCCAGTTTAAATCATTATATCTTTCTAATATAAAACAATTATATCGAAATAAAAACAACTAAAACCTATTACCAAAACATTTAAAATATTTTATTTTCATGAGTTTATGTCATATAAACAATATTAAAGGAAAAGTTTTAGGAGGCAGTTGGCTTCCTGTCGTCCGAGATTTCGCCGATGTTTTATAGCTGGCCAATATATTTTCTATATATTAAGGTAGTCCTATACTCGGCACTAAATGGGCTCAATCATTAAAAGCTTAGCTTTAAATGATAAACATACATTCTAGTAATACATATACAAAAGAAAATATGCATGTTTACAAGCTAGTTTGTTTGTTATCACCTCTCAGACGGGTGTACCCCCTTGCGAAAATTATTGACAATTATGAAATTTGCCAGACGTCCGTTTTTCCTAAATATAATTACCGTACCAATTTTGGGAAAATTAGAACTGCACATTCATAATAGAGTTTAAAAAATTTATTTAAGCCATATTTCATCAATAATTTTGCGCAAATTTTTGTAAGTAAGTACGCTTTATGGACCTGATGTTATTGTATCAAAATAGAATACAAAAAATGCAATGCTAGTATCGCGTTTGGTAATTTTTTTTTTACTATTTTATGGACTCAAACTTAAATTTATGGTGTTTATTCAGATTGACATCTTAGAAAAAAGATCTGTCAACAATGTTAGATATCATTTAAACATTAATTAATTGACGATTTATTAAATTCGTAATAGCTTCTGCCTCTAAATTTAAACCGATTTTAGTAAAAGAAAAAGAAAAATTCGGCAAGGGGGGGGGGGGGGGGGGGCATCAAAACAAACAAGATATAAGCATACCTGAGATCCTGGTTAATCAGAAACTTCGTTTTTCATTTTACTTTAACAGAATCGAGTTTCTTAACATTAATTATTTCTATCTCTCATAGAATACATATATTACCGTTCTAATTGCTTATTATTGCCATTGTTTACAACAGCGATGTAGAGAAAAATCAATACTGGGTATCTAAAACGCTTTGTAAAAGTCGAACCAATATTGTAAAATCTGTATTATGACGTAATGTGATACTCGGACTACTTTAATTTGATTTTACAATTTTTTCTTTCAAAAATGTCTAAAACCTATGCACACTTTTCATTAAAACAATACTGGCGTGCAACCAGTTCTCGCCGAGTACCATTTCTCGCCAGTACATTGTGACCTCATTTTTCGTCTATAATTTGATGTGTTTATAAAATGACGTCACAATGTACTGGCAAGAAATAGTAATCGGCGAGAACTGGTCGCACGCCAGTATAGTTTTAGTTAAAGATCATTATCTCAGTTCACTAAAATGTAGTTCACAAAGTAAGGTTGGTCCCGTACCATTTTTCAACAACAAAACATGCTAATGGCGGAGTTGCCAATCTCTGTTGATATATAGATATGTATGTAACATGTTTTTACAATTTAAATTCAAACGGGTCAGTTTTGCTTGTCCCTCATCTAAAAACATCCTTATAACGTTACATATAAAACTGTGTTTTGCACCCTAATTGTATTTTGTTGCATCTTAAAATATTTATTAAAACTATTAATTATGATTTTCCTAGGTAACTGGATACGTTCTTTCTTGGAGAAAACATACCATAGGAATTGGGTACGTTTTCTCTTAAGTAGGTGTTCTCTAGCAATCTTTTAATCTTGCTTATGGGGAGGAAACACTGCGACTGATTTGATGTCTCCACTGAAGGTCATTGTGATTATGTCGGTCATTAGACCGACATAATCACAATGACCTTCAATCAGAACAATTATTAATCAATCATTATGTATATGGTTGAAATATGTTCATACCTACGATATAGATTAAAATGATTGCAAACATACTTTCTGACACAAGTATAGGACTAAAAAATAATTACGGGGTCAATTATGGATACAAGATTTCCAAATTAACTCGAATTTCCTATTCCTATTAACTCAATAAACTTGACAAAAAAGTGTATACCACTTCAGAATAATAACTAAATAAAAAATATCATAATATATATGAAGTAGGAGTATAATATGGATCCTAAAACTTTAAACTATACAATCCAAAATCATGAAAAACGTACAAATTTGAATTTAGGGTCACCGTCTTGCTTATCCTCCATATTGTTTTCTTTTTTTATTAACTGCAGTACTAATTGGCGCATGCGTATTGGGAACCTTTGGCCCGGTTACAGGGATATTTTGAGTTCGGTTAAATCCCACTAACCGGGACTATAAATACCTCGAAGTGTAAATAACAAAACACTAGCAACTGGGACATTTTAGAGTTTTATACGTTATCCGTTCCATATTTTGCGACTTTTTAAGATGAAGAAGTATGGATATTTTATCTTTATTTAAGAAATTAATTATCTTTGATTTAAGAAAAAAATCTCAATTCTTTCAGTAGCAGAACGGGCACCTATCACAGTTCGTTATCATGGTTATGTATCATGCCCGGTTAAATGAATGCGACTTATTATTTATCTGTTTACAATATTATTATGCATAAAAATGTAGAATAATCTCTGTGAGTATGTGCAAATATGGGTTAAGATACAATAGTTTAAAGCAGAGGCATTGTATTTTCAAAAGTTTTAAGATGTTGGACATGCTCAAACATGTCATGTACTATTTAAAATTGAATTATGATACACTTTACAGGAATGGTATCTGAGTAGGGGAAGTACATTCCCACACTGAAAAATCAGTTGGTCACTTGACATAGGTAAAATGACGGACGTTGATATGGTTCCAGTGAGAGATCCAGGAGGAGGAAAGAATGATGGTGAGTATTATATAAATGTAAGAGAACCTGCCTCCCTAAAGAACTCCTACCCAGGCTAATTACTTTGTAGCCAGCTACATTCCCATTCCACAGACAGAGTTATAGAATTCTGATTTTAGTCATTTTGATTATAAATTGACAGTTCCTAAAGAGGCAATGACATTTCATGCTTGAATATACCTTAATAATCCTTTGATGTTGATAATATGAATACAAATAACATATACTCCTAAATACTCATAAATTCCAAGATTATTATTTTTGGTTTGAACTCATAACATCTGATAAATAAAGTAAAATATTGAAGAAAAAAATAATTAAAGTTGTTAAAATCAACATGCAAGTTTAAAAAAATGTATAATTTGTGATTTTTATCAGCAACCTTAACTATACATTGATAGCAAGCATGACGGAATAAGAAAAAATTAAATAAATAGAAGAAAGTCAGAAAAGCTATCACTATCATGAGTTTTTAATATTGATGTGAAACTGAATGTCTTAATTGCTCATAGATGCATAAAGTTTCATTTTAAGAAAATGTTGTGATTTTTGGGGGGATAGGTTTTGAGCAAAAAGCTGCTCAGCAGCGTCGAATGGTCAGTAAATGGGACAGAGACACCTTAGAGGACAAATACCTCAGGATGTACGAAGAAAACCTCATTCTGAAGAAACATGCTCGCAAACAGGAGGACAAAATCAAGAGGTGGGAGGATGTTTATATTCAATCATTATTGTACTTAAGTTAATATTTATTTAAGTTTTCTGCAGCAAATAGAAAAGTATTTATGAAATAATTTTTGCATTTCAGAATGGCAACAAAATTACTCAGACTTGTAAATGACAAAAAGAGGAACTCTGAAATAGATGTTGGAGGTTAGTTTGCTGTTTTTGTTTATGAATATCTACCAGTAAGTTAGCTGATGCTGAACCAATATTGTCATGATTTCACTTATTCTCTCAATAAATTACAGCAAAGAAAGGTCGAGATATTGAAATGGAAGAAAAGATGGAAGAACTTCAGGACCATATACGAGATGTAGAGAAACAAAATGTTCAGTTGAAAGAAAAGGTATGCCCCTTTAGTGCCGTGACTGTTATTTATAGCAGTGATGCATAATGTATAAAATTATAAATTGTATTTATTTGAGGTATTTCTTGTTTCAGTTGATGCTGACTAAGCAGCAACTGTCAACTGTTGGTAAACGAACAACACCTTACAATCGAGTGGGATCCAGGATTGACACGGTGAGGAAGGAGGAATATTTTCATTTAAACATGTACATCTTTTCTATATCTTTATGTTACAATACTGATGGTATGGTTTCTTATGATATTAATCTTTTAGGGAATTTCCAAGACAAGTCACCAATCAGACTCCAGATTGACTAAAAACATGAGGGTTGTAGGGCCCCAGGAAGGTTTCAGGGGGTGAGTGGTTATAATTGGGCTAACTGAGCTTTGAGAGTCAAACAAGGTTTTATCTACAGATATCTATATAATTATACAGAGGTATGCAAAGTGAAGTAGCATTGAATTGCAAATTGCAAGTACTAGTCTATCAAGCGTCTTCAGAATGTAAATATATCAAGAAACTCAAGATTCAAATTTATCTTATGACGAATTGTTTTGAGGATTTTGATATGTAGTGAAAGGTTACACTGTAAACATACAGATGAATCAGTTGAAGTTGTTTAATCATTGTGTCTCAGAAATAATCAGGATTGTAGTTTTTCCTGTGTTTGTATTCACAGACAACAAGTTTCCCACACACAGAGTCTGCAGCAACAGCGTGGTCACGGATTGATGGAACACACCAGGGCAGAGATACGGCATAAGTAGGTGACCTCTGTAAAACTCAGATACTAAACTCATGTAGTAGTATAGTAATATCTCCATTTTATGGCTAAAGAAGTAATTCATTTTCACTCTATTTTACAGGGATGACCAGATAGCCCAGCTTAATGAACATCTCAATATGTGTGAGATTGAGATAGAGAACCTACGTCAACAAGTAAGATCACTTGTGCAATGTTTTGTTATCATAGTATATTAACTTATGTGAAAACTTCTAAAATATGTCAATTTTAAGTTAAATTAAAAATATGATTTGAAACAGATGTATATGTAAATGATGATCTTTTAATTTATCCTGTGTTTTCTTTTTTGAAATTCGCCAAGAAGTAGACATTTGTTGTTGATGTTTTTATAATATTTTAAACATAGATTAAAATGAAAGAATCTGACTATGAAGAGGATCTCCTAAAAATAAAACAACAGATTACTGCTGAACAAAGGTGAGTTTAATCAAAATCTTCCAAGTCTCTATTGATGACTGCAATCTAGATGCTTAGACAAGAAATACACACAGATGTTTAGGAAGTCCTATAAATTAAAAGAATTCTTCTCTTGGTGATTGTGATCTGAAAGAAACTTTGATTTTGCAGAGCTACAGTGCAAGAAAATATAGACTTAATCAAACTACAGAGGGAGGTTAAAGAGAAATCCACAAAACTGTCTGCTGTAACTGAGAAATATGCTATACTTGAAGAGGTTTGTACTTTGCATTGTATTCATAAGGGAATGAACCATTTGAAAAGTGTATACAATGTGATATTTTATTCTAATGATGTAAATTTCAGAACCTTCATGCAATGAAGAGGAGTCATGACAACATGTTAATGGAGATGGAAAACCTCAACATGCAGCTGAAGGAAGAACAAAACCGTGTTCTTACTCTGCAGAATGAGCTGAAATTTGGCACCACTAACAACAGAAAAATCATTGAAGTGAGACATATTGATGAAAAATGTTATTTCTTAATCTTGCCATGTATAAATTATAAGTGCATGGTTTACCTATAAAATGACTTTGCTTATTGTCATTTTGCCATGGAGATTTCACCTTAAAACCAGAAAAAAAAATTATGTTAGTTAAAGAAAAAAACCAAAGAAAAAAAGATCAATATCTTTCACACAGCTACAAACTGTCCAAATTTGTATTTTAAGTTACAAGAACAATTATCTTGCCTGGAAAAGGAGAACCAGATTTTGAAGGAAGCTAATGAAAAGTTTGTCAGCAGCGCTTTTGATCTGGAAAGAGAAAGAGAATGGCGGCAGAGGGAAAATCAGTTGAAAGTACAGATTGCTCAGTTGGAAGCAACGTTGAAGGCAGACCTTGGGGAAAAAGGAGGAATCCTAGACAAATACGCAATTGAAAGAGGTACATTTTGTCCCCAAAAATACTTGAACACTTACATGTTGCCATTTCAACAAGAATAGAAGCAGTCATCGCAATACATTTGATTGTTTATGTTTGATTGTTTAGATTATTGTTGTATTATTTTCAGTATGTTTTGTTTCTTTACAGAAACCCATGAACAGCTTCAGGCACAGTTCAGGGAAATGCAACTAGAACATTATCAGCTGAAGGAAGAGTATGATGATCTCAAGGAAAAAATGAAGTTTTTCACAAAGGTTTGAAAGTTAGATTACATGTTACAACCTGAGATCTCAGAAAACTGTAGAAAAATTGTACATGTATATGGTATTAAATTGCACTTATAGACTGAATAAGATAACCATAAATCCATTCTAGTCATTTCAAGTACAGTTTTATATGAAATAAAACTTGTTGCAGGAAAGTGCTATAGATTTCTCTGAGATAGAGGAAGCCCTGGTTCTGGTCAAACAAAAGAAGCAGCAATCAGTCTCTGACCCAGATTTCTTACAAAAAGTGGATAGAGAGATGTCTAAAGGTGAGAATATGGTGTCTTTGTATAGTACATGGACATATATACATGTACATGTACCATAGCAAGAACGGTACATGTATATGTGTTTTACATATTTTATTCAAGAAGAAAGACTGTTCTTCTCTTGTAAGCACATGTCTGCACCATGAATTTAATAGTGTGCATTTATTTACACAGATGAACACAGGAAACTACTGGAGCTACAAGCAGAGTATGCTGAGTGTATCCATGAGCTGGAGAAGACTCGTAACATGCTTGTCATACAACACAAGATCAATAAGGACTACCAGCAAGAGGTTGGCAAAACTCTTTTTTAAACCTTGATTTATGTCGGTGTATTTTGTACACAGATCAATACATTTATGAGAATTGGATAACATATCTTATGATTACAAAAAGCTTTGATTTATACATAGGTTCATTGCCTTCAGTTTGTTATCTAATGATAATTTTTGTTTAGGTTGATATTTCCCAGTCCAAGATTGATGAAATTAAGAAGGAATATGAAACGAAGCTGGATGAATATGCTCGTTTGTTAGACATAAGGGCTGCTAGAATAAAGGTTTGTTGTGTAATCAGAGCTGCCTATTGTACACTGCCAGAGTGATTATGATAATGAATAGTATAAATGTATAATATTTGAAGATGTTTAAGTTTAAAATTTTATTTACATCAAATATTCTCCTTGTAAAACATTTGAATTTTTCTATTACAGAAATTGGAAGCTCAATTGAGAGACGTTGCTTATGGAACAAAACAATACAAAATGCCTCCTCCCACTGAATCGGTAAGCATTTGTATACATGGATTCTGTTTGAATTACAATTTTCTTTATGTTTGATACATGGCCAGGTTTATGTTGATTGTTTTTATTTCAAATCAGATTGAGGATACCATTGACTTTGATGAGACAATACATCTAGAACGAGGACAGAACTTGTTTGAAATCCATGTACAGAAGGCAAGAAATTTCTTAGACAATACTGCACTATGCAGACATTTTTTTTTATCTGAAGTCAATTGAATATTATTTTGTCAATATTTAGTCCTTTATTGATCTTATTATCTTATGACATTATTTCACTTTCCCTGTGTTAAGAATTGTTTGATACCTATGTATCACCTAATTACCCTGTAGTTGTTAATGTACATTTACATTTGTTTTTAAATGCGTGTTATAGGTCAGTCTGTCTCCTGAAGCCATCAAGCTGCTGGGAGATGAGGAGGCGTTGATCTTTTGCACGTGGGAGTTCTTTGAGTTTGAGATTCAGTCCACGCCTGTACTCAAAGGTCCCCGCCCAGAGTACGACTTCACCTCTCAGTATGTTGTCAAGGTGGATGATTTCTTCCTCCACTATCTTCAGAGGGTAAGTTCTCTTTGTGCATTATATTCAGCAGGCCTTCTCTAATGATAGTTGTATAATGTATACTTTTCTCATTAAAAAAAAAAGACTTGCACACACGATACAAAATAAATGTACATATGTAAAATTACATATATTCAAGATTAGAAATGAGACTGAATCCTAGTAAATAAAGAATGGTGTATTTAATCTGAATCTCTGAATCTCATTCAAGTGTAAAATGCCATGTACATGTATCTTAATGCAATATTGTCCAATTACCGGTACTTCAGGAGAGTTGTACCTTAGAACTTCACCAATCTCTCGGACAAGACTTTAAGACTATAGGAGCCTGCCAGCTTGTCTTTAAAGACATATTTGAAAAACCTCATGGCAGGATCCATGGTACAGCTTCCCTCACAGGTGATGCTTGGTTTACATTTTGTTTGAAATAAAAAGAATAATATTTGTTTATGCATTGATATTAAAAATAACCACCAGTATTATTCAGACGTCATGATCTGCTTTTTTTACTCTTGATGTATTAAACATGCAGATACATGCACATTTAACCTAATTTGTTGGTTGTATTTAGACTTTCAATGATGTTTACTTTTGATCCTGATGTTTCCCTGTTGTAGGTCTGGAGGGTGAGGGGGTAGGGATGGGTTTTGGGATGGTGGAGTACTGGATCAGGCTGCGTGTCCCCATGGAGCAGGCACTGAGGCTTTACAAGGTCAGTCACTTACCCTAGTCACAGTGGATTACAATCCCTTTCATTGCTTTCTGAGTTGTAAAAATACAGTCAAAAATAGTGTGATACACAGTTTTAATACCTGTGCATTATTGTTGATTCCATTTAATTTTGTGGTTTATTTTGGGGACAGGAGCGTACTAAGGCCTTGGGGTATGTGATGACCAATCAAAAGGCGGCTGCTGACGCCCTCCATGCCCTGGATGAGAATGCTGCCATGAGACCCAAAGATAACATCAACGAACTTCATATCAAGATTGTCAGGTGCTCCGACCTCAAATCAAGGCGACCAAGTAAGCTCACCTTAGTTTTAAGAGAAAAGTCATTTTAACATTCCATATATTAATCTGTATTCTTTTGGATATAAAAAAAATAAGCTATTTATTTAAATGAAATGCATGTGCTTTTATAGATGTACATGATATGAGTACAAGTTGTACACTTTTCTGTGATATCTCTGTAGCACTATGTGATGTGTTTATATTTTGTAGATGTACAGCCCTCTCCATACTGCGTGTACCAGTTCTTTGACAACAGAGACCATGACACCACCATCATCAGGAACTCCAACAACCCAGAGTTCAACGACCACAAAACATATCCAGTCCCAATGACCTCAGACCTCGACCAGTTCCTCAAAACCACTGTAAGGATCTTGTTTAAATTGAATGATTTATTTTTGGTTAAAGGTTTAATATATATCTTAGATTAGAATTTGAATCAACTTTGGTTTAAAATGAATGAAAGTAAAGATCTTTACGATATGTGTTTTCAGCCATTGAAAATGTTTGTGTTTGATGACACTGATCCGGAACAAGCCTCCTACATTGGCATTGCTGACATTCCTTTGATTCCTCTGGCCCACAACAAGGCTGTCAAGGGACTGTTTGAGCTGAAGGCAGCCAATGGTCGTGTATCAGGGACCATCGAGCTGGAGATGAGGTGGCAGTTTACCTATGTTCCACCCAAAGGCTTGCCACTCACTGAAAAAGTAAGAACATGTTGCAATTTGTTAATATGCTGTGCATTGAGGAATGGTCAATGCATTACGATGATTTTAAACCATACTCCAACTCAAGATATCAAACCCGAGAAACCATCCACCATGAATTTTATTTGTTAAAACATGAATCTATTGATATTTTTATACACTGCACATTGATGTTCTGCTAATACTAACTTCATGATGTCTTCTAACCAGCCTCCAACCCAAGATGTCAAACCCGAGGAACCATCCACCTTGAGTGAGACCATTCCTACTACACCTGCCCCTAAAACGAGAATGGCGGCCAAGTTCCCTGGACCTTCAGCTACCTCCACCCCCATGCCAAAATCCAGAGTCCCAGATGATGCCATGGAGGGATTTGCAAAGTCCATGGATATTGAAGCAACTCCAAAAGTAGGAATGTGCAAGAAAATTGTTTTGAAAATATTATTTAAAACATAGTGTAAAATTGTTATTCAGATGTGTGAATGTCAGGTTTATCTCATATATCACATAAATTTTCTGTAGACTCCAGCAAAGAAGAAGTTGGATATCCAAGAAGAATCTTCAATCCAACCATCTGAGTCTCTGGTCCATGAGGCTGTGTCACAGGTGGTGTCGGATAACCTTCCCAGCATGCTCTCTACAGAATCAATGTCACATGGTTGGTGTCATTTCAGTGGTTTTCACAATTTTCTGATATTGTGTAATGTAAATGTTTTTGCAGTTTTTGTACTTGTATGGTGTAAATACATATACATGGATATATAGTAGATAGTATAATCCACACAAATCACCATGAGTTAGCAAAACCAAAACAAGTATGCTTCGAGTAATTCATTTGTTGGTGGTGTTTTTTTTTTTATATCATTACATAGCAAATTTGATATGACAGTAACAGCATACTAGTAGCTAGTTCTAAGATTCAGAAAATTAACTTAAACAGCAGAATTCAATTTATGCAGTTACAATTCCTAATCTGTTTCGAAAACGACAACTTTCCCATCCTTCAATTTGCTATTGCAATAAATTATTATTGTACTTAGCTATATACTAACGTTTTGTTCCATTTAAATGGAAATTAATGAATGCTGATTGGACAATTTCAGCTCCTGCTGCTGAGAGTCCTGCCTCGTCCCATAGATCCACCCCCCGGGCCCAGTCAGATGAGGGTAGGTACCGTAAAGTGACTGACAAGGACAGATGTTCTAGTTCACCGTCATCAAATCATTTATCAGCCTGTTAATTAGTCAATATATCTCATTGAATAAGTCATTTGTGTGGCAAAGTTGGTGGAGGAATATTTTGTGATTTAATAACTAGAATCACTAGGCTTGTAGGCTAGATGATATGATGGTTTTGACTTACAAAAAATGTTACGGGAAATTGTTAATTTTGTAAATAGTGTGTTAACCTCCTTCAAGAAAATGAAATATTAAGGTATTTTGTTTAAAGATTTAGCTTAGTTTCTTAGAACATGCAACCAAGAGCATTGTTTTAAGATCATTTTTTTTACATGTAAATTTCGATTTATTGCTTCTTCATTTATACCGCATGGCAATGCATCATTTAAAATTACATGTACTATTTTGCATGAAACAAAATATATTTATATATAATACCGATTCTTACAATACTTTAGTTTCCCAGTGTACAAATTTCCTCAGCTAGTATGAATCTTAGAAAACATGAAATGCATGTGCTTTTTAGCTGCCCAACAAGATGAGCTTCAGGCAGAACTAGGGGAAGAATCCGACACTCTGAGCGAGGAGTCAAGTCCTCAACCTTTAGGGGAGGCGATAGCTCGCCCCTCCCCACCCCCTGAGTCAGATGGTGAGACAGGCAACCCTCACAAAGCTTGTGGAGGGCATGTAGTTGTAGCTATAGTTCCCCCAACACCCTCAATCCTAATTCATTCTTGTAGATGTAGTAGTGTTGTCTTCTGTGGAATTATTAACATTTGTTGGGGCTCACTTTTTGTTGATTATGTGGGTACCCTTTGTCCATAGAATTAACTTCAATGAATTATGAACCATTGTCATTATTTGTTATACAACTTTTCCCCAATGAACCTTTAAAAAAATTGGTCCCCACAACTTTAAATGATTCCACAGTATTTTACCATTTCTTTTCAAAAACACAATGAAACAGTATTCAGTTTTGCACAGATTGCAATCAATAATAAAGAATTCATAGTATTTAGATCTAACTTGTGTACTAATTGTCTGTAGTTTGGACAAAATTAATTGTGAAATCAAATTGAATTAAAAACCTTGAGTGGAAGTTATTTGTCCATTGAACTTTTGTTTTGACTGCTGTTTCATATTTCTATGTATTATTTTTGATAACATACAGCTTACAATTAACTCTCTTTTCATTGATTTGATTGCACCATAAAACCTCTGTTTATTTCAGGTCATTCTATGGAAAGTTTTTTTCTTTTATAATTACACATTTCACATCTTATCTCTCAATGTATCTCATGTCACAGGGAAACAAAAACCTATACCCAAAGCCAGGAAAACCTTGACCTTCCGGCAAGGTAACGAGCATGTGGATTGTGACATCATAGTCCTGCATGATTCTGCCATAGACAGCATCTTGTCTATATGTCTTGTCTCGAAATATACAGTGTATAAATTGTATTCGTAACTTTTATTTAAATGTTATTATGTAGAAAGATTAATATTGTACAGGTATGTTAAACAGGTCTGAGGTTCTATGATATATTTGTTATGTAAACTTACTCTTACTGTAGGTGGTCTCAAAGCAAGGAACTTTATAATTGTAGAAGTATATCAAGGCATAAATAACACCAATTTTATATACCGGTACTAGTATTTAGCTTTACAGGTCATGAAATTGTATTTTTTGTTGGATTACCTCCCATTGTTTAACCCTGAGCTCCTCTGTAACTGTAATATTCCTGTGACTTCTCGGTGATGCTTCCTCCCTGTCTCCCTACTGTGTTTACTGTGTTATGGGGCTTTTTATTGTTGGTGGAACTCACTTTCTCTATTTTTGCATGCTTGTATACCTTGGATATGCAGGAGATGGATTTTTAAATACTGAACAATCTGTTTGCTTTATATTTTTACCACAGTTTTATTTTATTTTACACAATGCCATTTTTAAAATCATATGTTGTGCATGAAAATGCTACAGGTGGCAAGTCTTATAAAGAGATTGATATTTCATTTAAATGCCAGGTATATGAAATGATAGATAATACAAAATAAAACAAACCAAAGATAAATGCTACTTTATACCATTTTTATAGCATTGGAAGTTCATACTATCAACTTGTTTCTTTTACAGATATGAAGGAAGAAACGTTGACCCCCAAGGTAATGACTCTCAATGTTACTTTAAAAAAACTCATGTTGATTCATTTCCCTGTGATAAAGATTAAGTCTCTATCAACAGGCTTGGTAAAAATCTCGCAATTGTGTGCAGAATTTTCAGTCTTGACATTCTTTTCCAGGGTGGAACCAAGGCCTCGGACACCATGTTTGGAGATGAGGAAGGTAATGATTGATATTCCATTATAAAACATTAATGATCTGACAAATGTGTAATGCGAGTAATATTATTGTTTACTTCAGTGATGTACAATTATAACAAAATTATCAAAGGGGATGGATTATTATTCTAAGGAATTTTATGACAAGGTTTAAAAATCTATTGTATAAATATTTTTGTCTGTTTTATTGTTGTTTACACATATTTTTAAATGAACCCTATCATTTCTACATAACAGAAGATATTGAAGAGGAGATAACCGAGGAGATCACAGAAGGAGCGGAGAACGGAGAAACCATGCCCCAGCCATCCACAGAAACCGAGGAAGAGGAGGGGTCGGAAAAACTCCAGATGGAGACGGACAGTGAGGGCATCGTTGTCATGAATCCCAAGCCCAAGCGTCGCGGCAAGGCAGTCAACAAACTGGTATGGGACTCAATAAGGCCGATAAAATTCAATGTTTAGTTTCACAGGCACCACTTCGTCAGGTCATTTATTCCCCATTACAAATTTTTGATATGATTTAAAATAAAAGCCCGCCAGTCACATATATGTGTAAAATATTTAGTCTGAGAAACTAAAGATTAATTCTTTAGACTTAAGAAAGTGGGTGCTTAAGATGTAGATTCAGCAGGAATCTGGACGCACAAGGAGAGTGGAAATTTCATCAATTAATTTTGCACAATTTTGGATTATAACCATTATTTGGTTTCTGTTGGATGTGGAATAGGTAGAAAAATGTTTGTAATGCAAAAGGTTTTATCAGAATATGGTCTAAATATAGCAACACGATGCAATTCATGCAAAATCCTACTTATTTACAGCTGTTTTTTAAATGATTTTGTTGTCTCTGGGTCCACAAATTTGAAAGGTGTAAAGATGACATATTTCAACATAATTTATGTCGCTTTTTAAATAAAAGATGGAGAGATGACCCAGAGATGACTAATTGTATACTTTTTCAAAATATTTTTGGAGGAAAAAAACCAAAGTCCATAGATATGACATTGTTGTTTTAAACACTACTTTATACCGCATATTGTAAAGTTTCGCATGGCTCATTGGTTTCGTCCTGGATTAGTGATTACAAACATGCAGTATTTTGGGTTCAAATCCTACTGGTGACTCCTTTTTTTTATTATTTTTAAAACTTTTTTGTTTTTTAATGTTGATATAACATTATGTTTAATTATAGAATGCCAGTCTATTTTAATTTGTTGCTATTGATTTCTGCCATATGAACACTATTTTCTGTTCTCATTACTATTTTATTTAGATATACCGGTACAATATAACTGAACTAAAAAATGTATGCATTAACATTTCCAATATAGTTTTTAGCTCACCGAGACGAAGTCAGGGGGAGCTTATGCTATACCCTCGGCGTCGGTGTCGGCGTCGGCGTCGGCGTCCGGACCTGGTTAAAGTTTTTGTTGCAGGTCCTGTATCTAAGCTATTACTTGTCCTATCTTCACCAAACTTGCAGTGATGATGCATCTGGACCTACTTATGGACTTGAAAGACTTGGATGCTGAATCTGAGTCCTAAATTTCAGATGCTGGAGGAGGTTAAGGTTGTTGGACCAGGTTAAAGTTTTTGTTGCAGGTGCCCTTTGATAGCAATATCTAAGTTACTGCAGGTCCGTACTTCACCAAACTTGCATGGATGGTGTGTCTTATGATACTGATGCACCAGACAGGCTTGAGTGCTGAATCTGAGCTATAGGTTTCGGATGCTGGAGGAGGTTAAGGTTTTTGGAGCAGGTTAAAGTTTTTGTTGCAGGTGCCCCTTGATAGCAATATATAAGTTACTGCTGGTCCGTACTTCACCAAACTTGCATTGATGGTGTGTCTTATGATACTGATGCACCAGACAGGCTTGAGTGCTGAATCTGAGCTATAGGTTACAGATGCTGAAGGAGGTTAAGGTTTTTAGAGCTGGTTAAAGTTTTTGTTGCAGGTGCCCTTTGATAGCAATATCTAAGTTACTGCTGGTCCGTACTTCACCAAACTTGCATTGATGGTGTGTCTTATGATACTGATGCACCAGACAGGCTTGAGTGCTGAATCTGAGCTATAGGTTACAGATGCTGAAGGAGGTTAAGGTTTTTAGAGCTGGTTAAAGTTTTTGTTGCAGGTGCCCTCTGATGATTTTATCTTTGTTACTACTTGTCCTAACTTCACCAGACTTCCATGGATGGTGCGTATTATGATACTGATGCACCAGACAGGCTTGGGTGCTGAATCTGAGCCATAGGTTTCGGATGCTGGGGGAGGTTATGGTTTTTAGAGCTGGTTAAAGTTTTTGAAACAGGTGCCCTCTGATGATCATATCTTAGTTATTACTTGTCCTAACTCCACCAGACTTCCATGGATGGTGGGTTTTATTATACTGATGCACCTGACGGGCTTGAATGCTGAGTCTGAGCCATAGGTTTCAGATGCTGGATATGGTTTAGTTTTTTGGAACAGGTCACATGTTTAATAGATAATAGTACTATTTCAAACTTGCATAGTTGATTAAACTGTAATATGAATGAATCACAGAGGAAGCTTCAGATGCAGAGTTTGATCTCCATTATCAAGGATGCTAAAAAAATATATCTTAGTTATTACTGGTCCTAACTTCACCAAACTTGAAAGGATGGTGTGTCTTATGATACTGATGCACCTGACAGGCATGGATGTTGAATCTTAGCCATATTAGGTTGTGGATGCTGGAGCAGATTAAGGTTTTAATTGCTAGTGCCCTCTGATGATAATATCTTAGTTATTACTGGTCTGAACTTCACCAAACTTGCATGGAGATGCATCTTATGTATACTGATGCACCTGACAGGCTTGAATGCTGAATCTGAGCCATAGGTTTCGGATGCTGGATGAGGTTTAGTTTTTTTGGAACAGGTCACATGTTTTATAAATGATAGTTTGCATAGTTGATTTAACTATATTATAAATAAACAGAGGTTGCTTCAGATGCAGAGCCTGATCTCCATTATAAAGGATGCTAAAGAAATCTCCCACCTCACTCAAACCTGCTCCAAAGATAAATGTGTTTGTTGATAAATGATATAACAGGATTCCTATGATATAGTATTGTATGATATGAATCAACATTGTTTAATATGATACAATATAATATCATATGTTATAATAAAAAGTTATATGATACGATGTGATATTATATCAATTTTTTTTATATTTTATGTTATGATATTGTAACATGATATCGTTATGTATAGTATTGTATATTGTGATACAATATTGTAAATATTATATTGTATTATTAATTTATTATTTTATCACATGGTATTATCACATAAGATATTGCAAAATATAATATTGTATAATATGATACAATATTGTATATTCTATAATATTGTATCATATGATATTGTATAATATGATATTAGTTTCTGTAATATAGAATTATATCACATGAAATTGTATAATATGATACTGTAATATTATATAATATCGTATCATACGATATTGTATAATATGATATTGGTTTATAATATGATATATTATCACATCACATGAAATTGTATTGTATGATATTGTAAAATTTATTATTGTATCATATGATACAATATGTATAATATAATGTTGTATTATATATTTTACTTTATCACATAATATTGTATCATTTGTAATGAAACAATGTTGTATCAAATTATATTGTATCATATGATACAATGTCATATTATGTTTCAAAAATGATACAGTATCATACAATATCAAACTATATTATACAATATAATATCATATGTTTCAATGTTATGATGTATTATGTAATATGATATTGTAATATAATACTATGTTGTTT
This sequence comes from Magallana gigas, assembly GCF_963853765.1. NCBI lineage: Eukaryota > Metazoa > Mollusca > Bivalvia > Ostreida > Ostreidae > Magallana > Magallana gigas. The sequence continues at coordinate 8,809,804 of NC_088855.1, forward strand.
TATATATTATGATATTGTATTATGTGATCAAATACAATAACGTATAACACAATACAATGTCATACCATACTTTACAATATCATATCTCATCCTTGTTTATTATGGTATTTTATTGTATTATATGATACATGTTGTAAATATGATAGGCAGCAATATTTATATTATTGTATTGATTAACATATGAACATATGATTATCATACAATTTTTTAACAGATGATATACGATATTGTGTCAAAACAGAATCCATGAATATCCAAGATCATAAAGTATGATTTTCATTTAATATGATAAAGGTGGTCTCATAAAGGTGAAGTCTCATAAGGGTGATGTCTCGTCTCGGTGAGCTTTGTAATCTGTGATTACCTATGTTTTTAATAGCTGGAAAAGACATGTACTTCAACTCTCAACAAAATATAGTTTGAGTAATCAATTTTTGTTTAAACCTTTACTTAGCCTTTTGAGGTTATAGACATTTAAATCCCAATTGATTCGTGTCGATGATCCCTGCAAACATACAATCTTGTGCACCCAATTTCTTTATGTACAAATAAAAACTCTGAATTAGGTTTAGGGTCAGGAAATAAAAGGGAGTTATAATCAAAATGGAGCTATCTGGAAATACAGATAATATGTACTTTTCACAGGCTAACAGTGTGACGGTTACTATCTCTCACTTATCCCTCAATGAGAAAGCTACTGTACTGAACAATGACAGTGTAAAGCAGCTGTTTGTTGCCTATAACTTCCTCGGTATTGAGCCACAGGAGCTGGAGACGCCATTTTCTTTACCCAAACCTAAAGCTAATCTCCCCATCACCTATAACTTCACAAAAAGTAAGTGGCTGTTTGATTTTTCATTGTAAATTGATTTAAGATTTTGCCAAGAAGTTCCTCAAATCATTGGTTTTTGGCTTGTTTGACAGCTTTCCAGGTTGACATGCAGAAAAATTACGAGAGACGACAGTACCTGGCAGCCATGTTGTTACCCGATGATCCAGAGCAGGGCAGGTAGGTGAACTAGTTAACCACTGCATTATTCTTCTATTCCTTCTGGGCATCACTTGAGTAATCCTCTCTTACATCCCATTAATGAACCCATTGGCATACATTTGATCCATGCAAAACACTTGAATACATGTTTTTAAGGTGGTGTGGGATATCTCCATGTTGTGACGTATTGTTTATCGAAATAAACAATAAAATGAAGTGTAATTATATAAGTAGTTTCTTTCTCAGTAAACCGGTACATGTAGTCACCTAACATTGTAACGCAGTGGGTTAGAGGGTTTACTACGAATCTGTAGGTTTTGAGTTGAATTCTGATGGAGGTTTTACATATTTTACCTCTCCAAAAATTTTCAAAAGCTATTTTTTTTTCTTAAATAGTGTAAAATTTGAAAGTTCTAAACCGGTGAAAGTATTATAATTTTAATGTATTTTAATCCACATTAATATCGACAGATGTCCCTTACCACCTTAACAGTGTACTGTGGGGGCCAATTTTCGCAGTTTCGCATATTTTTATATACATGTATCTACAAAAGTAAATATTACCTAATTACCCTAAATCATCAATTCATGAAGGATGTTATTTCGTGGATGAGAGGTACCCATGAATTCCTTGAAAATTGAGCCACCACGAAATCTAATGATTCCACAGTATCCATTTTTAATTGATTTTCCCTGAAATACATGTTCATCTGAGTACAATGCTAAACTCTCTAACTTTTTGTGTCTGCAGAATTCGCTTTACTGTGGTCAGCGAGCCTCCAGATGATGATATGGATGCCGAATGTGAAGATATTGGTGTTGCTTTTGTGAGCGTCAAAGAAATTCTTATGTCCAAGAAAGATTTTGAGGAACAAAATGTGGAAAGTGAGTAAACATCCCTTTGAAAATGAGAAAAAATTATGTTTAAATCAATCAGTGAACCAATTTTGATTTGAGAGAGAGAGAGAGAGAGAGAGAGAGAGAGAGAGAGAGAGAGAGAGAGAGAGAGAGAGAGAGAGAGAGAGAGATTTATATTAACATTTGCTTTGCAATTATGGGTTTTGGTACAAAAATTTAATTTAAGCTTTTGTTCCTTGCAGTTTGTGATGTTAAGAATGACCAGGAAGTGATTGGATCACTTAATGTGACTGTTAAATGCCTGGCAGCTTTAGAGGCTGTGGAAAAAGAAATGCAGATTGAGGGGACATACTGAGTCTGTGAGACTGTGAAAGTAAACCTAGATAGAGAGTATGGAAGGAATTTGAGCAGAGTTCAAAATGAAAAGAAAAAAGAATGGAAACTATCTGAATTAACTTTGCAGATTCTTCATGTGTAGTCTATGATGGAAGCTACTAATGTTCATTATGATACTATGGCTAGCTTGTTCAAGTGCTGCTAAAAGAAATTGTCTCCTATACTCACATACTCAGATAATTGTTGTTGGTCTACACATGTGTCAGATATTATGGTTTCTGAGTTTTATAATTGTAATCATAGAATGGAGATAATTTTTATTTATTTATTTCCGTCCAATTTTAGTTGTTTTTTCAACTTCATATTTAAAAACATGGCATTTGCATGTTTTATCTGTATTTCACATACTATATATTTAATTTATATTTTTAGAAGGAATGATCTTTTTAAAAATGTGTATGTGTTTTATTACAAATACATGAAGGTTGTAGTTCAGTATGTGTTGTATGCTGTGATGCATATCATTGATAATGAATTTTTAAATCAGTAAAACATTGCATTAAAAATTTTAAATACTGCAGTGTTGAATGGTAGATATTGAGCAGATGAACTGTGATAATATAGTATAGCTTAAGTCGTAGGAATTTGAGAAATTGCTATTTTATTAGAAATAAAAAAAAATGAAATATTTTCTTAGTTTTGAGTTTCTCTTTGTAAGATTTCTAAATTCTTCAGGATTTTAAAATAAATACTAGTATGTGGGGAAAACAGGCATGTTTTCATGTAACGCTGATATTGAACCTGTTAATTCCCAAAAACTCAAGGTTTATTACCGGGCTATTTTTAGAGCTATAATATTTAGAATTTTCCTTAAAATAGCATGCAAAATGCATTTGAATGCTTATAAATAAAGTCATAGTATATATTTTCAATCGATCACTTTATTTCTAAATAAAAAAAGTATCATATACTAGTAACAGGAAAATATAATTATGGAATTACTTGGTGGAAATCTTCACATTGTGGAGATAGGAAAAAATAGAAAATAATGGAAGATAGGTCGCGTCTGACCTTAAAGTGTGTTAAGTCAATGTAGTTCGCCATTGTTGCTCAGGTGAGCGATGTGGCCCATGGGCCGCTTGTTTTCTATTATTGGAATTATACAACACTTGAATGTCATAAAATTGTTCAGTAAGCTTACATGTATTTATGGCAACTGATTTATACATAATATTTTTAAGAACCCTTATATATCCCAAAAGAATTCACCTACTTATTACCCAAATACAAGTGAAATATTATTTCTGTGATCATATTTGTACAATTAAAGGATATATCTCCCAAAATTATGTAATTTTTCTGCCAATGAAGCTTAACTTGTACATTGTATTTGGCATGTCTTCTTTTGGAGACCCGTCTCTTCATGGTTTACTTCGAAAGTGAGGTGTGAAACCCTCATTGTATTACTAGAGGATCTCTTCATTATCTTCTCCTAATTAGCACCTATCTAGAGAGGGAGCAGGATACGGTGGGGGTGTTGTTTTAACAATTTAATTCATGTCATACACAAAGTAAATGAAAGTATTTACCGTTTAATTATCTCTAATTAGAAAATTCAGTTCAGTTCTTTATTAACTTTAAGCTATACAGCTTACCAGTACAATAAATATAAACAATATACACGTACAGGTAGGTCAACAGGAGAATGTGGCAGAAGTGTACATACTATGATATCAACATCTAATTTGCATTAAGTAAATGTTTTCTTAATTTCAAACCAAAGTGAATAAATTTACCCAGATTACATAGTTCCTTTACATTTTCAACATTAAAAAGTTGCAGAAGTTTACACATTGAAGGTTTTTTCCAGTAATAATTTAGGCTTAATGTATTTTTTGCGATAGCCTTCGTATATGGGACATGTTAAAATAAAATGAAATTTATCTTCAATAGAATTTGAACATAAAAAACAGTTTCTATTGTGTCTTTCAATATTATAAAATTGACCTGTTTCTATCGACAATTGATGTGAAGACAACCTGAATCTGGAAATACACTTTTGATATTTGTTTGGAATAGGTTTCCTTAAATAAAATTGTAAATTATGGGTTGCAATTAGGTATTTGAAAAAAGAGCATTTACTAGAAATATCTAGTTGAGAAAAAATATACTGTGTAGCTTGGTCAAAAATACGTTGCTTAACAACAATGAAATCTGCGGCTGTTATTTTTTGTTTTTCCCACAATTCAAACATACCCAGATTGCATAAAAAATCTTTAACATGATACAACCAGTTTTTTGCATTATGTTTTTCGACACAGTCATATAGTGTATAATAGCAATGTTGAATAATACAATTATTATGGTACAGTATTTTTTTCCAGAACTTAACTATGTTGAACATTCTTTGGTACAGCAGAGGACAGCGTCCTAATTCAGAATAAACTGCTACATTACAAGTTGACCTTTTAACTCCAAGATATGTTTACAAAAATGAAGATGAAGTTTCTCAATATTAGGTGCTTTGAGTGAACCCCATACCTCAGAAGCATAGTTAATGACACTGCCAACAAAGCAATCAAACAATGATAGCAAAGTATTATGATTAAAAAACATGTTTCTAATATTTTTTTCAATACAAATAATGCCTTAATTAATTCCTGCCTTGCTCAGCAAGTTGTTTCTCAGCTTTAGAAACTTTATTATTGTAGTAAAAAATAATGCCAAGATAAGCAAACTGATCTACAATGTCAAATGGTTTACCATAAATATACCATTTTTGTTTTCATTTACCCTTCCACCTTTTCTAAAAACAACAATCTTTAACTTATCAACATTAATGTGTATAATTACCATGTGCTACAATAATATGTTAATTCATCCAAAAGTGATTGAAGACCAGCAATTGTTTCTGAAAAAATCACCATGTCATCAGCATACATAAGAAGGAAAAGATTCAGTGATGAAATTTCAAATGGTACACATTCAGAATTTAAAAAATTGATTTCAAAATCATTTACATACAAATTAAATAGAATAGAATTAGAAAATTAAATATAGAAAATAATATGATGTGACAAAAAAATATATTTAAAAAATAATAAACTATAAGATGCAGATTATACTTCTTTATAATTTTTAAATGAAATGAAGTTTTAAATAATAAAATGTAAATTATAATTAACTATAATTAAATGTATAAAATGCTGGTGCCTAAACCATTATTCATTTAAAAAATAAAATGAAAATTTTAATTAACTTAGAAAAATATAGGCTGGTGCCTAAACATATTGGGGCCTAAACATGTTGGGGCCTAAGCGTCTTATCAATGAAGGGCCTAAACATCTTGGGGCCTAAAAGTCTTGCTACCTTCTCAACTTCCGTTTTGTAGCTAATGTAAATAATGGCCGATAGTTGCCTCCATTTCCCGTAAAAAACGTGATTGAAAAATAGATTAAAATCCTCCAGAAGCGTGAAAAAAAGGGAGTTATAATCAAAATGGAGCTATCTGGAAATACAGATAGTGTGACGGTTACCATCTCTCACTTATCCCTCAAAGAGAAAGCTCACGTTACATGTCCTGTACTGAAAAACGACAGTGTAAAGCTGTTTGTTGCCTATAACTTCCTCGGTATTGAGCCAGAGGAGCTGGAGACGCCATTCTCTTTACCCAAACCTAAAGCTAATCTCCCCATCACCTATAACTTCACAAAAAGTAAGTGGCTGTTTGATTTTTCATTGTAAATTGATTTAATTAAGATTTTGCCAGGAAGTTCCTCAATTAAATCATTGGTTTTTGGCTTGTTTGACAGCTTTCCAGGTTGACATGCAGAACAATTACGAGAGACGACAATACCTGGCAGCCATGTTGTTACCCGATGATCCAGAGCAGGGCAGGTAGGTGAACTAGTTAACCACTGCATTATTCTTCTATTCCTTCTGGGCATCACTTGAGAAATCCTCTCTTACATCCCATTAATGAACCCATATTGGCATACATTTGATCCATGCAAAACACTTGAATACATGTTTTTAAGGTGGTGTGGGATATCTCCATGTTGTGACGTATTGTTTATCGAACAAAAGTTATTAATATATATATTTAACAAAGCTGGGAGAACAATAAAACATAAATTTAGTTACAAAAATTTCAATATTGAATGTGTACCAAGTTACAAATACTTAGGCATTGATTTCGCAGCTTCAGGGACTTTCTCACTGGCTAAGGTGGAAAAAGGGACTGAAAGCTTATTTCAAACTACGAAAAGATTTCCTGAGTCTAAACCCCGGGATATCCACTAGCTTAAATGTATTTGACCACACTATATATATAAAGCAAATTTTACTTTATGGCTCTGAAATATGGGGAATCTTTAACGTCAATAACATAAAAATAAAACAGTCTAATGATATATTGATACAACAATGTTATAACAACTTAATAGCTGAAACTTTACATCTCAAATTTTGTAAAACCATATTGGGGTTGAACAAGAAAAGTATGAACCATGCTTCACTTTCTGAACTAGGAAGATTTTCTCTACATTATGATATTGTCAATAGATTACTTAAATATTGCTACAGATTAGAAAATTTAACAACAGAGTTTCCTCTATTAAAAGATGCATTTCTATGTAGTAAAGATCTTCATTTCGCCCAAAATACAACTTGGTATTCCTCTATTGAAAAAGTACTAAACATTCTTAATATTCAAAACATATATATTATGACACATTCTAAAAAAGACTTTGTTACTTCTTTAAAACAATCTCAGACTAAAAAATATTTGATGGATTGGCAGTACTCAAATGAAACACTTAAAGATGGCAAACTTGTTACTTATATATTTTTGAAAACTAACTTCAGTCTGGAAAAGTATTTAACTATATTAAGACCTGAATACAGAAAGCCAATCTGTAGACTGTGGATATCAGCGCATAGACTTTTTATTGAATCGGGCAGATATAATAACACACCTAGAACAGGAAGAATATGTAAAAATTGTACACTTAATAAAATTGAAGATGAAGAACATTTTCTTATCCATACAGCAAATTTACAAAAGAAAGAGAGGAACTATTTGATTTAATTTCATCTAAAGCAAAACATTTCACTAGTTTACAAGATAAACAAAAATTATTTTGGATTCTAAACTGTGAAGAATTAGATATATTAAACTCTGTTGGTAAATTTTTACAAAAGGCATTGCCTTAATTTGTATTTCCTATTCAAACTATTTCAAATTTGTATGTGCATTTGTATTTTGACATATTTATGTATATGGTGTTTAACATAAATATATAGACGACACTGTATTGAATGTATGGAAACATACATAATTATATATATATATATATATATATATATATATATATATATATATATATATATATATATATATATATATATATATATATATATATATATATATATATATATATATATATATACACACTTTTTAATTGTTCATGTCTGTCCTAGCTCTTTCAATCATCCAGCTCTTTCCCTCTTGTATATGTTTATTGAATGTTTTATGTTCATTGGATGTTGTATGTACAGTCTTCATGTTGCCCCTTGAGGGCCATTAATTGGTTAATAAAGAAATTGAATTGAATTGAAATTGTTTATCGAAATAAACAATATTTAAAATGAAGTGTAATTATATAAGTAGTTTCTTTCTCAGTATACCGGTACAATCATGTAGTCACCTAACAGTGTAGCGCAGTGGGTTAGAGGGTTTACTACGAATCTGTAGGTTTTGAGTTGAATTCTGATGGAGGTTTTACATATTTTACCTCTCCAAAAATTTTCAAAAGCTTTTTTTTTTGTTAAATAGTGTAAAATTTGAAAATTCTAAACCAGTGAAAGTATTATTAGCTCACCTGAGCTGAAAGCTCAAGTGAGCTATTTTGATCACATTTTGTCCGTCGTCCGTCTGTCCGTCCATCCGTCCGTCCGTCCATCTGTCCGTCTGTAAACTTTTTACATTTTGAACTTCTTCTCTAAATAAAACTGCTTATCCAATTTCAACCAAATTTGGCACAAAGCATCCTTATGGGAGGGCGAATATAAATTGCAAAAAATAAAAGTCCGATCTGTATTCAAAGCGGAGAAAACCTTGAAACTGTAGAAAAAGGGGGGTGCATTTTTAAAAATCTTCTTCTCAAGAACTACCGAGGCAAATTCAACGTAGTTTAGCATAAATTATCCTTATGGGAAGGAAAATATAAATTGCAAAAATTAAGGGGTAATTTTGTTTCAAATCTGAGTTATTACGAAAATAATAATAAAGGAAAGGCGTGTTTCAATCAGTTTAATAGCTTCGGGCTCGGCATCCGGTAAAATGGGTAGGCAAGACTTGGCCTGAGCAAAACAAAAGATTGGCAGGTATTAATCTGCCAATTTCATAAAAATTTCAGGATATTTGATGGACTAGTATATTTGTATTTGCTGTAAATATTGCTACAAAATAATGCGTATTTGGAATTGACGATTGCCGATCTGCCCCGGCTTTTATTTTGCCACGGCCCGGGTTTGCATACCCATTTTATCAAGACTCGTATTCCATACTTCTAAAACGAGGTTCTTTGTTCAAAGCAGCCATGACATTATACGAAAAAGGGTCGATCTGACTATGATGAATTTGCTTGTTGTGCAACAGCTCGCGTATGAAGGGAAATTTTGAAACATGAAAAATATATTGGTGCCGATTTTGTGAAGTAAATTGAGGCTAAATATTTCAATGCGTTGACAGTTTTCACACATGACGTTGGTGTTAGTTTGTTCTGATTTTCGTTTCGGTTTCATTATTTATGCTTTGTAACCTGGAAACTATCGTCTGCATTTCGTGATTTTTACGTATCAAATCAAACAGAGACTTCGGTAAATCAAACAGTTACGTTAACTGTTTACCTGCGCAAATTAAGCAAAATCTGATGTAGGTGTACTGAAATACAATTCATTATATCGGTAATTCGGCATTATCTTTTGCGTAATGGTAGATTAATGCAATAGGTTTTGTTGAGATGCTCGGCATTTTCTCGAGTTTATTCAGTTTAAATAGAGTTTGATATCGCTGACAGAAATACGTAGGTATATACATGTATATATATGATTCATTTCGAAAAAATAAATTGTGTTCTTTATTTGTTATACATGTAGTGCATGTTTCTTGTGTTTAATTATTTACAATTTCTATTTACTAACCATATTTGAGTGTTAAGCTTCGAATTATAAGCAAGATACAGAGATTTGCTCACAATTCTATGTTTGTACACAGATCTTAAAAGCTAAAGATTAAAAAAGTAAAAAATTTGTCAATATTTATTACGAAAGTTTTCAAAGTCTGTTCTTCCAGAAACCAACTTATTGAATTGTAAACTTAACCTTTTTAGCTCACCTGAGGGTAGGGCCACAATGGGGGGTCGAAGTTTAACAAATGAATATATAGAGTAAATCTTTAAAAATCTTTTTCTCAGAAACTAATCGGCCAGAAAAGCTGAAACTTGTCTGCAAGCATCCTCAGGTAGTGTAGATTCAAAGTTGTGAAAATCATGACTCCCGGGGGTAGGGTGGGGCCACAATGGGGGGGTCAAAGTTTAACATATGAATACAAAAAGTAAATCTTTAAAAATCTTCTTCTCAGAAACTAATCGGCCAGGAAAGCTGACACTTGTGTGGAAGCATCCTCAGGTAGTGTAAATTCAAATTTGTGAAAATCATGACCCCTGGGAGTAGGGTGGGGCCACAATGGGGGATCAAAGTTTAACATAGGAATATATACAGTAAATCTTTAAAAATCTTCTTCTCAGAAACTAATTAGCCAGGAGAGCTGGACCTTGTGTGGAAGCATCCTCAGGTAGTGTAGATTCAAAGTGGTGAAAATAATAACCCCTGGGGATAGGTTGGGTCCACAATGGGGGGTCGAAGTTTAACATATGATTATATAGAGTAAATCTTTAAAAATCTTCTTCTCAGAAACTAATTAGCCAGGAAAGCTGAAACTTGTGTGGAAGCATCCTCAGGTAGTGTAGATTCAAATTTGTGAAAATCATGACCCCTGGGGGGTAGGTATGGGCCACAATGGGAGGTCCATGTTTTACATAGGAATAAACAGAGTAAATCTTTAAAAATCTTCTTCTCAGAAACTAATCAGCCAGGAAAGCTGAAACTTGTGTGAAAGCATCCTCAGGTAGTGTAGATTCAAAGTTGTGAAAATAATGATCCCCAGGGGTAGGGTGGGGCCACATTGGGGGGGGGGGGGGGTCAAAGTTTAACAAAGGAATATATAGGGTAAATCTTTAAAAATCTTCTCAGAAACTAATCAGCCAGATGATTCTTTATAATTGTTAAGACTTTGGCCCCAGGACAATTCTTTGGCCTCACGAGAAGGTTCAGAGTTTGATGTACATTTATATCCCATATATAAACTATTGTTAGGGATCTTTTTGAGAACTGCAATACTCAACATATGATATGACTATAAAATCATCCTGTTAGAAAAGGGACTAATGATTATAAACATAAGAATATCCAGGGGAAAATGGATTTTATTTATACAGGATCTACATGTATTATTGTACATTGTCCAGATAGTTTGTATTATGACTCCATTGAGCTGATTTTATCATACCTATTGTTCCTCAGGTGAGCGATGTGGCCCATGGGCCTCTTGTAATTTTAATGTATTTTAATCCACATTAATATCGACAGATGTCCCTTACCACCTTAACAGTGTATCCATTTTTAATTGATTTTCCCTGAAATACATGTTCAATTAAGTACAATGCTAAACTCTCTAACTTTCTGTGTCTGCAGAATTCGCTTCACTGTGGTCAGCGACCCTTCAGATGATGATGATATGGATGCCGAATGTGAAGATATTGGTGTTGCTTTTGTGAGCGTCAAAGAAATTCTTATGTCCAAGAAAGATTTTGAGGAACAAAATGTGGAAAGTGAGTAGACATCCCTTTGAAAATGAGAAAAAATTATGTTTTTAAAAATGAATCAGTGAACCAATTTTGATTTGAGAGAGAGAGAGAGAGAGAGAGAGAGAGAGAGAGAGAGAGAGATTTATATTAACTTTTGCTTTGCAATTATGGGTTTTGGTACAAAAATTTAATTTAAGCTTTTGTTCCTTGCAGTTTGTGATGTTAAGAATGACCAGGGAGTGATTGGATCACTTAATGTGACTGTTAAATGCCTGGCAGCTTTAGAGGCTGTGGAAAAAGAAATGCAGATAGAGGGGACATACTGAGACTGTGAAACTAAACCTAGATAGAGTATGGAAGGAATTTGAGCAGAGTTCAAAATGAAAAGAAAAAGGAATGGAAACCATCTGAATTAACTTTGCAGATTCTTCATGTGTAGTCTATGATGGAAGCTACTAATGGCCATTATGATACTATGGCTAGCGTGTTCAAGTGCTGCTAAAAGAAATTGTCTCCTATACTCACATACTCAGATAATTGTTGTTGGTCTACACATGTGTCAGATATTATGGTTTCTGAGTTTTATAATTGTAATCATAGAATGGAGATAATTTTTATTTATTTATTTCCGTCCAATTTTAGTTTTTTTAGCTCACCTGAGCCAAAGGCTCAAGTGAGCTTTTCTGATCACAATTTGTCTGTTGCCTGTCGTTGTCGTCGTTGTCGTCGTTGTAAACTTTTCACATTTTCATCTTCTTCTCAAGAACCACTGGGCAGATTTCAACCAAATTTGGCACAAAGTACCACTAGGTGAAGGGGATTCAAGTTTGTTCAAATGAAGTACAACGCCCTCTTTAAAGGGGAGATAATTGAGAATTATAGAAAATTTGTTGGTATTTTTCAAAAATCTTCTTCTCAAAAACTATTCGACATGATAAGCTTAAACTTGTGTGGAGGCATCATCAGGTAGTGTAGATTCAAGTTTGTTCAATTGGGGGCCACAATTGGGGGATCATGTTTTACATAGGAATATATAGAGAAAATCTTTAAAAATCTTCTTCTCAAAAACTATTAGGCCAGAAAAGCTCAAATTAAAATGGAAGCATCCTCAGGAAGTGTGGATTCAAGTTTGTTCAAATCATGGTCCCCGGGGGTAGGGTGGGGCCAATATTCGGGGATCAAGTTTTACGTAGGAATATACAGAGAAAATCTTTAAAAATCTTCTTCTCAAAAACTATTAGGCCAGAAAAGCTCAAATTAAAATGGAAGCATCCTCAGGTAGTGTAGATTCAAGTTTGTTCAAATCATAGTCCCCGGGGGTAGGGTGGGGCCACAAGAGGGGGATCAATTTTTACATAGGAATATATAGAGAAAATCTTTAAAAATCTTCTTCTCAAAATCTATTAGACCAGAAAAGCTCAGATTAAAATGGAAGCATCCTCAGGAAGTGTAGATTCAAGTTTGTTCAAATCATGGTCCCCGGGGGTAGGGTGGAGCCACAATTTTGGGATAAATTTTTATATAGGAATATATAGAGAAAATCTTTAAAAAAATTTCTTTTTAAAACTATTTGGCCAAGAAAGCTCAAATTGGCGTGTAACCATCAAGAGATAATGTAGATTCAAGTTTGTTCAAATCATGGTCCCTGGGGGTAGGGCGGGGCCACAATGGGGGATAAATTTTGATTTATAGAGAAAATCTTTAAAAATCTTCTTCTTAAAACTATTAGGCCAGGAAAGCCCAAATTTGAGTGGAAGCATCCCCAGAGCGTATATATTCAAGTTTGTTTAAATAATAGTCCAGGGGTATGGTGAGGCCACAATGGGGGATGAATTTTTACATAGGAACATACAGAGAAAATCTTTAAAAATCTTCTTTTTAAAGACTATTTGGCCAGAAAAGCTTGAACTTGTGTAGAGGCATCCTCGGGTAGTGTAAATTCAAGTTTGCAAAATCACAGTCCCTAGTGGTAGGGCGGGACCGTGATGGCGGTTTGAATTTTTACATAGCTAGGAATATATAGAGAAAATCTTTAAAAATATTCTGGGAAAGTTTTCGGTCCAAAACTCAGTACTTAGTGTGAAAGCACAGGTTATGCAGATTTAAGTTTGATGAAACCATGATTCCCTAGAGAAAAGTGGCGCCACGAAAGGGGGGGGGGGGTTATATAGGAATAGAGAAAAATCTTCTTACAGGTACAACAACAAAAGGGGCTTGGTATTTATCAAAAAATAAGAGGTGGATAATTTTTTTTAGCAAGATCTACTGTACTCAGTTGTCAAGATATTTTGATACTGTAATGCTAATTTGATCAGAATGAAAGCAATTGTTGCTCAGGTGAGGGATGTGGCCCCTGGGCCTCTTGTTTAACTTCATATTTAAAAACATGGCATTTGCATGTTTTATCTGTATTTCACATATATTTAATTTATATTTTTTAGAAGGAATGATCTTTTTAAAAATGTGTATGTGTTTTATTACAAATACATGAAGGTTGTAGTTCAGTATGTGTTGTATGCTGTGATGCATATCATTGATAATGAATTTTTAAATCAGTTAAACATTGCATTAAAATACTGCAGTGTTGAATGGTAGATATTGAGCAGATGAACTGTGATAATATACTATAGCTTAAGTCGTTGGAATTTGAGAAATTGCTATTTCATTAGAAATAAAAAAATGAAATATTTTCTTAGTTTTTCTTTGTAAGATTTCTAAATTCTTCAGGATTTTAAAATAAATACATGTACTAGTATGTGGGGAAAAGAGGCATGTTTTCATGTAACGTTGATGTTGAATTATAGAATTGGGGATTGAGCGTCAATTGAACTATTCCAAAAAAGTGTTAAATTATTTTTATTTTTATTTTCGAATCCTTTGAAATATTGAATATCGGTTCTCTTGCCTTTTCGTATTTTAGTCATACCGCAATGATGACCTAGTTTGTTTATTTACACTAACCCAAAATATATGGCAACATGGTATTGAACGTAAATGTCCAATCAGTTATCTTGGAAGCACGGGAACTTAAAATATCAGATCAAAAGACGACTAGTAAGTATTGTTTTAACATGGTTTATTGTATACACTCAGCGGACACATGCAGATTGTAGGCTAACCGACAGATGCTGTTGTTGCTATTTATAGCATCGTTTGTGGTTGGTGCAGCATGCCGTATTCTGTTTACCCGTAATCTGATGTCATAGATCTGCAATAAACAATCCGAGATTCTTTTGTAGATAGGAACCTGTTTAGTCTTTAATCTTGGTATTACTTTTAAATACATGGGCTTTAACACCAGACAGAGAAAAGGAGGTGGGGGGGGGGGGGGGGGGGGGGTGGGTGTGCAGGTGCTTCAAAAACGACAATCATCAAAATGCAATGGGCTATTATAATTACAACTTAATAAAATTTCACTTTTACAGAAACAAAATGATGAAATAATATTCTATTGCACATAAACTTGGTATATCAAAAAACTTTAAATAATTTGCAATTATTAGTCTATTTTAAGAAAAAAAAACCCTCTCTCTCAATGGCAGTTTTTAAAAATTATTTTTACTGTATACCAACTTTAATTTGCTGCAACTTAATTTCATTTCTTTACCAGTGAAAAAAAACTGTTTAGTGGCGAGTAATTTTCACAAACGAAAGCAAGTCATGTACAGATAGTACCATTTTTGCTATAGCTATAATCATTGATCGTTAATAATACCTGTATCATACATTGAAAAGGGGCGAAACCACTCGGCGCGAAACCTCTCAGGGCGAGCAAGCGATCGGAGCGAAACCACCCGTTACCGGAATTTCAGTGAGATGTTTTAAAATACTATCCATAGACTGTCCCAAGACATTCGACTATTTTAAATGAAAATATATATACCTGTGAAAGACTAATTGCAATTGAAATAGATAAAAGGGACAATATCCAAAATAACTCCATTCACACATTATCATCTATGATTATCGCTCTGAATTAAAATGTCACAGGAATGAAATCGGTACATGTACCGGTATTTCTTTCGGAGATTTATAATGGAAAATGTTGATTCATTTTCTCTAATCCAAAGTCACTCAATATACCATGCACAATTTTTCAGTGTTGTCATGCGGGTGTGTTGCCATGCGAAATCCCTGTAGTCACATTTTTTAAAGTGTATTGAAACTGGTTAAGCTGAAGGGGGCGTTTCAAAGGGGAAATTAATCTTGGCAATTTTTCATACTTTCAAATGAACATCATTAGGTATATATAGATATTGAGTAATTAAACAAAATCAAGGATATCTTTGGACAGACTGTCAGAGTATAGTTTGCTCATCAAAACAATCTCTCAAATATTGACCTCCTTTCTTCTAATTGCTAAGAGAAGCTCATTATAATATTCATTAACTGTTAAAACCGGAAAGTTTTTTGCCAACATCTGATCTGTTGTGTGATATTGAATTGACACTGTTTTAATAAAATACATGTATATATTATGTACATTCCTTGATGAGGTCGGACGAGTGTCATTGCATTCAATGTATTCATATCTATTAGCCAGTGAATGGACAGTTAACCATGAGTAGACCCTACCTTCATCAAACTGTTATTATAGTCTCAAATTTCTCAATGTAAACTTTTGGTATATCAACAAGACAAGGCAAAATCTCTGATTAATGCATGCGTTAACACTCCCAGATCAGCACCACGGGCCATCCTCTGTTTACACTGCACAGCGGTCACCCAACACACATTTAATATTAGCAGCAACTAGAATCATTTAGCAAGATCTTGGACTTTGGGTAGTTGTGTCAAACTTCGTTGTGATGTAGGCCTGTCTATTTCATTGCTGGCTACAGCCATGGCTCTTTGAAATTGACACAATTTGTCTGGCTTCTAAGCTAAAACTACACAACTGTGTATATTTCATTTGAAACCAGCATCATTTTTAACTTGTTTTGATGCAAGAAATAGATAGCTACATCCTACCGAAAGTCCAAGGTCTTGTTAAAATGGTTCTCCGATATTGTGAAATTTTCAATTCGTTCTTATAATGCCAAGATTCTACGATATTTTGCTAAACATGTGATCTAAATCCAAAGGATACCTTGATCTTCGTATTTTTAAAAAAATTATTGGTCTGTCAGCATGATCACAAGGTGGCACTTATAAAAAGACCATGAGATTTTTCTGTAACCCTAATAAGTGCTAGTGCAAGTGCATAACCAGTGTTTGTTCCATGGACTCTATTCCTACTATTCAGTACATGTAATTTTACTAGGACATGTATGAAACAGGACAATTGAGCACAGTTTTAAATACATGTTTTAGTTGGCTCTTACTGAGGCAGACTGTTTTAAGCAACATTAAAGGTCTGCAATGTGGTTGGTTGTCGTGTTTCTTTGGATGACTATTTAAAGTAACATTTAGATCTGTGATTTTATAGGTTGTCATGTTTCTTTGGTTGTCTATTTTAAGTAACATTGAGATCTGTGATGTGATTGGTTGTCATTTTTCTTTGGTTGGGTATTTAAAGTAACATTGAGATCTGTGATGTGATTGGTTGTCATGTTTCTTAAGTTGGGTATTTAAAGTAACAATGAGATCTGTGATTTGATTGGTTATCATGTTTCTTTGGTTGGCTATTTTAGGTAGCATAGAGATCTGTGATGTGATTGGTTGTCATGTTTCTTTGGTTGGGTATTTAAAGTAACAATGAGATCTGTGATTTGATTGGTTATCATGTTTCTTTGGTTGACTATTTTAGGTAGCATAGAGATATATGATGTGATTGGTTGTCATGTTTCTTTGGTTGACTATTTTAGGTAGAATAGAGATCTGTGATGTGATTGGTTGTCATGTTTCTTTGGTTGGCTATTTTAGGTAGCATAGAGATCTGTGATTTGATTGGTTGTCATGTTTCTTTGGTTGGCTATTTTAGGTAGCATAGAGATCTGTGATGTGATTGGTTGTCATGTTTCTTTGGTTGACTATTTTAGGTAGCATAGAGATCTGTGATGTGATTGGTTGTCATGTTTCTTAGGTAGCATAGAGATCTGTGATGTGACTGGTTGTCATGTTTCTTTGGTTGGCTATTTTAGGTAGCATAGAGATCTGTGATTTGATTGGTTGTCATGTTTCTTTGGTTGGGTATTTTAGGTAGAATAGAGATCTGTGATGTGATTGGTTTTCATGTTTCTTTGGTTGACTATTTTAGGTAGAATAGAGATATGTGATGTGATTGGTTGTCATGTTTCTTTAGTTGGCTATTTTAGGTAGCATAGAGATCTGTGATTTGATTGGTTGTCATGTTACTTTGGGTGGCTATTTTAGGTAGCATAGAGATCTATGATGTGATTAGTTGTCATTTTTCTTTTGTTGGGTATTTAAAGTAACATTGAGATCTGTGATTTGATTGGTTGTCATGTTTCTTTGGTTGGCTATTTTAGGTAGCATAGAGATCTGTGATGTGATTGGTTGTCACCTCTGTGAGGAACCAGGTGGAATTCTTCCCATTTTCTTTGGATCCGCTCCCTACCTTATCATCAAGTACATATCAAAAGGTAAAAACTATAAGTGGACAGCAGAGAATGTACATGTGACAGGATCCAGAGAGGAGTGTGAGGCACTGAGGACCAAGGTCAATGAAAAATTAGGTAAAGGTGAGAACACAGGGCGAAAAACAATCTTTAAGCAAGTCCTTAAAGGTGGCGTAAAGGTGGCTTAAAGGATATACAATCTTTAAGCCACCTTTAAGTCACCTTTAAGCTGAGCTTATAGGTCCTTAATGTCCAAACTTCTTTAAGTCACCTTTAAGCCATCTTTAAGCTAGCTTTAAGCATCTTTAAGTGGCATTTACGCTCCCTTTAAGTTGTCTTTAAACCATCTTTAAGTTCCCTTTAAGTCGAGTTTGATCAAACTGAACAATAAAAACATATATTAAATGCAAAAGCTCTTTTATAGGAGGGGAGGGGGTGATCCGAGTGATGATATAATTTCCAAGGAAGGGGGGGGGGGTGTTCCAGGCGGTTTTTGATTGTCGCTCCATTAAACACTTATCGCTATCATCAACAACGCTCCGATGGACCCAGATTGCCGTTATAAAATAATTATACCCCCCGCAAACGAAGTTTGGGGGGGTATATAGGAATCACCTTGTCCGTCCGTCCGTCTGTCCGTCCGTCCGTCCGTCCGTCCGTCCGTCCGTCTGTCCGTCTGTCTGTTCGATTCGTGTCCGGTCCATATCTTTCTTATGGAGAAACATTAGAAGTTCTTACTTCACACAAAGATTGCTTATGACCTAAGGGTGTGTCATGACCTTGAACCAAGGTCATTCGGTCAAGGTCAAGGTCACTGGCAGAAAAATTGCAAAATTCGTGTCCGGTCCATATCTTTCTTATGGAGAAACATTATAAGTTCTTACTTCACACAAAGAATGCTTATGACCTAAGGGTGTGTCATGACCTTGAACCAAGGTCATTCGGGCAAGGTCAAGGTCACCAACAGAAAAAGTGCAAAATTCGTGTCCGGTCCATATCTTTCTTATGGAGAAACATTAGAAGTTTTAACTTCACACAAAGATTGCTAATGACCTAAGGGTGTGTCATGACCTTAACCCAAGGTTATTCGGGCAAGGTCAAGGTCACTGACAGAATAAATTACAAAATTCGTGTCCGGTTAATATCTTTTTAATGGAGAAACATTGGAAGTTCCTACTTCACACAAAGATTGCTTATGACCTAAGGGTGTGTCATGACCTTGACCCAAGGTCATTTGGACAAGGTCAAGGTCAATGGCAGAAAAAAGTGCAAAATTCTTGTCCGGTCCATATCTTTCTTCTGGAGAAACATTGGAAGTTCTCAGTTCACACAAAGATTGCTTATAAGATAAGGGTTTGTCATGACCTTGACCCAAGGTCATTTGGGCAAGGCCAAGGTCACTTGAAGAAAAGTATAAAACTCGTGTCCAGTCCATATCTTTCTAATGGACAAATATTGGAAGTTCTTAATTCACATCTAGAATGCTTATAACCTGAGAGTATGTCATGACCTTGACCAAAGGTCAATTGAGGAAGTTCAAGGTCATTGTTAAAAAAAAATCGGGCTCAGTATACCAATAATTCAAAATTGGAATTTCGTTTGATTCGAGTCATGTTTGTTAACATAAGGATGCAAATGTCCTCATGCATTAACAGTTAACTTGAACTAAAATGGAATTAAAAGAATAGAAATTGGTTTGTGTACTCATATAAGCATTAACAGTTTTAAAAAATAGAGCAGTTGTTATTAATAGAAAATGGACGATGAAATAGATTCATTCAATATTTTCTATAATAGAAAAAAATACATGAGTTATGATTTTTCTTAGCGGGGGGTATCAATTGTGAGCTTGCTCACAGTACCTCTAGTTTTTTTTTGTTTCAAAATTATTGTAGGGGTGAGCGCAGTCTCTGAATCTAAATTTGCGCATGAAATTATATTTAAGTATGTTTGTTTCCTATTATAAATTAATCGGTGAAATCTCTCTCTCTCTCTATCTATCTTTCTCTCTCTCTTTCTCTCTCTCTCAGTTCATCAGGTTATTTAACAAAATATAGATAATGAACCAAAACTGCATGATTTAATTTAATAATCGGTTGAAGGTATGTATTTTTTTTTTTGATTTTAATTATTTCTAGGTCTAATTCGAGATCTGCTAGATACATGTTAAAGATGAAAAGACTCTCAACTGCCTTTGTTATATCGGGCAGGATATTACTGCTTTGTTTGTCTAGACATAGTATTGTTCGTTTGTGTATATCTAATTAGAGTCTATTGTTTGACCAACTTAAAAAAAATATACAAGGTATACACGTTATGATTATTTTTTTTTTTCATTTTATTTTATAGAACAAAAACGGTTTTTATACCTTTCTATCATTATCATATAGTTAATATATTTTGTTGGTAAATTGAGCACAATTTTGTATTAAAAGATTTTTTTATGGCTTAAAGGTGGCTTAAAGGTAGCTTAAAGGTAGCTTAAAGGTGGCTTAAAGAAGTTTGGACATTAAGGACCTATAAGTTGTCCTTAAAGGTGGCTTAAAGGTGGCTTAAAGATAGTCTTTAAGCGGCCTTTAACCCATCTTTACGCTCTCTTTAAGTCATCTTTAAGCAACACATATAGCTTAAAGGTGGCTTAAAGATCATTTTTAAGCGACCTTTAAGCATCTTTAAGCTATCATTAAGGAGAACTTAAAGATGGTCATTCATCCTGTGGAAGAGGAAAAATATATTTATTTATAATTTAGAGAATTATTAACATTTTTACAGTATTGAATAATTGAAATGCAGAAAGTGAAATATTGATTTAAAAGGAAAATTGTCTATAAAAATAATTTTGAATTCATATAATATAATGCAATTTGTGTTTTTAATAGAGACAGAAAGACCAAAAAAACTTGGAGTGTTCATTAATCCTATTGGAGGGAGCCAAAATTCTCTGAATGTGTACAGCAAAACTATCGCCCCTTTGTTTAGAGCGGCAAACATAGTTTGTGATGTAATGGGTAAGCATGCAGAATTTTAAAAACTGGGCCTTTTTAGAATTTTAAAAATTTTATTATCATTACTCCATGTAAAAATACATTTTCATTGAAAGACATACAGTAATACTCTATATTTACCATACTTATTTTAAATTAGTTTCATTCTTTCAGTTTCTGAACGACCAAAGCACATTGTTGACATAATGAAAAGTTTTGACACAACATGTGTTGATGGGTAAGTAGTTACTCAGTTTTTAAAAGAAATTAGTCAAATTGGATGATTAACATTTTCTTGATTGAAATTATAGTAAACAAACTTGGTTTAGAGGGAGTTGATGGAATAGTGCAGAAAATTTTTAAAAAGTGAAAGATGATTTTACTGTAATCATTACATTTTTGCTGTGTAATATTTTTAGCAGAAAAAGATGTTTGTTAAATCAATTTATACATTCATTGCCAAATGCCATGCATGTTTGAACATTAAGAAATGCTTTCTTTCAAAATAATTTTTTTTTACCAAATATCGTACTTTCCTGGAATGTATTTTAAATATCAGTTGGATTTGCCTTCTTCATTCACACACATGGTACAAAGTACTAACATTTAAAGTTATTATGGTATTATGATATGAATTGATAGGTGGGTTTTTTTAAGGCTAGTTGTAGTAGGAGGTGATGGAACTCTACTGGAGGTCATCAATGGTCTTCTGACCCGAGCTCAAAAAGAGGCTGGTCTGGACTACGATAAGCCTACCTGTAAACTCAAACCATTGGAGGTACCAATTGGCATCATCCCAACAGGTGTAAAAATTTATTAAACATTTTGGAATTTTTGTGTTTACATTTAAGCATTGATATTTGTTTGTATGAAGTATTCATGTATCGTTCATGTATCATGTATCGTTGCTTTTAATTAAGCCATTACATACATTCTTAGTCAGGGATATGAAGCATACATACATGGAATAGCCATATTAAGATGTTATTTAGTTCACATTTGCGACTAAAATTATTGTGCCAGAAACTTTGTCAAGAAAAATCTTTATTATTAAGTAATAGATACATGTATGATTTAATGATTATTTTTCATAAGTACAACATATCAAATTGGTTATGTAAGTTTAAAGGTTACAGTTAATTTTTCGATTATAAATGAATTCAAAATGCATGAATACTAATGACATTTGTATATGTGCTCATGTGCTGTGAAAAAGCTAAGTGTATTCACAAGAAATTAAACGTCGCAGATTTTCAATGCAAACATTAGGGGAAATATACAGTGAATCAAAATATTAAGTATTAATATATAATTACGGTATATTTTTCATGCAATAGTTAACATGTTTTGCAGGTACAGGAAATGGAACAGCTAAAGGTCTCTATGGTAACACAGATGTGGTCACTGCAGCTCTCCATATTATCAGGGGTCAGTGCATCATTCAGCCATCCAAAACCATTGATGTTCACAGCATTCATCCTCTTAATTTTATAGGATTCTACAGAATTACGCAAATTTATTTCTCACAAGTCATGCATAAAACTAACATAGATGTATGAATTATTTGTAGGTAAGACAAACCGTAACAATGTCCAGGCGGTTTACTCCGGAGGGAAGCTAGCCTCCTTTAGCACTATTGTCATAGGATGTGGATTGTTCTCAGACCTAATTTATCACACAGAAAGACAGAGGTGGTTAAAGAAGGCCAGATATGTCGGTGAGATTAAATTTACAAACTGTGATTTTGTGACTTAAACTGCTACATTACATAGTAGCTACTCCAATATGATATTGGTGCGCAGATACAGTATACTGTATATGTAGTACATTTGGCTCCGTATTCTTTTTAGTGTTTTTTCGCGGAGAGGCGTTTCTGCCAAATCAAGTACATCAACAAATGCCATTCCTTTATGAATAAGAATAGGCACATTCAGATATACGCTAATTTAAATCCACGCTAATTTGTTGTAAAATAATTTTCCGCTAAATATCTCACACGCTAAATATAAAACGTTTACAGTACTTTATGTACCTAGTCGATTCTGGTGTTGGTATTATAACATTAATGGCCATTAGGAATCAATTCATACTCAGTTCCATGTGAATATGCTTGGTTGATTATTGAAGAGTCATAATGAATTCACATCAAACACTGCCTGTACATATTTCAATTATTTTTTTGTTATATATATTTTAGTTGTACCTCTGCATTTGATGCTTTTTAAAAAACAAAGATTATTTGATGCAAAGCTAACCATTTTTCAAAGGTAAGAGCATACATATATATCAATTCATTAGAAAAGTATATCCATCGAACAATCAAATGAATGATTGTTCAGTTGACTGTTAATGTATTATGGGTTGAATTTAAGAATATTGTAAATACTTTATTTCATTGGCTAAGAGAAAATTACTTATTTCATTGGCTAAGAGAAAATTACTTTACAAATGTATACATTTTTTGCTTGTTTTGTATGTCAAAATGGTTAAACTGTCAATGGTGCAAATCTGTTACATTTAAATTCGTACAATCTTTTGTGATTTATGAGTACAATTTGTCTTATTTTTTGTATTTATTAACAGAAAATTGAATTATAAGGTATGCATATGCTTACAGGCACTTAACTTTATATAGGTAAATAAATTTCCATACTATAATAAAACATATACATGTATTATGGGAAATTATTGATATCTACCTTTAGTTACATACCATAATATTTTATTATACAATATTATACAATGTACTTCTTAAAAAAAATCCTAAAATGAAATGACGAAGACTTTATTAAACATATTAAGAAAATAGTAAATATATTTTAATATTTTTTTAAGAGATTCAACTGCAGAAGATGCAGATGGCACAAGTGAAAAATCCACAACATATGAGCAAAAAGGTACACAGCTTTAAAACACCTGTTGACATTGTTTAAAATTTATTCATCATTTGAAGCATTGTGTGGAGTCATTTTAATTTGTAGAAATTTTGTTTCTAGTTTTTTTTACAGTTTAGTTTTGCAAAAAATTCATGTATTTCTTTATTAAGGTAGCTCCATACTCGTAAAATTCTCTGAGGAAAGTTGAAAAACCGAACTGATTTCGACTTAATAGACTTAAATGTCATCAATTGTTAGAAAAAATATACATGTCATCACACTTTTTGAGATGCCAGATAAACATAAACTAAAGTATATTTTAGCATTAGAAAAATGTATTTTTTTCTGTTAAAAGTAAAATCTTGTGGGCAGAAATTTGTTTTTCTTGTTTAATTTTAATGTCAACTTTATCAGAAAACTAAAATTACAAAATTATTTTTAAATTAATCGTTGGAATAAGAAAAACTATAGCATTTAGACATACAACTGAGAGAAAAGTCAGAAAAAGAGTTATTTCCCCTTTGCATTGATAAAATATATAAAAATTTGGAAATTTAGTATAAAATTAAGTGTGAAAATATCTTTAACCTACTAATAATTCTAATTACAACCATGTGATTATATTCATATAAAATAAATAAAACTATCTTGCACAATTTTTAAAGAATTCAAAGTTTTACAAAAAAGTGTGATGTCACAGAACACTGGATCTACTTTAATAAAGTACATTTTTCATACTTCATTTAAAGTTTAAATTTGTAGGTAGGAGTACTCTTGAAATCTAGCTGCAGATCTGTAGCTCGCTGGTCTGAATGAATGAACTTTTATTTTTTTAAAATTTTTAAAAATACATTTAAAAGCTGTTGTCTCAAAATATCACTTAGTGTGTGTTTCCAACATATTCTTTAACTACATGTACTTCAATGAGGAACATTCCACCAAACCATTGTTAATAGCATGAAATTGAAAGCGTTGACAAATTTCACCTATTTACATGTATTTCTGCATTTTGGGCAGGGAGACAATTCTGTCTAGCATGCTATATGCATGCCAGGTAAATGCTTTTTATTGTTGAAGTGGTATTAAAAGAGTTAAAAGAGTATTTTAAGAACTCATGGTTGGCTATTTTTAAAATATACAGAGAAATAAAACAAGAAACAGGACACTTTTTTGTGCACAATAAATATACACATAAAACAGAAGGTGACACAGATCTCTGGTTGTCCAGACCAGTGAGCAAAATATGTGCAGCTATCTTGAAATCCGCAAAAAATGGACACGAAAACTAATGATTTCACAGTATTTTAATTCCTTCATAAATTACAGAGGTTGAGGGACAATGTGTTAGCATCACCTCGTCTGGAGCAGGGCTTGGCTATCCCTGTGCCCCCTTTGGAGCTTCTGTCATGCCCTTCATAAAGCACCCCAGTGAATTTGTTGTAGCTATGTACAAACAATGTGGGAGATTCGAATTTCTTAGTCATTTGAAAAGTTGTGCACTTGAAAATCTAGATGCAGTGAGTAACCTATAGATCTGTCAAAGAGCAACATCAAAATAATCCAGTTCTGTAGAATGAATTAAGTAATTGAATTGTTAGAAAATGTAGTAATAATCAAATAATCAACCGACATTGATACCAGGGAAAAAAACATCATGATAAACTTTTTAGTCTAGTCTTAGACGTATGTAGACAACAATTACTTCTCAGTTGGTAATTTAATTAAAAGCATTAGGGAACATGGGGAAAATGATTTTCACATTTTATTCTTCATGACCCATTCATGAAGAAATTTGATTGACACTATTTTGGAGACAATATGTTGATGGGTGTTTTATTTTCATAAGTTCTATGATGTGCTGGGTTAGACTAACTGTTTGTACAGAGGAGTGAGGTTCAACTTGGCTTAGCTTGATTGAAGTAGTTATTAAGCTTGGTTTTTGTTTTTTTAAAGATGTTAATTTTGTTGTTGTTGAGAATTTGTCATTTTCATGTGATTTTGTGTTTTATACCCTCTTTCCCCTCCCTCTACCCTCAACCAAACAAGAGGCCCACAGGCCACATCACTCACCTGAGCAATTATAGCAATAATGAAAATCAGCTTTAAGGAGTTAAATACCGGTACAAAATATCTTTACAGTGCAGTAAAATAGATCTTGTAATAGAAAGATTTTCAAAGTTTTCTTCTGATACTCTTTTGTTAAACATTGAGACATCTTTTAAACTGAATGATTAAATAGTCATATCACATATTAAGCATTGCAGTTCTCAAGATGATCTTAAACAACTGTTCATATAGATATAGAACAAGTACATCTAAATTTGAATCCTTTGTGTGGCCCAAGAATTGTCCACAGTCTAAAAATTTGAGAATCAACAAATGTCAAGATGCTTGCATATAAGTAATTCACACACCACCTCCCTTTCAGCTGAGGTGAGCTAAAAAAAGGCAAAACAAACAAAAATTATTATACAAATGTTGACTGGTCTTGAGGGCAACATTTTAGTTATTGTTCGTCTTTATAAAGTTGTACAGTGAGAATAAGCTACTGAGTATAACTATTACAATATTTTTCACTCTGAGTGCAAAAGTTGGTTTTAAACAAAGAATCAAACCAAACAGTTGATGCATAAAAAAATGAATTTTTATTATCAAGAATGGAATCTTTCAAAATGAATTGCAGGAATTACCCCAAAGTAAATTATTACCTATTAAGGATACATACTTCACACAGTAGAACCTCCAAAAAAGGAATAGAAATACCCTACAAGGGTCAAGGAATAAGAATTGACCCACTGGATTCAGTAAAACTACTCATACCTCACACAGGTGTTACCTGTAATTATGATAAACTAGAATTGACCCATCAGATTTTATAAGAATTATTCTCACGTGGTCGCTTGGTTTTGTAGGAATCTGGGGGATATGTTCAGCTGGTGGGGATTTCATAGCTGCGGTAGAGTCAAAAATGGACTTTATAACAATGAATAAACACAGTCAAGAAATCAACTCTTTTACCCTCCTAGTCTACAAAGAGGCAGGCAGACTCCCATTTTTGACCCATTTTTTTCAGCTTATGGCTTTCTCCCTTTCTGCAGTAGGTATACTTCATTTCTTATGCATCAGTTTTTAAGGGCGCTTCAAACATACCATAAATGAATTATAATGGTTCTTAAAATTATTGTCATAAATTTGAACAAGATTTTTAAAAAAGTGGAATATTTTGATGTTGTTCTCATTTTTTTTTCTCTTTTGTTATTTAGTTCTTTTTAAAAAAACAAAACAATATGATGAGTTCATTGTACCATAATGCAGTTTCAGAAGGACTTTTTGTTGCCATACACTGTTAGGGGATACAAAGTAAAGATTCAGTGCTCTGATAAGTTGCCGGATCCCGAGTCTGAAGAAGTCAACATTAACAATTTACTAGATGTGGACGGGGAATTGTTAGACATTGTAGACGGAGAGTATGAGGTTTGGTACGTCAGGCCTTAACCAAATGCCATTCAACTGTTTGGCAAGAGAAATACAAGAACATGTTGTTATTTTAATGAATTCATTAATCTAGAATGATCCAAAAAACCTCCCTTTAACCAAGTTTTATTAGCCATTTGATATTTTACAAAGCCATTTGTTTTAATTTTGTAGGAACCACAGACAGCTCCTGAGGTTTTACACAAGTTCTTGAGACTGAATGCAGGACATATATTTTGAGGTATTTACCTGATCCCTTAGAGATGGCAGAACATTACCTCTAGTGTTCCAACCCGAACCTTAGTACCTACCTGTGCAGCCACTCGATCATCACGTCATCACCTATGCCATGTATTATTAAGGTGTTACAGGTTCGTTACATGTGTGTAGTACATGTACCTGGACCACTTCATGTTCCTGTTTTAGTTAAGTTGTACAAAATGCAAAAACTGGCTATTATGTACAGAAAAATAAACTACAGGCACTCATTTTGTTTTTTGATTGAGAGTCTTGGTGCAATATTTTATTCAAGGTATATTAGTTCCATTAGAAGGAGCATTTTTAAAGCGCTAAGCATAGCTCAGCGCTTTATTGTCGTTAGACTTCTACTTCCGGTGCAACGAATAACCGCCCCCTATGAGCAGACGTTTACATCATTTAAACTGATTAGGGAACCAGTTTCAGGAGCTTGTGCACATAACTGGACGGGCTAGTACGGGCTAATGTGAATTTATTGTACGGGGCTTACATACATCATTGCAGGGACTACCACGCAGTGATGAGGAAATATATTGCGTATACAGAAGCTGAAATGTTATATACATATATATTTTATACTAGTATACAAACAGAAGCTGTGTTAGCGCTTTTCAGTACTATCAGTACTTTGATTTAAAAATGGAATTTGTGATTCATTTGTTGAAAATTTCAAAGATAGTGATTTTTGTCAGAAAAAAACCCCACACTCAAACAATTTACTGTCAGAGCAATGCAAAATTATTGGTGCCTCTATGTATTTAAGAATCATAAAAGTACGAACACTATCAAAGTACCAGTACCAATATTTTAATAGAAAATGCAACAATGTTGCTCCCTCTAATTAATTTTATTTGAATTTTCAGGAACATTCTCTCTCTTTCTCTCTAACAAATTTATTTAAAAAAAATAATAATAAATAGTATTGCATATAAAGCATTACATGTCTCCCAATAATGTTCCAAATTGTTTTTTTCTTGCTTTTATTGGTTTTGTGAAAATTCGATGAAGTAAATGTATTTTTTAAAAGACACAAAACCGATAAGAAAAAAATTCGAGTTGTTCGAAAATTGATTTCATCCTTATCTGTTGTCTGTTGATTAATTCTATCAAAAGTCAAGTTTGATTTAAAGCCACACACAAGTTTGAAATAAATTCTTTAAAGCATATTAATTTAAAGAAGTCTGGAAAACGAAGTTTCACAGGTAAAAGGCTAAAAATACGAGTGGCTTAAAAAAATAGGGGGATATTACTTCATTTTTACAGATACATGTAGCCTATAAATTTTACCTATTGTATATATAACATTGTTTTTTACCACAGTTCCATGTATTTAGTCATTATATGGTTTGTTTGTTTTTTTATAGAAATTATTATATACATGTACTTTTCTAGAAGCTTTTCTTTATTGATTATTTTATATATATTTTGATATAATTATTTCTGAATAAACAACTTGCCAAAATCTATTATTTTGGATACTTTATATTTTCAATATTAATTATCATATCTACTAATGAGTACTGACATCTTTATTATTAGAAAGCATGACCGTCAAAACATTAAATTTGAGGTCAAACAAACCAAATATATGGTATTTGATTTTTAAACAGAAATGAGCACGTCTTAAGAGGCACGTGACCAATTTGATTTAGAAATTCGCTGCTAAATGAAGAAATTGATCTATTTTGCGCAGAAATATGAACAGAGTAAGACTTCTATGAAATTTTGTGAATGAAATGCCGAGTTCGTCGGAAAGGGAAACATTGAAAGTCAAAACTTCTAATTTAATTTTCAGCAAAACGGAATCATTTCTTTTGTGTTACAGAAATGTTAAATTAATTAATTAAAGGGAGATTTTTATTTTAACTACAACAGCAGTAAGCTTTAACCACAACGAGAACTTCGATTATTTTGAGTTCTTATATGAGTTAAGTCATATTTTTCAATTATTTTTTTTCTCGTTGGTTGAAACATGCAGTCTAACAAACATTCCCAGTTTAATTTCTCCACGTATCAAGACATATTTCATTTGTATCGGTATGTAAGCACTGAGTCCTTAAAATCCTAAACGGCGAGGGAATGGGGAGGGAATATTTTATTTTACAAGGAGGCGAGTAGTATTCCTTTATCTTCAATCACACTCGTGAATTTCTTATTTGCACTTCCTTCCATTTCTTATGTCCTCCCCCAAAAAGTGTGGGGGGGGGGGGTCAACTCCTGCCCCCTCCCGATGCTACGTGCCTGGTTTCACAGTGTTTTCACGTATGTTATAGTAGAAAGGATTTTCTAGGAGAGGTTGAGAAGTATTGTCCTACCATATGAGAAGAAAGCATATTAAATTCGAATGGTTTTGGCTGTTATTTCAAGTGAGCTTTTCTGACCACCTTTTGTCCAGCCTCTGTCCGTCCGTCTGTCAACTTTATTTTGATTCCATCGGCCACGCTCTTTCCGTAAAGGAGGTATAATGAGGTGATCAAATTCGATCGGGCATGATCAAATCTGTCATGAAGTGGTTATATTGGAATTGATCACCTCGGCTGTATTTGATCACCTCAAAATATTCGAGCTCAAAGGATCCTTAAATACGAATATTTCCAATAAAGCATTGGGCGGGGGGGGGGGGGGGGGGGGCTTGAGATATATTTTTCAAAAACTAAAATGCCACAACTTATATATCATGAAAGCATCCCGATTCATTGTGTATATTCTAAAGATAGTTCAGTCTTTGATACACTGACCAAGAACAGGGCCCCAAGAAACGGTGCAGATCGAGGCCTTCTTGGGTATACTGCACATAAGAACAATCTTGACAAATCCGGTGCAGCGCTTCAATTAATGATACACATGTATGTTAAAAGAATCCTAATAAAGTATAGATTTTACTTTTTTCAAACCTTGATCATCTATCCAATTATTGGGTCCAAGGAGGATGCAAAACTCGCCATTGCTAATCACGGCCAATACACGGGGGCTGTTCGAGATGTAATGTGTATTATACGATTTTTAGTGAAATGAACAACACACCCCTGAAACAAAATATTCTCCGCGGTTTGAAATGCATAAACTCATTAACATTACTTTACCTGTAGTCAATGTAAAACAGACTATAGGTCACGTGTAATGAATTCTTTTAATTTTCCCCCCGCCCTTACCTGTACATTGTTGCCACCTAGTCAAAACCTTATAAACCAGAACATAATGATTTTCTCCTTTAAATCCATTCATTACCTTCCAAATGAAAGCTGAATACTATGATACTAGTAAATAACAACACATTGTGTGGAATTAGCAACGACACGCTGCAGCTATTTAATATTTGGCATATTAAATGTACACACACATAATTATGGCATAAAGTTGGATCACATGATTTATTGATTTTAATAAAACAATTCTGAAAATTTAAACTTTCCGCTGTACGTGTCGTCCTAAACTGGTATTTAACACCTGAGTAATTCTTTATATAGCCTTGCTAATAAACCGGTTCTTAAGAACCAGGTGACACAAACAGGTATTCGAATGAAAACCTTATATATCCGGATAATTAATTCATTATTATACCAAGTAGAAATTGATTTCTGTCTAATTCGTCCCTCAAACGAAAGAAATCATATTTCTCCTTTAAATCCATTCATTACCTTCCAAATGAAAGCTGAATACTATGATACTAGTAAATAACAACACATTGTGTGGAATTAGCAACGACACGCTGCAGCTATGTAAATATAAAGAACGGGGAACTAATGCTACTATTAATATAGGATATAATAACGTAATCCAACTTCATATATATTCAGAAAAATCAATACAAAAAAAAATACAATATAATCAATAAACAACATGATTACAACTATTATAAACCAAGTTCTTTGGAAACACTTAAACGTTCACTAAGCGGATCCTGGACATATCCATCCTTAGCAGATTCCGAACGCCAACGTCCATGTCTCTTGAATATCCTGTCCGGAATTCCCCTCACTGCCGACGCAGTCGCTCCACCTGACCGCAAACTGTGAAGTCCATAAACTTTGATGTTATCTACAATTCCCGTAAATGCTTCGATGAATAATTCACGAACCCTGGTGTAAGACAGAGGCTTTTCACGATTACGCAACCGGTAACCACTTCCCGATTTCGAAATAGCACAAAATACATATTCCTCTGAATCGTCTTGAATCCCAGCTAAACGAAGATACAATTCAAAATTAGAAACAGGACACATATATGAAAATGTTCTTGCTATAACAACTCTTGTACCGTCTCTGTAGATATCAGTCTTACTAGACTCGATGAATATTTCAATATGATCAGGTAAAAATTGAATATCAGATCTCTTGATATTTATGAGTTCGCTGCTACGTAAAAATCCAGCGAATGCCAACAAGACCATACAAATGATTCTTTGATTATAAAGATTATTACATTCAAACAGTTTCAAATACATACAACGTAAATTTTCAACAGTTATTGGTTCTTTCTTTTGAACAGGTTTTGCCACTATACGTTTCCCACCTTCCATAATGTTTTTAACAAACTGATTGTCAGTCGGAGAATTGAATCCCACAAGATCATGAGCCCATTTGATTCCATAGAATGCGTCAACAATAGGGGATGGAGAGTTTGCCCGTTGAACCAAGCATGCTAAATAAATAGATACATGTAAAGGTTTTGAAGGAAATAATTCACTTTCCTCGATTCCTTGTTCTTTTGCCCACTTCTTAAATCTCAGGAAACTGTTACAATATTTGTTTATAGTTGAATCCGCTCGTGACGCTTGCATAATCCCAGGAAGTGCATACACCTTTTCACGCAACTTTGAAGGCAACTGAATCAAATCTCTTTCAAATACCTGAAAAAATAAATTTGTAAAGGAACACCAATAAATATTTTTTCGCTTTGAAATTATCTACCGGATATGTATAAAAATACATATACTTATATCTACATATCAGCTTAATTAAGATATTCAGCACATTTTCTTCAGAAATGAAGATATCAGTTTGATAAAAAACCAAACTTGCCAAATGGCAAACCACAAATGTGGTGAAAGAAACTTCAGTAAATCCATAGTGATAAAATATTTATCTCTATTACAACATAGCGCAAATTGCCTGATATTTCTCATACAAGTTTATGGGAAATAATTCCCAATTAATCAATAAATTTGTTTATTTTGAAGAATTTAAAACTGCCAAAAAACAATTTTGAAATCAAACTCTGAAATCAAAAACAAATGCAAGCATTCTAAACTTTAAATCTTCTTTACCAAAAATACCAGATCCGAGTTTACCACGTGTGTAAAACTCCTTTGCTACTGGAAGATCCTTCCAATCTACAATATGTGACCTGTAAACTTCAGAAATTAAAATTGGCCAAAAGGCTGATGATTCCCATAGCGGAACTACTAATGTTCCATATCCTTTGCATTCGTTCAAATTCTCCAAAACTCTTGGAATAAGATAAAATGGCGGTACGATCCATGCATTCAAACCTGTCCAATTAATAGTAAATGCATCAACTGCATACGTAAAAGGATTCCAATACCTGGAACAAAATTTATCTACCTTTGCATTGTAATCACAAGCAAATAAATCAATATCATACGGACCCCATTCCCGTGATAGGTCATCAAAAACAGTTTTCACGATACCCCAATCATCAAAGTCGACAATTCTGCTCAAATAATCTGCTTGCTCATTGAGTTCTCTTGGTATCCATTCAATTTCAATACCAATCTTATATTCTAAACAAATTTGAAAAATGTTCATTGCAAGATCTTGTAAGTTATTTTTCATACTCCCTTTTTGAACAATGGAAACAACATTTGCGTTGTCTGTAAACCATTTTATATTCTCACCTTTGAGAAATTGTACAAATGACCGAAGAACTCTATCCACCGCGGCCAATTCTCTCCATGTGGAACTCATAATTCTCTCAGATTCTTCCCATAAACCATGAGAAACATTTTTACCTGTCCGTACGCAATAACCGCCATAACCAGTATCACTTGCATCTGTGTACACTACCAGATTAGAACTTGGTTTAACTTTCATATCCCTTCTATTCAACATATCTAAAGACGATTTCCAGAAACTTATCTGTTTTTTACTTTCCTCAGAAATTAAAATCATGCTATTCCATGTTGGAGCAGACACAATGTCAATACTAAGACATTTGGTCATTAACTGGGCTACACTTCCGATAACAACAGACATAGATATGATTTGTCCAACTAAACTTGCTAGTCGTCTTACCTTTATTCTGCAATTCTGGTTCATAAAATGCTCAATTTTGAAAATTGTTTTTTGAATCTTAAATACACGCTTTTCAGGAATGTAAATTTTCCCCATATTACAATCCAAAACAACACCAAGATACTCGATAACTTGACAAGGGATCCACATGGACTTTTCCACTTTAGGCACAAAACCTGAACAAACTAAATCATACTGTACCTCTTTGGATATTTTGCATGCTTCGTCATACTTACTATGGCAGCCAAACCCATCATCTAAATACATAAGTACAGTTTTACCTTCTCTACGCCATTTCTTAACTAAGGATCGTGTGAGTTTAGTAAAAATATATGGCGCAGATGTGAGACCAAATGGCAAAACATTAAAACAGAAATATCGATCTTGAACACCAAATTTCCATGAAAATCCTAAATATTTTCTATGGTCAGGAAAAATATCTACATGGTGATATGCACTTGTGATGTCAAATTTAAAACACCAACTATTTTTATTTGTATACATAAGAGCGGTTCTTATATCGTCATATTTCACAGACTGTTTCCATACATGCTTATTAACTTCCCTTAAATCTAATATAAGCCTTCTTTTCCCACTGGAGTTCACTGAAACAGAAAGAGGATTAGTAACCAAAAACTCTGTATTTTGTTCGGATATCAAACCGTTTTCTAATAGCTCCATTATTGCTCCCTGTACGAAAACATCTTCCTGTAAAGCAGATTTATTATTATGCGAAAAGCTCTGCTGTGGTAAAGAATAAAAAGGTATTTTATAACCATCCTGAATAGTATCTATGATATAATGACAAGCATCAATGCATTTCCAAAATTCAATATTTGATTTTAATCGCCCTCTAACAGAGACTTTGCCACCTTCTTTATACTCATAGCATTCGTTAAACTCATCAACACAACTTTTTCCATCATAATACTTATCTTTTATCAAAGATGATTCTTTAGACTGTTTAGCCTCTCTATTTAGCGGACTTAAGCTCCGGGCATTCTTTTCTTTGGTGATTGGGTTTTCCGCAGTGGAAACAGCCAATGGGAAATCTGGATGCAGCTGGCATGATGGGGAAGCCAAAGGGCGTTGGGCCACGAAAAGGCTGTCTAGCTGGAAAAGGAAAATAAGGAGCACTGCTCCTAACATTAGAATAGCTACTCTTAGATTTCAGTTTTTCTTTTTGCTTCTCCTTTTCTTTCTTTTCTTTCATGGCTTTATTTTCCGCTTTAAACATTCGTTTTTCGTCATCCGAATCATCAGCCAATGGATTGGTTACATAATTTTTCACTGTACTCCACCCACAAGGTGATGCATCAGCCATTTTGATAAGTTTGTTACGTTTATTACAAAGTTCAACTGATTCATGAATAAGTTCCTTGCAATAATCATATTTATTGTTATTCAAGGCCCATGAAGCCTGCGTCAACTTATCAATAATCTTCTCGTTATGTTCAAATTGATCTTTGTTACCTGGATGTTTCCAGACTATCGCTTGTTCTGACTTTAACTTCTTCACTTCAGACGATACGGAGGAAGTTGCCCCCTGTAATTCTCTTTTAAAATTATCAAGTTGCATTGCCATAGTATTCTCCATGTCCATTTTCTGTTCATTCATTTTGTTGAGAATGGCTTGTAGCATGTCTGCCTGAGCCCCGCCCGACATCTCCTCGTTCTGCATGCCGAATTTAAACTTTCCGCTGTACGTGTCGTCCTAAACTGGTATTTAACACCTGAGTAATTCTTTATATAGCCTTGCTAATAAACCGGTTCTTAAGAACCAGGTGACACAAACAGGTATTCGAATGAAAACCTTATATATCCGGATAATTAATTCATTATTATACCAAGTAGAAATTGATTTCTGTCTAATTCGTCCCTCAAACGAAAGAAATCATATTGGCGCTCCATAGTTAAGGGGAGCCCATAAAAAGGAGATCTACCACATAGCTGGAGCAGAACGAAAGGTTGGTTTAAGCTGATATTGATCATTAAAACATGTGCATAATACACATGTATACATTATTATTGCGCTACCTTTGATAATAGCACCAACATAACAAATGCCTTCGATTGCGACAACGTTGTAAGGTGAACAACATTACAAGTCTTATGTTAATAAGATTGTAATTGCATTTTTTATGGAAATAGTGCACGCTGTTACCAACCAGGAACTATATATATTAGTTTATAGCATATATTTATGTTCCTGTTCCAACCGAGTATAGTTACTAGAACATGTATTTACAAATACACATAAATGTCAGCAATTATGGACAATCGGACCCCCAGACAGCTGATTTGATTTATA
Organism: Magallana gigas; assembly: GCF_963853765.1. Lineage (NCBI taxonomy): Eukaryota > Metazoa > Mollusca > Bivalvia > Ostreida > Ostreidae > Magallana > Magallana gigas. The sequence goes on from NC_088855.1 coordinate 8,845,597, forward strand.
AATAGGTAACTCAGTCCCTGCAACTACGGAGGCTTGGAAGGCCAATTAAAGAGTATTTGAGAGAGAGAGAGAGAGAGAGAGAGAGAGAGAGAGAGAGAGAGAGAGAGATTATCTTGAAAATATTCATGTCTAGATAACACAAACTGGCATCTAGGTCCTGCAAAAGTGTATTGTGAACAATCTTACAACCATCTAGGAATCGTAATCAACCACAAGTGTAAACTTTCGGATAGAATAAACGAAGCATGCAACAAAGGACGAAAATCCTACTTTGCATTATCCGATCTTGGCACACCATTTCTTAACCCTAATACGTTATCCCATCTATACAAAAAAATTGTACTCCCATCAGTGCTTTATGGATGCGAACTTTGGTGCAACTTGTCTCTAACAGACAAAAACAAACTAAACGCATTTCAACACTTTGTCTGTAAGAACTCGCTGGATTTACCAAAACTGTGCAGATCAGACATGTGCGAATCCTTTTTTGATGTCTTACCTATCAACGCAGAGATTGACGTTCGGAAGCTTTTATTCTTTGGGAGACTTTGTCGTTTAGACCCAAAAACGTTAACAAAAAGGATATTTCTAACGAGATTATTTTCTTACTTACACGATCTTTCCGTAAATCAGTTTGGCTTTATTCCTGATATTATAAAGGTTCTCCAATCTTACAACCTTACAGTTTACTTGTGGGATTTTCTAAAAGACGGAACCTTTCCCGAGAAACCTTGCTGGAAGAAAATTGTTCGCAACAATATTACTAATTCACACCTTTCTCAACGAAAAGCGCGGATGTCTCATGACCCTGACTTCCTAGTTTTCACAGAAATTTTCAGAGAGTCAAAACCCTCCTCGATTTGGAATATACCTGAAAACTATTCGGAAATCAAACTCTGCAAGTTCATCTGTAAACTCTGCACAAGTGTAAGTTTCAATGGAAATCCCTATTCATGTATTATGTGCGGTAAATCCTTTGTCGACGTGTTTCAACATTCTTCTTGTGTCTGCCCAGCTACTGTGGTAATACGTGAAAATTGGTGGAACATAATAACAAACTGTTTTAACATAGAATTATGCGCGGAATTATGTGGTCTTTCTGAAAACGACCTATTTCATGTACTTCTCGGGCGTCGTACAAATCATGAATCGGACAATAAATCATTCCACATTCTGAACTTCAATCTTGTTCGGGCGACAGCGGCAGCATACTTCCGATCCATAACAGTTGCCACTTCCGCTACTACCTGATCCACTTCAAGGCTATTACCCCTATGGGACACTGTAAATAACTTTTTCTCTTGTTTTCATTTTCATGTATGTGTACATGTAATGTGTGTGTGTGTGTGTGTGTGTGTGTGTGTGTGTGTGGGTGGGTGTGTGCATATATAAATTGTATATAATCATATGCTAGTTGTATGTTGTCATATCAGAGGAAATAAAGTATGATTGATGATTGATTGATACATAACAAATCTGTAAGTTTTGATACATAAAATTAATTGTTAGATGCAATTATTCCATTAAAATTATCGTTAATTAATGGGAAATATGCGAATTTTTTAGCTTACCTCCAACAGCGCTTAACATAGTTAGGAAGAACAATATCCATCGAATAAGTATGATAACTAATGGTAAATACCATTTCAAAGGCCTCGTTTAATATAGGTCATAAAGATGAAAAGAATTTGGAGGACTTTGCATGACCTTATACTAGTAACCTCGAGCTCTACTTAGAAATATACAGTACCATAGGTCTAACTGTTCTTAATATATCCAGTATCTTGCATACATGATATAATATGGATATAGTATAAGACATACAGGACCAGGAGAAGAATCCCAAAGGTTTTATAGTCTGTCCCAAGTTATTGCTTCCATCGCTTTTTGGTGATTTTTAATAAAACTACACATACCTGTGAAAGAAATACAGTTGAAATCGATGAAAGAGAATATATCCAAGATATCTTCATTGAACAATCATCCCTTTCCACTCAGACCAATTCACAGGAACGAAAACAGATTCCTTACGGAGATTTATAATGGGGAATGTTTACATCTTTTCTCCATTCGGAATACACTCGGAATACATCGCGTAATTTTTTAACGTTATCATCCGGGCTTATTAATGGCTGTTGCAATGCAAAATCTCCGTAGACTTTCAATTTCGGGATGTGTATTGAAACCTGAAGTGGTAGAGGGGGCGTTTCAAAACAGATAATCTGGAAATCTTTTATATTAGTGGATGAACTTAGTTTGAGCACAAAGGTATTTACTATTATTGAAATATCAAGCAAAAAGTGGTGGAAGCAAAAACTCGGGACAGAGTATAGATAAGTATTTTACACAGATATCAGCTATGACAATGACTTTTTCATTGTTGGAGGCCAGTGTAAACCGATTTAACACAGACAGGCTTATTGCAAAGTCGGAGTAAGATTAAAGTTGGTACAACAGGAGAGAAATTAAAAGGTTTAATTGACAGCCATCGACCTAAACATTTTGTTGACTTCACACTCTGAAAGCCCCTTTCACAACTGGCACACGAGCAAAAGCGACTAGATATTCGTGCGACTGAAAAAATTAGATATGGTTCGTTAACTGTTGCCAAAATATTCGCATATGAAAAAGTACGAAACTCGCACGATTCAGAGCGACCGTTGCACGATGTATACGCATTGAATCTTGCGATATATTTTGTGTCTATATGTATATGCGACTGTTGTGCAATGAAAGCATTCAACTATTTCTACTGAACAGCGTCGGAAACGGGCGGTGTATGTATCCCTCTGACTTGTACGGCAATGCGATAGGATCGCACGAAAGACCAGATGATCGAACAACTGAAAGCGCGCCAATGCGATAGCATGAGCGGTGCTCGTCCGATCATACGTTTCATCGTACGAGTGCTCGTACAAGTCAGAGGGATACATACACCGCCCGTTTCCGACGCTGTTCAGTAGAAATAGTTGAATGCAAGATAAGATACCGCCCAAAAAGATGACAAAAGCAACAGCCAAAAACCAGGCAAATTGTGGCCTGAAACATACATGCCTATACTGTATACCGTATAAGGGAACTATTTGCCCACGTTTTATTTTCGTTCATTTAGCTATTTTTGTCAGTTAGCGGGTTAAGACTTGGCGAATTCCAGTTATCTCTCTTTTACCACAAAATTGTTGGGACGAAAATATCACGGGGAGAAAATAACCCTGTATCCAGTACATGTATATACTAGTGGCAAAGCATGGAAACTGAAACCAATAAAAATTGCAATGATAGTAAAACGTTGCAAGATTACATGAGACACGTTGAACAATAATCTCATGGTCACACAACATGCACACAAACAGCTGCGATATATCTTACGATCTTTAAAAATCGTGCATCGCTCTTACGAGCACACTAAACGTTGTAAAACGTTCGTACTAATGTTCATACGTTGTTTTGCAATAATTTAGATCGCATTCGGTCGCGTCTGAATAGTGTGCATGTCCACTATTTTGAGGAGACTTGATTCGACCACAAAAACGCATGCAACGAATACGAGAGCTCGTGCAACGTATGCGATAGCTCGTGTGAAGCCAAAAAATCCCGATCGCAAAGTGTTGTAAAGTGCTCGTGCGCCAATTGTGAAAGGGGCTTTTCATACATTACTACCGATATTCATGTGTAACATGACCAAGATACCAGTAGGATCAAGGGTAGTATATGTCCTGGACAAGGATTTTAGAAAGAGTTCGTCATAACCTTGATCTTTGTGACCTTGAACACAGTTCACGGTCAAAGCACATTTTTTTATTCAAAGGCTCTCTGAGGGTGAAGTATGAAATGGATTGAGCCAAAAGGCCAAATATTTTTACACATAAGTCTTTTATGAATTAAACTTCGACCAAGATAGTTGGTTCAAGGTCACTACACACCTTAACCCAAAGACACTGTGGGTGATGTATAAGCCAGATTGGGCTAAGAGGGAAATATGCCCGAACAAATGAACGTACAGATGGAAGGACAAACAGACGGACGGACAAACTGATGCACTATATGACACCTGCAGAGTGGGACCTTTATTAACATATATGCCCCTACTTCTATATAAACTTTCATGTAATAACTGCTACTCTAGGTAACTTGTTGTACTTTCTGAATAAACAACTATATCTTTAAATACACATGTACATAAAAAAAACATATCTTTACTGGTACTAGTATTTCATATGAGGAAATATTCAGTTATTGCAATCCTGAAGGTATAGTTAAGGTCTAGTGTTAATGCATAGGGAAATTTTTTGTAACTTTGAGGTAATCATCTCAATTTGTAATAGTTATATGTAGATTGCTAAAGTAGTCTGTAGTTTGATAAAATGTCAACCTGTTTTCATAGATTGCATTTGTTGTAAGTAGCATAAATGGTATAAATATTAACATGAACTGGGGTCGACAGTTTAGTAATTCACTCGGAGCAAAGCGAGTTATTCAAGGGGGTTGCAGTATTTATTGAATGTAAAGCTTCCCGTATTAAAATCCTGAATTTTCGACATTGACAATAGAAAGAACGCAGTTGGATTTTTTAAACGCGGATAGCACATATAAGGTAAAGGTGAATGTAATGATATCGTCAGATACTGCGTGTTGGGTTTACAAGAAATATAATTTATTATTTTCTTTTTGTAGATTCAGAATGTATTTGGAGTATGCACCCAAAACGTTTGATGAGATGGACGCAGAGTCTAGAACAAATTACATCGCAGACGAGATAATGAATTATTTCCAACTCTCGAAAAGAGTCAGACCGGAAGTGCCCTTAGCTATCGTCTGCCTGACGATTTTAGTCAACGTATCTTTGCTGCTTGCCATTGTCCTTACTGGAAACATCAAGAAATTTCACAGTTTTCTGGAAGTGGCAAGAGGACTGGCCGAGAGTTTAATGCTTGTATCAATAGCAGTTCAAGCTACTAAAAATATGTACAACACCACCGAAGCACAGGAAGCCATTCCAGGTTTTGTTGCCTTTTGGTTTTTCTCCCTTTGTTCAGTGAATTTAGGTCTGATAAAGTCCTTCACAGGATTTTTGCGGTTCACCAACAAACAAACTTTTTCCAGACTACAGTGGCTGATCATCATGGTGGTGGTTGCCGCATTCACCCTGGTAACATTTGTGGTTCTGTGTGTGTTGTACGTGAACAATATCCTCGCTTTTGTCATTGTCATCTGCTTCCTTTATTTCATACCGTTCATCACGATGTGGATTTTTGACGGATTAAGATTGCATCACCTCCGCTCAAAGAACAAACCGACGAATGACAGAGCAGAAATGGTGGATCTTACACGGACAGCTGACTCACCGCACGTGCAGACAAAACAACACACAAGACAGTCGGAGAAACCCCTGTCGTTGGTTGAGATATTGTGTTTTCTGATGTACGGATTCTGTCACACTGTAGCTTTTGCTGTAGTTACTTTAGTCATCGCGCGAATCGCCTGGGTATTCTTCAGACCGGTTTCCATGGAAGTTCATCTTCAAAGCGTTCCTGGTATTTTGTAAAGTTGTACACACTATGCTCTTTGGCAGTCCAGTCTTGGTGTAAAAGCAAAAAATTAAAGTTGTTCATTGACTGTTCTCTGTTTAAGGTGCTGGGATTTTCTTTGTTGATTATTATTAATTGTTTTGTATATTTGATAGAATGTATGCTCTGTACCGCTCTCTGTAACTATATCTCCCATTAAACAATTTATTTTCTTTACCATGTATTGATCTTGTAATTTTTAAGTGACCCTTTAAATATTTTTAGTATTTAAATCATAAGTAAATTCATAGAGTTTCTAATGGATTTTAAATATGTGATAGTGTTAAAAAATATTTTTAGGTTTTGGCTTTACAGATGGTTGAGATACTATGCCAAATAAATATACATGTATTTGATATGTTTATTACACAAATTTAGGTATATACGGAAGCCCGTTGGTGCCACGTAGGAAAATATTTTATCTGGCGGCCGCCAGATAATTATGTGGCGGCCGCCAGAAAATTATCTGGCGGCCGCCAAATAATATCTGGCGGCCGCCAGATAAAATATTTTTCCTACGTGGCACCAACAGACTTCCGTAGGTATATGGTTACTGTACATAAATTGATTTAACTTTGAAAAATCCGTCGGATGGGTGGTAGCGTAAATTATGCTTCAATTATTCATGAATTGTCGGTCAAAATCTAAAGTAAAATTTGGCATTTGTAGGTTTGTATATTAACAAGGAAAAATGAGTCGGTTTTTTCGATACATTTCCTTTATCAGAATGGAATAACGTTTGATTTATTGTGAATGTTATAGGCTTTGTCATCAGTCCAGATAGATGTGGCTTACACGGGGAGGAATCTCCTATTTCCGGACCATTGTTTTTCGTTGTCCAGATGTCACGTGCTTTATGTTTGGACACAGCGCGGCTTCATTGCCTTTTTTGTTGTCATAGAGAATAATAGTGAGATGACGTCATATGTAATTCTAGTGCCTTTGTCTAGACAAAAGATTCATGTGCATTTGTCCGGCACACTGCGGAATCTTAGCTCCGGGATCTGGAATGGGGCTTATACTGATTTTATTTTTAGGATTCTTTGCAGCTCCCGTCAGCCAGGGCGGACCACTCTGTGCAAGGAATGGTAAGATCACTCAACCTTAAATATTTCTCACCAGTGACAATGGCTTAATGGTCTGTGTTTCGTTTTAAATAGAAGTTTAAGCACCAAAGACCGACTTGACGAAATTGACACCCTGTAAATTCAGCGGACTCAGCTTTATATACTTATAAACATAAAAATTACACAGATGTCTGTCTCGTTTACAGAAGGCATTTTGGTGAATAAACATTTATTTGCAAACTCTAATTGCCCTATCCAATAATATAAATGATGCAAGTAAAATGCTTTATATATAGGTAATCACAACTCAGTATGAGACATTTTAAGGTTTATCATATACCAAAAGAATTTTGCGTCAAAATCAAGAAAACAGCTGGTTTTAACGTGGTTATCTACAATGTAACAGTAAAAATATTCCGATGGTCTGAGCCTTTTTGCAAGAGGGACCGAGTGCACGAAACAAATCATATTAATTGCAAGAGTCTTATTTGAGATTAATGATTTGGCAATGAAATCCATATATGGCAAAGCTTAGAAAATTTCAAAATGTATGACTGTGCAAAAACAAAGGGCGAAAAAAGGTTGAACAGTATAAATATGTTCATTTTAATATTGTACCTTTTTCTGCACTCTTTATTAATCTCGGATGAAGCGTTATTAATATTCGTTGCGTCGTTAACCATCACTGGCCTGTAAAAGGAGTCCCAGGTTAACGGTAGGTTATGCTTCTAGTTTGCGCCGCTCACACGTATTGCTGTATCTTGCTCAATGTCTGTCGGCCAAACTTTCGAATTTTGTTAGAAATCAATGCCACTCTACCATTCTTGAATTTTTTCATTACTTTAGTTTAGACTTGGTAAATAACCAATGACCTATAACTGCAATAGATGATAAAAGATAAAACATGTAATCCAAATCACAGAGTGGCGTTGAGTGTTAATAAACAACGTATAAGAGAAGATCCTACATAAGTGGTATTCCTAAGATTCACAGACTATTTAATTCTATAATTCTAAAGTATATATTAATGGATTTTACAATAGTTATAAAAATTTCTAATAACTATGACCTTTTGATCTGGATAAACCTGAGACGAAGAAGCGCTATCTTAATTGGCATGACTGAATTAATTTAATGCTTTAAGACATTAAAATGCTTAAGTATTCTTTTAGAGTGTATGTCTACAAGTGGGCAGTGTTTGACCGTCAATCAAACTAATCAGGTGTGTCGAGATGTGGGAGGGGCGTGTCGGGAGGCGGGGCAGCGCTGGAATCACACGACCTGCTTCATGGTGGAATGTCGTGGTCCGCGGATCTCTGTCGTCAGCGACAGTAAGTGAAGAATATGTACTAATACAAAGAAAGTAGTGGACATTATTAATATTTGCATATACCAGAACCAAATGTAAACTAGACATCTTTGAGATTGTAACCTGCTTTGATAAATGATGTTAGGATGAAAATCGATAAAGGGATCTTTTCTTGACCCTCTTTCTGGCTTGGAAATAAAGTTCAAGATCATATTGTACATCCTTAATTCAAACAGCACTGTATGGGCATGCTATAAATGTAAAGGCAAATAAAACCAATACGAACAAAAATGTATGCTATGACCTTGACATTTGATCAATAGCTCGATTGATGGTTTCTGCAGACCCATTTACAACAAGTACCGGTCTTGTGAAAAGAACCTATTTCATGGTAACTTAGTTCAAGGTCACAAAGGGTTCTTGTGTTAAGGCAGGAGTCTGGTGATTGTGTAGAAGTGAAAATGCATTACCGGTAATTCTTTGAAAATCTTCTCCTTTGTCCCTGAATATAATATAAATGCATTAATTCTTTGAACATCTTCTCTTCTCCTGGGTATTTAGCCCATGAATTAAGTACATAGCTATGATAAGAAAAAGTGTCTCTTCCAAAATTATTAATTTCATGGACCCAAGGTCAGGATTTCTTGTGTTAGGGCAGGGCTCTAATGATTAACTACGGTAAACATTGATGTTTGAACCGATTTTTTTTTGTACTTTAGATTTGTCCAGTTAAGTTGAATTAACAATATCGGACTATTAAAATAATTTCATCAACCCTCTAATTATAATGAACATGATTTTATGGGGCAAAAGCCACACTGCAGTTAATCAGGTGGCGCCTAAAAGGCCCATGGGCCTCTTGTTATGATGTAAAAAATTACTTTTAGGCTGAAGGTCGGAAAATCTTAATTGATGAAGATTACTTTTTTAATATAAATCTGATTGGTCTTTTGTTACAGATTGTGTGAATAGTGACGGAAAATGTGTTTTAATGGACTCGGAAAATCAGCTGTGTCGGGACCAGAAAGGAAACTGTAGATCACATGGCAGTCGATGGAGATATAAATGCTATAAAGTTTCTTGTCAAAATAACAGAGTGGAAATCATCAATGCAAGTAAGATAGATCATATTGGCGCACAGGAAGATTTGATGATTTTGAAAAAAAATGTAAAACTTATTGTTGATATAATCATTATTTTTTTTTGACAGAATGCTGTGTTAAAGATTCGAAAGGTGATTCTTTTTACAAGTAATGAATGTTACTTATCCTTTTATTAGCTCACCTAAGCGTAAGTTTCAAGTGAGCTTTTCTGATCTGATCAAGATATGTCCCTTGTCTGTCGTTGTCGTTATAAACTCGTCACATTTTCATCATCTTCTCCAAAACCACTGGGCCGATTTTAACTTTACTTGACACAAAGTATCACTGGATGAAGACAATTCAAGTTTGTCCAAATGAAGGGTCACCCTCTCTGTAAAGGGGAGATAATTTAGAATTATTGATTTTTTTTTGGGGGGGGGGGTATTTTTCAAAAATCTTTTTTCTTAAAAACAATTTGACCAGAAAAGCTCTTTGTGTGGAAGCATTTAGGTAGGGTAGGGCCACAATGGGGAATGAAGGTAATTACATATTTCCTTCTCAAAAACTACATTGTATTAGGCCAGAAAATCAAATCGTGTGGAAGCATCCTCAGGTAGTGTAGATTTAATTTTGCTTAAATCATGGTCCCTGGGGTATGGTGAGACCACAATGGGGGGGGGGGGGGGGAGGAATGTATAATTTTTATTCTATATAATTATATTTAACTTGTTAGCCGAAAATCATTATAATTATTAATGAAGGTCTAAAAGAGTTTTTTATTCGATAATTTTACAAATCAAGTACAGAAAAATCATAAACATGAACAATTCCTGATTTTTAAAAAATTGATCTAGGCTGTGTCAGACCGCTTGACTGTCGATCTCCGGGTGAAATCTGGACAGTGCCAGGGGAGGGAACTCTACAGTCATGTAACGTGACGATAGACGACAAGGGGCATCACAACTTCCGCTATTTCAGTCCCTTAATCTGATGCCATCACAGGGAGTTCGGAAAAGACACATGTATCACAATGATTAACATTAAAAAATGTTTGTTAATTCAATCTTTATTTCCCTCTTGATTTAATTTAATGTTAATACACATAATAAAAATCATACTGTGGTCATAAAACAAAATTCATCGCAAATGTTAGAATGAAGAACAATGTGTGCATTGTTAGTAAGTACAAAAAGTACAGTAGTTAAACATAGATTTTATTAAAAACCTAAATATTTTGAATCCCATTTCTGTTTGAACAATCTGTAGTACTGCAAGAAGACAAATAAATTCGTTCTAGTCGCGATCCTCTAATATTTTTTATTGGTTCTATCCCTATTACTAAAATAAAATAGAATGTATCCAAAAATACACACTTGGTACCGAAACACAGAAAGAGTTTACAGGTTTGCTCTAAAGAGGCGTGCAGGTGGAGCAGTCCAGAGTTTTGCGAGGAATCTAATGAATGGAACGTCATCAAAAGACACTTGTGTGAAATATTCTGAATATTCTGAATTCTGGTCAGCAACTGTACGGTTTCTTGGTTCCTCAGTATGGTGGTGATGCATATATATGGATAGTTTGTTTCCATAGTTCTTGATTACAATTTCGAATAGTTTTTCAAGAATTAAGAAAGTTGAATGCTGTCGCTCTGTATAATGTGTTGTCATCTTGATTTGAAAATGAGTTTATACAGATTTGTTTTTATACAGATTTGTTTAGACAAGCTAGCGCCGGAATTGTGCACAATGATTTACATCAGGCACGAAAGTAATACTAAAGAAACGGAAGGGGTTAGGGAGAGATATATATATATATATATATATATATATATATATATATATATATATATATATATATATATATATATATATATATATATATATATATATAATCATACTGTAACTAAAAAAAACTCGGACCAAACGGTTTGAACCCCCCCCCCCCCCAAAGAAAACCCGAACCCAACACAAATACATGCTAATGCGTTAAGAGCTGAAGAATGGACCACCAAGAAAAGTACAATTTTACAAAATTCCAGGAACGCTTTGGAGTCGAACTTCCATGGAAACCGGTCTGAAGAATACCCAGGCGATTCGTGCGATGACTAACGTCACTACAGCAAAAGCTATAGTGTGACAAAATCCGTACATCAGAAAACACAATATCTCAACCAAAGACAGTGGTTTCTCCAACTGTCTTGTCTGTTGTTCTGTCTGCACGTGTGCTGATGTTCTAGCTTCAACTGTATTTGTAAGCTCCTGAATTTCTGCTCTGTCATTCGTCGGTTTGTTCTTGGAGCGGAGGTGATGCAATCTTAATCCGTCAAAAATCCACATAGTCATGAACGGGACATAGTAAAGAAAGCAGATGAAAATGACAAAAGCGAGGATATTGTTCACATACAACACACACAGAACAACAAATGTTACCAGGGTGAATGCAGCAACCACCACCATGATGATCAGCCACTGTAGTCTGGAAAAAGTCAGTTTGTCGGTGAACCGCAAAAATCCTGTGAAGGACTTTATCAGACCCAAATTCACGGAACTAAGGGAGAAAAACCAAAAGGCAACAAAACCTGGAATGGCTTCCTGTGCTTCGGTGGTGTTGTACACATTTTTAGTAGCTTGAACTGCTATGGATACAAGCATTAAACTCTCGGCCAGTCCTCTGGCCACTTCCAAAAAACTGTGATATTTCTTGATGTTTCCTGTAATTCCAATGGCACATAGCAAAGAAACGTTGACTAAAATCGTCAGGCAGATGATAGCAAAGGCCACTTTGAGTTCGATTCCCCAGTAGAGTTGAAAATAGCTGACAATCTCATCTGCGATGTATTTTGTTTTAGCCTCAGCGCTCATCTCTCGATATGTCTTGGGGACATTTGAAAACCGATCTAAACCCATACTGAATCTACAAAAAAGACATCATTTAAAACATACAGCTGTAAATATTATAGAATTCTTAATATCCAAATTGTATGCGATGGATGTAGTTGGATTTAGATTTAGTAAGATAACTCTGTGATACACTGTCCTATATCCAATCCTTGACTTATCATCAAGTAATACATGTACATCATTCCTATAATCTAGATTTTACAATAATTACACTGATACCGAGCCCTACATTTATTTGTGATTAGCCAAGTATAAGTGTAAGTTTTTCAGTATGTAATGCCATGCAGTGTACACCGACACTTATATTTACCATTGTCAAAATTCGATACGCATCAGAACGGCGACTCGTCAAAGGTATTTCGTAATCACTATATACAGACAAATCTACGTAGTTATCATACAATTTCGCAATCAACATTAAATATAGCATCTTATGTAATCAGTTTCTTCTTTTTTGGTTTTTGCTTGATAATCATCTGGCAGTCGACGTTTAATAATGTTATAAATGTTCAGAATAATATGTTTCAAATTTATATGAATTCATAGCATGCCTATCGTTCAATGTTAAAAAACATAATAAGGGAACAACACTGAGCGTAGTTTTCTTCACATGTGAAAAGGGTCACATTTGTACAATATCCATACAAAAGTGTATTTGAATAGAACACAAATGTTGAAAATGCAATGGATCACACAATTTAAAACACTGTCGTTTAATATAAACCATTTGTAAAGGAAGGGGTCCTCTTTTTTAATGTACATGTAATTTACAGTCGGCTAGGAAGAGTTCAATGAAAATACAGTATACAAATTGAGTACGTTTTATTGTTTGTTCAGATGAGTTGTTGGAATCAAAGTTTGTCTTTTGAAAACTAAAAAAAGAAAGATTGCATTTCAATCAAAGACGTTGTTATACCGGGGTATCATCATTTACGTAATTACATGTATTTTAAATATATAAATAACTAATGTGATTAGCATTCTTCTTTGGTCGTCACGATGAAAATATTTCATCATGTTTACATTTATTCATTAACATCTCTGTCCGACAAAATCCCGTATGTTTAAAAAGTTTTTATACATTGTTGCATGACAAAAATATGGTTCAACAATCGGAGTTGTTTGTATTTTAAAAATAATCTGATCATTTTAATTTCATTAGCAAATGTAGTAAAAGATAAAGAATTCAATATATAAATATTGTTGAATGATTGCAATATAAACTATCGCTGAAATGTTGATGAAGTCGGATATAAGCTTACCTCATATAATACTTGAGTCCTTATTCTCTCCAAAATCTCCACAAATTACTCTTATAAAGGGTTCCGAATCAACAAGAATTACGATACTGTGACGACTGATGTTCACTCAACTATGAGCCGCCAAATTAACATTTTATTTCAATTCATTAAAATTATTTGAACTTCTACGTATTTAATATACAAATGCAACATGCAAGATACGATTGCAGGCCTGGAAATAAATACACGTCAAAAATCATATACGCTCTGCTCTCTATGACATATGTATTATTATTTTTAATATATATGTCATAGAGAGCAGATCGGATAAGATGTCGCGTTGGATCAGACAATTTCAGACGAAATACAGCACAATTTTAAGAAGAAAGAAGATTCAGGAGTTAATTAATCATTATTAAACGAATTGAAAACACGTGCATTGGTATGCACATCAAATCATTACTTATCATGGCTTAACAAATTAATTGTTTTTCTTGGACGTTAGTATATATATATATATATATATATATATATATATATATATATATATATATATATATATATATATATATATATAATCAACTAGGGACACACGTGTATATACCCCCCCCCCCCAATACTACAATTACACAAACGAGGTTATAAAGGCAGAAAAATCACAACAGCACGATAAAATCAATAATATCCGGATAAAACTTAGACATTCATTAAGATACATCATGATAATCTAGAAATTGTACATGATGAAATGTTTCAATTCAGTCAATTCAATTTTGTTAGTGCATTTGATTATACAAACAGATGGTGAATTTGCTATCTTCATATTAAAACACAGAAAGTACAATTTATTCATGTTATATATTTGCACCTCTTTCTATTAATTTTCACCTTCATTCATACTCACAGACATACAAATATTGAAATGAAGTTTTCATGATCAGTCTATTTGAAAAGAAAAATATTTAAAATAAGTACGAATGTTTAATAATTCAGTATATTTGAGCAGTTTATATCTAGGAAATAAAAAAACGATTAGAGACTCTGGTATAAATGTAAATATAGTGGAAAGATTGCAATAAAAATGTAGGTAAAATCAAAACTACCATAGGAAAATAAAGCCAATTTTGTTGATTAGGCATGCAAGAAAAAAAATGCATGCATGTATTTGTTTCGGATGGAGACTCAAAGCATTAGCATCTACTCTCATCAATCAATATATCCTTATATAAGTGAGCTTTTGAATTTCAATAGCTTTGGGTACATCTACGTTTTGAAGTTTGAAAGTTAATGTATCCTTATTTTTTCCGTCAAGGTTATACCATGATTTGTAATAGGAAGTCAATAAAAAATGGAAAATCTAACATGTATTGTGAAGCTAAACCATTGCTTATCGAGTTTGTGCTTAAAAAATAAATGTTCTTATTTTATACAGTAAATACATTATACTGGGTGAAAACTAAGAAGTTTTGTTTACATTTTCCCCAGTAAAGTCAACATTAACAGTTTTTTCGCATTAAAAGCAACGGCCCATGCATAGTCTAGCTAGTTTTTAAAGTGTCAAGGTCATTAGTAGTTGCTACATTTTGTTGCAATACAACATCACCAATAAAGAAGTATTATTTGCAAATAATCTGATATTATTTGAAATATTATTAGTGGGGACACTGATATACAACAGAAATAGGAAGAGACCAAGTACCGGACCATGGGGTACCCCAGCATACTATATCTTGTTTGTAGATGAAAATCCTTTCAATGTTACTTTTCGTTGCATAGGCGTCGGAACCGGGGGGGCTAGGGGGGGGCCCCCCCCCACTTTTTTTGCAAAGTTATACCTAACCATTAGAAACATAGCATGATAGAGGGTTTAGCTCCCCCACTTTTTCTCGCAGGAAAGAATATTGTTCCTAAATTTACCTTGAAAGATTGAGAAGTTGGATTCAGAAGCATACTAGCCCCCCCCCCCCCACGGATTAGGAATTTCATGATTTTGGGAAAAAAAAATTTGGGTTAGTAAGTTTTTTTTTCTTTAGGAAGTATAGGTTTACCCCCCCCCCCCCACGGATTAGGATTTCCATGATTTTGGGAATTACTTTTTTCTCAATATTTCTGAGGATTATTGAGACATTAGAAGTCGCCAATTATTAATCTGCTTACTGACAAAAAGAGCGAAATGAACGAAAAAAATCGGGGGCGAATACCCCTTATATAGTATACACTGTATTTGTTACACTGACCACAATTGACCTTGATTTTGGCTGTAGCTGTTGTCATCTTCTTGGGCGGTATCTTCTCTTGCTTTTAAATATTTCTACAGAAGAGCATCGGAATCGGGCAGTTTATACCGGTGTCATATAATATTTTGAACAACGCGATATATTGAACCCGGGTTCAAAATATCCCTGCGATATTTTGAATCCCCCCCCCCCCATAAGATATTGAACCCAGGTTCAATATTTCATGGCTGCGATATTTTAAACCCCCAGCTATTTTTCATTGCTTTTGGAGAGGGGGTTCAAAATATTATGGCTGCGATATTTTGACCCCCCCCCCCCCCCGCTATTTTTCATTGCCTTTGGAGAGGTGGATAAAAATATTATGGCCGCGATATTTTGAACCCCCTCCCCCAGCTATTTTTCATTGCTTTTGGAGAGGGGGTTCAAAATATTATGGCTGCGATATATTGAACCCCCCTCTATTTCCAAATCCCTTTGGAGAGGGGGTTCAAAATATTATGGCTGCGATATATTGAACCCTCTACCTTTTTCAAATTCCCATTGGAGAGGGGGTTCAAAATATTATGGCCGTGATATTTTGAACCCCCCCCCCCTCTATTTTTCATTGCTTTTGGAGAGGGGGTTTAAATATTATGGCTGCGATATTTTGAACTCCCCCCCCCCCCCGCTATTTTTCATTGCCTTTGGAGAGGGGGTTCAAAATATCGCAGCCATAAATAGAATCCCCTACCTATTCCCGATTCCCATTGGAGAGGGGGTTCAAAATATTATGGCCGCGATATTTTAACCCCCCCTCTATTTTTCCTTGCTTTTGGAGAGGCGGTTCAAAATATTATGGCTGCGATATATTGAACCCCATTTCCAATTCCCATTGGAGAGAGGGTTCAAAATATTATGGCCGCAATATTTTGAACCCCCCTCTTTTTTTCATTGCTTTTGGAGAGGGGGTTCAAAATATTATGGCTGCGATATATTGACCCCCCCCCTGCTATTTTCATTGCCTTTGGAGAGGTGGTTAAAAATATAATGACTGCGATATTTTGAACCCCCCCCCCCCCAGCTATTTTTCATTGCTTTTGGAGAGGGGATTCAAAATATTATGGCTGCGATATATTGAACCCCTACCTATTTCCAATTCCCTTTGGAGAGGGGGTTCAAAATATTATGGCCGCGATATTTTGAACCCCTCTCTATTTTCTGTGCTATTGGAGAGGGGGTTCAAAATATCATGGCTGCGATATATTGAACCCCTTACCTATTTCCAATTCCCATTGGGGAGGGGGTTCAAAATATTACGATCGCGATATTTTGAACCCCCCTCTTTTTTTTGCTATTGGAGAGGGGGTTCAAAATATTGAAGTGGGCGGGGGGGGGGGGGGGGTCAATGACGAAACTAAAAAATAAGGGTTTTAAATATTTCACAAATAAAATATATATCTTAAAAACCCACTTAAAAGCAATAAAAATCAAGAAGGGGACCGGTGCATTATTATTTATAATTAAATTGCACAGCCATTAAATTTTGAAACCCCTCGATCTCCAATAGCTAGTGATAAGAAGGGTTTTCAATATTTTGCAGCCATAATATTTTGAACCCCCTCATTACTGGTATAACATAATAGGAATACCATAAAGGCTGAATGGAACTGAATGTTTCCCAACCCTTTGTATACACAACACACATGTGTTAGCCCCCTTTTCCACCTGGTGACTATCATTTAGAGTAACCAAGTATACATGAAGTTGCTAATAAGATTGTTGGGGAGGGGGTGCAGTATATTGCAGACATAATATTTAAACCACATTTTCAATATGCAATGTAATTTAGATGGAAGGGGGTGAAAGAGTTAAAGTTTTGAAACTGAAACTTTTAAGTACATACATGTACAGTTAAACCGTGAAGTGCAATTAAAACTTCTGTTCAAAGCCAGTTCAAAACTCTGAAGTCGGAGTCAATTTTTAACAGGGACAATTTTCAACGTGTCGATGTCATAAGAGGTTTGAAAAATATTTTTTAAGCTGTTGAAAAATGACCCCGGGTATAAATTTCACGACTTTTGGTCTCAATTTTCAACGTTGAAAAATGTCCCACGAGTCAAATTTCAAACCGGGTCAATATTTTTCGTTACACCGGCGAATGGGTCATAAATGTCCAATACTCTCTTAACACACGTACAAAAAGTGTCAGTTTAGTGTTTGTCTCTTGATTGAACACATTATTTTTTTCTGTTGAGTCATCAGTAGCAGAGATCAGTGGCTAATTATGCATCATTTAATATAGGTAATCTGGCAAGTTTAAAAAAAGTTATTGTTAAACTGAATTAATCAAATATTCACTGATCGCGACTTGTCTAATAAAAAAATGACAACTGTTCATTAATGTGCTGTCAGTTAATTATCATGACTTCTCAAAATAATTTAAAGTTGTAGCGATTTGCCGGAAATATTACATAAACGGCCGGTATTGGCTTGACCACCTTCGCAAACCATGGCCAACATGAACATGTTGGAGAGAGTTATTTATACGGACTCCGGACCGTGGCTTGAGACGATGCTGTTTGACATATATTCTTTTTAGCTGTATCTACAGAGTAGAATAACAGGATACAGAGTTCTTAGTATTAATAACAAACTGTTGTAATCGGTAAAATAAAAGAATAAAAAAAAAATCCAAATCGGCATGAATATCGGACAATATTAGGAATTAAAAAATGGAGTTGAAAATTTTAATCAGATACATGTTAATTGCGAAGAGCAATTGCAAGTTCCATTTCAAAGACAGTTCAAAAACCTGTAGTTGGTCAATTTTTAATATCTAACGTGTGAGGTCATCAGAGATTAGAAAAAACCCCACCTTTTTAAGCTTTTGAAAAATGACCCAGGGTATAAATGTCACGACTTTTGGTCTCAGTTTTCAACGTTAGAACCCCCCCCCCCCCCCCCCGAATCAATAATCAACGTTCAAAAATAAAACCTAGGTCAATATTCTTTGTTACACCGACATGATCACTATTGTTTAAATAGTTTTAATATATTATATTAAATCATTATAATATTTTATTATATCATATTAAATATTATATTATATCACATCATTTTATATTATATCATATCATATTATTTTATATCATTAAAGGTTGCAAATTCACCCACTAATGCAATTGAAAATGTGTTCAAATGTATATCATTAGTGGTCAAGGTAATACTTATTTCACATTTTTTCCCCATATCATTAGAGGTTAAGATTTTTGATCGCTAACATTATATCATTAGTGGACGGTGTATCATTAGAGGTTGCTACACAGCCTTAATAATTTAAACCCCCTCTCCAATAGCAATTAAAAAATAGAGGGGGGTTCAAAATATCGCGGCCGTAATATTTTGAACCCCCTCTTCAAAGGGAATTGGAAACAGTAGGGGGATTAATATATCGTGGCCATAATATTTTGAACCCCCTCTCCAATAGCAATAAAAAATAGAGGGGGGTTCAAAATATCGCAGCCATAATATATTTTGAACCCCCTCTCCAAAGAGAATTGGAAACAGTAGGGGGGGGGGGGTCAATATATCGCGGCCATAATATTTTGAACCCTCTCTCCAATAGCAATAAAAAAAGAGGGGGATTCAAAATATCGCAGCCATAACATTTTGAACCCCCTCTCCAAAGGGAATTAGAAACGGTAGGGGGTTCAATATATCGCGGCCATAATATTTTGAACCCCCTCTCCAATAGCAATAAAAAATTGAGGGGGGTTCAAAATATGGCGGCCATAATATTTTAAACCCCCTCTCCATAGGGAATTGGAAACAGTAGGGGGTTCAAAATATAGCGACCATAATATTTTGAACCCCCTCTCCTAGAGCAATGAAAATTCAAGGGGGTTTCAAAATATCGCAGCCATTATATTTTGGACCCGGGGTTCAATATTTTATTGGGGGAGGGGGGGGGGGTTCAATATATCGCAGCGATATTTTGAACCCGGGTTCATAATATCGCATAATATATTGAACCCGGGTTCAATATTTCGCGGTATCAAAATATTATATGACACCGGCATACCACCTCTGACTGGTACGATCATTGGTGCGATGAAACGCATGTTTGGACGAACACCGCTGATCTTATCGTATTGACGTACGTTCAATCGTCCGATCATCTGATCTTTCGTGCAATCTTATCGCATTATCTTACAACACCCGAGTTCACTGTACAACAGTCGCATACATAGAGGCAAGATATATCGCAAGTTTCAATACGTTAACATCGCACAACGGTCGCTTTGAATCGTGCGAGTTTTCTACGAGTACTTTTTCATATGCAGTTATTTTGGCAACAGTTTACGCGAACCATATTCAATTTTTTCGGTCGCACGAATATTTTATTGCTTCTGCTCGTGCGCCAATTGTGAAAGGGGCTTTACGTCACTACAGCAAAATCTACAGTGTGACAGAATCCCTACATCAGAAATTAACACAATACCTCAACCAACGACAAGGGTTTCACCGACTCTCTTGTCTGTTGGACTTTCTGGCTGCATGTGTGTTTATGTCTTATCGTCAGCTGCTTTTGCAAGCTCCTCCATTTTTGCTCTGTCATATTTTGGTTTCTCCGACTTTGTTGTCCGTTGTACTGTCTGCACGCGTGTTGTTGTATTGTGGTCAGCAGCCATTGAAATTTAAGCTCCTGAATTTCTAGTATGTCATTCTTGCATTTCTTTTTGTAGCAGAGTTAATGAAATCGTAATCCGTCAAAAATCCACATACCAATAAATGGGATGAAGTAAAGAAAGCAGATGAAAATGACAAAAGAGTGGATATTGGTAATGTACAACACACAAAGAACCACAAATGTAATCAATGTGAATGCGGCAAACATCACCATGATGATCAGCCATTGTCTGGAAAACGTTCGTTTATCAGAGAACCGCAAAAACCCTGTAAAAGACTTTATTAGACCTAAATTCACTGATCCAGCAAAGAAAACCAAAATGCGACGAAGCATTGAATGGGGTCTGTAGTGTTGTACATATTTTTGGAAGCTTCCACTGTTATGGATAGAATGCATTAAACCCTCGGCCAGTCCTCTAATCACTTCCAAGGAACTACAAAATTTCTCGACGTTTCCAGTAATCATAATGGCAAACAGCAAAGAAATGTTGACTAAGATCGTCAGGCAGATGATAGCAAAGGTCACTGGGATTTCGATATCCCAAGAGAGTAGAAAATAGTTGATTATCTCATCTGCGAATGTCTTGTTTATACTCTGTGAACATCCCTCCATACGTCTCGGGGACATTTGGCAACCAATCTAAACCCATACTTAATCTACAAAAAGACATCAATGAAATAATCGGCTATAAAAAGAGTAATTGACTTAATGTCTATAATATTCGCTATAGATGACATTGGATTTAAATTCAGCTAGTAAGAAAACTTCCCAAATAACTCGTTTTGCTTTGAACGAATTTTTGAACTTATCTAGCCCCTGGAAATGTACTAGTGGTACACTGCCTTTATCCTATTTTTCAGTTTTTGTAATTGGTATCAATAAATCGACAACATTTCTTTAAATCATGCTTTATTCCAATAATTCAATATATTTTTGTAGAAATTGCAAGCAACACATAAACAGACAGGTAGATGCCGGAGAACAGGCAATCAGAAAAGCTCTTTCAAATCCCACATTAATTAATTGTCAGCCAAAACTAGAAGTAAATATTTCAATATTATTTTTCATGCACTGTCTTCCAAACACAGACACTAATATTAACCCTTGTCAAAAGTCGTTGCGTACATTTACGTCATTTCATCAAAAGTATTTCGAAATTCGCTCATATAAAATGTAGACATATCTTTATGTTCCATAATTATTTCTGATTATCAACATCTCTGTCCGCTAAAATACCATATATCTATAAACATTTAAATATATTATTGATAGAAAAAAAATGAAAAAGAGGCGGCAAAGAGCGGATGGTTTGTAATAAACAACTTGTTATATATATTTAAATAACAAACATAGTGAAGGATAAATAAAACATATCAATGATGTTGAATGATTTAAATATTTCAATTTGCTGAATTTTTAAGATGTTGATCAAGTTAGACATCAGCTAAACCTTATACATACCCTCGCACGAGATGTCCAGGTTACAATTATATGTAATTGTTCAGAAACAACGAGAATTTTGAATAGCTCTGACCATACTGTGACGACTGTTGTTCACTCAACAATGAACCGCCAAATTAACACTCCAATCCAAAAAATGTTCTTCCTACACGAACCTTAATGTAAAATATATACAAATGCTATATACTATTTACAATGTACGATTACAGACCTAGAAATAAACATACGTCAAGAACGGGTATACAGTGTATTTTGGAGATCAGACATGTTCACGTGACATAATTATATAGTAACATCATTATGAAACTATAAGATTGCATCAATAAAACAAAGTCAGCAGTAAGTTATCGATTATTTAATGCGTGTATAAATTGGTATGCGTATCAATTCATTTGCTGCTCTTGATGCTTATCGTTGCTACATGTATCAATTTTTGAGCTGATATATCTCCATCTCCTAGGATTTGTGTAATGTACCCCAATTAACCCCATCGATAACCTCAATGAACTCCAATGATACCCCAGTTAGTTCTGACGTCCTTAAATTACCCTAAATGATACTCCACTGAACACCTATGATGACCTTATGTGGGGCCTATATAAGTAATGAACCCAATTAATACCCATTAAACCACAATGGTACACAACTAGCTCACGCCCTAAACCAAAATGATACCCAAGTGATTCTTTAAAAATACCAAAATTAACCTCAATGGCACTTAAGGTAGTCCATCCATAACTAAGGTGAATTTAACAATTTTTATTGATATATACTACATCAAATACACATTTTAAAGCTATTTTGAGGCTGACATAAACCAAACTTGGGTGTATGTATGTAGTCAATTAAATGAACCTTTAGCACTTAAAACTTTTTTAAGAGTTGTCTGCCCTTTAGGAAAATTAAAAAACTCATTTTCTGAAAATATGTATTGTAAACTATGAATTATTTTAGCATATTCGAAAACGGAGAAAGCTTTTACAACTTTTTACCAAGAGAAATGTGAGAAAATTACTTGTACTAAAGAAATATATTTAAAAATGCATTTTTCCCATAGACTTCAATGTTAACTTTAACATATGATAAATTTACTAAAACAAATTTTTTTTTAAAGATTTCAAAGGTGAAACTTTATTGTTTGATAAACCCCTTAAAATCACTCCAAGATTTTAGTGATCAAACTTGCAATCTACTAGATATGAAATATGATAGTTATGGATCGACTACCTTAAATGAACATTACTGTACCCAAAATAACCCCAGTAATACTCCGATAAACCCCTATGATGACATTGTCATATGCAATAAAACCCATAAATGTCTTTAAAAAAACAAGTGAAACCCCAAGCAACTCACCGAACCCAAATGATACCCAAGTGAAATTGAACCTCAACCATACCCTACTTTGATACCCAGTGAAGAAGTAATGTAGTGGACAATGCACTCGCTTCTCACCGCTGCAACCCGAGTTCGATCCCCGTGATCGACAGTGGTTGTATGTGATAGGGTATGGCGGTCGCCCGCTTGGACACGTGGGTTCTCTTCGGGTACTCCGGCTTCTTCCCACACCAATGACTCCCTCGCGCTAACATCCTTGCCAACGATAGATATTAATATAAATTGTAGAACTTTTTTATCAATCGTTGTAAAATAAATAAAGTTCAGTTTTCATACATTCATATAGTTGATCATAATAACAGAAAAAGAATGTAAAACAGCCTATAGGAATATATTGAGGATATAATCAGCCCTGATATAACGAACAACTCAAAAAGATTCCGGGGCTGCATAAAGAGATAACGATGTGAAACAACAGGAGTTGCACCACTCAGAGACACAGATGGCATAACATACTCAGACGGAGAGTCCAAAGCAAACATCTTTAACAGCGATGACGATGTGAGCACCATCCCAGATAAAGGCCCAAGTCCACACCCTGTCATAGATAACATCACAGTGATAGAAAACAAGTGTGTAAGCTGCTACGTAACTTGAACATCCATAAAGCAAATGGCCCAGATGAAATACCAACTCGATTTATTATGGAACAAGCAAACAACTTGGCTCCTATGTTTACAACATTCTTCCGGGCTTCCATTACGCAAGGAAAACTACTGTCAGACTGGAAAGAGTCAAACGTAGTTCCAATCTTCAAAAAAGGAGAAAAGTGTAAATCTGCCAGCTACAGGCCGATTTCTCTTACAGTAGTTACATGCAATATCCTACTGGCTAGAGCACAGAATATGCAGTAGCATCTCAAAACATCTGGAGAAGCATGGATTACTCACTGATGCTCAACATGGATTCCGGAAAAATAGATTACGCGAGTCCCAGTTGATCTTGACAGTCCAGGAACTAGCCAAGAGTATGGATCTCGGAAAACTTAAAACTCCCCAATGCACATCCTTGGAAGAACGCCGAGCCAGGCACTTACCTACAGGATAGTGTCTGGACAGGGAGCAGTAGACAGTACCTTCCTGGATGAATCAAGACAGGAGGTCCTGGCATGCAGTCTACTTTAGAGTATCACCATCTTTTATCCAGTTTGAACCTCACCTGCACTGAAAATACATGCACTTGTTGTCACACCGAGCACAAGCTGAAGTGCGATGATACTCTACAGAGTCCTGTAGTATCGGAAGAAGAAGTTCGATTAGAGAAGACTTGCCCCGATTTGTCACGATGGGGGGGGGGGGGGGGGGGGGGGGGGTTGGACTGGGACGATACAACTTCCACTACACTAGCCTATCGATTTGATGAACTCACAGGAACTGATATTTCTTGCATGTGCGGCATGGTTAATGAGTTATATGATATCGATGTGTTCGAATAGAGTATAAAGAGTTGAAATAATTTACAGTCTCCGGGTTGTGCACTTCCTCTCCTTTGTGATTGGTAGAAAATACATGATGTGAAAACTTACATTTATTTCATTGGTTGAAATAGTGTTCGGCACAAGGGAGGTAATTTTCTGATGATCTTTTTCACGTACGACTTAACAAATTTCGTAGATTTCGATTTCAAATCTTAAAAAGTGAGAAAACGAAAAAGCAATACAAATTGCTTTGAAAGAAATTCAGTCTTTGATTTTCAGGTCCATCTAGTTGAAAGCAATATTCTATAATATCTATTAAAACTGTTTGCTCTTCTTTTATTATTTTTATCTAAATACGAGAATGTAAAAAAAAGAAAGATGCGATATGGCTAATATCGGTAAAATTGTTTGCACCTTAGATATGTAAAACTACATGTAATATTTGTTAAACAAAATGCTGAATGCAGCGATATAACTTTGATTTTATCAAAATAATACGAGTCTACGACCCTTCTTAAGACCTCTTTTACCCTACTATAGTCGATATCAACTAAGAAGCTCGGGTACGCATTTCTCAGGCTTTAAAGACACATAATGGCATAAAATGTGCCACACGCCATGGTATGAAGAGGAAGGTGGCATTTATATAAAAAAGAATTAAATTGTCTTTGATAACTAATTGCTGTTTCGGGTTCGCTCTTAAGACGGCAAGCTTTTTTGTAAAAGCTAAACTTGTATTTATAAATAGTTGAGGTATGCGGTGGCGCGACACTTGATATGCTGTTTAGTATATACTACATAATCAGCGCTCCTGCATAAAAGTTGTTGTTAATTCATTTAGCACTTTATTGTTTCATATTCACAAACGAAGTGAGGGAGACTTTAACAATGTTCATATGAGATTGAATATCTTGCGAAAGCGACCAGCAAAGGTAAAATTATCCGAATAATCAGCGTACGAATTAATAAAAAGAAATTGTGAACTTTGACCTTCTCGTCTAGTTTCACTTTGATCAACGTCGATTTGATGGGAAGCCAAAATGTCAAATGAAGGGACATACGATATCTGCCTACTGTAAAAGATAAAATTGTTGCTTTTCAAAGCAAGGTCCACTTTCTCACTTTTTAGTAAGTCATTCACGCGCAGATTTTATGATTATCGCTATAAAACGAGTGAACGGGATTTGTTGAGTATGGGTGTTCGATTTTACTTCTGTTATTTGATCAAATGCATGTAGATGTAAGGAAGCAGGAAGAATAAAACGTATTCGGAGAAAACATTGGGTACTTGTTAATGTCCTTATATTTTCTCATTATTCCAATGTTTTATTATTGCATAACTTTATCAAAGGAATTGAAAAGGACATTTTGCTCCACCCCCTGCTGTAAGGAAATGTATTTATAATATGTAATTAACTTAGGCGTGACAGGTGTTTTTTTTGTTGTTGTTGTTTACTTTGGGGTAAAGGGGTTGAGATACCCAGTAAAGGAGAAAATCATATGAAAGAAATTATTGGTGACATGAAAAAGCATACCACTATGTAAAAAAGAATGAGTATTGTATCATGCCGTCATCTGTTTCCGATAGTCACGTGTTTCCGATAGTCTATTTTTGGTCACGTGCGATTACTTACAAAATAACCTAAACGTCATTTTTAATTAATTACAACACTGAAAATACGGAATCTTCTCCTTTCACACACACACACACATATATAATTACGTCATAGTTTTAACGACTGTAAAACGTCTGAAGATTTTAACAATGAAAACACTTATGTTTTGCAGTTAGTATTGCTTTTTTATTTTATTATATTTTTACCGAACACTGAGAAAATACTATTGTGATTTGGATATATATATATATATATATATATATATATATATATATATATATATATATATATATATATATATATATATATATATATATATATATATATATATCTCACACAAGTTATATGCTGTGTGCAAAGGTTTAAATCACACAATTACTCAAAAGACTAATAAAAAGCTATGTTTTACTATAATGCTTTTGTAATAGTAATAAAAATTGCCTAATATCTTTATTATGATGTCACAATGTCTAAATTTACTAATTGTCTTGTGAAATATACCTGTGATGATGTATTTTCATGCTAAAGTTATATCATGACTTTGTACCGTGTTTCTTCGTATTGATATCGAAGCCGAAGAGTGCTTTAAAATAAGGCTCTTCTAAAAAAAAACCAAAAACTAGTAATCATACAAATACATGTAATGGAATTGTATCATGTTTAAGTCATGAAATGTAGTTATGGGGTAAATTAAATAATTGAATCATTAAGGTTGAAATAAATGCTTTAAAGACATTTCAAAATATTAATAGATATATTCGTAAGGTTATGTATCTTTTGTATGAGTATTATTGAAGAAATTTGCTGATGAATCATACTATTGGAAACACATGACGCCCATTTTCATTGTTCAAATGCATGTTCAAACTGCATAATATGATGACGTTTTCTCTTTAATTTAGTATTGGCAGTTTTTGATGCTATGTCAGGGGTTTAAAATGATATAGTTTTGAAATTGTTGACTACAGAGACAAATAAGAGGCAATGTTTATTATTAGACTATCGGAAACCCATGATGTCAGGATACATTGTGCTAGCTATTATGTGAACTGCACTACCACATTGAATTTGATAATAGACAGGAAATGAAAAGGAAATAAAACTACATGTACAGAATACAATAGCTCTGAATATATATAATTTGTAACATTAAAAATACTTTCATTGCAGGAAAAGAACTAGTTAAGCTTTTTTTTGCAATTTATCACCAATACATCTATTTAGACTGCGACTTCAGAAAAGTCAAAATGAGTGCTTTTATTGGAGACATGACTCCTGAAGCTGGGAATGAGACTCAGACGGACGAATCAGGACCGGATCAGGAAAACATAATCACAGAAACCCAGGAGGATTCGGCATCATCCAGTCAACAAACAAATGAATCACTGCGGCCAAACTTAAGACACCGCATGTTACAGAAAACAGGCCTTTCAGAGCCGCAACCGAAGGATGACACCATAGAGTACCCAGCAGATGACGAGTATGGACTTTTTGAACAGGTTAGTAACATGCGATACTTACTGACATTTTGATCAGATTATATTTGTAGTCATGATTTACAGTTAATCTGTATTGTTTATCGATTATTTTCCTTACAATGTATATAAAACTGTTCCATAAAATCACATGGCCTGCTTATAATTCTTTTTTCTTTTATTGTTGTAAAACCCACAACTGTTTGTATCCTGCATGAACAAATGGAGGTTTTGTGGGTTGAATGTATTCTGTTGTTTGTGACAGGGTAGGGACTATGAGCCGGTGTATGTGACACACAAGTACACAAAGGAGGAGCAGAGAACTCTCAGTTCCTTTGAGAGTGTGGATTACCTCCCTCCACACAGTGAAATCTACAAACAATGGCTCAAAAATCAAGGCCCTCTAGGGTAAGAAGATGCACATCCAAAAATTCATACATGAATATTGTGCTATTCATTTAAATAAACAACTACTGGTTTGAGCTTTAAGGAATTTTTGCAAATACCAGTTAGTTTTAAATATCAACTTTTAAAACCTAATCTGTAGCTTTTGACAGTTAGTGATTGTTTGATCTTTGTTTTATAAATTCTCTTGAAGCAAGATTTAATATTTTGCATTAATTGGTTGTCAATCAGTAATTTGTAGACCTAGATCTTTTTAAAAATATTTTATTAACGTTATGTGTTATTATTCTGTGTCTGATGATCGATGCCTTTATTTTCCAGGTACAATCTGGGGCGATGGGTCATCATGGGACTGATTGGGTTCTTTGTGGGAATGATTGGGTTTTTGCTCCATGACCTGATAGAAGAAATAGCTCACTTGAAATGGCATTTAACACGACAATTCATAGATGTATGTATGGACTGGATATATAAACAATTAAATCACTTAAACACATTTTCTGATGTAACAATTTTTTTATATTAAGTCTATAAAAGATAGGGCATTTAACCTGTGAGATGTCTCTTACATTATTTTTCAACATGAAATGGATTTATGATATTTTTTTCTTAACTGAACAATTTTTGGATATTTAGTTTTCAAAAAAAAGGACATTTATATTACCATCTGTCTCTGACAAAAATATTATAAATGCATTTACATGTTAAAGAAATGTTATCAAAGAGACATCTTACAGGGTTTCAAGCTTTAATTGATGACATAATTTTTATTTTAGGACAATGATTTTGGACTGGCCTGTGTTGTGGCTATTGCATACAGTCTGGTTTTCATTATATTCAGTTCATTCATTGTTGTGGTGAGTTCAGCACTATATTAATAACAAATTTGAGTTCCATCATCATAAAATGATAATAGAATGAATAACAAAGCAATGAAATATTCATGATTTGTTTTTATTTGCACAGTTTTTGAGACCAAGTGCGGCTGGCTCAGGGATACCAGAAGTGACAGGGTTTCTTAATGGGACCATGGTCCGTCATATATTTAACGTAAAGACGCTGGCAGTGAAATTCTTCTCTTGTGTGGCAGCAGTGGGGTGTGGCTTACCTGTTGGCCCAGAGGGTCCAATGATTCACATGGGGTACATCATTGATACAGTACCCGCAACATTATTTTTACAATCCTGTCCTTTCATATTGTGTATCAATCCTATCGTATTGTGCATGTTTAGTGTTCTGTTGTGCATTAATCCTCTCAGGTTCATCGTTTATTTTGATAGTTTTTCCATTTAACCTTTTGTGTTAATCGTATCATGCCTTTTCATAAGCAAGTAATTTTATTTTGAAGTCGCAAGTCAATAAATGCGCTGATTACAATAATGTATCAAATCAATCCTATCCTATCCTATCATGCATGTATCCTGTTCTATCGTCTGTTAATCCTATCCATATGTGCTTGAATTCTATCCTATCACTTATCTTATAAAAAATAACATTGTAGGTACTGAACTTTACCACACTATATATTTTCTTATCTAATTATCAATTTCAATTGATTATTTCTTAAACCTGTAGCAATTAAGGAATGATTAGATTCTGTTATATATGATCACACACTTGATACTTTAGTATATTAAATTTCTGTGATTTTTTTCCAGTGCTCTTGTTGGAGCGGGGGTGAGTCAGTTTCAGTCAGAGACCCTCAGAATCAACCTCCCAATCTTTGAGAGGTTCAGAACTTCTGAGGACAGGTAAGCTATCTGTAAACGTAAATATTGTTTGTTCTTGAAAGATTTCAGGGGCAAGCAAAAATTAGTTTTGAAAAAATAACATTTCGAATGAAATGCCTGCATATTTTTTTTTTTAATTTTTGAGTGCGATAATTTTTCAGACGTAATTTTATATCTGCGGGGGCAGCTGCAGGAGTGGCTTCGGCCTTCGGTTCTCCAGTTGGGGGCCTCCTATTTTCAATGGAGGAGGTGTCCTCGTTTTGGACCACGACTTTATCATGGCAGATATTCTTCTGTTGCATGATCTCTACCTTCACCACCGATTTATTCAACTCAGCTTTTGCTGGATTCAAATTTACAGGCGCATTTGGTCAGTTCAAGACAACCAGATACATTCTCTTTAATGTAAGCATGTTTTTCCATTATACAATTAAACAACGTTACAGCAAAAAGTGTATATCATATTCGCTTTTACAGTGAATTCAGTTTCATTCCCTTTATCTTAAAATTGTATCATAAACTTATCATACGTTATGATTAACAATTATAATAAATCAAAACTGCTAGGATCTTTCGCTTTGCTGTTAAAGTGTTTTACTGTACATTTCAAACAAAAATATCCCTGTTATCTAAAGACTGAATTCTGAGAGTTTAGTTAAATATTCACACAGATTGAGAGGGGTATAGATGTTAACATCCTGATGTTTATCCCTACCATTATTATTGGACTCATCGGGGGACTGTTGGGCGCAGTGTTTACAATCCTCCATCTTAAGATGACACGAGGCAGGAAGAGGTTTCTGGCCAACATAAAGAGTGAATGGCTCCAGAAACTTCTCAGGATATTTGAACCTGCTGTTATAATTGTAAGAAGCTTCCACATTCAAACTTTTTAAGAAACCAGTTACTAATGCTTTGCAGATCAAAGGTATGTTAAGACTGCAAAGAGTGTTCAAGGAAGTAATTTTAAACAAGCTTTATTAAAAAATATATACTACATCTGGTATTTGAATTTGGGCAAGTAAGTAAATTTGTGATATATCATATCATACTGTATCATATAAAATTGATGTCTGAAAATCAATATGCATTAACTGTCCTTGTGTGTTCTGTGTTTATAGATTATTGTGACCATTCTATCAGTGTATCTCCCCCAAGCCTTTGGTTGTACTAAGTTTACCTGCATAGAAGGAGTTAGTGGGGATGTCAGGTCTGTATGTCTCCAGTTTAGTTTTTATTTCCTATTGAAGTATTGGGTAAATTGGTATTTTGATATCATTTACCTGTTCAGTTGCTACATGCACATAAAACTTTCAAATCCTTGACAAAAATAGTTTCATTGTTAGAGGAATACAGATATTTACATATTTTTTGTGTACATGTAGATATTTATTTTTAATGGTGAGGTATTTGTTTACAGTGTGAACTGTATGAATGACACCAGGAATCCACTACATGTGGAGTCTACTGTAGAGACCTACACCTGTAAGAAAGGGATAATCACTGGATCCACCAACACTACAATTTACACTAACAGTACCTATAATGAAAGTAAGAATGCTATGGTGTACACTAACAGTACCTATAATGAAAGTAAGAATGCTATGGTGTACACTAACAGTACCTATAATGAAAGTAAGAATGCTGTGGTGTACACTAACAGTACCTATAATGAAAGTAAGAATGCTGTGGTGTACACTAACAGTACCTATAATGAAAGTAAGAATGCTATGGTGTACACTAACAGTACCTATAATGAAAGTAAGAATGCTATGGTGTACACTAACAGTACCTATAATGAAAGTAAGAATGCTATGGTGTACACTAACAGTACCTATAATGAAAGTAAGAATGCTATGGTGTACACTAACAGTATACCTATAATGAAAGTAAGAATGCTATGGTGTACACTAACAGTACCTATAATGAAAGTAAAAATGCTATGGTGTACACTAACAGTATGATGTATTTATTTAAAAAACAAAAAAATGCCTTTTTTGGTAATTAATGCAGGATTTGAAGGTGGCTACATTGCAGAAAAAAGACATAACCCACAAGATACACATTAGGAACACAGATATTTTTCTGTTTGCAGTGGCCACTCTGATGTTTGGGACCCTGGAAAATGCAGTGAAGCGGCTCTTTTCCCGCGACACACATCTCCAATTTGGCTTTGGTTCATTGCTGACGATGCTCGTCATCTACTTCCTGTTGATATGCTGGGCCACAGGAACCTCTGTAGCCAGCGGTGCCCTGGTCCCCATGTTGTGAGTAAACACTGTATATATATGGGCTTCATTTTTCAGTACAATGTTTTCCTAAGTGGCCATTTATCAGCTGTTTGATAAGGCTGTTTGCATATACAGTTCAATGTGATTCAATTTGTTTTAGCCTGTGAAAGTTGTTAACAATGTTTCTTTGACAGGTTGGTGGGGGGTTTGTATGGTCGGGCTGTGGGTCTCCTGATGACCTACATGTTTGGGGTCCACAGTGAGGATTTTGGGTACTGGGCTTGGATGGACCCAGGAGTCTTCTCATTGATTGGGGCAGCCTCATTCTTTGGAGGAGTCACCCGCTTGGCCTTAGCTGTGACTGTGATCATGGTATATATGATAGCCTTATGTGTTTAATGTTATAGGTAACTTTGTTTTTAATTTGAAACACTGGTACTTGAATTCTTTTGAAACATTCTCTATCAAAAGCAGATATAGATGATGATGTAGCACGGCTACTCCCATTTTTGTATGTGCTTTAAAAAAAAAAATTGGGGAGGGCTTAGTTTTTGAAGCTATTCTTTAGCCCTTAAGCAATGAACATTTAGTTGCATTTTGAAGTAATCAAATTCAATCATAATAAGTAAATATGAGATTTCCTGATTACTATGTGATCAGCATGGCTTTGTTTGTAGATGGAGCTGACCAATGATGTACAGATCCTTCTACCGGTGATGGTCTCGGTGATGGTGGCCAAGTGGGTGGGCGACTTCTTCACCCACCCTATCTACCACGCCCTGCTGGAGCTGAAATGTATCCCCCTCTTGGACCCCGAACCAAGAGTCAGGATAGACAAACAACAGTGAGTTTGTAACGTGGGGCACTCAATCAATGTTGTTTAGAATGAGAAAACTGAGTATTTTTA
Source organism: Magallana gigas (assembly GCF_963853765.1). NCBI lineage: Eukaryota > Metazoa > Mollusca > Bivalvia > Ostreida > Ostreidae > Magallana > Magallana gigas. The sequence continues at coordinate 8,878,309 of NC_088855.1, forward strand.
TGTTTTTGCATATATGACCTTGACCTCTGTCTATTCTTCTCAGATTGAACTTGGACCTTTACAAGGCGGGTGACATCATGTCATCCCCGGTGATCACCGTCCAGACCCGCGAGTCCGTGTCCGTCCTTTCCACCCTCATTCTGAACACGACTCACGGGGGATTCCCCGTCATTAGCAAAAACACGGACGGCAGCGAGAGCTTCTTTGGCATCATCACCAGGTTGGAACACCATCCTTTTATTTTCAAATAAGACAATGGTTTATGTTCAAACCTCAGATTATTGAAATAAAGGATTGGAATGTTAATATGAAGAGGGAATTAAAAAGTAAATAAGTAACATATAATCTGTTGAATTTTTGATAAACTTGTAATTTTGTCAGTCACTGTATTGGATCTTATTATATTTCTGATATGATTTTACATGTATAATCAGAGTGATTCAGATTAGATTGATTAATATGTACAAGTAGAATGTGTTAATTTCCATAATTTTGTAGAATGGAGGTCATAGTGCTCTTGAAGAATGATGCTTTGTTTAAGCCAGAGAATGATTCAGAGGAAAGTCTTGAAGAAGATGGAGCTCCATCTTGGGTGGAATACAATCAGGTAAGATTTTAAATAGATAAGTGCGAAGTTTGGGGATTATAAACTTATGTAATGTGTTTTGTCTATTTTATAATCAATTCTTCTTAGATAAAACATCAACTTATCACTGTTCCCTCATTTCTCTATCATCTGTACTAAGCTGGATTTTTCTGATATTGGATTGATTTAATTATTTAATTTACAGAAAGATTTACCATCCTTTAAAGAATTAGTAAGACTTTCTAAAAGATTCTTTTTCCAAAAAATAAAAAATGTGAAACACACATGGTAATGCGCATTTTTACATATGAGCATATGTTATGCATGTGTTTGTATATGCAGGAATTATTAATTATAAGATATATTACTATCAAGAATTAACATGTGAAATAAGCTATGTCCTTTTTTCAAACTTAATTGATAATGAATATTCTTAATTTCATGAAATCAAATATAAATTTTATAACTATATACTATGTTACTAAATACTAATAAATTTGAACTTCGATATCTCAAACACTGATATCTCGAAAACAATGGATATGTAAGAGTAATTTGTAAATCTCAACCACATAATATACATTAAGGAGTTTACCCTTGATATCTCAAATACTCTGATATCTCAAAGATTTGAACCAGGCCCATCTAGTTCGAGATAACAAGGTTTGACTGTATGTCAATTTACCAATATACATGTAATGCTACATACATTGCGACTTTTTCCCTATACTGGGTACACATATTTTCAAATTAATTTCATAATCAGAACTAACAACTATTTATGATTGAATATAATAAAGGATAATAAAATATGTAATGCTTTTAAATATAAGGAAAAGAACTTGATAAAATTTCACAACATATTTTAAATGAAAGAGTAATACAATGTACATGTACAATATTCATTGCAGGGTTAACTTGCAAAAAGATCATTTAGTGAAAAAACCTGTTCCAATTTCCAGGTTTCAAAACACATTGTGTTAAAAAAATGTGTTTCTCAATCCAGGATATCTAAAAGAAACCACTTGGAAACTTCAAGTTTCCCAGTGGTTACCATTATACAACCATAAACTTTTAAACTGGAAGCTTACTTTTTAGAGCAAAAAAAAAATTTTTTGGGGATGAAGAAGCATCTATTTCATTGGTCAGATATTGTGATTATAACGATGATAATTCAAATAAACTCTTTGTGTTCTGTTTTGTTCTGTTTGTGTTCTAGCTGTTTTGGACATTTGATGATCATGAAATGAAACTTTTTGTTGGTTTGGACAGTTGAATGTACACAAGCTGACAGATCCCCACGATACATCAGTGATGCTACACAAGTATGCCTCAGATCCACGCTACAGTAGTCTATATATAGACCTGGTCAGTCTCAGATTATTTACTGGAGAATATTTGATTCAACTCTGTTTGAATGATTGTCATGAAATAGAATACTATGGAATCATTTAAATTCATGGGGGCCAATTTTCGTGGATGGTTGGTTTTTTGCTTGTTCATGGGGATGTTAATTTGTGGATGCGTCGGTTTTCAGTTGCAATGAAAAAACTAACCTTTCAAAATTTGTTTTCGTCGAGGATGTAAATTCGTGGGGGAGGGCTACCCACAAATACCACGAAAATTGAGCCACCACGAATTCTAGTGATTCCACATAAATATTGCTTTCTGATCAATTATTTCATAAATAAGTTAAAGAGAGTAAGGTTTTATTTGGAATCCCAATGGAATAAATGAAAAAAATTTAGTATATAATACCTATTTATAGAATAAAAAATTCTTGCTCTATCTCCATTATGATCAATTTTCTTGGCATACATGTATCTGTGTAAATTTATTCTGTAATTCATCATATACATGTACATCGAAACACTTATGAATTTTATTTTTCAATTTCGTTTTTCAGAAAATGTTTGCAAACCAGTCTGCTCTGTTCATTCCGGAGAAGTTTTCGCTCCAGAGGACATACATAATTTTCCGTACCCTGGGCCTGCGGCACTTGACGGTGGTAGACTGCCGGAACTCCGTGAAGGGAGTCATCACAAGGAAGGACCTGATGGGATTCTACATGGAAGAGAGGCTGGAGGAAAAAATGAAAAGGAGGCCAACCTTGGAGTTGGATGACCTTCAGAACCGAGGCACAGATAGTGCTAACCATGTTGTGTAGAAATAAGGGAGTTGACAATCTTTGTATCTAACAAATTTTATATACATGTTCTACATGTGAAAGCTATATCATAGAATAATCTAATATTATTTTAGTGATAAATTAAGTGGTTGGTAGTTATTGGATACTCATAAAAATGATATGTTTGTTAGAATATTTTTCCTGATTTTATTTTTTTAATGAAATATTCGATTTTTGATCATTTTCTATTTTTGAACAAGAGATAACGTACAGGGTGGTTGTGTTTTTATACATGTGCCAAACTTGAAAGTTGATTTTACATGTATATTTAAAAGTTGGGTACAATCCAAATTGTGAAATACTCATTAACACAGTGTACATATTTACTGGGGTATAACATCTTTTGAGAAGTTAGATCCTGTTTAATAATATATTTAAATCAAATTTCATTCCATGCAAACAAATTGAAGGTTTCCTCTAAATTGCATGTTTACATGTAAATTCAAGCATTTGACAATCACAAAGCAACTGGTTACTGTTGAATTGAACATTGCATTTCTTATGAACTGATATACTTAGCAAAGTATTATCCTGAATATGCTCACACTTCTATGAAATCCATCCTTACCTTTTTGTATATACACTGTATAGAGATCAAAGAAGGTTTTTTTTTAATCTTTGTTTGTTATTTTGTTCTTTGTATATGAACATTCCATGACCCCTCAACCCTTTCTAAATAATGTTCTTGGTTTCTTGTATCAAGTTGTTTGTTACTGAATTAAAATTTAAATTCAATTTTTATGTTGGATGATTTTTTTATTTTCAATTTTTTGGTTTATATTATTAAAGGTTAATACCTTTACAAAACCTATAGCATATTCAAAAGATTGATTTATATCTGAAATGATTTTTTCCTCTTTACAATTTACATTGGTATTTTTATTCAATCAATTAACATTTTCTTGTAAAGAAAAAATGTTAAAATGTAAAAAGTACACGTACATATTTGTAATCCTTTTTTCATTTTATCTATAACGTTTATAGATCCACTGATCATTCACAGATTCATGTAGTTAGTTGTTAAATAGATAGTTACATAGAGTTTTTTTTATCAAATTTCAATTTCAGGTATGCATGTGTCAATCATTCACATGTCAACCATACATCAACAAAATATTTATGTTTTCTTTTATATGTTTCTTAGTAACAAGTAATGAATTATGTAAATATAGTTAGTGATAAAATGGTGCCATGTTTTGCCAATGTTTGCTTTGATTCTCTTTAGTAGTGCTGCATCTTAAATTAATGTCAAGAAATAAAAATATATTGAAACTAAAATAAAGTTTTTTAACTGGGTGTAATTGTGGTTTATCTTTGAATTTCTATACATGTATCACTGAAATGAGAATATTTACTAATGTACAATTCCAGTAATTCGAAATGGCTGTCCAATATGGTTGGTTGTTTGTTGTTTGTTGTGCAGTATATGTATTGATATATGCCTTGCCAAATAAAGTTTTATTTTTGTAATATCTAATAAATATGGTTTTAATTTGCACAATAATGTGTCAAGAGTGGATGATTGTTTTTGCACGATTTATTGAAATTTTCAGTTGCTTAGAGTTATTAAAAATGAATGTTATATTAATGAAATGACCATTATACTATTCTAAAAAATATAGTTGCTTTTATACAACGGCAATAGATGTACAAGCCATGACCAAACTAGAAAAAGTGTTGTCTCCCACAGCTTATATCCAACAATATGAGGATTCCCCAGGAATCCTGTATCTCTCCAATATGCAAATGAAGTCGAGACTTATTGGTTGACCTTGGACTGACCTTTGGTAATAGCGAGACCGGACTGGAGACTGTGGCACAGATAGACAGATCTTTGTTGATGACAGTGGAATGTCCAAGGTTGTTCTGTTAAACATACTGTTCTGTCACACATGTGTTATATACCATTATATTTATAAATTCAAGGCTTTTGAAAATGCTTTGTGCTGTGCATGTTTGAAACACGGCAAATTTTGGCCAATAACGTTCTTTGTTCTTTTCAAATTTTGCCCTTAGTTTAGAGGTAACTAAATAAAATATTCTGGGTTATAAAGCGGCATTTTATGCATGGCGCATATTTGCAATGATAATGAAAGTAGTCTTTTTTTTTACATTTAGGTGCAAAAATGATAATGAATTTATAACGTGCAGAAAAGAGGATGGAAACACTGTGTATAGATATACCTTATTTCTAAGGGGGTTTCAATGTACTTTCGCATATTGGTCCTAAATCTAAGATATAAAATAACATGGAGTGATATCATAAGCAGATAACATGAGATGTTAAAACTTGTCCAATATACACCTAGAGGGCTATCATGGCAATCCGTTTTTACTATCAACATAACCACCGATAAAATAAAGTACTAACAGTTTGAAGAAACCGTGAATTGTTTAACTTGAATCAATTAGCCTCGGTTTGTTATCATTATGTCATCATGATGCTTTAAAGTGTACTTTATAAGATATTGGACAGTACAACCATTCAGTACGTTGTTTATCTAAAGTTGTACTAGATAGACAAAGTACACACTATTACGACGTCATAGGAGTCATTATACGATACACAAGATACATGTCTGAGTGAGTGTGCGAGAGTCCCCTTGGAGTATCAACATCAGACTTATCTTATCCGATGTTTGCGGTAAACTGACCACGAGGCCATGTCAATACGAGGGCAAATAAGTCGATGACGACTGTCTCCGTAATAGATGACATATCTGACATTGTAAGCATTTCACGGGGATTCATGGAATACCCCCATCCCCTTCACATGTTATGACGTCATTCCTTGAATTCAGTACCTGCGCACTCCAAACCTTACTCAATCACTGTGTCGGTACCTTTATACAGCTACAAGTGTATTTCGAAATCATACTACAGAAGTCATCTATGAAACATTTAAGAGCATGCCTTGATGTCAGTATCGAACTTATTATCGATATTGTTTCGATATTAGTTCAGCATTGCGGGCAACTTCATTTTCGTGTCGATGTCTTCTGTAAACATGTAATTTAGTTTGAGTGGAGTTTGATTTCCGATAATAATTTGAAATGATTTGACAATTTTTAACGATATCCTATTCAATGGTCGATATCACATTTAAACTGGGGTTTAATGGGTCATATGCATATCGATTTGTCATTACGTGCACGATATCGCCGATATCACCTCATTGGGTTGTCTTGTACATCAATGTTTTTGGTTAGAGGAATTCCAGAGAGCTGCATGGCCGTGGCTTTATTCAGATTACCTCATTTAATCGAGAGCTTTGCAAAGAAGTAGGAAAAAAGCAAAAATATTTGGATTTCTTTCATAACTAAATAATAGTTTATGGCCAAAGTATTGAATTCATAAGTTTACAGCTGATGGAGAATTTGCTGACCACCCACGCTGACCCTTGTGTGTCGTTGGTTATGACCTTACATGGAGAGAGGCATGTAGGATTTAGTATCCTCAGTTGGGATGAGATCGGAAAAAATCCCAAGTCTGCATCAGATCACGTGAAAAATGTAATACTTCAGAAACATGCATTTAGAACGTTTTTCAAATGATTGAAAAGTTCTCGACGCGACTTTGTCAGTTAGATAATCGCCCGCACGTGTCAATAGATTCTTGTGTTGTGAAATGATCATACTTCACTAGACCTATTTGAATTTCACTTGAATACCTGTTCTGTACATGTGTTTATTATGTAATCTTTATCCAACTGCTGCAGTTGTTACTAGGAAGCTCAAGTAGTGCACTCTTATGTTATCAAGAGAAAAACAGTGAACTAGATCCGTGAAAGTCGTGGTTAAAACTTTAGTGATTCAGAAATTTATTATGAAGAGCATAATATGCATTTCCATTTTAAGAAAAAGAGGTCACCTATAAACTCAAAAACTGCAATGAACCAGATTTGATCTATATTGGGAGTATCAATGGACTTATCTTTTGATCTGGTGCACAATAATATACACCTTGTGCGACATTTCACAGGCATATGGCACACTCGATAATAGAGCAATAGGACAACAATCAACATGGTTTAGCGGTTTTTTTCCTTCGATTTATGCCTTTGTTTTTCAACACATAATCCATTTCTTTTTATCTAAAGAAATGTTAACTATTCTTACGTCAAAAGAGTTTTATGGAATTCAAGTATTGACTTGATATTTGCCTTGAATATTAGTATACATGTACCTATGAAAAGGTTCATATTTTTTCGTCACAGTGACAAACGATTTAATGACGAAATTTGGAGTCAATGTTCCTTAAATCCAAGTGTCAAACAAGAAAAGATCCAGGATAACTCTAAAGATTACAAAACGAGTTCAGGATTAACATATACTGATATCATTTGAAGTTAAATCTTTATCTTTAATAGTAGATATAGTGGGTGTTTTAGGCCCAAAGACAAAGCATTCGAATCTCTGCAAGAGGTTTTCAGAAAGTGATTGTTTTTGTTCCAAAGTTTGCTTTTAGATTATGTTAAAGAGGTTGATGGACATTGGAAGCCAATCAATGTCAACATTTACTGAGACACACATTTTGTCCTCTTTTGTCGAAAACCTAATCAACAAATATACCTTAAGTCTGGGAATCTAGAGCAATAGCTGATGTAACACAAGACATGCACTTTTAGAAAAGACACAACCATTAGAGCAACAAAACAGTCCAAGAAACGCAACAATTAATTTAGAAGCAAAACAACAATAAACATAACAATTAAAGCATTATAAGAAATCATGAAAGGCAAAAGTTAAAACAACACAACAATCAAAGAAACACAAAAATAAAGCAACACAATAATTAAAACAAAGCAACAATTAAAGAAACGCAACAATTAAAGCAACCCAACAATAAAATAACGCAACAGTTACAGAAACGCAACAATTAAATTAACAAAACTACGAAAACAACGTAACAATCAAAACAACTCCAATATAAAGCAACGCAACAATTGAAACAACACAATAATCAAAAAAAGACATCAATAAAAAAAGAAAAATGAAAGCAAAACCTAAAGCAACATAACAATTAAAGCAATGCAACAGTCAAAGAAACGACAATCAAAGAAACGCAATGAACAAGCAAAATAAAACTATTAAAAAGAAAGCAAAACCTAAATCGACATAAAAATTAAAGCAATACAACAGTCAAATAAACACAATCAACGAAACGCAACGGACAAGCAACAGAAAACTATTAACACCTAAAGTGATATGAAAAGATATACATCTTATACTTGCAAAGTAGTGTTTATGCATTTTATTGCATGCATTTTGGTATTATAGAATTTATTGCATGGATTTTGGTATAATAGAATTTATTGTGCTTACTATCTACTCCAAAAGCCAGACACTTACTAGGCCCCATTACATTAAAAACACAAATTGTCAAGCTTGTTTTTTTTTTGGTGGTGTTGTTGTTATTGTAACAGAATCCAGTAAATATTCTAAGGAAAAATTAAACAGCAGTCAAAAGTATAGCCATTGCAGAAATTTCCAACTTCTTTAAAAATCCAGTACACAGAAGCAACGGTTGGACGATATGGCTAACATTAAAAAAAGTCAAGATTGTCTATTTTGGATAATAATTGATTATTTTTTAAGATAAAGAGCATGATGGTTAGAATGTGATCCGTCGGTGTTTGGTCACTGTCGATTTGGAGGGGGGATATGGCGCGTTATCTGGCGGGGGTTACTCAGGGGGACAGCAGATACAAGAAGAAAGAGATAAATAAACAAGAAAGGACATCCCAGTCATCTTTATCAGTTTACAGCAGGGATGAGGCGTAACGTAGGTAAGTCTCCATGTTATTTGGCTAGCGTTGATTACATGTATATAGTGATTTCATAGTTAATGACATTGAAGCTATTGCTTCACTGACATCATCAAAGAAAAAAAATGTATTACTTTTTTATATCATATATAAAATCAAGAGATTGGAAAACTTTTGAGCGTTGCAAAAATAATTAAATACTACTGCAGTATCATTTATTTTCATTGATTATCAAACGAAAAATAAATTAAAGATCCAATTTGTCTTTATTATTTTATGACTGTAACCAAAAATATTCTATTTGATCAGGATGATAGAGTAGTTAAAATAATGAAGATAATTACACTTACAGTATATATTAAACTAAAAAATAATATAAGAAAATGTGATCTCAAATGGCAAAGCCGACACTGCATCCTGTTTACAGGTATAATGTGTTTGGATATTTTAAGTAAATAGTTCCATTGCTGACACTTGGAGAGGAAGCAAAGATTAAAATATAAACCGACCTCTTGAGAAATGTTTGCTAAACACTTTTTCTGCAAGTCCAACAGAACCCGTGGACAAATAAAGATTTGCATGTCAATACCAGCCCATCAATAAGGCCAAACATGTTAAAAATTGAAACGGCTAATTTGAACAGTAGGCATGTTAGGTGATTTATCATGATCAATGGATAGTTATCGCGTAGATCATGTATATCTGATCATTCAGGAGTGTTTTTAATATAATATTGACAGCAAAGAACATAAAACATGCCGAAGAGACCCCCCCCCCCCAAAAAAAAAATCCAAATAAAAAACAACCCCCCTCAAAGAAAATAATAAAGTGAAAAACATTTGTATTTTACGAAGAAACGTCGTGTCAAACGAATGATTAGATTTGATATATCAGATAACTTTGATATTTATAACGATAAATTTATATCATATATCATGATATCAATATTGTAACATTATTGCCACAGATCTGCAGCTAGCATCCCATAAATATTAGTAGTTATATTGTTATACAAGCTACATGCATAACTACAATCGCTTATTCAATTCTTTGCATCATATATTTTTTGATGTATCGTTAATTGAGTCTTTTTATTTGCATAGATATGATGACATTTTGAACGAATCAGTTGAATGAAATATTCACATCAGAGAGAGAGAGAGAGAGAGAGAGAGAGAGAGAGAGAGAGAGATTAATGGGAATCATATTTCGTTGATTTTATAAAACAGGATACGGGTACATAATTTCGAAGAAAATGCACAGTCTTGTCAATAGAATACACCGTCAAATCAATTATTTCGATATACATTTCATTTTATGAATTTTTTTTTTATCTTAAACAATATTTATTGATATTTTACAATAGCAGGTACATGTATTTGACATAATGTACAACAAGATTGGGAAACAAGCCAAAAGGCTTATACAAATCCCTCTCTTAAATAAGACAATTTTTTTCTTATTTTATGAATTGAGTCAAGAACGACATCCACGAAATTTAGTATTCACGAATAATGATTTAACACTGAATTCAAATTCAGTGCAAAATGTCATGAATTATTCGAAAGCTTGTCTGAAATAAAATAAAAAATTGGTTTTTTAATAAAGATAGTCCATTTTTTTTTTACGTAGCGAAACTTTGAAATAATTATATATCTTCACACTATTGTGGTTGATTCCTAGGTGACCGGCGGAGTAGCGCCTGCACACAGACAGACTTACTGGACGTGTCGATATGGGTTACCACCCAGAGGCGGGGGTCCGCCGACATCATAGACACCGCCATCAAATCACACAACATCAAGAAGGACTGGCATGCCAGCTTAAAGGAGATTGGAATCTTCTGGGGAGGCTCCCTCATCATGCAAACCGTGATCGGTGGGTAGTCCCCCCTCCCCCACCCCCAACAACCATCCTCATCCTTTACTTCACTGTCTATGTCCGAAAGCCATATTGACATTAGATTTTGGGTATTAGGTACATTGGGAGGACTGGAGAGTTGTTGTCAATTTTAACCCATATTAATCTCCTTAAGGTGGTTTGGGATACCTGTCGATATTAATGTAGATGAAAGTACGTCATAATCAAAACACTTTCACCAATTTAGAAATTTCAAATTTTAGAATATTTTTGACTAAAAATAAGTTTAAAACTTTGTTGGAAAGTTAACATTGATATTTTATAAAAGCCCTGACGGGATTAGTACTAACGACTAACAGATTCGTATTTAACGCTCTAACTCATTGCGCTACCCTTAAAAGAAAACATTTTTAAAATCATACCTTATTGATTTTTTTTATTTCTACAAGAAGTACGTCACAATATGGATGTGTACCATATCACCTTAAGAAAAAGAGCCATGTTTAACAAATATTTAAAAAGTTATTCAAACTTTACATATTTATTGTTTTTTTTTAAATAAAAATAAATTGTTTATGGCCAATTGCACTCCATTAACAATTTTTGGTTGATATGATAGGTAATTTGTTGAATACTCAGCCAGCTGAAATCTACACAGTAGATGTAATTGTGATGGTGAATTCACTCCTTGTTAAATTTCATTTTACACAACAAAGTCCAACCAATAACCTCGTCCATCGTGTTGTTGACTGACATTGAGAGATGTAGATTAAGATTATTTACAAATGAACATATGTATTTAAAATTAAGACAGTATTGCCCGAGTAATGCAGCTGCTACTGTCGTACATGTATTATGATATCTTAGATAAAACTAACAAGTATGTGTTTATAATCTCTATCTATTTTTCGCCTTAATCCGAAAGTTCCCCCTCCCCGAAAAAAAAAATCAACTCATTATTATAATTTGATGTATCCCGTGAAAATATATACCTATACCAATGATCTTGGCCCTTCGCCGGTATTTCTAGAGGAACACGGGTGTTGATGAAACATCCTCAACCAGGATGTCAAACTCAACCAGGATGTCAAACAAGAATCAACCAATCAATCAACTGTCCTATAAGCGAAATTAATATTTTGTTTGTTATGTCCTTAAAACAGACTTAATTGAAAAAAGAGTCCATTTCCAGGTCCCGGAATTTTCACCTCCCCTAAGAACGTGGTGTCGGGAGCAGGGTCCGTGGGTCTGACCTTTGTCATCTGGGCCCTGTGTGGGGTGTTCTCTACATGTGGTGAGTTTTACATTTCTTTTATCTAGAAGAGTATCAGAATATTTAACCATATGATATATTCTTTGCCCTCAGAATTTACAATAAGAATTTTTTTTGGTTTTTATTAATTTTTAAAAGATACTGTACATTTTAAACTGTTCACGTCAAATTGGTGATATTCTATTTTATTAAAACAGTAGTGTTCTCATAGATAAGAAAATAAAACAATACAAAAAAGTACCAACTAACGAAAGTAAAAGTTTTCGAACGAAGTATTTATAATTTCATACTTCAGTACTTGACTATTTGACCAGTTAAGGGTTAACAGAATGCAGTGTTATTTTATTTCTATAACTTCTACGACAGCGCGATGTATCCAACTCGAACCTTATCACAGGCAAATAATTTTATTTTTTAGACTATTGTGACTGTACATAGGGCTTGTGTTAAGATTGTCCGTGTGCACGTTTTTACTATTTTTTTTGTAGATCACGTGCTTATTGCAACCTGGCAATAACCCAGTTATACCTTATCTGTGTTAGTTTGTTTATGAATGCAAAAGATTAAATGTGTTCCACATATAATCAAAACAATAAGCACATTCAATGAAGAATATGTCGATTTATACCTGTCTGCCTTCACGTAGTAAAAACAATAACACTCTTTAAAGTATAAAATAGATTACAATAGGTCTATAAGAAATGACAGGAAAGAAAACACAGTCAATATAAAATTTAAAAAATAAGTAAATGTTATATACCGGTACTTGTAAAAGTACAATGTTTCATTACAGTCAGGTTTAACATTTTTTTCACCAAATTGTCGTAACAATATTTATTTAGCATTAAAATTCAAATGTTTGCGTTTTATGAATGGACCCCCGCTAAATTAACCTTGGTTTTCACTACACTACACTACATTGTTTACAATTCTACACTACGGATGTCCATTAATTATATCTTATCAGCTATCTACCCCGGGGTCTTCAATAAGTACACAAGGTTTGCTTAAATGAAAAGCTTTTATTGTCCCAGATGGACTGTTTTTAGACAAGAGGACCTTAATTTTTACATCACTTGGGATGCTTTCTAGCTTTAGCAAACACAACTTGTTTGTCCAATATATGTAGGAAACCAATGGCAGATAACCTAGTTTTGAATGGAAAATGTTCCTTCCCCCAATCCTATTTGATAAGGCCTTGGTAATGTTTTCTCAAGGTGTGCAGCAGTACATTCCATCTTAATACTCTGTTTGTCTTTTTAAGTGTTTAGCCTTTTCTTATCTCGAAGACGTCCGGCAAATAAAATTTGTATGAATTACATTTGTCTTCAGATAAATTCTCCAATAGAGTTAAAAACAAAGGTCTAATGTCCCAATACAGAACACACACATCAAACGTCTCGAGGTTTTCTAAGGATAAAAGAACGAGACCCAAGGTGATCCAAAAATTCCAAAAAAATGTTATAGCTGTCTAATTTGATAGTACATTCAAATAGCTAGTTAGCTACATTTCTACCAGTACATTGTACATATACTCTTATACATTACCACATTAAAGATATTACAATGAACACAAACAGTATGCTATAGAGCAACATTTGCATCGATAGCATATAATGCAATTTCAACTATATCTATACCTAATTCATCAATATTACGTACGGAATCGTTTCAGCTGCCTTGTGTTTCTCTGAGCTCCAAATCTTTGTCCGACGGGCGGGCTGTGAGTATGGCTACCTCCACAAAGCCTTCGGTCCCCTTCCCGCCTTTATCTACACGTGGATGCGTATTGGTGCGGCCGAACCTTGCACCACTGCTGTCTTTGCCAAAGCGTTTGCCAGCTACATCGCAGATTTAATCGGCGACGATTGTGGACCGCCAGCTATCCTTCACAAGCTGCTGGCCATTTTAGCGATCAGTAAGCTATTTAAAAGCCAATATCATGTTTTAAAAACTCTATTTCACGTGATGCTTCGTTGATGCTCATAGTATTGCTTACTCTGCAGTAACACTGTCCATCGTCAATGCATACAACGTACAGTTGGCAAGACAGATGATATCTGTATCAAATCTGGCAAAAGTCATCACTATCGGTACCATTATAGCCAGCGGAATATACAATATTTCATCCGGTAAGTTTTATTATGATTGAAAATTTCTGTAGATAGTCATAGGACTCTAAATAATTCCCACCTTTATTTTGCTAATACCATGTACACTGCTTCGATTTCTATATAGTAATATTTTTTGCAGAATAAGCAATAGCAGGAATGTTCATTTCTTAAGCTTCTACACCGGACAATGAATACAATGAATTTTACATACACATTGTTATATTTATTACCAAAATAGGAAGAACGGGGTCGCTGGGGGAGGGATTTAAAAACACCGAGTCCTCCAACAACCACGTGGTCTTTGCCGTCTACAACTCCATGTGGGCCTATGGTGGATGGTAGGTTAATACATGTAAATATAAACCTTGTCTTACCCTGAAATAGGGTTGGAGGGTAGTGCGCCATTATGGCGAATACTCTGATAGGAATGCATCATAAGGTGTTCTTAATTTGTGTGCTTTCAGGTCAAATGTCCCATCTGTCACAGCTGGGGTCAAAAAACCACCCAAGTAAGTAAGCGTGGAGTCCCGCCGGATTCCGCACCATGCCTACCCTATAGCACTATGTTCCTGACTATGTACTGACTATGTACTTGTGCATGCATATTTTCTTGTTTCGTACAGATTTTTTTATCGGTTGGATTAGTCCATCGAGATGCAAAGGGAATATAGTTATTCTCTCAGACACGCAAGAATGGTATACGGGGACTGGAATCATACCAATATCTTAGTAGACCTGTTACAGTAAAACATGGTTATAGCGTACACGCTCATAACGAATTCCTGCTGAGAGCGAATTCAATTCCACTCTAACTATCAAAACGTATAATGAACCTGTCGAATGTAACAAAATACCTTTATATTTAATGGATGTCTTGTCTATGGTACTTCACTATAACCGTGTTTTACTGTTTATATTTCGGGTCTTATCTGTGAACAGACAATATGTATGATAGACTGAATCATGCAGTCATTGTATTTAAAACGCTGAAAAAGATACGCTCATTTGACTATTCGTATTCTGTTGTAATCATAATTTTTTCTGTACGTTTCAGAAATCTTCCTCGATTGGTAAAGATCGTCATTCCGACGGTGATGCTGATTTACCTGTCCACTGTGACGTCATACTTCACGGTGCTGACGCCGGAAGAAATGACGGCGCATCGCTGGTTTGGGGTTGTAAGTTTTTTTTATGCCTTTGTTACATATTGCGTAACCCCTTGTTCAAATTATGAGCTCCTGTATCACCTCTTTTCCGAAGCTTTAACTGGTGGTAACATCCAGAAAGAACCAAAAAACGCATGTATTGTTCGGGAAATTTAGACTCACTGTGGTTTTTTGCAGACGTGGGGACGAAAAATGTTAGGAGGGGCAGGCTTTCTTATCCCTGTCGGCGTTGCATTTGTTGCTTTGGGAAATGCCAACAACACAATCATAGCATCGGGGAGGTAAAATAACGAAGGCCTCACTGTTGAAGGATTGCAATCACTATTTCAATAGTTTTTTTTAAAATAACAACGTCTTTAATCATCCGTATAATGAGAAATAGACATTGGGAAGTAGAAATTTTCTTATCGGTTGTTCCTTCAGATTATCGTCAATTTCTGCGGAGGACGGATATGTCCCGGAGTTTCTAACATACAGACACGTCAGGACGAAGAGTCATATTCCGGCCATCATTATGAGGGTATCATGTTACATCAATACTATGGCAGCAGTTGTTTGTAAAATGTTTTTAAACAAATAATTGTGGAAACATATAGTTTCAATACCGAGGGGAATTATTATTATGCACATTGTTAAATAGAATTATCTGACTTTTAGTGAATTTTAAAAGTGATTACCTAAACAAGTATATGTACATGTACATATTGCAGGCAATAGCAGCAATCGTCATGGCCACGTGTCTGTCCTCCCAGCTGATGGTACGGTTCTGGATTTTCACGGTCTGGTTGTTTCACGGACTCGCCATTTTTGGTCTGATCGTCATGAGGATTCGCAAACCCCACCTCCCTAGGCCGTACAAAGTAAGCATGCGTCTGTCTTTATCGCCATAAACTACATTTTTTGTAAAGAAAATATTCAGTTATTTTTATTTTAAAATTTAATATTTTCCTTTATATTTATATACAAAGCTCTTTGTCCAAAGAATATTAAGATATTATGTCTAATAGTCGATAAATGGACACGATCCTTTTTTAAAAAAACCCCTCAAACATGTTATGTAATTATATAAAGACGACAGGTGTGGATTGTATTTTCTGTTACAGGTGAACATACTAATCCCTATCTTTGTGACCCTGGGGGCGGGCTACTTGGTGATTGCCCCCCTCACAGTCTACCCACTGAAGGGCGAGTTCATCCTGACGCTGGCCGTGGCTGGGTCCGCCGTTGTGTTCTATGTCCCGCTAGTCAGATGGAGTTGGAATAAAAAGATTACAGGTAAAGATTTATAAAGGAAGACGAAACACTCTGAGAGTATAGTTGAAATTAGCAATCTTTGAAAGGAAAAAATGTATTTACTTGGTAAAGCATTATAACTTTAAATATGGACACCTTTTTGTCTACTATAACGTAGATTCGGTCCTTTTCTTTAGAAGAAACTAAAGGCTTTCAGTGGAAAATTTTGTATTTCAGATTACTTTACGGTTTTCTTCCAACTGTTCTTTGAGATCGTTCCAGAGAAGTAAGTGTAATGCCAAAATGCATATATATCTATATTAATAGACGTTTCCAAAACAAACGAGACACCAGTTCAATTTTATGCATTTTATTTTCTTTACAGACGTTTCCAGAAGCGTCAGAGACAAAAGAAATCCCGGCGACCGGCGTCCGTAGCGCCGATGACGACACTGGAGCCCATCGAGGAAATGATAAACGAGTTTGACGACGCCTCTTCGGTAAGAAGGATGGGTCGCCAGGACTCCAACGACGCATGCTCAGTTGACTTTTCCGACGTGTTCACGGTGGCGACCTATGACACCATGGGGTCACTGGATGACCTTGAGTCGATGGACGGGACCATTGACGACTCCGTGTCAAACTTCAGTAGCTCGCCCTCTAGCGGCGAAAACTCGCCCCCGCCGAGGTACGAGGAATCCTTCGACTATGTGACCAAGCTGTGAAAGGTGTTGCATGTTACACCATTGGGTCATATTTTTTCGGACAAGAACGGGTTTTAACGATTTATCTGGTCCAAAATATAATGATAAAGGCACGGGATCGTTCTTTTAGGCATGGGAATCATTCTTTCCTGCGACCAAAAACAATAAATCACAGAGACCATTCTATTTGGCAGCTGCAAGATTTGGCTAGTTCAATTGCCAGTCACCGAGAAAATTCTGAATCTAAAGAGTTCAGAGCGATGTCATCATGCCATGCTAGTTTTATCAAATTGATCAATGGGAGGTTACAAAGTTTTGTCTGTGATAAAATGTTTAGATATATATGTTTGATTTGTTTTGTTACAAAGTATTTATTTTATTCATTGTTAATTTGTTACAACTTTGTTTTCGACATTTGATAAAATTGTTTTCTTTTTCTGTGTTTGCCTACTTCCCGTTCTCAACTACAAGAAAAATATCAGTGACACCTCAAGTCGAATTTAACTCATAGGTGCCGCGAGCAGAATTGCTGTCTGGTCATCCAAGAAATCGGGCGTAAAGATACAGTCATGTACGATTTTTGATTAAACCAATTACAGTTATTACACCAATGAACAGTCGGTGGGTCGTCGCATGATTCTCGAACTAAACCAAAATCAGGCAAGACGATAATCATCATTAGATCTCCAGATAGTCGCCCTTAAATACAAAATCGGTCTTCCAAAAACCTAACAGATTTAGGAGCGTCTGATGTATAACTTGCACATAATAAAAGAAAAACCTTCATACACGTAAGCATAATTATAATAAATGTATATATTCACATTACCAAGTATGATTTCCTCTGTTTCTTACGGAATAATTTAGTGTATTTTACTTACATTTTACAATCTTACAATATTATTTTGTAAAAAGAAAGATTTAAATATTAACAATAAAATGCTTTCCTTGATAATTCATGCAGGTAAAGATGGTAACGACCATTGCAAAAAAAAATTAAAAAAAATTAACATAACCCGCTAAGGCGGGTTATGCATTTTGTCTGCAATGTCGACACCTTCATATTCCGATTGAATCACCAAAGAGAACATTTTATTGTTTAAGTAAACATAGAGTAACCAATGATCATTTTTCTGCAGAATATTTTATTTCGATTTCATGCCCATAAATTGAAAATAATATTAGATTTCGAATTGAAGTACTTTCTTCTTGACTTCTTAATTGTTTATGAATAAACTTCTCTTTATTAATGCTTGTAAGTTACAAACAGTATTTATGAAAATATCAGCTAGAATAATAAAATACATGTAAGCCCACATACATTACACGTATTTAAAATCACGGTATCTATAAATGTTAATGAATATGTATGAATGATGGTCTGTAACGTTGACGGCCCCTTCCTTTTGTCACCAGTCAAAATAGACTTGCGACTTGCAAAAATACTTTCACTTAAAAGTCTAAAGAACAACTTGATATGAAAATAACCAACCTTGTAAAATTATAATTTTGTAGGAAGGATTGGAATTCTTCATGCACATAAAAAACAGATGAACAAAAGCGAGAACTATTTATTGTATAAAAAAGCATATCACAGGCTAAAAGACAATGCAATCACATGTAACAGCAACGAAACAACGGTTACCTCGTGTTCAAATAGCACCTATACAAAGCAAAATATAAGAATACAAGGTAAACTGACTTGTATCGACGTAAATCTGGAGATTCGAAAACAACCTTGCTTATAAATAGAATGTTATAAAAAGATTACTGAGTACAATTTCATCGAAAACAAAAGATTTCAAGAAAAAATGTTTACTTTTAAATTATATATAAAGAAATGTATTATAAAACGTGAGATTTTTAAATAAGTAAAATTTTGTGCTTTGAAGAAAATAATATACTAGTATATAAATATTGAAAATATTGGTACAAGCAGATGGGTTACATGGAGAAAAATGAATAAAACAAATATGGTATGGCAATGTTTTAGAGTTGTGAACTCTACTAGCTTTCTGGTTCGTAAGGACTAGGAACAACTTCACACAGTAGTTGCACTGATGTGGTTAACCATTCTGAAACGAAAGAAACATTCATATAATCGTTATAAAAAAGTATTGTTCACTACATCAAACCTGTCAAAGAACCCTTAATTTTAGATCTTTTAAAAAATAATTTTCACAACATCTGAAAAATCGAAACAAGGGTAATGGGAAACTTTTTTACACAATTTAAAAAAAGTCCTGTTACAGTAGTAATTGTTCTTATCTAGTATAATAGTATATTTTTGTTCCGATGGGGAAATACTTATGTTACAAATCAATATCAAATGCTCATGATCTACCGATATATATTTTATGTAAACAATTAAAGCCCCTGAGATACACCAAATATAACTTTTGGTACAAAGTACATCAATAGGAATCTTACCAAATCCTTTGATTTTTAGCTTAAAGTAGACGAATGGAAAGTAGAACAGCAGTCCTCCAATGATAAACAAGAACGCATACAAAAGTTCGATCTGTGGGCTCTCGATAATCGGACCAATCACGAGATAGATAGCAATCAACACAAACAGGATCGGTATCACAATGGGAACCTAAACAGAACACAAAACTGAGGTAAAATGACAGGTAACGCGGCACCACAGATCAAGGATAGTCCAAATAATGCTGTTAACTCAAAACCACAAAAACATTCACCTGATCCAATAAGAATGAGTTTACAGCTTCTTTTATAATAAATAGAAGAAAATTATGCTTACATATAGATTTAATACAAAGTGTACTTCATATACAATTATGTATCTTTTAGTTTAGCTATGATCATAAATAAGACAAGGTTATACTTTAATTGGTCTTTCCACGTCCTTTTTTGTGAAGCGGAAGATGATTAAACAGGAGACTGTCACCCCATAGAACAGCCACGCGGAGAAACTGAAGAAGTCCACCAGGGAGCCAATATCTCCAGGGATGATCATAATCAACGAAATCACGATCTGAAATCACGAGCCAGTTCCATGACTTGTTAGTTTGTAACCTTTTCAAATTTTCTACATTTTTAGAATACTGTAGTTTCTTCAATTTTCATTGAGTGCCAACATTCGTGGATTTCTTTGTTGGGTAGAACCAGGAAATTATTATATTCCATGAAGCGTAATTTGTAATATTGATTTCATTGATATTACTATTGGCAACGAATTTACGTATCCTTGAAAGTGCAATTTTTTACTAAAACCTCGAAAATTGATGCAAACGAATATAAAACCATAGTACTACCATTGCAATGAGGATCTGTGACCTCTAGTTAAGCTTACAGTGCAAGATTGTTGTAGATGGTAATTGTTTTCAACACTTAAAAAATGTTTTCCTTATAATTTTGCAATCTAAAATGGACAGATTACAAAATAATGATTTTGACTCACGGTAAATATTCATGATGGAAGGAAATGGTGTGTAATATTTGTAATAGTAATAATCTAAAATCGACATATAACAAAATAATGATTTTGACTCACGGTGAATATGATGGAAGGAAATAGTGTGTAATATTTGTAATATTAATAATCTAAAATCGACAGATTACAAAATAATGATTTTGACTCACGGTGAATATGATGGAAGGAAATGGTGTGTAATATTTGTAATATTAATAATCTAAAATCGACAGAAAACAAAATAATGATTTTGACTCACGGTGAATATGATGGAAGGAAATGGTGTGTAATATTTGCATTGTACGTATGATAACATTTCTGGAAGATGACCCTCTCTCGCGGCAACGTATACAACCCTACAAAAAGATGATAAAACAGCAACTACAAATAGTTTTAAGTTACTGGATAATAAAAATGTTATTAAACTTAAGAAGAACCAGCAATTCGGTTACGGTGAAGAGGTACCTTCCTCCCCCGAAGAGGGTTCCGTTTGCAGCACCAAACGTTGAGAACAGCACAGACAGGGGCATCAGAACAGCAGCCCCTCCCAGAACGCGGTCTCCCCACGTCTACAAACAGACATACATTCAATACTGACACGTAAATGAAAGGTTATGTACAATATCTTAAATTGTCATCGACTGACTGATGAATTATTGTTTACTTGCTTATTAACTTATGAATTCTATTATGACCCTAACCCAATAAACCAAAAACAAGGATTCAGATACCAAAAACGACGGTTTTATTTTGCTATGCCAAAAAAAACCCTACATATTGTCGAAAGGTCTCAGCAGCCTATATTTTGACGGACCAATAACTTGAGAGTCATTCGTATGAGTACTCATTCATTCATTACTTATAAGTGGATGGTACCGTAATTTTCTGAGTCATATCAGCGGTCCGTTTTGCAGCGCATCTATAAAATTATTTAAGACACGCAAACAATCTTATATAACAGAGTCAACTGCAGGCATGTTCACGAAGCTATCTTAGGACTATGGTATGTCCTAAGTACATCTTAGGATACGTCTTAGTCTTAAGTCTGTTTCTCGAAGCTCTCCTAAATTTAGGAACCGCCATAACTTTGTCCTAACTTTAAGACATCACCTACCTTGTCCTAAGACCATCCTAAAGCTATAAAATCACGTTTTTAGGTACTAGTATATGGGGATGTTGTGAAGCCTTTTCTTAAGACCGGTAGAATAAGGCAATATTTTGA
This sequence comes from Magallana gigas, assembly GCF_963853765.1. Taxonomy (NCBI): domain Eukaryota; kingdom Metazoa; phylum Mollusca; class Bivalvia; order Ostreida; family Ostreidae; genus Magallana; species Magallana gigas. Next base: position 8,899,858 of record NC_088855.1, read on the forward strand.
AATTTCCACAGCTCCAGCATTTTCGACAAACACCAAATTCCTAATCCGGGAGGGGGGGGGGGCATAGTCAATTATTCTATCATGTATGTTCATTTTAACAAAATTATGTGGAGGGGGCCCCGAACTCTCACCACTTCCCCGTTGCTACATGCCTGCCTTGGAGCTGACAAATTAAGATTTTTTGTTGTTGCAAATACTACTAGTATCTCTGTTTGACGAATGAAAGTTATTCACTTATTTTTTTAATCTACATTGTACACTAAATGAGTTACACTCATTGTTTTGATTATAATAATTTTGATAACAATTATTTAAATGTCCTTTGCTATAAAAAGTAAATTTACATCGGGTTACATATACCATGCATGATCATTCCTAATTTTTATCACTTTAGTCTGAAAAAAATAATCTTTAAAACATTTGTAATGTTGAATGAACTGTATTTATATATTTTCGAAATATATTACAACTTATTTCTTATTTAACGTGTTCGGGTATTCTATATATTGCAGATTAAAGGGAAATTGGTTGTGTTTGTACGAGTACATGTGTTTCCTCATGTAACGTTTCAAATTCTATGAAAATCGCGTGTTTATGTATTACATATACTTGAATGACAAGATTCTCAAATGTTAATTATGAAATGACAATACACAAGTCTTGTTTACATAATTATCTACTTGTAAGCCAATTATGTCCTGATAAATATTTTCTTTTTTAAAAAAGAACAGTTATTTGAATTTTTGGGGGCTTGTAATATTTTTTATTTTTATTTTTATTGGGGGGGGGGGGGGGGTCATTTAAAGAAAAACAAACTAAATTGTTATTGGTAACTGATATATATTTAGGTAAATGTAAAATTATTAAAATGCATACATTAAAATTACTGGTTTTAGGCCTTTTGTGTTAACTACCAAGACGTACAATTTTCTCTGGCAAAATGTTTAATGATTCATCCCTACACAAGTCTCTCAAATTCGATCTGAATGAATAATTGTGAAAAAATAAAAATGGTTGTAGAAGATTAGGATATCCTAACTTAAGATGTTCCTAAGTAACCGTCGAGCTACATCTTAAGACGTGTCCTAAGTTGATCTTAGGATGTTCCTAACTTTTTTCCTAAGTCATATCTTAGGAACACACTTAGGTCATATCTTAGGAAAGTTTCGTGAACATGCCTGCAGGTCAGCTTTATCATTGTAAAAATCTTAAAGACATGCAATGATGTTTACATACCACGGCCACGGCCGGCGAATTGAGGAGTTCTAATGACGTCATCGCCGTCAGGTAGGAGATGTTGACCAACAGGTAGATGACCGTGGTTATCATGACACCCAGAACATTAGCGCGCGGAAGGTTTCTGCAAGAATGGGTTAGAGTCGAAGCATGTCATAATACAAACAGATACATATGTAAAAAATTTAACTTTGTAATGCATAGTATTAGATTAATAATTTGAAACAGTAATACAAATAGTTTTTACTGGTGCTAATATGTGCATAATGATTTGTGAAAATCATTGTGTTTAAGTGTGTAGGGAGATTATTGTTCAGACAACCTGTTGACCAGTCAGTCTCCTTAAACGATATTTGGTTTGTTGTTCTATAATTCTAGATCTTTCAAGTTCAGATCAAGAAGAAAAGCACTTACTTTGCAGGGTCCTTAAGTTCCTCTGTTACGTAATTGAGATTATTCCTGCCAGATAAATAAAATGCACGATAAAGTAAAGAAAAAAAATGGCCCAATGTATACGATAGCATAGCAAGGACACGACTCGACTTTGTAAATGTTTGTTGTGTTTACCAGCCGTCGTAAGCCCAGAGAGCATTGTAGAACGCCAAGGCGATGTTGGAAGGTGAAGTCGTCGTACCCTCAAAACTATTTTGAAACTGTGATACGTTCCCTGTATGCATAGAATAAACAAATTAAAAAATGACTGAATTCAGATCATAAGGTTTTACTTAACCGAATACTGTCGTTACATCACAGAATGTGGTACCTTGAATCAATTTGACGATTCCTCCGATGACGATGATGATGAGAGCGATGAGTTTTACAAACGTAAAGACGACTTGGGTTCTCCCTGCTAACGTGGTACTGTAACTGTTGATGACCCCTAAAGACACTGCAAAGAAAGAAAGAATTCTCGACATTGACATACCACCCGTACATGTACATAAGAAAGATCGACGGGGCCCTCTTGCCAAGTAGATAGAACTCTGCCTTGCATGATATATTTTTGAATGTAAATGATCACCGAACAAAAGACAAATTCTCCAAAACAAACCCAGATTTGAAAATTATGATATTATAATGTTAATTAATCTATAACTAGTGATCACACATTATTAAAATTGTCGAACCGTCTTCAATGACACGTTAATATTGTTTCAATGTGGGACATACCGATAGCAAGGGCTGCCACGAGTTTAATGGGAATGATGGGCGAGCCGCAATAAGGGAAGAAGGTGGCCATGTACTCCCCAAACGTCAGACAAATGATGCCCATCGAGGAGGTCCGAACGACAATCACTGACGTCCATGCAAACAAGAAGGCCGGGATGTCGCCTAGAGCTTCCTTGATGTAGCTGTATTCACCGCCAGACTTCCGTATCACCGTTCCCAATTCAGCATACGACAAGGAACCTGAATGTTAATACAACGTTCAGTGCTCTGAATAAAGAAGAGGCTCAGCCGATAATTTAAGATGATACCTGGCATGTGTTGATACGAGAGAGAACTGTTTTCAAAATACAGAAGATGCTAAACTGTTTATTTACGCGATATTAAAACATTCCTCTTTATCATTTACCAAGAAGGGCCAGAAATCCACTTGCAGTCCAGACAACGAGGCTTAATCCCACTGATCCAGTTCTCTCTAGAACACTTTTAGGGGAAATGAATATCCCAGAACCTAAAAACAAATTAGAAACTAGTCAGTATCTAAAACAAACTTTGCAATTTCAAACTACTTATCTTGTAATGTTTTCATGTTGTTTTTTTTTCATATTACTAGTACCTAACACATACAGCGTATAGTCTTGGTCTTTTATTACTTTAGAACAATTATTTATTACTTATTTGTAGCGCCTCTTAAGCAACAATGAAATAGTTTAAAGGGCATAACTTATGGCCCTATAAATTCATAAATCAATGGTAAAAAAGGGATTTGCAAATCATGTGGTGATGAAGACTTTGTGTCCCATTCTATAGAGCAAGAATTCCTCCGCTACTGTGACACTACTAAATTCTGTCTGCTTTACGACCCCCTGTTATCGTCAGTTTTATAATCTGTGATCTTCCAATGAAGCAGATATCGTCTGCTTGTCATATACCTATGATCGTTCCCACTATGAGAGAAGTGCCACTAATAAGGCCCACTGTTTTCTTCATACGAACTTTCTCTTGCCGGATGCTGACGTCGCTACCGGAATAGTCCGGAGACTCCGTACTTTCCGTTGTGTATCTTTTGCGGGAACCATTTTCAGAGGGTACTACTGTAGATTTTTCCGAGTCTGTTGTGAATTTGAAATATTTAATATGTAAATTTGATTAAGGTGAAAAATGCAAATACACTTACAAATGAGACTTAGCAGAGTGTTCTAAATCGAAGCAACTAAACAATAGACATTCATTATTTTTCTTCTTAATGTATACCAAAGGTCTGTTTTCAATCATAAATCCCACATTCTTGAAAAAAAGTTTATCAAAAACATATTCTGCGTTGGTATGTTGAAAAAAAATTCATTGGATGGAACTTTAATGTAAACAGACAACGATAAACACCTTGTTTTCTCTGTGGTTAAAAAAAATATTAACAAACCGTTGATATAAGTACATATACATGTTTAGTTATACAAAAGTAAACCATTGCAATACTGTTACATGGAATAACATGCATAAAATGAAAATCCCAAAGATTTACCTTCGAATGCCCGGTTGTCCATGATCACATTTATAGGTCGCCGAATACTGGGTAGATAAGACCGGGTATTTACATCGGAAAACTTCTAAACTGTCAATTTATAAGCGTTCTTATCAGAGCGGACTTGTACCAGACGTACGGATTTTCTAAATCTCTGCCACCCCTCCCCACCACTTATCTCAATAGCTAATATAATTCCGATCCCGCTTGTAAGTTTGTATATTTCATATTTTACCACATGTAAGCATTTGTTTAAAAATTTAAAAGCTGTTTGATCCAATTGTGGAGTACACATGTATTTTATAAACGCAGTAATATATTATTTCTATTTCATGCAAAACTACATGTACCATTAAGTTTTGCCTTAATTTAAAGTAAACTTTGAAAGAAAAAAAAAGCTATCATAGAGATGTAAAGTATACATTTTCGCTTAGAAATAAAATAAAGAAAGAAGAATTTCTAAACTTTATTGCAAAGCTGTATGTAGTTCTTATTTTTGGTTAGAAACCTTTAAAACTTTTCTCAACTAGTGTATAAACTTAAACATCAAGGAGTTGAAGAAGCTTAAATTGATGTGTTTTGATCACAGGCATTTGTATCTGCGATGAAGTTTACTCCATAGTATACGAGGGTCAATAAAAGATACGAAGACTTTTGCCATAGCTATGTTATTTAACGTCATATTATAATTACTAGATTTAGAAGACATAATTTAGCAATTGTTTTAAACAATTTGATATAAAAAAGTTCATATATTCCTTTATTTCTATGAATTTTTTAGAGTCTAATCCTGTAAAAATGAGGTCAAGGCGCACTGTTGTTCTGTCAAGAATAAATCATATTATGTTGAAAGTAATATCTTTATGAATTGGACATGTTAAATATTGTAATGATATTCTATGTACCAAATAATGACGGGATGTATACTGGTAGATTTGTTGAACAGATATCAGTAACAAAAGTCATCTTTAAAATTTACTAAAAACATTGATGTCGCCGGACGTCACGGTGCAACGAAATGTATAAACAGTATAAATCCAACTCGGGGAAAGGCCGATAAATACTGTGAAATGCTCAATTGTGGAAAAAATAAGTACAAAATTATTTGCATATTTGCCTTTAACACATTTTGTAGGGGGCTGTAATAGATGTATTTTGAGCATTAAACAGTACGAAAGATAGTAGAATATCTATAAATATTTGACCAAAAAATAAACCACGTCATCTGACATTCAGGGATTTCTTTACTGTAAACAAAGAGGCATGCGGTAAAAATAAAAAAAAAACTTTGAGGAACTAACATGATTTTCGAACAAATATGAACAAATTAGATGTCAGGTGAAATAGTCCCAATTTAAATTGTATGGTGAAAAACACAAAAGACTCAGGGTGATATAAAGATTGGATATTTCTATTAACTGTCCGTGCGTCATCTTGAAGTCTTGTTTTCCACGTTACCGTACGCCGTGGTGATAAAACATGTTGATTTTAAAATCGAGGAACACAAATACGTTTTCATCAAATGAAATGAAACTTCGTTTATCAATAAAATAAGAATTGTTGCAAAAATTAATATGTATGTTTTGACTTTAACGAAAAATATATGATAGACAGCCTCATTGTCTTCGTACTTTTTGACTGACCCTCGTAATGAAACGGTCACTTTAATATATATATATATATATATATATATATATATATATATATATATATATATATATATATATATATATATATATATATAATTTAGATTATAGACACATTATGAATTTACACATTTAAATACAATCACAATTAAACAGTGTAAAAACAATTGTAGAAACATAAATACTCATATCTTGCAGCCAGTGATCGATCTTAAATTAATCAATTAATCTACTTGATCATATTTATTATTTGTAACAACAAATCACATTGGATATGATCAGAACGTAGACTGAGACAAAATCCACTGCACTTTTAGAAACTCACATTCTTCTATATACTACTGATCGATCTTAAACATCTTGACCACATTCTCCAAATAAATTGGAAAAAGTTCATAAAATTAAACTTTGACCTTTAACCACCTCCACACCGCTGAAAAAAATCTGCACCTGAGCTTGACAATGCATTCTTTGCTTTGGTTGGCTGAATCATTTTGTCTAAAGATTTTCTCACGGTTCGTCGTATCGAAATTTAGCCCAGCATTTCCATCCTCCATATAATACAAGAAATCATCTTGACGCAAGCGTCAAATGGGCCGCAAAAAATATAATTGTTGTATGAGTCATTGGTTGTTTACATTAAAACACACCACAAAATAGAAAACAAGAAATCCTATTGACGCAAGCGTCAAATGGGCCGCAAAAAATATAATTGGTGTATGAATCATTGGTCGTTTACATAAAAACACACTACAAAGAAGAAAATAAAAGTTGGTTGTACTAATTTTTATGGTAATTTTTTTAATATACTTTCAGCAACTTTTTTTGAAGGCAAACATTTTACTATTATCATAAAGAATCGAGATACTGTAAGCATTTCTAACGGTAATTGTATGATAATTGCCATAGTATGAAGTAATGGAGGACACATTGATTTGTACATTACTCTAATACAAAGTTCAACTCATCATTTTTCTCTTGGAGATTAATTATTTCAATATATTATGGATTTTTGTTGTTGCATTGTATTGAATTAAAACTTAATGCAGTTAATTAAGTTTATATGATTTGAAGGGACCACATGATAAAACAAAAATGGATTAGTTCAAATTTTCCAGTCAATTCAAAATTTCATTTCTGTCATATTTTTTGCGTAAATAATTGATATGGATGTCATTTCATGAAATCTTCTACCACATTTTACATGTAAATATAATAAATACACACACAACGCCATTTTATTTGACACGGCGCATAGAAATTCAAATATATCATTAATATAAAATTTAATGACATTCAGGTCTTTAGTATTTCAGGTCTTTAGTAAGTCCCGCATACCGATCCCGATGCATTGTTTTGAAAGAATGAAAAACTCCGAAATTTTCCGAATATATTATAGTCTCGATAAAAACGCGCCAAACAGGACAGTCTACTAAGTGTGACCTATTTTTCATTTAAGAGTAAAACAAAAAATATGTGATATTTTTAAAAAGGCATTAAACATATTTCTACATGCAAATTTATTTTTAATTCATAAAAAGAAGCATAATATTAATTCTATAAAAAAAAGATCTATCCCGCAGAAACGCAGTAACAATATTTAAATGTATATCAAATAACGGACCGCCTTCCGGCGGCCCGTAATAAAATTTGGTTGTACTAATTTTTATGGTAAATTTTAATATAATTTCAGCAACTTGTTTTGAAGTTTAACTTTTTACTATTATCACAAAGAATCGAGTTCGTTACTGTAAGCATTTCTAACGGTAATTGTGTGATCATTGCCATAGTATGAAGTAATGAAAAACACATTGATTTGTACAATTCAAAGTTCAACTCATCATTTTTCTCTTGGAGATTATGTATTTCAAACCAATTTGGTTTTTTTTGTTGCATCGTATTGAATGAAAACTTAATGCATTAGTTTATATGAATTTAAGAGACCACATGATAAAATAGAAATTGATTAGTTTAAATTTTCCAATCAATTCAAATTTTCATTTCTGTCATATTTTTGCGTAAATAATTGAAATTGATGTCATTTCATGATATTTTCTACCACATTTTACATGGAAATATAATAAATACACACAAAAAGTCATTTTATTTGACACGGCACACAGAAATTCAAATATATCATTTATAAAAAATTTAATGACATTCAGGTCTTTAGTATTTTAGGTCTTTAGTATGTACCGCATACCGATCCCGATGCATTGTTTTGAAAAGAATGTAAAAACTCCGAAGTTTTCCGAATAGATTATAGTCTCGATAAAAACGCGCCAAACACGACAATCTATTAGTATGACCTACTAGTATTTTTCAATTACGAGTAAAACAAAAAATATGTGATATTTTTTAAAAGGTACATCACATATTTCTATATGCAAATTTACTTTTAATTCATAAAAAATATGCATGGTATTAATTCTATTAAAAAGAACTATCCCGCAGAAACGCAGTAACAATATTTAAATGTGTATCAAATAACGGACCGCCTTCCGGCGGCCCGTAATAACTCAGAACACTCACAGTGTCAGTATACGTGCAGTTCCTCATTTAAATCCTTTAAATTTGTGTTTTAAGAACAACAAGCTGCAATCAATGTACGCGATATGGAATTAATTTAATCTTAACCAGGATCTTTTAAATTTTGAAGTTTGGTATAAGAAATGGCTTTTAAAGCTGACATGAATTCATAAAAGCATTTGGTCGCCATATTAGTTACGATCGCTCCTCTACTGCCACTGGGGTATATATACCGGTTGAGAAAGTTACGGTCGGTTGCTTTCCGATCGAGGCATTCCGGTTGCACGGACTTCTAAATGCATGAACTACACGTAGTAGTAAAATGTTGTAATAAAGATTATAGAAAACAACAATCAATGAAGTACAAAATATATTTATTCTTTGAAAGGATTTCCGAGGTATCCGTATTATTTTGCACAGACAGTTTTGCATTACTTCGCATGCACATCGAACACGTGTGTCGTTCATACAGTGAGCGTAGCGTCTGCATCTTCTTGAAAACCCCGGCGGTACTACATCCAACACAGTAGCTAAATGATAGTAAATCGAAGAAAGTAACAACGGAACATCGTTTCCATCCGTTCCTACAAAAACGCCCGTTTCTAAAATCCATACGATAATTGACATTACTTGATCTGCCACAGTGTGTGGTTTGCGCATGTGCGATGTTATAATATACACAGGAAAACGGTCTACAATTATCAACGAATTTTTGAAGAATCTGACTGTGCCTAGCTGGATTTCTGTCCGTCTTATTTCGCCGTTTGTTGGATATGTCTTGCCAGTGCAGTGATTGTCATATTATGTTTCTTCAAAACGCGTTTCTCCTTGTCTTTTCGTCCAAGGTAACGTGTTCGGGTGTACGAAATTCCTGAATGCGGTGAAGCATGAATAGTGCTTTTGGCCTTATATAGGGGGTGTGTAGCGATGAGCAGAACAATAGAAATCGACAACTAATATGGCGGTAGTTGGAGATAAAAAGGGAAATAATGTGTATTTATGAATTCATGTCAGCTTTAAGTTTCAATTCTTCAAAAACTAAGGCTGTTTATTTTGATAATTAACCTAATACAGTAACCCCAGTTTATTCCCACTTAGCCAACATTCTGAAACTCTCAATTCCCACCTGGCCAACATTTTGATTTTCACACCTGAGTGATCAGGGGGCTAGTCTGTTTTCACATGTAAATGTATTTGTTATCAATTACCTGAGAATAGTTTAAAAACAAATTAACGGTAGGATTTTTATAAATAACAAAATAGTATGCATAAGATTATTTAGAGAAATACTAGTAATACTTAATATAATATAAATACTATACTTTTAATACCAAATGAAACATAAATCTTCTTTAAATCTGTTATGTTATTTATATAAAATCACTATTTTGCCCATATCAGAAATAATAGAAAAAAAATAACTATAGAATATTTTAAAAAATATATAAATAAGTAATTCTTTGCAAGATGATTACATTAAACCTTTTGTAATGCCATTCACAATGACAATGACAATTTCTTTATTCTCTGACCTGCATAAATAACAGTGTTGAGAAAAATCAATTGAACAATAATACATACATTGCATTCATTGGAGAGTGACAATACAAAAGTGAAAAAAAGGAAAAAAGTATGATTAGCAATTAACCTAGAGAGCTACTCTCTCAATTATAACTTTAATGAATTTTCACAGATGAATCAACAATTTTTTATTATTAGTATTAAAAAGTTGTTGAAATTTGTAAACATTTGGTTGTGTGTGGAAGTATGAAGGTATGTATAAAACTCTCTTATCCTTAATTTTTATATCTGTACAATGAAATAAATAATAAAATTCATCTCCTATCTCAATACAGATACATACGGTACATATACGGTTTTCACGAGGTATATCATACCATCTACCTCGTTCTATGGGCAATTTAGCATTACTTGTTATAAAAGTACAAAAAAATTCTGATATTTGGAAGGCAGAATGATCTAATAAGTATTTATCCAAGGATAATGTGGTTTTAAAAAATTTATAGTTAATACCTTTTGATGAATTATCATAATACATTTCCATGATTGCTTGAATTGGTCTAGAAGTATATGAAAAACAGTTTTCTTAAGCCACTGGATATTTACATTTTGTTGGTACAAAATAAAAGATAGACCACAATCATTCAATATTTTAACAATAAATTTAAACCAGGGTCTGTTCATTTTACCCATTGCATATTGTAGTTTTGACGAAACTTTATTATGTTGTGAAAAGACAAGTTTACTCCAAAATGCTATCATGCGGACTTTAACATCAATCATTAGTGGGTATCGTCCAAGTTTGCCCCCCCCCCCCCATAAACCATATTATTTGGTGTTGAAGACTTTAATTATATATGTTTAGGATATGTTTACAAAATTTCAGATGTAACTTTTCAACCAGTGCTATATTACCAAATCCCCAAACTTCACATCCATATAGTAAAATAGGTTTCACAATGTTGTCAAACATATCTAATTTACAATCAATTGACATATTGTGTTTTCTACACTTGGCTATCACACTATACATAGCTCTAGTAGCTTTTTCACAAAGTTCTTTCACATTGAGATTGACTGATCCATTTTTACAAAAATGTACTCCAATGTATTTAAAATTATATGCAATTTCTAAACTAAAACTAATGTCTCCATACTTAAATGAAGAATCTACACGTGATCTACCTTTGTTAAAAATGACAATTTTTGTTTTATCACTATTAACTTTGAGATGTCAGCTTTTACCTTCTCTTGTAAACCATGGTTTCTTAAAAGCCTTGGGATTTTTATCACATGAATACATTTTTTGAGTATCAAAGACTTCGTTTGCCCTTTGTACAAGTATATTACCAGTGTTTCCAAAGACTAAAAGATTTAACTGATCTTAAAACTACTAGTAAACCATTGTTAATTTATATATATATATATATATATATATATATATATATATATATATATATATATATATATATATATATATATATATATATATATATATATATATTTACACACACACACACACACATGTACATGTACTAATTAATTGTTCATGTCTGTCCTAGCTCTTTCAATCATCCAACTCTTTCCCTCTTGTATATGTTTATTGAATGTTTTATGTACATTGGATGTTGTATGTACAGTCTTCATGTTGCCCCTTGAGGGCCCTTAATTGGTTAATAAAGAAATTGAAATTGAAATTGAAAGTGTTAATGGCGACTCCTTTGCTGATTAGTTATGTTTTGATTTTTGTTTTTGGTTAGTAAATACATCTGCAAGTTCCAAGTTTTTTACTGTATATTGATCCAATCATATATGCATACGTTAGGTAGGTGACAAAAAATTATAAAAGAGAAAATTCTAATTATTATCAGATCTACGTGCAGCCACGTCATTTTGTAATAAATGAATAAAACAAAAATGAGAAAAAATAAACTGTTAAAATATTTAAAGGTGTTTTTTTTTTAAAGTTGCTTATGTGGCAAAATCTTTAAATAATATTGGAGACCGCGCTTATTTACACACCAAAAAAGGGGGAGGGCAAATGTCTACAATGCATATATAGCATACAAAAAATCAAGAAAATTAAAAACAAAATTGATGTTACAGAGGAAAATAAATAAAACACAGATAACAACACGGAACAAAATGAGAAATAACACAGACGCGGAATTTATTGTATACTGATTTAATGATCATTAATAAAAAGCAAAGGAATGCTAAATCAAACATAAAGCCAAAGTTTTTGGTTGGGCAAGTCCACAGGTTGCATTTAACAATGATGAGAGATATGTACATATAGTCCCTTCTGCGCTCGGCCTGGGAACGGTCACACCGTTAAACATATTATGAGGTGATAATTTCGGTCAGGGCGTGATCAAATATATCAGGCTTTATTGGATTTGATCACGGCCCGACCGAAATTATTACCTCATAATACTCAAAGAATGATTCCTTATTCCACCTCATAATACTCAAAGAATGATTCCTTATTCCTTAATTAAGAAAACGCTTCTATGCACTTCGCTGTACTTTTGATTTTACACGTTTTGTACAATTTGTAGAATTATGCGGCACGCACGGATTCCCCATGTTACACGTACTCGTACACGTACACGTTCAAATGCTTAACCTCTTTATTAACTCTTTAATAACTACATAGGCGTCGGAACCGGGGGGGGGGGACTTTTTTTGCAAAGTTATACCTAACCATTAGAAACATAGCATGATAGAGAGTTCAGCCCCCCCCCCCTACTTTTTTTTCTCGCAGGAAAGATTATTGTTCCTAAATTTACCTTGAAAGATTGAGAAGTTGGATTCAGAAGCATACCCCCCCCCCCTTCCACGGATTAGGAATTTTATGATTTGGGGAAAAAAAAGTTTGGGTAAGTAAGTTTTTTTCTTTTGGAAGTATAGGTAATCCCCCCCCCCCCCCCCACGGATTAGGATTTCCAAGATTTTGAGAATTACTTTTTTCCACAATATTTCTGAGGATTAGTCTAGCCCCCCCCCCCCTCCCCCCCCCACTTTCAATTTGCTTCCGACGCCAGTGAATGATATCTTTTCTCGTATTTACTAGATAAAAATATTTTTATGAGGCCCTATTTGTCTTTCGTAGATTTTAGTTTTCATGCAAAGTACTTTCCAGAACGGGTCGTTATGGAGGCACAGAGACATAAATAACAGAGATGGGCAACTCCGCCATTAGCGTGTTTTGTTGTTGAAAAATGGTACGGGACCAACCTTACTTTGAGAACTACATTTTAGTGAACTGAGACAATGATCTTAAACCAAAAGTTTATTGTTTTAATGAAAAGTGTGCATAGGTTTTAGACATTTTTGAAACAAAAAATTAAAAAATAAAATTAATATATAGAAAATATATTAGCCAGCTATAAAACATCGGCGAAATCTCGGACGACGGGTAGCCAGCTGCCTCCTTATCATGCTTATACTCCTCTTTTAATATTGTTTAAATGACATAAACTCATGAAAATATAATATTTTGAATGTTTTAAATTGGTAATAGGTTTGAGCTGTTTATATTTCGATATAATTGTTTATTAGAAAGATATACTGATTTTAAATGGGAACACTTTACAATAGGGACCGCGGGATTTCGCGAGATTTCGATCAGCCACCAATCTCTGTTATTTATGTCTCTGGGAAGTTCGAAAACCAGGGCTGCGTTCAAGGTCGTAGCTGCTACGTAGGGCTACGCGGTTGAACGGTAAACTAACCTAGCCACTCCGTAGATATTCGTTGCCTAAATATTTTATGCTTAGCATCAAATTCAAGATTGCCACCTTCGTTACCATTTTGTAACAAACATAAGATCTAACCGTTATTAGTATTATATAACCAGTAGTGATGTTTTGTTTATCCTATAAGTTATAAAGAAATTTATAATGTAGGCTAGCTGCTGTGATCTTGAACGCAGCCCAGCTTGTCGCTAACGGGAGATTATCAAGAAAAGGAAACGAAAGTAAAAATCTACTGAATGTATGGGCAATGAAGAGTCACCAAAGAAGGTAAGATATATTTTCCAATTATTGTATATTGTGTTTGTGCCAATAACATATCTCATTATTACGAGAAAAAATCTTGTAATTACGAGCAGAGACATAAATACATGTAACAATAATTAGGCCTATAAATTTTATGTCTCTGTTACGAGGTAATTATCTCGTAATTACGAGAAAAGAACTCATTATTACAGGAAAGATTTATATAAAATGGTGCGTTTCTGAAAAGACCTCCTAGTCGACTGGATCACCCTTTCAGTCTATCGTTTTCTTTCCAGAAAGGTTCATTTAATTTTGATTAATTTTTAGCTCACCTGAGCTGAAAGCTCACGTGAGCTATTCTGATCACATTTTGTCCGTCGTCCGTTTGTCCATCCGTCTGTCCGTCTGTAAACTTTTTACATTTTGAACTTCTTCTCTAAAACTGCTTATCCAATTTCAAACAAAGAACTATATATGATATTAGTCAAATTTGGCCCCCAAAATTCGCTATTTTTAAAATGATTCAGGTACATTAACTTCTTGTGTTATTTTATAAAAGAGTTGACATGAAATATGTTTATCACCCATTTATTTGATTTATATGCACTCACTGGCAGTATATGACATCAGAAGTGACACTATTTTTAAAATTCAATCAAAATCAACCAAAAATTTACATTTTTAACCGGGTTTTCCAACGGAAAAATCCGGTTATTAAAATGGTGAAAATGGCGGGCGGGCGGGCGGCTGCCAAAAGGGTACCCTCATTGTACGAATAACTCCTTCTACAGTTTTCAAGATAGGAAGTTGTTCTTTTGCAGATCAATTGTACATATATCAGAGGTGTGCATATTGCTAGGATTTTGATTTCTGATAATTTATCGAAAAAATACCAGCTTTTGAACTTAGTCATTTTTTGGCAAAATGTTGCATATAGGGTACCCTCATTGTACGGATAACTCCTCCTGCAGTTCTCAAGATAGGAAGTTGTTCTTTTGCAGATCAATTGTAAATATATCAGAGGTGTGCATATTGCTAGGATTTTGATTTCCGATAATTTATCGAAAAAATACCAGCTTTTGAACTTAGTCATTTTTTAACAAAATGTTGCATATAGGGTACCCTCATTGTACGGATAACTCCTCCTACAGTTCTTAAGATAGGAAGTTGTTCTTTTGCAGATTAATTGTACATATATCAGAGGTGTGCATATTGCTAGGATTTTGATTTCTGATAATTTATCGAAAAAATACCAGCTTTTGGACTTAGTCATTTTTGGGCAAAATATTGCATATAGGGTACCCTCATTGTACGGATAACTCCTCCTACAGTTCTCAAGATAGGAAGTTGTTCTTTTGCAGATCAATTGTACATATATCAGAGGTGCGCATATTGCTAGGATTTTGATTTCCGATAATTTATGAAAAAAATACTAGCTTTTGAACTTAGTCATTTTTTGGCAAAATGTTGCATAAACATGTAGGGTACTCCATTTCACTGGATAAGGGTTGACATGGATTATGGATACAGTTTACATAAAAGAAAACCCGGTTTGCTGTCACATTGACAGCTTTTCACTTGTTCTTATCTTTTTTCGAATGGGAAATATAGAGCGACTCTTTGAACAAGAACGAACTTTTTGTCACTTATAAGTATTGGAAAGATACATCTTTGGTGAAAATATTTTGTTTGTTCAAGTAGTCGCTCAATGTTTCCTTAAAGAAATACTGCCTCAAAACAAGCCGTTTTATGCTAAAAATGAGAAAATGGCGGGAAAAGGTAAACTTTATGATGTCATATTTTTAAATTGTGGGCACTAAAATCAAAATGAAAATTATGAAAAAACTTCAAATGTATATTTGTACTAATAAAACAAAGAATTGCAGTAAAATGACAATGTTCATTTTAGGGGGCCATTTTAGGCTCAAACCATATATAGTCCTTTGGCACAAAGCATCCTAATGGGAGGGCGAATATAAATTGCAGAAATAAAAGTCCGATCTGTATTAAAAGCAGAGAAAACCTTGAAACTGTAGAAAAAGGGGGGTGCATTTTTAAAAATCTTCTTCTCAAGAACTACTGAGTCCAATTCAATGTAGTTTAGCATAAATTATCCTTATGGGAAGGAAAATTTAAATTGCAAAAATTAAGGAATAATTCTGTTTCATATCTGAGTTATTACGAAAATAATAATAAAGGAAAGGCGTGTTTCAATCAGTTTAATAGCTTCGGGTTCGGCATCCGGTAAAATTGGTAGGCAAGACTTGGCCTGAGCAAAACAAAAGATTGACAGTTATTAATCTGCCAATCTTATTAAAATTTCAGGATATTTGATGGACCAGTATATTTGTATTCGCTGTAGATATTGCTGCAAAATAATGGGTATTTGGAATTGACGATTGCCGATCTGCCCCGGCTTTAATTTTGCCACGGCCTGGGTTTGCATACCCATTTTACCAAGACTCGTATTTTCTAAAATGAGGTTCTTTGTTTAAAGCAGCCATGACATTATACGAAAAAGGGTCGATCTGACTATGATGAATTTGCTTGTTGTGCAACAGTTCGCGTATGAAGGGAAATTTTTGAAACATGCAAAATATATTGGTGCCGATTTTGTGAAGTAAATTGAGGCTAAATATTTCAATGCGTTGACAGTTTTCACACATGACGTTGGTGTTAGCTTGTTCTGATTTTCGTTTCCACTATTTACGCTTTGTAACCTAGGAACTATTGTCTGTATTTCGTGATTTTTACGTATCAAATCAAACAGAGACTTCGAATAATCAAACAGTTAACTGTTTACCTGCGCAAATTAAGCAAAATCTGATGTATCAAAAAAGTACTGAAATACAATTCATTCTATCGGTAATTCGGCATTATCTTTTGCGTAATGGTAGCTAGATTAATGCAATAGGTTTTGTTAAGATGCTCGGCATTTTCTCGAGTTTATTCAGTTTAAATAGAGTTTGATACCGCTGACAGAAATATGTAGGTATATATACATGTATATATATGATTCATTTCGAAAAAATAAATTGTGTTCTTTATTTGTTATAGTGCATGTTTCTTGTGTTTAATTGTTTACAATTTCAATTTACTGTAACCATATTTGAGTGTTAAGCTTCGAATTATAAGCAAGATACAGAGATTTGCTCACAATTCTATGTTTGTACACAGATCTTAAAAACAAAAGATTAAAAAAGTAAAAAATTTGTCAATATTTTTAAAGAAAATTTTCAAAGTCTGTTCTTCCAGAAACCAACTTTAACAACTTATTGTATTGTAAACTTAACCTTTTTTCGTCATTATTACTCCTACTGTACATGTGATCCTTGACTGTGTTTGTGTACATTTGTATAAACTGATTTTGAACCTGAAATTGAAAGTCTACGGAGATTTTGCATTGCATCAGCCATTAATAGGCCTGGATGATAACATTAAAAAATTGCGCGAGGTATCCCAAGTACTTCCGAATGGAGAAAAGATGTAAACATTTCCCATTATAAATCTCAGTAAGAAAATTGTTTTCGTTCCTGTGAAATTTTATGAGTGAAAAGGGATAATTGTTCAATGAAGATATCTTGGATATATTCCCTTTCAACAATTTCAACTGTATTTCTTTCACAGGTATGTGTAATTTTATTAAACATCATCAAAAAGCGATGGAAGCAATAACTTGGGACAGACTACAGGATTTACCCGAATTGTGTTTTATATGTTTTATATGTTCATACTCAACCTACATGTATATTGAAAAATAATTGATATATTAACATTTTGGAGTCTGAAGACAAATCACATGTATCCTTCTTATTAATGAACAGTTCAATGAATTTATTAATCAATCTGCTTTGCTACTTCTGATGAAATTTCCTTAAAACTGCTTGGTCCGATTTTACATCAAATTATGTGTACGCTTTTTAAACGTTGATTATGCTAAGGATATGTATACATAATAATAGACATTGCAGTAGTTTATACACTTTACATTAAGAGAATAGGCCAATGAAACACGCCATTTTACATTGATCTTTTCTCAGACTGTAATAACGAGATAATTAACCCTTAATAACGAGATCTTTTCTCGTAATTATGAGAAAATTAACTCGTAATAACAAGACATTTAACTCCTAATAACGAGATCTTTTCTTGTAAAATTTACGAGATAAAAAAATTTTTTATGTGGCCCTATTCGCTTTTGTATCAATCCCTTATTATAATAGATAATCTTCTTTAATAGATTTATAAAATGGACCTATTGTACTATTTTCTGGATGAGAGATCTTCTGTCTAGCCTAGAGATGTTAACATTGGGTAACATTGCATTGCGGCATACACGGCGACATTGTAAAGAACTACGTGTATTTATAATATTATACTGCATATATCTGCAGCTAATTTCCAGTTTTCGTAATGGTGCCAGATCAGACATTTTTCAGGCATGTAAAATATCAAAATTGTCAAAAAAAGTAAGGAAAACGTCGAATATTTCGGACTAAGTTATTACTGTCTTAACTCCATGGATGGTGTGTCTTATGATACTTCTGCGTTTGACAGGCTTGAATGCTGAATCTGAGCCATAGGTTTCTAAATTCTAATGCTGAATGAGGTTAAGGTTTTTGGAAGTGGTCAAATTTTGGAGCAGGTGCCCATCTGATGATTATATCTTAACAATTACTGGTCCTAACTTCACCAACTTGCATCGATGGTTCCTCTTATAATACTTATGCACTTGCAGGTTTGAATGCTGAATCTATTTTTAGCCATAGGTTTTGGATGCTGGATGAAGTTAAGGTTTTTTTAAGCTGGTTAAAGCTTTTAGAGCTGGTGCCCTGTGATTGACAATTCTTAGTAATCATGGTTATTATTGGTTCAATCTTTGTCAACTTTGAATAGGTGATGCATCTTGTAATTTTGATGCAATTCACAGGCATGTATGTTAGGTTTCTGATGATGGAGGAAGTTTAGTTTTTTGGAACAGATCACATGCAGGGTTGTCTCTAAGACCCGGGAGGCGGAGAGTTTCCCCGCCTAAAGTGACGTAATTACCCGGCTATTATTGCATTTCAAACACAATCTAGCTATAAGCTAGACCTCCAGATCCCCTTCTACTTTTTTTATTTCTCCCTTCTACTTCAATTTTTAGAGACAACCCTGACATGTTAAATAGATAATAGTACTATTTCAAACTTTCATGGTTGATTATCTATATAATGAACTGCAGAGATAGCTT
Source organism: Magallana gigas (assembly GCF_963853765.1). Taxonomy (NCBI): domain Eukaryota; kingdom Metazoa; phylum Mollusca; class Bivalvia; order Ostreida; family Ostreidae; genus Magallana; species Magallana gigas. Next base: position 8,918,716 of record NC_088855.1, read on the forward strand.
CAGATACAGAGCCTGATCTCCATTATCAGGAATGCTAAAAAAAACCTCCTAACTCACTCAAACTTACTTGATAGATGTGTTTGTTGTTACTTGTTAAATGATAGAACATGATTTCTTTGTTATAGTATTGTATGATATGATATACTATTGTATTATATGATACAATATTATACCATATATTCAACTGTAAAATAAATATATGATATAAATATGAAATTGTATTAAAATTTTTCCATGTTATGATAAAATATTGTTTTAATTATTTGAAAGGATAATATATTATATTTTATTATACCTCAATATGATTATTCCGTTTAACGCAACATCTGAATGGTTCTAGACAATCATGTGCCAGGGCGATAAAACTTCATATTTTCTTGTCATTGTCATATTTTCATCATAGCCCACTCCCTTGAATTTTATTTCTATGAGGCCAGCATTTTTTTATTTTTAGGTTTACAAACCCGCCGCTCGGTTTTCTGAATTTTTAGAAAAAAAATAAAATTACAAAAAAGATCTTTTTTTTCTCCCCGACAGCAAATTTTTCCTTGTAGGAAAAAAGTATCGTCATTGTTAACACAGAGGCATAAAATCTGCTCTTTTTGTGTCATGATAGCCTAAAAATTTCTTACGCATCTTTTTCTCGTGCTACATTCTTCAGAGAAGCTTCTACAAACACTCTGCTGTAAGTTTCATTCTTTGAAGTTTTACCGACAGTGTTGACCAGTGGCTAGACGAGATAGTCACACCTCACTGAACATGGCTTCGATAGTTACCTGTGCAGCTGTTTTCAAGTACATCACTGTAAAATGATTCCCTTTCTTTTTGTGTTGAATTTGGCATATGTATTCATTGGCCTTTTTAAAAAATTATTTTACAGAGAGAGAGAGAGAGATGTATTAAAGATTTTATAAATTTCTGCAGTAACTATTCTCATGAACACATTTTAAAGTGACCTGCCTAGTGAATTAAAAAAAATCATATTATTGTTTGTGCATTTTCCGTTATTTTCAATTAAAATTTACCATTACATAATTAATTGCATAGTTGTACTTTGTACATGGAAATTCAACAGGATAAAATACATGCATACATATAGTTGCAGTGATTTTATAGAGTCTGTTCACATTCACAATGTTTGAGTTTTCTCACATATAAACACCCAAACCAATTTTGTAAATAAAATGTGAGAGATCAATGAAGTTGAATATTTTTTAAATGCAGAAAACATAATAAATATTTTGTATATTAATAATTATATACTAGTATATCATACAGGAGAACACATTATGACTTTATGTACATAACATTTTGGTTTTTTTTTAAAATGAAATGTTGACATGTCCGACAATAGTCTGACTAGTAACTTTGAATCTTGGGCTAGTAAGTTTGCAGCCAAATTTTGTAATTGCACACCCCTGACATTGCTATATGTACATGTAATATCAAAGCTGTATGTCTAATATTAATGTACTATTTCAGTGATATGTTACACCAATGACATACTTTTCACATGCTACACTTGATGCAGTTACACTCCACTATCATGAAGTTGTCATTTATTATATTATTAGAATAAAGATGATGTCATAAAAGTTTTTCTTTCTCCTAATAATCTTTACAATTTTGTGGTTCGTAAACCAAAAAATAAAAAAAATTGTAGGTCAAAAGAGATTTTTAATTTTTTTTTTTATTTCCTCCTCCTACGGAACTTTATCATTTTGTTGTTTGTAAACCTAAAAATAAAAAAATGCTGGCCTGATGAAGATAAATCCTGATGATGAACATACGATTATATTAAATGATTAATTCTATTACAAAATCTTTTTAAATCCTTTATATATTAGAAAACTTTCATAGAAAGTTGCCCTCGGGAAAAATGATTTTTTTATGGGGGAATAAATCTTCATATCTCCCTCACCATCATGTAATAAATGTATAAAATTGTATCATATGATAATATATTGAATTATATTAAATGATACAATATCATACAATATCAGATCTTGATAAGATATCATATTATATGTTACTGTATACAATATCACATGATATAAATACATGTACAATATTGTATTGCAGATTGGAATGTAAGTGATTTGTTCACCGGCTCAGACTTTGTTTATGTAACATACATGTAAATGATTATGAATAACTTGAGCTAATATAAAACTCACAACAGTACTGTGACATCCCCTAAAGAAATTTGTGCATGTTAAATAATGTTGAAAATTGTTTTTTCATGTTTAATTATAGCAAGATCAGTCACTGTTTCCATTATCCAGTACCTAAAGTTTGAATTGATGACATGGGACAACTATGTAATAAAACTTCTTTAGTACAAACTCAGATATAGGGAAATCTCAGATATAGCGAAGTTTTTTTTGGAGTAATTTTGAGTCCATAGAAAATTCTTCATAAATCTTTGCAAAATCTTACGATTTTAACAAATTTGGATATAATGAATTTCGGGATATATCGAACCAATTTTGATTCCTGTAGAGGTGAATAATAGTGAAAGAACAATATATATATGATATGAGTTGAACTTGGCCCTTATAATTCGCCATTTTTTAAAATGTTTCGGGAACAATAAAAGGTTTTGTTATACTTTCATGTTAAATACTGAAATCTGATTGGTTAAGACGCAGTTAATAATATTTGCTATTACCCTCAGCGTTAGCAACGCACTTAGCAACGGGTAACATTAAAAAATGTTACATGCGCGAAAATTATGCGCGTACGGTTCGCTGTAGAATTCACGTTATTTCTATATAAAAGCAGTAAAATTTTCTTAAAAATTAAGACATTCAGTATAACAAAATAAATAGTGCCTGTTTGGGAGGATAACAGTTGAAATTGACACCCCTCGAAAACCATTGTCAACCTCCGCTTCGCGTCGGTTGATATGGTTTTCTCGGGGTGTCAATTTCAACTGTTACCCTCCCAAACAGGCACTATTTATATAATGTTATTTTTTAGAAGAGTTGATATTAAAAGAATACGGTATATTTTTCACCTATTTATTTGATTTATTTGGACTTACTTGCAGTTACTGTATATGACGTCAGAAGTGAAGCTATTTGTATAATTCAATCAAAATCAGTCAAAAATTGACATTTTTCTTATCTTTTTACGAATGGGAAATATAGAGCGCAATGCCATGCTTGAACAAGGAAATTTTTTTTGTCAGTTATTAAGTCTTGGCTAATAACATCTCTGATTAAAATATTTTGTTTGTTCAAGCATGCGCTCTATATTGTTCTCTGAAAGAAAAACTGCTTGAAAACAAGCTGTTTTATGCTAGTAAAAATGCAAAAATGGCGGGAAAAGGTTGTCTTTATGATATCATATTTCTTAAATCAAAATGAACTTAATGTAAAAACATCACATTTATATCTGTACAAGTAAAACACAGAATTACAGTAAAATGATGATGTTCATTTTAGGGGGCCATTTTAGGCCCATATCATATAGTCCTTTGACACTTTTATAGCAAATTTCTTTACAGTTTAAAAAGTTTGCACCACCATTTAACATAATAGTTTTAATGAATGTATTTTCACATAAATTCTTCAATTCACAATCCTATTTTTAAAGGCATCAAAAAAATTGATTTTCATTCTAAGCCACTATAAGTTAAAATTGTAGTCTGGTGAAAAAAAACATGTATGTAGTGAATTCGCTATAATAGATATTATTATGAATTCATGAAACGGATATAACAAATTATGGATATAACAAAGTAAAGCCATTGGTCCCTAGGACTTTGCTATAACCAAGTTGTACTGTATATTGCGTCATATGAAAGCAATTCTTCTGATCGGGGTTTATTTTGTGTCCGCTGTAGGTTTACTTTGGGTTTACTCTGGGTCCATTCTAGTAAACCCGGAATAAGCCCAAAAAGTAAGCCCAGGGTTTAGTTGGGGTTTTCTTTCTGTTAGGTTGGGTTTGATCGATACTGTAGGTTTTCTAAGAGAAGTCGTACCTTGGTTCTGGTTCTTTTAGAGATGTTGCATCATGGAGATTTAAGTTTTTATATTTTCCTGTTGATACTTAATTAATATAAATCATTATATCAATATACTTAATTAACGAAATGGGGAAAATACAGTAAAAGGTTTTGCAAGATTTAAAACCTAGATTTGATTTAAAAGTATATTTATAGATAACTTAGCAAGAATTGACATCTGCATCCTGTCAAATTTAACTAGGTTTACTGATCAAATGTGCAGATATATAGGTTTGATGATTTTCAAACTTCCATAAATTTGTTTGTTTGAAGAATTCCTAAAGATATTTTTTTAGTTGTTTAACCCATGTTTTGAGAATATTTTGAAGCTACTGATTATTGGTCATTTAGAGAGAGAGAGAGAGGGGGAGAAATGGGGAGAGAGAGAGGAAGGAGATGAGGGGCCAGTAGTGTCACTAGATGCTATTGGCTGGTATCTACACAGTGGTTATTGAGTTGTGCCTGTCTTATTGTTGAAATAACAGAATACTAGTAACCGAAGCAGGGCTACATTTATTTATAAAAGCCACAAGTAAATACTTTCATTAAGTTGTCTTGTATCTATATATTTTAACAGATAGGGGTACCAATAGGGTACCCCTATAGTACGGATAACACATCCTACAGTTTTTAAGATTTGTGGGATTTTGGTTTCTGATTAATTAAGCAAAAATACCAGCTGTTGAACCGTTACAATCAAATTTAAAGGGGTATGGACACAATTTTGGTCATATAATATTATTTTTCTGTTTTTATTATTTACACTGCTTTATGAATGCATTTCTAATGATCAAATGAAATTTAGGTGCCAATTGTTGAGTTTTAGGCAAGATACAGGGCTCGCAATTCTTCGTCATGTAAACAGGGCTCGTGCCCTGTTTTTGTTTATATAGGTTCAATATACCAGTAAAAATCTATTTTAAACTGATTTGTCTATCCTCTTATTCATTTTAAGCATGAATTAACAGTTCCTAACGATTAACACATTCATTTTGTGTTTAAAACTAGAATTTTCACTTCAAAATTCAAAATATAAACAAAAGGTTTGTTTACATAATGAAGAATTGTAAGCTCTGTAACTCGCTTATAACTCATCAAATGACACTTACATTTTGGTTGCCTTTTTAAAATGCCTTACTAAAGAATTGTAAATACTTAAATCGAAAAAATAATTTTTGACCAAAATCGTGACCATGTACCTTTAAGTTTGTGAATTAATTTTTTATTGATCGTCAGTGTCAGTTGTAGATTTCTGATGTATGCCGTATAATGCCTCATTTAATGGTTTCTGATATCGGTCAGTATAATGTACAGACTCTACCCTGGTCATTCTTCCCAATTTTTATACCCCCGCTCCAAAGGAGAGGGGGTATACTGTTTTACCCTTGTGTGTCTGTCTGTCTGTCTGTCCGTCCGTAACAACAATTTCTGTCGCATTTATCTCAGCAACTAATTATCGCAGATGCTTGAAATTTTTACACATTGTTTGTTAAGGCATGCCATATCGTGGGATATATTTTTGTACCAATCGGACGTCAACTTCCTGTTAAATGACGACTTTGATTATTTTTTATCAAAAATTTTTAAACAAATTTTCGTCAAAGATTTCTCAGCAACTATTTATCGCAGATGCTTAAAATTTACACATTATTTGTATAGACATGCCATATCGTGGGATATATTTGTGTACCAATCAGACGTCAACTTCCTGTTAAATGACGACTTTGTTTATTTTTAGCAAAAATTTTCAAACAAACTTTTGTCAAAGAATTCTCAGCAACTGTTTATTGCAGATGCTTGAAATTTTTACACAGTATATGTATAGGCATGCCATATCGTGGGATATATTTGTGTACCAATAAGACGTCTACTTCCTGTTAAATGACGACTTTGTTTATTTTTAGCAATCATTTTTAAACAAATTTTTGTCAAAAAATTCTTAGCAACTGTTTATTACCGATGCTTGAAATTTTTACACATCATTTCCAAGGTATGCTATATCGTAGGATGTATTTTTGTACCAATCGGACGTCAACTTCCCGTTTAATGAGTACTTTGTTTATTTTTAGCCAAAATTTTCAAACAAATTTCCGTCAAAGATTCCTCAGCAACTATTTATCACAGATGCTTGAAATTTTAACACAGTATTTGTTTTGGCATGCCATATTGTGGGATATATTTTTGTACCAATCAGACGTCAACTTCCTGTTAAATATTTAGATTAAAATGTGTTAAATATTTTCAATCAAATTTTCGTCAAAGATTCCTCAGCAGCTATTTATCGCAGATGCTTGAAATTTTAACACAGTATTTGTTTTGGCATGCCATATTGTGGGATATATTTTTGTACCAATCAGACGTCAACTTCCTGTTAAATATTGACTTTGTTTATTTCTAACCAAAATTTTCAATCAAATTTTCGTCAAAGATTTCTCAGCAGCTATTTATCGCAGATGCTTGAAATTTTTACACAGTGTTTGTCAAGGCATGCCATATCGTGGGATATTTTGTTGTACCAATTGGACGTCAACTTCCTGTTAAATGAGTACTTTGTTTATTTTAGCCAACATTTTGAAACAATTTTTTTCGCAGATGCTTTAAAATTTAACACCCTATTTGTTTAGGCATGCCATATTGTGGGATATATTTCTGTACCAATCGGATGCCAGCTTTCTGTCGACTTTGCTTATTTTGCATATTAACATCAGAGCGGGGGTATCACTAGTGAGCATTGGCTCACAAATATCTTGTTTAGGTCCTTCTAAAAATGATATTTTACCACTTTAGCGAACAGCGCACAATTTATTTAGAGACAAGATCTGAACCATATGGTTGCAATGTGCTTAGTAATTTCTGATATTAAGGTGGAATAATACACCTGGAAAAAGTCACTCAAATTAACAGTAAATTATGTGATTATGAAAGATATAATGATAAATAAGTTGTACATAGTCAAATAAGTAAAAAAAAATTGCAGTTTAGGGATAAAAAATGAATTTCTTAAAAATTCAAATCAGTAAGTAACAATAAAAGCCCCTGCGGGATTCGAACTCGGGTTGTACAGATCACAAGCCCGTTACTTTATCCACTCGGCTATGGTGCATGTTACATATTGACGTTGCTAAAATCTGTTTATAATTAAATGAAATGTCGTTTTGATCAGGGATCAGCCATTTTGTGATGATGTGTTATTCCACCTTAAAGTAACGGTAACCAAATCCAAATTGGGGTTGGTTTCTAAAATATCTTATCATTTTTTACTGAGTTTTCCAAAGGAAAAATCTGGTTATTGGTTTGGTGAAAATGGCAGGCAGCTATCAAAAGGGTACTCCTATATACGGATAACTACCCCTTCAGTTTTCAGGGTAGGAAGTTGTTGTTTTGCAGATAAATTGTACATATATCAAAGATGAGCATTTTACTTCAAATTTTTATTTTTATTTAATTTTTGAGAAAATATATCAGCTGTTAAACTTGTTTTTTTTGGGCAAAAAATAATTGTCAGCTAATATGTGTAGATATTTATACCCCCACCCCACCCCAAAGGTATTACTTTTTTACACTTGTGTGACTGTCGATCTGTTCGTAACCAAAATTCTTTTGCATTTTTCTCGGCAACTATTCATCACAAAAGCTTCAAATTTTAACACACTTTTTGTTAATTAAGGCATGTTATATAGTGTATTCATTTTTGTACCAATTAAATGATGACTTGTTTATTTTTAGTTTAGATTTTCAAACAAATTTTTTTCAAATATTTCTCAGCAACTTTTAATTACAAATGTCTGAAATTTGAACACACTCTTTGTTTAGGCATGATATGAAGTTGAATTCACTTTTGCATCAATTGAAGGTCAACTTCATGTTATTTGTCTACTTTGCTGTTTATTTAAGGAGGCCGATTTGGGTTTTTTTGCAGAAAAACTACAATAGCATAACTCTTTATTTTTTAATCATATGTAATTTAAACCAACTCTAGTTTATATGCGAAGGTTCATGAAAATCGACCGTCTGCTTCTTTTTAGGGACCATCTCAGAATAGAGGTACATTTACTATAGGAATATAGAGGAAACTGTCATTTTCCGCACATCAAAGCAGTTTTAAAAAATACTACAATAGCTTTTTTTTCTCAAATTGTTATATATGATAAGTAATATCATTTCCTACCTTATAATGTAAAAAACACAAAATTCTACCTTCTGGTTTTTAGTGGGGGCCTTCTCAAAATATTAAAATGCACCAAATTTTGCTATATATTTGGATCATCACGAATGGTGATTGGTATAATGGATTCATTCCAAAAATGAGGAAAATATCCTCAAGGATAGCATCATTCTGTATATAAGATTTCAACAGCGTACAATTTTTACTTTTTCTTTTATGTTATTTCTTATAACGTACTCCTACAAAGCTTCATTTTATCATAACGTCATAAAAGCGCAATGGCAATGCTCCCCTACCGCACAACGTAAAAATCGTGTTAAAAATAAAAATTTCCTTTAAAAATCTAAATATTTTTATCTGTATTTTGTTTATTGTGTTCAATTTTATAAATGATATTGAAATTTTTTTATTTAAGACAGTCTATAGCTTTTGTTGTCTATTGTTGCACAGAAATTTTATTTTCTTTCAGTTGCTTGTTATTGGAGTATTCTTGAGAAATGAATTCTGAGCAAAGGCTAAAGATTCAGTTGAATTTCACCAATCTGGTAGATGGGCTGCTTGTGGATGAAATCACAGATAACTTATTTACTGAAAGTGTGATTGAACATGATGACTTGCAGAGAGTTCATGCGGAAAAAACAGACAGAGACAAAGCAAGTTGCTTGATAAATATATTGATTACAAGTGGAAACTCTTTTGAACCTTTCTTAAAAGAAGTTGAGTCTTCTCGCCCTGATTTGGCAGAAAAACTGAAACAGACAGATGTTGAGGAAGAGCTGAGAAAAGGTACACACATATTTGATATTTAAATGTATATTTAATTATACTCATAGTTATTGCCATTATTGTATGAAATGTTTGCAATTGTTCTTACTGAAACTTAGAGACTTATTACCTAAAAGTGTTAATGTTATGTTGCATCTTAATTTATGCTCTTTAGTTTATTAAATTGAATTTGAATTTTAAACAATGCATTGTAAGCAAAATCTATAATAGATTATACATTTTGAAAGACTTAAACATCATATTATATATACAATCTTATCGATTAAAGAACCAAGTTAAATGTTAATGTTCATGTTTTCCGGCTTAGTTGAAATCAGGTAAAAGGTACACACATATTTGATATTTAAATGTATATTTAATTATACTCATAGTTATTGCCATTATTGTGTGAAATGTTTGCAATTGTTCTTACTGAAACTTAGAGACTTATTACCTAAAAGTGTTAATGTTATGTTGCATCTTAATTTATGCCCCCTTTCTTCACTGAAATAAGGTAATATGAAGTCTGTTCAATAATTGAACCAATTATTATGAAATTCTAGTAAAATTATAAATATCTGTTTTGTCAGAAGTGTTTAAATCGTTGTCTTTTTGAGTTAGAAAAGATAAACAGACATATATTTAACACTCATGAAAAGTAAATTCTTTATTTACTGAACATAAAAATCAAGGAAATTTGTCAACAATGAATTTATCTGCAGTCAATATAATTTTTATATAGGATCTCTCATGAATAGGGTAATATGAAGTCTGTACAATGACTGAACCAATTAATATGAAATTTTAAGGTATATGTGGCATATTTTTAGTGAATAACAATATAAGATCTGATTATTTGTTTCATATCTTTACTTAAAGATGAGACTTTCACATAAATTACACTTTATATGTCAATCCCATAATAACAAAGGTACAATTGAAATCAAAAAAGCATTTTTTTTATTTTACCGATGTCATATAATATTTGGAACCCCGCAATATATTGGACCCGGGTTCAAGATATCGCTACGATATATTGACCCCCCCCCCCCCTAAAATATTGAACCCTGGGTTCAAAATATTATGGCTGCAATATTTTGAACCAGCCTCCAATTTTCATTGCTGTTGGAGAGGGGGTTCAAAATATTATGGCCGCAATATATATTGAACCCCCTACCAATTTCAAACTCCCTTTGAATCATAATAATAATATTTTGAACCCCCTCTCCAAAGGGAATCAGAAATAAAAAGGGTGTTCAAAATATCGCAGCCATAATATTTTGAACCCCCTCTCCAACAGCAATGAAAATTGGAGGCCGGTTCAAAATATCATGGCCATAATATTTTGAACCCCCTCTCCAATAGAAATTAGAAATAGGAGGGCCCGGGTTCAACATATTACGGCTATAATATTTTGAACCCGGGGTTCAATATTTTATAGGGGGGTTCAATATTTCGCAGCGATATATTGAACCCGGGTTCATAATATCGCATAATATATTGAACCCAGAACCGGGTTCAATATTTTGTGGTATCAAAATATTATATGACACCGGCATGGTAAAAAAAACAAGACTTGAGTAACCCTGCCTTAAATGGGTCAAGTGACATCCATCTCGGTCTATCAACAACAATGGCGACAATGAGAAAGATAGGTATACCGTTAAGTTTGACAGATTAGGCAATGAAAGAAAAAAGAGACAGACTGACAAGGATGGCAACAAAGGGAAGATTGTCATAGGAGACCATGTAGATTGATGGAATATGAATTAAAGCCAAATTAAACTTAACTTACTTTATAAGTTATAAACCACAAGTGGATTTTCGCTTAAAGGATTTTTTGAAAAAAGAATAAATAAACACTCTCAGTACATGCATCTCTCAGGGAGAGGGGATATTTACTCCATTTTCCATGTCGATGCTAAAATCATGTTTCATCTTTATTACACATAATTAACAATTTTTATCATTCTACACTAATGAGTATCGGAATAATAATGCTTCGAGTATCATCTGATATAAGAATTATCTAATTTAAGACATGAAAAGTGTGATTCTAATTTGTAAACAAATTAGTGATGTTCCAATCATCGATTATAATAAAAAATTGTTGATTGTAACCACATTCTAAGCGCTCGATCTTGAAAGGTTTCATTATGATTAATCGGTTGAGGTTTATTTCCCTTTCCATGAGCGCATATCCGAAACAGATTATCCTAGAATATTCTAGATGCGAACTATCTAAACCCTAAAAAGGCGCACGGCTGACATGTCAGACGAGCTCCATATTCTTACTCGGGAAATATAGAAACAGATTATTCTAGAATATTCTAGATGCGAACTATCTAAACCCTAAAAAGGCGCACGGCTGACATGTCAGACGAGCTCCATATTCTTACGCGGGAAATATTAATAGCACATTCTCGAATTAGGACGCATTTTGGTTTCAAGAAAATTAACTGTTCTTGTTTTCAATGCTAGGTTTTCCCGTACTCGTAAACAGCGGCGTTATAAATGGTGGATCACATTAATATTCATCAGACGTGTAGCAAAGTTTAGACACAACTAACTAAAGACAGAGCATGTTTATTAATGGGCCTGGAGTTTGTGAAATGTCTAATTATAAGAGGCATGATGTATATTTTTACTCAAACCTATGTCAAAAAATTTTCTCCAAATACGCCACATATACCTTTAGCAAAATAATAAATATCTGTTTTGCGATGGTACTCAGTATATTATTTTTATCCAACTTGTGTGTTTTCTATCCCATTGCCAAGGTTTGGGGATAGAAAACACACAACTCGCTGGATAAAGATCATCTACCATCGCAAATCATGAGAGATTCTTTTTGTCACATGTTTACCACCTATTTTGTTACACCTCAATCTTTTCTGTAAAAGTTATGATTATGACCTGCACAACACATTTGCTACAAGACATCAACAACTTGAAAGGAGTCACTTGAGATAAACAAACAACATTTCATTTTTGAACATGTATTAATTATTTTTCATGAAAACAAACAAAACAGCATTAAGTGCTTCACGTGTACAACTCTTTACTTTTCAATTGAATTATTTTTTTACTTTTTCATCCTACGTCAATCAACCGCTTAAACCTATGTAATGTTAAATTATGACATCACATTGGGTATGAATATACAGTGTACCGGGGGGTAATATCAAAAATTTTATTACATGAGTGATATCCACCATATAATGAGCTGAACATTTGATAAACAATGATTTAAAAAATATATTCATTACAGAAAAAGAAGAGAGGATCCAGTTTATATGCAATGTTGTAAGAAAAAGATACAGATTTGTTGAGGATAAATCTGTACCAGAAGAAGATATGTTGAGGGAAATCACATTTGAATACTGGAAGACTAAGAAAAAACTTAGTGAACAAGAAATTCAGCCCAGCTTGATTGAGTGCATCCAAAAGTTGTTCCCAGAAGCAATAAGAAAAAAAGTAAAAAAGAAGAGTAAAAAAGTGTATCCTTCTCATTTAGATAGTTAACCGGGCTTTCCAAAGTAGAAAATCGGTTATTGAAATGGTAAAAATGGTGGGTGGGCGGTCGGGCGGGTGGTTGCCAAAAGGTAACCCTTATTGTACTGATAACTTCTACAGTTTTTATGATAGGAAGTTGTTCTTTTGCAGATCAATTGTACATATATCAGAGGATTAGGATGCTAGGATTTTGATTTCTGATAACTTATGAAAAAAATTTCAGCTGTTGAACTCAGTCATTTTTTGGCAAAATATTGCATATAAGGTACCCTTATTGTACAGATAACTCCTTCTACATTTTTATAGCCCTGCAAAAAAAAGTTATGGGGGTATATAGGTTTCATCCTGTCTGTCTGTCTGTCTGTCCTTCTGTCTGTAGACGCAACTTTGTGCCCCCTATAGAAATTTTTACTACTACATGGAACAGTCTGAAAATTTGTACATACATGTATGTTGGTCACCATCTGAAAATGTGCACCTGCAATTCATTTTAAGATCAGACAAGATATAATGCTTTCTATATATTGTACACTGATGTTGAAAAGTAAGGGAGGTAATCCTAACAGATTTTATTATTAATTAATAGTATTAAAACACTCTAAAATATATTTATATAAATACAACCAGATGGAGGTTTTTTGTCTTCATGTTTTAACTAAATTTATTTTTTTTATAAGAATTCTATCAACTGACAGTTAAAAATGTTTGTTTGTCAATAATAAATTTTAAGAAGCCAAATAAGATCATCAAAGACAAGTGTGGCTGAATTCATTTGTCCCAAGGTGGCCATTATCTGAGCCATGGTTTAGATGGAGCATGTGTTTTAATAGGGAAAATTGATTATCTGTAAAATGGGCAGTGGTTTTGGGGCTTTTTTAGAACTGTTTCATGTAAACGAAGAGTTTTTATCATTTTAAAGAAATAAATAATATCATTATTAATAAAGAAGTTTACTTTTTTAGAAGTTGTTTAAATTTATTTGTCAAGTAAATTGATGAAGTGACCTTATAGGACATTAATTTAAATGAAATTCAAAATTTCTGATATGATTGTAGTGTTTTGGCAATTTTAAAATTGTTTGTAATATTAAACTTTTTTTACATATTTTTACATAGTATGGTAATTATGGTGATGTTTTGTGAGTTTATTAAATAAAGAAAATCATAGTCCTATTGGATCAGTTTTCTGATACGGAGTTCCATTGTACCATAGGAGAAAGTGAGGTAAATTTGAAACAACTAATTGCATATGTCAAGCCTCTTATTAGAAAGATATTCAAAGATTATCAACAGAAGAGCATTGCTTGGCTGTCGGTATTTCCATTTACTGCAAAGGGAGGGGTTATTGTCATTTTGTTGGTTTTTCTTTAAAACAAATGAATAAAAAAAAGATATCAGATAAATATATTACTGTTACACATATGTATTTTCAGTGAAATTCAGACAATTTTGATTTTCCTTTGTTAACTAATTTTTTTTTACAATTCTAGAATTTTTTTTATTTGTATGTGTTCCAAACCTCTATTTAATTCAATTATTTGTCCCATTTGAAATTAGCCATGCGGGAGTATTAGTCCCATTAGGACAGTTCTTGTCCAAAATAGGAAGATATTTCGGTTATTGAAATAGTAAAAATGGCAGGTAGGTGGGCGGTCGGGCGGTTGCCAAAAAGTAACCCTTATTTTACAGATAACTCCTCCTGCAGTTTTTATGATAGGAAGTTGTTCTTATGCAGATAAATTGTACATATATTAGAGGTGTGCATATTGCTAGGATTTTGATTTCTTTTAAATTATGGAAAAATACCAGCTTTTGAACTTCATTATGTTTGGCAAAATATTGCATATAGAGTACCCCTTACCTCTGGATAGGTAGTGTTCATCAATTCAGGGTTGACAAATGGATTATGGATACTGTTTACACAAAAGAAAACCCAGTTTGCTGTCACATTGACAGCTTTTCTCTTTTTTTAAAATACTTCGTGTGAAATTTTGTGTTTTGATGTTATGAATAGAACTATTAAAATATGCTTATAAGAGCTAAAGTAATGTAGAAATTAAGTAATTAGGGCCCCGCAAGGATTTGCGGGTGCCCTATAGTAATCACTCTGTCCGTCCGTCCTTCTGTCCGTCCGTCTGTCACTCTTCCGTCCACAAATTTCCTGTTTTTTTCTAATAACTTTTTTTATGGTTGCCCAATCAAGTTCAAATTTGGTATTGTAGTTCAGTAGGCAGAAATACATATTTTGATGTTAATTTTGGTTCTCTATGTCTTCTGGTTTGGAGCTGGGGTGGTGGGGTAGATTCCTAACTATGCATAAGAATGAATGGGCAAAGAGAGATAACTGCTGAGAATGAATGGGCAAAGAGAGATAACTGCTGAGAATGTTACCATTGTAAACATGGAAGGCTGTGCAATATTTGTCTTTTAACAGGTAATCAGATAATAACCCCATTCTGTCATTTCTGAAAAAAAAATCTTATTGTAAATTTAGAAGAAAAGGATGAGAGAGCAGAACAATTAATCCCCTGGGATTAATTATCTTGCCTGCTGCAGAAAATTTAGAGGCTTATCTCTATCTGTCATATCGAGATTAATGAACACCTTTGTCTGCACTGATGTTTGTTTGAAAGCAAATTAAACTCTCATTCCATGAGCTGCACCCTAATATTTTTACCCCTCAGTTTAAAGGATGGTATTTGATAAAGAATATATTTCATTCTAGTCCAAATACTTATATTCTGTAAAATAAAAAAAAATATATGGATCAAGAAAAAAACACTTTAATTGTCGGATGAAAATCATATCCAACTACAAATCACGAGATCCTATATATTCCAGTTCTTTACATCTTCTGCCGGGAATTTATTTTTCATCATTGTTAATATAAAGAGGATGGAATTCAAAGGTTTTTTTCATTTCTCTATATTAATTGTCATAGCGGGGCCTTTCCTGACTGGTCAGTTTTCTAGTTTTTATAAAAACAAAGTACTAGTATCCTAGTTATGCCATGATATACATGTAACTTTATAAAATCATAGAGTTTTATAAACTGACAATGCAAATTTTTGATATTTTATCAGTTTTATTGGACAGGAAATCAAGTATCGTATATAGATGATATATAATTAAGTGAAGGAAAAATAAACATGTAAAATAAATAATGCTGAAGTTACCATGCTCATAATAATTCCCTAGGCTTAAGGGAAAAAAGACAATAGACGGAGAGCTTATGCTATACACTTTGTATCAACATCAAGTTAAATATTTAGAGTGGTACCCTCATCTAACTTCTTAATGGTCCTAACGTTACCAAACTTATTAGATAGAGCACTTGCATCTTGCAATACTTATTTTCTTGATAGTTAGGTTTAGATGAAGATTAATAATCCAAGCCATCAATATTTGATGCTGGAAGAGGTTAAAAAAAAAAAAAAACTGATTAAAGTCTTCTGAGCAGGTCAAATATCCAGGTACATGAAAATACTGGTCAGGCTTGGGGGTAATTCTAAATATTATGATAATACATTGCAATGGATTACATGTCTTCAAAGTTAAGCTTGTAATGTGTAATGCCACAAATTTAGCATTACAAGTTATAGTAATGTAATGCATTACTTCCCAAAATCTAGTGTAATGCTGGCATTTCATGGCATTACTATGCTTTTCTGTGCACGGTCATTTGTAAAATTTTGATGAAATGAATAACTGAAATTGTATTTGATTAACAGTTGTTTTAAAGAAGACAAATTCTTGAGATAAAAATATTTTGGTTGTATGATTAAAAAAAATTAAAAATCCATTCTTAATATAACTAGCTATAACAAAACAATTTCATAACATTTTTAAGAGTGTTGTTATTTAGAATTTCGTATCATTTGAAAAATGTACTCCAATTAGTTGTGCGTTCAATGAATTCTTTACGGTGAAGAATGTGTCAACAACTGTACACAGAGACCCCAGAATAATCTAAGTATGAAAACCATTGTTTTAAGAGGTGCTAAACGCCCCAATCACCACCTTTCTCTTGGCTGCGCTCTATTAGAATAGAAAACAGTCATACGCCCTTAAAAGCAAAAATGAATGCACAACTAGAATGCATTGTCCAACCATGCTCTCTTAAAACTTAAAAACTACTTCTAGTATTATATCCCATTTGAAAATAATTTCTCTCCCTCTCTCTTTCTCTTCCTATCATGGTAATGGTAATGTTTACTTTACTCATGTAATGGTAATGTAATGCATTACTTCAATAAATTAAATAATGGTTATGATAATTTTAGGCCCATATTCAGGAAGTAATGGTAATGTTATTCATCAATTTAACATGTCATTCGCCCCAAGCCTGATACTGGTAATAACCCATTCGAATTTGCATGTTTGCATATACAGTGTATATGTATATAAAAAAAGAGTCAGATATAGAGCTTGATCCTCACTATCAAGTTATTTAAAGAAGGTGAAACTGGGTTAGAGTCTTAAGCTGGTTAAATACTGGTCCAAACCTATACAGAAGGGTACTGAGCCTGACCTCGATTTCCTTTAGTGTGGGTTATTTATTTTTCAGTATTGCTTTGTACCTTCATACCTACATGAATCACCAAAAAAAGCATTTTATTGTGTTGTTAAAATAATGATAATAAGTAAGTTAATCTGTCATGATATATGATACTTTGATTAAGATTCTTAAAAGCTTCAAGCTGGAAGTACTGCAACATTGACAAAACAGAATTAGAAACATCTGAAGAGGAAGAAGAAAGCTGTACAGACACTGGTTTGTTTTTCTGAAACTGGAAAATAATTATTCAAATCATGTGTTTTGTTGTTATCCAGATAAATAAGTCTGTTATTTCGTCATACTGTCATTTAAACCCAACCTTAAATAGTAACTAGTAGCACTAGTCACACTAGCTATGATTACATACACATTCAAAATCCAAGCAACGAAGTTGCAAGGGGGTTAATGTTTTTGGTTTTTGCCAATCTATCAGTCATAAAGTCAGTCAGTCAGTCCTTTTGTAAATGCAAACCCACTTAAACGGCTGCATTAATGATTTTAGTGAAACTTTGTACGTATTCAGGATATAAAGTATACTGCAGATGTACATTTTGCCATCAAATATTGATTCCATTATTTTTCTGGGAATTTTGGCCCTTTTTAACTAGAATATTTCGGCAATATATTGAATATACATTTAGTAATAAACAGCTTCTTCTAAACCTTGTATGGAATCAATATAAATTTTGAGGTATATAGGATGTAGATGTGAATATTATCAGGAAAGTTTGATTCCATTATAATTTTGAACCTTTTGAGTTTGAATTTCAGCAATGTGTTGAATAGATAGCATATGTAGTAATGAACCTTTCGTGAGCGTAACTTCTCATACACAGCTGCTCGGAATTTCGTGAAACCCTATTGATATTTAAAAACATAATGTTTAGATATATCAGGAACTTCCGATTCCATCATTTCTTTTGGCCTTTTTTAAACATTCTATGTTGGCCAGATATTGAATAGTAATGAATAGTTTGTAACTTAACTTCTTAATAAATCACTGCATTGAATTTAGTGAAACAGTAGGTGTTTCGGACACAATGTGTAAATATTCCAATTATTTTTTCTAGAAATTTTGGCCTTCTTGAGTTGAAAATTAGTTGTTGTTAAAGTCAAAGGAATAGACATGCATTTTTGCTCACTTTTTCTTTCATTAATAAAGCTACTGATAGAATCGTCTTCTGCTAATGAAAACTGACATTATTTTCATAATCTATCATCTTATTTAGAAAATGAATATTCGCATTAAAAATATTATAATTTACAATAACATCATTAAACGTTCGTAAGTGGTTACAAACATTTTATTTTAATCAAATATATGATTATAAAGAGATTTCTTAAATCAACAGAATCAATCCATGCAAAAGATGAATTTATCGCTACAAAAGATAAACTGGAGAGCAGTGAGAAACATATTCCTCCAAAGCAATTTAAAGATTTGAAGACGCCTGATATGAAAAATGTTTTGGCACCTTATTTTGAAAAAGATGAAATAGAAAGTAGGTTTTTGGAGGTCTTTGATCGAGAAAAAATTGATGGAAAAGTATTTGCAGATTGTGATATGGATGACCTTGATAGGTTGTTTAAAGATATGCCATATGGAGACAAAAAAAGACTTTTCAATATTAAAAAATCCATCTTAGAAGAAGAGTCATCAGAAGGCCCGTTTCGTAAAATTGCAGAAGCTTCTTGTCAGGGTATCGAAGACACTAAAGTAATGAAAAGAGATTTATCTATAGGTCAGAATGAAGGAGATGAATATGACCCCGAGACAAAGTTTAAGGAAATATTTCGGACTTTTGATACTTCAGCAAAAGCAGTCGATGCTTACAGAAAACATGCGGTTTTCAGAACAAGCAATTTGTTCATATCAGATTTGATAGAACCCTTACATTGTTTTCGACATAGAATTGAGCAAGACCAAACAATACTAATGAAATGGATTGCAGAGGAGACAGTTAAATTTGCTGGTGCATGTTTTTCGGATCGCACAAATGGAACAATACACTTTGGAATATCAGAAATTTGTGATGCAGATGGTCATCTAGAGGGAAAAGTGGTTGGATTGCAAATAAACCAGTCTAGATTTCTTGATCTGTTTTATGAAGAAATTAAAGCATCCTTTTACAAGGACCAGCTAAGCATTGTGCTACAATGTTTAAGACCACCTCAGTTTGTCAAAGTACACCACAAAGAGCTTTCCAACGAACGTGATAAACAACTGTTTGTAGTTGAAGTTGATATTGTACCAAATTTCAGCTTGACAACTCATGACACTTTCTACTTGAAGTTGAAAAATGAGAAAAATGAAAGTGTTCCAAGGATTTACAAATTTGAAAAAAATGTTCCAAAGGTTTTGGTCGATGATGACTTGAAAGCTTACATGGCAGCAAAAATTAAAATTGCAAACAACAGAAAATACACAGAAATAAGCTCATTATCGTCAAACGAGTATGAAAATTTGCGAGAACAATTTCTCAATTTCTATACTGCCGGAAATGACAAACTTACAAATGATATATATCCCATTCTCTTTCTCAGTCCATTAGATAGTGCAATGAGTGAAGATTTTGTTTCTGAAAATTTTGCATTCTTGCTTAATATAGAGCCATCTGCGATATTTGATTTTCATTCAAGCTTGGATAAAAAATGTTTGTACAACTTTGTTGATGCAGATCTAGAAAGAGTAGTAAAAGTGTATACTACTGACAATTTTGACAGAAGCAGTGAAGAAAATGCTAACAGTTCTGACAAGCTAAACAATGTTCTTGAAGAGTTGAGAACAAGTCAATTGAAACCATGGATATTTTGTAATGGGTATGAACCTCTGCAGAAACCACCATTAAATAGGCTGGAATGGAAAAAGAAAAGAAGTGAAGGCTTTAAGGAAGTTACACGATTTCTTCAACAAGAAATTCCAAATGAAAGAGCTCTTGTTATATTTCTCATTTTTTCAAAAAACTATGACATCATGCTTGAAGTAGCAGAAGAAGTAATCCTTAAATTTCAAAATCAATGGATTGCAATGTCAGAGAACGAAAAACTGATAGAAAACTGGCGCGATGAGCTACTGCGAAGAGACAGTGTTGACAAGAAAACTTTGAAAGAGAGATGCATTATTGGATTACCTTGGAGGCATTTAAATAACATTGTAAAAGAAGTCAGTACATCTTTGTCCATGGCATCAAAATGTCAACTACCAACATCGGCAGGTGCATTTTGTTACTTAAAAGACAAAATTAGGAATGAATTGTGTGATCTAGAAATTCTCAGTGTAAATGAATGCGAAAATCATGACATTTGTAAGGATGATGATAAACTTGAAAAGCACCGACAGCTAGTAGAAGAAACGTTTTATCGAGGAGGAGAAGTGACTTGGTGGAACCTACACTTTGACGATGATCATGTGTTTCTGCGATCACAACAAGAAAGAATCCAAGAAAGCATTGAAAAGTTACTGAAACCCAAACAAAGAGTTGATGACACTCGTGTTCCTTGTTTTAAACTATTCCACCAACCAGGGGCCGGTGGAACCACTACAGCCCATCATACGCTGTGGCGTTTTAGAAAAAACAACAGATGTGCAATAGTAAGAAAAATTACAGATCAAACTTGTAATCAGATAGAGAGACTAAGATGCTTTGAAGATCTGGACAATCCGAAGCCTCCGGTCATTTTAATTGATAATGGTGACGAAGAAAAGATACAGGACTTATGTTCTCGGCTTGAATACAAAGCAAGAACAAGTGGCAAAAATGATTCGGGAACAATTTATTGCCTTTTATTTCTTTGTGTGAGGCGAGCAAACCTTCCTTTGTTTGCCGACACTAACACAGTTCAACTAAAGCATGAATTGTCCCAAAGAGAATTGGATTGGCTAAAAAGAAAATACCAGTCATTGAATGAAAGGTTTAAGAACAACGAAGGGGTGAATCCAAAACTCCTCATATCGTTTAACATTTTGAAAGAAAATTTTGACGCAAAGTACATTGAACGTACAGTTAAAGAATTTGTTGATAGCATTGACGTTGATCAAGAGATAAAACTCATTAAATATTTGTCTCTGATTAATTCTTATGATATTGACTTTCAATCTGTACCACTGAGTGCATTTGATCCACTGATGGCCGAAAGAAAAGACAATGTCATAATTTCGATGGGCAGTGTGACTGGGATGCGAAAGAGGACATCAAACCTGCGAAGGAATTGGGAACACACTTTACGTCAATCAACAGAGGTACTATTGAATAGAAACGCTAGAGTTTTGACTGGTGGTCAAGCACTTTCCATTATTAGTAAACTGTTTGCAAAAGCTATTTTAGACTACATTGTTGGAAAGGAAAATGTTTCAATAGGTAAAGTGATGATTGAATGTTTGTGTTGCCCAATGTTCATCGTAGAAAACGCATCAACTAGAATGTTAAAAAGAATTATACAAGACGTTTTGAAAAAACGAGAATTTACTGCAGATCAAAAGAAAGAAATGTTTTCTCCTATGATATTGGAAATTGCAGAAAAAGAGGGGAAAGACATAGCTGCCGAAGTTCTTGAAATGGGATATAATAAAACAAAAGATCCCATGCTTGCACAACAGATAGCTCGTTTTTACATCCATGTTGCAAACTGGGGAAAGGCAGAACATTACGCCAAAGAGGCAGTGAAAAGCAAACCCGAAAACTCGTATCTTTGGGATACCTATGGACAGATATACAAAAAGAGACTGACAGAAAGATATAAAAATTGTATAGCAAATGATACACCCCCAACTGACTCTGAAATGAAGGACTTTATCGAACTAGCCATGAAAGGAATGGCCAATTTTACTAAAGAACAGACAGTAAGTGAAAACAGCAATTTTGGACGGGAAAATGATGCAGGTTATTTTGGAGAAGTACGTCTTATTGTGCAACTTCTTGATTTGCTGAATCTTTGGTTTCCAGACGAAGATAAAACGGAATTGCATGCATACCTAGTAAACCTGGATAACCCTGCCATTTTCCAGCATTTTTCAGAGGAAAGCCGAAGCTTTTTGAAAAATCTTTATTCTCGATCAGAGAAGACGATGCAAGTTATAGAGGACAAACTTGCGCAGCTCAAAAATGAAAGAGAGGGAGAAATTTTTACTCAGAACGCAGGTTACAATCCGCGTCAAGAACTTGTACAGCTGAGAGAAAACTTAGATAACTATCTAGGGGAGCAAACTAGCGAAATACCTGATAATCTGTCACCTGAAGCAACAGCGTCCTTTATTAGAAGAAGAATCAAGCGCATAGGTGGTAGATCTTGTTCAAGTATATTAGACCTGAGATCGTCCCCAGACGGAGAAAATAGATTAGACGAAATGTCATCAAAACTGATGAAAAATATCGACTCCAGGTTTTCGAATGCTTATGATTATGTAACACTTATAACAGTCACGCTTGTTAAACAAATGACAAATAAAACTTTTCCAGAAGAAGACTTCAGAAATTTAGTTGAGTGGAGTAAGATTGGTTATGAAATGACTCTTCGTCTCAGAGAGGATGAACGACCACAACTAGAGGCGTTCATGTACTTTGTAATGATCCACTGGCCAACCGAAAGTAAAAGAAAGTTTAAGTTATGTCCTGTAGAGACTGTCGAAGAAGCTATCAAAAGATGGAAACAAGCATTTTACAAAATACACAGTAAACAAAAGGATGAAGCTCATTCTTTTCGTCGGAGAGTGACAACATACTATTTTCTGGGTAAAGGAAACAACTCGAAAGAGATAGTCTATTATAAAGATCTTAAATGTAAACAGCCTAATTTAGACGGAGAAGCTATGTGGCGATCAAAGCCTGTAAAAGACAAACTGCAACAATTAAGAGGAACACTTCTTAGTGATGGATGGGAAATCATGTACCCATTTGTCAGTAAGGCAGGAAATACATCTAGTATCAAAGTTATGAATTCATACCCAAGCCCAAAAAGTTTGTGGCAAAAAAGCGTCGTATTTTATCTTGGATTTAGTTGGAGTGGACCAAAAGCATATATCCAAATAGACTTGACTCCATCCGAGGGTGAGGAGCAATCTTACAAACGGCCTGTGATGTTATGTAGTAACATACAGCTAGAAGGACCTGTATTGAAACAAGGAAATTCAGGAAAGCAGAAAAAGACAGATTGGCAAGATGTAGCTACCCACGAAGCGTATTTGCAATCTCTGAGGAAAATTAATGCCGAATTGAAAGAAATTGAAAGTTTCAAAACTAAAAAAAAATATACACAAAAACAGGTAATTTCAGAGTACTGGCTCCAATTACTGTAATTTTTTAATGATCGAGCATACTAGCTAGTATGTACAAAGCCGTTCAAAAATTACGCCTACGCACTATAATCTATTCTTACAGGCGTCAAATAGCAAAAAAAAATTACAGAAACAAATTTGTATATAATTTGAGTAATTTTTATGTACACCTTTTTTTATTAATTTTTATAGGATTTTTATAGAACTTTGATTGGATTTTGAATGAACGGCGACAAACGATATTGAAAATGCTTGCAATTGCTTTTTAAATACTATTACATGTACTATTTTGACTTACGAAAATACTTAAAATGCAGCAATGTGAATCCCTAAATATTTTTTTGAAGATTATAATGTTAAAGAGACCGTACAGCTGAAATCATATGTGTGAATAACTTCAGATTTACCTATTGTATCGTTACAGAAGAAATAACGTTGGTTGTAATAGTTGAAATACATAAAATCCCGTTCACATACTTAATTAACGTAATTATGAGCTTCTGGAAATGTAAGGGTCGTACAAACCGGAATAATCTTATATCGTTTATTTGTACCACGTGGACTTTGATTGACAGTAATTGACACGTGCTGAAAGCTACAAGATATCCGTTCGACTACGGTCATCATGGTATACGAGGTTACAGGGGCTCTCCAAACGGAACACATCCTCACTTACTCGATAATTTATAAATAGTTTACCAATTTCGGTTCATTTTAAAATGAAATATGTCAAATACATGTAACCCCTCAAAGGGCCTCACTTACAAAAATGAATACAGGTTGTAGCAACTCTTATGATAAACACGAAAAATACATGCTTACAAAATAATAATTGTGATTATTTTAAAAACCTTGAACAATTGTTACCTGGGAGAAGTAGAAAAGACATGTTTTTATCAACAAGCATGTCCAGGAGAATCTTCGCGAGCCCTGCATGTATTTTGTTTACAGTAAATATGCATGCGTAATAGTATAGAAGGCTGAACCCCGTAACACGTTGCGATGTAAATAATTATGTGATAGGTTATACGTAATTATAAATTTTAGTGAAATGGTTAGATTTATTTCATGGAGAACTTTGTAATTTTTTGAAAGTTTATACATTCATGAGTAATACAAAAATACTGAACCCAATGGGAAAATTTTTTAAAGGTCGGTTTTTTATAAGATGCGCCGTACTGTCTCTCTAAGATAATCGACAAGGAGTGCATTCAGAAATGTGTGCCCAAAATTGTTTATTTGACATTTATTAAATAATTAACAAAAATCTTTCACATATACAATGTTTTGGATAAACTTTTTAGAACCAAATAAGTGAATGCTGGTTGATGATATATGTGACTTTGCTTTGCTTGTGTCTTCAGAGAGTAATCTATTTAAAAAAGTCCGCGTAAAATTTGAACGGCCCTTGTACTTACTCAGTTTGCAATATTGTAAGTCGGTTTTCACCATTTTCAATAAAGTTTTGAAACCAATGGTAATGACATCAAGGTATTTAATATGTAATAATTTCATTTATTTCAGAGAGAGCAAATCAATAAAGAGAAGCGGTTACTGGAGGAACGAAAAGACTTGGTGCTTAGACGCTGTGAATTTGTAGACCGCTCTAATGTTGAGAACTCTTAGATTAGATTCTGATCTAGTGACAGATATTTTTAATGCATGTCAAATTTGCTTCGTTTATATATAATGCAAAATGACATTGATTTTGTGTACATGTATCTGTTGAAGTGGGTTTCATTATTTAATGTACTGCTATACGTTGACCAGTATCTTGTGTTTTAACAGTAATCTAAAACAATGTTTATGGTATCTATCCTGAAACATGTAATACTGAATATCTCATGATGCCCTTTCTTAATATCAAAAATTGTGTTGGTATGCATAATAAAGCCTGAACTAAACAATGCTTTAAAATTTTCATTTATCATGCACAATTATCTTTTAGGTGTGCGATGTAATCCAACTTATTCATGACGACTTTATTTCGCGTTTTACATGGAATATATCGGTTGGCGAGGACTATTTTTCGCTACTATGCCTTATCCAGACCCTGTTGTAATTACAACTGTAATACAACGACTGGTTTGCGGTGAGAATTATTCGCGATATAGAGGTTCTCGGGATAAGTTCTTGCACTCGAATAAAATTTGGTTTAGAGAAGTTTCACTACAAGTCAGAGTTAGAACTCAGCTCTGGCTTTAATATTCATGCTGATTAGATTTAAATTTGTGCAATATGTCACTAGAAAGTATTTGGATCTCGATTTTAAATGTGCATGGTCACGATTTTGGTCAAAAATTATTTTTCCGATTTTAATGTTTACAAAGCTTAAGTAAGGCATTTTTAATATGCAACCAAATTTTGAGTGTCATTTGTTGAGTTAAAAGCGAGTAACAGAGCTCACAAATCTTAACTATGTAAAGAATGCTTTTGTTTACATTTTGAATGTGGATGAGAAAAGTCCAGTTTTAGACCTTAAATGATTGTGTTAAACGTTATGAACTGTTTATGTATGCTTAGGATGAATAAGAAGAATCAGAATTCAGCTTGAAAAAGATTTTTACTGGTATGTTTAACCTATTTAAACAAAAACAGGGCACGAGTCTTGTTTACGTAAAGAGTTGTAAGCTCTGTATCTTGCTTATAAACGAATGACTGACTCTCAAATTTCATATGATCATTAGAAATGTATACCTAAAGCATTCTAAATAATAGAAACAGAAAATTAGAATTTGACCAAAATCGTGACCATGCCTCTTTAAAGGCATGGCAGTAAAATTGTTTGCGAATTTCAATTCAACATACATTGTTCGACGTTAAATATATGGCTATGTATGTTTAAATGAAAAAAACATAATAGATATTTTTAGTGACTTCTTCCAGGGGTTACGATCTGCATTACTATACAAAGTCAATACCTCCATTTTTAACCGGGTTTTCCAACGAAAAAATCCGGTTAATAAAATGGTGAAAATGGCGGGCGGGCGGCTGCCAAAAGGGTACCTTCGTTGTACGGATAACTCCTCCTACAGTTTTCAAGATAGGAAGTTGTTCTTTTGCAGATCAATTGTACATATATCAGAGGTGTGCATATTGCTAGGATTTTGATTTCTGATAATTTATCGAAAAAATACCAGCTTTTGAACTTAGTCATTTTTTTGGCAAAATATTGCATATAGGGTACCCTCATTGTACGGATAACTCCTCCTACAGTTTTCAAGATAGGAAGTTGTTCTTTTGCAGATCAATTGTACATATATCAGAGGTGTGCATATTGCTAGGATTTTGATTTCCGATAATTTATGAAAAAAATACCAGGTTTTGAACTTAGTCATTTTTTGGCAAAATATTGCATATAGGGTACCCTCATTGTACGGATAACTCCTCCTACAGTTTTCAAGATAGGAAGTTGTTCTTTTGCAGATCAATTGTACATATATCAGAGGTGTGCATATTGCTAGGATTTTGATTTCTGATAATTTATGAAAAAAATACCAGGTTTTGAACTTAGTCATTTTTTGGAAAAATGTTGCATATAGGGTACTCCATTTCACTGGATACGGGTTGACATGGATTATGGATACAATTCACATAAAAGAAAACCCGGTTTGCTGTCACATTGACAGCTTTTCACTTGTTTCGTTCTTGTGGTCACCACACTCTTACCCAAGCGGTCCTATTAGGATAAATCGGACAGATCCTCTTACTAACTTGCTTGTGTAAACAACAAGCCAATAGGGAAGAGAAACTACTAGTAATTTGCTCTTTAAGAATCGTTATTTACACCGTAAATTCCTTATTTTACGCGAGTACTTAACTTTGCGAATCCGCTGTTTTGTATCAATTTTTTTTATAATTTCATATCATACAAAAGCAAGATATTACATGTAACTCCTCGCGTTTTACAAGGAATCTACAGTATATAAAATTATATTGGAACCGTGCAAAATCTGATACTCATCCCGGAAAATACACACCTACTCATTTACAAAGCTCAATTTCAGATTTTGTTGTTTCTTGGCCTCCTTTCCACAATATTTAAACTTCATATTAGTGTTAGTGTCACCATAGAATATACTGCTTTTCAAATAGCAATACCCAAAGATAAGAAAAATATCCTTCTATAATATTTTAGAAGAAAAATCGCTTAGTCCATCAATGAAAGACATAGAGAGTTCAAGTATAAAAGACTATTTTAATGACCCATTGAACCCGTGTATGGACTTATGTTTTTTTTATATCGAACTAAAATGTCGCAATGTCATGGGATAAAACGCGTCACTTTCCATGCTTGACACGTTCAGTGCCCATTAGTAATGTAAATTTATTTCCTACCCTGAAACTCCTTTACGGATTTTTTTTGAAAATATTTTTGATTAAAGAGTTAAATATTTTTGGAATCTCCATGGAAAAAAATATAAGTAATCTTAAGATTTGAAATAACCCATGATTTAAAAAAACGCCTAGTAAGACTCCTATCCGGGATCTTACTTTAAAGGGTAGAGTCTCTGGATCTGACTGATAATTATATAATAAATGCTTCTCAACAACAACAGTTTAGAAGTATACATTTTTAATTAGAGTTTCGTTGATTATTTCAATAAAACTTTTTATCATTCGAAAGATTACGCGTTGGATACCAGTAACCAACATTAAGATATGAAATGAAAATAACCTTTAAAATGCATTTGAACATAACACAAATTCACGAAAATAAGAAATCGCAGCCATCCAGTGAGTGCATCAGTTCAGTACAAAACTTCTCCATTGCTATTCCACATGGAATCAAAACTAGCTTCTAGAATAGAGTTCACGCGGGAAGAAATATTGGGAGGAAACTGGCAGTAGTCCAAGACATTTGGTGTTTCCTCGCTCTCAATAAGCGAAATTTTATCAGCAGTAAGTACTGAAGTCTGACTCTGAGAAAGTGGAAGAGTAAAACGAGGTACTAAAGGACTATGTTTGAAATTTCTCGAATTCATATTTCCAAACTGATGTAGAGAATTATCCTCATGAAGGTTGGAAAAAAAGTCGTCAACTCTGTCTCCTTCCAGTGCTTTCGACGCGCTGCACGTTTGAACTATTTTAGGAACATAGCCATACATGCTTTCACTGGTACGTCTGAAGGAAGTATGATCATAACAGTATATTTTTGGAGTGTACTCACTCCCAAAGTCAGCGTGCGTTCGAATAGGTGTACCGTCTCCTGTTTCAGAGTCTCGTACGTTGTTAGAACAATCAGAATGCGCTACGTTAAATATATCCTGCACGCGTCTTCTTTTATTTGGTATCGAGCTGTCTGGCTGTTTTGTCTCACTTGTGATCGTATAATTCCCTTCCCTTTCGTTAAAAGAGGCTTGTTTACGAATGTGATCTGCTGACTGCGCAAGTCTGCTCAGTTTCCGCTTCTGTTGAACGGAAGTGAATCCGCCGTCATCATTCTGGTTCCTGTCCCGTTTCGTTTTCCGCTTCGACCTCGTACGGCGATTTGGAAAACACAACCAGTTAAAGAAAGATGACATTCTTCTAGGACTTAGTCTGCAAAATACACGAACCCCTAATCAAAGTGTCAAATTTGTGATAATTTGTTTACCCTTAATTCAACGAACATTCATATAAATTATCATCTAATGAGTGTTAACGAGCAAAAACAATGCATATAATCCTGCTTACTTGCATTTGATATCTTCAAAACGTTGTCATTAGTCCAAAACTATGCAGGTGTTGTGTTCAGTCTGAAAGATATGACCATCACGTTAGCTATCTTTCAATCTGGCATTTACGAGATCGGTAAGATGTGAATAAATTAGTATTTAACTTAAGCAAAGTATTTTGCATTTATAATTGCAACTTAAACAAACCAAAGCTGACAACGAAACAAGTGACCGCCTAAGAAAGGAATTCATGTTGATACTACCTTATCATTCAAAGAAAATGTAAATGATAATTACACATGTGCATAATTTACATTTAGAATAAACCACTGACAGTCTAAACCCAATTAGATATGTACAAAAACATGTCAGGTATGCAAAAAGATGAAGCAGACGACCGAATCCTTGTGAAATGGCTGGATGATGTTGGACAGAGATGAATCGCAATGTTTATCGTGTCCTCTTTAGAAAAAATGAGATTGACACCGGTATATATCTAAATGTAATAAATAACCCTCCAACTTCTTAATAAATATAACAGATTTGAATTCCACATAGCAGAGTAAAGTAAACAATGCTAGTTGTTCGCAATGGTGTCATAAACTATTTATTTTAAAGTTTGAAACACTTCGAGTTGCATTTATTTTAGCAAATAATTTGTTGTATTAATCTAAATGTTGTACGGTCTGTTTATACTGTAAGTTATACTCACGGACAGAGTCTGATAAATTTCTTGTTATTTGGTCACGTGAGCCTTTGAACTTCTTTTATCCCCCCCCCCCCCTCCTCCCTGCACGCTCTTCAAAAGTCTTGTGTGTTAACCCAGACAGACTACTAAATGTCATCAATAAACATATAATGTGAATCATCATCGGTGATAGCGTTCTTTGTGTAACCAATTGATAAAAAAATCGGTGAAGGCATTTTTGACACGAGATATATATTTCGCAGGTGGGTTATTGCGGTATACACCGTATAGTCGTGTCGAGACAACACTGAGTTAAAACAAACAGAAATGACTGCAATATTTCAGTTTCTGCGAAGAGGGAAAAAACAGATAGCTCTTTTCATATATAACCCATATTTGTGTTTCAAAAATGACACTCGACTTGAGTGTGTCTGGTAATTTTCAAGATTTTTTTTCATGTCCATTGAGTTTTGTTAAGCCTCTTAACACGCGACAAGAGATTGCTAGACACAGCTGATAAATATTGAGTGGTGTCACGAAAGAGTCCACTTATTGTGTATTATGGTTTATCGTAAAGCCAGTAAGAAATCAAAACGAAGTGGATTTTAAAACACAATCAGATATAATCTTAAGTTTCCGTCCATAATCTACAGGATAAGAGAGATTATAGCACTTACATCCCTCTAAAAAAGAAAGCCCATACTTAACCTTCGTGGAGAATAGAGCATATTACTAGATAACGAGTTGTTATTGTTTTATCAATGCACATATTCAGGATAGAACAACTAGTTAGCGACTAGTATGCAATCTAATAATGAATGTGAAAAATATGGATCTCATTGAGAAAACTGTGTAAGAAAATATTTTTGCACCTTATGTCTGTCTGGTCAACATTGAAAAAACAGTATCGTGCAGTATCCGTAAGAAATTGAATAGTTGTACACTTTCATGAAAATCTAAAGGGAAAACATTGCCTAAATATGTGAGAACAACGTTGTAGAACACAACAATATTGTAGGAAACACCTATATCTATTATGAAATTCTGGAATCCATTATTTGTACACCATTATCTCTGCCGACAACATTGTAGAATACATTTTTACTCCGATATAATTAACGACAACATTGTAGGATACAGCATTTATACACCGCCATTAGTAGCGACAACATTGTAGGATACAGCATTTATACACCGCCATTAGTAACGACAACATTGTAGGATACAGCATTTATACACCGCCATTAGTAACGACAACATTGTAGGATACAGCATTTATACACCGCCTTTAGTAACGACAACATTGTAGGATACAGCATTTATACACCGCCATTAGTAACGACAACATAAGTAACAACAACATTGTAAGATACAGCAGTTGTACATTATTATTTGTAACCACAACATTGTACAATATGACATCTTTATACCTATTAGCATGGAGGATTTAAATAATATGATCGTGCATTTTAACATTTCGTACAATATCTGTACATCTGGTACAGCAATACCCGTAAGGATAACAGTGTACAATACAACATCCGTACACATATATCTGTATGGTCAACTGTGCAGTACCTTCTTTAAAGACCTATATGTGGACACAACTAAATGCAATATAATGTGTGTAGTACCTACATTTAATTGAAAAAAACAGAATGGATGCTGAAATACATTTGGAAGACCCGAAGTCAAACATTCAAGAGACTGAAATTACAGTCATGTAAAGCTTATGGCGAACCTTGAAGAATAAAGTCAACGTTTATCATAACACAGAAGTACAATTTTTGTACGAATTAAACCTAAAGTAAACATTGTTGAATAAACTACTAATAACTAATCGAAACAAGAAACATGTTAGTACCTGGTTGCGGATTATGTTTGTCTACACGATTTATTTTTAATTAATGAATATGACATTTTTTTTACAAACCTTTCAAATGTGAATGAATGATATCTTAACACTGCTTTTACAAAAAGAATTACATATGATGACAATGTACTAATACTATAACATACCCTGTTTATTATACTAATATACGGAAAGAGACTTACCCAATCTAATGATGTCAACAGTACTGTCCGTCTGTGTTAAGAGTATCCACCGTGTATTGAGAAATCTGAATAAAATAACAGAAAAATATAGACTTATTACAGACTTATAATTAGAACAGACCACGTCATTCTCAGTTACAGAAAACAGTTGTAAATAGAGGATTTAAATCCCCACACGACTTAAACTGCTAGAGTTAAAAACACTAACATGGACGGGACATTTGCAAGAGTTTAAATCACGCTCGTCGAGAAGCTTCTTCTCTCACAAGTTCATTACCGATTTGCACGGGCAGCGACCGGAACCAATTTAATGGACATAAAACTACCCTTTCTTTATCACCCTTATAGTGATAGCAGACTAACTGCACATACGTTCCCACGGGTCAGGGTCAATTAAAACCCCCAACCCTAAACCACCGCCCCTCTACTTTACAAACTGAGAATATCAGATAAAATCATAACATATTGAACTATATTTTCATAATATGTACAAAAGTGACTTAAGATAAGATTGTTACTTACAAATAGTGCATCAAAAATATCAAGGAAGAAACAGAAATGCTGCAAAATTGTACGTTGTTTTCATCGCAAAGTGGCAGAATCATTAGAAAAAAACAACCATCTAGTAGGACACATTCCATACACTATCAAGATCATTAATAATATTAAGCGACTCGTTGATTGATTGTGGTTTTAGTCCTCCATAAACTGCCACCAATCAGATCTCAATCATTTTTGTCTACAGCCAAAAACAATCACGCGCCAAGTTAAAGGCCTTCCAATGACACTCAATAACAAATGTCTACAACAACAAGAATTTACATGGGACACTCCAATAAACGGTTACTGCGGGATGAGTGATGAGGTTTAAGTTGATGTTTAAAGGGATGTTTACTGCAATGCTGGTGATTGCTGGAAGAAAAACAAATTTAATATTATGCTAGGCAGCTGAAAAGAGATTAAAGATCCTGTCTCTGGAAGATTGCGATTCCCTTAATGGCTGTGCATTTATACCCGTGTAATGGAATCTCCTCACGTTAAACATACTTATTCAAAATTATTTCCGTACCACAGTTTTGTTTTGATATTCTTGAATTGTGCTTTTGCACTTATTAAAGAAAATTTGTCCCACTCATGAAATAGACTCTATATCTCACAACATCGTTTTGAATCTCTACCGTGTCCTTGTGCTATTTAATAGCGGTAAAATTGAAATCTGGGCCTTCTGGTGATCATTTTAAATTCAGCAGCCAAACAAACATAACAATTAGCTACCAATACACCTTACACAAACATAACATACAGCTACCAATACACCTTACACAACCGTCTTCAGATGAGCTATGTACATTTCAATGTAGTACGTTAAACAACAAACTCTCAGGAATGTTTACTTGTATTTGGAATCAAATGAAATTTGATATTGATGCATTGATTTGTTAACTTTTTGAGGTTATCGTTGTTAATTCTTTGTTTAGTCCGTTTCTTTTAGAAATACGACTATACATGGGGTGAGTTTGAGAAAGAAAGAGAGAGAAGGGTTTGTAACTGTTCATCAGGGTTGTCTTTCGTTGTATAACGATCATGTATTAGTCTACCATCAACCACAAGTTGCTAGAACTGTCTCTGTAGTTTATACATTAATGCATTGATTTATGTTAGTTCGTTTGAGACGGTATCAAATATGCACTAACATACGTTAAATTTAAACTTTAAAGAAAAATTACCTGTTATTACAGTTTCCCGATTCAATTGTAGCAACTCAAACTGCATAAAATCAAACCAAGAAAAACCCAATCTTTCCTCCCCTCCCCCTAACGAATAAATAACATAACAATGTTAACACTCATCAGTACGATAGCTTGCTCCTTTATTAATACAAAGACAACAAAATTTTTTAGATAAATAAAACCTGCCGGATGGACAACATCCTCTATCCTATTTTTATTAATCTGTTGTATTTACAACCAGTGGCTATTTCTCTGAGGATTGTTTTAGAAGTTTTTTCCCTTAAACTTAAGTTTTGGTTGAATATTTTCATATTTCATGGCTCACTCTTTAGAAGAGTACTAAATGCGTTTAAGAAATGAAACTTTCCCCAAAACTTCCCCCAAACAGCCATCTATATGACAATCGCATCCCATGATTTATCAATATACACAGTCTACACGTTTTCTACATATCGGCTATATTCATCATTTTTCTCTTTATTCCTGTAACTAATCTATACACTACTAATTATTAATTGATTAATCAATTAATAATGCGCGTTAGGGGGTTAAGCATTGCTTTCTCTGATGAGATACACACTGTTCAAAGTACAATTGAAGTCAATGCTATCCAAAATCCACAGACACTTAAAACAAAAAGCCTACATACATATGTAACTGTAATAAATTTTATTCATTGCACCGATACAACATGAACATGAAAAAATGTCAACAGTTATATGAATACAAAGCTTAAACACGTAAAGTCAATTGATATTGATTGACATTGTTCAAATATTTCATAAAATATGTTTTTTGCAATTCCAGGGAACAGCTTCAAAGTATGGAAACACAAAAGTAGACAAAATTACTAAAATGTATAAATAATCCTCGTAATCAAAAGAAGAGACTGAGATAACATATCAGTACCTTATGGTAAAGATGACTGAACATATTACGTCATTGGTTTAACATATCCTGCAATGCCCGGATGTAGTTCTGTGACATCAGCAGTGTTTCGTATTTCGAAAGCTGTTTTGATGGCGGGGATGGGATGACGGCTCTCAGACGATCGAACGCTTCGTTAAGGCCTCTCATTCGTCTTCGTTCCCTTTCGTTGGCAGATATTCTTCTAACTTTCTTGAGATCTGAATTGGTCACACTGCGGTGTCTTTTATTCCGCTTCACCTTTTTCGTCGAATCGGGATCTGCTTCCGACGTTGCCAAAGAATTTGCGTCGTTTGCGTTATTTGCGTTGTTTGTGTCGTTTGCGCTTGGATTTGATGCGGATTCTGCGGTCAGTTCGGACGGTGGCCTCAAAGTGTCATAATGTTGATACGCCGTAGCTGAATAAATTTCTGTTAAGTCAAAAGGAACAGTATACGTTTCGAAAATGTCGTCCGTAATAAATTTGTATTCGTCGTTCCTTGCATGGTGAATTTCCATTTTCGTGTTCTTCTTGCGAAAAATAAAACAAATAGTATCCGAAACGTTTGTTACATTCGAAATCTTTGCATTATGTGTGAGATACCTAAACTTTGATACTGCTGCTCAATATTTTTTTATATCCGGCGTCTTTAACGCATGCAGTGATTGGTCAAAAAAGGGTCATAGTTAAACCTGAATATTCCGATGCTTTGAATTTGAATTCAAATTTTACAAATTTTGATTGGATTTTCTGTTACTAGGCGGATAAAGAGAGAGAGAGAGAGAGAGAGAGAGAGAGAGAGTTTTTTGGGGAATTTCTGTCTATCAAGAGGATATGTTCAACAATATGTCTCAACGACCACGCATTTGTTGAACATCACCTTTAAAATATCTCCATTTTGTTTTACACATCTTTTTGTCACAAAATCAACAGAGAAACAGAAAAGTTTCATTATTCATAATTCAGCTTCTAAACAAGTAAAAACTACTCCCTATTTAAAAAGTATAAGTGTTCTTCTGGCGAAAAAATCCTGTAAAATGCAAGTATATGAATTTTTTTTTCGAGAATATGTATATCAATGAAAGTTTTCATCTATTATGAATTTAATATCTCCTGAAAATAATAATACAATAATATTATTGGATTATCATAAATTCATAAACTATCATATTGCTAAATATCCATTCTGTGTATGGCATAAATGTTCAAAACATATATGTTTGTATAAAATGTTTGAAGCTAAACGAGATCCCTGGAAATGAAATTGAAAAAAAACGGTCACTGTTGTATTTCTGTTCTGATTTTGAAGTAGTTATGCTTTTGAAAAGCAACCAATTCCATGCAATGACTAGCCATTTATGCAAGTGCAAAGACTAGCTTTATAGGTTTCTTTTTGAAAAATTTTGAAATGTTGGTTGCTGTATAAACATCTGAACTTATAAATGATCAATGACCGAGTCAATTGTTGTATAAATGTGCTACTCGACATAATACAGTGTAAATTCAAAGCTTTTTGTGTGTAAGTATTTTGATATTTTATTGATTAAAGGTAAGCAACGAATAAAATCCCTTGCACCTCTCAGAACTTTAAAATGATAAAAAATTTCATCTCCTGCAAAGTTTTCAATGTTAGAATTAGGTTATCATATAATACCCTTTGACCTTCTCGACAGAAATCAAATTTTTGCATTTCTATCATAAACACCATGCATTTCTCGGAAGCTAACACTTCTAATTTTCCATTTACCTGTTATATAACTAAATTTCAACATTTCTACGAACAGTATACGACTCATCTATCTCAAATTTGTAACATGTAAATTTAGAAAAATCGAACCAATAAGTCCGCTGCTTAGAAACCAGGCATAATTTATGGTGTCATCTTTACACATGCCAAGTGTGCATTAACTGCCCCATCTATAACCGAAATATTTTCATTCTCTTAACGAAAGCATTCCACCATTATCCTTATTTCAGTTTTATCTTAATAGTATAAGAAATATACGCAGCTACAGCACTATGCTACAAGTCCCTAATCAAAGAAAGGAGAAAACGTGGAATTTGCAACACTTAAGGTTTTATTAATTATTATTAACTCATTTAAAAGCGATTTTACACGTATACTAATTTAGGAATATGCAGCATATCGCCCAACTGTTTGTTTCTGTAAATCGCATACATTGAACCCAATCCGAATTTTGGCACCATTAGGCTTATGATTTTTTTCTGTTTTATGTAGGTCAATTAATATCTTGCTTTAATATAAAAATCAAAGAAACTCCAAAAAATATATATCCCCCCTCCCCTTCCCACAAAAAGGGAAAAGGGAAAACTGTCTCGTTTTTGAATTGGTATCTCGAGTATAGAGGCATTTACGACACTAAAAACGCGAGCAGGCACGTTCTCGCGTTGTAACAGTGTGCCTGTCGCGTGCCGACAAAACGCGACTGGGGGTGCACCTGACATTTCGTGACTTAATCTGGAATACAACATTACTAGTTTAAAATCAGTGCAAACAAACGCCACAGCTTGATCTTATCGTCTGGTAGAGAGGTGCACGTCAATAACAATTAGACTGTACTTTTACTGTCATCCTTATGTGTACCTCTCAAGGAGGTCGAACGCAAATTGATGTTTTGTTTCCAAAACCATTTATCGCATTTGGGTGGCTCGTCACACCAGTGCATTATTTGATGGATCGATAAAGAATCATTTTTGAAAAGCGATTTTACTAAAATAAGACTGAAAACAAGAAATTTGGTATCAATTTATGCACAATAAATGCATATTAAAGACGGCCAATGAACTTATGGAAATGAAAATCGAGAATTAATTCTATCGATATGCCATATCTTTTAGTTTAAGAAGTTGAAGCTGCTTGATCCGATTTTATATCAAATTTTGTGACCGCTTTTAAACGATGGTTATTCTATGTATGTGTATAAAAAAAAAGACATTGCAGTAGTTTTCCCAGTCAATTCAGTCATATTTCAATGAAAAAAGTGATGTACATTTGTTTTAAAAACAAACGACACAAAAAGGGTACCGTCGCCACTTATTAAAATTCGCCCCTGATGTGGAGGTAGCTATGAATGTATTACAACTGTGACATCACTATAAATAAAGGTTATAATCATAATGTTTTGCCAAATCAAAAATAGTCCTGTGTTCATTTTGTTCACTAATATTTCTGCTTTGTTTACAGTCTATGCAATGTGTTCATGTATATGCTAAACAACAAATTAACTTACAATTTATCATCATATGACAAAAGTCCAGCTTATTATTTATTATCCAATTATCCTTTGTCTTGTATACAAAAAATATCAATAATATATCACTCTGTAAACTGGTAAATTATACTATATACTATATTCTATGATTATTTTATAAAAACATCACTTCTTTACTTTGTATTTTGGAGAGGGTTTATATAGGCTTTGCCTGTTGCCTAATCCATTTGATTACTCAATAAAATATGTTTAAAAGTCTATGCATAACATGCAGGTTGAATAATCCTAATCATTCGGGGGACGAAACCATATGATTTTTTCCAAACATTCCCATTATGCTAATTGGTTTGGGGATTTTTTGGATGCCCACAAGCTTATTTTTTAAAAAGATTGATGAGCTAGCGCCTTAGCCATCATAAAACACAAAAGCAGATTTCTAAAACATTGGTTTATATTTCTGAATCGATTAATTAACAATAAGAAGGATCAGTGGTGTACTGGAATTGTGCTGGAGTGGGGTCTCAATTTGTGAATCTAGAGTGGGCTTCACATCGACAATGGCATAGATTATTAACTGTGCCTTAATCATTATGTTTCTGCTTTAATTTCATTTTCGAGGTGAAAATTTTCAAGAACCATTGGTACTGTTGTGTAGCAATCGTATCTTCTCGGGCCTTTCCGGCATTTCCGGCAAGCTCGGAAAACATATCCGTGGTTGTTTTCCGAGCTTGAAGGAATTTAAGATAAAGCTAGCTATTTTTTATAATATTTAAAAAAAACTTTGCATTATAAGACCTAAGCTACTGTTTCTTTTTGACATTTTCAATAAAACACAAAACTTCGTGTGAAGATGATAAAACGAAATTCAAATGTTTATCTACAGTAGTACAGTATTCCCAGAATCCCCTACTATGGAGTCAAGCATGCGTATTCCAGTGAAAAAGACTAACGTAGTTGCTAGCGCTCGAGAGCGCTAGCAATAAAGAAATTATTTCATTTGCTTTGGATATTTCTAACTTTGAAACAAGACCGATTCTGTTGGTGTATATAAGCGAAAGTCTATAACTTTTTAAGATAATTGGTTTGTATGGAAAAATTTTTGATATGGGTCGCATGCTGACTGACTTATTCATACTAATTGTTAGACCATAATTAATCACCTAATTGTCTACAGACTTTTCCGTTTTTCCCGATGACGACAACGAGCACACGGCGGGTGTGACCGGTCAGCTGAGGATGATCACTCCTCCGAGGCACCTGATCCTACTATTAAAGTAATGGAGGTCCGTGTTTGCTCAATGTTTGTATTTTGACCATCACAAACAAACCAAATCATCTTTCCCTATTATGACATTTTCCCGATTTTTACATTTACCTCGATTATGATATGCCCAATTGTGATAAGGAGCACAAGGTGGGTGCAACCGGTCAGCAGAGGATGCTCACTCCTCCTAGGCACCTGATCCTACCTCTATCTTTTTAAAGGTCCGTGTTGCTCTGCTTTGAATTTGTATTTCGTTTTATGGATTTTTGAGATGGTTAACAGTTTGTTATTGTCATTTTTTATTGATACTCTAATAGCGAAAAAATCGGACCATGCAGCTTTAACAAGTTATAATTAAGTTCTTTCCGTTTTGAAACAAATAGTTTGAATTGAAGGGGAGAGGATGAAAAAGAAAATTTTCGTCTACATAAAACTGTAATATATTTCATTACATTAACTTCTCACATGGATCTTTGTTTTCAAAGAGGTCAACTGTCCGATGGAGCTTAACTTATCCGGATCCCAATGACCCCTTTTAGAACCACGGATGACGCGATAGCCCATGTCTTTTGAAGAAATGTATTCGGAATAAACAGTATTTACTGTTTTTATCACTCTTTAAATAAAGCTCCTGAATATGATGAAATGTCAGTATAATTCAATTAATACGATTCAGTATTTAACCTTTATATGAAAAAAAACCCCGAAATCTTTATCTAAAATAGAATAACAGGTAAACAACGAATCCTGTATATAACGGATTTAATTTTCATGTTGTAAATTTTAAATTTAGTGCATGGATGTAAATACAAAATTTACAACATGACAACTGTTTTAAATTTTGTATTTTCACCTACCCAAAATTATTGTATATTCCTTAAGCCTTGTAAATGAATAGGTCCTCATGTATATTTGATTTGTTGTTTTTTTTTTATACTGAATCCTTCTCTTGAATTTTTCTCTTAATTTTCTTTACCATTCAGTGACATGGGTGTATTATCGCCTTGTGTATTTTAAATCAAATACCGGAAAACATTATTCATATCTGTTGGTGGATACAAAAGAACTACATGTACTGTAACATTTCGTTAAAAAATAACTCCTCCAATAAAATTAATTGGTTATTGGTATTTTTTTTTTGTTATAACGTGTTAAGAGGCTGTTGACTTGCATTGGTCGCAGGATTAAAAGTGACTGAGTTTTTGCGGTTATTTTATTCAGATGCTTATACTTACTTTCCCCTATTATGACACTGTACGTCGACCATATGTCGAACCGAGAACTAGTATGTAGTCTTTATAATCAATGAACTCGATACGGGTTAGATATTTTTCTGAATATAAAACAAATATAACCCCCTATTTAGCTTCATAATCAATCTTTAAACAGAAAGATGGTGGATTTTACCTGATTCCCCCTTGGCCACATTGCACGTCATTAACATTACTATAAGCATTACAAGTACTTTTAGTACTTTGATTTTTGTTTCAACTGGAACGGCACAAATTCTGACATCCTTTAAACATAAAAATACAAGAAATAGAAATGAATAAAGTTAAATGACTTAATAAATTTAAATAAAACAAATTTCGACAGTATACAAGTATGCTATTTTCATTAAAGGTAACCCAAGAAATAGCATGTTACCATGTCATTTATCAACATAAGTCCTCAAAAGATTCACTGCCAAATTGTCAATGGACAGATTCTGTAGGATTTAGACTATGAAAAAACTCATTTTCTTAATCAAAAGATAAAAATGTGTTTACTGTTAGCTTAGATCAACGCATGTGGTAGAGGCTTGGGGTCGGTTTATCAAATTAGTCACTATAGTTTATATCCCTGATTCAAAGCTTTAGAATCTGTCTCATTTTTTTTTCAGCTTTTCCATATCTTTTATTACGATGCATCTGAACGACGTAGCTGTTTCATTCAATACAGGGGACATCGTTCCTGGTGCATCTAGACTGGTCCATGAAGTGATAAGTATCGATAACCATCCCATAGTAGGATCAAATGCAAGCTGAATGTTTGAATGGTAGAGAGGGGGATTCCACCTTTGAGCATAGACAATATATGTTTGAAAACGAGATCATTGTAATTGTATGCAAATTTATTCAGCAATGAGGCTGAGGGAACCAGTAGATAATTAAAAGTGTTTCAGATGACACGGACAAGACCTTTGCTTTGAGTATCGCCACAAACCGTCGCAGAGGACATCAAATTGATTACTTATCACTGAGTATCGCAACAAACCGTCGCAAATGACATCAAAGTGGTTACTTATCACCAGACCCATTATCTGCTATTTGCATCCTGCATTTTGCAAACGAGACGGAATTTTTATTTCAAGGATTGAAACCTTGGCGAGAAAAAGGATGTTTTAGAATAAAAGCGAAAACCATTAAAGGCTTTCTAACTGTTTGTTAGTTTATATGCCATCTGTGACTTGCACCATTTACGTAATTGATATGTTTACCAAGAAAAGGATGTCCAGTTATAGACTGTTTCAAAACAAAGATGCCTGTTGAAGGTTTATAATTTTTCCATTTACTGAAGGCACAATTGCTTTATGCAAAGATTCATATAAGCACTGAAATATCAACAATGTAATTTATATACAAAGTCATTTTACAGGTTATAAGTAGTTTTTACGAAATAATATCGAACTTGTATCTGTAGTTTTCATGAGAAAATAAGTCGTTTTCACGAGATGTTACATTGATTTTCATGAGATAATTTTTTTCTAGTGCCTTTAGTTTTAAATGCACCTCCGTTCACTAATATAGTACATACATTAAAAAATTTCCTTCGAGATAATATTTTGAACATTTGTTTACTACCTGGTGTATTTGAAGCATTTCAGCGGGAGATGACTCTTATATAACATGTGCATTACAATTCTCCGAAATAAGTCATAAAAATATACTGCTCATTTAAAAATGCTCAGAAACGCTTTTTTACCATTCTGTGGGGATAAGCTCATAAACGCTCGGCGATATTACATTTTGTAGTTACGACTTTGACATCTGACTCTGCAATATGAATGGAAGAATTATATTTATATCATAATGACCAATTCACCCAACGATATGATCATCATTAAATTCTCAAGTGAATTTATACTCTGGCGAATAAATTAAGATTAAATCAAATAGATTTATAATAAATACTGTATTCCATACATAAAAAGCTATTTATTCAAATTCATTCATACTCGGTATTTTGTGATCATTGACTATGTAGCATTATCAGTAAGTGTTAAAGTATAAGTACTTAGTTAATCATCAGAAAAATAGCAAGTTCTGGTCCAGAATTCAAGTAGAAGTCACTACGTATAATATAGGTCTACTCTGGTCAATGTCCTTACAAAGGTTGTCAAATTTGGCGGTAAAACTCATAAAGACACAGACAACCAAAAAAAACCCGAAATCACAAATATCAACTGAGCAACTCAAAATCACGCACCGCTCTTAGAATATATTTATTATTAAAAATAATTAATCTAAAGGGGTGGATCTAAGTTTACTCTGTGGATATTCATTTAGGTGTGTTTTAATTGCATGCACCTTTATTCATTCAAATCAACAATGCTCGTACTATTACAACATTTTTATCAAGAACAATGTTGATAGATGTCAATGTTATTTGGTATTTTTTTTTTATACTTTTGAATTTCTATAAATATGTCACTGTTCTTTTTTAAATGATATTTCATTCTCGTATTACAATACAGTCGAATTAAAACATATAGGGCAAACGAACCGCATTACTTTAGGGCAATTACATCGCTGCTGAATAAAAAAAAACAATGTTTGAATTTATCGTAATTTATTTGAATTAAAAAAAATAATAAACATTGCTACAACTCTGAACAAATTATTGTTATCGTTTAACCGCCAACTGTTTTGATTGTATCTTTTATGTTTACAGAAAAAAACTAGACCCCACACTGTGTACTTTTAGGACAGGAAAGTTTATAAGAGACAAGTAAAAGACACCGAGTTCTTCGTTGACAATCATCATTTAACACAAAGTGTTTTATATTGTGTTTTGAGCACTTACCTTAGGAGTCAAAGTTTTATATTTATAACTTAAATACTTGTTGATTAAAAGTAAACATATTTAAACTTTATCTGTAGGACATCACTATGAAGCTACGGAGAAAGTTTGAAATCGATTCACCAAACCATAACGAAAAGTCAAGAAAAACGAATTGGGGACAAAATAATTGTCAAACCACGATAAAAACCATAGCCCTCCCCCTTCCCTTTTTTCACAGACGGGGGACTATAATAATCGAAGGAAACTACAGATTTTTTAACGGAATTTTCAAATTTTGTATTTACAAAGTGCACATAGTAGAGCTGTAAACATATCGTTTCTGTATACCATATTGTTTGAAGATGGAAGATTCAATATTCCATAATTTCTATCACTCCTTTCTTTTGATAGCTAGGCCCACTCGTATGCATAGGAAGATTTTTTTTTTAATTTTTTAAAGAAAATGTTTGTGCAAAAGCACATACAACCTTACTCGGGTGTCTTTTGGTGGAAGAAGGCAAATAGAAACAGCAGTAATGTTGTTTAGAATTAATCATCCTACTGTTGTATTTCAAAACAAATATTGAAAAACATAGAACGCCTACGGTGAACTGGTAATCCTCGGTAGACTAGTCCAGACGAGTGACTAGGGGAGATCCTGATCAGTCCGTACAGTATACAGTCGTCACTAACCCGTGCTACAGTCAAATTACAATAAATACGTTAGAATACATTTTGAACTAGATTGCGGTACCATGCAAATTGAGTCATGAATACATGACAGAAAAAGAAGAAGAAGAAACCTATGCTTGAAATTGTGCGATTTTTTTTAATTCTTAAGTCCTACGCTCCCATTTTTACACGTGAAAATCTTCGATCAATTACAATAGGTTAACAATTATGATAGAACATTAACTACATAGATATTTAACTTTGTATACATGGTTAAGTTGCACAAAAATAATGAGGTAGAATATATTGCATAAAAATCATAATTATCTTTTTTGAGACTGAACCAAAGAAGTAAGATAATTTGGGGCCAGACTTGGGACGAGGGTGGTCCTCCGTAAGGGACAAACTTGGTCATCACCACATGATTCATATGTTCCTAAATCATGACTTCGCCAATGGAAAATTACAGCTTGTCTTTTTAAAAAAAAACCATTTATCAAATTATAATTTTAGCATATTTTACTCGGTTTTAATATATATTTTTTCTTTGCATTACTGCAAAATTTGTTAAAGTTTTTATCTGAGCGATTACTAGTATCTAATCAGTTTGCAAAACAAAAAGGATACCTTAGGTAAATTATCAATTCTATACAGATGTACATTAACATGCATAAATTACAGACAGGAATAACAAAATATGGGCGGGGGTATAAAAGATGTATTGAAAACTGTGACATTTGATTTTAGATTATTTTTCAAGGAGATCTAATAAATTGGGCAAATATGACAAACTATTTGACAAGTTTTGTTTGGATTGTTTAAATGCTATCGACAGGTATAGATTTCATATTCTTTGACTAAAACAAAAACAGAGATTTCCAGTGTGTAAAATCCCATTTGTAGATGAGAAGATTGTTCACAGTCAAACAATTTAGCGGAAAAATTGACCTTGGTCTACACTCCCTCCAGCACTGACCATAGCCTTGATCAAACATACTGAGAAAACAGTCAGATACCTATACAATATACGTATGCAAGGTTCGATATACGTTCAGAATCCTATGGACATCTATTGTGGACTGTCAGAAGGGGATGTAAATAAGCCGATGACTTTTGTACATCAAAGTGAGATCATTAAAAACAATTTCTGATTGTTGGAAAAAAAAAATTAATATGTTCATAATAGAAATAATTGTGTTGTAAAACCTGCGATCCCATTTGAATACTGCAATTAGATTAAAAAGCGGATGGCTTTTTTTTTTTGCAGTTTTCAAGAATCTACGGCCTGCCAGCGTTCTAAATTGCAACCCTGCGATTATTCCTGTGCAAGTAAGTAAAAATAAATGTTCAATTGTTGTTAGATGCGATTTTGGCAAACTATGGAGATGTCAAAAACAAAAACACTTTTCACTTTGG
Organism: Magallana gigas; assembly: GCF_963853765.1. Classification (NCBI taxonomy): domain Eukaryota; kingdom Metazoa; phylum Mollusca; class Bivalvia; order Ostreida; family Ostreidae; genus Magallana; species Magallana gigas. The sequence goes on from NC_088855.1 coordinate 8,963,668, forward strand.
AGTCTTACAGAGGTGGACAGTCGTGGCCATTTTTAGAATATAGTTTTGTCATTAAGATTAAGATCTCTGTATTTGGATGAAAATATTTAAATCTAAATTTTAAAAAAGCTTAGGATTTTTTTCTTTCCTAGATTTTTTATGACCAAAAATATCAAATTCAAAATCTTAATGTACAGATCTGATGGATAATTATTTGAGTATATAACCTTATACATTTAACTTAGACACGATTTGACTTAAAATTTTCAAATTTTATTGTTCCATTTTCAACGTTTATAATGATAAATATAGAAGTTTATTATGCTATGTAAAAATTTGACAGATACAAGCTATAAGCAAGATACAGAGTTCATAATTCTTTGTTTTGTAAACAAAACTCGAATATTGTTATTGTTTAACTATATGTTGTATTGGTGTAAGTTTCATTCAAATGTAATTTTCTTTTGTTGATAATAGTATTTATGAAGATATTGAATTAGTTTAAATTGTTTTTTACAAGTCATTTTGTATAAGAAATGGTAATTATCTACTTTACAATTTTTGTAAACAACCATAAGACTCGAGCTTTGTTTACATAACAATCAATTCTTACCTCTGAATCTCGCTTGTAACTTGACTTTAACATTCAATCTTTAAGTCAATCATTACAAATGCACCAGTAAACCATTTTATACATAAAAATTAGAAATAAAATTTTTGATCTCAAATCGTGTTTAAGTCTCTTTAATAAATCAATTATGTATGATAAATAACATTGTTTTGAAACCATGCATTTTGCATGCTCCTCTTTGTAGTGTTCAAATATATCATACAGTTTCCAACTCTTTTATTAAATATAAAGGTTAATTTAAATAGGTACATGCTTTGAGAAACACATCCCTTAATGTCTTGCAAATATGCATATAAAGAAGTGTAACCAGAGATGCGCTTATTAAATATACAAGACACGGTGGTTCTTTCGTCAAACTCGCAACAAAAATTGTTCCCCGAGGAGTATTTCATTATACTAAACCTTTTTAGTAATAGTAAGATCATAGGAAGAGAAATCTTTGTCATGAAGAATGGGCGGAGCGGAGCGAAGCTGACAAATTTAAGACTGCGTGAATTGTAACGAAACAGAGTTGCCTCTTTTAATTACTCAAATCTTTACACAGTTTATAAACGTTTATGCTAAACTTTTAGAAAACTCGCAGATGAAGTGTTTATGCAAAACTGGGTGTAAAATAATTAAGCAAGTAGGAGAAAAAAAATCTTAGAACCATTTTAACAAGACCTTGGGCTTTTGGTTGGACGTAGCTGTCTATCACTTGCGTCAAAACAAGTTAAAAATGACGCAGTTTCAAGCGAAATATGCACCAATTGCGTAGTCTTAGCTCAAAAGCCAGACAAATCTTGTTGGTTGATTTCAAAGAGCCATGGCTGAGTAGCCAGCAATGAAATAGACAGGCCTACGTAACACTTGCTGTTTGATACATATACCGAAAGTCCAAGCTCTTGTTAAAATGGTTCTATTTATAACAATTCATTAGATACATGTTTGAAAACGTTAAATATATTTACATTTATTCTTAAACTTGTACGATTTATATCTCGGTTTCCTACTCTTAAAAAAAAATCAAAGTATTTCTTCGTTGTTCTACTTTTACAAGTCCTCATATATCAGAGACCAAAGACCTAAATGTATGCGCATTACAACAGTCAAATCAACTAATATTTCACATCTGGCCAATATTTGGAGGTATAAGTTATAATCCAGTTATACAACTAAGACCAGGAAGTTCAAAATCGCCTATTTTGATAGTGATATTGATGAATTGATTACATTGGGATTCATGTCGCCTAGGAAAGATTGGTTAAATGAGCTACTATTGTTTCTTTAGTTATCTACTTTACGAATGTATAGTAATTGAGCATTAAACATAAAAGGAATTTCTATAGATAATAGATTGATCAAATGTGTTCATTTGTGTTCATTTCTAAACGATAAGGGAAACACTTTTGCGATGAAAACTAAACCGCGATTAATCATTCTCTATCATGTTGGAGATGTTACAGTAATGGTATATATAGACAGAAAAATAGAATAATATGGTAAATTTTTGTTATAACTTTTCAAAAACTACTTTGTGTACAATCAGATATATAAAACACTCGATATTAAATGTCAGCGAATATCAAATACCCGGTATTGAAATCTGAGTTATACGGTATGTTTGATGTTTGTATCGTCGTTATGAATATTTATTTATTTATTTATAAGAATACTTACTGACTCCCTCTCCCGAGAAAGAAACATAAAATAATTTAAATAAAGCAATGAGTTACAATAAGAGATCCACTGCAATGTTTAATATACAGAAAATAGCATCACACAAGTACGTGTACACTGCGCCGGATAATTAATTAGGTGAGATATTTACCTTTAAAAATTAATATCCCATCGGAAAATGATAATTCCCATAGGAGAATTGACTCTCCTACAGAATGATATAGACAATCCTATAGGATTTTTTAAAAGTCCTGTAGGAATTATATTTCCTATAGGAGAATGGTAATTCCTGTAGGAATTTGATTCAGACATGTAGTTTTCCTATAGGATATTAAATTTTCCTATCGGATTTGAAATTCCTATAGGAAGTTCTTGTATTCCGATAGGAAATTTCAAAATACCTATATTGATTTTCCTATAGGAAAAATTATTTTCCTATAGGAATTTATTTTTGAAAGGTAAATATCTTACCTGACAGGTGAGATACACTGATAACAAAGGTGGTTGTTAACTCTTTAAGCAATGGTCTATCATATGGCATATTTGAATTTTTCGATATATGCAGCTTAACCGGGTGCAAAAATGCCACCTTGGCACTGGCATAATTATCCGGCACAGTGTTTGAATAAATTGTTAAAATAAATTAATATTTTTTTCTTTTTTTCTTGCCAATGTTAAGTATCAGGATCTCTTGTGGGTTTTTTTTTACAATTTAAATAAGCGTTTTACATTTGTTTACTTTTATTGCAATATGTTATGTCGACTTTTTAATTTGTCAACTTAATTAACTTTTTAAAATTTACGAGAAAGAAATTCTGACATATAGCATGTTTGTATTTGGACCATCACAAACAAACCAATTCTTCAACGTTCTGTTTGGTTGACAAATTTTTATTTGTCATTTTTCATGCAAAATGTGACAGTATTTAATGTTCAGGATATCAAGAATTCAGGTGGACTTGTCACAGGAAATTTAGTTTTTGAAATGTTCATAATTAAAAAGGTTAATTATATATATATATATATATATATATATATATATATATATATATATATATATATATATATATATATATATATATATATATATATATACTTTCAGGCTTCAAAGTAATGATAAATGATTAAAGATGCTTGTTTTATACAAAATATACAAATTGAATTATTTACACTGATTTTTGTTTGGATTGAGTTTTTAATTAGTCATATATTTTCATTATAAATAAGCCCAAAGAATATTTATATGATGATGGATAACTGGCTTCACTGAAGATTGGTCCTTTACGCTTCAAGATGTTTTCTTACATTTTGATAGTGGAGTTAGTTTTTGAATCATCACACATTGAATATAAATATGTGTGAAAAAGTAGGATACTGTAGATTACAAAATAAATAAGTTTATTAGATGATGGAGAGAGTAAATAACTTCTCGGTAAGAAATGTGTTACTTTAAAATTAAGCAACGTTGAAGGCAACGACATATTGATTTTATCAGTTTTCAGCATTTAAATTACTTTGATAGTAAAGTCTCAAGATATTGCTATTTCTTCACTTTGATATTTATTTAAAGGTTATGGTCTCGTTAATTCCCTTGAGACAAACAGATATATCACTCTTTGACCCTGTAGGTATAAATCATAATTTAATTCAACCGTAAAGGCTGTCTTACTTTATCCAGGTCATCTAATTAACTCAACGAAGTGTGTTTTGTTCGATATAAAGTATTGATATCACTATACACGGGTGATATCTGCCGTATAAATTTGTTTTCGTTATAACGAGAATTTTCTATCGTTTTTTAATATAATTAAAAGTATGTCGTAATGATAGAAAAAATGTTTCTTAAAATAAAGAAATCTAAAAATTAATATACACATGTCCTACTTTTCATGTCAATGCGAGATCTTTTCTCGTAATTAAAAGAATATTGTCAACCTGTTTTAATACAAATAATTGTGTTTGTATATGCAGATTTTATGTTTTAATTTATTGGATAGTGGGTGTTGTCTGCGGGAACTCCACCACATACACAACTTGAAACCGTATCATCTCTGATGCCAAAATTTTTTGAATATATCTTATAAATTTATATTTCTTTTAAAGTGTGAAAAATAAATATCAAAGCATATTGATTTCGTGTCATATCTGATGTAAACTCGTTTGCATTTCTCTTATTTTTATTTCTTCTTCAGGATGAAAAATTTAACTGATTTGGACACACAACAGTTTTGGGCGGAAGTGGAACATGAGGAGATCATCAAGAGAATCCCAGTCGCAGTTGTTGTCGGTTTATTCTCCGTAGTAGGAATTATGGGAAATTTTCACATCCTGATAGTTTTCTCTCGAAACCTCAACAACTTTTCGACCTATCACGTCATGGTCTCAGCTCTTGCAGTTTCGGACTTGTTCGTCTGCGCGACGTATCTTCCCGTGGAAATAACAATGGTGATGAAACCCTTCTCCTTCGATTATGACCTAACATGCCGCCTGGCTCTTCTCAACAGCTATGTTTGGGGAATATGGTCGGCTTTCCTAACAGTTCTGATAGCCGTAGAGAGATATCGACGAATTTGTTATCCTGTTCGGGAGCAGATTTCATGTTCTACAGCTCGGAAATTCTGTTTGGTTCTGTTTTTGATAGCCACGTTTAATGCTGCCCCGATCGGTTACATTGCGGGAACGCACACAGTTGCACTCTCAAACGACACCAATGGCTACGAGTGTTTCGTTAGTGACGATCTAAAAGAATCTTATATACCAACCGGCTACTTCTTTTTCCTTCTTTTCGAGGTTCTTGTCTTAGGGTTTGCTATTGTGTTACTGTATCTCCCCATTAGAAGAGCTATTCAACGGAGTAACACTTTACGAAAACACCACGCGAAAATCAGCGAAAGTGAAACCACACAGGTGTCATCGGGAAAGACCGAGGAATCCATAAGCAGATTGTCGAAATCCCTCAAATATACCGAAAATTATGACATTCCTCAAATAAACATCGAAGATGCCGACAAGGCAGACATAAACCATTCACCCGATTTTCAAAATATCATGAAAATGGCGGCAAACGAATCGACAAAAGAATTAAACTCTGCCCAATCAGAGGACAAGGGTCCAAACGCCCTGAAGATCTCGCTGAGTGTTTCGTCTGTTTGCAGCCTAGATTACAGCAAAATGCAGGCAACACGGTCCATGTCCGCTAAGCCTTTGTGTTCAACAAGAAGGTTTATGATCAACAACGCTGTTACAAAGGTCACCATTGGCCTGTTTCTTATCAGCATCATATTCTTCGTGACCCTCATCACGTTCCTTGTTTTGACGCTCCTCCGGATCCTGGCGGAAGAGACACTGAGTGGGATGTCCGTAACTGAGGCCTATATATTCCTGTTTGGTTTTGAACTCGGATATCTTAACCATGTTGTTAACTGTTTTATATATTTCTACAGTGACCGTCGCTTCAGGAAAGAGGTACAGACAATGTATTCCTGTCGTCCACGAAAATGATATCAGTGGTATTACTAAAGACATGACTGTTTACCATCCTTCAAGACATGACTGTTTACCATCCTTCAAGTATTCATAAACTGTATATATTTTCATTCATGAAATAAGATATGCATGCAAAAGTAATTAGATGTATTAAATAGTGTTATATTTTAACTGTTGTATAAAAACAACAAGTAAATCATGACAAAACTAGCACTTAGCTAGTAACTAGCATCATGTTAAAGCATAGTTGCAATATCAGAACAAACACAAGAGCGTTCAAGGCCCGACAAATCCCCCCGTACCCAGGATTTTGAAATGGCATATGAACATATGAAAAATCTTTACATTTGAAGCTATGCAGCAGTACATGTACATGTATAAGATAGAACTACATTCTCTGACAAATACATAATATACAATAATACATGTAGGCTACTTGGTACTTATCTCTTTTGTTTGATTTGATGCCTTCTAAGCATTACAGCATGATCACATATCTGTGCTAGCGCTTTTTTTTATCCGACATTGTATGTACAGAACATGAACATGACGTTTTTGTTGTATATAAATGGTATTAGATATTTCCAATAAAAAACAAAACATGTTTACGTAAAAGTAAATGAATTAAAAATAAAACGCCGTCTATAGGATTCGAACACCCTATCAATCGAGAAGGATGGACTACGAGCGACCGCCTATCACAGTGAGCTACGTTGACACATTCGATTGAAGAAATTTAACTCTTTGACAATAATCAATAAAGTAAAACGTTTTTGGTGAAAATCACAAATTTGAGCCATAATGGGTCTAGACTTCATCTTAAAAAATCAATAATAAAAATCAAAATAAACTTATTCTTTAAATAAAAGTACTTTTAGGATGGAGTCAGGACCCATTCATACCTAATTTTACAATTAAGAACAGTGAATGATCCAAGATTTAGGCAAAAAACGATGTGCACCTTAATTTGGAAACATATATCTGTCATGTTTATAGAATGAAAGCACAATATTGACTTGCATCGTGAAATCTATACTGAAAACAATTCATACAAGTCAGAAATTGATATTCTAACTTCAAATGAAATTCTATCGTCTTCATTGCTCCGAGTGGGGGATATACAACGCCTTGTACGCCCCTGTTCTTTATTGAGAAGTTTTAATCTTTAGATGATTATTAGTGGAGAAGACGAAGAAGAATTTTATTTTGACAGATAATTACGGCGTTTCCAAACTGTTCAAATATGTTGCAAAAGGTGGACTTGTAGGTGGGCTTGTAGTACTGCATATCTGATATAAAAACAATCACAAAATTAACATTAACACGTTTGAAATTGCCATGCCTTTTGAAAGATATTGTACTGCATGACTGATCGGGCTTGTATCACTGACCAGAGGCAAGATCAAGAACCTCATTTTCAATCACCATTGGTGTAATGCTTAATGAATCACATGAGAGGTAAGTCACAAAAGGAATCGGGTATATGGAACAATTCTGAGAGAGGTGTACATCCTGGCATTGACAGGCGTTAATGTACAAGTCAGTACAATCGACGATTTCAAACCATAATGTTAAAACAGAGTAGGCATAGTTTTGTGTCATGCTGACACACACACACTATATATATATATATATATATATATATATATATATATATATATATATATATATATATATATATATGTGTGACATTTATTCCGTGCGTAGCCATTTTGCCTTGAAATTGGTTAACCAAAAACAACATTCAAATGTTGTTCTCTGTTCTGCTAATGTCTTATTCAACATTTTTAAGTCCAATAAAGATTAATTTCAAATTTATTCTTGAAAGTTGGTTAACCAACGACATCACTTAAGTTTATACACAATTGGGTGTTTTTTAACAATTTTCATGGCATATTTTTTTAAAGCTCGTTCAACATTAATTTCAAAGCTTCTACAGAACTCAGCGTATACATGAATCTTTCTTTCTTTGGTTTCTTCTTTGTCATAGACAATGCAATTTCTTAACATTGCTAAGTGATGAAGATTTACGCCTACAAATCGCTTTACCTTTTGGAACGCTTAAACCTTGTTCTGAGATAATCATTGGTTTGTAAACTCGGGATTGTTTAAGTACTTTATATACTAGAATGTTTATCGTTCTCTTAGTATCACTGTACCGGTATTTGAATTTTAGAAGACTTTTTTTCTTTTTCTACAATTAAAAACATCTATCATTGGTATCCCAAGCATTGTTCTCTGTAAAATTGGTAACAAGAGAATTACAAAAATACATGATGATGTTGTTTACATACAAAGAAGGGGGACGTACAAGGCCTGAAAGATTCCCTGTATTTAGAAATTAAGAACAACAAATGCCGTTCAGAAGAAATGTTTAAATATGCAACAGTACATAATTTACTAGAAGTAGTATTTACAATATCTGTTAAAACAATCATTTATGTATACAAGATCACAATACCTTTCTACAAGTTCACAATAACTTGTTTACAAATTCACGTTATCTTCTCAACTAGTTCACAATGACGTATTCATGTCTTTTAGTTCACAAAATCGTTTAGTCTACAATGTCTGATATGTTTCATAATAAATTCTAAAATGTTCACGATATTTTCCAGTAAACCACGTAAAGTTGATATGAAATACCATATCTATTATTTTACATTTTTGTGTCTTCCTCAAGATATCTACCAGTCTACATTTTCCCCTGGCTACTTGTCTACTATATATCACATTTTTCATTGTATCTATCTATTACATGCACATAAAAAACATATAACAATTCTTTATCTTATCATTGTCAGGAAAGCTATTATCATAGCAAAATAGATAAATCTGGATATAGAAAGTGTATTTAGTGTATATAATTGACCAAGTTTTGAAAATTTTCTTCATTTCCAAGATTTAAAAAGTTCAATGTTCCGAGAAATTTTCACCCACTTTTTGTTACATCATTCTTCTTTATTGTTGTCATAACTTATATTCCGGAACAACTAATTTCAGTATGTAGTTTTAACATAATAAATAAAAGTCAATAAACATTTTATATAAAGTCACCAACTACGATGCATTAAAATTCGCCTATGTTTATTGCAATCCAATACCCAAGTTCATATTATCTATTTATTATAATAGCGTATCATAGCGTATATGTGCATGTACATATCTTTAGCCATTTTTGGGAGTTGATTTTAATCAACTCTCTTATGCTGTCACTCTGGCAAACCGAAAGTGAAACAGTGTTTGGACCTAAGCACAAATCATCATCGCTGACAAGTCTTATAGTTCTTGAATATAATAGAAAAATTCGATGTAATGTATGCTGAAGCATTGTTTTTCAAGGAAACTTATCTATAAACACTTTGAAAATAGTAAGATTTTATATAATACAAACAATTTAGATATTTATGTAGTCTCATGTATTCATACGCCAGAATTTAATATAGTCTCGTTCAACCAAAAACTCGGCTATCTCCGTAAATCTCCGACAAACAGAGAGGCTCTCTTGCTTGTCGGAGATTAACGGAGACAGCTGAGCGTCTGGTTGAACGAGACTGGAGTTCAATATCAATAGCGCATGGATCCATACAATTTTTAGAATTGTTTCGATTACTAATACATAGTTTGAAATCTATCTTTAAATATTACACAACATGATTCATATGGGGTTTCTCTAAATTCTTGTCTGAAAAGTCTAATTAAAGTTCATATTATAAAAAAAGTGCGTAATTTAAATACAGACTAGAAACTAATTGCCACGCAAGATAAGTTGATTTTAAATACGTGTAAATGATAATCGATAAAATCAACTCCCGTTAGTACTTCAGTACTTTGATTTATATTTCGTCTTAAACAGCTAAATCATATCGCTAAAACCTATGTTTTTATCTTTATTTTGTAATTATTGGTGATGGTCCTTTTCATATATTTGGTAACATTTTATCTTAATAGACAAAATTCCCTAGGAAAATAGGAAAATGATCCAAAAAAGATTAAAACGCTACACAGATACACGTACGATATAAATAACGGCTCCAACAGTTAGTTCAGTTTTGGAAGCAGAAAAGAAACATTTTCTTGTTTTTTGAAAAATACGCATGAGTTCATAAGGCCAGATATTAGTCACGTGGCCGTTTTGCTCTTCGTGCTTTTCTGGGGGAAAAAGGCATCTCCTCCCCCAAATAAAAACAGGAGAAAATATCACTAAAAAAACACCACACATACACACAAAAGTTTGACTTAATTAATATTAAATAGTATCGCTCGTTTGAATTTGAAAAGCTGACGGTCAAAGCAAATGATATCGATATTCTTTCATCGGTTCGCAAATTACATGAATTAGACTTTCTAAACATTTTAAATGCATAGAGAAATTGTCACACTGCGATTCTAGTAAACGAAGTCTAGTGAAACATTTTCATACAGATATTCTATTTCAGTCTCTATAGATTTGGATTGGTCAAGAAACAGTCCAGAATAGACCCCCCCCCCCCCCGTAAACCCTCGCCCGTATCCTCCCGGCATGTTTTTTTTTTCTCTCTTTCAATGGAAGGAGACAGTGCGGTTTGCAAATACACGCTGAAACGTATGGTGTCCGGATAGGGCCATTTGAGTTAGCGCGACATAGCCTTTAAATAAACGCGCCGTCGCGTTAACGCAACTATGCACAACGCACCGTCACGCTAACATACAACACGCCGTCGCGCTAACCTGGCACAATTTTGCACAACACACCATCGCGCCAACACAACTTTGCACAACACGCCGTCGCGCCAACACAACTTTGCACAACACGCCGTCGCGCTATCGCAGCTTTGCAAGTTTCACAGTCTATAATACGAAGTCGTGTCAGGAAATATCAGTAACATATTATATGTACAGTGTATTTTTGGAATTAAGAATTTGATTAACACGTGAATTTCAATCAACATGGGTAGTTGACACGAGTTCCTGCTAGACTGAGGAACTTGCACAGTTGCGTTAGCGCGACGTCGTGTTGTTCAAAGTTGTGTTAGCGGGATGACGCGATGTGTGTATGCGGTATGGCGTGTTGTTCAAAGTTTCCTTAGCGCGACGGCGCGTTGTATGTAAGCGCGACGAGGTGTGTTGAAAAGTTGCGTTAGCGCGACGGCACGTTGTGTGCTAGTGCGACGACGCTTTTATCTGAACGTGATGTCGCGCTAACGCAAATGTTCTAACCTGACACCTTGGTAACATAAACCACATGTCATTTTCAGTTTACCTCCAAGTAGAATTTCAGTTAAATCATACGATTAATAAAACAACTCTTTCTTTCTGCACTTGGTTCTACGAAAGAAGAAAAGGGCCACATAAACAATATTTTTATCTCGTTATAACGAGTAAAAATCTCGTTATTAGGAGTTAATTTTATCGTTATTACGAGAAAGGTCCCATTATTACGAGTTAATTTTCTCGTAATTACGAGAAAATATCTCGTTATTACAGGAAATGTTCTCGTTATTACGAGAAAAGATTTCGTTATTACGAGTTTATTATCTCGTATTTACGAGAAAAGATCTCGTTATAACGAGTTAATTATCTCGTTATTACGAGAAAAGATCTCGTTATAACGAGAAAAGATCATGCTATTACGAGAAAAGGTTCATATAAAATGGTGCGTTTCCAAGTGGATGGTTCACACTTTCAGTCTATCTTTTTCTTTCCAGAAACGTTTATTCAATTTTGATTTAAGAAATGAAGATAATAATTTTTCTATTGATCGACGTATCAAAGAAAAAATTGACCGGAAAACTTCATCAATGCGCGTAGCGCATTGATGAAAAAGTTTTCCGGTCAATTTTTTCTTTGATACGTCGATCAATAGAAAAATTATTATCTTCATTTCTTATCATTTAATAAAACATTTTCAAATGAAAAAATGTGAAGTGTCATTGATCAAAAATGTAAATAATGTAAATGAAGCGGCGCGTATGAATACAAAACAACAACAGCAACAATATTCAAAATGGATTCGCCTTCAGCTGATGCAGAGCTACTGGGCTGAATTTAATGGATTAAACACAAATAGTGAGTTAAAATCTGAACCAGCTGAATTGAAAACGAAAGGAAAATACATGCGGTAGCTTGTGATATCATTCACTGTGCAGAAAAACTCGTATTAAAACTAGTTTTCATGTGAGATCGCTGGAATATGCAACTGGACATAACCATCCAAGGAAAAGCGATCGTGGACGAAAATAACTGATATGCCGACAGAGAATAGTATGTATAAGCGACTTTCGTAAACTTTGTGGTAACTAGATAGCCAGTGATGCACTTAAATGGTATATCAGCCGCTTGGAATGCGCAGAAGGAGTTGATGCATCACTCATAGCTTTTCTTTACGACGCTTATTCTGATGACCGATCATCTACGTGTGTTAATGTAAAAATTATCGTTACCAAATTTGAACAGCAGTGTTACCGTGAAAGTTTATAGGCCTATATGTTCGTTATAATATTCCTGGAAAAGGAACAGCCAGCCTCGCTGTAAATGTTGATTGATCTCAAGCAGACGAAATCGTGAGAAGACGCTTAATTTTCTATTTCGTGAATCAAACAAAGTGTTTTGTTTATTTTTGAAGGTTAAACTTTCAAGTTTTTATATTCACAAGTTTGCATTTTGTTTGCTGACAATAAAACAGACACAACTTTACATTTTGTTGACAGTGTTTATCTTTGAAATTCCCGTTCTATAAATAGTGTTAGATCAGAGCAGTTGAGAAAAGTAGATCCGGCAAAAATTTTATTGATGCAGGTATCAAAGAAATTTTTCAACCAATCAGAAGCGCCGATATCTCATCAAACGAATAAATATTAAATGATTAATTAATCATTTAATATTTATTCATTTGATGAGATATCGGCGCTTCTGATTGGTCGAAAAATTTCTTTGATACCTGCATCAATAAAATTTTTGCCGGATCTACTTTTCTCAACTGTTCTGATCTAACACTATTTATAGAACGGGAATTTCCAAGATAAACACTGTCAAGAAAATGTAAAATTGTGTCTGTTTTATTGTCAGCAAACAAAATGCAACCTTGTGAATATAAAAAATTGAAAGTTCAACCTTCAAAAATAAACAAAACACATTATTTGATTCACGAAATAGAAAATTAAGCGTCTTCTCACGATTTCGTCTGCTTGAGATCAATCAACGTTTACAGCGAGGCTGGCTGTTCCTTTTCCAGGAATATTATAACGAACATATAGGCCTATAAACTTTCATGGTAACACTGCTGTTCAAATTTGGTAACGATAATTTTTGAATTTACACACGTACAAGATCGGTCATCAGAATAAGCGTCGTAAAGAAAAGCTATGAGTGATGCATCAACTCCTTCTGCGCATTCCAAGCGGCTGATATACCATTTAAGTACATCACTGGCTATCTAGTAACCACAACGTTTACAAAAGTCGCTTATACATACTATTCTCTGTCAACATATCAGCTATTTTCATCCACGATCGCCTTTCCTTAGATGATTATGTCCAGTTGCATATTCCAGCGATCTCGCGTGAAAACTAGTTTTATTACGAGTTTTTCTGCACAGTGAATAATATCACAAGCTATCGCATGTATTTTCCTTTCGTTTTCAATTCAGCCGGTTCAGATTTTAACTCACTATTTGTGTTTAATCCTTTAATTCAGCCCAATAGCTCTGCATCAGCTGAAGGTGCATCCATTTTGAATATTGTTGCTGTTGTTGTTTTGTATTCATACGCGCCGCTTCATTTACATTATTTACATTTTTGATCAATGACACATCACATTATTTTATTTGAAAATGTTTTATTAAATGATAAGAAATGAAGATAATAATTTTTCTATTGATCGACGTATCAAAGAAAAAATTGACCGGAAAACTTTTTCATCAATGCGCTACGCGCATTGATGAAGTTTTCCGGTCAATTTTTTCTTTGATACGTCGATCAATAGAAAAATTATTATCTTCATTTCTTAAATCTTCAATATTATAATTCCACTCCGATGTAAATACCAGGTATTCCTAGTCGTAAAAAATCACAATTTTATTTGTTATATATGACTTATATGACAATATAGTTTCAATCATAGATAAACAGGATTTACTCGAATTGTGTGTTATATGTTCATATACAACCTATATGTATATCTAAAATAATTGATTTTGTATGTTAACATTTTAGAGTCTTAAAACAAATAACGTGTATCCTTATTCTCAATAAATAATTCAATGAAATTTCTTTAAAACTGCTTGGTCCGATTTTATATTAAATTTGGTGTATGCTTTTAAACGATAATTATATGCTAAGTATATGTATAATAAAAGACATCGCAATAGTTCAAACACTTTCCATAAAGAGAAATTATGAAACGCGCCATTTCAAATAGATCTTTTCTCGTAAAAACGAGATAATTAAGTCGTAAAAAACGAGATAATTAACTCGTAATAACGAGATCCTTTCTCGTAATAACGAGATAATTAACTCTTTATTACGATAAAAGATCTCGTAATTACAAGATTATTAACTTGTAATAACGAGATCTTTTCTCGTAATAACGAGTTAATTATTTCGTTTTTACGAGAAAAGATCTCGTTATAACGAGATAATTAACTCGTTATTACGAGATCTTTTCTCGAATTACGAGATAGTTAACTCATAATGACGAGATCTTTTCTAGTACATACGAGATAAAAATATTTTTTCTGTGGCCCTATTCGTCTTTCGTATGGTACTTATTCAGACTTAGGTTTTTTTCATCACATGGTACATTTGTCTGTATTTTTTTCTCAACTTCTCCAGATTGCAGTCATTTTCGAAAGTCTGAAATAAAGGCCAATGAGCAAAGTTCCGCGCTCACGTTATCTACTGTAATGTTTGACAACCTTCACGTTACTGTAATGTTTGACAACCTTCGACCCCTGTCTCATGCTCTAGACTAATTTGTAAAATCAAACATATATACATTTACTTAAAAACAGAACGGAAATCATTTCATAAGCCACAAGTTTTATATGTATTTTTCATATCTATTTTCTTTTAAATATACAATTAGATATTTTTTCTTTCCTTCCTCTGTTGGTTATAACTTTTTTAAAACTCTTATGTACGTGTAGAATTTAACATAATAATAAAATGTTGCGGCAGGGGTCGCGTTGACCCATGATGGTCTTCTGGTGGGAAAAGGCGGGCTGAAAAGGGCATTTACCAGTGCAGCTTTGCATTATTGAAGTGTTGTTGAAGAGTTAACTCTCTTTGTTTCTTAAATAAATCAAGCCTATTCAGGTTTGCACTCCGATGCATAAATTGTTCGTCTACGGAAAAATAGACAACAATCTTAATATCGCTACAATATATCTCCTCCTTATGTCATTTACAATGTTTTAAAGATTTTAGTCCCTCTCTCTCTCTCTCTCTTTATATATATATATATATATATATATATATATATATATATATATATATATATATATATATATATATATATACTTTTAAAATGGTGATTAAAATGGTTACATTTTCAAATAAGATACGTTCATTCTTTAATTTTGCATAATTTGAGGGAAATGAGCTCCTTGAAAACTGTACGTAACAATATATCGGTATAGATGACGTTTTGTGTAAACTACTTGTCGTTGATGTTTTTTTTTTCTTCATATTTCACATTTTTATTCATTTCATGTTAAAAAATAAGCTGCAAAATTGAAAAAGTCACTTGGATATATATATATAACTTTGCCCGATGGTCAGGATATCTTATCCCGAGAAGCCCGAAGGACTGTTATTGTTTATCTAGAAGAAGTTATCATATACCAGCCAATTTCATTTAGAGAGGGGGGGATGTTATGTAAAGAATGGCTTCGTATATCTCTAGTGGTAAATTTTCTTTAACATACACGTTATATTGTTATAACATGTGCTTAGTCTTTTTTTATACAATCGGTATGTCCTCAGTTTACCATTTGGTTTATCCCAATCATTGTAAGCAATTCAAGGCATTCTCTTTCATTTAATTCAAACAATATTTTCTAAATATGTACCATTTTTTATTCAGATATGACTCAACAATATTACTCAAATTGCTTTTCTATACATCTTTTTATAACCTTATACTCCCACGAACGTTTAATTGTGATTGACCAAATATGAATGTTCTTAATCAACCTATTATCATTTGCATCTTGTATGTGAAAAAAGTACTACAAGGCTTTTTTGTGTGTGTATGCTGGGCATCATCCTAGGTCACCGCGGGTTCCGATATTGGAAGCGTTCTTTTAGGCACCCAAAGATAGGCCCTATAGCGAAGCGGCCCGGCTTATTGGCAGTCTGGGTCTGGAGCTTACGGCGGATTTTTGTCCCCAGATCCTGCACCCTTATACATTACGGGTGGCACAGGGAACTAGAGAATAAAAATAGATGCATTAACTATAGGAATGAATAAGTTCCATAGCTGCTGAATTGTACTGAGCTCAATTGTAAATTCCGGCTCCGTCAGCCCAAAATTACCGTTGAGCTATTCGCAATTTTGCAGCTACCAATTCAACAGATACGTAAATGAAAAAAAAACTGGGTTGAGCATAGTTATGCTTCTAAACCGTGGAACGGTTCATTTCGCATCCCCCACCCCCACCCCAACGACTGAATATTGCCTATTTAGGTCTACCAAATCTGTCTAGTCTTTACATCGTATGTAATTTACACAAAACGCATAACTTTACCGTACAATCGCAGAATTTTGACGAATTTTGACAGTCCGTACAGCCGGTCTGTTAGCGTTTTCTATTGATCTGTCATTAAAAAATAACGCAATTTCTTTTCTTCTAATTTGAATTACAAATATTGCCTGTCATTCCAACCAACTTTCTTCTAAAATAAAAAAAAAAATTGGAAAACAAATAAATAATAAACCGAGATGCATGTTCATCACACTTAAAATAAAATTAAACATATCATTTCCGTAAGAAAAACTACGATTTAATTAATTTCTCATCCTCATAATATTCCTTCAGATATAGCTCCCTTTTTAACTAGGTCATTGGAACTAAAAATAAATAAAGAGGTGAAGGTCGTTTTCGGCCGCCATGGCATAATGGCTTCCATATTGCAAATACTTTTGATATTTTTGGCATGCCTTCATTACTCAAAACTTTCGGTTATAACAACATTGCAATGCTAAATCCCAATAAAAAATATCAGCACTTTCAGTCAAACGTGGATTAGAAATCCTTAAACACTCAATATTTCTCGATCTTTTTAGTCACTAAAGTACAAGCCGCCATGTTGCAACTTAAAATTTGTTATGGTTGGTTGAAACCTATCTTTTTTCGTTAATTTATTGATACCAATATCTTATCGATATTAAGATAAAATTTATATAGTATTGTACACAAAAAATCAAATAAAACATTCATAAAAATAAACTGTTTGTTTTTTCTCGTAAGCGCGAGACTTATTTCTTAGCTAATGAAAACTCTTGTAACAAATCCTTGTCGGGGGTTAAGGTGTTCTAACCAATCAGAAGTAGGCTTTTTTCCCCGCGTAGAATCAAAGACTTGCGACCTCCAAAGGTGAGTACCCTTAAAAGATCCCTTATAGCCCCTAAAGTATGTTTGCTACATCCAAATTATTATAATTTTCTGAAAGCACAAAGAAAAAACTAAATGGGGTCACACACAAAAAGTACATCTTGCTTCTAGTTAATGTCATTTGACTTCTTGAAAATAGGCCATACTGTGAGACAAATCCACGCTTCTTGTGGGATTCCTAGCTTGGACTAGTCTTTGTTGTCAAACTACAGCACAGATTTACCAATGATGTCTCTCAAATATGTGCAAAATATGTCGTGTCAATTGACTGAGTAAGTGAAGTCTTGATAATATCTGTGTTTTTACCAAAATGAATGTTTATATAGTGTTATAACTCATTATATATAGGCTTACAGTGCCATATTCAGTAAAAACAAAACAATGGTTATATCTGTTTTACATGGAATACCATAATTCTAGAGATTTAGAGCAATAAGCATTAGTATTTTGATTGTTTGATTGATCAATTTTCATGGAATATAAAGACAAGACAGGCTGTATGTATAGACAACTCAAGAAATTGAAAAGTATATACAAATTCAGAATCTTAAGATTATGTGCATAGATACACCCTTATAGCTTAGTTGATTTTGTTTCAATCTCATATTATTGATGCATTTCCTTCCATACATCGTAAAATATATAGATTCTTAGCTATTTCAGATCACTTAGAAGTCTCTTTGATTAAGTGATGTGTGGCCCAACTGAAAATATTGACTTTTTTATGAGATGACATGGTTTTAAGAAAGGTTAACTTATCAAATCAAATATATAAGATGAATCTTTGTATCCCCGAAGCTTACCACCCTTCTCTCACTCCACAAGCAATACATGTATTGTCGTAAAAAAGTCATTTTAAACCTAATGAAAAGACTGTATGTATAAATTAATATTTTTTTTTTTAACTTTTTAGTCTGAGGAATTAGACAAAAGGAGCATTATTTTTATTTCGAAAAAAAAGTGGGTGTAAAATACTATGGGAAATTAGGTAGAAATATCTGCATAATATAATTCTGTATAAAAGTACCATGCTTCAATGTTGTAAAGATAAAGTAATGCTTATGCCATACACATTTGAATGATAAGGATTGCTTTCTCCAACATGTACTGTACTTCATTATACATGTATAAGAAGTTCGAAGCATGTCCATGCTCTATTTATATTGTATGTTCCCATTATTCTTAGATTTATGAATTACAGAATACATATAGGAATGCTGAAATACATAACTTCTTAAAAGAGCTGTTTGAGTTACAGAATATCAATGTCATGTTTATTATTTGGCAAAGTGAAACAACAATTGTTGAAACTGGCCAGCTGCAAACATCCAGAGAGCCTCAAAAATATTTTGAGAGTCAGTTTTCATTACCATACAATAACTTGGTATTATCAATTTGTTCATTTACTATGGTTTGTGTAGATCATTTTAGAACCATTTTAACAAGGCCTTGGACTTTCAGTAGGACATAACTATCTATTTCTTGTGCCAAAACAAATTAAAAATGAAGCTGGCTTCAGGTGAAATATACACAGATTGAGTAGTCTTAGCTCAAAAGCCAGACAAATCCTGTTGATTTCAAAGAGCAATGGCTGAGATGAAATAGACAGGCCTAAGTCACATTGCAGTTTGACACCAACTACCCAAAGTCCAAGCTCTTATTAAAATGGTTCAAATGTAATGCACAATGGTGAGTCAGGGTTGAGATGTAAGGAACAGATATCATAGTGGGTTTTTTCTTCTTATTTTCTACATCCATTTTAGGTCGTAATTTATAGACTCTTTACACTTGGAAATATGACATTTTTTCAAATTCAGTTAGAATTGTACTTTTCCTGTTTAGCAGGGAACCTAAAATGTGATACAAAAGATAAAATTAGCTATATGAATAAAGCAAATCAATAGTTATATATATTACTTGTTTGATATGATATATTTAGCTATTTCATTTTCAATTAAACCGATATGTTAAAAATATTCCTGATTAAACCTTTGTATGACATGTAATGAAGTCCTTCATTGTGGCTTCATGTACGTGTCTTTATATATACTTCTCTGCCTGTGAAAGATTGATTTCTCCTTGCCATATACTAGTATATCATTAAGCCTCAGTCCCTTCATAATACATGTTGTGATGTTTGATTGTTTGTTATATAGACTGGTTTACAGTGTATATATATCTTTTTAAAAAATAAGCTTGCATAATTTACATATAAATATGAATAACTCTTGAATGTTAACCAGCCGTGAATAAGAACATCTCAAATGAGATCAAGTAAATAAGTATGTCCACATTTTTTGACCCCATAAAAGAAAGTGGGGATTAAATAACATCTTACCCCTTGTTATATTTACACAGGTATACAGCCCATGTGATACATATTTAGAACATATGTGCCAGAAACAAGGAGTTTCCCATTGTTTTCTGACCTTTGTTTGATCTTTACATCATTGATACAACAAATTTTTGTTTAATCTTAGATTGAGTCTAGATTATTCTTATTTATTGATAACTCTAGTCTCTAGCCTTAATGAATGTAAACATTGTTGACTATATCAATAAATCCCCTTTTTCTCGATGAATCCTACTGAGGTATCAGCCTTTAAAATTCTAAATTTCTTCTGAAGTTTTCATAAAACCTCAGCCTTGATAAGTGTGCTTCAATGACCCAGTTCAGCATACTTTTATATCAGTATGTTTTGTCAGTTTGATCAATGTGTGTGTGTGTGTGTGAGAGAGAGAGAGAGAGAGAGAGAGAGATGTAAATTTTAACTTGTTTTGATTGTAGGAAAAGAGAACTGATGGATATCTTATTTTGAAGAGCAAAGCACTCATTGTTTGTCATACTTTATATTAGAAATGAGCAATTTCAATAAGTGACACAAACCCCAAAATGAAAAAAAATGTTGTGAGCTTTCTCTGAAGGCCAGATAGTTAAGATACAGGCAATGAGAGTTATATTAGACTTTACATAAAGTGATCTGTTTAAGTACCTACACATGTGTCAGACAGAGTACGTGTACTTGTTGTGTCCTGTTCTAAACTTGTCAGAGACCAAGCTTTATCTCTAATTGACTACCATTGTATGATCCTGTTGATAATTCTATCATAATAGTCTCTGGACACTTGTGTATCTCAGTGCTAATATCATGTAATGTCATAATCTCTTTCTTTTCTTGATTACAAGATGGCTAGACCTCCTTTTATACACAGTTCATTTAACTCTGTCGTGTAGCTTTCGCTTGAAATTGAAATGTTGTTTTTGATGTAATTTATGACCTGACATTTCCATTCTGAATACATTAATGTGACCTTGTATGAATTATTAATGCCCTGCTCTTTACATGCCTACATTTATGTTTGCGTTTATGTTTGTGAAACATTTTAATAAGAAAAGTGTTTTTTTTTTATTGTAAAGTATTTTACAGAAACAATCATGTTATTTTTCTACCACAATTCTTCTTTCGTCAGGTTTGGTTTATTTGCATGGAATTCCTTTGAGTTAGTTCAAGAGATTATTGATGTAACCACACACACTAGATACTGCTAATTGGGCCCTATTCAGCAATTGGAGGAAAGGGTAGTTAGTTGTGGTGGCATTAACACCCAATACCATGTGATAAAGAGGGCTAAATATGGCGAAATCCTGCAAACCAATGCAAATGATATCTGGCAGAGCATTTGATTGAGGAACAATCATTTGTGTGTTTCTAAACAAAAAATGTCTTTGTTCTTGGCAAATCTTCAGTCCAAGACATGACAGCGTTTTTTTATTTTTGTCAATAAATCAGAGAGAATTTTCTGGAAACTCTGTGGTCTGAACAGGAAGTACGTCCTTACATCGTTGACGTTTTAGGAATGTCAGATTGCACTCCAAAGCTTTTGTTTATGTGTAGCAGTGATGTTTAAAGAAACTCCCTTCATAAGTCAAAAATAGATAAAATCAATACACTGTATTAGAAGTTTAACTTTCAGAAACGTGCACAGGGTAATGTTTTATGAAGCGCCTTGTATTACCTTTACAATGGATGTTGAGATTTTCTTAAGTTTTGTTTTAGACTAGCTTCCATTTTTTTTTTTATTGGGGAGTACATTATAGCCACCATTTTGCAATGGAGACTGAAATGTTGTTCTGATGACTACCATTTCTATTGATTTTCGTTTTGGTATCTAAGTTTTTGTCCTTTAGATGCATGTCAGTGGCAGTGAGTTTTTATTTGATAGATGGGTTGACCTATTTCTATAAACACATGCACATAGTGACTAGGCATAAACAGACTTGCATACTGCTAGCTAGCTATCTGTGCAAGATATATTCAGGCATTCCGGCATGTTTACAATCTAAGTAGATGCGAACCTCCGACTTGTATAGCCTGCCCATTTCCTTTGTACTCGATGTGTGTGTGTTCAACGTGTATGAATGAATTATTTTTGCCAAGCAGACGCATCTGACTGTAAGCTGTAAAGCTTGCTCTGCTATTTACAATTTAAATTCTGCACTGACATGTGCAGGTTATGAAGGACAGTTATTGTTTCGGGTCAAATATTATCTGCGCATTTGTATTCTGATGAGAATAAAAGTTCTGGAAAAACCCAGTAGAGTGTGTAAACACTTTTTCATTAAAAGGGTCTGCCCTCAAAACAAATTTTAATTTTTTTAATGCCATGTTAGTATCCAAAACGAGAGTACATTCAATAGATAACTTCATCAATTCATATAATTATACCGATACATGTATATATAAATATATACAGTATGTCTCAAAAATAAAGAGTTGATCAAACAATATTATTAAACAACACTAGTTTTGTCCTGCATATGTCGGGCATCTACCACCTTTTTAATGAATTAATACTAATGATGTACTATAATAATTAAAAGTAAATTACTCTGACATGTATGCTGTACTAGTATATTGTGTTTCTAGAGCAGTGATTCTGAGATGGTTCTATTTGCTGTGTTTTTGTAGATGACATATTCACTGGCCATGAGACTAAGCTTCTGGACAGCCACTGATGACTTGACTGGTTTGATCACATGACGTTCCGGACAGATGTGATGCCTGCATGCCTTCACTACAACTTACTGTGTCGTCATCATTGGACATGTCTGAAAAGAAATCGCCTCCTCAAAAGGTAACACAACAGAGGTTATTCCAAGGCAGACAGTCTCTTTTTTCTCCCAACTGCTAAGTCTTAGGTGGCAACATAATGCAGGGCCTTAGTCGGATATATTGACATTAAGAATTGTTCATTAAACGTTTTGCACACAATACAAAAGCAGTCGAAAATAGTTCTAATCAGATTGGTTTTAAATTTTATTTTTGGTCCTTTTGTAACATACACAATGAAGGACAAAAGCCAGAATACGGCTTTGTGTTCCCTGTGTGGGCCCCCAGTCCTTGGGGCTCCCACAGGCTGAGACCTGTCACCTTGATATACTGCTATAAACAATCTCTACTGTTGGTGAGAAATGAAATGTACACAGGCCACTGTGTAGCCCAGTGTAAAGATTAGCCTGAAGGTCAAATAACTATTAACATTGTATACCCACTCCCAGACACATCAGGTCACATTACTTTTAAACACAGTACTCAAAATGGGGTTTTTGAGGGCCAGTCTCAAAACATTCCAAAGTCTGTAGTACTCTGTACACATAAAAAATGTCTCATGAAGATTTAATTAGCACATTTGTTCTGAAGAGTTTTTGTGAGCACATTAGTATGATCCTTTCTTCAGAAGAAAAATAGCAAAAAGTATGTAGGTGGACACATAATTGAGAAAACCCCGACAATACATCGACACGCTGATGTCTTTGTTCAGTCATAATTTATAAATTATTGATGTGAGAACAATCATTGGTTATGTAAAATCACTAATGTCATTTTCGTATAGCAATGATATAAACAGAGATTTTCAACATTGATGTGAGCAATATGACTATAGGAAGCCATTGATAAACTGTCAGGAGAAATAAAGAAAAAAAATTATTAGATATACAATACTAGAGGAGAAATGTGATACGAGATAGATTCTGGTGCAATTAGTGTAGTCTATCGACAAAAAGTGTTACAAGCCAGTTCTGTGGTGTTGGATTACCCCCTGTGAAGAACATGCAGTGTTTGATCTGTCGGAGTGAGTCAGTATTGGAGACCAGCAATTTTTGATGAGAGCAGACATTTACTGCTTACTTAGTGGTCTGCACTAGCATCAGGGAACAGCGGTGTGTTGTCAACAGTGAAAGCTGGGATTTCCAACTTGATTCTTCAATTCATTAAGTTACCTGAGTGGAATTGTGCTGTGTGTGTGAGGCAGCATACAGCTTGACAAAAACAGGCCAGGATTTATGATGAATGGTTGGAGTGTATTGTGACAGGTCTACACCTATTGAAAGGCTGTGATTTGTGTGTACCTGTGGCTTTTTGTCATTACAAACAAAATCAGCTGGTAGGACTGGATAGTTCTATGTGTTATTAGAGGAAAAAATCAACTGGAAAATATCTGTGGAATCTACTGTGGTAGACTTTGTGATGTAATCTGGAGAGAGATTTATTAATGAACTAACAAGATATCATTACCGGTACAGGAGTTTGATTTAAACAGTTTGAGACTGATCATCTTTGAGTGGCAAAATCAGTGAATGAAGTTTTGATTCCTTGTGATTTCGTTCCAGCTTGAGATATACCCCTGATCGAGTGAAACATTGTGACTGTGCAATGAACATTTTGTGTCAGTGACAATCATGCAGGCCTTATTACAGGGTCCTTCCTGCTATCATTTTGATATCAGTCATGATACATGTAAGCCTGGCATGTTTCGCCAGGTGAAACACCCAGACGCGGGCCGCCGAGAGGTCAGAAATTCCATCAAGATGGTATGTGAGGGGTCACAGAAATCACTGCAGTGTCTGAATATCTCCTGTGTTATCCCTATTCTTCTTCTGTGTTGTGTAAATGCAGGAGAGTGTACATGTACACAGCATTTTGTAAAATAAGTGGAACCTTTGAACTACCCCTCTCTCTTTTATGTCCAAATTGCAAAATTATGTTAATTACATTAGTTTTATATCTAATTAAAGTTTAATAGTTGATATGTATTATACATCAATGAGTACTTTGATGCCAAATCTACCATCGATCTAAATACAGACTTGTGAAGAAAAAAAAATACAAAAATGAAATTCATAGAGTCACCCAAGTGCTTTGTTTTATTGATTAATGATGATTGTCTCGGGCATGGTTTGATATCGCTGACTTTCCTTCTCCTTGAGGCGGCAGGTGTGCTGTTGACGTAGGGATGATTCCTTTGTTATGAAGCTAGGCGACCTTTTTCTGTTGCACTTTTGTCCTTACTACTGTTTCCCATGGTTACCAGTTAGGAAATGTCTTTAGGTGCTATGGGAGTGCAGGTTATCTGATCTGATTATAAGGATAAAGTCCAGGCCTTTTTTTTTCTCTTTCTAATGCATTTTTTTTGGCAATGGTTGAGAAATAGCAATGTGAAAACAGACGCAGCTGGAAATTTCAGAATAAATCTGCTCATTGTAATCACTGACATAGTGTCTGAATTTTGTACAAATATTTTGTTGATTAGGTCAATAAAGGGAATGTTTTATAGTTTGCTTACTATGATATATGACCATGAAATCAACTGTTCAAATTATGCTTGTCATCATTGTTCCCAATCAAATGCTTAACATGAACACCCAGTGATCTTTTTTTCTTCTTTACAGCAGGAGAAGCCAATTCTTATAAGAACACCGCAACCAGAGAGCAAGACCCTAAAACGTAAAATCCTTGTGTCCGACTCCCCACCTCAACTTGATGAAGACGACCGAAAGACCACACCCAAACGGAAGAAGCCCCTGTTAAATTCTGAAATGTCGCCCACCCACCATGGATCCACCCCTGTATCTAAGACCCCCAGCAGTGGGATTACCTCCCCTCGCACAGGGCCCCTCTCCGAGAGACAGCAGATGTTGTTCTTGATGAAAATGACTGATGATTCACAAGGTTTGTATTATTGATTTCATCAGAGAATGTTTGCTATTAAACTTACATTTCCCCTTTCTTTATATTATCTTTTACTGAGAGTATATAGTACATGTACAATAAAAGTGTTTAGGAAACAAATCCCCTCCCTTCCTCTTGTAAAAAAAAAAAAGGCAAGAACCTGCTGCTTACAGTCTTCCCCCCTCCATCAAAATGTGGCAAGATAAATCTAATGTGGGTTAAATTTCACAGTAGATTTAAATTTTTTGGTAGATAAGGATGTGTGTTTTCCCATCTGTTGCAAGAATAATATGCGATGGAAGTTCTTAGCAATTTGCTACCTCTAAGCCTTCAGTGACGTACAGTGTATGATTACTAATTCCTCTACAATGAGAAAGAAAGCTTTTATTAAAATCAACTCTGAATTAACCATGAAGTAATCCACCAGTCCTTTTGCATCTCATTTAAAAGTAATGTAATAGGAATCTTCATTACCTGATGACTCGTACAACAAAAACACAAAAGATGGGGTGACTTTAAATGTAGGTAATGTTATGTATGTTTAGATATTTATGACATGCTTCAGTTGTTACAATGATTTATAGCTCCAGGCCCTGGCTGTATTTTGAAATGACTTGGGGTAGATATTTGTACAAAGAATGTGTAGGTGTAGAATCAATATCACATCGCCTGACTCAGTAGCAGAAGATTAAATTGACTGTTCTAGCCACCATTCCTCCGAGATTTACTCTACATCTACAGCTATAATGGCAGGCTATGACATTTTGTAAATGCATTAGCTGTTTATTAAGCATACACTGCAGTAGACAAGACACAAATAGAATGGTTCTGTGGAGGAAACCCAAGTTCATACAAGTTTTTGTCCATCTAGTGAAAAGATCTAATTTTAGTGCATTAAACAGACATTAATTCTCTTTTTTATGAATAGCTCATCAATAATTAAAGTTTATCAAGGCTATTATATTACATAAAGTCTGTCCTTGATGGGATTTAGCCCAGTGTTTGCTGTTTCCTGTGAACTTGCACCAGGCTGACACCCTGACAAGCATTGTGTTGTCGTGTTGTTTACTAACTGATACCGTTCCCTAAGGGCAAGCATGTCTCTGCTGTAAAGAAACCATTTGTTTCTGCTCGTTATGTTTTATTGTAGATCAATAATGGAAAATGAATTAGAAATAATTGGATACTTAGTTGACCTACCTCTGTCTGTACTTTAATCTAATCTACACATGTATCTTCAATTCCATATTGTTTTGATGGTTTTTTTGGTATGAACTTTATATGATCACCAATTATTGTTTGTGTATGTGATATTGATCAAGTAGATTCATGTCTGATGTTTTCATTTGTTCTAGATTCATCATCCAAACCCACCTCCCCTCAACCCTCGGTTCCTTCTGTTAAGAAAACGCCAGGGGACAAAAAAGTGCACAAAAGAAACGAGCGTGGGGAAACCCCTCTCCATTTGGCAGCCATTAAAGGGGATGTGAAACAGACAAAGAAACTGATCAAGGCTGGGGCTGATGTGAATGTGGCCGACTTTGCAGGTAAAAGTCATTCTTGGTGACAAGAGCAGCCATCATCCCTACATGTCTGTGTGATCTGTGTGATATACTAGAATCTTTTGTTTTGATTAAAAACCTCCCTTGTTGCTATATACCATTTTGCCAATGGCATTTAAAACACACATTGTTTAAAAGCTATTAAGTTTTATGCTTTTGTATATAAAATTTCTCCCCAAAAAGTGAATTTGTTTTCGTTGAGGGTGGAATTCATAACATATTCGTTCCAAGTCATTGCATTAAGTGCTGAATATTAAATAGATGTAGGATATTGATGGAACTGTTGGATGTTTGACATTGTTTGTTCTCTGCATGACGAATGACAGGTAGCATATTAAAATGCTAAGTTCCAACTATTCTGATTAAAACCAGACAAAAGAATAGTGTTTTATAATTTTTATGAATATTTAAGTGCAAAAGATTTGTTATACATTGTTCTGAGAATATCATTATAAACTAGATAGAACAGACTTCAATTTGATTACTGGTAATCTTATATTGCAAAAAAGGCATGCATTAACTGGATCGCAGACGGCAGTGGCAGGTTTCAAGTTGACTAGGGAGTGGGCTAGTACATCGATTTTGGCTTGTTATAAGCTGGGTTGATTTTGAATTCTGTGGAATTGTGCTTGGCTGATTGTAAGAGACAGGTCTGACCTTGTCAATTCAGAGTCTAATTGGGAAGGTATTGATTTGTGATTCACCCTAGCTAGAGGTCGAGAGACAGCTTAAGCTGGCAGGCTTATCAGCAGAGCACAGGTCTCTGGGCAGACTCTTATAGTTCTTCATTGATCTCCCAAGTCGCATATGAACTGAGACTTGTGCAAGAACATCAATTTCTGATTTATCTCACCAATTTCATAGAACTTGTCTCAGACATGGGTTTTTTCTGTGAACAGTGGCGGTTTTGTCAACTATTGATCGTAAAGTTGATCACACCCTCCTACCTGTTTAATAGTCAGGTGCTTGACCCGATTTTATGTGTTCTTACATCATGTCTGAGTCACTTTTCTGTGAAATGTAATCTGTAGAAATTTATCAAGAGGCAAGGAAACAAAGCCATAAGAAATAGAATCTCGAGCCACAAATTTGTCATTTGGAGTTGGTATTTAACAATAAAACTATGGTACTACATGTATCGGTATTACATATCTAAGCACTGTTTTTTTAAAAATAAAATTCCTCTAGATAACAAGTTCCTCTACCGCAGTTGATGGGATGAGTTTGTCAAATAAATTGAAGTTCTTACTGATACATGCATTTTAGATGTTGTTAAAGAGCACATACATGTACATCATGTACAAGTTTACGTCAGACACCTATATTTAAGATATTTTGTATTTCAGGATGGACACCTCTTCACGAAGCTTCAAATAGAGGCTGGGTATCAGTCACAAAACAGCTGCTAAAGGCAGGCGCTAATGTCAATGTACAGGGACTGGAGAATGACACGCCCCTCCACGATGCTTCAGGAAATGGACACACTGAGGTAGGTTAAAGGTCAAAGGTCAAGAGAAGACTGTACAAGTTTGTTTGTTTATTTGTCAGTCACATAATAACAATTACAAAGAAGAAAAATCTTGTGTTGATGTTCCATGATTTTAAATGCTATTGAAAAGTGAGATTTATCTTATTTTTGTGTTAGCTGGTTGAGCTGCTTTTGAAGCATGGAGCTAACCCCCTACAAGCCAACAGTAAGGGTAAGACGCCTGTAGATGTGGCCGCCTCCCAGGAGATGGTGAAGCTGCTGAGGAAGGAGATCATCGCCTCCAGCAGTGACAGCTCCAGTCTGGACGACGCCCGCTCCCCCACCTCCCCAGAGAGTAACTCTTCCTGCAAGGACGACGATATGGATAGTACGTTTCTTTGATGTTGTATCTTATTTGTATGGCTCTTTGTTTTTTAAGAAGTTTTTCATCAATACTAATCAATGTTGTTGCAAAAGAGAATCAAATAAACTTTTTTCCCTATTTTTTAATCATAGGTGTAATTACAGTTGAAATATGATTATTTTTGTTAAATTGACCATCCTTTTGTAGTTTTTGTGCCAAGAAATCCTAAATCAGACTCCAACAATGCAACTTCGGGACCAAGTAGTCGTAAAAGCATCTTCATTAAGTTCCAGCGTGAACAGAATGATGAACAGAGTGACAAGTCTCCAGACATCTACAGTTGTCTGGTGGAGACGGGTGAGAACAAAGACATTCAATCCTCATGTGATAGTCCAGCGTCCAGCGGGAGTGACTTGTATGACCCCCAGCTACAGAGTGACAGGTTCAAACCCAAGTCGGGAGGTACGGAAGAAGTGTGTGCTACTAGGTCTGAATCTCCCGCCTCCAAGGTGAAACTTCCATTCTCATCGTCATTATCGTCAGACATGGGTGGCTTTGAACTTGGAGGCTTCAACAGGTTGAATAACCTGGAGCCAGACAGTCAGGGCATTGAACACAGCTCTCAAAAATACAAGTTAAAAGTGTCGGAAACTCAGCCATTTTTCCCACAAAGTGAAGGATTTAGTGATAGTGAATCCAGAGATTCGTTCAATTTGGATAATGATCGTGATAGGATGCGGATTCCAACTGTGGATTCGAGTCACTCGCGATTAAAAGACTCGACTACATCAGACATTCAGCGGAACAGTGTCAATTCAGTGCTAAATTCGTGTACCTCCACCACTACTGGGAAATCAGGAGGTGGTGGGGAGACCAATAGTGTATCAAGTAGTTCTAATAATGAACAAAGTTTTCTGCAAAATAGCTCAAATATTCCTCGAAGAAATAGTATTAGTAGTTCAAATAATTATGTGTCAAACAGTGCCAACAATGGGAATTCAAATGACCTGCCAAATTCTAGTGTCAGTTCTAGTGGACTTAAATGGGACCTTCGATCAACGGCTTCACCGAAAAGTGAAGATGGCAGCAATCATTCAGGAAGGTCCGACTCTAATCGGATAGGGTCTCCTATACGAGTGGAGGGCAAGGATTTCAAGTCCTCGCCCAGAGTAGATCGTGATAACAACAGAGACAGCAAGCCTTGTTCTCCCAAGGTACCCCCATTGAAGATCATCATCCCTCCCAAAACATCAACAGCATCCAGTCAGGATCCAGAGTCAGCGAAGATTCACACATCCAAGAAATCTCTCCCCTATGTATTAAATCCTACTCAGGAACAGCAGGCCGGGGGCTTGCTCCCCCAGACCAGCACCGCCACCGCGCTGGGTTCACAGGAAATCCAGCCTGTAGCAAGCCCAGCCTCCTCGCGGTCCTCATCCAGTGGGACGACGTCCAAGGACGGTAATAAATATTCTGGCAAAGACTCGAAAGAGAAAGACAACAAGGAGGTGTCCTCAGACTCACAAGTCAATACTGAAAGTGATCAGAAGTCTGAGGAAATTTCATCGTCCTCAAAGGAGAGTAAAGAGAGAGACAATAGTTCTAAAGTGAAGGATAGTGAGAAGGATGGTAAGGAGAAAGGACAGGACGATGAGAAGGAGAGAGAAACCCAGCAGACGAGGCGGACACTACGCTCTCACACTCAGGCCATGCAGCAGGAAAAGCAGAAACAGGGTAGACCACCACCAAAGGAGAAAGATAGAGACTCAGGTAATTCTTACAACAAAGAGGATAGAAATGCTTACAGTATTGCCTTTTATTATTTAATGTTTATCCTCTTAATAACGTCACAGAATGGCAGTCAAATACTACATTAAGTAAATGTAATGCAACAGTTAACAACTGAGGTGCCAATCTGGGACAATATGCACAAAAATACTGGACTGTCAAGTTAATAATAAAATATTTTGTTTAAACAGGAATGTTTTGATCATGAATCAACCTGAACAGACTTTGATTTGTTCTTGTCATTGTGAATTGTAAACATTAACATCAAACTACACAAACCCCACTTCCCTTTGCATGCATGAGCTGTAAAAAAAAAACCCCCATGATTTACACAACTTGCTCTGTAAATAGCATTCTAAATATTTGCTTATCCCAACATTTTGAGACACAGTGTATCAGATCAAGAAGTTTTCAATTAGTTCTCACAGTCTGTACCCTGTAAATGTCAGATGGTATTGTTATAAGGCATTCATTGATTTTTTATGCATGTTTTATGTAGACCTTGTTTGTTTCTATGCTGAATTCTTTAAAATATTTGACCTTCTGCCAGTATTTCTTTATGCTTTGCACAATTGTTTGAAGTCTAAGATCATAAATTCTGGATACTTTAAGTAATTAATTATGAAACTAGACACAGAATTTCTTTTCTGTGTGTTCAAACAGCTAACCAATTATTTACAATGTACAGAATTAATTCTGTACATTGTAATTAATTGGTTAGCTGTTTGAACACTGCATTCCTATTGATTAGTTTTTGTCATCTGTGTACAGGAAGTAAAGAATCGTCAGACAAGGATGAAACAGGAAGCACATCCAAGAGTAAAACAGAGGATGAGGAGGTTCACATGCTGCCACGGAAACGAAAGGGTTTACGGCCAAAGACGGAGCCCGCTCCCCAGCCTGTCACTGAGCCCGCTATCACCCTGCCACCCGTGTCCTACGAAAAGCCCCCCAATCCATTCGAGTTATACTTGTCCATTAGAAAACAGGTACCCTGTCTTCTGTAGTGATACACACATATATATATCTTGTGCATCAAATATCAAGTGTAGCTTTTGTGTGATGTAACTAAAGGGCACCGTACAATTGTATTTTTTTTTTAAAGAGAAAAAAAATTAATCTAGCCCAATATTGCATGTGTTTTTTAAGCGCAAACATGCATATGATAATGAATACACGTGCATTTTCTCTAAAAAAATCCCTTTGTTTTTCCTTTTTGTAACAGGTGATTCGGCAACAGAATAATTTGTCCATAGTCCATCCTAAAGCTCCTCAGGGCTTCAAAGACTACTTAATGGTCAGCTGTGGCTATGTGCTGGAAGGGAAGAAAGCCAGCACTCTCTCTGTACCAATGGTAAGAACACCACTTTCATATTGTCAGTTATCTTTGACTCCTGGTTCAATACTGTAGTAAAGAACTAGCTGCAATAGTAAAGAGCAAATAAGGAGATCAGGCTATATTTAAAAACTTTTTTGTCTGCCCTCCTGTGGCTGTTTAAAATATGGGTGGTAGTATTGGAAAAATGTTTTTTTTCTTCAATTTTATAGAATAAAGATCTTAAAACCAGCTTTTATAAACATTTGTGTTTAGATTGTTTGTTAAAAAACCCTAATATATGTCTGTTTCTTTTTCATCACTCATTTAGCGAGGAAACATTTTTAATTTAGACTCATATTATCAACTTTAATTATTATTTTTTTTGCAGTTATCGCCACCAAATTCAGTTCAAGGGGATATGAGGGAATTATTTATCAATCAGGAAAAAGTCCGCTATAAGCTGAGATTGCAACATCTTACAGAAAGGGTATGTCAGAAATTTCTGATTAAATTCTTCTGACATCCTCAAGTATTTTCTACTCATGACTTTCCTCGCGTATGTTGTATGTAACATGTTTTTATGAATATTTGTATTCTGACACTTCTTCAGGAGAAACTGATTTTGTCATTGGAGCAAGAGAGGATCCGAGAGCACGGGCGGGCAGCTCGTGCGATGGCCAATCAGAACCTGCCGCTCAGTGTGTGTACAATATTAAAGAATGAAGAAATCTATCATGCAATGGATGCAGAGCAGGTAATATTTCAGATTTTTGTCATTTTCACAAAAAGGAAAAGATATGTGCAAAGAATTATACTCATAGAAGTATTGACAATATTTGTATACACACTGAAATAACATCACTAATGTTTGGATGTCTGTAAAGATTTTCAATATTTGGTTATCTATTAAAGACTTTACACGAGTATTATACTCAATATACATCGCTTCCTATTTCCCTGGAATTGTTTCAGGAGGAGAAAGAGAAGAGTGGAAGGGCTCGCTATAATGGCAGACAATTCTTATCATGGTTGAAAGATTTAGACGACAAGTTTGAAAAACTCAAGGTAATCGTACACAGTAAAAGAGTTTATTTATGTTATCATAATTCAGGTGTATTTTGCTCATGATATTTTACTGGTAAAAATATGTTTAACAAAATGCTAAAATAAAGAATTTTTTTGTTTTAGGAGGACTTGTTATGTCGACATCATATGGAGGCAGACTCTTTGTATGCGATTCAGAAACTCGACTGGGAATGGAAGATGAAGGAGCTGGGTTTATGTGATAATAATGCTACACCAGAGGTGGATGAAGTCAGCGTGCCTATGGTCCAAGTTCATGAATTTGATCTGACTTAGCCCAGGAAGAAATTTGAGAGTGGACGTAGTCCCTTGAAATTTGGGAGATGTGAAAGTGAAAGTGAAAGTAGGCCACTGAGAGCATCCTTGTGATGTTCAGAGAGGGAAATAAAATGGACGGCGAAGAATGTCCAATGTATGGTGCAATGCATTATGTGCTGTGTTAACAGTGTGGTTTGGAGTAATACTGTAGTTGCTTATATCTGGTAAAAGATTGAAAGAAAAAAGCAGTTTATGAAGAGAGATACAGAGGGTGCACCACAGAAAGTGGAGCATGTGCATGAGGTCACATTTAGATTGAGATTTTGATCTGGAGGACACTGCATCAAGCCCCCCGGATCTATGTTGTGATGCAGGTTGAACAGTTAAGTGTGCAAACCTGCAACAGTCCCCAGCATTTTACAAGTTGACACTTTCACACAACTTGCAGTCATATGCCTTTTCAAATATACAGTGTAGGTAATTCAGAATTTGGATAATTTGCCTCAAGTGCTGTAGTTTTATAATTTTGTGTAGTTTAACAAGGCAAAAGGATTTTTAAAATATCATTGAGGTACATGTAAATGTATATTGCTTATGAAAATATCACTAAAAAATAGAAGTTCTGGTTTCATGGATAATTTTCTTGAAAATTTTCTTCAAAAAATGCTGATAGACATTTTAGATTCAGTTCTAAACTCTCTGCTTTTATAAAACTGAGATACTGCATGACATTTTCCCTTGGAGCAGTCTTTCAGCCATTAGCTGCATATTAGATGTAGTGTTGCACAATGAAGCCTTGTAGAAATCTGGACGTTGGTTGTACTGAAATCATGTTATAAAGCAGAGTCACAAGTACACCCAGTCTATTTTAAATTGTTTAAGAACAAAGATATATCATTTATAGCCTTGTGAATTTTACTTTTGAAATATTCTTAAATTCTTAAACTTGGACATGTGAATGGTTAATATTAAACAAAAAGGTTCAAAATACCTGAATCTCATTGCATTAGTAAATTATTTTATGACATTATATTTTTGATTTTATCCTTGTCAGGAATCCAATCACACAAAGGCAATATTCCCCATTTAATTTAGTGCTGTTTTTGTTTACTGAGCATCTCTTATTGTGTTTCATGTATATTACATGTTTAGATGGTCTGTGCCTCTGGTTCAATTTTTACTGGATTTTCCCAGCACCTCTTGTTCATTGGTATTTTATGTTGTACAGCAATGTATCAAGATAAAAGACATGTATATGTACTCATTTTTTAAACATTGAGATATTTAATGTTCAAATTATTTTTGTCACATGTGGTAAATGCCATGGGAGAGACTGTTCCATGCATTAAAAATAAAATGTACAGAAATAGAAAATTGGCATTTGTATTATTTTTATCAACAAAGAATTTGTAGACATGGGTATGACTAATTCATGAAAACAAAGAGTTAAACGATTCAATATTTACATTTATCATGGAGTGGTGTTCTTACAGATACTAATAACTGAAACATGATCTACAGTAAATTCCAGTAGTATCGATATGTACTGAATAGGCTTATTTTGTGAACTCTTTCAAACTGCCATCCAAGTAGCGCAAAAAGCCAATCTGCATATTGCAAATCAGTGGGAAGAAAATAAAAGAATATTATTGAAATAAGCTCTTACAAATTAGCATTACTTCACTAATATTCAGCCAAATAAAGACTAGTTTAGTTTTTTTTAGCTTATATACAAGTAATTTCTATGAATTGTACTGAAGTATAACAACACCAAGTTGAACACAGTGGCAACCCTGTTCATGCGACGTATCTCTTCTTAATTCATTGTATTAAATGTGGACCCACCATATAATACATATTCCTTTGCGTTACAAATTATCTTGACCATGTATTGAGACTTAAACATATGTAATCATTAGAACTTTAACTTCTCTAATGCTAAAAAAGTACTAGAAATGAAAATATTTTCTTCACAAAATAATGCACTAAATCAGACCATACAGTATAAATGGTATATTATTCCACACCTGTGTGCTTGACTGTGTCTGGATTATTTCCTGCTCAATCGTAATTTTGTCATCAAATAATTTTAACATAATTATCACAAAAAGTATAAATATAAGCAGGAAAACGCTTTCATTGGCTGTTTATGCAGCTGCATAAAAATTTATACATTTTAAGTAATTCTCACAACCTTTATTCCGGCATGAACCACATATTGTTTACAGAAACCAAGTTAAAAAAACTCTATAAATTCTGTTCAGCTTCATTTCTTATCTCCAACCAAATCATAGACAATACATTTATCATAAGGTTAGCATCAAGGACGAACATTGATATCAGGTTTTTAATTAAAAAATCTTCTTCCAATTTGTTGATTGAACAGTTGTTGATTAACTCTGCCTTTTCTTAGCAGAAAAACCACTAAACATTGTTAGATGTTATGTAATGAGAGTTAATATTTTAATATTTTTGATTTAATTTATTATCAATTCATTACAATATAAAGTCTTGAACACAACATTCAGCACCCCGTACTGGTAACCGTCTTGAATTAGTTCATAAGCACTTCGATCTGGACCAGGCGAGCGTTGGTGTCCCCTGGCAGTCTGTAAGGCAGCATTCCTGCAAACATTATCAAGGCTCTTGCCTGACTTCGGAGATAATTTAGGTACTGAAACGAAAAAGGAAATCCTGCTAATTTCCAGTTGCTTACATACGTCATGTGTTTCATTGTTAAATGAAGTTTATATTGGGCACAGAATGTTTAATTAATGTTATCAAAGCACAATATAGGGACCCCAACAACATCTCAAAAGTAGCGTTAAAATGGGCTCGATCCATCAAACAGAGAATGACAGAGGGGAAAACCAGAGGAAACTTGGAGAAGAACTCTGACCACCGAGATAAAAAACACAGGAAAGACCTGGGGTGAAATGGAGAGAATCGCTAAAGATCGTGGTCACTGGAGATCACTGGTTACATCCTTGTGCGTCACCAGGTGCGTAGAGGATAAGTAAATAAGTAAGCATAATGTGCTCAACATTATGATCTACATCTGTTGTGTCTAAAATATAACAAGAGAAAAGTTGTCAATGTGACAGCAAACCGGGTTTTCTTTTATGTGAACTGTATCCATAATCCATGTCAACACGTATCCAGTGAAATGGAGTACCCTATATGCAACATTTTGAAAAAAAATGACCAAGTTCAAAAGCTAGTATTTTTTTCATAAATTATCAGAAATCAAAATCCTAGCAATATGCGCACCTCTGATATATGTACAATTGATCTGCACAAGAACAACTTCCTATCTTCAAAACTGTAGGAGGAGTTATCCGTACAATGAGGGTACCCTATATGCAATATTTTCCCAAAAAATGACTAAGTTCAAAACCTGGTATTTTTTTCATAAATTATCAGAAATCAAAATCCTAGTAATATGCACACCTCTGATATATGTACAATTGATCTGCAAAAGAACAACTTCCTATCTTGAGAACTGTAGGAGGAGTTATCCGTACAATGAGGGTAACCTATATGCAATATTTTCCCAAAAAATGACTAAGTTCAAAACCTGGTATTTTTTTCATAAATTATCAGAAATCAAAATCCTAGCAATATGCACACCTCTGATATATGTACAATTGATCTGCAAAAGAACAACTTCCTATCTTGAGAACTGTAGGAGGAGTTATCCGTACAATGAGGGTACCCTATATGCAATATTTTCCCAAAAAATGACTAAGTTCAAAACCTGGTATTTTTTTCATAAATTATCAGAAATCAAAATCCTAGCAATATGCACACCTCTG
The DNA here is from genome assembly GCF_963853765.1 of Magallana gigas. Taxonomy (NCBI): domain Eukaryota; kingdom Metazoa; phylum Mollusca; class Bivalvia; order Ostreida; family Ostreidae; genus Magallana; species Magallana gigas. The sequence continues at coordinate 9,000,684 of NC_088855.1, forward strand.
ATATATGTACAATTGATCTGCAAAACAACAACTTCCTATCTTGAGAACTGTAGGAGGAGTTATCCGTACAATGAGGGTACCCTATATGCAATATTTTCCCAAAAAATGACTAAGTTCAAAACCTGGTATTTTTTTCATAAATTATCAGAAATCAAAATCCTAGCAATATGCACACCTCTGATATATGTACAATTGATCTGCAAAACAACAACTTCCTATCTTGAAAACTGTAGGAGAAGTTATCCGTACAATGAGGGTACCCTTTTGGCATCCGCCCGCCCGCCCGCCCATCCGCCCGCCATTTTCACCATTTTAATAACCGGATTTTTCCGTTGGAAAACCCGGTTAAAAAACCAATGTGCGTGATCTACAACTATTCAGAGTTGTTCGTTTGTGTGAGTGTATTGTGTGATACAACACAAAACCAGGTGCACGTGTGAAAACCAGGCATTGATTCCAACTAATCAAAGCTCACTCATCATAAAGTTTAATAAAGATGATATACAGTAAAAATTATCCAATGATAGTCAAGATTTTATAATCCTCTAGACAAAAACCTTTCATTTCCTTTTAACATATGTGGTTGAATTGTCTTTAAGGTGTAAATCCCTCTGCTATTAATTTTACCTTGTATTTTTAAAATTCTTCATATTGATTTTTATCAGAGTCAATATCAATAGATTTAAATGAAACAAAGTTGAAGTAATGAAGCGCTGCTAGGTTTTTTAAAACTGATAATAAAACTGTCTAATCATGATTTAAAGAAAATTAGACATCGTGAATAGAAAAAGCACTATTTTACTTTCGCGGCATAAAAATAAAAATATGAAATGTATATGAAAATGTATATGAAAATAACATATAGTTACATAAATTGCCAATTCACAATACATAATATTATGAAGCGGTGCTTTTTTAGTTCAGAATAGCACTTTGTTGATAGATTTGTAACAAAAATTTCTTCAATCATAAAGAGTTACAGGTATATATCTTTCTTCATCATAAAATATTGAAAGCATTACATACTAGTGCACTGCATGATAAATTGCCCTAGTTTCTAAAATTTCAGAAAAGATTTTATATTTTTTAATTTGGATAAGATAATAGTAAATCCGATCCATATGTTCAAGAAATGCTAACAAGAGGCCCATTGGCCACATCGCTCACCTGAACAATAATAGACAAAATAAAATCAGCTCTATGAAGTAATATAAAAAATATCTTGACAATGTAGCATAACAGATCCTGCTTTAAAAAATGTGGCTCCATCCTTCTCCTGAAAAATATGCTTTTGATGAATTTGAATCTACACTACCTAAGGTTGCTTACACTAAAGTTGCAGCTTTTCTAGGCAAATGGTTTTTTTACAAAAAGATTTTTTAAAGATATTTATCTATATTTTCCTATGAATAATCCCCCCCCCCCATTGTGGTCTCATCCTTAACCCAGGGATCATGATTTGAACAAATTTGAATCTACCTGAGGATCTTTCCACACAAGTTATAGCTTTTCTGGCCTATTGGGTTTTGAGAAGAAGACTTTTAAAAGATACCAACAAATTTTCAATAATTCTTAATCATCTCCCTGTGAAAGAAGACTTTGCCTTTCAATAAAAAAAACTTGAATTCCCTTTACAAAAGGATGCTATGTACAAAATTTGGTTAAAATTGGCTAAGTAGTTCTGGAGAAGAAATTGAAAATGTATTAAGTTTACAGACAGACAGGCGGACGGACGGTCGGATGGACCCTTGACAAAATGTAATCAGAATAGCCCACTTAAGCTTTCAGCTCACCTGAGCTGAAAGCTGATAACTTTCAGCTCAGGTGAGCTAAAAAGTTTAACTTCATCCAGCATTCAAAACCCATGGCTCAGATTCAGATTCAAGTCCATGAAATATATAAGTTTCATAAGACGCACCATCCATTTAAGTTTGGTAAAGTTAGGACCAGTAGTAACTTAGATATGGCCATTAAAGGTAAAGATAGTACAACTAATAAGTTAGATACAGGGTCCGCTTCAAAAACTTTACCCAGGTCAGGACATCAACGCCTATGCCAGGGGTATAGCATAAGCTCCCCGGACTTCGTCTTGGTGAGCTAAAAAGAACCTTTTATAAATATAGATTACCGTTTCTCTGCCTCCATCTTCTGATCTGCCTTGTCCTGAATAGCCTCCCCTTGGAGCTGAGTTTCTGAAATATTAGTAAGTCATCTGTTCAAGTTTATCACTGATAATTTTAAAGTTGTGTTGGGCACAGGATGTTTACAGTTACATAAGCATAAAGTGCTAAACATCTGTTGTGTCTGTAATCTAATAAACCAACACTATATTCAAATAATTAAATTATTAAAATTACTTATAATTCTAAGGGTGTTTATTTGAAGAAAAAGTTCAAATTTTGCTACACAATATATAAAGGTGCATACAGAGCTACAATATATGTATGTGCTAAAACTTTATCTACAACATTTGACATTTTTAATTGACATCTGTTTATGTACAGTGCCTTCAGCAGCCTTAGAAAGCAATCTGGTGTTACTTACTTGGCATTCTTGTACTGATTATGTAATATGTTCATGGTTGCTATCAAAATATCTGGTAGACATCTTCTGACCTACAAATGAAAATATAAAAATACAATGATGAGAGCATCAATTAAAACATGAAAACATACTCATTCAAATGATGTATACTCTAACTATATATGTATATTCCAGTAGGTTCCCAAATATTTATTTCTTGCATTTATCAACACCAACACCCCCCCCCCCCCATTTTTTTAAAAAATAAAAACATTCATGAAGTCGACAGTAAGGAAATGGAGAACATTCACTCTATCAACTAAATTAAATATATGTTGTCTATAATTAAATTTAAATCAATTTCTATAGAGTGTCATATTGAATACACTTTCTAATGTAGTCTAAAAATGGACACATCCATCCAACTCTCATAAGAAAAATTTTGAAATTGTAAGAGTAAACAGGTCTTTATATGGACAACACAAATCAATAAAACTGATATGTCACCTCATCTGTGTAATGCCTGAAGGCGTTCACTTTATGTTCCACAGCATCAGCTGTCAAGGGAAGTAATTTTAACTGCTTCATCACCTACACAGAAAAATCCAGGATGTCAGGATGAATCACCAATTTACACATACAGATAGAGGATATCCAAATATATCATATCTTAAAAAAAAAAAAATACAAAAGTTATACACAAGGAAAATTCTGTGTACCTCAAAAGCTTCATCTACATTTCCTTCATGGTAAGAATCAAAAAAGGTCAAAAGGTCAAGCAAAAGGTAAAATGTGCTGGTATTTGACCTTGACCCTTCATTATTCCTCTCTCTGTACCTGTAAATGAAATAGACACTGTATATCAGTAATGTGAGGAAAACCAATCCAATGAAAACTTCAGAAAAGAATCTGAAACTTTGTCTGGTATTTTAGAGGTTTATGACCAAAGTACAGTCCATTCCTCACCGTTTGGCGATACTGAGGGCCATGGCTCGGAGCCTGTCCCGAGCAGACTGGGGGGTATTGGGCTGTGATACCACCTGGCTGATCAGTCGATTCAGTAACTCCAGCACTTTGTCATGTTTCTGGGTAAAACATTTCTGCATTAGTACATAAACCTACATAGCTTGTTGTCTACAACTACTAGTATGTCTATGTGATAATTTAAGAAATTTTATGAAGTTAACATTTTGCACTTATCTGCATTAAAAATCAAAATGTGGTTTACTTTTTCCAACACTGATATTCTTACATGTACATTGTACATATTGAAGCCATTAGATGTGAATAAACTGTGCAAAGTACAGTAAAACAGTATTAGAATGAACACGCTTTTCATTCGCTTTCTGGCACTTCGTTATAACTGTGTTTTACTGTATAAACATGCTTATAAATTTAGTACGACTTTAATCACACACTCACATCTCCTAGATCATACAACATGACAGCCTCCTCAAACATTCCCTTGTTTTCTGTATCCCTGGCAACCAGCTCAATGATTCTCTGCGTATCATGGTGAAATTTGTCTATTGCACCCAACTACAACATGGAGTAAATAATTAAAACTAATCAGATTTACCAGAAATATATCACTGGACATCCTAAAAATTCTATGTTAGATACATTTAGTTTCTGGAATGCACTTTGAAATGCATAAAAAGTACAAGGCAACAATTAAGCTTCATATTCTTTCTCTTCTATTCAAATCTATTCAAATCAAGATTTAGGATGACCAAAATTTAGACAGGTCTGAATTCTTGACTGTGGAATTTTTTTATTTGGTTTATAATGATTCGTCATAGCCTTTCTAGGCATATTTAATTATGGACAGGAGGATTTCAATGTTTCATGTGAACAGAGATTTATACAATGCACAGGTTACAGCTTTTCCAAACTCACTCGTCTTGTGCCATCTGGTTCCATCTTCCCCAATAGCATCTCAAACTAAAGAACAGAGTGTAAACATTCAGGGAATAAAGGAATGTACAGGTACAAGTTAGGTTATGCATATGAAGATTCAAAATAATAATTGTAGAGAGCAAGAGGTTCATTTTACATCCACTCTGAGCTAAATTGCAATTCATAATGCATCATTACCTCTCTAGTTTCCAACACAAGCTCACTAACACACGACATGAAGAGATTCTCTCCTTGGGACGTCCTCAGATCACTGCAAGGAAAAATACCAACAGGGTGAATTAAATGGGACATTTGCACGATTTATTGAATTCAAAATGTTATAGTGAGAGAGTGCCCAGTGACTTACTTTAGGAAGTAGAAATACTGCAACGCCTCCCTTGGGTCGGTGGCTTCAAATTTGCGTGTGTACATAGTGATGAGACGGACAAAGTTCAGTCTCCTCAAGGGTCCTTCATCAGATGATTCTTTAATTACTAAACAAACAATTCAAACAAATTTCAGGTATCTTTTCTCAACATGAGATTCAGTTATAACATCATTCTATCAATGGATCTCTTTTTATCAGTCTCCCATAATAGCCAACACCAGATCATATTTTTTTATCAGAATTATAGCATTAAGATGATTAAACATAGGTAATCACAGATTACAAAGCTCACCGAGACGAGACATCACCCTTATGAGACTTCACCTTTATGAGACCACCTTTATCATATTAAATGAAAATCATACTTTATGATCTTGGATATTCATGGATTCTGTTTTGACACAATATCGTATATCATCTGTTAAAAAATTGTATGATAATCATATGTTCATATGTTAATCAGTACAATAATATAAAATTAAATATTGCATCCTATCATATTTACAACATTTATCATATAATACAATAAAATACCATAATAAACAATGATAAGATATGATATTGTAACATATGATATGACATTGTATTGTGTTATACGTTATTGTATTTGATCACATAATACAAAATCAAAATATATAAAACAATATAGTATTATATTACAATATCATATTACATAATACATCATAACATTAAAACATATGATATTATATTGTATAATATAGTATGATATTGTATGATACTGTATCATTTTTGATACATAATATGATATTGTATCATATGATACAGTATAATTTGATACAACATTGTATCATATCAAATGATACAATATTACAGTTGCACCTGCTGTTACGGCCACCTTTAATCAGCGGCCACTCGCCATGAGCGGCCAGTTTTAATCCCGCCCGTTTAGTTTTACACTATATTTTAACTGATTTAAGCGGCCACCTGTCTAACGCGGCCAGCTGCCACTGTTTTTAGGTCCCGTGGCTTCGACATGCCTGTTTTCAACAGCCATTTTGTCTGTTTTGTCACATGACTTTTGAATCTGACATGTGACCCCGTATCAAAAGAAGCCAATCTTCGAAAGCTGATAATGAGTTAATGACAAATAATTGACTGTGTCATTTGAAGTCTGCTGAGATTTAATGTGATAATTGATTATCATAACACCTGTTTTGTGTTGTTTATATATCTACACGTACTTATAATATACTTCATTACAAAGTCATTGTATATGGCCAGTCTTGCGCTGAACAGCTTAACATGTGCAGCAATTAGCCAGTAATATGCACTTTTTTTTCTAGAAAATTTCTTTGAGATAATAAAACAAACGGCTGTATGTGATAAAGAAAAATATCACATAATACAATATCATATTATACATATTGTATCATATGATACAATAATATATTTTACAATATCATACAATACAATTTCATGTGATGTGATAATATATCATATTATATACCAATATCATATTATACAATATTGTATGATACGATATTATAAAATATTACAGTATCATACTAATTTCATGTGATATTACTCTATATTACAGAAACTAATATCATATTATACAATATCGAATGATACAATATTATAGAATATACAATATTGTATCATAGGATACAATATTATATTTTGCAATATCTTATGAAATAGTATCATGTGATAAAATAATAAATTAATAATACAATATAATATTTTACAATATTGTATCATAATATACAATACTATACATTACAATATCATGATACAATATCATAACATAAAAAAAATACAAATTGATATAATATCATATCGTATCATTAAACTTTTTATAATACTACATATGATATTATATTGTATCATATTAAACAATATTGTTTCATACCATACAATACTATATCATAGGAATCATGTTATATCATTTATCAACAAAAACATCTATCTATCGAGCAGGTTTGAGTGAGGTTGGAGATTTCTTTAGCATCCTTGATAATGGAGATCAGGCTCTGCATCTGAAGCAACCTCTGCGTTTCATTTATAATATAGTTAAATCAACTATGCAAGCTATCATCTATAAAACATGTGACCTGTTCCAAAAAAACTAAACCTCATCCAGCATCAGAAACCTATGGCTCAGATTCAGCATTCAAGCCTGTCAGGTGCATCAGATTACATAAGATGCATCTCCATGCAAGTTTGGTGAAGTTCAGACCAGTAATAACTAAGATATCATCATCAGAGGGCACTAGCAATTACAACCTTATCCTGCTCCAGCATCCGCAACCTATGGCTCAGATTCAACATCCATGCCTGTCAGGTGCATCTGTATCATAAGACACACCATCCATTCAAGTTTGGTGAAGTTAGGACCTGTAATAACTAAGATATATTTTTTAGCATCCTTGATAATGGAGATCAAGCTCTGCAACTAAAGCTTCCTCTGTGATTCATTCATATTACAGTTTAATCAACTATGCAAGTTTGAAATAGTTCTATTATCTCTTAAACATGTGACCTGTTCCAAAAAACTTAACCATATCCAGCATCTGAAACCTATGGCTCAGACTCAACATTCAAGCCTGTCAGGTGCAGCAGTATCATAAGACGCACCATCCATGGAAGTCTGGTGAAGTTAGGACAAGTAATAACTAAGATATAATCATCAGAGGGCACCTGTTTCAAAAACTTTTACCACCTCCAAAAACCTTAACCTCCTCCAGCATCCGAAACCTATGGCTCAGATTCAGCATTCAAGCCTGTCTGGTGCATCAGTATCATAAGACGCACCATCCATGGAATTCTGGTGAAGTTAGAACAAGTAGTAACTAAGATATAATCATCAAAGGGCACCTGCAACAAAAAATTTAACCAGCTCTAAAAACCTTAACCTCTTTCAGCATCTGTAACCTATAGCTCAGATTCAGCACCCAAGCCTGCCTGGTGCATCAGTATTATAAGACACACCATCCATGCAAGTTTGGTGAAGTACGGACCAGCAGTAACTTAGATATTGCTATCAAGGGCACCTGCAACAAAAACTTTAACCTACTCCAAAAACCTTAACCTCCTCCAGCATCCGAAACCTATAGCTCAGATTCAGCACTCAAGCCTGTCGGGTGCATTAGTATCATAAGACACACCATCCATGCAAGTTTGGTGAAGTACGGACCTGCAGTAACTTAGATATTGCTATCAAAGGGCACCTGCAACAAAAACTTTAACCTGGTCCAACAACCTTAACCTCCTCCAGCATCTGAAATTTAGGACTCAGATTCAGCATCCAAGTCTTTCAAGTCCATAAGTAGGTCCAGATGCATCATCCATGCAAGTTTGGTGAAGATAGGACAAGTAATAGCTTAGATACAGGACCTGCAACAAAAACTTTAACCAGGTCCGGACGCCGACGCCGAGGGTATAGCATAAGCTCCCCCTGACTTCGTCTCGGTGAGCTAAAAACACAATACTTATAACCTTGATCATTTGTTTAAAGATTGTTTCAATCTACCAGCTAACTGTACAATTATCTGCCAAGTCAATTGATAAGTTGTGTTACACACTATACAATGTACTTACACAGCTGAGCTTGAGTAGAAGGAGGGAGCATCAGCATCTTGAGTTCATACAGAACCAGAGCTACATGGACAGCGTGGCAGAGGAGGCGGTCAATCCGGGACATGAACTCAACGGCTGCCTCAAACTGAGCCGTCAGGATGAGAATTTGGAAGTAAAGGAAGGGGTTCTGGTACCCATTGAAATGGCTTTCACCTAGAGTAGCAAAAATATATAATTATATATATATGGAAATATAGAAGTGTCATGGAAAAGTAGGATAAAAAAAGAAATCGGTCAGTGTAAACAGAAAATCAAGGGTTTCTTAAAAAATAAAATTGTGACATTGTCATAATCAGATTATCAGGTAAACTTATCAATCATTTGATAATGATGCAGGTAAATACATATACCTGTACAGAGTACTCCAACTTAAAACATACATAAACTTGTCTGCTCCAAATTAAGCACAATCTTCCCAATCAACTCATAAATTGATTAGCCTAATCATAAATTAGAGTGTTTGAAGCAGTCTCCAGGTGTATTTGCTTCAAATGCCTTAGTACATGTATATTTGATTAAAGTGGACAAATCCATCAGCTATCCACTTTAATATAATAACTTCTAAATTTGGAAATTGGAATGTGTACAGTATTTCATATCATGCAATGACAAAACTTAGCAGTGCTACTTACATGTAAATGTTTAAAATGAATTCTGATTTGTTATAAGATGGGGAATAAAATAAGGCACACATAAACATTATTTCAAATTTTTGGTACAATAATTATAACTTTTTATGCCAAATGTAGCCAAAAATAGTACAAATTTAACCATCAAGAAGAAAATAAAGTCTGTACTATCACTTCATAACAAAACTGTTACATGTGATGCTACATTATTTCATCAGATACTAAGTGACAAAACTTACCAAAGTCTTCATAGAGAAGACTCTGTAGCCGCTGGAGAGTAAAGCCGTCCTGTCGAGAGGGGTCAGAGTCCCCCTGGATCTGGGATAATTTGATCCACAGGTAGTCGTCGATTTTATCGGCTATCTCTGAATGATCTTCTGCAGGATCACATCGCCCCACTACACAGAACACTGCCCTGTAAGTACAAGTCTAGGATCTAAAACTAGTTCAATTCAAATTAACACATGTATCCGTTTACATTACAAGGCAAGCTACTTACCAATATCCAAGCACTGATTGACATTATCAACATAACAAACTTTGGCAAATACAACATAAAGCAATATTTGTTTTACAAATTACAATAAAATTAGAAACTGACAACAAAACCAAACAAAACTTCTGAAAACATTAAACTAATCAGTTTATTTCTTACACATTATTACTTACTTTAATGTTCTGAATCAGGCAATTAAGGAAAAAATCCACAAATTACTCTCACTGACGGTAGAAAAAGTTAGCAGCAATCTCTGAATAATTACCTTTTGTAAGGATCGTTTTGATTCTTAATGATTCGGCGATAATGAAGATTGATCTTTGTTTCGCTGGCGGCAGACAATCTACATGTACAATGTCTATCATTTTAAAACAAGAATTTTCAACCAATATTTAATACAAAGTATCTTTGTTCAGTATTATCATGTTATAAATACTTGTATGTGACACTTATTCACCTGTTGTCTTCATCTGTGACATATTCTCTGAGAAAAGCAGGAAAGTCCCCAAGACTGTGACTGAAAGAGAAATTGCTTTATGATCAACTTTTGAGGTAAAGTGTATAGTACCGGTAATGTCTACTTGAATTCTATTAGGACATTTTTCCTTAAAATTGCTTTAAAACAACTTCTGATTCTTATTTAATAACTTAATCAGTCACTAAGGAGATGTACATCATTAAAATAGAGTTTTTGCACACACAACTAACCTGAAAATCACCTTTAAGTATCCTAATCAATGTGCGGGTCATTCATTGACAATGATAAGCAAAATGAGTCCATGTACTTACGATGCTTTTTCTGTGACCTGTAATGCAGCTTGGAGGTCGCCACACCTCAGACAGAAATAGATCATAGCCCAGACCGGGTGTCCGTCCACATGCCCATCCTCCAGGCCCTTGATGTGAGGCGGGCGGACGTTGAGGTAACTCTTGACCTGGTTGTAGGTGGAGGGGATTCCCCCAAGCTGGGCCTGCTGAAGGTTACTGTAGATCGTGTTCTGTATGTGTTTAGAGTACCTAGAATGCAGCAATTTTATCTTTTATCATCTTTACATTTATACTACAAGAAAAGCTCTGAGACATGCATCATGACATTAACTCTTCATATACATGTACAGTACTGTATCTCTTATCATGATTAATTTAATTGACAATGTTCTTGGAAATACTTCTAATACATGTTGACATCTGAACATGTGCATTTTACATTGTATATTTGACTACTACATACAAGTGTACAACAGTTTTACAAGTGTGCATGGATTTTGTAAATTTTACATTTATGACTACTGCAAAGTACATGGATCAATCCATTTTACAGGTGCTTTTTAAGTACATGATATTTTGTATGGGACTGCTTACATTTGCTCCAGGTACTCCTTGCCTTTCTGTACAAAAGCGGCCTGTGTGCGGTAGTCTGTGCGCGACTCCTTCACACTGTTAGAGGAGATCATGGGGACATCTACCATGTACCTCACTTGTTCCCACAGGTCCATCACAGGCTGGGAACAAAATCAAAAAGACCAATCACACAAAATAAAGTGCCAATAAGAATTAGAGGCAACAACTTTATTGGGTATACACAGGGACAAGTTCATTTAGCATTATTTCCCAAACTGGTAAAACAATTTTACTTTATCTTTAACTCACACAATCTCATTTTTTCTTTAATAAAGTGAACAAAATGAGATACACTGGTATCTGTATTATTATGATTACAATTTGTGATGGGGAAATTGGACAAAAATTCCCCCTTATTTATCACCTAACATACTTTTGTGGTGGATAAGTGAGATAACAATTTTACTTCATCTTTAACTCACACAAACTCATTGGTATCTTGATTTCTGCATTTGTGATGGGGAATTGGACAAAAATTATCCTCTTGTAAGTCTTGTTAATTACCTAACATACTTCTGTGGTGTATAAATGAGATAACCAGAAACAGTCAACTGTACCTTATCATCAAGACTGACGGCCACATCAGAGAAGGCGTCCACCAGGCTGGGCCGAATGCTGCCCTGCAGGACTTGTTCATTGTACATGTACACCTAGGAAGCAACAGAAACCTAGTCACATCAGGAGAAATCATGATTCAAATGATACATGCACTCTTAAACAACAGAAATGATGGTCCGTTTTCTATACAAATGGCATCTAATGTTGATAATTCTGATGAGGAAGGTCCCCTTTACATGCTTATACATTTGCATATTGTGTTATATTTTGCCTACCTTAACACAATGCTTAAAAGATTTTAATTAGTTATAGTGTTTAACACTATTTACATGTACGTTGCAAACTTTACCTGTCTAGCATATGCCATCTCTATGTTGTTGAGATTACTTCGACCATGCATGCTGACAGGATCCACAGCAAAACTCTAACCGAATAAAGAAAAAATTATTATTACATCACATATAATTTGAATTACAAAAGACACACTTACAGCTCATGGAGAATGCACACACTAAGGCTTACCATCTAGACCTCACCATGCTTTAAAAGAGCCTTACCTCTGCCTCTGGTTGGAAGTCTGTTGTCTCCTGGTTCAGACCCCGAAGTGTGTTCAGAATTTTTTGTTTTTCTCTTTCCCATTCATTTTCCATGCATTCCCAGTGTCTCCTCTCAGATTCCTCGAATGTCTGAAAATATTGTTTTTTTATTTGTCATACCTTTGAAATCAAAGGGAAGGGGCTTATTGAATAAAGATTAGTGAGTGTAAATCTTGTCCGGCTTTCTTAAAACTAAAACAGAACCCTCTCTTAAATTACATGTGTAACAGGTAGTTAAATCATAAAGATTTATTTAACATTTTTAAAATAAAAAATACATATGACTTCTATGGTTCATTACTTACATGTTTCCTTGTTTGCTCAATCACTGCCAACAAAGCATTTTCTCTTTCATTTTTTAAGAAGCTCTGGAAGTAAGAGAAAACAAAAACATCCTTGAGTAATTTTCAAAACAGGCTTTAAAAGCAAGGTTTTATAGGGACAGTTGTGTTAAAGAGAAACGATATGTACTGCTAATATATTGTTTAAAAATTCAGTTCAACTTTACTAACGTAAACTTTTTGGTTTAATTACAGCTTCTTACTTGAATGTCGGTGTCTTTTACTGGTTCTAGAGGCTCAAATGTCTTGGATGCACTCAAGCCTTCTAGTTTCTGAGAAATTTTTGGTACATCATATCCTTTAGTACCCAACAATATGGACCTGGAAGAAAATAAATTCATAAAATTAGAGGATAAAAACAATTCATGGTTCTTTTAGAAATTATTTAATAATATTTCATATCAAATACACTCTTGAAAAACGATGATCCTAACAGATTGATGTGGACGTATGTCAAATACAGAGCATCGTTTAAATAAAAAGTTGTCTTAAAACTTAGTCAAATTGTAAAAATGTTATCCTTTATGAAGAATGAAACAAGAGAATCCTTTGATTATAATACTTACGCTCTAACATCAGTGGAGTCTTGACTGATGGGGGCAACTTTAGACAGCAGACGGGACCCTGCTTCAAGGATCTGTGCTATATTCCTGTTGACTCTTGGTAAGTCTGAGGCGCTGTCAAATTCAGCAGTCAGCTGCTCAGCTTGTTGTCGAAGATCAGAAAAATCAGCAACATCTGTCTCCATTTTCCCCTAGTTACACAAAGTGAAAAACGTTTCATGTAAATATATCAACCCCACAAACCTGTTTATAATTCAAGAGTTAGTACGTGTCCCTATAAATGATAAAATCTTATTATTTGTAGAAAGGACTTACCTGCTAAGCTAAACTTATTTTTAAAAAACCCTTATTTACGATTTCGGTGTATAAAATTATGTTCTTACAATCTTAGTTGCTTATAATCATTCTATATCCCGCATAAATGAGAGTTTACAATGAATTGTGATAATGTTTCCCTAGTTAATGCAAAAATACACTTACTTTTACTTTCACATGTGTAAATAAGCCGCCATACAAAAGTCATCAGCCGCATGCGCTGAAAGGCGCACGTCTTTTTAGCGTTTGCAGAAAAGGTTTAAAAACTGCTTGCTCAAAGCGTTAGGTACACATTGACAAAAATGGCTGCGCCCATAAGTTCATGATTTTTTGGATAGTGTATTGCATTTTTCAGGGTAAGTTGCGAGAAATGATGATAAACAATGATAAATAAATGAATACCTATTTGCTGTTATTAATTTTTGAATTATGATTTTAATTCATCTCTTTATCGAGAATTATCAGATAGTTCGTTCATTTAATAAGACATTTGTTATCAGGATCTAACAGCTGTCTAAAGATGGTGAAGAATTCAGAATTATATGAAAATAAGACCATCTTAGCCCCAATGGTTCGGGTTGGAACCTTACCCATGAGGCTTTTGGCCGTGAAATATGGGGCTGATTTAGTATACTGTGAGGTAACAAATTCTAGTAAAATCTGAATTGAAATCATATTATTAATCGGTTAAAATTACATGTATCCTGAATTTTTTGTAAAATGAATATGATTTACATTGCCACCAAGTGGGCGAGTGCAGCATAAACTGAATTAAAAATTCAAGATTTCAGCTCCAGATGAGTAATCAATTAAAGTGTGGTTTACCGTTTGGACGCATTGATCATGCCATACACATGACTGATAATCAATCTGCTGTTAATTTTATAAATAATATTTTTTTTTCTTTTTACAGGAAATTATTGACTTCAAAATTCTAAAGTCTAAAAGAGTTGAAAATGGTTAGTGTAATATTAAAAATTACTTGAACATTGTAGTGATTGTACTTCTTACTATTGATTCAAAATCTTTAAACTTCTTTATAAAAAGCTATAGGAGTGTCCCAACAGTATCAATACCAATTCCATTAAAATGGACTAAGGCAATTAGCATAGGTTATTTACATCTCTTTCTTTCTCCCTGATCCTCACATATGGATCTTTATTCTTAAAGAGTTTCTAGGATAAGAATGAGGACTATTATCAGATGAGTTGCAGTTAAAAAAAATGAAAATGTACAGCTTAAGTTCGATATATTCCTGCTGTAAATAATGCTTGTGCAAACAGTCATTTTCTCTTTGTAAACCAGTATTTTCTAAATAATTATATGCACTTTTTTCATGTGCAAAGATGCCCTAGGAACAACAGATTTTGTTTTGAGTGATGGCACTATCATCTTTAGAACACATCCACAAGAAAAAGACAAGCTCATTTTTCAGATAGTAAGTACCGGTACATGTGTTTTGGTAGATTGTACTATGAACATAATAACATTTACTTCTAATTAAGCTTTTGACTATAAAATGTAGCATTATAGTAGAGAATGCCATATTATATATGATTATGCACATGTACTTTCAGGGAACTGCTGATGCAAAGAGAGCTCTGAAAGCTGCCCAAAGAATGTGAGTAGTGGTATTCTGTTTGTAAATCCAATTTAGATTTTTCAGAAATATCAAATACGTGTTCTTTGATCCAGGGAAATATTTCCCCCACATTGTTTTTTTAGCCCCTTTTGCATTCGTTGTCAGCAAGTGAATTTAGGACTGGGCAAAAACTAATGTCTCATATTATTTCTCTTTAAATAAAACTGTGTCTGGCTTAATTCAATATGGGGCAAAGCTGTTTGCAAGTGTAGAAGGGTTAAAATTACACTGGATGAAAATGTGAGAATTTAGAAAAAGAAGAAAAAGCTTTTTTCTGTAGGCCTACTATTACATGAAATTGTATTCTATGCATTGACAGAGAAGACTTGGTTTCTGGTGTTGATGTCAATATGGGCTGTCCAAAAGAATTCTCAATTAAGGTGAGTTTAAGGTTATTTGCAGATATCATGTGTAAACCTTATATCTTCTCTGCATGTGTGGATGATGATCATGAAAGTGGGTCTAGGGAGTTGCACTGGTAAACTTTTTGTTGTTGAAAAAGTACAAATTAAATACTGTAGATTGGTAAATAATCACGATGGTTTTAATTTGACTATGTTCGCGATTTAATATTTTTCCGCGAAATTAAACCCATCGTGAATACTATCATTAGTTTTCAAAAATGTTTCAATGCTTATTTTCTTATCAATTGATTTTTAAGCAGCGTGAAATTAAAACCATTGTGATTGGTACTTTAATAGAAATCGTGAAATTTTAACACTGTGGAATTAAAACGACTTACAGTAGTTCCCTTTGACTGAGGCAGTTTCTGAGAATTTCAAATGATATTTCCTCTAACATTAATTTTGTTGTTCATTCACTTTTCATATAGGGAGGAATGGGAGCTGCCTTACTTAGTCAACCAGAAAAGATCAAAGAGGTAATTATTTTTTTCAACTACAAAGTTACTGTTTCTACAAGATTATTAATGTCATACATGCAGAAATAAGGTTCGATTCTGTTAGATTTACATGTAGATCATGTTTGAAGATTTTTATGAGATAGATGTTGTATACCGGTATTTACCTCAATATACAAATTGCCTGTTTCAGATTCTTACCACGCTGGTTAATGGACTCTCTGTGCCTGTGACTTGTAAGATCCGAATTCTACCTGAGGTAAACTGATGTTCTGATTTTAATTTAAATTTTTAAATTTTACATGAAATAAATATTGCCGGTAAATAAAAAAAAGGAATAAAAACAAAGTACATGTATTAGAATGGTAGAAAGCACAAATTCATGTAGATACAAATACCTTGTAGAAACAAGTATAAGCAATCATGAACCAATAGCTAAGATAGAGTTACATTTCTCATTCTCTTTTAATTTAAAATAGATTGACACAGGTTTGTAACAGCATTTGCTGCATTTTGTTTTCTGACTTTAAATACAACTACCTGCACATGTACCTTTATACCGGTGTCATATAATATTTTGAACCCCGCGATATATTGAACCCGGGTTCAAAATATCGCTGCGATATATTGAACCCCCCCATAAAATATTGAACCCAGGTTCAATATTTTATGGCCGCGATATTTTGAACCCCCCTCTTTTTTTCATTGCTATTGGAGAGGGGCTTCAAAATATTATGGCTGCGATATTTTGAACCCTCCTCTATTTTTCCAATTCCCATTGGAGAGGGGGTTCAAAATATTATGGCCGCGATATTTCGAACCCCCCTCTATTTTTCATTGCTATTGGAGAGGGGGTTCAAAATATTATGGCTGCGATATATTGAACCCCCTACCTTTTTCCAATTCCCATTGGATAGGGGGTTCAAAATATTATGGCCGTGATATTTTGAACCCCCCTCTATTTTTCATTGCTATTGGAGAGGGGGTTCAAAATATTATGGCCACAAAATTTTGAACCCCCTCTATTTTTCCAATTCCCATTGGAGAGGGGGTTCAAAATATTATGGCCGCGATATTTTGAACCCCCCTCTATTTTTCATTGCTTTTGGAGAGGGGCTTCAAAATATTATGGCTGCGATATATTGAACCCCCCTCTATTTTTCCAATTCCCATTGGAGAGGGGGTTCAAAATATTATGGCTGCGATATATTGAACCCCCTACCTTTTTCCAATTCCCATTGGATAGGGGGTTCAAAATATTATGGCCGCGATATTTTGAACCCCCTTCTATTTTTCATTGCTTTTGGAGAGGGGCTTCAAAATATTATGGCTGTGATATATTGAACCCCCTACCTATTTTCAATTCCCATTGGAGAGGGGTTCAAAATATTATGGCTGCGATATATTGAACCCCCTACCTTTTTCCAATTCCCATTGGATAGGGGGTTCAAAATATTATGGCCGCGATATTTTGAACCCCCCTCTATTTTTCATTGCTTTTGGAGAGGGGGTTCAAAATATTATGGCTGCGATATATTGAACCCCCTACCTCTTTCCAATTCCCATTGGATAGGGGGTTCAAAATATTATGGCCGCGATATTTTGAACCCCCCTCTATTTTTTATTGCTATTGGAGAGGGGGTTCAAAATATTATGGCCACAAAATTTTGAACCCCCTCTATTTTTCCAATTCCCATTGGAGAGGGGGTTCAAAATATTATGGCCGCGATATTTTGAACCCCCCTCTATTTTTCATTGCTTTTGGAGAGGGGCTTCAAAATATTATGGCTGCGATATATTGAACCCCCCTCTATTTTTCCAATTCCCATTGGAGAGGGGGTTCAAAATATTATGGCCGCGATATTTTGAACCCCCATTTATTTTTCCAATTCCCATTGGAGAGGGGGTTCAAAATATTATGGCCGCGATATTTTGAACCCCCCTCTATTTTTCATTGCTTTTGGAGAGGGGCTTCAAAATATTATGGCTGCGATATATTGAGCCCCCTACCTATTTTCAATTCCCATTGGAGAGGGGTTCAAAATATTATGGCTGCGATATATTGAACCCCCTACCTTTTTCCAATTCCCATTGGAGAGGGGGTTCAAAATATTATGGCCGCGATATTTTGAACCCCCCTCCATTTTTCATTGCTTTTGGAGAGGGGTTCAAAATATTATGGCCGCGATATTTTGAATCCCCTCTATTTTTCATTGATTTTGGAGAGGGGGTACAAAATGTAATGGCTGCGATATACATGTATTGAACCCCCTACCTATTTCCAATTCCAATATATATCGCAGCCATAATATTTTGAACCCCCTCTCCAAAGGGAATATTTGAACACCTTCTCCAATAGCAATGAAAAATTAAGGGGGGTTCAAATTATCGCGGCCATAATATTTTGAACCCCCTCTCCAAAGGAAATTGGAAACAGTAGGGGGTTCAATATATCGCAGCCATAATATTTTGAACCCCCTCTCCAAAGGAAAATGGAAACAGTAGGGGGTTCAATATATCGCAGCCATAATATTTTGAACCCCCTCTCCAAAGGAAATTGGAAACAAAAGGGGGTTCAATATATCGCAGCCATAATATTTTACACCCCCTCTCCAATAGCAATAAAAAATGGAGAGGGGTTCAAAATATCGCAGCCATAATATTTTGAACCCCCTCTCCAATGGAAATTGGAAATAGGTAGGGGGTTCAATATATCGCAGCCATAATATTTTGAACCCCCTCTCCAAAGGAAATTGGAAACAGTAGGGGGTTCAATATATTGCAGCCATAATATTTTGAACCCCCTCTCCAAAGGAAATTGGAAACAGTAGGGGGTTCAATATATCGCAGCCATAATATTTTGAACCCCCTCTCCAATAGGAATGGAAACAGTAGGGGGTTCAATATATCGCAGCCATAATATTTTGAACCCCC
Organism: Magallana gigas; assembly: GCF_963853765.1. Taxonomy (NCBI): domain Eukaryota; kingdom Metazoa; phylum Mollusca; class Bivalvia; order Ostreida; family Ostreidae; genus Magallana; species Magallana gigas. The sequence goes on from NC_088855.1 coordinate 9,019,428, forward strand.
TCTCCAAAGGAAATTGGAAACAGTAGGGGGTTCAATATATCGCAGCCATAATATTTTGAACCCCCTCTCCCAAGGAAATTGGAAACAGTAGGGGGTTCAATATATCGCAGCCATAATATTTTGAACCCCCTCTCCAATAGCAATAAAAAATGGAGGGGGGTTCAAAATATCGCAGCCATAATATTTTGAACCCCCTCTCCGATGGAAATAGGTAGGGGGTTCAATATATCGCGGCCATAATATTTTGAACCCCCTCTCCAATAGGAATTGGAAATAGGTAGGGGGTTCAATATATCGCAGCCATAATATTTTGAACCCCCTCTCCAAAGGAAATTGGAAACAGTAGGGGGTTCAATATATCGCAGCCATAATATTTTGAACCCCCTCTCCCAAGGAAATTGGAAACAGTAGGGGGTTCAATATATCGCAGCCATAATATTTTGAACCCCCTCTCCAATAGCAATAAAAAATGGAGGGGGGTTCAAAATATCGCAGCCATAATATTTTGAACCCCCTCTCCGATGGAAATAGGTAGGGGGTTCAATATATCGCGGCCATAATATTTTGAACCCCCTCTCCAATAGGAATTGGAAATAGGTAGGGGGTTCAATATATCGCAGCCATAATATTTTGAACCCCCTCTCCAAAGGAAATTGGAAACAGTAGGGGGTTCAATATATTGCAGCCATAATATTTTGAACCCCCTCTCCAATAGCAATAAAAAATGGAGGGGGGTTCAAAATATCGCAGCCATAATATTTTGAACCCCCTCTCCGATGGAAATAGGTAGGGGGTTCAATATATCGCGGCCATAATATTTTGAACCCCCTCTCCAATAGGAATTGGAAATAGGTAGGGGGTTCAATATATTGCAGCCATAATATTTTGAACCCCCTATTCAAAGGGAATATTTGAACCCCTTCTCCAATAGCAATGAAAAATTGAGGGGGGTTCAAATTATCACGGCCATAATATTTTGAACCCCCTCTCCAAAAGAAATTGGAAACAGTAGGGGGTTCAATATATTGCAGCCATAATATTTTGAACCCCCTCTCCAATAGCAATAAAAATGGAGGGGGGTTCAAAATATCGCAGCCATAATATTTTGAACCCCCTCCCCAAAGGGAATTGGAAATAGGTAGGGGGTTCAATATATCGCAGCCATAATATTTTGAACCCCCTCTCCAAAGGAAATTGGAAACAGTAGGGGGTTCAATATATCGCGGCCATAATATTTTGAACCCCCTCTCCAATAGCAATAAAAAATGGAGGGGGGTTCAAAATATCGCAGCCATAATATTTTGAACCCCCTCTCCGATGGAAATAGGTAGGGGGTTCAATATATCGCGGCCATAATATTTTGAACCCCCTCTCCAATAGGAATTGGAAATAGGTAGGGGGTTCAATATATCGCAGCCATAATATTTTGAACCCCCTCTCCAAAGGAAATTGGAAACAGTAGGGGGTTCAATATATCGCAGCCATAATATTTTGAACCCCCTCTCCCAAGGAAATTGGAAACAGTAGGGGGTTCAATATATCGCAGCCATAATATTTTGAACCCCCTCTCCAATAGCAATAAAAAATGGAGGGGGGTTCAAAATATCGCAGCCATAATATTTTGAACCCCCTCTCCGATGGAAATAGGTAGGGGGTTCAATATATCGCGGCCATAATATTTTGAACCCCCTCTCCAATAGGAATTGGAAATAGGTAGGGGGTTCAATATATCGCAGCCATAATATTTTGAACCCCCTCTCCAAAGGAAATTGGAAACAGTAGGGGGTTCAATATATTGCAGCCATAATATTTTGAACCCCCTCTCCAATAGCAATAAAAAATGGAGGGGGGTTCAAAATATCGCAGCCATAATATTTTGAACCCCCTCTCCGATGGAAATAGGTAGGGGGTTCAATATATCGCGGCCATAATATTTTGAACCCCCTCTCCAATAGGAATTGGAAATAGGTAGGGGGTTCAATATATTGCAGCCATAATATTTTGAACCCCCTATTCAAAGGGAATATTTGAACCCCTTCTCCAATAGCAATGAAAAATTGAGGGGGGTTCAAATTATCACGGCCATAATATTTTGAACCCCCTCTCCAAAAGAAATTGGAAACAGTAGGGGGTTCAATATATTGCAGCCATAATATTTTGAACCCCCTCTCCAATAGCAATAAAAATGGAGGGGGGTTCAAAATATCGCAGCCATAATATTTTGAACCCCCTCCCCAAAGGGAATTGGAAATAGGTAGGGGGTTCAATATATCGCAGCCATAATATTTTGAACCCCCTCTCCAAAGGAAATTGGAAACAGTAGGGGGTTCAATATATCGCGGCCATAATATTTTGAACCCCCTCTCCAAGAGCAATGAAAATTCGAGAGGGTTTCAAAATATCGCGACCATAATATTTTGAACCCGGGGTTCAATATTTTATGGGGGGGTTCAATATATCGCAGCGATATTTTGAACCCGGGTTCATAATATCGCATAATATATTGAACCCGGGTTCAATATTTCGCGGTATCAAAATATTATATGACACCGGTATGTAGGTCACATATTTTCATTTTCTGCCTTGAATTTTAGTTGGAGGATACATTGAAACTGGTCAAACTGATTGAGAGCACTGGTGTATCAGCCTTAGGGGTCCACGGTAGGACAAAGGAAGAGAGGCCTAGACATCCTAATCGTAACAACATCATCCAGACGATCGGAGAATTACTCTCCATACCAGTCATCGCCAAGTAAACTAAATAAGTTCTGACAGATATTATCACAGTCAAGCTTTCATTTCTGGTTTATTTTATTTAAAGAATCCATATTAACACTATGTTTGATTTGACGGTGGATAATTTTTGACAGAAATTTATCAGCCCGACTTTTATTTTCATAATTGTGAATTTTGAGAATTCATAACAATCCTTTTGATTTGACAGTGGTGGATCTAAGGAGGTTATAAAGGTGTACGAGGATATTGCTGTGTTTAAGCAGGCGACAGGTTGTTCCTCGGCAATGATTGCACGAGCTGCTGAGTGGAACCCAACCATCTTCAGAGCAGAAGGCAAACTTCCGTTACTGGATGTGGTCAAAGAATATGTTAAAGTAGTGAGTAAATTTCTCACTTAAAATTTCATTTTTCATTTTGAAACTTTTGTTTAAGTTTCGATTTATTGTTTCTTTTGCTTTGTCTTTTATCTCGATAAAAATAAACATTTGTAGCCACAACTAATGATACAATTTAGGAAGCACAGCAGCATTGACAAAAGTGTTACTAGCAATTAAGTGGTTTTAAAGGTGTTGCTTGTTTTAAGACTTGGGAAAGGGAAACTATACATTTATTGAAGGAAGAATTACTGTAGATCTAGGCTATTGTTCAAGTATTGTCAAGAACATATGAACATATTCAGTAAAAAAGATTGTCAAGAACAGTCCCCATAGGCATTGTGTTCATTGGCGGAGAAAGAGATAGAACCTTTTACATGTACAGTTAAACACTCATGAAGAATAATGTGACCGAAACATACATGTAGGATCTGGGAATACAATTCAAATTATATTACGGGTATGAATATTTACATTCTGTTGGTTAATGAGTACAAGTGCGAAATTGAAACAAATGCCCCTCTTCCTGAATCTGTAGTGTCCCAGTGTCAATGTTATGGATTGTCATATGTGTTTTGTTACGATACTTGGACATTTTATTAGATTTGTTGTTTGTTGTGATCGTAGGCCATAGAATGGGACAACAACTGGGTGAACACTAAATACTGTGTGCTCCAGATGATGCATGACAACATGCTGGACTATCCAGAAGGGGAGTTAACTCAGGCAGCAATGAGTATGGAGGATATCAGGCAAGTCAAATCTCTGTACACATGTTCTGTATTTGCAATACATGTATTGGGAACTTCATTAATCGATACGATAATTTGTAGTGAGATATGGGGGTTAAAAGATTACTATCTCCAAGTGAGGCAGAAGTTGTCCAAGATATCTGAGGGTGCTGAATCGCAGGGAGATAGAGTATCCATAGAAACAAATGAAAATGGGGGATACAGGATATGTATGCCACTTAGGTTCGAAAAGTAAGTAAAAGAAAGTATCGGTTACTGATACCATTATTTTTAACCACTCGCAAGGCATGTAAGAGTTCTATCATATTTTTCTTTAATTGTAGGAAAGACTTCTCTTGTAAAATTAGCCCTAAACTAAAGCTGTTTGAATGGACTAGAAGCAAAGAACTCCCTAAGCCAACTTACAACACAGTAAGAAAATTATTATACATGTAGCCAGTTTGGCATAATAAAAAAAAATATTTTTGAGTTCCTGGTGCAATTTAAACATTAGTCTAAGTTACAATGTATAGTTTCAAAGCTATCTCATATTTTTTTTGTAGACTGAAAAGAGTGAGGATAGAACTTTTAACTGTGTGCTGCAGTTACACACCAATGAGTTCACCACCCCATACTGGGAGAAATCGAAACAACTTGCAGAGCAAGCGTCCGCTGCTGTTGCTACCACAGTATTGGACATTGTGGATGGTCGTGTGGAAGAACCCTCAGAGCAACTGGAGAAATGTAGAGTTCAATGGATGCAACTCGAGTTTGAGAAAAATAAATTACAATTTGACAGTGGAAATGTAGAAAATTGTGTCAAGGGAGAAAACTCTGAAAATTCTCAAGTGACCAAAAGAAAATGTGATAATGACTGTGATGAAAACTCTAAAAAACTTTGTCAGGTACAAGATGAAAGCTAAAAATGGAAAGACATGTAATAGTGCTGGTATATATACATGTAGCTAATAAGTTATTGTGGGCATTTATAATACTTGGTTATTTTCTGAATAGTGGGTGATGATTCTGAGTGATTTTAACTTTTGTGACTATTATTTCTAAAAATAAAAACTAAGTCAATTTTTTTCTTCAAAATGACAGTTTTATTTGTAAATTATTAACTGTGTCTTCTAGAAGTACAAAAAGTGTTTTCCGACATCAACTATATGTACTCGTTCATGTATAAAAAATGAGTGAGATTGAAATAAATGTACATACAAGTCCAGCCATTCATAGTTGTGATAAATTCTCTCTCTCTCTCTCTCTCTCTCTCTCTCTCTCTCCATGAAACAAAAAAGAATCCTAGTAAACATTAAATAAAATTGCACAATTTAGCTCTATTGGTTGTTCCTTGTGAAGTCTATATTTAAACCCCGAGTTAAGAGTCCAAGATGATTTGAGCATCTGTCCCATCCGGCAGTTTGTGTTTGTCCCCATTATGAAGGTAAAACTCTCTCTTCAGAAATCCAAAAAGCAAATCAGTAGCCATCAGTATCTGTAGCAAAAATTACATAAATTATCACTTTTTATTTCTCAATTTCATTTTCAAGTTTAGAATTCAGTAGGTATATACCTAGATTTCGTGATGGCTCAATTTTCGTGAAATTTGTGGCTACCCCTCACCCACAAATTAACATTCTCCACGAATAAATAAATTAGGACTGTAAAGTCATATTTCCTTTTGTAAGTATCCGAGAATACACGAAATTACGTCCCAACGAACCTGTAAAATTGTAGCAATCCACGAAAATTGGCCCCCACGAATTTTAATGATTCCACAGTATACATACTGTGCTTCATTGAAAAGAAAATAATAATACTGTACATGAAACATGTTATGTATATTTAAGACATATATGAAATATAGTTATATACTAGTATATATTATAATTCATGGTGTCTCAATTTTTGTGGATACATCCCTTCCATGAATTAACACCCTTATTAAATTATGAAACAAAACGCTTATACATGTACTTATTCATTATGATAATGAATCCAAAAAATAACATCCCTTTCCCATCAAACCTATAACAAACTGACGATCAAAGAAAATTGGCTCCCTATCAATTCCACAGTATGTAAACACTTCAAGTATGAATAAACATGTACAAGTAGGTACATGTATATATATAAAACATTATCAATTTTAATAGAATGTGAAATACCTGTGCTGTAGAGAATGCCAGAGAGATAGCAAAGTAGAAGTTGGCATTGGCACTGCCTGCATAGATCCACAGATAATACTGTATAGGAGCGAACACGGTACATACTAGGAACATGCACACGGTCACAAACGTATTCCTCATGTCTGTAAATAAAGAACAAGACTTGTTCAGTAATTTATAAATCTGTTCCTAAGCTTAAATCACTACAAACAAAAAATGAAGATGCCTTACACTGATAAACATGCTTCCACAGAGGTAGCAAGGCAAACATTAGACCCACATCCCCATAGCCTGGGTAGGATTTGAAGATTCCAATTGTGTACAACAGCATGTAGAAAAGGAATGTTGGGTGTTCTCTGAAAGATGAAGGAAAATTACATGCATGTTTATATGCATGTATATGTTCATATACATGTATGAGAAGAAAATCACTTCCTGTTTTTGTTGAACATATTTCATATTTTAAAACATAAGTTGTGTTTAGGCAAGATTCTACAATCCCAATTAAAATGCTTAAAATTCACATGAAAAGTATCATGTTTACAATAACAGTTACTGACATGTTCAGCTACATACAACAGGTACATGTATGTATCTATTCCGCCCCTAACATGTGACAATATACCTGAGTCTTATGGCCAGTGGAATGGTATATATCACAACATTGATTTGAAACACACAAATGAAGAACGTTCTAAAGTGCTCAAACATCTCGGTGAAGAAATACCAAAACAGCCCAAGGTTAGGGGTCAAGTCAGGAACTCCCAATCTGAAACCATAACAGATAAAGGTTAAATCAATACTTCTCCTCTAGATTATACAAATAGTAAGAGTGATTTAAATATGGTTTTGGTCATACTTTCCAAGGCAAAATTACAACAACAAAAAATGAAAAAGGCTATCGTTTAATATCTACTGTATTTTTGATATTGTAGCATTTCTAACAATTAAGAGAAAAGCATGATAATAACAGTAAGGAACATGATATGCATTGTTATACAACAAAAGAACTTCCTTCGTCGCATTTTATGTGACGTAAAAAATATTTATTGAAGATCGAGGCTTAAAACTTTGGGTTAACTATAATGGTGTAATATTAAAAAAAATTTAATACAGTAAATATCATGTACATGTTTAATTACAAAGATAAGAGATTACCAACTCTTTAAAAACTATAATTGTACATGTTTATTACTTCATAGTACATGAACATGCATCTTATTGTCAAAACCTAAATGTGAAAACTATGCCTGTTCTGACCTTTACACATCGATTACTTGATAGACTACAGTGATTATCAAATAATATGTTATTAAAAGTTCTTACATGAAACCATACGTGGAAGGAATAAATTCCCATGATCCCACAAACAGCATGGAGAAGAGCAACATGATGGCTAAAGACATAAATGTGACGCCCAGAATCTGGAGGTAGCTAACCACAGCTGTTGGGTCGGTATAATGCATTCCCCCTTTACGTGACATCTGAAAATAATTCATACCCTTGTCTTTGCAATTAACTCTCCAAGATTTAAACAAACATTTTACCTGTTACTGTTAAGAGTAATTCAATTTTTCAAATTTCTATTTCATCAATTATCAATATTTTTAACAAGAATATCAAATTTATTGAAGGAACAAACAAAAAAATATGATATACATGAATATTACTGTAAATGTACTTGACTATCATATGTTTCCATGAACTTGATGAAAACATCAAAATCCAGGTAATTAAAATTATTTTAATTTACAAACCAGGAAATAATGAACTGCCACAGGCACACAGAGAATGATGGGATACATAGAAATGTAGGCTGCCAGCGCAACGAAAACTGCTGATAAGAATGAATTTCCTGAAACAAAATGGAAGAAAATGTAATGATAACATTGTAACTACCGGTACTATCAAAATCAAAAAGTTACATAGAGAGAAACAGAGACTAGGAGGAAAATTGATTAATTTTAAGTGTATATGAAGATTTGGAACCAACTGACCTTTAAGCATTTGATAGAGAGCGAGGAGGATGATGATGTTATTGAAAACAGCAGTGGACCTTGCTAGACACGTGGCTATGCTGTATGGATTGAAGGAAAACCTGCAACAGAAGGAATCAGTTCTACCATCTCAATACACACAGTTTAAGTAAAGAATGTGAATTTCATACATGTTAAATCTACATACATACAGATACATCCAAAAGCATGTACTTTTTTTTTTTTACCTAAAAAAAATATTTGTACTGTTTTTCCAAATTCAAACAGACTATTTGTACTGTTTTTCCAAATTCAAACAAACAAATCAAGTGTTGCCCAATAACAATTGTTTTACAATCTAAATACATGTAATTTCATGTATACAGATAAATGTATACATGTATATGTACATGTTTGTGACAAGTTTACATCATCAATGATGATGATCATGCTTTTGTGATAACTTACGCTACAGTGACGTAAAATTGAAGGTCCATCAAGTCTTCTTTTCGAAGTAAATTTTTCTTGGCATCTGGATGGTAATTCTTCACACTTGTTGCTTGCCTCAGGAGCTGTCAAGATACATATATATGTATGAACTTGTCTGTACACTCTGTAATAAATAGTAGTACAAAACATTTGTAGTCTATGTACTGTAAAACTGATATTTTAACACTTTCAGGTTTATATTTGTTATAAATTTTATATTAAATTGAAATAATGTCTGTCTGTATAGGTCACAGAAGCTTTTTTTATACCATATGTCTTCCAAATGTATTTGCTATTCTCAGCAGAATCATTCCCTGAATGATATCCAGCAGCTGAAAAAATATATGACACAGTTTTAATCCATTTACTTGTCTTATTCATAAAATACTGTAGCAGTCAATAAAAAGAGAAAATAATTTGATGATTCTATGTACGGGGAAAAAATGTACATGTAGGAAAACATCTAAGTGTCTTACATAATATAATAACCAAAACCAACAGAGACACTAATGCTTCTTTTAACATTACATATAAACTTCATATATATTGTACACATAATTTTATTATGGTTTTACCATGAATGTTCAATTTTTGGGGTATTAAAAAAAAGAGTAATCTTGAATAGGTATTGCATTTAATTAACAAATTTACATTAAAGTGTAATACATATTCAAGTACTTTTAAAATCTTACCACAAATATTAAATTGATGGTATTCGGTGAGAATCTACTGATGAATCCCAGGATTTTCAGCATCAAAGGACTCTAAAAATATACATAAAAAAACAATGTTTTAATATGGCAACTGTACACCTAAGTATAACATTCTTGGGAATCTAACTTCAAATGAATTAAATGTTCTATCTACTGAGTAGAGTGTATCTTATTCATGGGAGACTTTAATAAAATGAGGTTTTATTATTCGTTCAACAGGGACTTTGACAAGCTCTCTTTATCTAAACATTGTCTTCCCTCTGTACATGTACAAGTCATCAGCTATTCTAATGATTCCACAATTAGGTACAATATTACAGCAAAAAGCCCCTCTCACTTGATCAATGTCTGATCCAATAGAACGCAAATTAATGAATTCAAGGCATTCTACATTTTTGTTGTAAGAGTCAAAATTAAATGTTCACAACAAAGATATTTAAATTACACTTGGTTGAAAAATGTATAACTTACCTCATGAAAAATATCTCCAGAGTAAGGAGAAATACCCTCTCTATGTAATGCCAGCCCTTCCATTGCTGTAATAATAAAGGTAATGGTATTATTCATACACAAAATGCTCATGGGCCTAAACTCTCATCTGGACAACTATATTAACTTACTGCAACCTATTATTTTCAAATAAGTCTATTGCATCTGAGTAAAAGACACATCAAAATATATATAGTTGACAATATTATGCATTGCAACAACATGGAAATACAAAGATGATAATGTCGAGAAATTGCTACCAGTTAGAGAAAGCTTGAATGGGTAAAAGATGACAGATTTTTAAAATTATAAATCTATGTATGAACTTTATTTTCATTCTTGTCAATTTTTTTAGGTAAAAAGCGGGGAAATGTCAATAAGGAAATACTGTGGAATCATTAGATTTCGTGGTGGCTCAATTTTCGTGGAATTCGTGGGTACCTTTCATCCACGAATTTACATCCTCCACGAATTACTAAATTATGATTATAAGTCATATTTCTTTTTTTAGATGTACGATAAAACACGAAATTACGTCCCCACGAACCTGTAAAATTTAAACAATCCACGAAAATTGGCCCCCAAGAATTTAAATGATTCCACAGTACTGGACTTTTTGCAATATCAATTTCAACTGTTATTCACTCTGATGATATCAATTCCTTTTTGGTAAAACTTTGACAATTGCATCACATTCAGTATCGTCAGCTGCATAAGTATATGCATAAGCCAAAAGTTTTACAATTGGTCGAATCTTGTATCACTGATTGGTTTGGACAGATTTACAAACACAAGTTCATGGCTATCAGTGACAATAGTTCAGACCTGCTTATATACGGGATATCCATCATATAGAGATAAAACATGTAAAACAAGTTTGTTATAATTGCTTTTTATTACTTTGGAATTTTACATTTAACTCATGAAATGAAAACTGCTGTAAACTTGAAATATTTTTGCTGCACAAGTTTAAACATCCTGATTTAAAAAATATGTATTCATGCATTTAGTCAATTACATGCACTTAACCTTCAGATGAACAGAAAATCTCTCTCTCTCTCTCTCTCTCTCTCTCTCTCTCTCTCTCTCTCTCTCTAATATAAAAACAATCAACAAAATGAGATCAAAACAAGAGTTTGGGTCAAACAATAAATAGCATATTTTATATTTTATCGATGCTACATGTATTAATTGCAACTTTTATTTTTACATTTTCCCTCAAAAGTATTTCATTATTTGACATCACATTTGAATTTAAATTGTGACCCTTTTATAATCCTCTAGAGCCAGGAGTCATGAGTTGAAGTCTTCTTTCAAATAAAAATGTACATGTATTCTTTAAATGCTAATGAAGAATTATAGGGGTGTTTTGCTTTAAAATTGAAGCAGGTAGGTCAAAATCTCAGCTAAGATAAGTACAAGGTCAGATGTAGATCTTTAGCTCTACGAGAAATTTCTCTGACTGACATGCCATAGAGATACAGTTACTCAGACACAAACAATAGCAACTTGTGTTCCAAAAATTTTGAGCTTGTTTTGGACAGATTTACCTCAATACAAAACATACTTTAGGGATGGGACGATCCACCGATGCACTGGTGCATCACGGTATTTATTTTGACGATATTTGGATTGATACATTTACCATTAATACAACGATACCTAAGCAAACTTTTTTTTTAACTTCCAAAAATATCCCAGCTTCATATATCAGCTATTTTTAGTCCGCGCGCTTAATATGAAAGTACAAAGATGGCGGAAAACCTCGTAAAGTTGTCAAAACTGTTAGGAAGCTAAATCTGGAGTGTGGAAAACTTTGGATTACATGTTTATGAAAAAGTAGTGTATATGAGACTAAAGTAATTGTAAATTGTGCAACGCTCATTTTAAATATATCAAAATAACTTTGGACATGCGGTAATACATCGACAGATTGAATAAATTTTTAACCCTTATTCATTTAGTTGCAATGTATCGTGATATGTACCGTATCGGCTAAGTACAGTATCGTTACAGCCCTAACTTTGTGGTTAATAGTCATACCTTAATATTTTTTTTAGACATTTTACAATTATTAGGTAATAGGTAAAATGAAGTATCATAAATTCATCTGCAGATCAAAAGTCACCATGAGAAATCCTTTTAAAGGGCTGATGAATGATGATAGAGGGCGAAGACCCTTCTGATCACTGAGACTAAAGCTCTCCATATAGAAAAAACATAATATACCAAAAACTAAAAATAGAAATTACACTTTAAACCTATGAACTTTTCAAAGATGGCGGAAAAGGAATAATATATCTAAAAGATTTGTAAAACAATTGTTATTCTCTTGGTCATTTTTACCTACTTTCAAATTTGAAATCTTTGATGCTTTCATGAAAATTGTCAAGTGATATCTGCCTCTATTAATATGATATCATAATGCAGACTGAGCATGTGACATATGGTGTTATGAATGGAAAAATAGGCAGATCCAATTGTGCAAATTAACAGTGAAAAATTCATAGAATTTAATGGTCTAGCCCTCACCACAGTCACACCATAAAACATATTAGTGAGCGCAGCACTGGCTAGCAAAGTGAGCACTACTGGCAAGGAGTGTGCGAATAGAAAATTCGGACCCACTGCATATTCATTCAAAGGATATTTTTGGTGTCAGTTACTCATACCAGTAATGCTCTATTTTTATCAGACTAGTAGATCCCTAAAATATGGTTCCCCATTTCACACTCTCATCTCTAATAATTAAAGACTATACATTTACATTGTACTGTATGGTACATTGTAAATATACTGCTGACACAATGTACACGGATTTGGAACATTCAACTCTTTAATCTCTGTACACATTCAGATACGATCGAGTGATGGCACAATGGTTTTCTTGCCCATTGATCTGTCATAATTTTTCGGCATCAGTAAATTTTGAACCACAATGCAATTCCAAACATTGCAAATGGCATTCTCATGAGAATCAAAGTAAAACTTTTGAGAACCAGATAAACTTTGGAGAACCAGACAAAATGTGTAATTTCAAGAACATCATGCTTTTTATTAAGTAAACAAAACAGTACACTATGCATAGTTTTAATTATCAAGGGAGTTTTTAAAGAGCTAGACGGCACTAGACCAACGTGAACTCTGACGTAACAATCACTTTAAATAGGGGGAAATAAGAGGCAAGTAAAGTGATGACGTCTATAATATAATGTCTATATACATGTCAACATTAAAGTGTAAGGAAATAAGGTTAATCAGCGCAAGTTTATGGGCGCCGCAAACTTTAATTTAGTTGGTGAAGAAGGAACTGTAGCCTTACGAACCCCCAGATTTCCCGTAGAGCTATATATCTAAAACTAGCTAGTGCAAAGTGTATGAACGGTTAATTAGGGTCTATGGCTAAATTAAATGGAATTGTACTTACCACGACCCCATGATGTTAACGGCGTAACCACCTCTGTTTTCGTACTCAACCAGTCGGGAAGGGATGATCTAAACAATGCTAATCTTAGTATTACACCACAAACAAATGAAATTGCTGTCGGTAGCACCATTCTGTCCTTTTCTCATTCGTTGTGGATCAATAAATGCTTCTATTCAGTGTTGCTTCAAAATATACAGCACTTACCATGAGACATACTATAAAAAGCTTTCGAAAGATTAAGACAAATAATCAGTGTATGTCATTAAGCTTTACATAGAATTTCTTGAATTAAACTTTACATAGAATTTCTTGAATTAAATTAAATTGAAAAAAATATCAATGCTTGAAATATAATTTTTTAGCATCCTTTGAGTAAATTTATCACTAAGAGATTTCAAAAGAAATAGGGATACTCATAAAACGGAATAATTAGGGGGAAATGAAGAAGAACACGAAACATATAAGTTCAAACTGATACTTTAGTGTACTTTCGATTTCGATCATAAAAATATCTTAGAGTAAGAGGTATTTATATTCCTTTGTCACTTTGTGTTGTCAGCCTAGTAAGAAAGTCATATATATGTAAACAAATTTTAAAACCCCTGTGACTTTGTTAGGGGTAGAAATTAAAACGTTTAGGATGGAATACAACGATTCTACCCTAAATAGGGTTCGACATTACTTGAAAAATGCTGACATCCAAGCTCTTGACAGAAATGACGATCTCCCTACTGGTTACTCGAAATTTTTTTCTGTTCCATCCACTCCTAAGGACAGTTACAACGAAGTATATCCAGGGATCATAATAGGCAATAGGTAAGAAAATGTTTTAAATACATCTACTATTCTCTGTCCCAAGTTTCAGATGGACGACCTTATTTATATGCAAATTCTGTGGAAACATTAGCACCATTAAATTTTTTCATACAATTTACTAGATAGAATGTTTTATCACTTTAAAAATCTGATTAAGTTGTGTGATCTGTTCCGAGTATTTAATATGGAGAAAAGATGTAAACATTTTCCATTTTGAATCTCCGTACGATGTTTGTTTTTTTCATGTATGGAGAAATGGGTATGAACAAAAGATGTATCAATTAATGAAAAAATCCAGGGTTTTATCTCTTTAATTGATTTGAATTGTACTTCATTGATGGGTATGTTTGTTTTAATTACAAATCATCAAAAAAGTGAAGGAAGCAATAACTTGGTACAGACTACATGATGGACCATAAATGTGGTTCAGTAACACACTTCTTCAAAAATTTAGACTTGATTGTTGAATTTGTTTTAACACATTTCTCTGATTTGGACTTTCGGCAGCTCAAATCTGGGTGGTCATTTTTATTGTGTAAACAATGTAAAGTTAAACAATCATGCAAATGTTAAACAACTCCCCAAACAGAAAGGGAATTCATTTCTGTATTGTTGTTACATAGTAAGGATTTTTTAAAACTCTTTACTTCTAATAATTATAATTATATAGGAGGGATTTTTTAAGTAGTAGTTAATTAGTTATATCATTTTAAGTAAAATTTATGTGATCAAGAAGGAGGAAGCGAAGGGAACGGGCCCCTTCTTGTAAATTTAACTTAATATGATCTAACTTACCGGTACTTACAAGAACATAACCCACTTTTTCATTGGCTGATCAAAAGTTCTGCACTAATCAAATATTATCTCTCTTTTGTATTACGGATCTCTAAGCTGTCAATCGAAAATGTGAAGTCGTTTGAACTTACAGAAATTCTAACGATCAAAAGCATCACTTAATAGAATATTTATAGTGACTGCTAATTGGATGAAAAAGTGGGTTATGTTCTAAAACTCTTTACTTCATTTCTCTCCAATAACTTTTTCTAAAAATATTGTTTGATACTGGCAAATATTTGGTACTGATAAAACAAATGTAGGATAACTTAATACCAATTTTGCTTGTAAATGTGATGATCAACAATGAATGTAATGAACTAACTAGTCAGTCTTACTCTAGTGCCAATTCCTGTGGTACCCAGTTACTGTTTTATTTCACTCCACCCAGAATAATTTAACCCATGTCTATTATAAATATTTGTTTTATAACAGAGGCATTCAAGACAGATAAATCAGTTCGAACAGTAAGCTTAGGTGACTAATAAGATAAGTATCTGGCGATACCATTGCTGGTCAATGTACCTAATGCTATTTGAGAGGAAAATAAGTGGGATGAGAGATATAACACAAGCTCTAACTGAGGCCTGTATCAAAAAACCTTTATATATATGTATATGCAATACATATTTCATATTTTGCATCCTGCTATGGAATCATTTTATGTTAAAGGAATAGAAATTATGATCTTTGAATTTCTCTCCAATGAAGAAACAATTTTTTCTTAAAAATTTCAGGCAGTTTGCCACGAACAAAGAGGAATTGAAAAAAATTGGAATTACCCACGTTGTTAACTGTGCCAAGGGTACCAGACCAGGTCAAATTGACACTGATGCTTCATTCTTTAAAGATGTAGACATCCAGTATCTTGGACTGCAGGCTAAAGATATCCTGACCTATGATATCTCCAAACACTTTGAGAAAGCTGCCAATTTTATTGATCAAGCTCTATCCAAGGGAGGTAAGAAATTACCAACAGGAGTATGTGTTAGTACTTTAGAGATTGGTTTACTTTAGAGGTGGTTATTAAAAGCTTCATGTGTGTGTTTTGTTGTAATAATGATAAAAATGTTGATCATTTTGTGAGAAATGAAATTTCATGCCCCATCATGAAATGGCCTGGGTATCATAAATTAAACTATCATTGCATGTGTATACTGTAGATTTTTTCCTTCTATCTGCCATGAGGTAATTCTCTCATAGTTGATAGTTTCAAAAGCCTTTTTTTGCTGTGTTTGTAGATAATGAGCCAATTTTGGGTATGACCCTTTATATTGATATTAAATTAAAAAAGATTAAAGTTATGTTTCACATTCAGATGATGGCGTATTTTCAGTAAAGTGTTTGACCTTATGACTTTAAAAATTAAAATAATATAAAATAATTCATATTTATTTCTTGACTTTTCATTGTGTGTTTTGGGATAATGATATGATTTACTAAATATGCCCTCCCTTCGAAGAAGGGAGGGCATATTGCTTTGCTGCTGTCTGTCTGTCGGTCGGTCGGTCCACCAACAGTTTCCGTTCATTTTCTTCACAGAGGATGAACATATTGAAATGAAATTTGGTATACAGGTTTATCATGATAATATCTAGGTCAAGTTCGATATTGGGTACGATCGAGCAATTTTTGACAGAGTTATGGCCCTTGGACGTAGAAAAATTCCAGTTATTTGCAGTTTCCGTTCATTTTCTTCATAGAGGATGAACATATTGAAATGAAATTTGGTATACAGGTTTATCTTGATTATATCTAGGACAAGTTGGATATTGGGTACGATCGAGCAATTTTTGACAGAGTTATGGCCCTTGGACGTAGAAAAATTCCAGTTATTTGCAGTTTCCGCTCATTTTCTTCCCAGAGGATGAACATATTGAAATGAAATTTGATATACAGATTTATCTAAATAATATCTAGGTCTAGTTTGATTTTGGGTATGATAGAGCAATTTTCGACAGTTATACATGTACCCCTTGGACTTAGAAAAATTCCAGTTATTTGCAGTTTATGTTCATTTTCTTTGTGGATGTTTCCAAGGGAGGGGGGCATACCGGTAAGTGTTTTACAAACATCTCTTGTTTCATTTGATTTGCATTAAAAAATTGTAAAAAGTCTACAGGGCAAAACCTTTAGTGAGGGTTAATATATCAATTGTCATCATTTTAAGACACCTACAAAAACTGTGATCATTATCTAAAAGCAAGGCAAAAACAAATACAGTGAGTATTCAAGCTACATATAGACTAGCTGTTAAATGAATTTCCCTTTCAATTATAAAGAAAATTGAGTATTTGCTATGTAATCGATAATGTGCCCTGAACAATTAGTATTTCAACAGATTGAAATATTTAGCTTGCAAAATGTAAATTAAAATTGAAAAAGATAAGATTGTAAGTAAAGGTTTTATTTTTTTAAATGATCTCTCCTAAAGCTACATATGGGGATGATGTAGAATAGAGCATTGATTTTTGGACAGCCTATTGTCCTTTTCAGGAATTTTTCCTGGTGATCTTTTTTTTAGGATAATGTCTCATATCATATCCCTTTAAACACAACTACATTTTGTATATACATGTATGTCTGTGCAAATTCATGACTGGGCATCGTGAAACTGTAAGTGAAGAAGGGCGAAAATAACATTGGATGAAAATAACCCAGTATACAGTTATTGAAGAATGATCAAGTTTCATGCCATGACTGCTATAAGATTTTTTTCTTTCTTCAGGGAAAATATTTGTCCATTGTAATCAAGGCATCAGTCGGTCTGCTACAGTTGTCCTGGCTTTCCTTATGATGAAGCGTGGAATGAACTTCATGAATGCAGTGAGAGCAGTAAGGGCCAAACGAGAAGTTATGCCCAACGATGGATTCCTCAGACAGCTAGCTATACTCAACTTTGAACTGTATGAAGCTCACAAGACCTACTAGACTTTGAGATATACTTACAGTACAAGCTTATGGCCTGGTCAAGTTGTAACTGGATATTTTAAATTGTTTTTAGTTTTGATAGATGTGTATTTTTATATCCGATATGTATTTTTTTTATATATTCTGTAGACCTATCTCAGGGCTCTTTTAGAGTGCATTTACATCCTCCAAGTAGCCTTTTTTCTATACTGAGGTTTTGCACATACAATATGATTTTATATTTTGTTTTAGTGAATTTGATTTTCATTTGTTTTTAATTTTTGTGCCAATTAATTGTGCCACGTAGCCATCATTTTATATAAGATGTACATTAACACGTACAAGAACTTTTGATTGATGCATATACTGTTAGTTGTATTGGATAACCCATACATAATTATGTATATTTTGTGTTGTATTTTTTCTTCATTTCAAATTATAATTTTCCCCATCAAATTTGGTAATACATGTACATGTATAATAAAATGAATACTAATGTATGCTTGTTTTTAATAAAAACATTCATTTTGTTTCTGAAATAAGTTACATAGTCTTAAGTACACACAGCTCAATAAATTGAATTTTGTAAACTATTACGATTTTAAACCATGGTCAGTTCATCTACCTAGTAATAATACATGTATAAGTTTAGCTACAATAATAAAAAAAAAAATCGGGAGAGGGGTACATTATTGCAGCTAGTATAAGTTGTATATGTTATAGCTTCGACGTTGTTGTATTAATCTATGCCAATAGTATTTTTCAACATTCTGTGATATTAAGAGATAGAAAGCTGATATTGATCATTTTTCTCTACTTTCTCGTCTTGATTCCATGATAATCATTACTGGTAGTATTATCGAAACTCGCAGCCATCAAATATAATGTTCTTTTAAAAAACTTTGTAATCACAGTATAATTTGCCACCTATGTCTCTGTATACTTTTGATATGTGAGTACATAAAACCTATATCACTACATTCGTATTTTGCCCCTTTTGCACAAAAGTTGTTACTTCCATAAATTGAAGGCATACATCAAGGCATTAATTGTAATAAATTGTATAGGGCATCAGTGTATACAAATTACGTGTGCAAATACAGATGGGGGGGGGGGGGGGGTTATTAAATTTTTTTATCTGTTTATGCATACATATTTTGTTAATTTACAATAACTATATATTGATAAGTCTATTTGTTTATCTTTAGTAGATTGAAATGTCTTCATAAAATTCCATTTGTTCTAAAATCAGGTAGATTCTAGCTCCTTGAAAAAAATTATATTTTTATTCGATATGAAGATGTTTTTTTTATATTTTGTCACATAATAATACATATATTTAGCAATGTATTTTGTAAATTTTAAAATATATAGCAAATAATTTAGGGGAGGGGGGGTAGTCATGGTTGTAATATTCCATCAATATTTTGTCTGTGATATTAGAATACTTTAATGAAGACATTCAGTTTTATCGGGGATCAGATAATTGATTTTATTATTTTGTAATATTTCGATATTTTGTGTTATGTTTACATGTATAAATAATGTCAAATAAAATGATGAAACAAAACTTTTGGTCCGGAAATATTCCGTTTTTAGAGCTTGGTTTTCTGTCAAACGTCTGAAAGATCTTGATTTTAGTACCCAGGATGCAGTAGGGGAAACGGGTACCTGCATGTAAATAGTAGCACCTGTATTTTAGTCAAAGGTGACGGAAAGCAGGTAACCGTCTGTTGCTTTAGTTAACTGTTCGTTTAACTGTCCTTGGAATTCGGAGAAATGACTGTTATGATGAAAGAACAATGCACATGATATGTTCGTGTGTAACGAACGACGCTAAAAAATGGCCGCTATGTCACACTGCAACGAAAACATATTTTATAGTTTGATATATCTGCACCAAGGATTAACAACATAACTAGACCCATTTGATACCAATAGCATTATTTGCATATATTTCTTCAACCGGTAATTAGTGTTTACTAATGTTATGAGAGTTACGCGACGAAGGTTGGAAGCAGACGAATAATTGATTGTGATAGAGATAACTGGCAGAGTTCCAAGTCTACACGACAAAGACTTTGTCAGTATGTCATACAAGAAGAAGGAATCGTCCAAAAAGACACCTAAGGTCCTAGCCAATCGATATGAAATAGTGAAGAAACTTGGGAAGGGTAACTTTGGCACAGCTTATCTATGCAAAGATCTGAGATCCAAAAATCCTGAAACAGATGAATATGATTTGTACGTATGCAAGTATTGTTCAACAGTTGAATAATTCCATGTACATTTTAAAGTAAAATTGCTATTTGATTTTTTCAGAACATGATTGGGGATTAATTTTAAGCAACCCTATGCAAAAATTATATTCAGAGTGAATTCATATATGATATTAAAACTAAATCTACCTGATAAGGGCAGGCACCCTTTGGTTTACACTTGATTCAGTCATTTTATTCAGATACAATGAATTGTTTATTTTAAATCATCAGCATACATTTTGACAACGACTTGCTTGATATTTTTTATGTTGCATTTTTGGTATAGAAAAGTTTTGAAGGAGATTTCAGTGGGAGAATTACAACCAGATGAAACAGTTGATGCAGTTCGAGAGGCCAGAGTTCTCTCGAAACTTGATCATCCTAGCATTGTCAAGTTTCATGATAGTTTCATAGATGGAGAATCATTTTGCATTGTTACAGAGTTTTGTGAGGTAATTATTTTAAATCAAAAAGTGTTCTTAGAGAGACCCTATGAGTATAACTGTCATGTTTTGTTCTTTTTTTTTTTTCTTTTTTTTAGATAGAACTGGCTTTTTTAAAACTTGATTGATATTTATTTTAGGGAGGTGATTTAGACTGTAAAATTAATGAATGTGTGAAGAACAAACAGGAGATAGATTCTAAGTTGATAATGGACTGGTTTGTGCAGCTTCTGTTGGCTGTTCATTACATGCATCAAAGGCGGGTCCTACATAGAGATCTTAAAACCAGGTAAAGAATGGGTCAGTGTGCACATGACTGTATATTTCAAATATGGATAATTTAATTAATTTTACAGGAATGATTTTTAATGTTGTAACAGTTTTGGATAACTTTGGTGGAGGTTAAAAAAAGAAAATAAATAATAGACCAGTAGCAACTTTCAGAATTGAATGGATAGCTCTGGTGATTATTTTCTTTGAACCTTTAGTTTTCATAGAATTGTTAACTGTTTCAATTCTGCTATACCTTTTCCATATCTGAACAGGTGCAAATATAGTTACATGTTTTAAATTTTGTTGAATTTTAGATATTATTGGAAACAAGAGGTCATTAAACATGAATTTATTTAAAATTTAAACTTTCAAAAGCACCACAAAGATGAATATAAAATTAATTTAAAGATTTTATGTCAAGGAGTTATCAAACTTTATATTTATATAATTGCATTTTGTTTGTTCTTGTTTTACTTTATAATGAACACTGCTTTGAAAAATTTATTATTAATGTTTCTTTTTAGAAATATATTTCTACGACAAAATATGATAAAAGTAGGAGATTTTGGAATATCCAGAATACTAATGGGAACCACAGATTTAGCCTCAACCTTCACTGGAACTCCATATTATATGAGTCCGGAAGTACTGAAACATGAAGGATATAACTCTAAATCAGATATTTGGTAAAATGTATTTTGTTGGTAAATGTATGACATTTAGCAAAATGTTCTCAAATTACAAAGGGAAAGATGTGTACAATGGTGTCATTGATATTCATGAACACACATTTTTGTGGTGTTTAAGTAAAGTGCAAGGTTTTGATTTTTGAGGATATCAATGTTTGTGGACTATGGTCTTTCAATATGAACAGACTATCATACATTTTGTCATCTTTATTACTTAATAATGGAACTTTAAAATTCATGGACTTGATCGTTTTGTCAACAAAATATTGATGAGACCATGCTATAAGGAAATATTTGTCGCTGATAAAGAACAATATTGAATATACATTCAGAACATAAACTTGAGACTATATCTTAGAATTTACCTTCCCTTTTATGATAGCATTTCATTCATTGTGGTGTGTTTATGGACAATTTCAATACCAAATATATTTAATCCATAGTATATACCTACATTGTATATCACTTAATGGAGATAATCGAAATTTTTTGCTTGATGATGTATGATGGTAAATGTGGAATCATCATTGTTTGTGGGGACCAATATTCGTGGCTTTAATGGGTAACTAACCGTTACCCACAAATTTACATCCCCTTGAATGTATATACAAGCATTTGAAATTATCCCCAACTTTCTACCAACAAAATTATGTCCCCATGAACCAGGAAAAATTGGGCTATCAATTAACATTGACCCCCACCAATAAAAATGATTCCACAGTATATCATATCAATAGGTTAATCAGTTTACTCTCTATGCATAACTCAGTAACTCCTTGCTTTATCTCATTAAATCATTTTTTTTATTTTAAAATGATGAGTCTAAAATTCAGTGAATACAACAATGTTAGATAATGTTGAGATCCTCCTATTCAAAGGGTTTTAAAATTTACTGCATTATAAATGTTGATAAAATGTAAATGAAATGAAATGTTGTTTTGACCTTAATTGTAATAGCATTTTATGGTTAACAGGACTGCAATGTTCATAATTTTCATAACATTAATATAATTTACTAAGTGAGGTTGTCTTCCACAGGTCAATAGGCTGTATTTTGTATGAGATGTGTACCTTGACCCATGCTTTTGATGGAAAGAGTTTAATGGCAGTCATGTACAAAATAGTAGAGGGAGAGGTCCCTAAACTACCTGAGAAGTTCTCTTCTGAGCTCAACAATGTATTAAAGCTGTGAGTACAAGAACAGTGTATTGTGAACTTTGAGTATACAGACCAGACACCATTTAGTTAACTTACTATATTATACAATTTACAGACATTATCATTTGTGAATGATGCCTGTGCATTCAGTTAGAAAAAATTATTTCAGAAATCAACTTTATGGGACTTTAAATGTCAGCTGTGATTTTTGAAAGTATTTCTTTCTTGGTTAACCACAAACAAACCTTTGAGCTGTCACATGAGGAGCAATATCTATATAATTTACACGGCATTTTAGTCAATGTCTTTACGAGGAAATACATGAATGCATCAATACTTGATGCTACTGTTGTTTTATTTGTACTGTACATATATCTATAAACATGATAAAAAAAATTTTAATTGTTGAAATTCAGAATGTTGTCCAAAGATCCAGACAAAAGGCCATCAGCAACAGATTTACTTAAAATTCCATTGATTAAAAACCACATCGCAGTAAGTTTTCCTGAAGACTTTTTTTGTAACCCTTAAATTAAATTACATCTAATGGAATATTGTGTAAGTGTGATATAAGAATGGCAAAGACCATGTAGCCAAATAACAAAGGTAACAACTAAAGATATTATGATATAACTGTCAAAAGAATGAATAGGCATTTAATACACTAACTGTAAGTGCCACCATAAAATTTGATTAAAAAATCTTGTGGTTGCAGAAACTTTCAAAAGAATTCCACGCCAAAAGTCTAGAGAACAGTAGCAGAGATGCTGAGGACATTGCTAAATTACTGTAAGTTCTAGCATGTATATCATTTATATTAAATTGGAAAGCAGGCAACAAGGGATGCTTGCTCGACCATTAATTTACATGCCTGTTGTTTTGCAGCAAAGAGAAGTCCTACTTGAGTGACTTGAAGTCTACTGAGGAGGAAGTCAAGTACAAGAACCTGCCTCCTAGGGAGAGAATGAGGTTAAGGAAGCTCCAGCAAGCTGACGAGGAAGCCAAACGACTCAGGTCAGTTTTGGGCCTAATTCATACCAATTAAGAATTTTTTAAAAATTAACAATTTTACTTTATCAACTATCCATACTTTAGTTAGTAGGTGTAATCCATATACCG
The DNA here is from genome assembly GCF_963853765.1 of Magallana gigas. Classification (NCBI taxonomy): domain Eukaryota; kingdom Metazoa; phylum Mollusca; class Bivalvia; order Ostreida; family Ostreidae; genus Magallana; species Magallana gigas. The sequence continues at coordinate 9,043,034 of NC_088855.1, forward strand.
GTACTTGTGCATGGCATGTGTGCAGTGTCAATTGAATCGAGTATCATTTTAGACCTTGAAAGCTAGCTGGTTGTTACAGAAAAGAACCTTGTACAAAAAATATTTGCTGAATATAATAGTTATATGATAATTTTTTTTAATGAGACAAAACTGTAATGTTTATTATTTGTTTGTCAAAGCAGATACATGTACAATGTATTATCAATTTTCTACAGTTTGTGATATGTGTATTTTTTATCCTCTGATTAATATTTTTATGTATTCAACAGAGAAGTAGCAAAAGTGCAATTAAAAGAAAATCAGGAGAGAAACTCAAGAATCCAGAGCACCCTCCACAAGTCCAGTGTAAGTAGCAGCTTCTGAACGTTCTTTGTATACTATTGTAAGTTATCAAATTCAATGACAAGTTCATTCAGTGGGTCATATCAGTAATGACATGTATGTGGCGTTTTAACAGGTACCTGCTTGGGCTGGAGGTTCGGGGGAAGGAGAGAGGTTCAAGCAAGCTTTAACGGTCAAAGGCCGCCCCACTATAGCGGCTGAAGGTCAGCAGAGTTCATTTGGTTCCCGCACTGCACCCAGTGAGTGTTTGTTGTTTGTGGCACTATCCCTAATGACATCAAAGTCTAAATTTATCACTACACAAGGGCAATACCTTCAAGGAAATCCATCTTATTCAGTTTTATGTGCATTATTATTGAAATTTGTTTTATATTATGAATCAAAATCATTCCAAATATTCATACAAAGAAATTACAAATAGATATATAACAAAGCTGAATTGTAATTAAGGATATCATGGAGATGAAGAGATAGGTAACACATAATGTAGATTATTGCCTGTCTATTTTAAAAAGAATTATTTCTTGAAGACTTATAATATATGTTTAGTTGTGTATATGAAGTACATGAAGTAAATTTCAGATATTGAAAAAAAATATAAGTACTTGAATAAACCTACTTTATTTTCAATCTGTTGATCCTTATACTAATACATGTATCTCTTATCTGTTTTTTCTCTTATTTCATGTCTGAATTTGTGTGAAAAATGATCACAAAATAGCACAAAACATTTCAGAGATTTTTCTGTTTCAGCCATGAACTAACTGATATATCATGCCCAATAATAGATCATAATACCTACAATAATTGTCAATATTTACTAATGAATCAAAAATGTTCTATAAAACCAGTTCCAGGGGCTAGATCAAAATGAAAGTAAACACAGCACATGTCTACTTTCAGTTTTGTATCACGAAGAGGAAGAAGAAAGCGATGATGATGGTGACATTATAATGCCCCTCTACAAAACACTGACTGCCCCCCGCTCAGCCTCTCTCAGTAGTCCCGATGAACGACCTATAACCCCTCTCAAAGATAAAATGATTTATGACATCCGAAACTCTTCACTAGATTTTAAAGATGGTAAGCCCGTATAGGAACCATTCTCTTCATAATCTTATTACAGTTAACCATAGAAATATTATACATGTGTATTGATCTAGAGTTATCTCCTCATTGTTCACATTTCCTTTGCACCATTACTAATGCAATAAATACTGCAAGTCTTACATGCAAAGAATGTACTTGTTTTGTCTGAATTTCATGCACAGTTTATTTCTGAAGTCTAATTTCATTTTAATTCAAAGTGTGTTATGAAGATAAGATATTTAAAACGTTTGAATCACAGGCACTTGTTTCTGAGAAAAAAATTTACCCTATAGTATAATAATAACACAAGGTATCTAACTCCGAATGAGGTAAACCACCCCCTCCCGTGTGTTGCAGTCGTTTTCGCTTTAATACGAAATGCAATGCAAAAGTGTTTAGTACCATTTTCTTCTACAATAAATTATCTAAACAACCATATATAGCATGCTTACTTTTGTTGTATTTTAATGTGCATAATCTGCGTCAAAATACGATAGACCCAAATTGAACCGTAGGCACTGACATGATAATATCGCAGAGAATAAAAAAAATTAAATAACGTGATTTAAAAAACATTTTCAGTGTCTAAAATTTGCAAAAAACTAATGATGTTTAAATAAAATAAAATATTGCAAAATAAACGTTTTGTTAATTAAATATGAATTGATGATCAGCCACTGCTAGCTGCTATTTTTAGCTACTGGTGAATTCCAAGGTTTTCGTATACCTCGGGAATTTTCATTGCGTTGAAAGAAAGAAGAAGATAATCACCGGATAGTGGATTTTGAAAACATTTCAGGTGGTAGAATTTAAAAACACAGTGAATTTTGCAAAGGAGCATAAAGAAGGATTTTGTTCATGGTATGAATTAAATACAACATTTAACTATGAATTAAATGAATAACTATATAGTAGACAGCTTACCATATAAAGAAAAACACAAAAACATTTTTTTTTTCAATATAGTTAACGTTACATCGTTTACAATGGGTTGTGTATATTTTGCAATTTAAAAAATCACAGTCACCCAGTTCTGATTTTACTATTTAAAAAACCTACAGCATACAAGAATTATAATTCTGTATAATACCAAGGGTTTTTTTTTTTTAAATCTGAGTGCCTGTCAATCTCACTGACAACTGACTCTGTGAAGAAATGTTTGCCACATATAGTTTAATGGTATGACAACTTCTACGGCTGCGACTTGTGTGGCATCCATATTTTTCCATCGAGGTTATAAATAACTCGTTCAGTTTTCAGGTGTAATTTTAGAAACAGACTCCTAGCCAATCAGAATCCAAATTACTATTCTCGGCGATATTATCATGTCAGTGCCTACGGTTCAATTGGAATCTATCATGTTTTGACGCAGATTATGCATATTAGAATACAACAAAAGTAAGCATGCTATATATGGTTGTTTAGATAATTTATTGTAGAAAATAATGGTACTAAACACTTTTGCATTGCATTTCGTATAAAAGCGAAAACGATTGCAACACACGGGAGGGGGTGGTTTACCTCATTCGGAGTTAGATACCTTGTGTTATTATTATACTATAGGGTAAATTTTTTTCTCAGAAACAAGTGCCTGTGGTTTGAATGTATAAACAGTGATATTTAACATTAATTAAGGAAGAATTTTTCAAAAAAGAATTTTATTGAATGCATGTACATATTGAACAATAAAAATGGTCAAATAGTTGACAAAGATAAGAATATGTTTTAGTCAAATACTTATGAAATATGTTGCATTATATTAGTGGTCTATACTCTTCATTTGAAACATTTGATATATTATGTTATTTTTTAAAGCATTTGTTTTTACCTCTCAGGAATTCCAGATAACCCTGAACTGGCTGATACCTACTACTCCCAGTTTGAGAATGATTTTTCTGGTGATGAATCAGACTCCGATGAAGCTGGTGACACCGTCATAGAGAGAACAGTCAAACCCAAGAAGTCACCCGTTAAGTCTGTCAGCAATTCCAAGGCATCCTCTAATCTGGGTACACTAGTGGATGATGAGGACCAGCTATACAACATCATGCAGGATGTGTTGGCCAAAGGAGATGATGCAGGTCAGGGAACTAGTTTATTATAGTGCTTAGATATATCAATATTTACATACATGCTGCAGATGCTTAAATAACTCAAAAACAACTTTAACTTATTCTGTACATGTATGAAAACGATGGGGAACAATATTGGCCGATTTTTGTACCCACCTGGTAAATCAACCTTAAGCACGCCACATTTTTCTTATAACATAACCTAAGATAGCCAAATTGATATGAAATATACATTTTTATGTACATGAACAATATTTTGGGATAATAAAACTTGTCCTAGGAATGTTTTTAGTAAAATCTTCTGAATCTACATACCAGTTTTAAGATTTAAAAATATACTTCTGTCTGACACAGCTCATGGGTTGCAATATTGCCTGATTTTAAAATTTGTAGAAAAGTCTTGCAGTCTGTGGTAAAATTATATATAACCTTTAACTTACACTATGCACATGTAGAGAGTGAAAAGGTTAACAAAGGTTTATATCTTATATTTTACAAATTTTAATTTATGCAGTATTTGTTATAAAAACATGGCATGCTCAATTGGTTGAGAGAGAGAGAGAGAGAGAGAGAGAGAGAGAGAGAGAGAGAGAGAGAGAGAGAGATCTGTATAGTCACTATACTTTATTTGATAGAGTTTATTTTGTTTCCTGCATAGTAATCTTCGAATCCATATAGCTGATTATCTTGGTAGTTGTCTACCTAAAACACTGCAATTCATGCAAAAGTGTTATCTGCACATTTTTGTTGATTTAAAAAAAGATGTCAGGGTTTGACACTAAGGCACGTCCGACCGACTTTGTCTAGTAAACGATAGTTCCGGTCGGGTTAAAATGTCTGTGTACTAGCCTGCTGGTCGTGTGAAAAAAAGTGTGCACATAATTTTCTGTAATATTAATTTTAGTAGAAGTAAAAGCTCTTTTCCTAACAGGCATAAATTCTTCTTAATTCTACAAACCGTCATTTAAGTACAACCCAAGGACTAACCTAGAGGTTGAAGTGGGGGAAATACTGAGTCTCACTTTTTGATCGGTAACTTTGTCGGAATTTCCTCCGAACCAAAAGTTTAACGTCGCCTTGTACACAGAGTTCATAATCGTGTAAATTAACCCCAAGGGTAATAAAATGATAATTATTTAATTCTAAAGACATCTTCACGAACTTAGCTTACGACTCTTGTTATTAATTAATCCAGTCTGTATTATCTTAAGTGGTTATAAATACGGTTGATGCAACCACATGCTGTACAAAACGATGTTAATTACTTTAAGGCTAGTGTTGATATAACAGTGAATTTGTAAGTAACTTGTAATTAGCTAATAACACTGCCAAATTTATGCTAAAATAATCAGAAACTCTTTGTTTACAGTTACAATATCTTTTTAAAAAAAATCAAAATCTTCAACATAATGGTTGGGTTGGACTAATGCCATCAAAATACACTACAAAACAGAGACTGATATTATTTCATTTTAGTTAACACAATTACGAAACATTTGATCTTTAAAATGTATGAATACATCAAATTATTTAAACTTAATAAACTTGATAATTTTTTTATAATTTTTAGAATTTGTTTTATTTTTTAATCATAATGACTTGTTTCCAATCTAATTTGAATTATTAAAGGATAAATCTGTGTATATCATCATTATTGTTATGCCATTATCAAGTAATGAAAGTCTCCCTGATTTCTCAAACTTCTCCATATTTCTCTGTTAAGGAGATCGAAGTAAAGTCTCCCTAAAGTTTTGTTGGTCCCTGGTCAACCGTTAAATACTTGTATCATTAATAGTACAGTTTGAATTAATTAAATCTTAAATTATACTGTTGAATGATTCATTATTGGTAAAGATAAACCAACACAATAAAACAGATACAGGTATTGAATATTTTATGTTTGTCATTACTTTTAATTTATTTTTGTCAAAATTGGTCAGGGCTAGTAGTAAAAGAGTCAGGGCTAGTGAAAAATTGCTGAGGTAGCCCAACTGGTCTAGTAAATAAAAAACTTAATGTCAAACCCTGGATGTATATGAATTTGATTTCCAAAATTTACCAAGGAATTGATGTGTTTTAAAAAATGCAGTTATCAGGATTTTTGTTACTTAAGCATGTATGTAATAATACCGTTGGTTAAGGCGTAGGTTAACATGTAACCTTTATATTTTTTGTATTTTTCAGAGTCCGCCATGTCTCTGGTAACCTTTATATTTTTTGTCTTTTTCAGAGTCCACCATGTCCCTGGCCGATGACAGAGAGGCGGGTGCATTTGGACCTGTAGTCAGGGATCAGAAAATTAAAAACCTCACCAAGTATCCTTATACAAGATTTACAGTTTATCTTAATTCATCAAAATCACTTTTTTTTTAGTACTTTACCTTCCCTAGTTAAATGGCATTTGTTCATTTTTTGTAAGACTTTCTATCAAAGTGCATTTGATGCATTCCTGTAATGTAGAAGTATCCAATGGCAAATGCAATACATCTTGGTCGGTTTCTAAAAATCTTGTTCCTTTGAAGTATAGCTGCTATCTTTTTGTAAGAGAAAACAATTCCCCTAAGAGATCCTAGATTACACAGCAGTTTTTTTAATGCTTTTTGACCTGTCAAAATGAATTATTGGATTTTATGCTTATTGATACATGTATAAATAATCATTGAGCCAATCCAATTAACTTACTTGCACACGCAAAAGAAGTAAACAGGATGAAAATACCAACACAAATTTATACACTCTTCATATTTTTTTAAAGGCAAATTTATGTAGTTGACTGTCTAAAGCAATGAGTACATAATTAATGCATGAATATTATGGTAGGTAAGAACGAACAGAATTCAATATAATGACCTACAGAAGGTACAATAGAAGTATACTTAGAAACCAACATATTGAAAACCTGAACTTGTTCTCAGAGAATGCAAGAGGATTTTAGGAGAGGAGGCGTTTCAGAAGGCCTACGATTATCTGAAACAGGCACGCTACTTAAAGACATCATCAGTGGACTCTGAGGAGACCATTATGCAGGGACTCAGGGAATTCGTCAAAAATCCCAGTGACTGCTTTCTTGTGGACCAGCTTTTATTTCTAGAAGAACAGGCTAAAATTCCATTTTGATGTCTTAATAATGGAAGAAAACCTGTGAATTTTTACCTGTCTCTTTTTTATATTGGACATGCTTTTGTGGTAACATGTGAATTCTGTTGTTTTTACAAAATGCTATTTGAACCGTCCATAAAAGAGCCCTCCAAGTATTGATGACCTTGAACTTTGACCTTTTAGATGCTGTTTTACCTTTTGACCTCTGGTTAAGGCCGTCCAATGAAACACTTGTTAGTGTTACAAAGTGCTTCAGAGTAATACCATACTATTCCTGCAGTCTGTGATAAAACAATATTCATAATTTTTGTCAGATTGCCACTTGCCATACAAAAAGCATTCCATTCATGTTGTGTAACAGTGTGTCAGGTCTTGGTTTATCTTTGTACCAAAAGTATTACTTGTAAACAGGGTGTTTCATGAGTTGTGATGCTAGAGTGTGCTGAGGTCTTACTACTGCATAATGTCGATCTGCTGTATACCATTCCTGTATACCATTCTTTGGTCCTGGCATTTTATTATGACCAAAACAAACCATCATATGCCATACATGTATATCATTTCATTCATCACAGGAATTGTCCATGTTATTTATGCTGTACTCAAAGTATTCTATGATTTTATTTTTATTTTTATTTTAGATATTTAATTTAATAATAGAAATACTTTAATATAGGCAAGACTTTGCCTTTTCCTCCTTCAAGGTGTAAATCATTTGTAACCATACCACTTCCTATCTTCTACGTTTTGTGTTCATTTCATTTACCATGCAATACTGTCTTGACTTACCCAGTGTAATCCTTTGTTCAATCAAAACATGGCACCCATCCAGGTGCAGATCATAAAAAAAGATGCTTTTTTTTAATATAATAAAGTCTTGAATAGATTGAGTTTGTGTCAAAAAGGATGAAGTATGATGTTCAGTATAATCAGAAGGTGTGTTACAAATACATGGTCATTGTCCTCTAGAGGTTGTTATGAATACAGACGAAATCATCCTTAGAAATCCACGGACCGGGGAAGGGCACGTAGCGGGGGGGGGGGGGGGGGGGCATTTTCCTCGCAACAAACATTTTTCTTAATTTACATAAAGAAAAGGGAATTTTGCAGAAGTTGCCCCTCACCTTCTTTAGAAACATGTTAAAAATTAAAAGGAAATTAACATAATTAAAATTAACTAAAACAGAAGTTCCAAGTACTTCGCAACCCCTCCATGGATTAGGAATTTGAAATATTGGCAAAAGAATTTTTTAATTTTTTGTTGTTAGATTACGGTCGTATAAATCCTCCCCTACTATCAAAATCGATGCTACGTGATTGAGGGCGGTCTGCCCTGCTGTCCCCGAGGGGAGACAGACGACGTTATAAATTCGACCTTGATAAATGACAGATGACTGACTCTTGCTCTTTAACAAAAAACTAATCTACTATGACACGTATTTTACGTATTTGCGGAGGCAAAATAATAAAAAAAGATTAAAAAAAAAAACCAAAAAAACACCAATCCACCACCCCAAGCTAAGCTTGAAATGACTATTTTAATGGGCAAAAGAAGAGGCACGGCATCGAGATTTTATTGAACGGTTTAGATAAAAATAGACAACTTTTCTTTCGGCTGTTTTGTAGGAAAATGGATATGCCTTGGCTTTCAAAATTCATTTGTTGGTGAAAGAAGAATAAATATGATGCTGTGTATAAATAATTCAATATTGGAGGGTAATGTCGCCAAGCGATTTTAATGTTTATTACTGTGCAAGTTCTTTATGCTAAACGCCCATGTAGTTAGTTTGTTATTTCTGAGAGCTCTCAGTATCTCTGATTGGGGCGGAGTTAGGTTGCATTTTATAGATGAGGTTACTGTTTGGTGCATATTCGTTTTGTGGTGAAAAATTTCTCTGTAGAGATATATCATAGATAATTTATGGTGCAAATAATGCATAGTTTTAAGAATTTTGTTGGGTGGGGATTAAATCAGATCTTCCGTATGAATAAATAATGTTTCCTTGATAATGAATCAACCAAATGTGCATACTTTTGCGACGTTGGTATGTAATGCATAATTTAAACCTTATATTTTTGTTTGAAAAAAAATTATGGTAGACAATATTTTTATGAGAATTATATTTTGTAAATTTATTGCATCTCGAACTAAAATTCTCGCAAAAGTCTTTTATTATTGATATACTATATAATGCCAACAACAATTTTACACTAGATATGCAATTTCTGATTAGTTTTTAAAAACAACATCACAGGAATTCAAAATTTTGAATCCTTATGACGTCCGTTTTGACCCTTGCACAGGACTAGTAATTATAGCCCACAAATCGATGATCAGTCTTCGTGTCACGTGACTTCTCTGACAACCATTTACGATTCTTTCTCAAAGGCATTTCCGTTTGTTTTTATGCATGATAATAAACTATTATGCACGCTAAATTATTTTGAGTGAAGTTTGAAGGGAAAAAAAAGACCAAAGAGTCTTGATAGAATCTCAAAATGGTATCAGCCTCTTAGAAGTTCGACTCTCACGGAAATACAATTCTAAATATGAAGGAAATCTAACATTTTCTCTTTAGATTTTTCGTAACTTTTATGACTATGAATACAATAATGCTCAATACTGCTTATGATTTTAATACCAAAATGACAAAATAACATGCAAAGTAAGCTTATAAAGTTAAACAAATTTGATTTGTAAATTAAGACACGAGTAAATTTGGATACACATAAATAATAAATGTTTATTTGAGATGTATTTGTGTAAAGAAGGCTAAGTTAATTTAATCATTCTATGCAAAAAGCATATTTTGAACCCAATTATTAAACCACACACACCAGAATATAGTATTCTAATTAGCATTCCTGATCTGAAACCGACGAATAGAGAACCTTGATCCAATATCGAGGCCGATTCAGGACGTGACATAGTTGTCTCCAACAAACAAAGACCGACATTAACACACAGTGATTGGTAAACGTACACAGAGACAAGGAAACGTCCTTAGTCCACACCCTGCAAGCCTGCTGGGGGAACACTTATAAAGATCAACATTAAACTCCGCTCATGCAATCCTACAGGAAAAGTGTCCAGGATAAACAGTCATGTCTGCATCGCTGCCCCTGCTGCTATTGCTGACCTTTTTGATTTGGCCTGTGAGGTCAGTGCGAAGGACCCGCAGTTGTTACAGCCCGGTGAAGGGATACATATTTTGTTCGCACACCATACAAGACCAGTGGAACTTTGTGAATTTCCGATCGTGGCTGGATAGTTTGAAGACCCCAGTGGACCACGTAGAGCTATCTCTCCGGTGTCTGGAGGGAGGATCGGTGGTCCTTCCCTGGCCTATGCGAGCACGTGGTTTGAAGAAGATAAAAATAACAAACTGTGTCGTAGAGGGGTTCTTTTCTGAGTACAACCTTGAACCAGCCTACCCGGATAGTCTTGTAGACTTCTCTATGATGGACTGTATTATCAGAACTGACGTTAACTCGAACATTCAGAGGACCTTAATGACCACCTTATCCAAGTCCTATAGTTGCGGACAGCAGACAATTAGGAGTCACGTGATGAGAAATATTTCATTTTCTTTCCTTCCGACCTCTTCTCCACCTTCATCCAAGACTCTTGACCGAGCGTTTTCTGCTATGCGTCGACAATCAAAAACGCGTGATTTCACTTGCAACTATGACAACCTCCTTCAATTAGAGGAATCAAATAGCGATAGCATTTCGTCCGTACACTTTGAGGTAATGACGGACATTTCAAGTTATTCCAGTCTTAGGACCTTCAATTTTTCATCCAACCGTATGACCCATTTGCCGGATCATCTGAGAGAGTGGCACAAATATTTCCCTACTCTTGAAGTTCTCGATTTATCCAAAAATCATTTACGCAGTTTTAGTTTCGAAAAACCAAAGAGTGTTGGTCGACGAAAGATTTTTTTCGTCAACCTCCAGCACAACAAAATCTCAGATGTACCCAGGGACATCGCTTCCTATCTGGACGAACCCATTCCAGTTATACTGGACCTAAGGAATAACCCTATCCACTGCACGTACAATACATTTGAACTCGTGAAATATCTTAACAAAATTAAGAATATGTTTCCGATTTTGAATTTTTTGACGGACATTAGATGTAGTTTGTCCCCAAACCCCATGAAATCCAAATCCGAACCAGCTCCCGAGGACAATTCGAATGATACTAAATCTAAACTACTACAACTGTTCAATTTGTTTGGAGTTTAGCGCTGTCCAGGAATGTATTCGTTCTAAATTATTTTGTTTCGCATATGTACAAATATACACTTTTATTTATGTATTTCATCGTAAATAACATTTAATTGTTACATTGTCTACATTATAATAAATCATAATAATAAGTTATTCCGTATATGTAGCTTTGTTTTTATTTGCAATAACCATGACGTCTTTTAAAGGAAAATATTGCTTGATGAGGATTAATAAGTAATTTAATTGCATTAATTAATAAGTAAATTTATAATAATACTTTCTTTTGCACACTTTTATAATTTGTGTAAGAATTAAATAAATATATTTTTGAAACGAAGTACTACAAGTATACATGTAATTGCGAAAATGTTTCGTGCTTATTATTTTTACAGGTTTTAAAAATGCTACATTTGTATTATTATTTGAATTTTACTCATTTTTTTGTAAGATATTCTGTATTTCAAATATAATGTAAGCATTTTGCAACAAATAACTTATTAATTATGATTCAAAAATAGTTTTTACATGCATCGATAGATGGAAAGAAAAAAGACTGTACCCCCCCCCCCCCCCCCCCCACCTCATAAAGTAATAAAAAGGCAACTAGACCTATGGCAACAAAGTAAGGTGTGCATGTTATAATTCAACTCATTTTCATACATATTTAAACATTTTTTAAAAATCAAAATTACAAATGTTATAAGACCATGCAGTCAATAATATTCATTCAAAATGTTTCCTGCAGCAGGTGGAATAAAATTAAAAAGACGGAAGGTGTTAACAGTTAACAAAACATCAATCGAACCCCTGTAATTTATTAGGACCTGGAATGTAGCTTTCATTCCCGAATCATTAACATGCAAAGTAAAACTTTGATGTGAAGCCATTAGCATTTATTGTCTGAGTATTTTCATTGGAGGAGGCTGTATTGTTCCACCAATGCTTGGATCTGCCGTGAGCTGCCGAGTTACTGTGAATTATTACAGTAGTTGTGCAAAGTGAAGCAAAATTGCTTATTCTAAATTTTTCATTTAATTTTTTTCCAACAAAATATATTATTAATATATCAAATTATGACCAGCAGAGTTGTAGAGAGTTCAGCCGTGATTTGACACAGACCAAGTGTCCTTTACAAAAATTTGGATTATTGAGAATCAAAGTTTGTACAAGTACAAATTTTGATTCTCAGCAATCTAAAGTCCTACAAGTATCAAACATACGATCAAAAATGTAAAAATGATATATATGTAATTATTAAAGAAATAAAATGAAATGAACTTATTAAACACATTTTTCGTTTGAAGTCACTTCTCCTTACTGTAACATGAATGTATTATAACAAAGAGAATAAACATATGTACATGTACATGGTACTAGGTACCACATATTTATTGTCGCTACATAGATATAAATATATCACACATTACACCTAGTCTCTCTCTCTCTCTCTCTCTCTCTCTCTCTCTCTCTCTCTCTCAATGTCTCGGTATTTTGCTGTTAAAGTAGTAGTTGTGTTTGTTGTTTGGGATTTCTTTTATTAGAGAAACATATAATTCCGTACAGACTTTACGCCATCGAGCAATCGATCAGAATAAAACTGCCAACCAATTAATAAACTGAACCTATAAAACATGTAGGTCTGTTTTGATCGTGAACATACCAAGCCTCTATTTGTTTATGTATACAAAATTCGGGGGTTTTCTGTAAATTGCATTGGACAACTTTTGTCTGATTTGGAATTTTCTGTTAACTGCTCCTTCTAGGTTGTGCATCTTCCATTTGTTAATGTGTACAACAATCAGCATTTCTGTAAAATGCACTTTCTTCTGTAATATACTGGCGGCCTACAGCTAGAGCAATCAGCTTTCGGTCCATTTTTTTCCTCATGAATGCTATTATTTTGGGTGATGATTGGTATTCATAGCGCTTGATCGCGACTTGAAATTGTTCACGAGGATTCCTCCAAAATCCTTGTTAATGTTAGTTTAAAGCATAAAAACATGATTTATGAATGGACGGGACAGTTCCATTTGCGTACTATTTCCCATTAAAACCAACAGGAATGCACTATGTTGTTTTTTGTTGTAAAGTGCAATGAACAATCTAATTGACACCTGCAACCAAGTGTTGGCAAGACTCGCATCGGACAAATCGAGAGCTCGGTGAATATGATTAACGTATCAATTATAAATTATTTACATGAATTAGAAATGGATATCGATAGTTTACAATTATCGAAAGGTGAGAGGGCTCCGATTGAGGTCATAAATAAGGAAACGGTTTGACAGAACTCGGCAGACAGACCGGGAACTTTACAGAAAAATCCTCTCGCCGAACAAACAGGTGAATTCTAATGGATCACTCACACGATCGGTCGCCTCCATCAATAAACCAAGAGAACTAATATTCTAAACATTAAGGTTTTGCATACCAAAACCATCTAGCAATCTTAAGTTATCTGTTGAGAGAAAACAATTTTCTCATGATCGATTTAGACCAAGGCAAGTTCAGTGCGGTTCTTCATCCTACCTACATTTCAAATACTGCTCTGCTCTCCGGTGCAAGTCATAGCGATTTATTTATGTTTTTTTTATATGTATTGACAACCTTATTCATTGCTATCAATCTGGTAACCATCTCTTAGTAATTTAGAATATTTTTTAAAAAAAAAACCCAAAAACCTTTTTTTTCAGAAAAGAATGCACAAAAATACATGTACACTAGATGCCATAATATGTCAAGAAATACTCTTCGGTATAAACAATGGGTAATGTTTTTGTCAATGTTACATTCGTTTGAAATTTTTTTTGGGGTGTGTGTGTGTGTGTGTGTGGGGGGGGGGGGGGGGGGTTAACATGTAGGAAGGGGTACACATGTGATGTAAATGTTTTCCTTGTCTTAAAACCCAAATACATACAAAAATGCATACATAATCTTTTATAAACATACTAGTTTAATTCAGTACAGCAGAAAGTATCACATTTGTTTTGAAAATACACAAAGAACAAAAACCCGTACTACACAAATAACTCGTACAATTTATTGTATATGTAGGACAAAAGCTTTCAACTTACTCTTTCTTAATAAGCTTTTATGCTACCATTTACTATGATGCTATCAACCAGAATTATGCTTCCCTTACTGAAATGGTTGTCACGACATTTGAGTAACTCTTTCTTAGATGTCAGTAGCAAGCTTTGTGTTACACTTTACTTCGAAAAATTAACAAAAGTGGTTATTATACTTTCATGTTAAATACTGAAATCTGACTGGTTTAGACGCAGTTAATAATCTGTTCTATTACCCTCAGCGTTAGCAACACACTTGACAACAGGTAACACAACGAATTGTTACATGCGCGTAAATTATATACGTACGGTTTGCCGTAGAATTCACTTCATTTCTATATAAAAGCAGTAAAATTTTCTTTAAAATTAAGACATTCAGTATAATAAAATAAATAGTGCCTGCTTGGGACGGTAACTGTTGAAATTGACACCCCTCGAAAACCATTGTCAACCTCCGCTTCGCGTCGGTTGACAATGGTTGTCTCGGGGTGTCAATTTCAACAGTTACCCCCACAAACAGGCACTATTTTCTTTTACTGAAATGATATTGAAAACATTTAACATTTCCATCAAGATAAACCTAACAAAATGTTTTACAAACCTTCCTTGCAATGAGATGTTATAGTATTCAGCTGAGCTATTCTTCAGTGGGATATCAATAATAAACATTTATTACCCGTCATTGAGAAACAAATTCACAACCTAGCATTGAGCTACCCGTCATTTAGTTACATAAGTAAAGCCTTGTGCTACCCTATATTGAGACACCAAAAACAAACATTGGGCTTCTTTTTATTGAGATATCGGAAAAAAACATTGAATTGTTTTTTATTGAGATATCAGAAACAAACATAATATTAATTTTTATCGAGATGCCAGAAACAAGCATTAAGCTACTTTTTTACTGAGATGCCAGAAACAAGCATTAAGCTACTTTTTATTGAGATATCAGAAACAAACATAATATTACTTTTTATCGAGATGCCAGAAACAAGCATTAAGCTACTTTTTATTGAGATGCCAGAAACAAGCATTAAGCTACCCATTGAGCTACACTTTGTCATTAATTTATTTTAGAAATTCCAGTTGAATTAAAAAAAAATTCAACTAATGTTATTCAGATAATGTTGTTCGTAGTATCATACTAACGCAAAAGCGACATTGACTTCAATTCTCGTACTATGACAATAACTGCTCCATACTGTATTGTTGCAGATAAAAGAAGTGGCATTTTGTCATTTCAAGACATAAGGGTACTAAGTCTTCGTTAGAAGAAAATAAATCGTTAAAATACATTATAATTCGTCTATTCGAATATGGTAGATAAATAACAACATTATTTCAAGGACATTTTCAATGACAAAATATAAGAAACTTGTAAATTACGCTTGCGCTTGAACCGTACGCGTCTCTTTATATTCCTAACGGAACAAACCGAATTAATAGTACTCTTTATACGAATCTTTCAAATAACTAAAAATATCATTTTCAAAAATCAAACCTTGGCAAAATGGTGTTTTTGAAAACGAACACGGTGTTTGAAAAGTATGTAAGTAGACATTAATAGATAAAAAGACTGCTGTAGATAATTAAGAATGCAACAGGTGATAAAGACAGTCAAGATTAATGTTTCATGTCAAATTAACAGGAATTTCATCAATATCAACAGTCAAATGAACGTTTTTGTCCTTTATTTCATAATATCAAAACAACACTTAAAACAAATGTGTTTAAAATTTCACTGTCTTCCTTTTTTTTTGATGTTTGCACACGACTCTGAGATATTTAAAGATTGCATTCGCTAATGAGTTCCATTCAAATATTTATCATAATTGACTTCTGAATGCACTTCAAAACTTTGGTCCATAAAAAGTGACATATGGGCTACATCGCTCAAGTAACGAACTATGCCAAATTTTAGCAGAGTAAGGTAACTACATGTAGCTCACTGCAACTAAAATACCTGTCTAAATCAAGATAAAATGCATATATCTTAATCATTAAAAAAATATTACTTATAAATATATACATGTATCAACCAAAACACAATAAAACCCGTAACAAGTTGAAAAGATATATATAAAACAATTCTAAAATCTTATGGTATACAATAGCGCTGGTCGTTAGAATTTTTTTTGACGAAAAAAACATCTTAAATGAAATTTTTTTAACTTCCAGTGTGAAAAAATGAGCAGTTTTGAAAAAAAAATACATGTAGTATATGAATTTATCTTGACAGCCGCTGAAAATGTTTTTATTTTCATCAAGTGCTTAAATGAATTTATCTCCCTTATATTGCTGAAATTGTGTACTGCCAATGGTAAATAATGGTAACTAATGGTAACAAGTCCGACACGTGGTACTATATTATAGTTTAAAGCCATTGATTTATTTATGCAGTTAAATATTTTTTTTCAGAGAAAATGTATAAAGCACAGACATTTCTGTAAAGATTGACTCTTTTCATTTCTTGATTTACCTGACAGAGCAGGATTTTGAAAAATAGAAGAACTAGATGTCCATTCAAATTTGAGATATCACTTTTTATACCATAAAATATAATTTCGCAAAGAAAACTTCCTAATATATTTTAACTTAAAATTTGAATTTTTCTTATTTCTTTAATCAAAGCTCTTCGTCTCTAAGAGATTAAATATGACTAGGACCACCATCTCTCCTATCTATAAAACAGACCGAGCTTACTAACAGCGGAATATAGTTAAAAGGTAAATGTTACGAGAGTTTGATGGTCGTGGCCAATTTTAGACTGTATTGAACCCTTTAGAAAAAAAACTCTGTATGAAAATATATGAAAAAAATATTGAATTTAAAAGGAAAAATCAATGGACCTCTTCTTAACTAAACAATAGTTAATAGCTAAACATATCATTTCTTTTAGGCAGATCTAATGGTTAAATGGTTGACCATCCAGCCTCCTCAAGACTGCAACAATAGAATAATGACCTCACAGCAATGTATTGATATAAGATATTGAATTGAATATAAATATATATATATATATATATATATATATATATATATATATATATATATATATATATATATATATATATATATATACACACACACACACACACATATATATATATATATATATATATATATATATATATATATATATATATATATATATATATATATATATATATATATATATATATATATATATATATATATATATATAATCAAATGAACGTCAAGATATAGCTAGAATCTTCATATATATATACACACACACACACACACACACACACACACACACACACACACACACACACACACACGAAAATTCATTGGAAATAATAAAAGAATTATGCTTTAGAAACATCCAGTATAATGAAGGATACATGCAAATGTATTATAGCGTTGAATCATGATTTTTTGAAGTATACACTCTCATAACTGCAGCGGTGTGTGCATACAAATTGAGTAACGCGCGTTAGCGCGTTATGAAAATTTGTATGCACACACCGCTGCAGTTATGAGAGTGTATACTTCAAAAAATCATGATTTAATGCTTATATTTACATTTTTTAACTTCTTGCCTTGTCTGCAAATGTGATTCATACCTTAAAATTCTTATCTTATCCTAAGGGTAAGTTAATATTAATGGAAGAGCCATAGTAACAGCCACAAGCGTGAACTTTGATTTTCACTTGTGACGTTGCAGTTTACAGCGTTCAACGTTTGTGACGTCATAATAAAACTCGTCAATTTGACCTTTGACTACTTGTTGCATTTACAGGCATTTGAAGATCACAGACTTTAATGGAAAAACACAGTAGAATGTAAATATATTGCATTATTTCATCTTTTTGTTAGCTTTTTAAAAAAAAATATCTTTTTTTTCTTGCGCGATACAAATTTTAAATTACGAAAATTATATAAAGAAAAAACGCTTTCTTCATTCATATCAAATGTTGGTTGATAATTGATAACTGTTGTTGCACGATGTTAAACGCAAAACATGAAAACAATATCACAAAATAACTAAGAGTGTCAACTCCTGCCGAATTACGTCCGTTCTCTGTTTTATCCAGGCTTTTTACGGGGAACCCCTGCTGATATCCATAGGCCTACGACTACTAAGTTCTACAAGAAAACCTTATCATGACCACCAAAGGAAAGGCCACAATTTTAACAACGTAAATCCATTTCATGTACAGTATAATGAAAAGGAAATTACATATAGAAGCAGTTTGAATAAAATGTCAAGAAAATGTTAATAAATTCATATTTCTGATTTTTGCAAAATTCTGATTGAGAGCAAAACACACGAGAAGTACCTTTTCAGAATATGCGTTGTAATGCTTTGGTGTCCATGGCAAAAGATTAGCTTATTTTGAATGTGAAACGCAGAGAGAAATTAAATACAGTCGTTTTGCATAAAAGAAAATTTAAATTTTACTATTGCTGCATAATACATACATGTATATACAAGTTATAAACCCCATAATCACAATTATTCGTTTTTGCTAATTTGCGTATAAAATAAAAAAAAGAAATGTTTTCTTTTCTGTCTTATGGGTAGAATGGGAGCTAGCATTGCAGACAAGACACCTATAAGCCGCATTAATGAATGCCATATTAGCATGTTTAAGGTGTGGAGGTAGTTCTGAGGGGAAATTCTGGTTGATAAACAGTAGAGAATACAAATGTTTGCAATTGACAGCGCACAAAAACTTGCTCAAATTTTTATATCTATACTTTTTATGATCTACAATACGGAAAAAGATTATCGAGACAAGTTGTCCGTCATTCAGAATTATATCTATGTATAATCCTTCAAAAATCTTCTGAGATGAACTGATTTTATTTAAGAAATGAAAAAGAGGTAGAATTCGTTTAGAAGGTCCTCTTCAAGTAGATAAAAATGTTAAAAAGAAGGAAAACCCCCGATATTCACGAGACATTCAGGCAAAAGCCAGGGGTTTTTACTTTTATAAATTGTTGTATCATAGATCCTGTACGTCGTGTTAATCAGAGCTTTATTAAATAATGTAGTATAATAGATCATGTATAGAAAAAATTACCCTGCATATTCTTAGGTTAATCATTGAGCCCCTTTGTAACAGGATGATTTTACAGTCATATCACATTTTGAGCATAGCAGCTCTCGAGAAGATATTAAACAATTGTTTATATATAAATATAAACCTACATCAAACTTTGAACCCCCTGTGAGGCCCAAGAATTGTCCAGGGACCAGAGTCTAAACAATTTTAAAGAATCAACAATATATCAAAATGTGTGTATATAAAAGAAACTAATATATGATAACGTTTGAATTTTTGTGAATAATTTAAATATTTTCCTTTGAAAAATGGGACCCCCTCTATGTGGCCCAACTGTACTCCTGAAGATAACGATTTTGACAAACTTTAAAGCTGCTTGGTCCGATTTTATATCAAATTTTATGCACGCTTTTAAACGATGGTTATGCTTAGTATATGTATAATAATAGACATTGCAGTAGTTTTACCCGTCAATTATGCCAAATTTCAATGAAGAAAAATACGTACAAAATTCGCTAACAAAACAAACGACATTAAAAGGTACCGTGTTATTTCGCCTCTTGTTAAATTTCACCCCTGAGTAGGAGACGGGTATGGTTGTATTACGACTTTGACATCGCTTTAAATAAAGGTCGAAATGATCAAACAAATTACAAATAAACATGTGTACGTTTTGTTCGCTAATATTTCCAAAGTCTGCTTTCTTTGCAATCGATGCATAGCATGCGGGTTGAATAACCCTAATCATTCGGGGGACGAAACCAAGCGGTTTCCTTTTCTAAACATTCCCGTGATGCATTTTGGTTTGTTTTTTCGTTTGCCCAAAGAAAAATTATTTTTATTTACTTTGAATAGTTCTAACTTTGAAAGGAGACTGATTCTGCTGGTGTAAATAGGAGAAAGTCCATAACTTTCTAAGATAAATGATTTGTATGGAAAAAATTTTGATACTGTAATTACAAAAATATCGGACCAAGCAGCTTTAATCAACACTATCTGAACTCACTAAAGTTATAGCTTTTTTAGGCAAGTTATGTTTTCGAAGATGATTTTTAAAATATTTTCCCTATGTTTAAAAATTGACCCTCCATTGTTGCCCCAGCCTACCCTCAGGGATCATGAAAGTTGATGCTTTCTCATAAGTTACAGCTTTTCTGGCCGATAGGTTTCTGAGAGAATTTTTTTTAAAGATTTTACCATTATATATTCCGATGCACAAATTTGACCCCTCCCCCATTTTGGTCCCACCCTATTCCCGAGGGATCATAATTTGAATGAACTCGAATTTACTCTACCCGATGATGCTTTCACACAAGTTAAGCTTTTCTGGCCAATCGGTTTCTGAGAAGAAATTTTTAAAAGATGTAATCTATATATTAATATGTAAAATTTGACCCCTATTGTGACCTAACCTTATCCCTTGGGTCATGATTTTCACAACTTTGAGTCTATGCTACCTGAGGATGTTTTCACATAAGTTTCAGCTTTCCTGGTTAATTTTTTTTTCGGAGAAAATTTCTCATAATATTTCAACAATTCCTAATTACCTCCCCATAAAAAGGATGTTGTTCTTATTCTTTACAAATTTGAATCCCCTTTGCCTAAGATATCGTTGTACTGGAGATGTTGAAAATGTGAAAAATTTACGGACAGACGGACGACAGACAAAGTGATATCAGAAAAGCTCCCTTTAGCTTTCAGCTCAGGTGAACTAATAAAAACATTGTCCTTTATTGAAAATGACGCAAACTTTTAGAAACATCCTTAACTACATCAAAATAAGCTGGAATATCCACAAACAGTTGACAAGAAAAATGAGACATAATAGTTTAAAAGAAATGGGTCTCCCAGCCACAATAATGATTAACTAGTATATATACCAAAAAAAAAAAACCCACCAAAAAAACAATTGAATTATAATGGAAACAAAAGTGGTATATGGAAAAGGCCATCAACCTTAAAAATTATGAATGGTTGAACATTATTTTATTAAAGTTTTATTAATTATAATTTATTAATGCCTCTGTTAAACTACAGAAATCTATTGTACCTAAGATGGCTCCCATGTAAACAATTTCGAAACACCATGAGTACATAACCAAACCCCGAGACAAAGGAATTTACATTCACATGATATCATACGTGTTCACATATTAGGGGGGAATTAATGAATGAAATTCCCGGCAACAAAGATTTACACAGGATAAATGACAGAACATGAAACTATGTCATAAAAACAATTGATGACACCTTTTAAGCTCCTTTAAAATTCCAAAATGTCAGCTTAAAATAACATAATCTAATTTACGCTACTACCGTCAAATGAAAAAATCCAGACATTTGTTGATTAAAATTACAAGGAAAACAAATGTCGGAATATATCCAAATGTTTCCGACAAATACGATACCAACAAATAAATCAAAAGACAAGTTACGTTGTTTTTATAAAAGACAAAACAAAAACAAGCTTCCTGTGATTAGACAGCGTGGGTCGCTTTGTCTGGATACCATTTATATCGCTAAATCAAAGAAGAAGAAGACATTTTAACCATTTTACATATCGCTACAACATTTTTTAACACAAGTCACACAACTACATTGGAGACAGTATCCTAATATGAGCTCGAGGCTGTATAACAAGGAAATTTCAATGGCTACATAAAATTGATATAACGATTGTTTTATTTTAGCCCACAACAAATTCTATTGTAATATGCAGGCTTTTATTTTATTCTATGGAAGTATATATGTACTAAATAATTCATGCAAAGATAGACATGAACAACAAGGGTTAAATTCATGCAAAAGTAATGTCACTAATGCATAAAATATCATAAAAATGCGTTAGGCTGCAATTTATAGATTAAAATGTCTTTTTTTAAACGCAGATCTAAAATTTTCACTGCATAGTATTCATTACTTTAAATATATCACATTGTACAAGGCGCGATTCAAGGGTAATTGCCACGCTCTAGTGACATTATTTATGGATTATGACAGTTATTTTGGCTTTTATAAAAAAATCCACTGCAAAGAAATTGCAGTGATGCTCTAATTAATCTTAATACGTTTTTTTTCAAGTGAATTACTCTTTTATGTATTTTAGAGTAGTCTATTTGATATTTAATTTTAGACTCTACAAAACGTAGCAAGCTAAACACCGTAAACGCTTTCGTATTCCACCAGTACTTTTGTCCTCAGGCCTTCTACTTTACTACGTAATGTATAAGAGAGATAAATTAATATTTTTTGTACTTTACAGTGCCAACGAAATAGTTTTATTGATCTTATGAATGGTCAGCTATGTTTTTGTTGTACATATTGTTGTAAATATTGTAAACTTGTATGTTGATTCCATATTCCCATTTCATCTTTTAAAAATGGTGAACTAAAGTTTAAGTTCTTATTCTTTGGATTAAAATAATGTTCTATTTCTGATATATGTATTGTTTACAATGTTTAAAAACAGTCTTAATTTTCACTCCCTGTCCTAAAGCATTGAGATTGTACAATTAGCTTATTCTAATTTGATGTTTAACTGGTCTTAAGCTGTTTTCTAAAATTTACTCACAGTGTGAGTCTCTTTCAGGCTGTAAGACTGTCATGGTTGGTTATTTATTTTACACTACGAGTCTGCACAATGCTATGGAATTAAAATATCATGAGCTATAAATTTGCATCATGATATTTCCCATTTCTAACCTACGAATATGCAATATTGATATGGTCATAAATAATTCAATAGTTCATTATACCACTGCTAGACCTGACAAGGCCGTCAGAGTATGACTGAAGGTTGTAACTAGATTAAATTTTAATTTTTGATCATGTTGACATAAGTATGGTGTTCTGATGGGACCACTTAGGGCGAGGATGCGAGAGTGCGAAGATGCGAAGGCGAAGGAGCGATAAAAGTATCGCATCTTCGCCTTCGTAACTTCGCCTTCGCCGTCGCATCTTCGCCGTCGCATCTTCGCACTTTCGCTTCTTCGCCTTCGCAACTTCGCGCTTTCGCCTTCGCATCTTCGCACTCTCGCATCTTAGCCCTGAAGGCGAAAGTGCGAAGGTCGAAGTGGCCCCATCGAAACACCATACATAAGAGCACAAATATTAAAATCCTAAAATAGGTGTATACGAGTATGTATAATGTAACACTTTTTATAAATCTTAATAAACTTTGGAACAATTGACATTTTATGAATTGTTTGGACTTGTTCAGTGAATGCTTTTACTTTCCTAGTCATATATCTGAATAAAAGAATTGACAGTAAACTTCTATGGATTGATTTTTTTTTCAAATAATTTATATGTGTGATGCATAAAAATCTCTGAAATGAACATCGTGTAACCTTTTATTTCTCAGGATTGATAGTAAAAGATGTAAAGGTTGCTTCTTACCATGTTTTCATTAATAACTTTGCAAAGTGTAATAATGCATAAAAATATTATAACAAATTGATAGAAAACTGTGAAACGAACTAAGTAAAGCTTTTAAAAAAGAGAAAGAACCTCATACTATATCATCCAATCAAGTTTGATTTACCTTTGAATTTTCCTTGCACAGGTGTGTCATGATAAATGTCCCGACAATGGCTTAAAAACCACAAAGCTCAACAAAAGTACACAACGTTCCCTTTATGTTGTAAACAAATAAATATTGGTTACACACAGAAAAACACAATCAATTCAAGTGAAGATCGCCAAAGTCAAGAATTTTGTTTCTTTCTGGAATAATCTGGACTGATTCCGCAAAAATAAAGAAACTATTACACTAACAACTCCCAATAATAGAAAAGTCCTTGCAAGAAATAAAAACTTATTTTGACATAATTTATTAAATATTTTGAATGCACCTTAATCAGAAAAATTCTCAAATGACCTATTTTATTTTGACATATGGGATTATGCTAAAGAGTATGCATGTTTAAACAATTTATATTTTCATATTAGGAAAATACGACAAAAATAACAAACGCTTTCAAAAATAGTTTTTATCACCGGTACTAAATTTAAAGTAATTTTGAAATACTTCAACATTTGTTCAAAAGTAGAAACTTTTTAAGTTTATATATCGCGTAGATGATAGGTGGGCCTACCAAGTAATGAAAATTCCTTCAAAATAGTTTGTTTGTAATTGGTGTTGGTGATGTAAAATTTTCCAAAAAAGAGGATAAAATTCATTATAATAATTTATGAACGGATATTGTCCAAATTAACTACGATATCCGTTTTATGGGACATTTTCTATGAAGTTACTAGTACTTAGCAAGAATATAGATACTACCAGCAACCGCTGTGGTGTTAAATTGACCGATTAGAGATTGCTTGAATACGTGTATAAAATCTTCATAAAGGTGTTGTCAACATATGATACAATTAAAAAAAAATTGTACATATACAGTGAAAAGGTTTATGTTTTGATATAGTTTCCTTGAATATAATATATAAGAATATGAAAGACATTTTATTGTAATATTTTTTAAACATGTAAATGTACTTAAGATTCTTGTTGCCATTTAAACTATTCGATAGAAACATCTAAAGCTAAAAAATGATGGATGAATTTTAGACGACTGGATTGGAAATAGTTTGGATTCTAAAGTGACAATGATACAGATAAGAATGTGTGATATTTGACACCCTTTTGATGAATCTGTTCATTTTTCATTAAAATACCGCAATCTTTCAAATCCAGAAGATATGGAGCTAAGCAGCGATGCAATAAAAAGCGCACATACTTTACTGCAGGTAAGATAATGTATTCACATGGACGAATAGACACATAATTCATATTCAATTATACTTTACTGAGTTCCAAAATGTCAGAAAGTTAAACCATGATTTCTGTGAGAGGGTTGAACTTTGAAAAATGATTGGCCTTCATAATACATATAATTAAAGTTATGAAGGGATATAAACAGCCACCAATGCTGATATTTTCCATACATTTTTCAAAATGAGAATTATTACTTTCGTTTTGTTGGTAGGTTTCTCGGTGATGAACCTCAGTAAAGGGTCGGTATTGGACAACCCTTATCACAGATACTGCCGCACAAATCTGCATGGGGACCAAGACTGCATGCTTACTGTAGCTTACTGGTTCAACTTTGTCGATTTTCGTCATTGGTTAGATAAGCTTTTGGACCCTGTTGGCGATGTTTCACTGAACATTCATTGTTTCAACGGGGCTTACATCTACTTGCCTTTCCCATATCGCGCCAGGCACCTAAAAAAGCTTAAGGTAAACAACTGCTTGATCAGAAATTACCTCTCAGAATGGAAAACCCAAAAGAACTACCCAGATTCTCTTAAGGACCTGGAGATCGTAAACAGCGAAATTGAAGTCGATCTTCCAACAATGGAAGATGTTGTCTCAAATTTAGTCACGAAGGAGACAGACTGCGGACAAGAAACACTGGAAACACTTGTTATGAGAAACGTGACGTTTAAACCTGTATCTATAAAGCCGCAAACTGAACAGCAGACCAAATCTCTTCTAAATTCCTTTCAAACTTTCCTAGAAAAAATGAAATCTGTTGAATACATGTGCAATTATAAACAACTTCACTTGTTGGAGCGTTCCGGTGTAGAAACTCTGAATAAAAATTTTATGGATGCACAGACAGAAAGAGCATATTACCCTAGGCTGAGGACTTTTATATTGAACTCAAACAACATTGTTAATTTTCCAGTGCAGTTTTCAAATTGGCGGGAATACTTTCCTACTCTACGAGAGATCGATTTATCAAACAACTCAGTAGAAAATTTTACATTTAACATTCCGATAGAAAAGACCATGAACTTTGTGCCTTTATTGATAAACCTAAAGAATAATAAAATTCGAAGTGTGCCATTGAATATAGATAAGTATTTGTCTTTGTCGCCTATCATCTTAGATCTTCGAGAAAATCCAATCGAATGCGACTGCAACGCAGGGAGACTCGGTAATTATCTTCGTGCAGTTCGACGTCGCTTTCCTTTGTATAAGCAGCTGACGGAGTTTGTATGTAGTTCTCCAACCCAAGTGAAGGACGTAAAACTTATTTATATTAACTATGAAAAATGTTCACAAGGGTAGATTTGTGTGTTTTTAAATTGTATATATTGAAAATGTGTTGTATATTATATTCCAAATGTTACTTATTTTCACTTAAATTATTATTGCATTAAATTATTTTCTATACACTGAACAACTGTTTGCTTTTTATATTTGTTTATCATTGTGATTTAAATTAGGATGCTATTTAAAAATGTAGAAACACTCCAACACTCACATTACAAACGGAAAGTATCAGAAAGTTACCACGTTTAGAGAGGTGCTTGTTTTTACGTGATTGCATAAATGAAGTACTTTGAAATTTCATTTTAGTGAAAACACATCAGTGGGGTTAGAAAGTACATGTGCAAGTTTGAGAGATAAGAAAATGGTGAACAAAACTCTTCAATCACTATTAAAGTCATTAATAAACTACGCATAAAAAATGAATTGGTTGTGATATCGGGATACCAATCCACTCGTATATTAATAATCAAAAGACATTAACTCCATCTAAAGCCGTACAACGTTTAACAACGCTGTCTTTAAAGGTAGGTTCATTTTGGCTTTAATTTTTAAACTTTAAAATTCATCTAGAAGGCACATTAAGATAGACGTTACATTTTCTTAGGCATTCGTTTGATTTAAACAAAGAATGATTCTATGAATAAAGAATTGTGTATAATTTTATTTTGATATGACAAAAAATTCACAAAGTTTACCTAGAATAGCACAGCAGATTTTACAATAGAAAAGTATAATTAATGTTAAAGCTTTCTTAGCAAGATTATATTATGCAACAATCTTCAACAAACTTTGCATACGTTACTCACATAAAGTTTTTATAGTAAGGTGACAACGCCAGTTTTATCTGTAGAATTCCATAAAAACCAAAGCTAAGTGTTTTAATACCGAAAATAAATCCTTTGATTAAATATTGTAGAAATGACAATAAAAGACAATAATTGAAAACTTAACCTGTTTGATTTTTCCTAAGACTACATGATAGCATCACTTTTGTTTAAATCTGCCATAAATTATAGCAGTTCAGGAGAGATATGTAGGAAAAATATTTATAATTTAAAAACTGAAATATCTGGATTTTTTAGGGAATGAATTTAATTTCTACCTATGTTATACGATATAACATAACTTGGGGCAGATAACGCGAAGCGGTTTATAAAAATACGTAAATTGTTCCAAGTTAAGTTATACTCGTATAACATAGGTAGAAATTAAATTCATTCCTTATAATTTAATTTTCTACTTAATTAGATGATAAGGCCCATTAATTAGTTAAAATAATTTAATTTGTACAAAATTTAAACGTAACGTCAAGCGGATTAATACGTTCCGCACGCGCGTCTTATTGTGACGTAGGCAAGTTATGTTATACGATATATATGAATTTGTTTAGCCAATCAAATGAGGTGTTACAATCAGAATTAAATTATTAGAAAATACTTCAATTAAGACCAAAACTTCCTATCTAACAGTCAAAGGTAGATCTGTGTTTACCATGCAGCCTCTTTCATGGAATTTCAGCACACACCAAATATGTTGCAGTACGTGCTACCACTATTTTATTAAGCTATTTAGCACTGAGAAAAGAACCTAAGGACAGGACAAGAGCACTTCAGCTGTAACATTGACCTCTAGTTATGAATGAATTAACACGAAATAAATCATTGATTCAACGTTTATAAGGAGCATTTAAAGAAAAACAGACCTACTTTGAAAAAGGCGTTTGCATATTTGTTTCTTCTGGCAAGGACACAAACAACCATCATTTACCGACCGAATTAAGAAAAAAATATTTATATTCCATTAATTCAAATGATTAGAGTACATCACAATGACTTTGTTGGTTGGCTATTGTATTGATTGGTAAACAAAATATGCATTGCTAGTGAATGAGACTGCAAGGTGGAAAATGTTACGTAATTTCTTATTTACGATGTAAAAAATGATGTCGCCTGAAGACTTGTGGTTACGTTTTTTTAAAAGGTAATTTTTACTTGGAGTATTCAATGTGTGGTGTATGTTTGAGCTTGTCTGTATGTACATGCATATTGTCTCAAAAAGAAGAATGAAATGTTGTGAATAGCTATGCAAATAAAAAGCAAGTGAATGAAAAGCAATATTTCGTGTAAGACAATATCTTCAGCAAGACAATATCTTCAGCTTTTTCAGTATTACAAGCTTTTCCTTAAGGTTTACCTACCAAAATTGGACAATCTTACAATCTTATTTAAAATAAGTGGTAATTTAAAAGTTCTTTTGTCGTTTAAAGCCTCTTTTGGCGTTTTATTTTTAGCATTTTTTCTGATTTAGACATTGTAAAGGTAAGAAACAAATTTTTTGCAGTTATGAAGAAATAGAATTGTGTGCCAATATAAACTGTTGAAGCAGACAAGAGGTTTCATTCATCCTATTTTCCCTTGCGTAGCTATTGCGAAGGAAATATAGCATTGCTGGTATTTTTTCCATTTTGTCTTTCTGTTTTCAAAACCAAAGTGAGCCATATTTTTCGAAATGTTTTTGCTCCAAAATTAATTTCGCATGTTACTTAAACATTCAAGATACAGTTTATAATATTGAATTAATCAATAAATCTTATCAAAAGAAAAATAAAACTTAGACTACTAAAAATACATGTATCTAGTAAACTAAACGGAACAATAATAATTCAAATATTAGCGAGGTCTTTAAATAAGTTTCCAACTAATACATTTATTATTTATAATTTTGTGCACATTAAGATAAACGTAACTTATTAAAAAATCAAATTTGTCTATTAATTACTCTGCTTGTAAAAAAAACTTTTAAAAAACATTATGCATATATGGTAAATTTATTTAATTACCAAATAATATAGTTGAATTATATTTCACAACATGGAAATGAAGGTTGATTTACAATCGTAACTACTTAAGGTTTGTTTGACTAATTGTTAATCTTCAAACACAACTGGGACTTCCCCCTTTGCATTAAAATAGAATTAGGATTTTAAAAATTTCTGCTCCAAAAGTAGTGAATAAGCCATTTCTTAATGTGTCTTGTTCTCAATAAACGACAAAAATATTTAAAAACCACAAATACTTTCACATGCCATCAATATTTGCTTAAGAAATTAAATTTGCAAAGGTAAGTGCTAGGAATAACATTTTAATTAGAGGACAGAAAATAGATTTTCATTTCTGAACAGTCTTTTTTATGAAAAAAAAACAGGACCAAGTTGAACAAATAATATAATAAAAAACGTAACTTGACATGGCTTACTTAACGCAAGTTCTTACTTTAAATACAAAGAAATATTCTATAAGCTATTTTATTATCATGATAATATATATATATATATATATATATATATATATATATATATATATATATATATATATATATATATATATATATAGTATCTGCATATAACTTGGAAAAATACACATTAATTGAAAACTTCGAAATGCAGGACATACAAAAATCACATTCTTTGAAATCCAATAAGTATTCTTTATTGGGTCTTGAGCATTCTAACATACAAAATATCTTTAATATGATTATAAATTAGTGCTTAATTATCACGATTGATTTTTATAAACATGTTTTATGTAGGAGAAATACAAAAAATACATATGGACAATAAAAGTGCTAAATCATTGTGATAAAATGAAAAAAAACTGGATAAGGTTAATTTACACTATCGTCGAACGAGATATTAAGTTACCTGTTGCAAAAAAAGTTTTCTGTACGATTATCTTTGTATAATGAGTACGCACGACGAGCTCTTCATTCATGCAAAACTTTTTGAAAAATTATTTTAACATTGACTACAAATAGGGAAAATGATAGAAAAGATTGCTTTCTATCAACACTATTAATAAATTTATGCTTTTAGCTGCATGAGAAATTAATCTTTGTCAAAAAAGAAAATAAGAGAAAAACCCCGCAATCTGCTTACAGGGGTTATTGAGGTCACATAGAGGACAGAGTTGTACCAAGTGTATAGAAACTATTCTTACCTATTGTAAGTTTTAAGGGAATTTCCCACCATTCTTAGGGTTAGTGGGACATCATGCACGTCCATGTGGTTTTACTTTATTCAAAATACATTAAGTGGTAACACTTGTGGGAGATCGATTATATATGCATCTCCTTGACAGATGGTTAGGAATCAAGGCAATTGGACTATTTTGTTATTCAAAATAACAAAGCATAAGAATTTTCACACGGATTTAACCTCAAATATTTGACCTTTCACTTCGTTGATAAAATGGTAAATGTTCTTATCTTATGGGGATTGCGCTCGATTGATTTTATTTAAAAAATGCATCATTCTTGGAACACAAAATAAAAAAAATCAAAATCAAAAGGATGGAAACGCTTTGAATAAAAATTATTATAAAAAAATTAATCATGTAAAAGTCTTTTTGTCTCGATATTATACTCTAGTAAATAAATCTAATGGAAAATGTGATTAGAACTGATATTTTGTTTGAACATCGTTAGTTCCGGAAAAAGAAACTTTTTTCGGTCAGTTTTATAAAAGTCTTTTTGGTAGTTTGTTCTCTTATAGTCACGTTTTCGGGAACCACCTATATTCCACAAAAGTTTTAGTAAATATACAGATTTAGTTGTAGGAAAGTGCGTTGCAAAAAATTTGTTATTTTTTTAAATGTATCTTTCTTAACTGCGGTGCACATGTGAATGCATATTTCTCTATAATACTTTTATTTTGAAACTAATTATTTTTTGCATCAGATAAAAAGTTGGAGACATAAGAAGATTACTTTCTGTAAATACTCATTAGTTCTAGGCGTACAGTGATACTAAAGTATAGAAATATTTTTGGCAGATATTTTTTTGATAAATGTGACCAAAGATGAATTGAATTGAATTGAATTGAACATATTTTATTGAATAAATCAAAAGGATAAGACACAAGTTCTAAAACTTAGATAGTCCTCTCCTAGTAATGAAATTTTATAAATATTGCCATACATTGAATATGTTGAAATATTGAATACACATAAATATACATGAATAAACAATCTACTGCATATATAATATCACCTTATAAATTTAAACATTTTTTGAAAAACGACCACATTCACTCAAAAAAATTTGTACTGTCTTGAAAATTTCAGTGTTTTGTATATTTGTCAACGAATCATCCCCCCATAATAATAAATGTGCATCTATAATGTGTACGTAATTTAATGTCAATAGCTTATTCATTAGAGAATTCCGAGCTCTTGTATACTTTTTACAGACAAAAAACAAATGGTATGCATCTTCTGATAAGCCACACGAACAGTTTGGACTGGCTATTAAGTTACAGCGGAATAAGTCAGAATTTAAAATACCAAAGATGTAGTGAACCATATGTGGATAAAGTAGAAAAAAAGTAGGAAAAAGACCAAAAACTCATCCTTTAAAGTTGCTACACATGTATTGTTTATTCATTGTTTAATATTTTTTTTAAATAACATCTTAAAATTCAGCAATTATTTAGATATACAAAAATACGTTGGTCATCTAGTATTTACAATAAAATCGATATACCTGTTCTATAAATGAGACACTGAAAATACATTATGCATCTTTCAATTTAAAAAAGATATGTCATTTCAATTTAATTCTTATTTC
Organism: Magallana gigas; assembly: GCF_963853765.1. NCBI lineage: Eukaryota > Metazoa > Mollusca > Bivalvia > Ostreida > Ostreidae > Magallana > Magallana gigas. Next base: position 9,074,661 of record NC_088855.1, read on the forward strand.
CCTAAGCTATTCAAATCTGAAAACCTGCATCAAATCAAGCACAAACTTCAAGATTTGGCATGCTCTTTGTAACTCACATTGTATTTGTGAATTCAAAAATAATTATTTTATTTTATTCGTAACTTTCAATAAACAGTTAATTTGAAGTTATTTGTCTTAAGTTGTTTTTTTAGCGATCACCATCAAACATAAAAATAAGAACACTTTTATATTTCATTTTATGACAATGTTATGATAATAAGCATGTACAAAACTAGCATGTTTACTCGTAATTGTCAAGGTGAAGGCCTGCTGTTTTACATAAATCAATTAATTACAATATGCATTTATCACTGACACGCGCTTGATTGACAAATTCCGAAGCAAAAATTAGTCAAGTAAATTAAGTCTGAATTTTAGAATTATAGTGGATATGAAAAGCGTAATTGGCAAAAACAATGCAAAGTCACAATCAAATTTGAAGATAAAATTACAAGCAAATCAAAATTTAAAAAAGAATGTTCGTTTATTTATTAGTAGAAAAGACTGTCAACCTTAACGAAGTATATTTTACATGAATTTTTGTTCTCTTCAGTTTTAAGTAAGTAATAATTGTGTATGTTTACGAACACAGATAATATAGATTTTCTTACAATAATTATCATCATGCGTATAATTGATACCTAAACAAAAATAAGCGAAATCAATCATTTTCAGTAAGGATTGCTATGTTGGGATCAAACCACCAAAGAGGCGCCAAAATGTATCCATTTTTAACATCTATAGATCTTAATTAAATTTATGTATATTATTTACGGAATGAAACTTCCTCTATTTTTTAGTATGAGTTTATGAAAATTTTTCGCAGAATACTTCTCTTCGAATGTTCGTCTGAAATGTTTTTATCCTACTGTTTTGAAATAACAGGCCTGTCGGATACAACAGATCATTTCACTTTTAAGTAGGCTTTTTTTTAAATTTAAAACTAATATTATGTCATGAACGCGACGATGCGATGATTTGTGCTTTTGTCCAAACACTGTTTCACTTTCGGTTTGTCAGAGTTGATTAAAATCAACTCCCAAAAATGGAACACATTTAAATGAAATTCAGAGTACATTGATTCTATATGCAACAGAGTTTGCACAGACGCTTAAGAATTAAAACACTCGTTAAGCATTTGCTTATCAAAGAGGAATGACGTTTACCTTAACACTCAAGGAGACTGGACTTACATTACTTCATGTTGTAATACAGACAATCACGATCACAATTCCTATCTTCATTTTGATCTATAAAATAATTGTAATTACATGTTTTTGTAAATGTGCTGAATAGTACATTACCTTTTCATTGCTTCAATGGCATCGAACTAGCTGTGTATGGTTTAAGATTTTACTTTTATATTAGTAATTCACAACTCTTGTATTCATATAAATTAGTTCATTTGAGTCATTCAAGGTCGTTTTACAAAATGTTAAGATTTTTAAATCAATTTACATTCAAAAATCACTAAATGTTCTTCAAGATCGGATGTAACTAGACAATGACGTTGTGTTGACTAACTACATTCTAATTAGCTTCTCACTTATAATGAACATTTAATATAATTTTAATTTAAGAAAACTGTATTAAATCATTTTATAATGAGTATGAAACAGGAAGAAGTTGGAGTAATTAGAGAAATAATGAAGATTTATATACAATAAAGAAATGGTTATTAACTTGTCACCAATCTCAGACAATAACTACATGGATACTTGTATGTTCTCTTTGCGGTTAAAATTAAATGTCGTCATTATCGCATTACTCTATTGAATCATCTCGACCTAATTTTTTTCTGCAGTAAAATAATATTAATATCATTTTAGCAAATCACAGCGCATTGCAATTGCTTTATCATAATATGTGTAAAGGATTTGAAACAGTTTTAAGACTTTTTATCCTTTAAATATTTAGAATCACAAGAAACCCCCCAAAAACGAAACAAAAACAAAACAAAAAACCCCAAAGAACAAAAAAAACCCAAAAAAGACAAGCAAAAAAATAAAACAAAATAAAACTAAAAAAAAACATTTCAATTAATAAATACTTTTAGGACCAGCAGCTTCAGAAAAAAATATCTTAATGTGATAATTGTTGATAAAATTACCAATATCTGTACCATTAGACTATTTAAAAAAAATAAATGTAAATATGGAAGTCCTTGAGAAAATGTTTCTTACAAGATTGTACATATATGCCATTCACTACCGCGATCGAATTATCAACCTATCAGACTTATTTACCTAATTTGTTATAGTTGACCGCTCGCGGGAATAGGAAAGGCCAGCATTGTCATGTCTCTGCTGATTGGTTATCTAAGCACGTGCGGTCATGAACATTAAGTATAAAAACATAAGCAATCAAAGCTCATTCAAAACCATTTGTTGTGTTTGTAATTATGATTTACATTAGGATGGAAAACGCTCGTACTGCTGTTATCAAACTGTTCATTCTTGCTTATTTCTTTGAATATTCTAAAGGCATAGATGTTTCCTTTCGAAGGTATTGTAAAAGGAGTTTTTTGGGGGATCAGGATTGTTATTTCAAAGTGAGAGAACACTGGGACTTTTTAAAATTCAGGAAATGGCTGGACAATCTCGATCCTCTTGGAGACGTCTCTCTTCGAATTACGTGTACCGAAGGTGGCTCTCTGTACATCCCCTGGCCAATGAGAGCACGCAATCTAAAGAGGTTGGAAATCAAGAACTGTCTGCTCAGAGGATACTTTGACGAACACGATGTAAAATCGAGGTATCCAGATTCACTCGAAGTACGAAGTATCGTCAACAGTGTTACGGAAGTTAGTTTGTTGGATTGGGTTAATGTTGTTAAAAGCATGCAATCTGAGAAGTCTTACACGTGTGGTCAAGAAACGCTCGTCAGGTCAATTGTGAGTAATAACACATACAGCTTTTTGAACATTCCAAAGTTGCCCGGAAGTAAAATGCTGGAACTTCTCTCAGAAATCGGCGATTCCTTCAGAGAAAAGGTTCGAACACAACCATTTGAGTGTCATTATAAAAATCTTTTATACCTTGAAAACTCAAACAATCCGTCACTCGGAAAACATTTCATGGAGGATTTAACACTGCACTCACATTACCCGAAGCTCAGGGCCTTAAATCTAAGTTCGAATAGGTTAACTTATTTACCGATCGAGTTAAAGAAATGGTACAGAAGTTTTCCAAAATTGGAATATATGGATCTATCAAATAATGATTTAAAAACATTTTCTTTTCTTGACCCAAAACGCTTCGGAAGAAACTTAGGACTTCACGTGAATTTGCGGAACAATGACATAAGCAGTCCACCACGAGATTTTTACCGATATTCTTACCGATCGGTGCCAATTTCAGTGGATCTGCGTGGAAACCCCATCCGATAAACACTAATTTATTTAAATGTAACTGTTATTATTACAATTCAATGCTGTACAAAAATTCCACTAACTGTTTTATGTAAACATGCAGCCTATAAGGTGTTCTAATTGTGTCACGTCAATTTGAATAGTTTATTAAATGTGATCCATTTATAAGTCATGCATGTTAAACAAACTGAGTAAGTGGGAGAAAGAAGAATTGCTCAAAGTTTTTACATGTTTTACGCATATTGTATGCCGTTAATTAGTTATTTATTTATCGATGTTTAATTAAACAAAGATGTATTTCAATTTATCTTTTTTTGATTAATTAGTTGTAACGATCTATATAATAGATCATTTGAAGAGAGAAAGAAAAAAAAGAAAGAATGAGAGAGGGAGGCAAAGTGAGTAGTTTCATGAAATGTTATTGCCCCATTCACTCACACGCGTGGGATATGAAAGTAGAGATTTCAACATATCGTATCTACAAATGTACGTATATGTCGAGAAACTACTCTTTTATAGACATTATGAATTTCAAAACGTTTACCCTGAATCAATTAATAAAGAGAAAATGATTGCCATTTTATTTTCGAACATTCCTCAAATGATACTGAGCTGTATTATATCGCCGAGAAAGTTACAGATAGAAGCTGATCGAAGCATTGAGACTGTAGGGATTAAACATGTCCATGTTCATGAAAAATTAACCCTCTTATACGTAAAAACGCTATCATAAACAAACATTATATATTAAAATATAAAATGATTATGATACCTGTGTTAGATATTGTCATATAAACTTCATATTTTCACAACACTGAGTAATTATTCACATGAATGACATTGATTATTTTTATCTAACCCTTATCCTGGTTTAGAGTGGTTTGGGATTTTTATCCATTAATTCTCAAATGTAAGAAGTATGCATCTAAAAATTATCAACTCATTAGAAAATTTGTGAGTTTGCAACTATTTAAAAAGGTTACGTTTAAATCGAGTACGTATAAGCCGTTTTTATCGGATATATTTACGTTTGTACGATATTGTAAATCCATCAGCAACTTTGTATTATACAATTGCAATAAGAACTACAGTGGGACTATTCGTACTAGTATCCTCCCCGTTACCCCGGAAATTAAAATCATAATTAATATTTTCTAAAGCCATTGCTGTCTCTTAAAATTTAAAATTTTTGCACACTTATAATCTGCGCATGTTCGATGCTATTACAGTAAAACGCAGTAGGGAAAGTTCCATAACAAGGATTATATCCAATGAAATATGTTTGACTAGGTTTCAGTTTCAAATTTTTTTTTAACTATTCCTACTAGCGCATTTATTGTCATGATTTCTCTAAAACGCTTTTTACAAATAGTTGATTTATAATATCACGTGTCCGGGAGAATGACATATACCTATATAAATGTAGGAGAGTACAGTTTATGGTCTAAAACTTGCAATGTACCTTACGCGATTTCAACAGAGCGAGTTATACATTTTACTCGTTGTTAATAACTCGCATAATTAAAAGGATCAAGTAAATATCTTTGCAGACGTTTGATTTCATATCTATGAACATTAAAGTTTAAAAAATTCTTTACTTCTCTAATATTTAAGGTCAGTGAAATATCATATCGTCACTTTATTGACAACATTCTGCTTAAAGAATATTAACATGTTAACTATCCCGTGGCGTCGGAAGCAAATTGAAGGGGGGGGGGGGGAGGCTACTCATCATCAAAAATCTTGACAAGCAAATGTGTGGGTGGGGGCGGCAGCTTTCTGATACTTCAAATTTTTATACGTAAACTTATGAAAAATTATGTTTGCTGTGAGATTAACTGGCGGGGTGGCCCATCCCTGATGCTATGTGCTTGATTGTTAAGTCTAGTAACTTAGCCCCCCCCCCCCCCCCCCCCCTCCTGCCACCAAAATCGTGTTGATATGATTTGTGCACGGAAAGAAAATCTGTACTTTTCTCAGAACTTTTTACCCCGCCCAATAATTATACTCTCTATACTTCTTAGTTCACAATTTATTGCATTTTCAAGAACAATAAACTTACGTTATTACATGTCTATGTACTAAATGTACCTAAAAGTTATTGTATTAGATGTAAGGATGTTAATTATATTTTACAATGCCAAATAAACTTTTTTGAATGAAATTGTTAAAAGAAAATTATATATTTACAGAGTTATGTAAGGGATATTTTGTGGCGGAAGGTTTTCAAGAAAAAAACCCCATTTTTAATAACTCGGTAGTGTGCTGTAACTTTAGCGTCCTAATTTTCACTGCAGATCAGGGATGGGGTCAATTACAATGGAAGGTAATTAATTAAATTACAATTACTTCCTTAAATTCTTCAATTAAATTACCATTACCATTACAAGAGTTTTCAAATGTAATTAATTAAATTACAATTACTTTGCAAATGTAATTAATTAAATTACAAATTACATTTTGAAATTCATGAAAATTTAATAAAACTATGATTTATTTACAACACATAAACATCTAAGGACGTATGTCTATAATGTGAATAAAGTTTCATCATTATCAAAATACTTTGAGACACTGTTTGAGAATTTGCTAACTACTTTGATAAGTAACAATTTTTGGAAAGAAAAAATATAAATTTGGTTTTATTGTTTATTTTAAAACGCAGGTACCAGTAGTCACAATATGGAGGTGTCTCATACCACCTTAATATTCAATAAACATTTGAAAGTCATATCCCCTAACCTACACCTATCATGTCAACTCAAGTATTTCCTGCATGCAAAACTATTAAATGAAAACTTTCTCCTTTGCATTTTTATACCCTATTTTTTTTCTTTGTAAATACAATGCCAAAGTACAGGTTAATCTCAGGTAGAGGGCAGACTATACTTGTTATCAAAACACAATTCACACCTGTTGTCCTCTACCTAATTATCAAATGTTTGCAATAAGGGAACACACCCTGTGGACATGTTAGGCATCAAAAACTTGGAAGCCATGCATTTGAGCTCTATGCATTTTAGGCTGCATGATTTGATAGTTTATTTAACACTGATTTTGTTCGTAAATTAAACAGTGATGTTTTAATCTAACTCGATGATGATTGACACCAATTTTTCTAATAAGAAGGGAAATAAGTATTTTAAAAAAAAGAGATCAAGCAAATCATCAAATACATGTTCTTAATTAAATTTGGGAAACTTATGATTAAATATTGAATCACTGAAAAAAATTCATTCTGAAAAATATTTAGTATGATATATATAATAATAGTTTAATGCTTTTTAACTACTCTTCCTAACTTGATCTTGTACCATTGATAGTGTTGGGAACAATGGGTAGTGGACAGCTTCATATTTATATGTACATCAGTGTGTAATTGAAAGTAATTGAAAAGTAATTGGAATTACATGCCTTTTTTTCAAGTAATTAATTAAATTACCATTACATGTAATTGAAAAATTGGTCAATTACACATTACTTTCAATTACATTAAAATTTGTAATTAATTACACTCAATTACCATTACAAATTACCATTACCCCATCCCTGCTGCAGATACATTTTTCAGATTTGTAGTGCATATTTCTTTCGATTTTTTTGGTCATATTTAGCCAATCAAATCAAGATGCTGAAAGTTTAAAAACTAAAATAAAAAAAATATCGAAAATCAGAAAATCAGTAAAAAAAAAAACGAAATCTGAGGAAATTCGGGCTTACTTAATCCATAAAATCTGACACCAACTTTTTTTCTTTCTTTTATATGAATTATTATATTAATATCTATTTTTATGCAGAGTGTTGTAAAGATGGCATTGGTAGTTAATTTTATATTTGCGTCATAATTTGATTATTTCTACAATTCTTAACAATCTTAACCTATGCTCTTGTGTTCATTATGTATCGGTATTTGAAACCACCATTTAAACAAGGTTTTTGAAACGTTGAATTAGATGTTACTTTTATATACACTACATGTGCTCACCTTCAGACTGTATCAAAATCATAATTAAATAATCGTTTAAACTATAAATATTTGTTTGATTTCTTCAGAAAATCAATACCCATGCCAAATTTTAGCAATAATTTCAGAAAAATAATCATTTCTGTTTTGGACCACATATTTAAAAAAAATAGCATGAAGCCTGGGTCACGTATAAAATAAATGAACATTTTAAGTCTCCATCTTTATATCTATAAGGTTTTCGGATGATTGACATTACTTGTATTTCAGGGACCAACCTCCTTATTAACAATTTCTCAACTACATGAATAGTTTATACGTATATCTTAATCATAACCTTTTTTAAATACTCCCTCAAATTGCTTCAGTATTTCAAAATTGTGTTTTATTTCTTCAAATTTCAGATTTTCTCATTTGTGATTTAGAAATTTTTGAAATCATTTTTTTAATATTCATTCATGTGTGTATAATTTTTTATGTTACATATTATTCAGAAAACAAAACAAATTTTTTTTTTGGTATTTTCGTAAGGTATATAAAGTATAGGATTTTCCTCGTTGAAAAACCCAAAGAATGCCCAAAGAATGTGATTTTCCAAACAATATGATTTGTAAACACAATGTGTTATAGTTGACCCATATTTGAAGTGGAAAGACCACAAAACAACGTAATCGTTTAGTGAATGGATTTTAAGCATACGTCATTACTTAGCAAATGTATTTAAGAACTTTGATATTGTTGCAAACTGTTAGTTGTGATATCAAACTTGCAATTGCCCGTTATGTATCACTACAGCGTAAGTCTGGGGTTTCGTTCTTGTTTGATATTTTTTTTATTGACATTACTTATCAAATTTACCCAGGGATCACACGTGAAATTCATGGATTCGTGCAAGAAACGATTTTGGAGCGACCAAGACTGCTTCTTTAAGGTGAGCGAAAATTGGGACTTTCGAGATTTTCGGAAATGGTTGAACAATATTGATGTCCTTGGGGATGTGGATTTGACAATTACGTGTATTCAAGGAGGATCGGTGTATATTCCGTGGCCTTTTAGAGCGCGCAATTTAAGGAAAGTGCGACTTAACAACTGTTATCTGAAAGGTTTCTATAATGAGTTAAATGTTCAATCGCATTATACAGATACTCTCAGAGAAAGGGTTATTGTAAACAATGTCATAGAAGTCAGTGTACCAGACTGGTTTGATTCAATAATAAATACAAAGCCTGAGAAATCCTACACTTGTGGACAAGAATTGTTGGAAATGGATATTTCACGGAATAACACTTTAAGATTAATAAATAATCCGATGATTTCGATAAACGATTCGATGTCAATGTTATTAGAAGCGTACCACAAGACAAGGGAAGATCTTAAATCTCAGCCATTCGAATGTCACTACAATAATCTTGTATACCTTGAAAAATCATTCGTTAAGAGCCTTGGTAGGAGTTTCATGGAAGAAATGACACTACATTCATTTTATCCAAAGCTCTTAGCTTTGAATCTAAGTTCAAACCCAATTTGGCATCTCCCTGAGGAATTGCAGCGATGGGTTGAAAAATTTCCGCAATTGGAATACTTGGATTTGTCGAACTGTAAATTACAATCCTTTTCTTTTGCCAAACCCACGCCCCATGGACGAGAGAAAGCTATTTACATAAATATGCAAAACAACAACATCAGTGAGGTTCCAACAGAGTTTCCTCGTTATTCTACATGGTCACCTCCAATTCTGATTGACTTGTATGGGAATCCTATTCCATAAAATTTGTTATTAAAATTATCATTTTCTGATAATCATCAAATCATAAAATTCAATATTGACGGGATTTTAAAACTTTTCAGTGCAAGGGTTTGCATTTACCAATATTGTTCTCTTAATTAGGTATTGTGTATTATTTTTTGGTTTAGTCAGATTAGGAACACTCAATTAGGCCTATGAATAAGAAAAGTTGTCGGATTTGCTGTATCTTTATCTCATAGTACACCTATGTTTGATGTAGAAAAACACGTCAAGTGTAATGTGCATGAATGCAGTGAAGTGTTGAGCAAAGTCGTTGATTTTTTAAACTTTCGGACTTTTTAATGTAATTGCCGAAATACCATAAAAATATCCAATGTGATTATTATTGTCGATTGAACTAACCCAATTCCTATGATAATTTTCATTTAATTATATAAATATATATTTGAGTTGTTATACAGGTGTCATATTTGTATTTCTATTTTATTGAACATATATTTAACGTCAAATGATATCATATTTTGGAAAGTTACCTTTTAAAGTCTTCTATATATTAAAATCAATGAACAAAAAATGTTATGTTTTTTATAATGTATTTGTAAATATTTGCCTAACGGTAAAAAAATTGCGTATAAAAGTTTTAGATTGGGTGTCAATTTCACTCTGTTTAGTCGATTAATCGGGGGCTTTAGTCAAGCGATAGACGAGGTTGATTTATTTGAAACGATTTGTCCTTCTTAAATCAAATAATGGTACCCTCATATAAAACGTATCTTAAACGTAAGGTTAAATAAACTAATGCTGATATATACTAAATGTATTTGATTGAAAATAAATTGAAAAGTGTCTTATCTAAATATTCGTTAGCAAATGTCTTAGCTTTTCCGTTTTCTTGTGAAACTCCCACATAGTTTAGCTCCATATCATTATAGGCCAATGAAATGTGATATTTTCCATGTTAAGTCATTGTCCCATGCCTAATAAAGTCCAATCATATCTATAAATATATTCTGAATTCCTAGGTTTTCTTCTTTAAATAAATACTACGTTTTTCATTTTTGGTGATATTTTCAAAAATCACTTCAAAACAGGACAAAATGTGACTGAAACTGTACTTTCTTCTTAGAATGAGTGAACTTTCCCCAAATTATATATTTATGTACGCTAAACACACAAATGAAGCACATACTATCAAGTATGTTTGATGTAGTCTTAAATTGCAGTCTTTGTTGTTTCTACACTTTGCAACGTAGGTACATGTACTAAGGTGGATAATCCAATTAAGTCTACTGCATGGAATTTATTCCAAGGGTTGGCTTTCGTAAAACGGTCAAGATACTTTGTATTAGGTATCCACCTTCGAAGGAGATTAGACAATACAAGGAAAATATTATAATATCATTTTCTAAATACAACCAAAATTAGATGTGCATTCTGTGACTGATTTCGTAAGTATTCCTTAATCTCACAAAACTTTATCTGAAATATTTTGATGTTTTAATACTTTGATTTGCAGTTTAAACAAGAGATGTTTGTAAAACACTTATGCCCCCTCCCTTGGAAACATCTGCAAAGAAAATGAACGGAAACTACAAATAAATGAAATTTGTCAAAGTCCAAGGCACATAACTCTGTCAAAAATGCTTAACCTTACCCAAAATTAAATTTGATCTAGATATTATTATGATAAACCTGTTCACCAAGTTTCATTTCATTATGCGCATCTTACGTGAAGAAAATAAATGGAAACTGCAAATAATTGGAATTTTTCTACGTTCAAGGGGCATAACTTGAAAATTACTCAATCGTACCCAAAATCAAAATTTACCTTGATATTATTACGATACAGCTGAATACCACATTTCATTTCAATATGTGCATCCTCTTCGAAGAAAATGAACGGAAACTGCAAATAACTGGAATTTTTCTACGTCCAAGGGGCACAACCCTGTCGAAAATTGCTCGATGATACCCAAAATCGAAATGACCTAGATGATATTCAATATGTGCATCCTTTGCAAAGAGAATGAACGGAAACTGTGGGTGGACCGACCGACCGACCGACCGACCGACAGACAGCAGCAAAGCAATATACCCTCCCTTCTTCGAAAGGGGTATAATTAAAATATTAATATATTATTATTTGATGACTTCGTACGAATCTTAATAATTTCTGGATACATATGTTCCTAATTTTCCATAATCTACTTTCCATATGTTCTCAAGAAGTTTTTTTTTAATCCACAACATTATAGATATTGTGTCGGCGATTAAATCAAGAATGGTGATATTTTTTTCAAATCTAGAAGACCAGTTAATAAAGTAGACACATTTTATGATTTTGAGATCATGTGTTTACTTAAAAAAACCCCACTGAAAATACGCATTTATTTATTTATTATTTGACTTAACGTATTAACTTAAAAATTGCTTTTAAGGTCAATAGCTAGTAAATGAAAATATATGAAGTTTGAAATATGAATTATTTCAATTGTGCCTCATAACAATAACTTAGTTTCATAAGGTGTACCATGGCTTAATTTTGAAACAAGAAAGGTGAAAATCCGTGAATTAAAACTGTCATTTTTCATGAAATATAAAGAAAATATCAGCTACAAATCTCAGGGATTTTTCTCTTCACTTCTGAGGAAAAAATGTATCCATAATGCCTAAGGTCGTACCATTAAATCTAATTTCTTAGAATACATAATCTCAGGGAATTTGAGACCAAGATGAAAATTCAAAACGGGACTTTTATCTAATATTCCCCCCCCCCCCCCCCAATTTGAGGTCCTTATTATGAGATATTAGAGGTATGGATTTTTATTTTGCATATTTTTAATGAGAACGGTGCGAAAATCATTGCTTATTTGGGCAAAAATAGGCTCATCATGCATAATGTTGATTGTATAATGCCCTACTTTCCATCTAACCTGCGACTACATCTTTATGAACGTCAATTATTAAAGATTATAAACGATATAGAAATGTAGACAGGTTTAAAAAAAATGTTTCAATATTACGAGGGCTGTTTGATATGTAATTTGTATTGTAACACAACGCAATAACGCTTCGTAAGATTCGGTGGATGATAATACTCTTGAATACTAGTAGCTTTTTTCAATACATTTCAAACGGTATAAACACGAGCCTTCTGCTCCACATATTTTAAACTTATAGTCATTATAATAAAGCAGGTGTACAGAAGAATAATGACCCCCGTACAATAATTACCGGGGGTCATTTTTTGACGTAGAATAATGACCCCCTTGCTGTAGAATGAGTTGTGCAGTTGACCAATGTTGTAAAACTATTTGGTAAAGGGTTGAGAATATTGAAGAATTTAAAGCTTATATTAAAGTTCGCACAAAACCTAGTCATTTATTAGTGCAGATTTTTACTGAAGTTTGGGAAGTTTATGGGTCTGATAAGGTATCTTATGAGACAGTTTGTAGGTGGAGAAAGAAATTTTAGACCGGCACAAGGTCCGATAAAGATGCAGCAAAATCTGGCCGACTTGTGACTGTAACAGGCAACGCAAATGTCTCAAAAGTTAGGGAAATAATTGAACGTAATGGCAGATACACGATTCATGATATTGGCTATTGGCATATCGCTATCGCAGGTGCATTTCATTTGGAAGCGTATTTTGAAAGTATGAAAGATTTCTGCCAGATGGAAAAGACAATTTGCAAATATTGTTACTGGTGACAAAACTTGGTTTACTATTTCGAACCAGTAAGAAAAATTGGGAACACAATATGGCTACCTAAACATGGTAGAAGACCTGTAGTTGCCAATGGAACAATAAGCACAAAAAGGGTCTTTATTGCATACTCATCTCATGTGATGGTACTAATTCCGAAGATATTACAGAGATGTTAACCGAAAATACTCAAAAAAAATATTTTCATAAACGACGCCCTGTGTCAGGATTTAAGGATGTTCGTCTACTTTACCTACTTTACCTTCTGCCACACCCTGCTTATTTCAATGCTAGATTTTAAAAAAAATGAAGTTAATAAACCTAAATTAGACATATTCAAATTCTATTTCGGTTTCTTTTTTAAAGCTGCTTGGTCCGATTTTTTTGTAATTACAGTATCAAAATTGTTTCCATACAAATCATTTATTCTAGAAAGTTATGGACTTTCTCCTGTTTACACCAGCTGAATCAGTCTCCTTTCAAAGTTAGAAATATTCAAAGTAAATAAAAATAATTTATCTTTGGGCAAACGAAAAAACAAACCAAAATGCATCACGGGAATGTTTAGAAAAGGAAACCGCTTGGTTTCGTCCCCCGAATGATTGGGGTTATTCAACCCGCATTCCATGCATCGATTGTAAAGAAAGCATACTTTGGAAATATTAGCGAACAAAACGTACACATGTTTATTTGTTATTTGTCTGATCATTTCGACCTTTTAAAGGGATGTCAAAGTCGTAATACAACCATACCCGTCTCGTCGTCAATGGTGAAATTTAACATGAGGCGAAATAACGCGGTACCTTTTAATGTCGTTTGTTTTGTTAGCAAATTTTGTACGTATTTTTCTTCATTGAAATTTGGCATAATTGATGGGTAAAACTACTGCAATGTCTTTTATTATACATATACTAAGCATAGCCATCGTTTAAAAGCATGCATAAAATTTGATATAAAATCGGACCAAGCAGCTTTAAATTTCGCTATTAATTAACACAAATACAAAATCAAATTAAGATGGCAGACTTTGGTTTTCATTGGGGGAAAATTTGCAGCATAGTAAAATACAGTTTATTTTCATCCAAAAAAATCACAAGAGTTCTCTATACCTAACACTAAAATAAACCAATGTACATGCATGTAACAGGAAACGTGATTTTCAATTTTTTTTCCAACAAAAAAAAAGATTTCTTTCAGCAACATTTTAAATAATAGGCCAGTGAACTGTAACGTGCAAGGGGGTCACTGCCTGTGATCCCCGCGGGCCCGTACCCGAGATAGAATCGGATAGCCCTGATTGCTGCCAATATTTACAAGTGCAGACTTTAATCACCGCTACTGCACATATATAGGGACTCAACGTTACGCAGGCAGGGATGACCACACACCTACGCAACTGAACAGGTACCAACGTTAACGCAAGCAGGACTGACGGCACACTTGCGCCAACAACGCAACCTAACGCAAGCAGGGAGTGCCGCACACTTGCGCTAGAAAGGCCAGAACACCAGCAGGGATGACCACACCCTAGTGCTCCGCCGCAACCACCACCAATACAAGCAGGGATGACCGCACACTTGTATTAATGCGATACAAAGCAGGGATGACCGCACAATCTGTATCGTAAGTTAAATCACACGAAGATTAGTAAGAGCAGGGATGTCCACACACTCAATCTAGCCGTACCTGTTCAAGTTTGACCCCAAACAGTCGTTCTTCGAAACTCTAAAGACACTGTCACTATATATGTGCCGGCCTAAAATAATTCGAAGTATCTAATAACGGGAAATCAAATATATACAAACTAATCCGGCCTAACCCAAATCTACCGATGCATTACAACTTATATACATTAAATATTTATTATTGTATAAAAAAAATAATCATCACACTATTGGTAATTATTGGGAAAAATAATTAAATCATCAAAAATCAATAAATCAAAGGGGGATAACTCTAACTAAAAATACATTAATAGGCTGCCCGCTTCAGAACATCGTAATACTGCTTTAAAAACTATACTATTAAAACGTTTTAAAATGATGTAAAATAGGCTATAATACGTTTATTTTGATTTCTTTTCATTATACTTTCTAAAACATTTCACACGAGTCCTTATTTTATATAAAATAGTTTCAAATACCAAATTAAAATACATAAATTGCATTTTTGAGAGTTTTAAAAGCCTTTTTATGAAATCCAAGCGGTATGGTTTTTTATTTACTTTGTTTGCACATAATGAACATCAAAATGTTTTAAACTACGTGGTATGATACAAAACGTATATTATGATCAAATAAAAAAGTATTTTGTATATTTGTAATGATTCGCTTATAAGCTCAAAAAACCTAAATTTTCATTATGATCCTTCAGAAAAAAAAATAACTATACTTTGAAAAGGTTCTAAAATATCTTGTCGGTAGATTATTTTTTTTAAACTTTACAGGTACACTGAAATGTGTTTACGCATTAAAACGTTTTTGAACTTCAAAAACCCGTTTTCATTCGTCCTTAAGGTAAACTTGTTTTATAAAACTCTCCACAGAGTACATCTAAATCACACAGTTTCATTGAATTTGTCCCTACGCTGCGTTTACCAGACCAGATGAACTTGATGGAATATATATCATAATCTGCATAAATATTCAGTACATACATTGCGAAATACAGCCGTGTGCAACAAGATCCTTCAGTCATATATTCTACATGCTCTTTTTAATTCAGATATTTTAATGATGATATATTTTGAAAACAAGTGAGAAGGTACTCTGCATAATGCATAATTACTCTTAAGTAAAAGAGAATGCATTGTGCACGTGAAATGATGTACCTTTTGTCTTAAAAATTGAATTATTTTGAGAATTAAACTGCATTTCGCAGAATATGCGCGTGTGCGGTACTATAAGCAGATGTTGAAAAATGTCAAGATAAAAAACCCCCAACTTAACAAGTAGACCAGTAAAATTTCTTGACCATAAGAAATGTGTGTTAAGTATTATGCAACTGCTCATACACAGCAATTATTATGTATCATAACTTCTGATTGATTTTATTTTACAAAATAATAAATGTATTTTAATAAATAGAAATATTGCATAATTTCAATGCACAAATTTGAACACATGCACGTTTTAATTTTTTTGAATAAAATAGCTAGACGACATCAATTTATTTTAAGAATTAAAAACATCAAAGTAACAACGAACTTCATTGTTAAAAAAAACATTATCTATTTTGCATTGTATTTGTGCAACTTATCAATTGGATGGTATGCACAAAATTCAGTATACTGTATATTAATTGAACTCATTGGCCACATTAAATTAATGCCAATGAAAGTCCATCTCCAACTTACTAAAAATATCTAATTTTTTGGGACGGAGAGTGTATTTCATACTTATTTATTTGCAAGTTCTCTTTTGAAAACCCTTAAGACTAGCTTTGTGTCTAACAAACAATTACTGAATTTTTAAGATATCATAGACATGATGTAAATCAAAGTAGTTGACGAAGAAACTTTATTAGTTCTTGAAGTCACGCGAGGGACTCTATCCTAACTTTATGAAAAAAAAAATTTAGGTTTCGTCCATTTTTAGAAGTATGGCATTCTTTGTGAGCGATCTCTTTCTTAGAAAGAAATTCTTAGATGTTAACACTGACTTTCAATCTTTAATTGACAGCTATACTCTGTCCCGAGTTTTTGCTTCCACCACTTTTTGCATGATATTTCAATAATAGTAAATACCTTTGTGCTCAAACTAAGTTCATCCACTAATATAAAAAATGTCCAGATTATCTGTTTTGAAACGCCCCCTCTACCGCTTCAGGTTTCAATACACATCCCGAAATTGAAAGTCTACGGAGATTTTGCATTGCAACAGCCATTAATAAGCCCGGATGATAACGTTAAAAAATTGCGCGATGTATTCCGAGTGTATTCCGAATGGAGAAAAGATGTAAACATTCCCCATTATAAATCTCCGTAAGGAATCTGTTTTCGTTCCTGTGAGTTTTTCTGAGAGGAAAGGGATAATTGTTCAATGAAGATATCTTGGATATATTCCCTTTTAACGATTTCAACTGTATTTCTTTCACAGGTATGTGTAATTTTATTAAAAATCATCAAAAAGCGATGGAAGCAATAACTTGGGACAGACTATAATAGAGCCGTAAACATGAGAGTGATTACAATATTTGATTATTGTCATGAAAGAGGGTAAAAGGTCTATAGTTATGACTTTTTTTCAAGAAAGTACCTAAGAGCATGTTATTTTACCTCTCTGACTAATTGTATGTAAAAAGACATCATTTTTCTGACAAAATTTTGTGTTTTAACTGATAACTGATAAAGAAAAAACTAGATTTTTCTTTATCAGTGAATGGCATGAGTTTTACTAAGCTTCTTAAGTTTAAGATTTCATCGTAACCGTAAGTTACGATGAATATCTGTTTTACCAAACTTCTTAACTTTAAGTTACGTCAAAAATATCGTCGTAACTTACGACAGCCTATGGGCTACTCTAAGTTAAGAATTTTTCGTATTTTTCTAAATAAATGAATAAGAATGGCCGCCTGCTTATTGTTTATTGAAGTTTTGAGAGAAAATGAAGACAAGGCTTTGCGTCGTGAACGCGTTTTCAGAGACTGAGAGACAGGAGTCAAGTTCTTTTAAAATATGTTGACCGACAGCGAGCTAATTGGGCGATATAGGTTTCCAAGGCGAGTTATTCTGCAGCTGACAGACGATGTCAAAGACCAGATACAACCACAACCTTTGAGGTTGCATGCCATTCCAGCTCACATCCAGATAATTTTATGGATATGACCTTTTAAAAAAATAATAGAGGAAATTCTAAATGAAGCTGGACTTATAAAGCATCCTATCAATCAAATTCTTACAAAATATTAATATCATAAAACATCACACTCATGATATTGATAATAAAAATACACTTACTATGTTGGTTACATGTTTGTTCAAAGAATGATTCCGAATGATATCCGTACAAACATTTCTATTTGTCCACTATTTTGAAAGAAGGATGAAGAGTAAACAAAAGGGCCACAACTGTATTATTACTTCATCGAGTTGTTCCCCTTTAACAAGATTGTGTGTGATGAACCATACAATTTTAAAATAAAATTTAAAATAAATATTGCCTAAAAGATATATAAATAATTTTTTGATTTATTGTGTAAAATTCATATCATTTCTTGTTGACAGTCAGGTATAGTTAGAATATATTTCCATACCCATACTAAGCAATATTATAGTTCAAGTATTAATCATAATATAGCAAAATGGTGATCAAGGAAATAAATGAATACATTATTAAAGAATTAAAGAAATAAAAGAAGAGAGGCTTTTTTGTCATGGACTTTTTTTAACTAAATGAATAGACCTATAAAATTGTGTTAAGCCTAATGGGGTAGCCGATATAAATGTATATGACACTTTTATCCGCTACTTGTGTTAATGTCTGGTTAAAAAATCCCCCCTCCCCCACCCCCGCATCAAATAATGTTTTTTTATCTTTGAAAAGTCTTTATTTCATTTAATTATTAGTACATGTATTGTAACCGGGTCTTGATGCAGATGACATAATAACACCGATTTTCTAGGGTTCGATTCCTTTTTCAATAAATTGTAGGAATATGTTAATTGCAGGAAATCACAATAGAACAACACATACATAAAACATATAAGCACACGACAAAGACAATACAAACACAAACATCGCACAGACATTGACATAAAACATATATTCACTTAAGTCACCTATTAATATTATCAGCAAAGAGCGATCATTTGATAATTTATATTTAAACTATAAATTCCATTTGATCAGAAATATTTACGGTAATAAATATCAATAAACCTATTTACAGCAATGACAGAAACATATAGTTACCAATTTATGGAACTGAGTGCAGGTCCTATTTACTGGATTTCATATCATGAATCGATCACCATATTCAGTATACAATAAATATCGTAAATTTACTTTACTCCATTTAATTATATTCCTTTTTTCACTATAACTTCTATCAACTTTGTAACTCGTGTGCTGTATTTATTATTTGTGTTAAAATGTTATTCTTCATGCAATCTCCTATGAGAGGAAATAAAGATAATTATAATGAATGAATGAACAGTCTGGGCAATTTAATGAATAAAACATTTACATGTAGCTTTTCATGATAATTCATTACAAAGTT
This sequence comes from Magallana gigas, assembly GCF_963853765.1. Lineage (NCBI taxonomy): Eukaryota > Metazoa > Mollusca > Bivalvia > Ostreida > Ostreidae > Magallana > Magallana gigas. Next base: position 9,093,688 of record NC_088855.1, read on the forward strand.
ACACACATATACTTTATTAAAAACATTCACTCACCACACTCATACGGGTTAAACATATTTATTTATCATTTCTTTACATCGTAAACCTATTCTTTCTCCATTGTTCAAAACAGTTTCGCAGACGATAAAATGTAAATAGCCGCGAAAACTAAAGTGCGAAAGTGCCCTCTGCGCTTGCGCAGCGTACATAACTACGAATATTCACACCTCCGTTATTAGAGAGTTCCATTACGGAAACTTACGCGAACGTTTCGTAAGTTAAGGTTACGAATAAAACTTACGAACACGTTAGTAAAACAGAACATTCTTATCTTAAGTTAAAACTTACGAAGTTCTTAAGTAATAATATTTTTGCGTAAGATAAGAAGCTTAGTAAAACTCATGCCTGATACTGTGGAATCTTTAAAATTTGTTGGGGCCAATTTTTGTGGATTGCTTAAATTTTGCTGGTTTGTTGGGTCGTGATTTTGTGTATTATCTTATACCTACAAAAGGATTTATAACTTTATCATCCTAATTCAATAATTCTTGGAGTATTTTGAGATTTGTAAGAGGTGTCCACGAATTCGACGAAAATTGAGCCAACAGGTAGTCAACTGAATCTGCAGTATTTCGATGCTAATAAATAAAAGAGAGAATGTGAAAAGAAATCACCAGCTTAATTCATGGTTTTATGAATGTTAAATTCTTGTAATTAGAATATGATTTATTTGATTGAGAAAGTGACGTCTTAATAAAAGAAGAAAATTATAGTTATAGATTCCAAAAAGATATTTCGTTGCTTATTACTACGTGATTGCGGTAAGTTTGATTTTCAATTTCAACGCTTCAAATTAAGAAATTCAATTTCTTCCTTGCCTGCTCATTAGGAAGGATGCTGAGAGATTTTCAGATAAAACCCGACATCGATTTATTAAAAATATAAAATTTCAACATGTTGCAAACTAAAAACATTTATCTGGACTAGGGATATCGAGTTTTTTTAATCTCTGGCATAGTAATCATTATTTTGAAATCTTCTTGAAAGGGTGAATAATTATCAAATTAGCAGTAAAATTTTGAGTATTGTTTTTTTTTACATTAAAAAGAAAAAGTCTGGCTACACGTTGCAATTTTGTTTATTGTGTTCAGTATATTTCGAAAAAATTTAATAAGAAGTTTATTACACTGTATTATACTAGAATGTGCAAAAACATTCGCAATGAAAACAAAAGTCAGCCTCATTTTAAAAAAGTTTAAATTTCAGAAAGTACTAGATTTTAACCATGTTCCGGAATGACCCTCTGGTGTTTAAACAGTGCATTTCGAAATGCTATTAACACGTTTCTTTACAAACTAATGACCTTGGACGTTAAGTAATGAACGGCCCCTATATCAATTATTCACAAAAACTTGTCAGAATGTTTTTTTTTTATTTCGCTGTTTTAATCTCTAGTTAATGTTTTGCAGTACAAAAGTTTTTAAAAATAAAATCAATGTGCAATATCATGACAAAGAAAATAATAACATATTTCCATTTTGTATTCTCTATTTCACAAAGTTCATTTCAATCTTTTGAATTTTATGTTGTTTCAGTAACGGACAATTGGGGCTTTAGATATACATACTACCGTGTAGTCTCCTGATTACAAATACCATACACAAATACAATTTTTTAGTCATTTAAACGAAATACAAGTTGTTTTATATAGAAAAATAAATGCTACGAACCAAATATGAGTGAGACAGAATGCTGCATTGTGTCCATTAGTTTCTAAGTGAAAAAGGAAATATGCTTGTAAACCTTACTAGAATAATTAGGCAATAGCAGTTCTTATATTTATTTCAAATTCTTATTATTTACCTCACAGGTCAAAAACAACCATCTTCATTGCAATATGGAGAAGGCTTAAATAGGCATTGCCTGCTGCCTTATCCATTTTTGTAAATGTATATTTGCATAATAAAATATGTTCAAATTAAATCTTCGTTGCAATACAATATTTGCCTTGGTGATAAAGAAAAGGGGGGGGGGGGGGGACTATGGTCAGGTATATTGTAAAAAGAATGGTCAATATTTTATTTATCATAACTTTTTAAATTTTTATCATTTACAACAATACTTCTATACTGCATTTCTAATGATCAACCAAAGTTTGAGTGCCAGACATAGAATTAAAAGCAAGGTACAGAGCTAATAATTCTTTGTTAAGTAAGCAAGGTTCTTGTCACGTTTTTTGTTTATATTGGTTAAAGATACTGTTAAAAGTTTTTTTCAAGAGTATTATTCTATCAGCTAATTCTTTTTAAACATCAACAAAACAGTTCCCAACGTTTGAAACATTCACTTTAGGTCTAAACTAGAAATTCTTTTTAAAATTCAAAATAAAAACAAAAACCCGAGCTTTGTTTACATAACAAAGAATTGTGAGCTCTGTATCTGTATCATTGGTTGACCAATAACTTACTGAAGCATTGAAAACAAAATAATTTTTGACGAAAATCGTCACCATGACCCTTTTATGATTGAAAGATAAAAGCAAAAGACAAAAGATACCACTTTAACATTTCTATACAGTGCAATATGGTACTTGCTTTTAGTTCTACCGTATAATATTTGAAAGTTTTAAAATTGTATGAAATATTTTTTATTTTTTGTGCTACAATATCATTACAGCTAACATACCCTCTTTCCTTCTTGTTTTGTTTTACACTTATGTTGACCTCTGTAATGAGATAATTCCTTTACATGTATAAGCAAAGTCGGAAGACTAAAATGTATGTTAAAACAAATGTAGGTCACGAAAACAAGTAATCCCTGTTCTTAAAGCCACTCCAAGCTGTCACGTTTTGTAAGAGACCAACTTGCATATTGGATATTTTAGGGGCTTTTTTGTTTCATTATGAAAAGGGGAGGAGAGAAGTCGTGAAAAGATGTCATTATGTTAGATTATTATAAATAATAAAGGTAAAACATTTCAGAAATTTTTATTTGTTTAATTTCCCAACAAAATACTTGCCAAATATATTTGTTTAAAAACAAGTATTCCCTGATGGATTAAAAACAAAGTCAAAAGTACAACGAAAAAAAATGCAATCAATAAACATGAGAAATTGCATTTGTAATAATAAGGTAATTTTGTTTTAGAAAATTAAAATACGCTATGAAAGGTTGGTAAAAAGAAGACAAATTGTAATTTTTATATGCTACAAAAAGACGTAAGTTTTGACCTCTACCGTTTGCCAAACGTACATGAAAATCAGAGTTATTCTTCCTTGACTTCTTTCAATGTTCCAAAGTGCGCGAACATTTTAACATTTTATGAACAGTTTAGTCCTTGAAATTTGAAGCAAAGAAACATTTGATTCATGATTTTACAAAACATGTGTCAAAAACTATCTGCTTATTAACTTCGAGGGACTTAAAAACGATTTTATATTTCATTTTCCATTTTAATAATTAGAATGGTGAATATGTACATTTTATGCTTTGTCAAAATTTGAATGTCAAATATTGAGTTTTAAGCAAGATACAGATTTTGAATTTTTTAGTTAACAAAGCTCTAGTATCGTTTTTGTAAACATACGTATTTTATTACGTGTTTACGTGTTAAGCCGAGAGCTTTGTGTGCAAAACAATGGATTCTTAGCTCTGTATCTCTCTTAAAACTTTACTAATAATCAATTCTTTGGTCAATCATTCAAAATGTGCAAGACAACCATTTTATACATAAAAAAATAGAAAATAAAATATTGATCAAATATCGTGTCTTAGTCCCTTTATAATTATTTATCGTAAAAAGGATTGTTCACCTGACAAAATGGTAAAATTATGATAAATTATTTTGAAAACATTTCCATTTAGCACTCGTGGTTGAAATCAAAGTGAAATTTTTTAATTTCATTGTCATACATTCAGCATATTGAAGTTCAATATCTCTATGTGTACAAATATACATAGGATATAGTCTTTAGTGTCTTGATCCTTAACACTTACGATATACTTTTCGCATTTATTGCACCTATGATTGGATTTCTATTAAAAATGGTATTTTGATTCATGATTAAAAGAATCTAATACATGTTGAAATTTAAAAAACCGTTAATTTACTTGATGCTGTAGAAAATGTTATTTTGTATTTATTTGTGAAATATGGGTCATCGTAAAATAAAATAAGAAGGTATTGAAAACAAAGAAAAACACAAACGCAATATAATTGGTATGCTTTAAAAGATTAACTAGTATCATACAATAAGTATTCATTAACAGGTAAAGTTATGCATTAACTATGCTGATAGATACAGATGTGGTTATAAAGATGCTTTTCAAAGATTTTCGTACAAATACACTTGTTGATGTTTCTGGTATGATGAACCTAAGAGTACTTTAAGATGACTGACATAATTACAGGAACTCTCCCACAATGCAGTAGGTGGTATGAGATCACGTATTTACTATAATGAGTAATAGCATCCCATATTTCTTAAGTGCAAATGTATTAATTTCTGGTACAATTCATTTTGTTATATTGTTATATTGAAGCAAAAAAAAAAATCATACACACTTATCTAAAATTAATACTAATTTTTATCTAGCAATTTCTTATTATCAGGAGTTTTAACATTAAGCTTGATTCACATCATTTATTTGATTAACTTTCTAGAAATTCTTTAGGCAAAAAGAGTTAACTTCCGTTTTTTGTAAATTACTTGTAAATATTTGAGCAAAATTCCTGATATATTGACATTCAGTCAAATTACCATGGCTTTAAGTTACAGAACTAATAATGATACAAAACCTGTACATTTCTAGATTTGGTGCATTCATTATTGCATACGCCTGCAGGAGATGTCTAGGCAAAATAAACAACCACGATTTTACAATTTTCAATGTGACTTAATAGCATGCAATCTGTATAATCATGAGCTCTTTTAAATATATTTTTGAAAATTAAACCATTAAAACGATTTGATACAGTCATCTTTAAAATACTACTTAGCATGTAAATTTAAGACGTGATAAAAAAAGTAACCACATTTCCTGAAATAAAAGTTTGATATAGGCAATAAACGCCAGAAAGAAACAAGAATGATCTTTTTAAAGACATCTTATTATTTGAATAAGTGTAAAATTATTAGCAACAATTTAATGATTTTTTCCAAATATATTACAATTTGATTGTCCTGAAAGAATATACGCGTCTTTTACTCCAATCAATTTCATTTAAGATTTAAATATTTAGTTCATTGAGGGGGAAATCAAATTTTCTAAAAATTCAAGCTCTTCCTTTTCTTAACCTTTATATCAATCAATTTGTCATTTTCAATATCCATAAAACATTGTTATTGATATCATTCACCCATACATTGACGTCAGTCCAATTAAAACTAAGTCTATAGGACAGCCAGTTGACCTAAACCCCCTTTTTGTTATCAAATCTATTTATATAAACAGTACACCATGTTTTTGTACGTGACAAATCAAACTTAACTTTACTGTAAAAACTCTCCGTCCATTTTTGGAAATCATTAAAGTTCGCACTCTTTGACATTATAACTTACGCCAAGCTGTTACTAAAATACAAAACAAACCAATATTAGTAGATTGGTTATAAAAGTTAATATATAAGTTAAAAGTTCTTATACTAAAGGATAATTTCACCCACTTTGCCTACGTTTTAATGGCATATTTATTAGCTATAATTTATTAAAACCTAAATTATAAAAGTTCATTACATCATTAGTAATGACTAATTGAATAAAAAAATCAAAACTAAAAAAATTCAATAAACTTTTAAAAAATCATAACATAAATTTCGTTACGCGTTTTTAATTAGCTCTTGATTTAGGTGTTTTGGAGTGTTAATTTTATCCAACTCTCAAAATGTTTAAATTCAAAATTTGTTCGCGTTGTGATGTCATTATATTGTTTTGATTTTACACTTTGTTTTATTGAAATAAAATGTATATTTTTTCATTTCCATAGAGACACCATATAGAACTATTGATTGACAAATCATGATTAGTCAGTGGTTTGAATAAAATATCACTTTGCTTTATTGTATTTCATGAAGCAATATTAGAAAAATTTTGAGAAATAAAATTTTCATTTGCTTGTGCTTGGTCTAATTTGAATTTTAGAATAATAAGGTTATTAATTAAGAGAACTCTTACAGTTGTGGGCGTCATTATTTAAATCAACTTCCGCTCCCGACAACTTTGATGCTTGGTGACATAATATGGAAAACCGGTCATCTTTACGCGGTCTTCTGTACCTAAAACATTGGAAAAGACCCGCAGCTAATCCTAACATTTATATCTATATGTATTCTATGCAAATAAGTTTTGTGCCATTTAAGCTACAAATGACAAGTTGTAAAGTCAAAGCGAACATCAAGAAACATGACCGTAGGAAATTCATTATTCAATGAACAGTTGAAAATGTATAAATATGAGTAAGCCCTAAAACAATAATGTAAATTATTTATCTGTAGAATAAGTAATGTATCGAATCCAGATGTATGATCCTAAACATATATTGAGCAGTTGACGAGGAAATATTAGTATCTGAAGAGTGGTTCTTTGTATCTAAAGCATTATCTACTAAACTTGATTCTGAATAAATTAAGACATAAAGAATTATCACGATTTTGCATATACATGTAGAACTTTTGTAAAAATAATAAGATAAAAATAAAATAAAGATGATTTGTTCACTTCAGCTAATCAATCAATATGTGATTTTAGCGTAAAAATAGATCAATCAATCTTATTTTTTTATTTTAACATAAATATCAAATGTTATATAAAATCATTTTTTTTTAATTATTTTTAATTTTAAAATTTATTTATAATTTAATATTTGGGAAAGCATTTGGCGAGTCAATGGTTTTCTTTGTTTTCAAAATAGATTTGTTGAATAGATACATATGTAATGGTTATTGAATTATCAAAATTCATCAAAGTTTTAACGGGTACCAATTTGAATTTTAATAATTCCATAACCATTTTATCTTCAACAAATCTATTGTGAAAATTTACAATTAGTTCAATCAAATCATTAAAATCAATGAAAAATTGTCGTAGCAAGTTAAGAATAGAAACATGCAATGATATTAAGTATACGAAATACCATTATAGATTAAACAGTTAAAAACATTACTGGTGATTTAAAACTAAAAGATTCTGAGAATCGTCAAAGGATAAACTTTGAAACTTTTTACTTAATAATAATCATCCAGAAGTAAAAACAAATATATTAACATCCGTTCAAAAAAGTAAACAATAAACCACTGATAGAAAGACTGTTGACAAAGGGAACACAAAAACCGATGCATGATTATATCACTTCCACCTAATCCGTTCGAAAGGGCTGTACCGGAGTGATTGGTTTGGTGTGTGAATTGGTCTGTTGTGAAACTCGCCACATGAAACACCGGGATCAGTTGCATGATGGATGAAATGGTTCGTGACACACGGAGATTATTTCCTTCTTCTTAAACGCCTGGACCTGGATAGACCTTCCGTAATCGTGTGTTTGAAAAAAACTCTGGGTTCAAAATCAAACAACTTTGAATTATCTTGTGCTTTGAGCTTGAATACTGACTTTGTGTTTTTAATTAGATATTAGATTTAGTTAATGACATGAGCACAAAATTAACGTGTTTGTAAATAAATTGACTTTCAAAAAATCTGTTGATGATATAAATTTTTTATGTAAATTAAATTTTCAATACATTTGAAAAATTTTGCGACAAAAAGCAAGAACTGATTTAATTAGATTCAGTATTATTCTTTCTCTCAGATCAACGAATGGGACCAAGGTTATGATTGTGACAAATAGCGAGCGATCAATCACGCCATATTTATGAAAACAATGGATGTGAAAATGATTGAAAATAACCATATGCATTGCGCTTAAAATAACCGACATGTATACTTTAAACTTACAATTTGCTGAATCAATATATTTTCATTCTTTTTCTAATAATATACGAAGCTCAAATTACAAAAATGCACCCCCCCCCAAAAAAAAGCATTTTTGTAATTGAATATGTATAGTCACTAATCTCATCAATCAATGGCGATTTTTTTTTTTTATTATTCTTACATGTCATTGTCCGATTAATGTTTTATACGAGCATTTACAAGCCCTGTTAAGTTTAATTACATTTAAAAGCATTTGTATATGTATTTCCATTAACTATTGTATGTATCTTCAAGTTATTTCAAAAAGAAAATAGGCATTTTATATAATCAAATTGATTTTTTTTTTAAAATCGTACCCGTTAAAAATTTAAATGAATGTCTTACAGATATAATTCCCGTCAAATCAATTGTTTCCTTGAGGAAATCTCGTATCAATAAATAATGCAATTTTGAATGCAAGTGGTGGGTAAAATGACTGAACAATGTTTTGTTTTGATACACAAAGAAAGGCATCGTTTGGGATTAATAAATGCAAAGTTCATGTATTTTCGATGAGAGGACAAAATTATTTATGCATGCTGTATGTCAAATAAAACAGAAACAGGCATGACATTTGAGATATATTTAAAACCAGTAATTTACCAATAAAGGGGACTTATCGACGTGACGCGCAATGCCTTTGTTTAATTACCCTACGTAAAGGGGAAAAGTACATCGTCATAGGTAAATTTTCTTTCGTTTCCCACATATTTGGTTGTCGACATGCGCAGTAAAACAAACACATGACCTCATTTCGCGAATGGCATTATATAAGGTGCTAAATTGGTTAAAGCATCATTACCGATTCTACCGAGCACCTAGCCACACAACAACTAAAGACAGATTGCAGCTTCTATTCCAAAAATGCTAAGTAAACGTATTGTGATCCCAGGTTTTTTAATTTTCGTAGCATTTAGTTTAAGCAAGTGTTTTGTGATTGACACAGTGCCTGAATTTGAGAAAAACTGCCTTACTGGTATTTCGGGCGAAAGAAATTGTTCTTTTGTCGTACCAAATAAATGGAACTTTTTAAGATTCCGAAAATGGCTGGAAAAATTGAATGAAAAAGTCACCGACGTCCGACTTGATTTAGAATGCCTTGATGGAGCAACTGTCTTTTTACCATGGCCTTTCAGAGCAAGAAACCTTCGAAAGATACACGTCAAAAACTGTTTGATTGACGGTTATTACTCTGAATACAACACAAAATCAATCTACAGCAACACGGTACGGGATATGGCCCTCATTGATGTCGCTATACTCACTGACATCAATCAGCTGATTGAGATGAACCTGAATGACCCACTAGAAAAATCAAGCACGTGTGGACAAGAAACTAATATTCGATTCATCCAAAGGAACGTTACTTTTCAATTCGTTCCAACGAGATCGCCACCTTCTATACATCGTCTGCAGGATGGCTTCGACTCACTGGCCGAGAAATCTAAAGCTCAAGCATTTACCTGCCATTTTGATGAGTTGGTGTATCTGGAGCATTCTGGCAGTAGCAGTATTTCCAGAATTCATTTCGACACCATGACCGATCACTCTGTGTATCCTAATCTCAAGGTTTTTAATTTTTCCTCAAACTATCTTCCCACTCTTCCGAGACAGCTGAACCAGTGGTGGAACTATTTCCCTTCATTGCGTCTACTGGACCTTTCTAACAACAACCTTAAATCATTTTCCTTCGAACATCCTGATGTCATCCAGGAGTATTTGTACATCAGCTTAGTAAATAACAACATTACAAGCGTGCCTCAAGACCTATTCTCGTATATGAGTGGGAAAACGCCAATTCTCATTAACTTACTGGGTAATCCTATTCACTGCGATTGCAAAGCTAGTCCTCTGTCCTCTTATCTGAGAAAACTTCGACTAAGAGTACCCCAGTTTAAGGATCTTTCCAATGTTAAATGTCATTCGCCAAGTAATCTTTCTGGAAGAATGGTACGGACTGTTAACTTCCAGGTGTGTTAAGTCGGCAATTATTTTTTTTATTTTTACTTTTGAATTTATTTATTATCCACTGTATAAATCCAAGTTACCTTGCTTAGTCTTCTTAATCCAATCATTGTTTTGATCATATTTTGATGTTTTATTATTTATATATTATACTTTTATCGTGAAATAAATCATAAAGAAAAATTGTTTAAAAATCTTTATTTTATCGTAATTTTCCTTTATTTAAAAGGCAGTCTTTCTTTTAAACAGTTTAAAATTGATGATGAATAACACTTAAATCGTATTTGGAAAAGAAACTGTTGAAAGAAATGAGTATCATAATTTTAGAATGAGTATTGTAGTAAATTGTGACAAAACCTGCAGTCATTAACATCAAAGGACTTCGACTTGCTTTATGTTTGTGCAATATAGTACTAGTAATTGAGACTTAGTATCGTTTTAATTTGTTTTTGGCGATTGTAAGTGTTTTCATAAATCGTATTTAGTGTTTGTGTCGTCTATTTATCCTGGGGGCATTTCGTACACATATTGAATCCAGGAATGTTATTTATCAGGTTGCTAATTAATCACTTTAACGGTTATCAATTTTGGAAATGAGAGCAAGATAATCGTGAAATCAATACGTTTGGGAAATAACCTATTATGTACAAATTAACGTTACTTTGTCCTTTCATTTTGAATTCTTAATATTTCCGTTGAGCTCTTTTTTATTTCAATTCTTTCATTTGATAATACTTCTTTATTTGCCAGCCAGCAATTAACAACGATGCTCTTTCTGATATTCACAAAACAATGCATCTTATTAAGGTTGTACGTCTCATATGAGAGAGAGAGAGAGAGAGAGAGAGAGAGAGAGAGAGAGAGAGAGATTTTTTTTCCTCATCTTTATAACGGTTGATTCGTAATAGTTATCTATCTATACTGATTTCGTTCTATTAAGCATCTGAACGTTAACCAATTGCTCGATTTCATAACTCTTCCATTAAACTTCAAATTACATTTCTAAAATAATTTGAAAAAAAAAGAAAATCATTTCTTTTGTTGTATTATACATATAAATACAGTAAGTTCAACTACAAGATGAACAAAGGGAAAAAAGTTATTTTTGGCAGGGAAAAATACAAAGCATATTTTTTGAAAGCGTCATTGAGTTTAATCAACCAGTTTATGAACATACAATGAAAACTAACTTTCGGGAAGGTCGTAAGGACGTTTTTATATTTTTTTAATGCTTGCGTAACTAAATTTTTAAATCAACAATTGCAACTGAAAACGCAAGATCTACTAATGCAGAATTTTTCTATGCAAACTTAAACCATTTTTTATTAATAATGAGAAAACGAGCACTTATCATAAATTAAACCCAAGAATGCATTTAATTCATAAACAGTTAGTTTTACTTTCTACAAATGCATTTAGAATAAAGTTGCGACGTAATTAAAAAGTTTGATAAAACGCTGTCAAAGTGTCTCATACAACATTTAAAAAACCATATTTTTAGCATTTTTAGGAGAGTTCTTCTTCCAGGGTTGTATCTAATAAACTATATGAATGCTTTTTATCTAGATAGTAACCTGACAAACAGTTTTTAATCCATTCATATGCATGTACCTTTCATGAAAGTACGAGAAGACAAGGAGAAATATCGCATTTTTTAAACAGTGATTGATTAGGAAGGATATTAAAAAAAATCTTCGCATATAAGAATAAATTGTGAGTGTTCTCAACGACATACAAATATTTTCTGTACTAGTATCATACGCATCAACCATGTTATATGAAGTAGATTAGTGCCATTATCAATTACGCTCTACATGATTGTGCTATTTAGGACAATATGGAATGGTTCGTGTTGGAGCTTTGTTTACTGTTTATGAATTATGACTTCCTGCCGATGTTTGTATACAACACACAAATCATCGTATATAACACGACACGATTCACGTCTCTTCTATTCAGTCAGCGATAAAAAAATACATATGCTATATTTGCAAAACACGTTTAGGGTTAATGTGAAATAAATCAAAGTACTGAGAGTAATGAAAGACGGGGTCTTGAAAGTTTGAATTTGTAATTGTCCCGGATTTCCTCGAATATGCTTCCAAAATTTATGATTTTGAATTAGTTGTTACAATCTATGTTAGTTCGGCTTTTTTGCAATTGCCTGATACTTTGTCTAAATTTTACTCAATCCCGGCCTTCATAAATGTAGAAAATTGACACAACGGTATATTATGTAAAATAAGACCCCAAGGAAAATTTTAAAAAATTACTACTAACCGGGACAATCAAACAACTATATCAAAGCAGATAATTTTAATCATTAGGTTTATTCAATTTTGTGATCCAAGGGAAAATCCACAAGTCGGACGGTATCCGTAGTAAAAGTTTTATGAAAACCCCGAAAACTCTAAAATGCTGAATTAACAAACAAAGTGAATATTTGTATACCGATAACAAACACAGGCACCTGGCGTTAGAAATATTTTTTTACAATAAGATTCCAAGAACTTTGACAATAAAAAGATTTGTCACGGTCGCCATTTTGATTTTTAAGACCGACTTATCTCACACGATTTTCTTCATTTGCGATTCATGCAAAATTAATAGGTAAAAATAAATCCGTTCGTCACTTACTACTTTTTTGTGTAAACTCGTGCATCACCTACACGAATACACGATACAACCGTTCCTTTCATTAAAAATCATACTCCGAAAATCAGAGACATAAATAACAGAGATTGTCAACTCCACCATCAGCGTGTAAATGTTACGGGACCAACCTTACTTTGAGAACTACAAGTGCAACAGCAATCTTGTAAAAGTCATTAAATTTGAACCTGGTAGTGAACATGAACATGAACCTGTAAATATTTTAAGCATGTTTTATTTATGAAATATTTACAAATTTAAAACTCTTTATTTAGTTTTTAAATTACTTTTTAAAAACTTAATGACTTTTCACAAAGTAATGGTAATGTAATGCATTACTTCAAGACAATTAAGTAATGGTAATGGTAATTTAATGCCCTAATTCATGAAGAAATGGTAATGTAATGCATTATTATACAAAGTAATTCACCCCAAGCCTGATTCCAACTAAGCCGGAAAACACGAACATTAACATTTAACTTGGTTCTTCAATCGATAAGATTGTATATACTGTAGTAGCATATATTTTCGTTGGGGTAAAATTTCGTTGTTTATAAACCAAATACAATTTCGTTGGCATTTAAATTCGTCATATCCTTATCCCTAAAGTGTATTACATATCAACTCTGCATTTATTGAGACTCGTTTTAAAAGTTCGTCATGGATGTAATTTCGTTGATTCATTCTGCCAACGAAAATAACGAAATTAAATCCTCAACGAATATTTCTGCTTCTACAGTAATTATTATATGATGTATAAGTCTTCCAAAATGTATAATCTATTAAAGATTTTGCTTACAATGCATTGTTTAAAATTTAAATTCAGTTTAATCAACTAAAGAGCCAACGAACGAAAAGGCAAATTAAGACTTCCTATTATTTTCTTTGTACAAAATTCCTTCCGAGACGAACAGCAGTCATACCGCAAGTAGACGAGACGCCAATGAAACACCTATTTATTTTGTAAAACATCTGTGTATAACCCGTCCCGATTTTAACTTCGGCTTGCGCATGAAGTTTGGTAGTATTAAGGTGAAAGATTGTCAAAATAAAATTCACAACTTTTCAAAAATGGCACATTGCATTTGGGAACTTTAATTTCGATTCCACCATCAACCTCTTCTATTGATTAATGAGCTCGTACACCAACTGAATCGTCAACAGCGCTGTGCATTCAGTTACGTAACTCATTCCACATTTAAACCCGAGCAAGAATATTTTGATCAATAAAACTATTTGTTTATTTTCTAAATAGAATTTTGTTTATACCCAGAGGACTTAAAAAGATTTAATGCGTGTTTTTATAATACATATTTACTGAAATGCATGAAAACTTTCTGCACTATTTTCTTACGCGTAGGCTTAATTCATGTGTTCTACGCGTGCCTTCCGGTTTCAGACTTCGGCTGACAGTAAACCAATAGACGGGGTCACGTGACCCCGTCTAAAAAATTGAATGATTAAATTAGAAATGAAGAAAGATGCGAAAATGTGTCAGAAATCTGGGGATTTTCAGTACAGAGTATACAAGGATATTTTATCAATTTAAGACAAAATGCAACATTTTATGAATTATTTGTTCCAAAACACATGTAACAAAGAACACTCACTGATAACTTTTATTGTTATACTTTCATGTTAAATACTGAAATCTGATTGGTTAAGACGCAGTTAATAATATTTACTATTACCCTCAGCGTTAGCAACGCACTTGGCAACGGGTAACATTAAAAAATGTTACATGCGCGAAAATTATGCGCGTACGGTTCGCTGTAGAATTCACGTTATTCCTATATAAAAGCAGTAAAATTTTCTTAAAAATTTTAAAAAAGACATTCAGTATAACAAAATAAATAGTGCCTGTTTGGGAGGATAACAGTTGAAATTGACACCCCTCGAAAACCATTGTCAACCTCCGCTTCGCGTCGGTTGACAATGGTTTTCTCGGGGTGTCAATTTCAACTGTTACCCTCCCAAACAGGCACTATTTATATACTGCAATCTCTACTGCCATTACTAGTTCTTACTATTACTAATGTTTTTAATATTCACTAAAAAAATGCCGACATTTTTCTAAGCTACAACGAATCAAATCGAATATATTAGTATATGTATATTAGAATGACAATAAAACACATTTGAAAGAATATATAAAAGTGTTGTTCTGTTTTTTAATGAAATTATTTGGCGCATCGCATGTATTATAAAAATAACTGTAAATCATTCTTTAGATACGCATAAATATATCAAGATTTAAAAACTTCATCCATGCTCTTTTTTAATATTTTGAAATCTAATTTGTAATTCAACTCAATACAATTTTTAAACATATCGGATTGTATCAAGTTATGAATAAAATGTTAGGTATAAACAAATGAATTATTAAATTATCAATGCTCTGAGCAAAACAAACTAACCTCAAAAATGTTTTATGACATTTATATAAAATATAAGCTATGTTTTTATGACACCTTATACCATGCATACTGATTTTAGTAATTTTGGGTTCTGGTTATAAACCATAATTTGTGTTCACTTCATGTTACTTTAAAGAAAAAATAATAATAATTTTTAGCCCCCCCCCCC
Source organism: Magallana gigas (assembly GCF_963853765.1). Taxonomy (NCBI): domain Eukaryota; kingdom Metazoa; phylum Mollusca; class Bivalvia; order Ostreida; family Ostreidae; genus Magallana; species Magallana gigas. Next base: position 9,108,838 of record NC_088855.1, read on the forward strand.
CCCCCCCTCGTCATTGTAGTGAAAGGCAATCTGATTTATGACAGCTTTGACAAATTCTCTCATCACTTCTGCTTATTTTTAAACAGATCTTTTGGTACAGGTGCCTATCAGTATTTAAAAATGAAAGAAAGGCAGCCAGTTGTAAAATGGCCCACTTTACAGATTCCCTGCTTCCTCTACATTTAGGCCACACGAACCAAGGCAACCTGTCAAAATTGACGAACTATCAACGCGCGTGCTGACAGAACAGCAATATGAAATGTGTATAAATGAACACGTGTCCCTCAGTACAGTTTTACTTCAAGTACACATCGTCCGTACACACCACCTTTTGTCGTAGGAGTTAGCGCCCTAAACAATTTTAAAACTAATAGAAAACTTGTTAAAGATGTTATCTTTAAAAAAAACTGTAGACCATGCAAAAATCATTGTTAAATTTATCGCTTTTGAAATAATTTGCTGTGTAAAGATTTGTGGGCGATGTGATTTAATATATCTGGATTGGATCATCGTAGGCAGAGCAATGAAAAGAATATTGTACATAGAACGTTATGTAACATTGCTCTTATCGTATTCAAAGTACATTTTTATCTTCATCAGAAGTTACTATCTGAGATTATTAATTAAACGTATTAGTTTCCACTGAATCCAGTGTAGCTCGTCAGGCTTTTCCAAAACGTTTACGCAAATTGACAATAAAAAAATTTAAACACCAATTTTGTATGGCTAGAAGCCATTTAATGAAAATTGACATACAATCACAAATTTAATTTTTGACATATTGAAAATTTGCAAATTACAAAGTTTTTTTCCACTTTGTGCACATAATTATATCGGTAAGTAGTAAAAAGGTTAAGAAATTGGAACAATCATTGTAATGGCCGTAATTCATTTTCCTGTCTTTCCTAGCTTTCACAATGCCCAGTTTATATGATACGGTGCTTCATGTATACAAAAAGGAAAGGGAGAATTCCATGTAAAAAAAATTCCAAATCCAAAAATGAAAAATACCATTATGTTCTAGAAAGTGCAACCTTTTTCAAATGTTTTCAGTTAGGTTTGTTTAAAATCTCATAGATTTAATTTCAATAAAATTAGGTAGTCTAATAAATATGTTTAATAAAAGATGTACTCCGTTAACTAACGGTAGATAAAAACTTTGTTCTTGTTAACAAAAATAATCTCCAAAGCCGGGTGCGTTATGAAGTTACACAAATCAATTTCCAGTATTTTAGGTGAGAAGATGTTGCATATTTTTATATAAACATGATTTTTTTTATCCAAATAGAATTTACACAAAGTTAGGTCTTACGACAAAGACAACGTGTGTTTTAGATGACTAGTGGCATATTGAATATTTAGACTATGTATATGTTGAATTAAACACGCTCATGTACCTTTAAAAAAAAGCTACTGTTATGTATAAAGAGTAATAAAAATTTTTCCCATTTTCATGCTGAATCGTTGCCTCCAAACATGTTTTTGCAAAATGAGGTAGTGTTAGATTAAATCCTTTTTAATTAAATCACGCAATAAAGAAATGATTAGTACCATCGTTTTGATCATTTTTATGCAAAAATATACGAATCTGAAATTGATATGAAGGAGGGTTATCATATAGACGTACTCAGTAACATACAGTTCTTTATAGTGGTCTGTAATGGCTTTTATTTCAAAGTACATATTACTTTCTTAAATTAACTCTTTGTACTTATTTCTATTCGTTCATTTTGCTTTTTTTAAGTCATTTACAAAAAAAAAGTAATTTTGTTTGTTAAAAATAAAACAAATCCTTTAAAGACAACATTTAACGCTAAAAATCAAACAAGGAAAAATAACATCAGGCTAATGTTTTAAAAGATGGTATGGTTTTCCAAACAAAAAAGGATTTTTTCTACATTTTGCTTAATATACATGTATTACAAAATGTATTCCAAAATAGTGTTAGTAACATTTATCATCAGTTGAATAGCATGACATTAAATTAAGGAGGCTGGATAGCCATAAGATTTACTTTTAGTTTTTATATGATTCTATACATGATATTTTTAATTGTAAACAATTATTACGTAGAGATAAACTTTATATGTTTTAGCTTTAAAATTTAAATGTTTTCCTATATCATCATACAGAGCTTTCTTTTAAGAGGGAATCACTATAGCTTTAAATGATCGCCACGATTCCATTAAGCTTTCTTATGATATTTAAAAATTAATTTTCTTTTTTAAATCATTAAACTATACATCTCAAGATAAAAAAATTCTAATATATGTACATATACATGTAAAATTAAATAACGATTTTCTTCACTCGGTATCTCCTCAATTTTCACAATAAGAGTTTTGGGTCTTTTTTTTCCAGGTGAAGTGGATGATTAATAAATATGCAAACAAACATTGTGCAACAGAAATCCTTTATTGCACGTACATACAAATTTATCACATTCAATGTACATGTACATACATAATTATACTCAATTTAATTCTGTATACTATGATAATTATTAACCCTAATCAATTCTTTCTTCAACATTTTGCGATGGAGGACGACTGCAGGAGTACAAAGTAAAAAGAACAGGGATGGGGATGAGGTAATTTATTCTTCTTGTTCAATATTGTAATAATTTGTGAATAATCAATGTTATCTTCACCTCCGCCTTTTTTTTTTTATCAGGATCCTTTAAATTTTAATCAAAAAGTGAACCTACAGTCTCTATAAAAACCCAAACAGTTTTTTCCATTTTATCACAATATTTCTTATTGCAATCTACAATATTGAATATCTGTTTGCTATCAGCAATGATTTCAAACTACCAACACAAAGGTTTCGCAGTTTTTATATTGTCCAGCGTGTTTCTATGTCTTTTATTTGATATAGTAACCGGATTTGAAAAGAACTGTCAAACAAACCAATACGGAGACATCAACTGTTCCTTCATCGTGCAGGATAAGTGGAATTTCTTGGAGTTTCGGGAATGGCTGGATAACATCAGAGGGACTGTTGGAAGCGTCAGTCTGGAACTTACCTGCCTTAACAACGGAACAGCTTATATGCCCTCTCCATACCGGGCGAGAAATCTTGAAAATCTTTATATCAAAAATTGTGTGATTGACGGATATCATTCCGAATTTTATAATCCACCTGCATATCCGGATTCAATAAGATACTTGACTATCATCGATCCAATTTTCCTGTTCGATATCCATCAGCTGTATGATATGATGCTAAATGATTCCCAGTTAAAGTCTGTTCATTGTGGACATGAAACATATGTACGTACCATTGACAAAAACATTAAGTTCTCTTTTCATCCAATAACTACAATGCCCTCGCTAGAGAAAATGGAGGCTGTATCAGATGCCATATTACCAAACATAAAAAACCGCACTTTTGTATGTAACTATCCAGATTACATTGAAATAGAATCAACAGGAAAAGACAAGGTGGGTAAATATGTCTTTGACGATATTACAGAAAATTCCTTGTATCCAAGCCTGACAAGATTTAACTATTCGTCAAACAATATAAATCATCTTCCACGCCAGCTGAGCAAATGGTGGAAGCATTTTCCAGCTTTGCGTGAATTAGATCTTTCTAATGACAATATAAAATCGTTTTCCTTTGATCATCCGGATGTCAACCAAGACTTTGTCTACATCAGTCTGGCAAATAACAACATCACAAGCGTACCTGCGGATCTGCCAACCTATTTGAATGGAAAAACGCCCCTTGTAATCAACTTGTTGGGGAATCCTATCCACTGCGACTGTAAAGCACGTGCGCTTTCTCAGTATTTGATATCATTGCAGGCAATCGCTCCTCAGTTTCATTATTTATCCGACGTCAAATGTAATTCACCAAGTACGAAAGAAGGAATATGCGTTAAGAATCTGAAATTTGATTATTGTTAAGCATGATTGCTGTAATGATTTTGATTTTAATGAATAAGCGTGTCATGTTATCTTTGCTTTTTTTTTTGTCGAATGTTTGATATTCCGGTGGTTCTATTTTTGGTTATTTCTTCTGTGTTGTTTCATCGATTGAAATCAAATTAATCTTTGCTAAATATGTATTGCCGCAATTTGCAAATAAAAATTATACGTTATCACTCCACGTGTTGTTTTAATAATACTTCATTTAAATAAAAGGAAGTAAAAAAATCAGTGATGAACTGATGGCCGCTTTATTTAACAAATTGAAATTTACGTGCATGTACAAAAATATGGTATTTCTGGACGATTCACAGGATTCAGTTCTTTCAAGGTCATTCTTTGAAATATTAACAGATGATCACAAGTATCCATCTCTTGTCAACTTAAATTTTAATTCCATCAGATTACATGACCTCCCACAGCAGTTAAAGCATTGGTCACCACGCTTCCCGTTGTTGAGAAGACTTGATCTTTCGTCTAACGCTCTATCGTCATTCAGGACACCAATCAACCCAATTTGTTGATCGATCTGTCTGAAAATAACATAATTAGTGTCCCAGATGATCTGCCAAATTATCCCAACGGAATAACTCTTGTATTTGTAAGACTTTACGACAATCCAATTCATGGTGACTGTAATATCAAACATCTACATACCTAAAGATCATACGAGGAAAACAAAAGCATGTAAAGATGTTCGTACACATTGTATTATCATGGACTTTTTGTCATTCTAGTGGATGGACGTAGTTTGGGTACAAAGGTATTGTATTTACGATTATCGAAATATTAAGTAAAAAATGATGGAACCAGAAACACTTGACAGAGTATAGTGTTTTGTGGGTATTCTATGTGTTATTGGGTTAGGAATATGTACGAGTTTGCCATTGCTTGTTTACAACAAACGATTTTCTATCGAATAGCTTGAGCAGTTTTCAAAAATTTATAATCGTATAAGACTTGGAATAAAATAGCTATAATTTCTGTGGAACTGTTTGGTATTGGCAGTTAAACAAACGTGTAAAATACCTGGATATTCTTTACATATCAGATTATATCGTATACCATGTTTTATTGGAAAATTAGTTTCGGCAGGTAATGCCAGGTGTACGTGGATTTGAATTTGCTTAATGTGCCTTATTCTATACTTCAATTTTATGTCATTTCCTATTCATATCCAATACAATCTGTAATGATAATTACATGAACATGAAAAATAGCTGAAAATGACTCAATCTTACCGAACTGACTGCGCTTAAATACGTACTAAATATAACCGATTAAATTACAACTAGCATCTTTTTTTTTTTACATGTATATACATCATTCCTACTCCAGACAGAACTGGTCATACTTTCAAAAATATAATGGAACTTGGAAAAAAAATCAAAACTCAGTAATCAAACGTATTAACGTAAATCTGCTGATTTTGTCAAGATTTAAAAAGATAACACTTCTTTAAAACTCTCGTTAGAATTTTATAATCTTTCATTTAAAAAAAATTGGTGTTCAATTTGTTTAAAAGAATTTAATCATTCATATTAGAACTGTGTTGAAAAGTGCACCGACTTTTGGTTGGATGATACTCTCTACATGTAGTTAGCTCATCAATAGATGCTTTCAAATATTGACCTTCTTTCTTATAGTATTGTTGTAAATTTTGAATTTAACGGATGGCAGAAAATACAAAATTTACATGTTGTCATGTTGTAAATTTTCTGTTTACTGCCACCTGATGAATTCAAATTTGATAGCCAAAAAAAAAAAGCTCATTAATATGCATGGAGTGTCAAAACCCAGGTCTGCTTTGTTGTGTAAAATTAACACTGTTTAAACGAAATATACATCCCTGGATGAAGTCGGACGAGTGTCATTGCGTTCAATGTATTCATATCTACATATTAGCCAATGACTGGAAAGTAAAGCATGGTCTCCTTCATCAAATTCACGTACTGTCCAAAGTCCAAGCTTTTGTTGAAACGATTCTATTGTTTACATGTACATAATATTGTAAACATTAAAATGCTAGTGTTAAAAGCGTTAAAAAAAACTTAATATAATAACAAACGATGTTAAATGGCCAAATTAAATTGGTTATGTGTCCGTGTTCAGACTTTAGAATTAACTTTTTCGAAACGAAGAGCTCTGAATGAAAATATGGTATTAAATTCAGATTCTAAATCTTTAATATAAAATTTTGATTTGATTTTTAATGAGTTGTGTAGTTAAAATAAATTATGCATTATAAAGATTTAGAAAAGAAATAAAATATATTCATACTTTGATTACACGATATTGAAAACAACATACCCTATAATTTTACTTTTATCAAATATACCAATTTTACTTTTAATTTTATCAAATATACCAATTTTACTTTTAAAAAGTTAAAGTGAGTCTATAGTTTTTATAAAAACAACCTAAGCGCATTTTTTGAGCTGAATTTGGAACTTCTAAAAACTTAGAATTACTTAAAATGATAAACAATTTTCAGCGCGACTTTGCATATAATTAAATGTTTGATGCATACATTTAATTTCATATATTTACATATGTACATCTAACAATTATATGATTTCCTTTATTTCTTCCGAAAATTTATATATATAGCTCTGTAGAAACAGCCAGACTGAAATCTACCCGCCCCGATTATCCATTTAACTAAACCTACTGCGACCTGAAAGAAATCACGGACTGCACAAAATAATCATAATGATGTCAGACTCAAATCCCATAAGAGACTATTTGGCTGTTTCTTCTAGTTAACGTACTGATGTATAATAACAGTAATTAAATAAATTTTATTTACCTTTTACAAATTTTATTACTTTGTTAAAAGAAAGATGAAAACAATAAAATACTTTCTTTGATTCGTGTGGGTTATGAAGGTATCGTTCACAGCAGAAAAAAAATACACAACCCGCAACGCGGGTTATGTTGCTTTTTTTTAATTGTCGCCGCCTTCATACATGTACATGTATCCCGCATGAATCACCAAACAGAACATTTTGTTGTTTAAATGTCCCAATGACACAGGACAGTTCAAACTAACTTACCTAATTTTTCAACTTTGTGTATCCGTTAACTTAGTTAGTCAGTTAATTAATCATGTATCTATGCCTCAAGTCCAAAATATCTGACGTTTTCCTGGCTTTTTAAACGATTATGCTCATCGCTTATATGGTCCTGGTTATTTTTTTCATACAGGGCATAAATTTTCCTATTTTGACACTCGGGTGGAAAAGTCGAACTTAGATGGTTTATTATTTGTTCACACTGGGCTAGTACTAACAATATTATTTATTTATTGATATTTATTTTAACAGTACACCCAACACACAGGTTAAAATAAAATTAATCATTGATACAGCAATCTGTAATAAAACGAAGAGATAAAACGACAACATATGAGGCTACTCTTGTATCTATATGAACATGAACATAAGTTATGGTTATCTGATCTCTAAATGCAATAATACTCTCATTATCGTTCAGATTAAGCAACCCGTACTCCTGTTTTCGCGTAATATAGGTAGTTATGAACTATCTTTATCTTGTAAAAGCTGTTTGTGCATGTACTTATAACAACAGTATTTTGCTTCTAATTGTGTACCTGTTAAACTCTTACAAGACCAAGCTTATTTAAGGATATGGGCGAATACGGCGGAAGGTATCCCAAACTTGAATCAGTGAAAACGAAATAATTTTAGATGCAGTAAAATATATTTTCTGGCTCGGATGATCAAAAGGATTGCAACAGTATATCTTGGTTCCGTTCGTCATCAAAATCAAGAGCATGGTTTGCCTAAATGACCAAGGGCTTAGGAGTGTCTTCCCACAAATGTTTATTTAAAAATAAAATTTGGTGTTATGACTACACCAAATTTTATTTTTAAATAAACATTTGTGGGAAGACAGGAGGTTCTCTGCGCACTCTTTAAAAACTGGGATCCGAAAGGTCTTAAGTTCCAGCCCGGCCGAGCGGATGTTAATCTCAATATGGTGACTACCTCTGGTTCATTTATATAACTATAATATTGATATGTTTGTTTTCTCAAGCCATAATACATAAAACATGATGTAGTAAAGGTGTCCAAGTAGCGCAATATAGACAGCGCACCCTCTTCTAAACGCTGCGACTCAAGTTTAACGGTTTTTATATATGTGAAATGGTATGGTGATCGCATGAGTTTTCTCCAGGCATTCTGGTCTTCCCCCATATCAATGACCTTCCCACGACATCAGCGGTGTCAACGAAAGATATTAATGTATTAAAGTTGTGAAACTTGTTTACCGATCGTTGTGAAATGAAAAAAAAATTCTAGGTATATTAAAAGAAGTATACGTAGTTAGCAATTAGATTAGATAAAAGAATATTGTTGCTCTGGTGAGAGAAGTTGCCCACGAGCTTTAAGTTTTGAATTTGGCCCCCTTAACCCCCATTTTAGAATAATCTTAATTCAGACATATCAACATACACATCTCGTCAATGAGTAAAAGCAGGTGCACCTTGCAGATTGTTATCACTCCTGCCCACCTCATATTGGATTGAACACTATATATATATTCAATAAAAATTTGATTTGCCATATTTCATGCAGCATTGGTTGTTTAAAATCCCGTCATCTATCAAGAATGACTTCACCAGTCGTTTTTGTTTTCGTATCTCTTGCAGTCCTGGATATCTGTTATGGCTCCCTTAAAAATTCATCTGAATATGAAACCAACTGTAATGTAAACGGAAGCAAGATACACTGTACATTTTCCGTTTCAACGAACTGGTCATTTGTCGAGTTTAGAACTTGGCTGGATGAAATCAAGGGGAATGTCACTGAAGTCAATTTAAATCTCTGGTGTTTAGATGGAGGTAGTGTGTTTCTACCTTTGCCATATCGAGCTCGCAAACTTCGATCAATTTTTGTAAAAGATTGTTTCATTGACGGCGAAATATCCGAGAGTCTTGATATTTCATCGAGATATCCGGACACCTTAGCGGTTCTAAAACGGGAGAACGTAATAATCCGCAAAGATGTGAAAACATACTTTGAACGAGTCTATCAACCATATGATAGATCAAGCGTGTGTGGTCAAGAATCAGTCGTTCAAATAGTTTCTAGAAATATATCGCAGGAACTGGTAAATTCTAAAAACATTTCTCTCGCAGAAGCAATCGTTATGATGCATCATGCAGCCCATCAGGAAAATAAAGAAACGAATAAGCATTTTAAATGCAGGTTCAAACAGTTGAAATCAATTGAGGAGTCATACCGTACAAGTCTATCAAGTTCATTCTTTGACTCTTTTACCGATAACGAGACATATCCAAAACTTGCTACCTTGTGGTTATTCTCCATTGGACTACACGACCTTCCACATAAATTAAAGCAATGGCCACAATACTTGCCATCGTTGAAAAATCTTGATCTTTCGTCAAACGCTCTAACTTCGTTCTCTTTTGATCATCCAAAAATGAACCGACCTTTCCTGATCATCGATCTAACTAAAAATAACATAACCAGCGTCCCAGAAGACCTGCCAGTGTATCTCAACAGACAGCCATACATTATTATTAAACTTGGAGACAATCCGATTCACTGTGACTGTGGGATCAGGCCTCTCTCTACATACTTTAAGATCTTACATAAAATGAAATTTTATGCGTTTTATGAGGACATATTAAGCGTCAAATGTCAGTCACCAAGCGAGAAAAAAGGGCAACGAGTTTTTGATTTGGATCTGAGCCACTGCTGATCAGCTGGAACAAAATAATATATTTTATTTTCAGGAAGCTGTTTTTATATACTGATAATTCTTCAGTTTGTCAAAAAACCAATGTACTGAATCTCCATTCTTGGTATGTAACTTTGCCCTTTGAATTCAAGAAAAAATAAGAAAAGAAATCAATTGCATAAGCCTGTTTGTGTTGTTGTTAAAACTGATTAGCGTTGGATTTTTGTGGGCATGCTTTGTTTTGTGGGATTATTAATCGAGTTTGCTTTGCACGCATCGAACATTAAATGGGTGTAGCTTAAATATTTTATCAAATTTATTATGGTTTGTACAAGTACAGTAAAATTACAAGAAAGAAAACGTGTAGAGTTTAAGCATATCCCATACGATAGGTCAATATCACATACGATAGGTCAATATCCCATACGATAGGTCAATATCAGGTTGTGACCCTTTATAAGTATAGCTAACAAATAGTCTGCTATTAGAATTACCTGTGCTTGTTAAATATGATTCCAATCTAAGCAAATAAAAGAAAAATAGATTACATAATTCACTTCTTACAGCATTCATTTGAACGTTCAATTTCCGGACGTGTCTAGTGTATATATTTGATGCTTCTGTACAAGATATCACTAAGAAATTATGCTGAGAAATTCCCAAGTTTCACAGAAGTTTTTATTCAAAACAGAGACTATTTGTAAACTATAAACTACTGTTTTTGTTTTTCAATTTTGTTTATTATTAATACAATATCGAAATTTTTAAATATGTTTATATCATACATAAATGTGGTAAGCGTGATTAATGCTACTGCTTCAATAAAATCTCTGAACTATAAACATCTTTTTGTTGATTTTGATTATTGTTTGGTAGATGAACAAAAAAAAAACGTTCGTAAAGTACGAAATTAGACAACAAAATTAATTCAAATAGCCACGACTTTGCGTATTCCTAAATAAAAATCATGGCCGGTCGTTTGTGGCTTTTGTTTGGAAATTTCTGTTAAAAACCACTGCGATATGAAATTAGAATTAAATTGATAACAAAATAGAAATGTCAACTCATTAAATTAGTACTACATCCAAGTCTGAATTGGGACAACAGGGGTTTTGCCCCCCCCCCCCCAAAAAAAAACAACAAACAAAACAAAACAAAAGTTATTGAAATAATAATTCGTGTTTATCAAAGTACATTATCTAATAATTTGTTGAAAGAAGAAGGAGGGACTGGTGCTCTAACCATTAAGCTATTTCAGGTAAATAGACTGCATTATTTAAATGCTATATGCGACTTTGGCCAGTAGATTACATATTTCTGTAGTTTTCTTAATACGTTTAATTTTTGAGATACAGAATGATGTTTCTAATATATATTGGCAATATTAAGAAATAGATTGAAATGGCAAATTTCAAATTTGAAAGTTGTATTTACAATGAAAATAATTGGCATTTACCACTGTTTACGCAATCTTATTCGTCCATCTTCTTTTTACTCACGTACAAACATGCAATTAATTAACATTGTAAACTGACAATAAATATTGTATTTAAACACAATAAAATCTCAAACTTCAAATTAAGATGTTACGTGCGACGACAGCCGTTTGCAAATCGACAACGCCGATTACAAGGTGACAGGAAATCAGGAAATCAATTCACCGACTCAGGGAATTTTTATCATTAAGGTTGCTCGCCATACCTGTAAATAGTTCTCAAGTCAGCAGAAAAGTACTTGACCATGAAAGATAGCGTAATGTATAGGAATATACAAGTTGAATAGGTAGGGGAAAAGGGAAAAATATTATGATTTTCAAAAATTTAATTAATTTAATTAGTAAATATGAACAAAAACCCCGGGCGGATTCGAGCTCGTGGCCTGCGTGTTGATCGTTCAATGCCTATAATTTAACAATCTGTGTTCAAACTTTTCACTAGTATTTATTCTTTGTTGTTATCAATTACATGTACATAATATTTAAATGAACATTTAGATGGTAGTGTAAAACAAGCAAATATTAGAATTAAAAAGATAAACAAACAAGTGAATATCCAGCGTTAAATTGGCCTCTTTACCCGGCTTTGCCGTGACATGTGGTCTGTATTGGGCCTCTTTACCCGGCTTTGCCGTGACATGTGGTCTGTGACCAACGTTTTCCTTCGGACTTTCCCGCTTCAATCAGCACAGGCTTCGATTCATCTGTATTTTTCATACCTGGAGAAAGTCAAGTTAATGTAATTAGAAATATATTTAAAGTCCAGTCTCCTCACCAAACAGAAATTGTATGTATTTGGACGTAAGAAGGGGTGATAAACTCAAGTAACAGTGGGGAACTGCCTTGGTAACGTTGAGTCGCCATGTATTGGACCATGACAAAAGGGCCTTAAAAAGATCCAAAAAAAGAACCCTGACCCCATCTTAATTGTGTGTCTGTACGTGATGTGTGTGGTATAAAACATTTATTAAACCTTCTAAAATTTTCAATACACTGAAGCTAGATATTGGCAATCACAGTGTAATTCATGTTTGCATTAATCGTCTTATCAATGATGGAAGAATTGAGGATGATAATTTTCAAAAGATTACTCTCAGTACTTTGATGATTTTTCCTTATTGTCTGTTAACTTGTTACTGTTGTTGGCCGTTACAGCTTCTGTTTAGAAATCATTTCCCTGTGGTTGAATAGAACTGAAAAAAAAAAACGATTTGACATTAAAGGCAACTAGAAAATATGATGAGAAGATCCCAACCTTTTCTTGGGCTCACTTTTTGGAAGCATCGGTCTTTTGTGCAACAAATCAGCAAAATGATTAATCCGATAAGGAAGAGCACACATCCAAACACCGTGCCAAGAATGATGGCCAACCTACAGCAGTAAAACAAGAACCACAAAACAGTGACTGCAAATACACCACATCATTAGTATACATGTAAATGAATCATTTACATTCGCCGGAAATTGTATTTAGAGTGCAGTACATTTTATTATATTTTTTAAATGAAAGCAATGTATCATGTGTTACTGAATAATGTGTGTTTGGTGACTTCCTCCTGGTATCTGCTTTTAACGGTAATTTATAAAGTAAAGAAAATCATTGAGTAACTGAAGGAATTTTCCTTGATGTGAATTGTAAATAAGTAACAATTATACAATTAGACATACGTTTCAAAATTGTCCGTACAGCACGCTGATTCACAACATCCGGTTGAACATTGACGGACGTAGGAAACGGACCCGGAATAAAACGAACACTCGGCAGCAAGCACTGTCAATGGCCAAAAAATATTCATATAACAATCAATATACTTTTACATGCCCCCTTCCCCGCTGGAAATTTTGTTTTGCTAAATTTCCTTAGCCATCGGTTCCACCCCACCCTCCGCAAGCAATATTTTCTCATACATGTAACCCCCCCCCCTCCCCGGGGAGAGGGTTTTTTTTTTTCCGAATCCGCGCATACTTTTGCTTTAGGTCTTAAAAAATATCAATTTTCCTATGATTGTTTTCTAGTGAATTAATCAGCCAGTGATCAACTGCAAGACTTTCAATGTATCATTAATAACAGTTTAAACGACTTTTAACATCAATCAAATTTTGATACTGATATGATCGAAACTCTGTGGACATTAAAAATAATACTGATTCTTACCTTTATAATCAACAGCGCAAAATAACACCAGAATAAAAATGAATATTTCCTGAACCATTTTCTTATGTTTGCAAAAGAAGAAATGAGATCTTTCGGTCAATGTCTATTAAAATAAGTTCCCTTTTTAACACAATTTGCCCAATAAAACGGCAACTAAACGGATCTTGCTAAATTTCCATATATTTTTTTTTTCAAATTTGTATGAATATTCTTCTGAAGATTGGTAAAATGTTAAAGATAGTTATTTTAGCCCATCATAAAAGATGAACTTTAATGACTTTTCCTCTGAAGTAAACAGAGGAGTTTAATCCGATTAACTCTCTCCCACACAACTGGCTAGCAAGCCCTCCATTTTGTACATTTGTATTGATATTCACCTCCGCAGATTTCGGTGATAGAACCTTTATTCATAACGTCTTCAAACTTTTTGATTCTAATCTGTGTATATACTTGATGATCCCTGCCATAAATAAATTGATACTTTGTTGTGGAAACTTTAAGGCTTTAAAATTTTCTAAAATAACATTTTCTCCTAAAGGCAACCTCAAAGCCCCCCCCCCCCTCTCTCTCTCTCTCTCTCTCTCTCTCAACTGTGAAACTTCATACAATATTTCTCCTGAATACTTTGTGTACTTTGTTTACCTTCATATTTAAACCGATGTTTACACGTGCGGTTGAGGTGAAATATGTTAGTAGTATGTGAAAAAAATTAATGAAATCCCCCTTCTTTTCCGCAGTGGAAAGGATGCTCTATTTTATTCTCAGTTTGATGTGGAATAAACCTGTTATTCATTTCGATAAACAATTTCATTCATGGAGAGAATTAAGTAAACATGTCACAAAACTGAAATAAAAAAGCCCCTACAAATGTCTATATCGTGTTCGTCCTACCCTACTAACCTTTAAAAATACAGTGCGAGGTTAGACGCCATTAGCATACATATCAAGGGTGCATTCAGTAAATAACTATCATATTTTACACTTGTTACAACGGATTCTATGTAATATAGTTCAACGCCGGTAGAGATGATATAGCATTGAATCATCTATTTTTGGCGCCATCAAGTAAATAACTGTAGAGCACTAATACCCTTGTTCAGTTTCCTACGTACATGTACTTTGATAAGATGTAACAAACAATTTATGTAGTGGATATACATGTATATGCCGAAGACGGTTCTATAGGGCTTTATGAAACATTTAATAACTCCCGACCGTATTTTATCACCTCATAATATTCAAAGAATGATTCCGCATTCCTTATAGTTTTGTAATTCTTAGCAATTGTACCAATACATTAAATAAAGATTGATGAAATGTATTGTACAATACATTACCAAATCGATTCGTTGTGTTATCACAGGCAAAGACACTGGAAAATGTAAATATCTTGCTACATGTTTTGTAAGGATAATAAGATAAAACAAGAGTTGTGAAATTTTCCAAAAGACATGCTGTCAGCCAGCATCTTATATTATTAAAGCTGGCGTTTTATTGAAATCGTTAATATCATAAAATGCATATTTCTTTAGATTTTTTTGATTAATTTTTATTCGTATTGGACAGACTGATTAATTTTAAAGTGTGTATAATTTACTCTCCTAGTATTTCACACTTAAAAAATGACAGTTCAACTAACATAAAGCAACATTGTGATCACACTACACTGACACGAAAAGGATTTGTTAAATATCTATATATGAATACATACAATATCATATAAAAAATTATCTTTTAAATTAACTATCAGAAGAATTTTTCAACTTTAAGATTTACTCATGAAATTCTCTACTTCTACAACCCATGGGACGTGCGTTCACTTAGTGAGTGTGAATCGTCGTTTACAATTAAAAATTGTATGGTGACTTCCAAATTATATGTCACATATTCCCCAAGGCTTTTTTGTCAAGGTGGCACACAGAATTGAAAACTTATTTTTCTTATGCTTGGAAAATTTAGTGTACTTTGTCATAAAGACAAATAAGGTGGTATGGAACATCTGTCGATATTAAAGGGATTAAAGTACATTGTAATTAAAAGACTTTTACCGGTTTAGAAATTTCAAATTTTACAATTTAAAAAAAAAAGTTTACAAATTGCTAGAAAGGTAAATATTTATAAAAATCGCCGACGAGACTCGAACTCATTACTCACAGAGTCGTAGTGAACCCTCTAACCGACTGCACAACGATAGTAGGTGACAATTTTGTGATAGAAACTATGTAAGAAATTACACTTGATTTTATTGTTTATTACGATAAATAGTTCGTCACAATATGGAGGTGTCCCATTCCACCTTAAAGATAATTTTCAAGCATGCATATGATAAGATGTTGACATTATGGCATTAAACGGCACAAAGAGACGCAAATCTGTTACTTATTATATGTTTGACGCAGTTACTTCTCTTTAAAGGCACTCGGTTCCATGAACCGAATATTTGAATCTTTTAATTCTGTACGTAATTATAATATCATCAAATTTTTTTAAATGAGTTTTTAATAGATAGATACAGTTATATTCTAACTGATAAAACCACATTATTCTATTAATTAACGCATGAACTGAATTCTATTCTTATTCTTTATATTAATTTGCTTCATCATTACGTGTTGATCCTATATTTCATTTACAAGATATTACAGTGTTTGTGTGTTGCTACTAATAAATTTGTCTTGATCATTATAAGTCCATGCTACATGTATATTGAACTAAATGGTAAAACTTTTTTTTATTTGTTGAATCATCTTTAAATAAAATCCATTACAAAGTCTTTTCTGCATCAATATCTACCAAGGCAATATCTACCAAGGCAATATTTTTTCTCAATTTTATACCAATACTTAATTTGTCTGTGTCATATTCCGATACTGAATATGATATTATTTCCTAGAACTTTTGTTCTTATTTCCTGGTCTTACTTTTTAAGGACAGCAATCTAAGACCTTAAGTTAGAGAATTGTGCTCTCTCATTCACTGGAAAAATAACCCAACGACACTGCTCTATATACATAAGCTAAAACGTCAGTTCTTGAACTTTTGATAATTGTACAGATTCTGGATAGGGATTAAACCATATAGTTTTGTTTAATGTTATTTATTGATATGTTATTTATATGATTTAGAACAATGGCCTTTCATTGTGAATAAGCCTCAGAAGGAAAGCCCTTCTATCTAATTTATCGAGCTGGTGATTTATATCATTAATTTGATTTGAACCACAAATCACTTTTATGTCATTATCTTTGTGTTAGTTCTTTATAACCCTTTAAATTCCTTGATAGTGCCAGAACCTCTGAACACGTACTGTCTTGTGTCATTCCTCTAGGTAGAATCTTACACCGTCGTACTTAATTCGTTGAAGTGTAACTTCAAAACACTACTATACATTCAATGTCATTCATCGAGGAAGAACCTCGAAGCTATTTATTCGGCAAAAGCCTCAGAAAATTGCCGAACCACGTCTATTCAGGATGAAACTCGGGACACCGTCGTATCTCATACATTTAGAACAAATCTTAGAACAGCGTTATATCTTATTTACAAGGACAAACCTCAGAACACCGTTATATCTTATCAATTAGGACGGACTTCAGAACACAGTGACATCACATTCATTGAGGATGAACCTGAGACCACTGATCTATCTTATTAATGTTTTATAATCTCGAGGTATTGTTCTAATTCAGTCACTGGGTTAGGAACTTTTCTTTTTTATTCTCTGGGTTATATATCCCCATAGACCAAACTTGTCTCATTAACTCGGTTACAATCTCTGATCTTTGCCTCATATATTTAATTTTCAAAATGTCCATCCATCAGAATTTACATTTAAATTTTAAGAGAACTGGATGGTCGTTGCCATTTTAAAAATATATTAACCTTCTCGAAATATAGATCTCTGTATAAAGATATAGAAAAATGTTATAATTATTAACGATTTTTTCTCTACTAAATAATAGCTAAACAAATCATCTCTAAAAATTTAAGGAAGATCTGATGATTAATTGGTTAACCACCTAGTTTATTATGATAACAAACTTTTGGATAATTTTCCATTAACATCAGAACAACATAGGATATCATGAACTGAAGATTAACCACAGAACGCGGTTATATCTCAATAATATAAACTCATTCATTTAGAATAAACCTCAAAACAACATAATATCTCATTCATAGAGGCTGGACCTCAGAATATTTCCTTTTGAAAAGTGGACAGGCATAGCCTACATCCACTTTGCAAGCCCTCATATTTTGATTCTGGAAAACGTGTAAATGTCGGAACAAAAGATAGTTTACGCTTTGACCCATGTTTCGACTCCAGTTTGCCTGCTTTTCGTAACAGACCTACTATTTTTACATTTTAAACATTATTGCATCCATATATCACAAAAAATCAACACTAACCCGCTGTCAAATCATTTTCGCAACTTCTACATCCCGGCTCAGGATAGACTTTAGAACACCGTTACAACGTTGTATTTCATTCATTAATGATTAACCACATATATGATTCATTAAAGATGAACTTCAGAATACAATTGTATACCTTTAACTCATTCAATGAGGATAAACCTTAAAACAACACAGTATCTCATTCATTGAACACGGAACTCAGAACACAGTATATTCTCACGCACTGAAGATGAACCCCAGGACACCGCTACATCTCATTTATTGAAGATGGATTCCTTAATACCATATATCTCATTCATTGAGGATGAACCTCAAAACAGTATTGTATCTTTTTTTCATTGAAGACAAACTTCAGAAAACAGTTATATCGGGTATTTTTTTTAGGACAAACCTCAGAAAACACTTGTTGCTCGCATTATTACCGTTGTGAGATCGGTTAATCTAGTTTGAAACAGTATTGTGAGATTTTTCTGTCTTGCACTGTGTAATACGCCGCTTTGAAATGTAAATAAAAATCGTATTTTGTACGACAAGGATAAATGGTGAAATAAGTTCATCGATTAGGTAATTGTTTTGCTAAGTTGATTACAATTTAGCATATTTTTATTGAAAAAAATTGTCATATGCTCTCTTCTTTAATGCCTAATCTGTATTGCGTGAAAAAAAAAAAAGACTTCTTAACGTCATAGCAGAAAATTGTCAGAAATCGTTAATTTTTAAAATGTAAAATATTGCGAGAAAAATTATCATTCATAGCCTCGTCCTAAACCGTGAATCTTGTGCCCTCGTGGAGTTTCACTTTCCCATAATAATGAATGAATCTATTGATCTCATTCATTGAAGAGGAACCTCAGAGCACTGTTATTTCTCAGTCACTGAGGAGGAACCTCAGAACACCGTTATATCTCATGCATTGAAGAAGAACCCTAGAACGCCGTTATATTTCATTCAGTGAGCACAAAACTCACCGTTAAATCTCAATCATTGAGGAGAAACCTCAGAACACTGTTATATATCAGTCATTGAGGGGGAACCTCAGAACACTGTTTTATCTCATCCATTGAGGAGGAACCTCAGAACACTCTTATATCTCATGCATTGAAGAACCTCTGAACATCGTTATGTCTCATTCAGTTAGGAGGAACCTCAGAACACCGTTTTATCTCATTCATTGAGAAGAAACCTCAGAACACTGTTATATATCATTCAATGAAGGGGGACCTCAGAAGACCGGTATATCTCATTTATTGAGTACGAATCCCCGAACACCACCATATCTCATTCATTGAGAGGAACTCCAGAACACCAATATCTCTCAGTCATGGAAGAGGGACCTCTGAACACATCTCTCACTTATTGAAGATAATCCAAAGAACACGGTTCTGCCTCGTCTGTGTATAACCTCACACGGCTATTCTATCTCAGTCATTTGGTCATAAATCTATTTATTCTGTAGGTTAGATCATCGGAGACCAAATTGTCATTAGTTATAATCGCTGTCTCATATATTAAATCATCACAATACACATCTACATTTTTTTAGCTGAATTATGATAATCAAGCTTAACCTTATTTTTATGAACAACTTCAGCTGAAGAAATTTAGTGATAAAATTTCTTCCTTCGGAGAGAAATAGGTTTTTTTCCTTTATGGAATAAATGATATCAAGATTTAACAGCAATGATGTAACATATTGCTGGAATGTTTGTTTTATTGCCGACAATCTTTCTTCAATATCGATATTACGGCACAGTTGACAGGCATAATAGTCTTGTCGATGACAGCACAGGACAATATTGTCTCGTGTTGGTTGACCCATGTCAAATTGAAGTCCTGCTACACCTGAGACATCCAAATGCATCATCTTCATTACACTGAGCTCAATTTGGTATTCTGTTTTTTAAATGTTGGATAAGCGTTCTCAAAATATCAGTTGAAAAAAAAATATTCAGGGCGTTTAGAAAAGCATATTTTCTGGTAATATTATTTCACAAGAGAACCTTTTTGGAAGGAATTAGATTAGTGTTTTTTAAAATTATTTTTACAGGCATGCACGAAAATCCCAAAACTGTCTGATTATAATAGGCACGTTGACTGTTTTTCTAGCGGTATCAAATGGAGAAAAAATAATAATTTAAAAAAAAAGTAGTTTGCGCTCACCTTAGGACACCTTTTGTGTTCAAAAGAATCGATATTTTTTAATCTTTGATCCTTAAACTGTACCAAAGGAACTGCAGAAATCACTGCTTTGTACCATGATTTAGAGTACTGATTTTATTCAGAGGAAGTTTGACACATTATGTAACTTCATTTGGCTTTACAATGCAAAT
Source organism: Magallana gigas (assembly GCF_963853765.1). NCBI lineage: Eukaryota > Metazoa > Mollusca > Bivalvia > Ostreida > Ostreidae > Magallana > Magallana gigas. The sequence continues at coordinate 9,128,899 of NC_088855.1, forward strand.
GTATAATTATATAATTTTCCATGTTCACTAAATTTGGTACAATTTATCCGCCATAGTAAACAGAATTGTTAAAATATGCAGGAACTGGGACTATGCTCACTGCCAGGTTCTTCTCTGACGTTTCTGTGGTGAGCCTTGACACGGTTTTATTGAACATGTTGTTTTTCTTTGAGTGTATTTACAGGTATCGTTCCTACCTGACCTCCTGATAAACTAGATGACTAGAAAAAACAAATAGCAAATCTATACTACAATATGATATTAAAATAATAGACTCGAATTTTTGGTCTTTAATACCGAGAAATCGGAAGAATAGTACTGTCTTTTGATATATATTTTAAACATACTTGAAGATTACCAATTTTTTTCTCAGTTAAGCTTCACTAATCAATATTCAACGAAAATTCCTCAAAAAATCCCGGAAATCACCTGGATTTTTTTCAGATTTTACAATATTGCGCTTGCGCAATACTTTCACGCTAACGGGATCTTTAGTTTATGTTTCCACAATATCACATCTGCATGAATAAAATCAGAAATGATAATACAAATACGGGTAAATTTTCGGACTTTTGCTATATATTCTGTTCATATATATAAATGATTTATCATGAGAGAAAATATACATTTAACTAAGTACTTACTTTTGTCTTCGTGATGACAAAAAATAATTTATTTGATTACATGCAAAAAAGTTACATTATATTTGTTAGGAAAGTGAAGATAAAATATGTTTAATCGTAAAAATGAATAATGTCATACGGACCCAGTTTTATAAAGAAAATACGTGTACGTTGGTGAAAAGGTGTTAAATTGTTCCATTCTGTGGATTAAAATTTTTAGTTGAAAGGTATTTGCAGTCTCAAAAAGGTTTGTTGTGATCAATTTGACTGTTATTTTCTGCTACATTACGGGTATAAGGGAGGTATTCTAACTGTGGTGAGGGCCTTTCCCGAGACACAGATTATTCAAACTAAGGAAAGTGTAGTGAAATTAATACCGTTTTTGTAGGCTTATAGCTTTGTTATGTAAATGTCAATAATAAGGTGTGTTGATGTACCTATTTCGTAAATGTCCGATATGCAATGTCAACCGTGCACGGGTCAAAGTCTAGTCGAAATTAAAAATGAAAAATTAATTATACAACTCTTTAATAGCACAGAGATATCTAAAGAGGGCATGTTGATATCAGCATGGTTTGATTTAAATATAAAAAAATAAAACTCCGAAAATGAGCAGAGCACAACGAGGCCAATACATTTGTTTTAATTTAATCAAGGAGTCCATTCAATTAAGGAAGCCCGCAATCGGTAGTCAACAAATTAAACATTAGATCTACTTTTAAAAAAAATTGACAATATGATTTTTTTACCTATTAAATATCATTAGGTAAAGAAAAAATCCTTAAGCCGATGGTTCGTTAAAAAAGAAAATATTGGAAACAAAATTAAATAGTGTTTACACTTTTACTGTCAATTGAATAATTTTTTTTCCTGCTAAAATATTTTAAAAAATAAAATCACATTATACATTTTACATAAATCACCGAGGTGAAACAGTCTGTAAATTCTCTAACGACTGATACTTAAAATAAGAATTCCTAATTACTTTCTTAACATAGGGTATATTGAGATGCGTATATAAACCGTGACATCGTATTTAACCAGTTTCTCTTTATCTGCTGTATCAATTAGATGTCCATCGTCTTCAACGTGTCTTCAATGACATTTCTGAGACAAATTATGTTTTCCCATCAGCTCTATAATTGTGCTAAAAGTGAGTAATGCAAACTTTAAGTACGTTTTACTTATTGCGTTTTGTATTTTATTTTCGTTGTTCCTTACGTTGGCTTTTACAGAAGAAAAACAATTACGTTGGGTGAAAGTTTTATTGAAGGGGTTGTCTTTCATTTTCGAAAAAAAATTCTTTTAAGAGCGAAAATGCTGGTAATATAGAATGACAAGAAAGAAGAAAATTATTGAAAGCAAGATTGGTATAAAACAGCAAACACATATTTCAATATTCCAATATCGGAGTATTGCTTCAATAAAGAGGTATTCAGCTGGTAAGAAAAACTGATAAATCCATAAATCCTCTAACAATTTTGATCATAACTCTGTATAAAAATCGACTAAGAATTATATACTGGTTAATGCGCGTATGTTAGACTTATTCTTTGTGTTTTCATGTTTGCATAGGATACATGATACATGAATTGTATATAAGAAAATTAAATACATTTTGCACTAACCATTACATTTTAGGTCACTAATTTGAAGCTATTAATTGAATTTGTAAAAGATGATAGGTTGCGTCAATCATTTTCTGCATTAATAGGTCCTAAGGAAAATCTTTTAAAAGAGCTGTATATAAACTTTTTTCCGAAACTAATTAAATTTAAGGGGATGTTCACAATTTTTTATTCTCTTTCAATTTGTGAACTGGAGTGCCATCGGAATGTGTTCTAAAAATTAAATTTCTTCGGTGCATTAAGGGCCTGTATTCGCTACATTGACATTAGAACGTTGACAATTTGATTTTCGTCGTAGTTTTAGTTCAGCAGAGTGAGTGTCACTATATATGTCACCCGTGAATGGGGAGCCGCAATCCTCTACTGCTGATGGACATTTATTGCGAACTGACTTGGTCTTACTACCCTCTAATGGAACGCACGTCCTCGTTGTTGCCAGCTAAGATATGAGGAGGGATAAAATGCTAAAACGATAAACCCATCAGTTCGTTTTCTCTTTCTATGTCTTACATCTATTGAATAATAATTTTGTTTTTCAATTTATTCCCTCTATTATAACTATGGAATTGAGTTACGTAACTCAAACAATAATTGATTCTTTAAGCCTTATTGACTTTTCTCTCTCTCCTACCGGTTCCCTTTCTACAATTCTTCGTATATACACGTATACATCAGTACGTATTTCTTCTACCGGGTAAACTTTTGTTTACAAATTGATTATTATCTGTTGAAATGCCACCATAATGTATCCCTACACTACAGTATCATTAATACAGGTTAGAGCATATATCAAGGTAGTGGATTTATTTCATGGGTAATATTCTGTGTGCTAGTTTCAAGAACATTTACAGATAATTGATATGCAAATCACAAGCTCCTTATCAAAATCCAAACCAAAACAATATGGAATGTCCCGGCAATATTCGTCACCTCGTAACACAAAACAAAGATCAATTTCTAGCTAACGACCGATTTCTCCTCCTCTCAAGGCTAACTGTGATTCCATAATACTTTGAATAATTCAATCGTGAATCGTGATCTGTCAGCAATAAAATCTTAATACAAAAAGAGACAAATGCATTCAAAATTCAAGAAAATGTACCTTAGATTAATAGCCTCGCCTTACAAAACAATTTGACTTGGGCGATGTAAGGCCTTTTAAAGGTTATCATATTTGAAGATAAGACTATTTTATACTTCTGTGATAAGCTAGTACCACAAAAGTTGTATTCACACTTCGTTTAAACAGGACAGGTTTATCACATACTGATATAATCCCCCTTGTGACACCATTCCGCCCTTATTTCGCTGGTCTTTTAATTCTACGATTTACGATAAAATTGGTGCCGGAATTCAGTTTAACATAAATCTGATGATTTGGCGGGAAAATAACAAACGATCAAATTGTAAATCTCCGAAATGTATTTTTCGTGTGTTACGACGGTATTAAAGATGCGTACTTCTAACACCATTACCGGATAAAGTCATTTAATCCCGATCCCAGCCCTCGGCCATACATCTCTACATAATTCTGCATCTATTGATTTCTCGTAATAAGCACCAAGTCGTTAAGTCAGAAACGACTCTTATTCACACTTTCTCCGGAGACCGGCTCGCAGTCTTGGGCACTTCTTTGAATTTCGTGTTCTGAAGTAAGGTACGTTTTCTTTTTTAGTTTATTTTCCATTCAAATATTTTACTTAAAAATAGTATTATTTCATTTAACTCACATGCATAAAATCTGATAGTGTTTATATTGTATTTTGCATATATTTATTGGTAATGTATGTATATTTTGGGGAAGCTTTAATTTCATATTGATCTATAACATTTTTGTAGCAATGTAAAGAAGAGCTTTGAATGTCAAAACAAATTGACAAACTCCATAAATACAAGCAATCGGGATGATGTTAGCCGCATACATGTACATCAATTTTCTATTGTTTTGCTGTATGAACAAAGTCGCGATGGCCCTTGAAACAGAGAAAACGTCATTGCGGGACAATATATTGGAAAAAATATATGTGACGGAATCCAGCGATTTGCATTCCATGATACTAAATACTTCGGCCAGGAAATATGAAACTCTGCGTGCGAGGAAAATATTTGATGCGTACATGCCCTCATACTGTACTTTGGACACACCTGAACGTTTGCCGCATCCCATTTCGGAGGCAAATGGCCTCGTCCTAATGGTCTCTTGTGACGTTGACGGATCCCATATCTGGTCTTTGGAGTTATTTCGGGCTATGGTCAATGACATGTTGAAGCTTACAGAAATAGATGTTGGACTCTCCCTGTCGTGCAGAGGAAATGGTACTGTCAACTTGCCATGGCCTATGAGAGCCAACAATTTGCGATATTTGGAAGTACAGGCTTGCTACATTGTGGACCATTACACAGAAGCGTACGAATATAAAATTGATGAGCTGCCAGACACGATTGAATCATTTCGAATGAAAGACTGTGTCATTATTAATGACATAAGCTATTTTGAATATCAATTAAAATCTAATGCTTTTCTTTTAACACGCGCATCTATATGCGGACCAGAAAATGCAAAACTCTTTGCGTATGTTAACATCACGGCCACGTTTTATGGATCGAAGTCCCTGGCTCTGAAGGAATTCCGTAATTTAGGAAAATTGTATACCAAGAACATTACAATTATGGCTGCTAACACTGTCAGCTGTCAATACAGGAACTTAGTGGTGTTCGATCAGAGTCAGACAAAAAACCACGGATCTACATACTTCCAAGACCTGATTGGTCATTCTTACCCAGTCCTTAAGGTTCTGAACTTTTCAAATACCGAGCTCTATAACATTCCTCCAAGTCTTCGTCACTGGCGTTTAAATTTCCCAAAGTTGAAAGTCTTAGATTTGAGCAACAACCACATAAGTGATTTAATAATTTTCATCGACCATGATCCTGATAGCTCCGACAAGGGCGTCATAAATTTACAGTATAACAACTTGACAAGCATATCAGATAATCAGCTAAAAAATTTCTTCGAAAAACACAGTTCCTTTTACATCGATGTGCAAAACAATCCTTTCTCGTGCGGATGTGAAATGCGTGATGTTAAACATTTCATTTTGAATAATACGAAAACTAAGCCAAGAAACTCTTCTGAATATTCTTATTTACGAGGATTAAAGTGTCAGAATCCTAAATCCGTGGCAGGGCGGGAACTGATAACGCTGTCAGATGCCGATATAGGATGTGGAAGTGAAATTCAAGTGTTACAGAGTGGCCCTATTATCATACTGTGTGTTCTAGTCTTTGTCCTTTTTGTATGCCTTGTCGTCATTATTCGATATAGAGTTGAAATAAAGATATTAGCTTTTACGCGATTTAACATTGTGTTTCCTTGCCAGCAGCAGGATAACTTGGACAACAAGAAATTTGACGCTTTTGTTGCCTACAGCCAACAGGATTCCGACTGGGTTCTGAAGAACCTGGTTTGGCAGCTAGAGACCAAGCTACAGAATCATGATCAAAGGTTCCATCTCTGTCTGCATCAGAGGGATTTTACGGTAGGCGCTCCAATAGCTGAGAACATTATAAATAGTATCGAACGTAGTCGACATACAATTCTTGTTATCTCCTCCAACTTTGTCAGAAGTGAATGGTGTTTGATGGAATTTAGAACAGCTTTCCATCAGAGTCTGATCGAAAAAAGACGACACATGATAATCATTGTGATGGGAGACTTGCCCCACGGGGAGTTGGACACTGACATTAAGAGGTGTCTTAAGACGCTGACGTATTTAGAAACCCATGACAGGTTATTCTGGGACAAACTTGTGTATGCGTTATCTGATAAACAAAGACTGCGGCGCCGCGGCAGAAATCATTCTAGACTGGCCTTGTCTCATCAGTCTCATTATCTGTCCTCTCCAAAATATTGAATTGAACTTTTAAGAAAAGACATTTGTTCGAGGAATGTATTCAAATATTTTAATCATGTTTAAAATGTTCATTTAATTTCTATTCGAATGACACATATTTCTGTTCTTTTTCTCAGTTATTGACTGTAATTGATATTCATATAATTTTTGTAATAAAAGTAATTTCAGATCACCTGCATATTTCTGTTGGTTTTTTCCCTATAATTATAAAAATCACCGACTGAAATCTTTGAACATTTTTAATCAATTCGAAAAATTGGTTCAAGTCGGGATTACATAGTTTACCCAGTTCCATTATTACTTTGTGTATATTGAAAATACCCTACGGAAGAAAACTTGAACAATGAATTAAGTATACAGAATTATTTAATGATGGCTTTTAAGAAGTCCGTTATATCTTTTTTATCTCATGAATATTAAAATCATTTTATCTTAGAAACCACGTGATCAGCAGTTCTTTGACGTGGTGGACCTTGTAGAGTACTTTATTTAGTATCTTTTAAATCGATATTATTTGTTGCGTTTCCACAGAGGTCTGAACTACAAGCTTTGAAGGAGTTGCTTTCCATAATAGACAAAAAATTTCAAGTGCACCTTCGAGAGAAAATTATTTTGAGTCCATTCTTTATAGTTGGATCACAAACGTAATAAACTTGATGATCAAGGTGACAAAGGTTTAGTAAATAAAAAAGTGTCGATGGCAAATTGAATTCTTCAATGTGACAATAGTAACAATCGGGATTCTCGTGGGTTTTTTTTCGATTAAGTTTATAAGCGATTAAATAATAAACAGGAGCAAAAGGACATCTTCATAACGAACAGAGTGCAAAATCAAAAGTCCAAATGAAAAACACAAAACAGGAGCAGAGCGGACCTCTCAAAAATTAGATGTAGGATCATGTGCCCTGGAGGAGTGAGCATCCTCTGCCCTGTGCTCTTTGTCGTTATCTAAAAAAGATAAGGAATGAAGATGTAAATGTATACTTCCCCAGTTGTCATAATTCCCGCTGTTAGGAACATAACGAAACAAACATTTTACAAGAATGATTTATGTTTCTTTAAAAAGACCTTCTTTAGGATTAATCGGCTTGGCTTATTTGACCTGTGTTTGATCATCAAAAAGGAATACAAATCTGTTTTTATTTAAATTCAATATAAGAATCAAAACTTGGTTAATCTTTCAAAAAAGGCGATACATATAATTTAATGTTAAATGTTTAAAACAAAGATTAATTAAGAACAATGTTCTTATGACTTGTTATTATCAAATTATACAGTCATGAAGTCATCTTTTTTTTTAAATTTAGAATTTAATGTAATGCATGCGACCTGTGCACATTTAAAATATTAATATCATGGCAAAACATAAACATCTTTGAGTTTTGATTTAGTGACATATTGGTATGTATGTCAAACCTTGCTTCTCATTTTCATTTTGGTAAAGGTATTGTCAGACAATTAGATCAGTATGGCATATCGCTAACTCCCACGCTTCATGCCAGACATTTTATTGCATTTCGTACTGCTGTTTGTTCCTGTTACTTGTACATGTAATGAACAAAAAAGGTCAATCTTATAGCAATTTTTTTTATGGAAACGATCTTCAAACGTTTGTCTTTTTTTATGATTATGGACAATAATATGTTCTAATATTATTTTTAAACAGTGAATGCATTTCTCTCGATGACGTGCGAATAGAATTAAAGCAACCGACAGATTCAATAAAAATTCATGTTCAATTACAAATCCCAGGTGAATCTTTTGATTGCCCAATAACTTGGTCGTATAGTAACATGATCTGGAACAATGCCGTCATAGCAGCCCAGAACCGTGTTTGTTGGATATTGTTGATAGTCTAAGTTCCTCAGGGAACAACAGGCTTTTGTAAGTCAGTCATAGTATCAAATAGTTTGAAGACTAGCTTTTCTTGTAAGCCTTATTTACTGTAAACGTATTACATTTGGCTGTGTATTCTGTTTAGCGTTTTCGGCGGAAAACGCCATCCGCTAAATCGAGTATACCACAAAATATATAAGTAGATAAATAGGTACAATAAAAAATGCGCTAAAACAAATCCACGCTAACATGTTAAAAAATCATATTCCGCCAAATATCGTACACGCTCAATATAATACGTTTACAGTATATGATTTTTTTTTAATGATGTATACTTCACCCAATGCGACATGAGGCGTGTGCTTCACTTTCAGATTGCTTTATTTCTGAAAGAAAATTTGAATACGAGTTTTCTTTCCTTCATATATTGCCTAAATAACACATGCACTGAAAGATGCACCGTTTCCTGCATATCACATTATGGCCGCCATATTGATTTTATTATTTGGTGGTTATGAAATCTTGGTTTTCTTTTTTTGTTATATACTCAACTAAAAGCATTTTCCTTCTTCATCTGAGAAATTCATTTCAGTTTTATTTAAATAAAAGATTTTCAACTTTGCATGCATCAACGTCTTGGAGGTCAAGGTCTTTACAACACTGTAACATTGTTCTCTCAAGCTTTAGTTTATGATTTGGTCTGAAACGTGTGGCTATTTAAAAAAAACGTGCTCACATAGTTAAAAGTCCATCCTTCAATCATATTTAGGTGGGGGTCAAAGTTATTATGGCAATTAAACTGTCTTCAAGTAAAAAAAAAAAAAAAAAAAGAAGACAATTTGCCATTTCCGGTATCCATTTGCAACCTTTCAAATATTGGTGTTGACACGCTATCCGGATTATTTTAAAGGAGATAATTTTCATTCTCATTTCACGCCAGTCTGTTAAACATTGTCAGTGCATTAGAGATTTCGATTTTTTAACATTCGAGGATATAACAATTTATCGTTGATGATATACACGCGCAACACTTCTATAATTAACCAAAAGTAATACTGAATACTTTGCATCATTCTTTCAAATGTAACCGTTACATTTCTCTCTTGAGGGTTGCGTGCTGTGTACTTAAAATCTACACACAAGTTGTTCATTCTCAATAGAGTTTAATCATAAGCTTTTAGATATGTCGATATTTGTTCGACACCAGTAAATTAATATTTGGTCATAGTTGCGCTAAATATTGATAGTTTTTGCCTGATTAAATATATGGTGTTTTTGTTGGAGTGGAGACTATAGTCTTTGAATGAAACAAGAAAAATCCGTTCAATTTTGTTTTTATCTTGACTGCAAGGATTGCACCGTCATGAAACGCGAGTGCATCTTAACAGTTCAATTGAAATCGAATGTCGTAGACCAGAATAATGTTGACTGAAATCAAAATGTGTCTTATCTACATGTTATTGTTGGCCATCACCAGGCAGACTTATTGTTCTATCCAGATTCTTTTATAACACACTTGGTGAGGACGTCAGGCGTTATGACTCGATGCGCCATTGATGTTAAGAGATATCGGCCGTTTTTTGACGATTTTATTCTCTTTCTTGATGACGTTGATAAGTCTATAAATCGACAAATTGGTCTAAAAAGGATGTGAGCAGAGAACAGAACAATTAATGTGACTTGACCGATTAGATATTCAAGCTTGACTCAATATTCGATGGAATTCTGAACCGAAAAGAATGTTGGAGAGCAATATCTGTGTCCGCTCTAGCATGATCCACAGAGAAAGTGAGAAAAAGAAAGAAAAACAAACCAGGCGATTCAAAGAATTGACCGAATTTATAAAAATTTCCATTACTACAAATTTTCAGTTCAAGAAGAGTCTTCCATTGAAAAAAATCATTGACAAGTATACTAGACATTCACAGTTATCAATTTCGTATCCAGGATTCCAGGGGTTTTACACTGAAACTTGCACATAGATATGCATACATATTTATGATGCACTTAGTTATTTATCTACTGATGCATGTAGGAGGAATCTGATATCTACTAACTTTTTTTCATATTGACTTGTTACAAATCACAAAAAGAGTGTTCATAGTTTGCTAATGTTATAAAAAATGAGGTCGGATTTGGTTAAAAAAAAAGCTATAAAATTTCATTTCACAAACGCTGATTCATACTTCATGGCTTGTATATGCATACATGTAGATCTAGAATTTCAAGAGAGTAAGTAAATGACAGAAATATATAATTATATTTTACCATTGTTTGTCCCTTGACACTGAATAAAATCATGTAGTTTCATAGATACGCATATCATGGCAGGACATCCAACGGATAAAGGGCACACTTAATTGGGTCTTTGTGGAAATGTGATTTATACACTTCTAGCTGATTCGAATGTCATTTGGTATGATAATTTTGATTGTTCTACGTTTTAAATACGTATAAAAATATCATTTTACTTGGAGATGACTTGGTTCATCGATTTCTTCAAGAATGCTTGTTTAATTCTTCCGAGGAAGAAGTGTATGAAGAAGATCTTGAAGTTATAAAAGTGAGTGATTTGTTTGATAATTTTATTTTGAAAAACGTGTATGGAAAAAACCCCAAAACAAAACAAGAGAATATTTCCAAAATCGCAATTGAAAACTAGTACAACATATGCAGGTGTCACAACAGTATTAAATTTTACTATATATTCTAACCAAAAATGCGCAACTTTAGATACAGATTAAAAACTCAAAACGAACTTCTGAGAAAAATCCTCTTGACGTCTTTTTAAACAACAATTCATTTACAATTTTCTAGCAAAATACACACGTGCGTCCAGCAAGGCGTGAGACTTTACCTCGAAGTTACACATGTGCTTGAAAATCAAGACCGGGCCTTTTAACCCCCCTCCGGAAACAACACGCACCAAAAATTCAAATGACATCGCATTATTACAAAACTGGGATAGTTAGACCTCTTACACATTGTTTTTCAGCTCATAAAAAATCAGCTCCTGTCGCGTGCGGAAACGCCCCAAATTCAAAAGGGAATTCGGGAATTATTTTGCCTTAGCCATGTTTTGAACCTTAAGTGAAATACTGTTATGACACCAGTATAGGGTGCACATTAACATCATCTCTCATCTCTGAAGCAATCATCGGCGGATCAGCAGTGTCGATGACTGGTGATCGATGATTGCCAACAAGCGAATGAAGCATAAATAAAACTATGCAATACCGACCTCTTTCATCGAAGAAATATAATCAAACTTTGCTGATTTTTTACTCTCTCCCTCTCTCTCTTTCTCTGGAAAATTAATATCGTTCTCGGTGACTACATTAAGTTATCGCATATACTGCTAGCTAATGGTTAAATTAATATTGCTAGGGAAAATAGAAAAGGAAACTCGCAATGCAACTGAGAAGAATATCAATTATGTACAAGTATTGCATACATGTTGATGGTACGATTCTGTTATATTAGAAGTCTGAAATCAAAGATTTCTAATAAGTTTAAGGATGTTGGATGGTCAACAATTTACCCATCCAATCTACCTTAATGTTATTCTAACTTAAACTAGAAGATGTTCTCATATATCTCTAAGAGCTCTTCATCTCGAGTAGATTAAAATCAATAGTCTGTTTTGAACATATTTAATTGAGATAAACTCAAAAGGATTAGTTTTTGCAACTTACTGGATCTTCTCATTAAAAGTAACAATAACTGGCATGCATATAAAATCAAAATACATACATGTACTTATATACACATTTAAACAAAGACAAATTACTTGAATCTCGAAGATTCGTCAATAAATTTGTGCACAGAAGCAAAGAAGATATTGTAAGGATGTAAAGATAGGTTATCGTTACCATATAAATGTAAACTCGTATCAATATTGAATAAATCAAGCATAAACAATTTGTCAAACAAGTTGTTTCTAGCTCTAGAATAATTTTTACAAGAAAAAAAGAAATGATACACGCCTTCTGTTTTAAATATTACGGTTATATATAAATCATATATCTTAATTTAATACACAGTTGTGTCTCAGCTTGGTGTGAATTATGTTGGTACACCGTTTACTAAATTAAATATACTTAATGGGTTTCGTAACTTAAGGCATATATTTACGGAACAAATTGATAGAGTTGGCTGTTTAAAAATAGTCATGAGAACCCAGTGCTCTTAACTGTGGTTTTTATAGATAAAGTTTTAAATTCTATTATAATCTTATATAAAACTTTAATGTGACAATTCCTACATTGTATGTTTCAACACAATGCTATAACCAATTGTGTTCTATTGAAATTTTGACAATCTTATCCCTGTAACTGATGTAACAAACAATAACAAAACCAACCAGTATACTGAGTATATACTTCTCTGAACATCTTCAACTTGTTTATCAAAATTCATATGTACATGTATCATTAAACTTATGACCAGAAAATATTGTACAACTGACCCCCCCCCCCCCCCAAAAAAAGGAATTAATTATATAATATAACGAAGACACGCGTGTGTTCTCACGAGTACATGTATCCATTAGAATTGTTGGCTTTAGCAGATATACACATGTAAACATCTATTGTGATCACGTGTATATATTCAACGAATTAAAAAAATTGAACCAATAGTTATACTAGTATTGGTAACCAAAACAAATTCGTATGTGTTGCTTTAACAAAAACACCTTTATTCTATCTAATGTTTATAACCATGCTTAGAATTTTCTCCATTTTCATGATTCACACATTTGAACGATTTGCGTATACAACTATAATTGAAATTGTATTTTTTTTTCAAAGCTAGAGGAGCTAGAGGACATTTCATATATTAAATCAAATGATTAAATATATACATGTAAATGGAACGATTGACCACTTTCCTTATTTCAACATGTACGAATGCAAGTAATATTTTATTTTAAAAAGAACAACCTCGTAATGCCAATTAAAAATGGTATAATTGTATACGTATTTTCGAGAGTATGACACATGCAGTATATATATGTTAGATATCCTACAAAAATATGATATACATGTACGTTAATTTAAGACCTTGAACTATTGTCTCTCAACTAACGTTGACAAAAATGACATAACGATATAAATGTACTAGTAAACATGCGCAACCCACGTACCCTTTCTGAAAGGTCACCGTGTTGAAATGGTGTGGAAATACCTGTCAAAATTTATTTACTACAGTTGTATATTCATGATAATTTTACAAATGTACTCAGTCTAATTTGTGTCAAAGTACTTAAACGACCCAAATTGTATCTCTCCAAAATTGGGTTAAATCAATGAATTTAATTGAGTGTTTTCTGAATACGATAAGATAATAAGACGATTTTATTCCAATTATTGGCCCAGGAGGCACACAAACTAACAAAGATTATAACAATATAGGCAAATAATGAATATTGATAATTCATTAATATATAAAATATTTTTTTTTACAAATTGCACTATTGTAATCTTATGGCAGTATGCCTTTGTTTAAAGCTTTGATTTGATAAACTCAAAGTCTGTTTTCCCTCTACTTTGTGATTATTTTGTCTTCGTTGCTAATTAACTATTTTTGGGAGTATAGCAAATTTTCCCACTATTTCGCTTACACCCGTGTTTGAACGGAAAGTACTACTAGAAGTCAACTGATATTCTGAACCGTGATAACTTCCAGCAAAATGCAATGAATGTAAGTGTGAATAGAGTATAAAGTTATTGAAGAGATCTGTGTATATTGGGCGTGCTCATACTCATAATATAACAAGAGGATTAAGGGTGAAATTACAGCCGAATAGATACATGCAATTGAAACTTTCTTATCATAATTTTTAAATAGTAAAAAGAAGAAAAAACTACTTGGTGGAATCGATCCAGCGACCACAAAATCAAAAAGACACGCGGCATCACTGTCACGTGTATAATAATTTCAAATGATGATTTTTAAAACAAATATAGGTGGTTATATATATGGTTGTAAGAGAAATGTCACTGACGGAAATATTTGCCTTATTTTAGTACGAAGACCACGTTAAACCAAAATTATTTCGATATAAACGTGTACTACAAATCCTGTAGAACATAATTTGAATCGAATTTTTCATAGTTTAAGAAGTTCAAATATTCAAATATCCAATTTTGTATTGCATACTGACTATTTTCCTATATATCCCTAACAAAACCTGAAGATTTTAATGATGTTGTGTAAGATAATTAAGACTCTTTTTTAACATGGCAATTGTGTAATTTGTGTTTCCGTGAATAAACATTGTATTTTAATTGAGTATTAAATATTACATAAAAAAATGTCGGATATTTGCAAAATTGCTATTTTGTTGGCGAAATATTATGCGCTACACCTCTTTGAATAATGAATATAACCCCACCCAATCCAACTCAACAAAGAAATCAGAGAAAATAAAAGAAAACCCCTTTAAATAAGACCCACAAGACTAAAAGAGTTTAAGTCTGAAGACAAAACAAAGTTAAGAAACCGCAACCGTACATTTTACAACCAATGTGTTTCCAACTGCACTTTCCCCATAATGAGGCTGTACTTACCCTGGCGAACCAATGTATATTTTATGAGTTGTTTGTTTCACCCTTAGATCTAGAGAAAAAATATCTAATTGTACCATTGCTCTATACAAATATAGTAAAAACTGACTAGATTTCACTTATTGTTTTTCCCAATGGTCTTCCCTAAAATCATATTTTTTAGTTAGAGCCCATGCACATGGTGCATTTAATTATTTTGTAGGCGTATAGTAATAGTTTACATGACTTGCAATTTTTTTTAAATTTATTTCGTACCTGTATTCCATACATGAACTTAAAAGGGCCCACTTCATATGATATTAAAACTAATGTACTAATTAAGTGTGCTCTCTGACAGATCTAGACAACTGATATAAAAATTCATATTTGGCAAGCTCATCTTTGATATAATTATGCAATGGTTTGTTCATAAAATTGAAATTTCTTGAGTCTACTTTCTCTCATGTGTCGGAAATATTTAACCGAAATTTCTAGTACATTTGTACGTTCATAAATAGCCACTCGACTTGAGCATACTCTTAGAAGTGTATACATGAATATTGATAATTTTGAAGAAAGTGTAAGCACTATAGATGATCACTTCTCTCTCTCTCTCTCTCTCTCTCTCTCTCTCTCTCTCTCTCTCTCTCTCTCTCTCTCTCTCTCTCTCTCTCTCTCTGACGAAACTGACTATAATATTTTCCTAATAAATAACTTTCCATTTATAAAAAGTTTACTGGACGTATATTCAAAAATAAACCCAAAAATATGCAGACCTAAAGGTCGTCGTCTACGTCGATTTTACTTCTTTTTCAAATTTAAGTCAATTTTAACAAAGTGGTGATTTTATTTGTGTCAAATATGAAAAACAAACATCGGCATAATAATTAATGATTGAAAAAGCATTACATGTATAGACAAATCTTATATATAACAATCAAGTAAATACAATGTTCAGTGAGACGTATAGTGTATAGCCCTCCAATCCGAATGTGTATGATTTATCAGACATTGCACTATCGAATTCATATAAGATATATTGTAGAATATCCAATACAAACAGAAATCATTGATGGGAGATCGAATACTGCAACGTTTGACATTTTATCAATATGCAACCGGTATATTTGCCTCCAAACAATCTATATTTTTATTAGGTGAAAAGAACCCCTGCGTCTTTATGATTCATTTGCTTTTCATCCATTTCCGGTCGAAGATTTTCTCGGCGAACGGGTCGTCTGTATCTGAATCGTTACAAGCGCCATCTGGCGGCGATCTGTAAGGGACCGGATCTGACGGCTGTGGCTCAAAAAAGTCTACAACGGTTGGGAGCTTCCTCAGCTAAGTGTACAAAAGTAACGATTCATTAAAAATGTTGTAAAGGTTTCAAAATTACTATAATTAAGGAACTCGGATGGATGCAAGCTTGGGTTGTGCTGATAACATTTGTTTCAAAAATATTTCTCTAAGTTGTCGGTTTTTTGTAAAAAAAAAAAAAAAAAAAAAAAAAAAAAAAGGGGGGGGGCTTTGCAAGATGAATGTGCAATATTAACTCCTTTTAATAATAGATATAAAACATGGAAAACATTTTGGGTTTTTTTTAAAGAAAGTGGTATATATACGTTGTGTATTATACATGTACCTTTGGGTCTCCGCTTAATATTACAGAAACAAACTTCTGTAGTTCCTCCTCCCGTTCCTCGGCTAATTTCCGGTCGTAACGGCGAAAAATTCTGTAGCCTAAACAAACGAAATAATCAGACTGCATTGTTACAAGAAAATATACATGAAATATACAGGTGCACGTTAACGCTTAAACATAGAGATTATTTTTTTTTATCATTTTGGAGAATTCGCAAACATTCTAATCCATTCTCTAATTTAAACAAAACAACTATTTTTGATAAACAGACTGTAAAACAATATGTGCTTTCTCTATGCTAGATAATATTAATCTAAAATGTTTTAGTGCACCAACTTTCATAGTGTATTTTGTAGAATGATCATTGACTTTAAGTTTATAATTAGATCCAACATAACAATATCGTAATTTACAACATTCAGAGGAGTATGGAATGTCTGTAAGTTCTGTAGCAAAATCAGTTGACATCCAATCTTTAAGATCGATATACAAGCAATTTTATCTCCTATCGGATTTACTTTCATTATAAAAGTACGGAAAAGGGTTGACTATGGAATGATTATATTATTCATGTACATCTTATACGCGTGTGTAGTTTTCTGTAATCAATAATCTACAAGTTAGTTCAGTACTAAAACTTTTATTTAATAAATCAGTCTCATTTGTTCTAAAACGAGATAATCATTCAAGTGTAAAACAGAGTTATGTTTACCTTGAAGTATCGGTATGTTGACATTACATTTCTCACGCTTGGCTGCATTCACCAATTTCGTCCGGAAGTTTATAAAATCTTTATAAGTCCTTTTTACAGTTAAAGATCGATTATCGGACCACGTGACATCGACGATAAAAAGGTACTCTTTCCCAGCAGGCCCTGCGACTTCAACAAACCCGGAGAGGACAAGGGAGGTCACGTACAGATTACTGCACGTAGTGAAATTCTCCTCCATAACACACTACATGTAGACATATTCCGACAGGTAGAGCCAGTATTACCTACATCGACTCTGATGAATGACAATAGAGTTTTCTATAGATGTGCGTTACGCAGTAAAGTTCAAGTATATACACGAGACATATCAACACTAGAAAGGGGAGAGTTCAAAGTCGAATCATTTATGGCTACACGTATGTGTAACGTGTGTAAAAAATTGTTGTGCATGCAATAAATATCAACATAAAATATTGACAAAGAAACCTAAAAACTCATAATCATTTAAATATAAAGTTACAGTGACAGTTTGCTATTTTCCTTTACAATATCGTAATAATAAATATTCGCCAAGATTAACACTTCCTCCTTGACCTTTTTTTTAAAATTTCCCACAAATGTTTGCAAAAATTTAAGAAACACTGATTGAGATAAAACAAAAAAAAATCAATATGAAATGCCCCCTTTTTCCAAAAAAGATTAAAATGTCTTCTAAGACGTTGGTGGTTCATCAGGGTATGAAGGTGAAGAGATCGCATGGAAATCATGTTAATAACACACATGAGAACTGTTTATATATTCATTCGGTTTTGTCAGTAGCTGTATGGAGACATTCAGATTAAATAGTGTTTTTAATAAGTATATATTAGAATAAATAAAAGTGGAGAAAGTATTCAGTAAATGTAAATACATGTATAAAACTATCAAAGTACTGAGAGTACTGAAAGACGGGGTCTTGAAAGTTTGAATTTGTAATTGTCCTGGATTTCCTCGAATATACTTCCAAAATTTATGAGTTTGAATTAGATGTTACAATCTATGTTAATTCGGCTTTTTTGCAATTGTCTGATACTTTGTCTAATTTTACTCAATCCCGGTGTAACGAAGAATTTTGACCCGGGTTGAAAATTGACCCAGGGGTCATTTTTCCACGTTGAATATTGAGACCAACGGTGTTGAATAAAGACCCTAATCTGTTGAAAATTGACCCGCATCGTGGAGTTTTTATCATGAAACCGGTTCAAAATTCAACAGCAAAGAAGCACAAATTAACGAATCAATATTTTGATATGAGTTTGTTTAATTAAAAATTATCAAATTTTAAATATTTATTCTTTAGATTTACATGTATACATGTTTCAAAGGGGAAGGGGGGGGGGGGGGTTAAAAATGAGACTTAAATGATTATTTTTTGAATTTACATATTATCCCTTTAAATATGTAATAACTAAAGTAGTTATTACATATTTAAAGGGATAATATGTAAATTCAAAAAATAATCATTTAAGTCTCATTTTTAACCCCATTCATAATAAAATTTCCGCGTAAAATTTCTCTTTTGTGTGATATCTATATACTTTTTAAAAAATATGTTTTTAAGAATATTTTTATACATGGTTACACGTTTAACTATTCAATTCAGTAAAACTCTTTTTTAAAATTCGCTGGAGAAGTGTACAAATATAAATAATTTTTAAAAATCACTATACGTCATATTGTTTAATTTTGGTTTTACGTTCTCCCAGTAAATTGTTCATTGTAAATTTTCTGGGTGGGTGTAAATACAAAATTTACAGTATGTCCTATTGAGATTGTTTTGTTTGCACCCACTCTGTTAAAACTGTAACTATCTGAATTTTGTATTCACACCATGCATCCAGCCAATAACAGTTTACAAAATGATGATATGCTAACATGTACTCTTTCATGAACATGCTGTAGTAACTATATCTTGAAAGCCGATACTTTTTTAGTGTTTTATTTGTTCCTTTAGGATAACTTTTAATGTAACTAAATATCATCAAATCGCTAATTTTTCTTGGCATAAACAATTCTGCTTCATGGAATCTGTAGCTAGTTAGCAACCTAATTTTTGTACAGGATGACAATAAAATAATTTTGCTTTAATAGTTTCTAAATTGCTTTGATCTCAAAAAATTAACATAAATTTACTAACAGTAATTGTTTTCGACAATAAATTGGTAAATTACATTTTTTGAATAGAAATGTGTAGTAGAATTAAGATCATACAGCAGCGTTGGAGTATATGATTTGACTTCCTATCACAGTAACCTAACGTGTTTTATTGAACGGAATGTTCAAATTAATTATTGAATGGATTGGATAACAGTCATATCCTTTGTAACCCTTTCAAGCATACGAAGTCAAGAAAAAATTATCTATGGTCATAAGAATATCGTATTACAAGTTTACAAAAACGTCTGGGGGCCCATATATAAATATAAACATGGGAAACAATCTTATCTTTATGAAAAATCAGAACTACCATAAAGTATATACATGTAGTTCATATAAAAAGGTACAGTCACGTCAATAAGTTGTTTAAAAAGTTCGTCTCTTTGTGAAGTCTATCTTGGCCATCCAGGGAAAACAATAACATTTCCTTCAGATTTAGACCAACGGTATAAACATCGACTCTCATTAGTTAAAAAAATCCTTAAATAAATAAGCTTTACTTGCTTTATTCCGTAATTGACGCAAACAAATATTCACTATTGCCTTAACTGAAATGTTTGTAAGCTCTAGGTATATTATGTTGTTTAAGTTTTGACTTAAAGAAAGATAAAGTTGATGACATTTTCTTTTTTGCATGAAGATTATCCCATAATTTACCTTGCCTGTGTTTCTAATTTATAGTTAAACAATAGGAAAACTCAAAATAATAGAAATAAATTGCAGACATTTTGATGGTGCTTCAATAAAGTTAATCTGACGAGTTTATGAACAAATATTGTTAAGTCGTAAAAAAAAATTTAAAACGTGTAAATATGTATATGCTGTGTATATATGTATACTACAGTATATACAAAAAGGGATAAAAATATGACAACCATTCAATCATTATTTTGTCAGGGATATATTCTGACTTCTTCAATTAAGCATATTAGGTGTCTGACATTATATCCTTTTGTCTTTATACCCTTTACCCCCCCCCCCCCCCCCCCTAAAAAAGTATAGAAGTTAGATATTTTCAATTATAAGAAAAATATACAACGTCAGGTGCCTGTCGAATAGAGCTCTGTTAAATTGCCTGAAAAGTGACGATAACGGGCAATACATTTATTAGATATGTTTATCAGAGATTATGAGTTTAAAGTTTAAACTTTAAATTCTGTCACACAAGGGAATGAAAACACATTCTATGTCAAAAAGTATTCTAGCCCTACTCGCATGTTCCATTCCGAAGCAAACGGTCATCTTCTTAGCTTTATTTACATAGCTTGTAATAATAAATGGATATCATATTTTCAGTCTCAAAATTAAATGATTTATCGGGCATATCAACCTAAAAGAAATTAGCCACGTCTGCATATGTATAAGACAGTATGAACATTTTTAAACTGAAACTTTCAAATATGTGCATGATTGTACATTTAAACCATGTAGAGTATGTACGTTCTAGTTCAGACCAAAACTCTGAGGTTGGGGTCAATTCTCAACAGGATCAATTTTCAACGTGTCGAGGTCATCAGAGTTTAGAAAAATCGTTCTCACGCCGTTGAAAAATGACCCCGGGTATAAATTTCACGATTTTGGTCTCAATTTTCAACGTTGAAAAATGACCCCCGGGTCAATATTCAACGTCGAAAAATGACCCCCGGGTCAATTTTCAACCCGGGTCAATATTCTTCGTTACACCGGCCTTCGTTATTGTAGAAAATTGACACAACGTACGGTATATTATGTAAAATAAGACCCCAAGGAAAAATTTCAAAAATTACTACTAACCGGGGAAATCAAACAACCATATCAAAGTAGATAATTTTAATCATTAGATTTATTCAATTTTGTGATCCAAGGGAAAATCCACAAGTCGGACGGTATCCGTAATAAAAGTTTTATGAAAACCCCGAAAACTCTAAAATGCTGAATTAACAAACAAAGTGAACAGTTGTATACTGATAACAAACACAGGCACCTGACGTTAGAAATATTTTTTTACAATAAGATTCCAAGAACTTTGACAATGAAAAGATTTGTCACGGTCGGCATTTTGATTTTTAAGACCGACTTATCTGACACGATTTTCTTCATTTGCGATTCATGCAAAATTAATAGGTAAAAATAAATCCGTTCGCCACTTACTACTTTTTGTGTAAACTCGTGCATCACCTACACGAATTACGATACAACATTTCCTTTCATTAAAAATCATACTCCGAAAATCAGAGACATAAATAACAGAGATTGTCAACCCCGCCATTAGCGTGTAAATGTTACGGGACCAACCTTACTTTGAGATCTACAAGTGCAACAGCAATCTTGTATAAGTCATTAAATTTGAACCTGATAGTGAACATGAACCTGTAAATATTTAAAGCATGTTTTATTTATGAAATATTTACAAAAACTCTGTATTTAGTTTTTAAATTACTTTTTTAAAACTTATTGACTTTTCACAAAGTAATGGTAATGCATTACTTTACTCATGTAATGGTAATGTAATGCATTAATTCAAGAAAATCAGTAATGGTAATGGTAATTTAATGCCCTAATTCATGAAGTAATGGTAATGTAATACATTATTTTACAATGTAATTCACCCCAAGCCGGATTCCAACTAAGCCGGAAAACATGAACATTTTAAAATATTTAACTTGGTTCTTCAATCGACAATATTGTATATATTATATGATGTATAAGTCTTCCAAAATGTATAATCAATTATATATATAGATTATGCTAACAATGCATTGTTTAAAATTTAAATTCAGTTTAATCAACTAAAAAGACAACGAACGAGAAGGCCAATTCAGACCTGTTTTTTATTTTCTTTGTACAAAATTCCTTTAAAGACGAACAGCAGTCATACCGCAAGTAGACTGGAAGACAATGAAACACCTATTTAATTTGTAAAACATCTGTGCATAACCCGTCCCGATTTTAACTTCGGCTTGCGCATGAATCGAAGTTTGATAGTATTCAGGTGAAAGATTGTCAAAATAAAATTCACAATTTTTCAAAAATGGCACACTGCGTTTGGGAACTTTAATTTCGATTCCACCATCAACCTCTTCTGTTGATTAATGAGCTCGTACACCAACTGAATCGTCAACGGCGCTGTGCATTCAGTTACGTAACTCATCATCCACAAATGAACCCGAGCAAGAATATTTTGATCAATAAAACTATTTGTATATTTTCTAAATAGAACTTTGTTTATACAAAAAGGACTTAAAAAGATTTAATGCGTGTTTTTATGATACATATTTACTGAAATGCATGAAAACTTTCTGCACTATTTTCTTACGCGTAGACTCAATTCATGTGTTCTACGCGTGCCTTCCAGTTTCAGAAAACCAATAGACGGGGTCACGTGACCCCGTCTAATAATACAGAGGAGTCTGGATTAACCATGTACGAAAGAGGAAAAAGGTGAGGGAGAATTCATAACGGTAACCATTATATTCCTGAATGAAGCGCGTGCGTAACAGGTTATGAAAAAAATCTCCAGGATTTACTATAATCTGTCTTCCACCACTTTTTCCTTGATATTTCGATAATCATATTAAATACCTTTGTGCTCAAACTACGCTCATCCACTAATATGAAAAAATGTCCAGATTATCTGTTTTAAAACGCCCCCTCTACTGCTTCATGCTTCAATTCACAACCCACAAGAGACAGTCCATAGGCGTCGGAACCGGATGCAATAACTTGGGACAGACTATAATTCACTATATGAATTCAATTCATATGAAAATCCAGGGGGATGAGGTGTTATATGTTTATCATTAGTTTATCTCCATATTTCCATTGGATGGAGCTTCAAAGATTCAAAACTTGTCATCTATTCTCTTCTTAATCACAAGTTACAAAGTATGTGAATTTTCTAAAAAAAAAAACCAACCAACAACTGTTTTTCTAAACCCAGGTACCAATCCTCATAAGTCAAGGATCTATTCTGCTCTGAATAAACCCTAGACCTAAAGGCAAAACATAATTAAGCTGCATGGTTTACTAGCAAACTAACTGGTGATAAAACATTTTTAAAAAGTTTGAAGTTTCTTGTAATTTCAAGGACTGTCAGTACATTTGTTAGTTTTTCTAAGAAAAAAGGCAATTATTTCATCTTCTGCTTTAATGAATTCATGATAATTAAAAGAAAACAGTGTGTATTAAAACAATATCTCTTTATTACAATGATCTTTTCCATACCATTCAATGTATAAATCTACATGGGAAATACACAGCTAAATGCATGTAATATCTTTAAGCAATAAAGAATAATGATGCTATTAAAACAAATTTTATCTACATGTATAATGAGGAAAATTTGAAGCATGAATCATTGTGGCAATAAAAATAGCAAAGCAAAACTTTTCAGGTATAAACAGGTGATCATTAAAGTACAGCGCAAGTTGCTACACTGCTGCCAGATCTGAAATTTCAGCTTGAGATTTGTCTGTCAACCTTGGCAAGTTTGACACAGCAGTAGCCGTCAGTTTCATTTTTGAAATCTTGATCTTATAATTATTGTGGAACTGGGGATCCTTGATCAGTCCAAACATTTGATCAAACACACCCAGGCACTGATTATCCTTGTGGATTGTTCCACATACCATCACCACCACTAATCCATGTGGATCATCCTTCACCATCACTCCACCGTGGTCACAGTTGGGATTAAACAACAGATTTTCCCTGCTTACAAAGTGCAGGAACTTTTCGGACACAGCTTGCTGGCCAGTACAATTTTCCCTGGTCTCTGGTGGCCCCAGAAGAAGAACCATCAGCTTAGCATCCCCATAGAAATGCTGTGGACCGAAATCTTTTGGGATAACTCCTCTACTGGGATTATGGGAATTCAGTGAATCATAGAACCACTTTATGAAGGTCAGTCCCAGTTTATGCAGGTCTTGTTCATGAGAGGCCCCACCCACCACTGGATTCACATTTACTGTGTTATACTGGTTGTTGATGGTGAAGTTGATGGTTGGACTGTAATTTACCACTGAATGCGACTCCAACTTTACAGCGTTGAATGTGTGGCTAGCACTGGCCAGATCCCTGGAAGACAGACGACTAGAAGAGGGGGAGGCTTGTGGAGTGTAAACCTTAACCTGAATTTTAAAAAAAAAACATGATAATAAAACTTATGCCAAAAGGAACAGAATGGCTTTGTGCATTTTTTACTTTTTATGATCATTTCATCACTTCATTATATAAGTTTCATCTTTAAACTCAATTGTTTCAAAATAATTTCCGGTTTGGAGAGAGAGAGAGAGAGAGAGAGAGAGTGTTTTCAGACAGACCTGTGACTGTTTCTGTGATTGTTTCATCCATAGTGCCAAGACTTCATCAATTAGTTCTGGCTTTTTGGTGTTGACTGAGGGAGTAACATTATATTTCACTAAATATTTAAAAAGAACATCCTTGTTGATTTTTTGTCGACTCAAGAGCTCCTGTGCAGAATTAGAGAAAGTTACGATAGTTTTCAATGCCTCTGAAAGAAAATCATACATTCATATAAATATACTTTGATCGGTGAAATAAGTTATTGGTACATGCCAAATATGGGTTATAAACATAAGCAATAGTACATAATTATGAAAAATCACTTATGTCTTATTTATCAATTTTTTTTTTAGATTTTATGTACTTATGTGAAGTAATTTATAAGATTGTATATTATCTTTAAGGTACACTATATAGTATTTAGCAAAAGTTTATTAAAATTAGAAATTGACATTAACCATTGGTACTTTTTTTTATCCTCATAAAATATAACAATCATGGGGTTATACATGTACTTCGACAGTCGTCAATAACTAAACAACAACAACAACTGTACATATATTATAAAAATTAAAACAAAGAAACCCCTTTTTCAAAGAAAAAAAACAACAAATAAACACATAACTCTTTAAGAATTCTCACTTTAATAAAATGTTGTCGGTAAGTCTGCCATTACACAGCATATTCTTGAATAAGATAGAAAAGTTTTTCACTTTGAAACTATTTAAATGTTTGACTGATGTGTTTACGGAAAACACATTGCATTAAAACTAAAAAAAAAATCATATCAAATTCAGAAGCTTTAGGGTTCTTAAAATAACATGTTATTTTTCATCCAATTCATGTAA
Organism: Magallana gigas; assembly: GCF_963853765.1. Taxonomy (NCBI): domain Eukaryota; kingdom Metazoa; phylum Mollusca; class Bivalvia; order Ostreida; family Ostreidae; genus Magallana; species Magallana gigas. The sequence continues at coordinate 9,154,129 of NC_088855.1, forward strand.
ACTAGGCTATAGCTACACCTACACAACTACACAACTATACAGTAGTACATCGAGAAAACAAAATGTGCACCATTTCAGTTATCATTTGTTCATGTGTTCAGGGTTTGCTGTGATCTACAGAAAATATATGAGAGGGTTCGTCAAGCCTAAACGACTAAACGAACGTGGGGAAACGTGTCAAGCTCAAATGATATCTTTAAAGGTTGTATGGCGTTTTGTTGTACTTTCGTTTTCTAATTCTTACCTCTTCTATTCCCCCTAACAGGAATTTTTTTATTTGACACCGTGTCTGCGAGAGAATACAAATCACAATCACTCAGAACCTCTAACAGATCAATGCACCCTTTCTTTTCACTGTCAGACATCGGCATGTTCACCAGCTAGAGAAAATGAGTCACCCACATACGAACAGTTCGAGGAAATGTTTACTTTCGTTTAACTTCACTCGGAACTCCTCTTGGAAAAAGACTAATGACCCGAATGTACGGGTATTTTTTCTGATAATAAGTTCTTCAAAGACGCATTTTAAATTTTCTGCATATTGATTTATACTTTTTCACAAACTAACAATTTCAGATCTTTAACAACATTTGATAATTAATAATAATAAAAAAATTAATTAATGGAAACTATAAAAATGTAACGTAAACGGATGTTTTCTGAAAACGTATGGTACGCCAAATTTACAAAACTGGGCTAAACATAGTTTCAATGTTGTTAACTAGGTTTATCGACTGTTTTTTCATTTGCAAAACAAATTTTGCAAATCGCAAATGGTTGTTTTCAGTGTAATTAAGGGACCAGACAAATTCATGGTATCGGTATAAACATTCAGGCAAAGGAAGCTAACAATCATATTTAGTGGATATCTTGTCCATTCCGATTTCTAGTCTCCTTTTATCAAACCATGCTAAAACAGTAAGACGTACGTACAAGTGTGATGCCTATATATGGCACGCCAAATTCACAAAAATGAGCTAAACATAGTTTAACGTTTCAGAATCGTGAAACTATATTTCTAAAAGCATTAAGTATAGTTTACAGATGTGAAATATAAATTAACTGCGTTATATAAAGTTTCACAGATGATAAACAAGGTTTAACTATAGTTTACGGAAGCAAATCTATTGTTAACAATATTTCATTGTTAACTACAGTTTACGAACCGTGTTAACTATAGTTTTCATCTGCAAAACCATATTTAACGGTTGTATAAACTATAGTTTGATAATCTAAGTTTATCTGTCTGCAAATAAAGTTTACAATAGATTTTGTTGATATAGATCCACGTCTGTTAAAAATAATTTGCATTCGTTAAGTATGGTTACGAGTTGTAAATCAGTTTTACACTCGTGAAACTATATTTTTCAGATAAACTATGTTTTGCAATGGCAAATTACCTTGTACTTTTTGTAATTTTTGTTGCAACCTCACGAATATAAATGTATATCCATGGGACACAAACTTTATACAGCCTACAGGCATTGGACACATATTTTTTTCAATGCAAAATTTATGGGACATGCAGATTTTTAAAATGAATAAAATAAAACGTGATTGTGAAAAATGTCATTATATTTGACTCACTTGATTTGTGATATTTTAGTTCAACATTCTTGCATGATACTAATATGCGATAATTTTGAAATTTATATGTGACAATCGTGAGACAAATATGTGATAATCATGTGACTTTAAAAATGCAACAAACTTATAATAATAATCTTTTGCGACAATCTTGCGATTTTTATGTGATGTTATGCAACTTGCAAATTACTTGAACCCTTTGTGACCCAAGTCTCATCTTCCTGTGTCTTCGATTAACTGAATATCCCACTTGTCTATGCCATTTTAGGACAACCCTCGTATATACCTCCATGTATTTATGAGCATTGTTCAGCTTTAATAACAAGATTGTCGCATTGTAAGAAAAAAATTGTCGCATTGAAATAACAAGATTATCGCATATACATAAGACTCACTGTTTCAATGTAACACCAGAAATAAGTCAAAATAACTTTTTACAATTTATCTTGGATAATATTTTCAAGTGATAAGAATTGGTCCTAAATATTAAGAAATCCTATCAAAACAAACAAAATGTATATTGGTATATTCAAAAGTATGGAAAAAAATCTACAACCTCAACCATAATTCATATTGCTAGCCAGAAAGTTATTCAAAATACTCATAAATGAACAAATAGAAGTGTATACATAAATATATACATGTATTCTGAAGTTCAGTTAACATTTGGCCTTCTGTATCTGGAACCAGATTTTTCAATACTTTCGGATATATTTATTGCACTATTATGTTTTAAGATTGTACAACTTCTGAACATTTCAGTAAAATACATTCACTGTCAAATTTATATCACAAACCTTAAAAAAAAAAAAATAGATTCAAATCACAGACTAGATGATAAAAATATATTGATAATAAAGTATGCAAGCCTAATAAAATCTACACCGAAACTGAGTACATGATAATCACAATGCAATGCCATGAAGAAAAAGAAGCAGTGTACAACAATTCATATAAATAAATCATCTGCCTGAAATTTGTATTGAATAAGAATTCATCATATTTCTCTGCTACTGAACTATTCTATTCTACACAAAAGAGTTTACTTTGTAATCGATTTTGTAATCAATCAGTTGTACCTATCATGAAACTGTTCTCAGAACTCCCGAGTGACATTACAGCTATCAAACTCCACGATCTTGCATGTTACAAGGTTAAGACATTATATTTGTTATTTCAGTGTAGACACATAACACTGGTGCCAGGTTCCCGCTTCTTGTGATACTTATCTATTACATGTACACGGCTAGCTTTTAAAAGAGTCAATGATATTCTATGAAATATGTAACAATGTACATGTAAATGAGGTGCTTCAGCAAGAGTTATTTGCCCTTTATTGTGTAGAGACTTTCTTCATTTTCTCTATGTTACAGATGGTTGAAAAAGAAAAAAAATATTAGGTTGCATTTCTAATTTAATGAATATACATTCAATATGCCAGCTTCCCTATGGACACCCTCTAAAACCCAGCAAGTACCGTAGGCAAATTATTATAAAACCAATGTCATCATTTATACACATTTAAACCTGACAACCACATTTCAAATTACTATGTACTTGCAAATCAAAATAAAATCATCATGACAGACAGAGAGAACAAATCATATCATAAAGGAATGACCAGAACATTATGTAACAAAGGTATAAAAACTATCAGTAACAAAATTCATATCCATGCCCTATGACAGAGTTATATATGTATTACATGTGCTTACATGTACAACCTAAACAGCAGTTCTACTGAATAATTTACATCTACTGCCTGCATAACATGATTGCAGATTGTCAAGTCTCCTTTAAAGATTTCTTATTTATCAGCTACATGCTGTCTATAAGTCTATTTACATGTATTAGCCTCTCCAAGACATTGTTTACTTCTTATTGACTATATTATATGCCACAGCAGCTGCTATACCAACAGCAAGTGCCCCCACAACAAACGGGGAAGACTTCTTCAGTTTACGTAGAATAAACAGCCGTGGGATGCCAGCAATCCCCGCCCTGACTTGCTGAACACTCTTCCTGGTCCCTAGCCTCTTGAAGTAGCTGTATAGAAGAGGGCGAACCTCCGGGGTGAAGTATCGCTCAGCTAGTCCGAGGAATGATATCCTGTCTAGAAGAGTGGTCAGAGCAATGTCCGCTGCCGTAAAGCGTGGCCCCACCAACCAAGGATCACTGACACCCTGCTCTGTAAAATATCACAGCATGAATACACACTGTTGTCCAGATCAAATGATTGCTCTATGCTGTTGATCAAGGAAAACCAATTCAAACAAATAATCTTACTAAAGTTACTTACAGCATTTATTTTAAAAATCGTAGCCAACAGTCTGATAAGGCCAGCATTAGGTTTTTTTTTTGTTTCTTATCGATAATTGTTGTTCTAATAACATTCAATATCATTATTGTGATTGACATAATTAATTTGAACTATCTGTATAATCCTTAGAAGTACAAAAATTATACAAACTTTGAATGAGTCTGTTTAAGTATACGTGCATCAAACAAGCTTTCTTTTTTTTTTATTGTTGTCCTAAACTCAAATTTATGATAATTAAGTTTCCATTGTGATAAAATCTTCACTTACCTTCTATAACTTTTTTCAGTGTCCTTTCCATTTCATCAAAAGTTTTTTCCAAATCATTCAATACCTGAACAACAAGTTCTCTGTTCTGATAATTTTGCTGAAAATTGAAGGCAGATTCAATCTTCACATTGTAAGCATCACGAAGATCTGGATATTTGTCAGCTAAAGCTGTTATATTTTTCTTTATTTCATCATATCGTTTTCCAAGAGAACCTGAAAATGCAAGCAGAATCAAAATAACCATTTTTCCCACAGAAAGTACCGGTACCAGTAATATGATGCATAAGAAAGAAAGAAATTTTTACAATAAATGGATATCAAATGATTTAATGCAAAATGTGTTGAAAAACCATTTGGTAGCTATAGAGTATACCAGGTACATGTAATTAAATTCAACTTATCTTACTTCACAATACAGTGAACACTTTATAATTGTTTGTCCCATTATTTTTATTTTTTTAGACTGAAAATACTAGCTTAGTATGATAAAATACTTCAGAAATTCTAATGTTACAGTAGGAAGATAGCTAATACTCTTTCATATTCATGCTAGTAGGTAAATGGACAAATGTATTTAATGCAAAACAATGTTATTTTCACTGTTTACTATAGTTTCCGACTTAAATGATGAAAATTAATGGTTTTAATCTAAAACCTAGTGAACAAGGGCACTGCTAAGCCGAACATCCCCTCACGACTTGAATTATTGTGTAGGGGATGCACTAATAAAGAATATAGAGTTATGAAGCATCCAAGCTTGTAATTTACATCAGAGTAAATATAAAATATGACATGAGTATTCATCTCCTTAAAACCACTTTGAATTCACAATATTCCTTATCCCTATCCCCAATCTGTTTGGTGTATACATTGGGGAGGAGGGAGGGGGTTACATTTAAATGGTTGTCCCTACTCCTAGAAGAAACACAATACATATGCTTATTGCTATCAAATTTAATGATTTAGCTTCATTTTTTAATATACATGATTTTATAAGTATAAATAAACAATTTGTGTAAGCAAATTTATATATCATAATGAAACGTAGCAGAAGAGTCGGCCCTGATGGAAAATTAAAGTTGGTATGTCGCATGTCAACCCAAAATAATAGATATGCAGCTATTGATATAAAATGATTTTCTGATGATAAATAAGCAATATTTGTAAAAGTCCCTTCTAAATCTTGGACTAGGTAGGGCCTAGTACCATTCTTCAGGTTGGGATCAATTGCCAAAATGGGATAAAATAGCCCGTTTGGGTTATAAGAGCCCAAATAGATCATTAATTTTAAGTGCAAAAAACTGAATTTTTGGAAATAAATCCCCATTAATGTATATCAAATGCAACAACTTTTGTTAGCAGGTTTTCCTATAAGCCTATAATTTGTAGGATTGATCCCCAAGAAGTTTCGGATATACTGAAGGATCAATCTCCGTAATAGTATGGTTACAGAAAAATTTCTTCACCAAAAGTTGTTACATTTCATCTATTCTAATGTGGATTTACCATATTTTCTTTTTTTTTTGCACTTCAAATGAATATCCCATTTGGGATATTATATCCCAAAAAGGCTATACTTATATATATCTGATTTGAGTGACTGGTCCCAACCTATTCAAAGTAATACAGGGAAAATTGTCCAAAATTTGGCCTCTCCTTAAAATGTAAATCTCTTGCCTGCTTCAACTTTTAACTGTGGATATTCTACAAACCCTCCATTACTACAAAAGTTTTTTTACCTTCACTAGATCTAAATAAAAAAAATATCAAGTTGCTGATTTAATCTACCTCCTCTTCCCTTTACTTTAGTTTCACAGTAGTGAAGCGGAAGTAGTCGCACACAAAACTTCTGTATAAAATGGTGTTATTTTAACAATTTTAAAAAGTATGTAACCAATTGATTTGAAAATAAATAGGGATTGTCCTAGCTTTTACCATGCCAAATAAGTGTATGAAGTTTGATAAATATATGCACAAGGGTTTTCCTTGAATCTTGCTTACGAGCTGGAGAAGAAACACATACACATATATACATACACACATGCACAGCAGCAATGGTATATCCCCATTGCAACAAGTTCTGCGGAGGGGGGGGGATAAAAATTATTCCTATAAACTACTGCACCTTTCATTCCTTGTGCCATTGGATGAAGGCCTGACTTGGACAAATCCTGGAAGTTGACTACCCCAAAAGTAACAATTTCCACCTTCACAGCATTAATCAATTTCCATAAACGAGTCACTTCTTTACCAACCAGAGAACTTTCATCAGGGATCAATGTAGAACCTAGAAATAAGGTCAACTTCAATAAAGTCATCGAAGAACTGATATTTGAAAAACATGTAGCAATAATCTACATTTTTTCAAGCTATCAAAAGTATAACATATTTGTATCTATTTTCAGTGTGCTATACTGGTGATTTTGGAAGGGCAGTTATGGGTTGCAGTATCATTTTTAGAATTCTTGAGAGGTAGTGCATAGTAACTTAGTAGTAACTTAGGATTTCAATTGTAACAAAATTAAATACCAATTATTCTTCATTTTTTATATGATTCAGAATTTAATACGTTTTTAAAAATTCTCATTCACATATCTAATCCCTGCATGAGAACGAAAACACAGGTAATCTAAATTTTAACAGTATATATAGTTCATAAACACATAACACAATGCTTATGAGGTAAAATCAAACTGTCCCATGAGTCTAAATTTTGTAAATTACTCTTTTTACCTGTATGTATCTTTCTCCCACATATCTAATCACTGCATTAGAATACACTTTTTACCTGTATGTACATTTTCATCCACATATCTAATCACTGCATCAGATTCGATGATGACCTTCTTTCCATCTGTCAGCACTGGCACCTGGCCGGCAGGATTCATCCTCATATAGGTGGGGTCATTCTGGTCCCCAGAGTGAATAAACACCACCTTGTGTTTGAATTTTGCATTCTTTTCATAGAGAGCTAAAAGAGCCTACAATAAAAAGATTTTAGGCTTTATTACATACATGTACATGTATATAGACAGTCAAAGACACTGAAATATTTGAATCCTTTATTTTTTAACAATGCATGTACATGTTAATTTCTAATCAAGGAATAACTGTCTATATTTTCATTGGTGTATAATATGTTTATATAAATTAATTGTAACCATAACAACTGATTTGCATAAAGGGTAAATGTTATCAAATCAAGGAATATCTCAATCATGTACATATTCAAAAAGGTACTGAAATCATATACAGAATAGTAGAACTGATCTCTCCCAACAATGCCCAAGTTACTGTAATCTTTTCTGCAATTAATTGGTAAACAATTTTCAATGTAGAAACAAATACCTGCCAAAGAAAAACAATTAATTTGGATAGAAGGGAAAAAAATCCAAAATATCCCAAGAAATGATAAGTATAAAAGCAGCAAATAAGATTTTTCCATTTGGAAGTTCTATCAATATCACAATTCCTCAATATTTTTCAGTGTTATCACCCAATAAATTTAATTAATAGAATGATGCATAATATCTGTAGATTTGGTATATTTAGCATTCTCCAACCTGCCAACATTAAACATGTTAAACGATGGAAGAGAACTCTGGGCTAATTGGGAATGATCCATACATGCCAACTATCCCGATTTTTGCGGGATTCTCCCGATTTCACGTCATCAAAAATACAAATCCCGATATCCCGATCGGGATTGTCAAAATACCCCGAAATCCCGATTCTTAAAAAATCCAACCCGTTTTACGACAATAATTCACGATTTCCATCTAAAATTTCAAATCCCGCGCTGCTTGTCTACGCTAACCAATCAAAAAGCGGGATTATGACCGCCATTGCTGTTTACCTGTATCGCGTGTGTGTATATGATACTATATGGGGATGTGTGAATTGGTGTAAATACCTGTACTGTTTTGATAGTAATTAATCGGGAAGTATCGGGATGAACAGCAAAATGCCACACTTTAAGTTTTTACACAAACTTGGACAAGAATGGGGTTACACCACCAAAGAAAACGAAACTTTTATCCCAATATCGGGAGGCAGATTCCCGATTTTCGGGATGACTATCGGGATCGTAATTGGATGACAACCATGTATATTGCCGTGCAACAGGTATGTTTAATTTATATATAGTACAATTGAATATATTTATTAGCAGGGTACATTTTATTGTGTACACATGACACTATTATAGGAGAGATTGACAGCTAATACATTATCTACAAGAAGAATAGATATGTTAAACTTTATGAGTAACAATTCTTTATTTTTATTTTGAGGGATTTTAGGGTAGACCATGGTGGAATGAATGATGTTACAAAGAACATGAAAACAGCCATCCATCAAGCCACCTGCTGCTACCAACTTCTTTGTGAAATCAAAATTGGAGCAAGATGAAGGTATTACTAAATTTTTTAATAAGCTAATATATAATATCTATATATAAACAATTATAAGTCAGGAAAAAAATTATAAATACTTTCTTCCACTTTTTATAGCAACTTGACCCATAAATGCTTTTTAATATTTAATTAAATTAATTATTCATTTTATTTTGTAGATGTCACAAGAGCAGAGCTAGGTCCTGTTTGCCAACTGCGTGCAGAACTTAGTGCTTTTTGAACTGCTATACCATACTATTTCTTGTTTGTTGAGATTTTAAAGATTGATTTTAATTAATAAAGATTGATTTAATATATGAAAAAAGTTATGTACTTTATTTATGATTTCATTTGAAAGAGGAGATTGTTTGATAAACACATTAGGAATAATGTTAAATAGATAAAGAAACAGATGACTTTCTAAGAGTTCAATTGTTTATACAAAGCAATTACACGACAAAATGCCGCGAAATTTCCTTCTAGGAAAATGTCGTCGCGCGTAAAATCCCCCATGGAGATTTTCAAAAGTTGGCATGTATGGGAATTGTACCAATCTGATTAAAATCCAGATCTCTACATAAGCGCACAGTGCAGATAGCGCTTCTGTAGTGATCTGTATTTTAATCAGATTGGAATTGTACATGTATTGGGAAATGTGTGTTCTGAATATTTATATTTCTCTCCTGATAAAATGAATAAAGCTCATTAAATAAGCTTATTGAATATTTCTACATATAAATATAAAATATCTAGTATTCATTTAAATTACACATAAAAGTGTTTATCGCCCATGAAATTATTATACTGTTATAAGGTGACTTTCTGGGACGATTACGCAATACACGTGTCATGAATTTGTAAAATGGGTGAAAATTTTATCTTTGATAAATTCCTAATATCCTACCCTCTGTGAATAATAGGATGCTGGAAAGTAATACAGCGTTAGGTCGCTCATCGTCCGTGTAACTGCAGGCGCTTGTGAAGTTGTGTCAAATATATTGCCCGACTAAGTAAATTCGGGCGGGAACGGAGCGTTTCAACCCAAGATGTTTCGACCTTAGATGTTTCGATTTATATAATTAAAAACGCGGCACTCGAACAGATTTCTTAAAACAACATGATAAGTTTATCATTACAAAATAATGAATAATTAATGAATCAGATATGTAACATGTAACATTGTTTTTGAAGGGGACAGACTTATCCTAGTAAATCTTGACAAGCAAAAAAAAAAAAAAAAAAAAAAAGGGGGGGGGGCGATGGGCGATCGAAGTAAAACTTCTGCATGTATTTTAAAGTTAATTTTTAAAATTTACTTTCTTTTTCTTTTTCTTTGACCTGCTCCTTAAAAAAAGGGGAACAACTCCTCCAAAACTCGATTTTCTACATGTAGATGATGACTGCATCCGACTCGATATGTCTTCGAAATATATATAATTATGTAGTGCATGCATAATAAACTAAAAAAGTCTGGATGACGACTGTGAATAGGGCATCGTCAGACAACCTGCAATCTGATTACAACTATAGTTAACGAACCGTAAACTATAGTTAACAACCAAAAATCATAGTATATCGACTGTGAAACTATGTTCAGCTCATTTTCGTGAATTTGGCTGTCATAGGTTAACGTTGGTGTCATAAAAATTTGAATGATCCAGAAATTAAGAAACGTTTATTCAAGAATGATGTTTAAATTGTATATTGATTAATGTTGCACTGTCGTCAAATGAATTTGAGATAGATTAGTAAGTACCTTTTGTTTTGATATCAATTTATAGTCCTAGTGAACCCAATATGCTACAAATTCGATTAGTGTAACTTGTTTATGTAAAGCGGAAGAGATCAGAAACCATTGACTTAATTGGGAAGATGAGTTTTGGGATTCGTGATGTTTATATGGTTTTAAAATTAAGCAATGTATTTGTTTAAAATATATTTTCCCTAAAAGCTGTTGTAGCAAGGAATGATTTGCCGTTAGAAAAATCCAAATGTGATGATGCATGCAATCGTGGATCTCAGGGGTGGGGGCGTGGGAGAGACCGAACCTCCCCCTAGAAAATTGAAACTTATTAAATTGGCTTTGTAAATTAACCGAAAAAAGGCCTCGATCCAACCTCCAACCCCTCACCGACGAACACAATTTCCCCTCGAATCGGATTCACCACCCTCCCGATAAAATAATCTGGATCCGCGCATGTGATACATGTATGGGACGTGCCTATTTTATACACGTTGAATAATAAATCCCTCATGGCAATAAAGACCGTGATGAATTTTTTCTTACAAGTTATTTTTATAGATTTATATAGAGGATATCATTTCTAATTAGTCATGGTTTGACAATATGAACGTATGTTTTATTATCAATCGCCCCACCCCCCACATCCTTTTATAAATGTTCTAGATTCGCGCTTTGTTTAATAACCCATTATAAACATGTTCAAATTAACCTTCTGTTCTCATGTTATCTATGGTTAATCTTTTTCCTTGATTGCCAAAATGTAGGGCAGTAGACTACTATTTATATTCAGTGAACTTTAATTGACAAAATCTGTAATTCTCGAGATCCAACCTTATTTTCATATCAATTTTTTTACCTACTCCCCCCAAAAAGGGAGGGGCAACTCCATAATAATTCAATTTAATTTTTATATGTAAATTAAAAAAAATTACTTGCTGCGAGAAAAAGTGTGTGTGTGTGGGGGAGAAGGGCAGGCCCCCCTTGCCCCCCCCCCCCCCATGCTACGTCCCTGAAAATGACCCTAAGGCCATAATATCTACGATGTAATCCAAGTATTTTACAGCAATTTGGGTCATTTTTCTATGTAAAAAATGACCCCTTTTCAATATTATATGGGGGTCACTTTCCGTCATTACACTAGCCTAATCAAAAGTAACTCACTCCGAAATGATACACATGAAACTACAAAGGACCTCGTATTCTTATAAAGTGGAAAACATTAATCTTATTTGTTGATTTTCATCTTATAAAAAAATAACTCCCATCGAGGGCGAAAAACTCCTCTGTCCAATGGGGAACTGGGAAACTTAATTTATTGCTCAGTCATGATATTAATTAAGTTTTTATCAGTTGATCTGATTATTACGCCACGCTTAAAAAATACAAGGAAGAAGTACGCAGTCTATAGTGCTAATCGATGACAGTTTTTAAAGAACCGTATCATTATGTCTTGAATTTTACGTGCACAAATTTTTGGCATTTAAACGACTTGATATGAAACACATGTAAGGTACGTATTGTAATTTTGTCAACTAAATGTTTTTTTCAGATGTATTGCTGTTGCTAACAAACAGAAAACAATGAAATGTGTTAAAAATCAACGATTTCATAGATTATTAAGTTATTCTCTCCCCCCAAAAGATACTTTTAAACATATGACAGGTACTCATAAATAACTCAATACCGTACAGTAGTTTGGGCTATCTGTTTTGATGACATGGGGGGGGGGGGTTATTACGAAAGCCCGTTAATAGCACTTTTGTACGTAGAAATAAATTTTCAGGTCAAATAATGCGAATTTCATGGGCTATCACACTAAGGACAATAAAAATTATTTGGTAATAGAGACAAGCCAACTCCAAACAGACATTTTTTGGAGAGAGGACGCAAACACAATTTTTAAAAACCGCAATACGCTTATCATAAAGATTTATCATATGAGTTGAAACCCTCTGATCTAGGCGGATTTTCAAACTTAACCCTTATTCTAAAGGAAATCAGAAGTACCAATATCTGCGAATGCCTATTATTTTAATTAAAGAATGACTTAAGAATTACGTTTACTCAGGGGCGAAATAAAATCCACTAATAGGAACGAAAAACTACTTATTGTTCATTGTAGCCCCACTATTGTGGTGCTATTTTTCACTTTCAAATAACTAGGTCAATGACCTACTTTTTCTGCTAGTGACCTCTAAATGTTTTTTGATAAAATCGTCAAAAGGACTATATATGGTTTGAGCCTAAAATGGCCCCCTAAAATGAACATTGTCATTTTACTGTAATTCTTTGTTTTATTTGTACAAATATACATTTGAAGTTTTTTCATAATTTTCATTTTGATTTTAGTGCCCACAATTTAAAAATATGACATCATAAAGTTTACCTTTTCCCGCCATTTTCTAATTTTTAGCATAAAACGGCCTGTTTTGAGGCAGTTTTTCTTTAATGAAACATTGAGCGACTGCTTGAACAAACAAAATATTTTCACCAAAGATGTATCTTTCCAATACTTATAAGTGACAAAAAGTTCGTTCTTGTTCAAAGAGTCGCTCTATATTTCCCATTCGAAAAAAGATAAGAAAAATGTCAATTTTTGGTTGATTTTGATTGAATTATAAAAATAGCGTCACTTCTGACGTCATATACTGCCAGTGAGTGCATATAAATCAAATAAATAGGTGAAAAACATATTTCATGTCCACTCTTTTATAAAATAACACAAGAAGTTAATGTACCTGAATCATTTTAAAAATAGCGAATTTTGGGGGCCAAATTTGACTAATATCATATATAATTCTTTGTCAAAATTGTCCAACATTTTCAAGGTTTTCTTTATTTTTTAATTATTAAAAATGATAAAACAATTTGTAGATTGGGAAATGATAAAATACGAATAGCTTTACTAATTTTATATTTGAATGAATCGTTTCAAGCTCATATCTTAAGTTTAATTTAGTCCGAATTTCCTCTATCAATTTCTAAAATTGTACCAATTTTGGATCGAGTTTTACAAAAAACTGACTAATAGGAGCTCCAAACCATTGATTGCCTAAAACTGTTTTTATTGTCTGTATTATGTTGTCATTAACATTATATAAGGTCAATGATCAAAATTTCGAGATATTTTATCTTGAATCGATTTTATGTATTTTAAAGATTTTTCCAATCGCGTGCCAGCCAGTGATATAAATTTATAGACGAGTAAATACAACCAGAAAATATGTAAAATGATATGAAAAAACACATAAAAACTTAACTATTGCAATTACATTGCAACGAAAAGTTTTTAAGAGAAAATAAGAAAATGAAAAAATTAGTCCGAATTTCCTCTGTTTCAATTTTCATCTACCTTTGTCGGAGCATATCTTCCTCAAATAAATAAATCACGGATATCAATATCGATATTTGTTAATAACGTTGTTATTTCGAGTTTTTAAAACAACTTTGGACTTCAGATATTGAACTTAGTAAAAATATTTTTTTAAAATCTCAAACCCTGAGTAAACGTAATCCTTAAGGACACCAACGATCAACAATTTCATGTAAAACGTGTATAAAGACAATAACATAATTATAGAACTTACTATACTATCATGATCTGTAAACATGATATAATTGTATTTTTATAATGATTTTGTTTGATTAAGAATGATAAGGGGATACAATTAGGCTTAAATTTAAAGTAAAACGTCTTCTGTAGAATGTGATAGCTATTAGTTTTTATGTATGTTATGTTATGACAAAAGTAAAATATTGTTCAAGATCAACACATAAGCGATAATTCGTTTATAGCATCAGGGAAACTTCTCTTTATTACTAATCATTCAGAACCCGGCATGAAAAGCTTCACATTGCTAAAGAAACTATTCTTTCTTCTGCCAAATTTGTATAAGATTTGTCTACATAGGTATTACGATAGATGATGAAGTTGAAATAAAAATGGCTAAAGCCAGAGAATGGTCATCTTTTGTGATGGACGATGTACTGCAAAGCAAAGAAAAGATGGAGGAAAAACTTAAAGTGCTACAAGAAGATTTAGAAGAGGAATTTGACGTAAACGAAGAGAAGATTTTTGTCAATAATTTTATTTCCTATCTGCATTGGAGATGAGGAGACAGAGAAGAAGCATTTGCTGCCTCAAAGCGTGCTTTAGAGCTAGAGGAAGAACCAAATTTGGTTAATCGTTGCAATGAAGTATTATTCCATATCGAACTTGAAAAGCATTACTGTTCGAAGAAACTTTTAGATGAAATCTACGAAAAAATTAAAAACAAAAGGCTACAGTTTCGAGCTACTGCAGAAATTGGTTATTGTTATTCCCGGCTGGGTCCGCCACGCCACGAAAAAGCAGTGCAGCTATTCCAGAGAGCCATGCAAGGTATAGCACCAGAGAGGAATTTACTTTGGGAGTTTCGCCTTGCATTAACTTTACGCAGACAGTCGCATTTTTTTCAGATGACAACGGCAGAAAACTATAGACCTGAAGAAAAAAAGGAAGAAGCCGCCCGTCTGTTCTATGAGATTTTGAAATTTCCCACTGACGAATATTGTCGTATAAAAGCAAGATCATGGTGTGAGATGAGCAGAACCTTATTCAAAGGAAAGAATTTGTTTGAAATCATACACACAGATAAGGAAAAAACGATGAAAATAGATGAAAAGCGATGTTTCGAGGAAGCAATGAAGTTGTGTCCCGATGATTATTTCGTCCTACAGGAGTATGGAATTCATCTAAGGTACATAGAAAAGATGGAAGAATCGAAAGAAATGTTAAAGAAAGCTATACAATTGAGAGACACGAATTTTGGTAGACATCATTTGGCACTGACTCTTCAGAAAATGGTGGAGTCAGTCCTGTATATGTCTAGCATGCCAGAAGCCGCAGTGTCTCTTGATGTTGAACAGACAGAAATTGAATCAAAGTCAGATACCACAGACTTAAAACTTATTTTCATTTCCAACAGAAAATCGCCAAGATCAGTGTGTGTTTCTCGAGACAATCCGTTGCTGTTGCAAGCAGTGGAACACCTTCAAAAGGCAATTGAAATGTGCCAAGGGTTTGACGTTGCAAGGTATGATTTGGGGTTAACATACCGAATGCTAGACAAACCGGACGATGCTCTGAGAAGTTTTTCTTTCATCACATCCAATAATTGTGGGAAACCATCTGAATACCCGATGTCTTTAATTAACGCATACGAACAACAAGCAATCTGCAAATTAGATTTAATATCGAAAGAAACTGACCCCAAGAGGAAGGAAGAACTACAATACGACGCCAAAAAATCCTTGTGGAAGGCGCTTTCTATAACATCGGGGTTTATTTGGGCTATACCATTGCTGAAAACAACAAACCAGTGTTTTTTAATTCTTAAAGAGTTACTGCAAAACGAAGAGAAATCTTTCAGTACATGTAAAGAGCTTGCAACATTACACGAATTGCTAGGTTATGACGAAGAGTCTATCAAATTTCACAGAGAGATAGCCGACATGGAATGCAATTCAACAACAGTAAAAGAACTTGCACAAAGCTACATAAGGGTAGGAGATTTCGAGAATGCCATATGTACACTGGCATTACTTAAAGGCGAAAAAGAGTGGGATACTTCATTCAAATTAATTTTTGTGAATACATGTTTAGATGGAGCCAAGGATTCGTTGATGAAGCATGATTTAGAAATGGCAAAGATTAGATTTCTAAACGCATACACAGCTATATTTTTTCAACACATTGTATCGGCTTCCAAAGAGGAACAAAATGTACGCGGGCATGTTAAGGCTTCCCGATGCGATATGTAGAAAGTCACTTGTCTGTACTTCATACGATATGACGTCATAATTAACTTTGACGTCACGATCTGCATTCCTGTCGATAGTTCTCAGGGAAAGTATCTTAACGTTAAAAGTGAATTATATCAAACCAGTATAATACCGCATGTTTCCTTTATATAGATGCTGCAGTTAATTCTAGACGTACAGAATTCATTCATATTAAAAACCAGTATCGAATAATCGGCAGTTTTAAAGCTTCGTTTTAAGTAAAAGACTATTTATAAACTAGTGGTTTGGAGACTCTCCCTGCTACGTGTAAACAACTGAATGAAGAAATTTTAATGCATGTAAAACCAGCTTGGCGCAGGTGAAAGATCAACACAATTTTAGAATATTTTACGTAAAATTGGTAGAGAATATAAGTACCAATGTGAATCGTGCTGCGGAAACCTACGGATTTACCCCAATTTTTTGTAAATCGCTTTTGATTAGTAAAAATGTGCATTATTTTGATGATTTTGTGGAATGTTTCAACAATATCTTCTATAAACGAAATATCTATTTCTTTCCCAAGCAAGAACTTCAAAGTTTATGACTTAACAAATGATTTTTCTTTAAAATATGCATGATTTAATGTCATTAATCACCTGCGCCGATGCGTTTTAACTAGATCATTTGCAATATTAGGATTCGCCTGTCACGTGATTACGAAGTACATATGACGTCACAAAAATGCATCAAATATAATGTTTAACATCGATGTCAATAAATGTAACATAGATTTAAAGAAATACTCCCGGTAAAATTATTTTTGCCATGATTCAAATAATATCGTTTTCCAGCCGTATTTTAGCATCGGGACGCCTTAACAATGCTGCGTATCGACTTCCAAAAAGGAACAAAATGCATTGGCTTCCAAAGAAGAACAAAAGGTATTGACTTCCAGAGATAAGCAAAATATACCAGCTTCCAAAGAGGAACTAATAATATCGATCTCCAAAAAGGACCAAAATTTACTGGCTTCAAAAGAGGAGAAAAATGTTTCGACTTTCAGAGAGGAGCAATATGTACAAGCTTTCAAAGAGGAACAACATAATTCGACTTTGAACAAAGAACAACATATATCAGCTTTCAACAAGGAACAAAATGCACCGGCTTTCAATGAGGAACAAAATGTGTCGACTTTAAAAGAGAAACACGATGATAATACACTCGATATTCTCGTTTTGCATAGCTGTGGTGAAGATAGCTGTCACTACCTCAACTTTGTCCAGTCTACATTACTATCATTTGTGCAGTTGAAATATGCCATCAACGATAACGATTGCCTTCCATTTCGTCGAAGAATTGATTATCTGATCGAAGAAATGCGTAAATCCCGGTGTATATTAATAATTCAGCATGAAAATAGTGAAGTTGTCGTTACCAAGTATGATTTCATAGATCAAGCATTGAAAATAGCGTTAGTAAAGCACCAAACAAAAACTCTCAAAATCAGGAAAGAAGGAGTAGATCAAGATGAACTAGTATGTAAAGAAGTAATCCTCTCGTGTGATTTGGATGAAAATTTCAATACTGAAAGAAGCCAACGTCTGCAAGGTGATTTGTTTTCTGATGTGCTAAAGAAAGTATCAGAAATGTAAAGAGGGAATATTTGTTATTAACAATTCTGATATGTTTATGGTTGGTTGTGCGACAAAAAAAACATTTATAACCATATATATATATATATATATATATATATATATATATATATATATATATATATATATATATATATATATATATATATATAATAGCACTAAAAATAACCAACGACACGAGCAATAAAGTAAAATATTGTCAAATTTTCGGGACAACCCGTCCCTTCTTCAGGACAACAAAATAACAACTACATAAGAAAGAAGAAAAACATCTACAAAACTAGCACTAAACTACAAACTAAAAAATATATAAAAACTAGATAATTATGTGGTCTTTTACAGGGCCAATCTTCCCTACAAACTTTCACTACGAATTATCTTACTAGTACAACTTAATTAACAACAACCCCCAATTAGCAAGTTAATTCGTTCGCGTTATCTTTCAGCACTTCTTCACGGACCGTCCTCTGCGTCGGACGGGGTTTTTCTTTCTCGAGCTCTCAATCTTAAATACAAAGATGTAGCTGCCACGTTTTGATCCGGTGTTTATACATTATCTAGTTTTTATATATTATTTAATTTGTAGTTTAGTGCTAGTTTTGTAGATGTTTTTCTTCTTTCTTATGTAGTTTTTATTTTGTTGTCCTGAAGAAGGGACGGGTTGTTCCGAAAATTTGACAATATTTTACTTTATTGTTCGTGTCTCGGTTATTTGCTTTTTTATATCTCATCTGATAACCGTGTATCTTTTGATCCGACACTTTAGATAACGAGTGTTGTTGGTTTGCTAGTGCTTCTTATATATATATATATATATATATATATATATATATATATATATATATATATATATATATATATATATATATATATATATATATATCTATCTATCTATCTATCTATCTATCTATCTATCTATAAGCGATTGTTGTTTATGTTGTGTCGATTAAAAACAATTTGGATCCAACCCGCTTTTAGTAATTTGTTTGCGTGTGAAAATACATGAACACATTCTTTTTACGATACATTATTATAAGCTCACCTGAGCTGAAAGCTGAAGTGAGCTTTTCTGATTACAGTTTGTCCGTCGTCCGTCTGTCCGTCCGTCTGTAAACTTTTCGCATTTTAAACTTCTTCTCTAAAACCGCTTATCCAATTTCAACCAAATTTGGCACAAAGCATTCTTATGGTAAGGCAAATATAAATTGCAGAAATGAAAGACCTGCTGAGAAAACCTCGAAACTGTAGAAAAAGGTGTGGGTGCATTTTTAAAAATCTTCTTCTCAAGAACTTCTGAGTCCAATTCAACGTAGATTAGCATAAATTATCCTTATGGGAAGGAAAATATAAATTGCAAAAATTAAGGGCTAATTCTGTTTCATATTTGGGTAATTTACGGAAATGATAATAAGACAGAGAGAATGAGGGTCAATCAGTTTAACTTCGGGTTCGGTTTTCCATATCTAAAAACCTTATTTAAAACAAAGAAACGGCCATTTTGAACGTATAAGAAATGGGTCAATCTGACAAGAAGAAAAACATCTACAAAACTAGCACTAAACTACAAACTAAAAAATATATAAAAACTAGATAATTATGTGGTCTTTTACAGGGCCAATCTTCCCTACAAACTTTCACTACGAATTATCTTACTAGTACAACTTAATTAACAACAACCCCCAATTAGCAAGTTAATTCGTTCGCGTTATCTTTCAGCACTTCTTCACGGACCGTCCTCTGCGTCGGACGGGGTTTTTCTTTCTCGAGCTCTCAATCTTAAATACAAAGATGTAGCTGCCACGTTTTGATCCGGTGTTTATACATTATCTAGTTTTTATATATTATTTAATTTGTAGTTTAGTGCTAGTTTTGTAGATGTTTTTCTTCTTTCTTATGTAGTTTTTATTTTGTTGTCCTGAAGAAGGGACGGGTTGTTCCGAAAATTTGACAATATTTTACTTTATTGTTCGTGTCTCGGTTATTTGCTTTTTTATATCTCATCTGATAACCGTGTATCTTTTGATCCGACACTTTAGATAACGAGTGTTGTTGGTTTGCTAGTGCTTCTTATATATATATATATATATATATATATATATATATATATATATATATATATATATCTATATATATATATATATATATATATATATATCTATATCTATCTATCTATCTATCTATCTATCTATCTATCTATCTATCTATAAGCGATTGTTGTTTATGTTGTGTCGATTAAAAACAATTTGGATCCAACCCGCTTTTAGTAATTTGTTTGCGTGTGAAAATACATGAACACATTCTTTTTACGATACATTATTATAAGCTCACCTGAGCTGAAAGCTGAAGTGAGCTTTTCTGATTACAGTTTGTCCGTCGTCCGTCTGTCCGTCCGTCTGTAAACTTTTCGCATTTTAAACTTCTTCTCTAAAACCGCTTATCCAATTTCAACCAAATTTGGCACAAAGCATTCTTATGGTAAGGCAAATATAAATTGCAGAAATGAAAGACCTGCTGAGAAAACCTCGAAACTGTAGAAAAAGGTGTGGGTGCATTTTTAAAAATCTTCTTCTCAAGAACTTCTGAGTCAAATTCAACGTAGATTAGCATAAATTATCCTTATGGGAAGGAAAATATAAATTGCAAAAATTAAGGGCTAATTCTGTTTCATATTTGGGTAATTTACGGAAATGATAATAAGACAGAGAGAATGAGGGTCAATCAGTTTAACTTCGGGTTCGGTTTTCCATATCTAAAAAACTTATTTAAAACAAAGAAACGGCCATTTTGAACGTATAAGAAATGGGTCAATCTGACAAAGATGAAATTGGCTGTTGTGGAACAGTTTGCGTGCGAAAGGAATATTTGAAACGTGCAAGATACATAAATGCCGATTTTGTGGAGTAAATTGAGATTAAATATTCCAATGCGTTGACATTTTCACCTTTGACGGTAATTTTAGCTTGTTTTGATTTTTGTTTCGTTTTCATGAATCACGGTTTGTAACTTAGGGGAACTATCGCCTGTATTTTGTAATTTTTAAGTACCAATCAAATATAGACATCGGAAAGTACATGTAAGACAGCTGACTGTTACTTGCGGAAAATAAGATACATTAACAGGTACGATACTTTAACAACTAAAATACAAATTCTAATGGTAATACGGTATTTTTTGTTTTTGCGTAATAGTTCATTACTGTAATGTGTTTTAGGCTAGTTGTAAGTAAGTTCTCGTCTATTCAGTCTAAACAGAGATTAATTTTGCTGATGGAAATACTAAGTGCGTGTACATGTAGCAGAGACATAAAAATTGTTGGCTCACCTGAGGTGAAATATCACAGGCGCTTGTTTAATACAGGAGGTCTATTAACTATACACAATATTGTGTATAGTTATTAGACCTCCTGTATGAAACAAGCACCTGTGTAAAATATACAGAGAAATATCTTTAAAAATATCCTTCTCAAAAATCAATCGGCCAAAAAAGCTGTAACTTGTGTGGAAGCATCCTCAAGTAGTGTAGATTCAAGCTTGTCCAAACCATGATCCCCGGGGGTACGGTGGGGCCCCAATGGGGGATCAAATTTTTAGATACAAATGTATAGAGAAAAATCATTAATAAAAATCTTCTTTTCAAAAACCAGTTAGCCAGAAAAGCTGGAACTGTGGAAGCATCTTCAGGTAGTGTAGATTCAATTTTTTTTTCAATTCAAGATCCCCGGGGGTAAGGTTGGGCCACAATGGGGGGTCGAAATTTTTACATAGTAATACATAGAGAAAAATCTTTAAAAAAATTTCTTCTCAAAAACCAATTGGCCAGAAAAGCTGTAACTTGTGTGGAAACATCCTCAGGTAGTGTTGATTCATTCTAGTTTTTTTTTAAACCATGATTTCAGGGGATAGGGTGGGGCCACGTTGTGGGGGGGGGGGGGGGTCAAATTATGGTGGTGCGTGTAATTCGGTATTATCTCTACGTAATAGTTGATTAATGCAACATGTTCTATTAAGATGTTCAGCAATTTCAATCTAAACGGAGATTATTCTCGCTGCTAGAAATATATAACTAAAGTATATATATGATGAATAATAAATTGAGTTTTCTCTTTGTTTTAGTGCAGTTTTCTCTTGTTTTAATTGTTTACAAATTCCTATAAATTTACTAACCTGAGAGTCAAGCTTCGAGTAATAAACAAGATACAGAGCTTTGCGCACAATGCTACATGTACTATATGTTTGTACACAAAGCTGAGGTCATCCTTTAGTTTGTTTATTTTTAAATGCAGCTATGCTGAATAGGAAATACCAAGTTTAAAATTCTTAAGTTGAATGTAATAAACTCATGTGAACAAAAACATGACTCAAACCAAGCTATGTATCTTGCTTATGATTGTACGATGGACACTGAAATTTTGGTTGATCAATAGAACTGTCTTGCTAAAAGGATGATATGCTGTATTTACTTTCTGGTGCCCCTTCTTCAACGATGAATTGCATAAAATCTACACAAATTTTTGATAGTTTTTCGAACACAAATAAATGAAAACAATGCCTTTTAAACAGTTTCCATAGGCCTGACACATTAATATTATGAGGATAAAAGCATTATCGGTGTTCTTAAAAAATTATTGCAATGGAAAATCATCTTTGTTTGTACACATTTGTTGTTTTTTTAATAAAGATGAAAATAATGGATGGGCCTTGGTACAATAGAGCGACATGCCTGCCAATACTAGTACATTAATTTGAATTATACCTCTTAAATATGTGACAACATTTCCAGTTATGTTTATTTTCTTCAATCAAGTGAGTAAGGATATGAACGGTCATACGAAATGAATTCATGCCTGGTAAATGACAATCGTCTATAATGGAGAAGGCCAATTAAATTTTTCAATGTTATTAATTTGAGAAATTGAGCGCATTCATTCTGGTGCATTAAGGTACACTTGTCTTCTTTCACATATAGAATTTTTAAAAATACAATAAGTAGCAAGTAGTGGAGGGAAAAAATGTACCTTTATGCTCTCATGTATTTTAATCGTTTTATAAAGTGATGGGGGGGGGGGGTGTGCTAAAATAAAGGGAGATGGAAGTTAACCGTGAACACCAACTGAAAATTTAGTTATTTATATCGCATATGATCTTATTTTCGGTAAAAATGGTATTCCATGAAGGTAAATATGTCAAAGATTAAGTATATGCAAAAATAAGTGAAAATTCGGATATTCATTTTTGATTAATCTACCGAGGGGCCACATGGCACAATATCCTTTGAACGCCCATATAAAGCCAGTGTCGCTCAGGTGAGCGATGTGGCCCATTGGACCTCTTGTTCTACTTCATAATCTGTTAAATTATACGATATGATGCAAAAAACTAGGTGTATGTAAGGGGTAAGCAAGTTTATATTTTCAAAAATTCGGTCAATTGATACTGTTTGAAACTTAACAAATGCCGAGCTTCTTTTCTCCAAAATATAAAGTGTATTTAGAGGCTTTAAATTGCTTTAATTAATTCTCTAACTTTTTATTATTGAAAGAGTTTCCAAAAGCATTTTTCCCCCCAAATTTTTTGCATCGCACCTTATGATCTCTGATGAGACGAACATAGCTAACAATGTGTATGTGTTGTAAATTGTGTGTTTCTGTAAATCATGGAATAAAATTGCATGATAACTTTAAATATTTATAATGATGTTAGCTTTCCTAATGCCCGGGATATCTGGTATTTGTAAATTGGTATTGTTGTTAAAGTAAAATAAAGTATAATAATGATAAAAAACTTTAAATATTTCTGAAATGAAATGGTCATGTCAGCACAAGTGTCTGCAAGAAGTGAAAAAACCCAGCCGTTTTTTAACGCCTTTTGGAAAGGTGTTCTAACGACTTTTGGAAGGTCCATCGATGTACATATCACTTTTTTGCCATATTTCTTTTTGTTCCGTTCTCCCTCAATGTCAATAGGTGAATTTATGACTGGGCGAATTCCAGTGTCTAAAATTATCTCTCTTTAAACACAGCTTTGTCTGGACGAATTCAAGACGGGCAAAACTGTTTGCTAGTTAGGAGGACAAAAAAACACAAGCCGAAAATAACCCTGTGTAGTGTGTACTGTATAATATACACTGTACCTGTATCACAACACAGAGATTTGTTGCATAAGAATAACATTTAGTTCATTCATGGATTAGAGATTCAATATTTTCTGGCGCTGCGCTGAAAGTTATTTTATTAATTATGTATTTAAATACGATCACCGTTATACTCTGTATCAAGTTCATATTTGTAATCTTCCTGTGTCATTGGAAAACAAAAACAAGGCGCCCATGGACCATATCGCTCACCTGAGCAACAATAGTCATGATAAAATCAGCTTAAAGGAGTCATAATAAAATATATGTGGACAATGTGGTATATTACATGTAGATCCTCTATATATAAAAGTCCGTTCCCCCCGCCACCGGATATTTTTGTGTTTATGGTCCAGTCACAGATGATTTTATAGTCATACCACATGTTGAGCATTACCGTTCTCAAAAAGATACTAAACAATAATTATTGTTTATAACCGGATATAAACCTACATCACACCCTGAACAACATGTGAGGCCCAAGAATCGTCCAGGAGCTAAAGTCTAAACAATTTTAAAGAATCAGCAATATGTC
Organism: Magallana gigas; assembly: GCF_963853765.1. Lineage (NCBI taxonomy): Eukaryota > Metazoa > Mollusca > Bivalvia > Ostreida > Ostreidae > Magallana > Magallana gigas. Next base: position 9,178,523 of record NC_088855.1, read on the forward strand.
AAAATGCTTGCATGTAAATTAAACCAAACATGATAACATTTCAGTTTTTGTGAATAATTAAAATGTTTTCATTTGAACAACGAGATCCCCAAAGTGGCCCACCCTACTCCTCAAAATTTCGACTTTAACAAATTTGAATACACACTATCTGAAGTTACTTTCACTTAAGGTAGCTCCATACTCGTAAAATTATCTGAGGAAAGTTGAAAAACCGAACTGATTTCGACTTAATAGACTTAAATGTCATCAATTGTTAGAAAAAATATACATGTCATCACACTTTTTGAGATGCCAGATAAACATAAACTAAAGCATATTTTAGCATTAGAAAAATGTATTTTTTTCTGTTAAAAGTAAAATCTTGTAGGCAGAAATTTGTTTTTCTTGTTTAATTTTAATGTCAACTTTATCAGAAAACTAAAATTACAAAAATATTTTAAAATTAATCGTTGGAATAAGAAAAACTATAGCATTTAGACATACAACTGAGAGAAAAGTCAGAAAAAGAGTTATTTCCCCTTTGCATAGATAAAATATATAAAAAATTGGAAATTTAGTATAAAATTAAGTGCGAAAATATCTTTAACCTACCAATAATTCTAATTACATCCATGTGATTATATTCACATAATATAAATAAAACTATCTTGCACAATGTTTAAAGAATTCAAAGTTTTACAAAAAAGTGTGACGTCACAGAACACTGGATCTACTTTAAGTTATAGCTTTTCTAGGCAAATGGTTTTTTTTTTTAGAAGATTTTAATATTTTTCTTCATATATTCCTACATAAAAATTTGTCCCCCCCCTCCTGTTGGGACCCCCATCCTACCCCTGGGGATCATGATTTGAAAAAACTTGAATCTAAACAACCTGAAGATGATTCCACAAAAGTACAGATTTCCCGGTTCATTAGTTTCTGAGAAGAAGATTTTAACAGACTTTTTCACTATATACTCCTATGTAAAAAATTGGACCCCCCATTGTGGCCCCATTCTACCCCCGGGAGCCATTCACAACTTTGAATTTACACTACCTGAGGATGCCTTCCCATAAGTTTCAGATTTTCTGGCCAAATGGTTCACGAAAAGAAGATTTTAAAGATTTACTCTAAATATTCCTTTGTAAAATTCGACCCCAATTGTGGGTCCGCAATATCCCTAGGAGTCATGATTTTCACAGCTTTGAATTTACACTACCTGAGGATGTCTCAACACAAGTTTCAGCTTTCCTGGCTGATTGGTTTCTGAGAAGAAGATTTTTAAAGATTTACTCTATATATTCCTATGTAAAAGTTCGACCCCCATTGTGGCCCCACCCTACCCCCGGGGGTCATGATTTTCACAGCTCTGAATCTACACTACCTGAGGATGCTTCCACAAAAGTTTCAGCTTTTCTGGCCAAAGAGTTCTTGAGAAGAAGATTTTTCAAGATTTCTCACAAATGTTCAATAATTCCTAATTATCTCCCCTTGTAAAAGGGTGTGATCCTTAATTTTCACAAATTTGAATTCCCTTTGCCTAAAGTGACAGGGGACAGTTTTTTTGATACAATCCATTGTAGCCAAGGGATGCATGTCTTCGGAACTCTGTAACTAGAATTTCCTCTGTTCCCATTCAGCAGAAATACCTTAATTCACTCTTTATAAGGCCAATCACCAATTTCTGAAGAAAATTACTTGTCAAAACCTGTAAAATTCTCTACATACTGGTTTTTACGAGATTTTGACCCTTTCATATTTTGCTAATTTTTCATGATTTTTCAGCTTTTTAGACCTCCCCCAGCTAATTCCCTGCATGTTGCACTATCAAATGTCAGAAACTTACCAGTGTATAGTTTACAATGTCCCATCCACCTACATTTCGTGTTATTTTACCTCCCGTCTGTAACTTGCAATTTCACTGTGTAAAGTCAACACAACAGTCATAGCCACAGGTTTCACATTTTACTTCTGATTCTCATGTACCTAACATAAGGGGCCTACATATTGCATATCAATTTCAACAAGAGACACCCCTCTAACTAATGATAATCATTAAAAATCATTTCATGAATTTTAGCAACACTCATAAGACTTCAAGTACAGCAACTCTCATTTTTACAAACATATTGACGGGTACTTTATCCGAAACTTTCCCTTGCTATCTAAGGATGCATTGTGCCAAGTTTGGTTGAAATTGATCCAGCGGACGGACGGACGGACGACAGACAAAATGTGATCAGAATAGCCCACTTGAGCTTTCAGGTCAGGTGAGCTAAAAACCCGACTTCAGATGTAAAAGTCTGAATTGAATAAGCTTCTCCCTCTATAAATCACTCGAATAATAAAGCTATAAAATTATTTTCATCTACCTTGTATGATTCTTTTATTTCCCACGGAAACCTATAGTCAATGGAAAACTTTATAGAAACAGACATGCTGTAATTTACATGCATCGTTAATTTACAGGTTGAAACTTACAACGATTTAAACTGACAGGAAACAAACTTTACTGAAATCTACACGCCACGTTTATCGATTGGTCAAAACCTACAGCGACTTTAAAAAAAATCACGGACTGCACGAAATAATCATGATAATGTCAGACTCAAATTCCAGTAGAAAAAGATTTGCCTATTTATTTTAGCTAACGTACTGATGTACATTAAAAATTAATTAGTGTATTTTACTTACTTTTTACAATTGACTTATCAATTTGTTAAAAGAAAGATGTATATATAAACTAAACTGTATTCTTTGATGTTTCATGCAGGTTATGAAGGTAGTGATTATTGCAGAAAAACATTACATATCCCACGTTAGCGGGTTATGTATTTTTTCTGCAATGGCGCCAACTTCATATCACGCATGGATCACAAAAGAAAGAATTAATTGTTATTGTTCATATATCCCTTATGGTCTGCCGTAAAATAAAGTATATAGTGAAAGAAGAAGTTGAGTTCAAATTCCAAGAACATTGATAATGTATTGATTTTAATGCACCTAAATTTTATGTGTACATTGTACTGACAGTCAATGTGAGTGACATAAGAAGCAGCAACTGCAAGGTAAAGTACAACTTGCATGATATGAAACACAATTAGATAAGTTCAGGGAAGTGCTTAATTAACTTACTGCAAGATAACGTTTTATGGGACACATATCGAATTAAATCAACGAGAATATAAATGTAATAAACAAAATGTTGAAACTGTACCCCAGTTGACCTTAAATACTAGTGTCTTAGAGTTTTCACTCGTATTGTTTTGATGTTCACTACGCACATTATTATCTTCATTAAAATTATCACAATTATACATAGTACATAAAGATTATTTTTCATTACTGCTAAAGATTTGTAACGAAAAATCAATCAAAAATTAAGAAACATGTAAGATTTGACGGGAACTATATTTTTGTGCGGAAGATTTTTTTTTAAGAGAAGAGTCATTACATGTAAAAATCTTGCCGGCATTCTTGAAATATCTATTAAGGATGCCACACGATTATTTTAATGAATAAATGAGATAAAATCAACCGATAATATGCAAAATTATATAGACTAAAATATAAAATCTTAACTTTTAATATTAGAGTACTGCCAAAAATGTTTTAGCGGAAAACAAAATCTGCAAAATGTAGTCTACATTTCTTCTGTTTGGCTAAACGTTTATGTTTTTCTGAGTCGTCTTTTTTCATAATATAGTTGAAATATTGAACGTTATGTCAATGATTATTCATTTCATAAATACTTTTTGTGTTAAGAATAAATTTTATTCATGACATTGAACTTTATAACAATCCAAATTTGAATACTCAAACCCTGAGTAAACATCATCCTCAACTATAAACATTTAAAAAAAAAGTATGGTCGCAAACTTTCAACTTGTGCTATGTTAGAAACATATTTTGTATATTTTGTTTCACATCTAAAAATCAGTGTTAAAGAATTTGGTAAGCTTTCATCGTAAAACAGTGAAAATATAACGAATAAGTCTATAAGATATTTAACAAAAGGCAAGAATTTTATCTTCCAAAATCGTAAGATGCACTTGCCTGTCTTGCAAGATTTTTATTAAAATCCGCCCGTAGACCACCCGTAAAAGCACGTGCGACCAGTTGTGACTAAGGCTTTACTTAACTATTTCCTAAAGTATGAAGTATGATGTTTTGAATTTACCGAGTAGTCCCTGAGAGGAAATGGGCATTTTGGGCTTTTTTCACAGTAAAGGTTCAAACACTGTAGTGCCCTAGGGAAATGGTTGAGGACAATTTGGCCCTGTTTCATTCGATATTGCACGGTTTGCAGAACTATTTATGGTTATATAACATACATGCAGTTCACAATATTCGATTTCTACGACTATAAGAAAATATCTAAAAAAAAAACCCAAAAAACAAAACAAAATAAAAGGAAAAAAAATGCTTAGAATTAATCTTCCGTTAAAGATATGTATGTGGAGGGCTCTTTCTGTAATATCTAGGGTCATTGGAGCAATACCATTGTTAAAAACAACAAACCAGTGCTTTCCAACGCTCAAAACATTACTGCAAAAGGGAGACAACTCTTCTGAAACGATCAAAGAGCTTGCGAAACTACACGAACTAATGGACTATGACGAAGAAGCCATAAAATTTTATCAACAAATCGTTGATGTGGAACGCAATGATTCAGCAACTATTAAAACACTTGCACAAAAACATATTAAGGCCGAAGACTTTGAGAATGCTATTCGCACTTCATCGCTACTCCAGTACGCAAAGGATCTTGACATTTCCGACAAATCATTTCATGTAGATACGTGCATAAAGGGAGCAATTGATTCGTTGAAGAAATTTGATTTAGAAGAGGCAAAAATAAGATTTCTTACGGCTTACAGTCAAATTTTTTCTCATCTTAATGTGTCTGTGACCAAAGAGGAGGACGATGAAAGTCCGCTGGACATTCTCGTTTTAGACAACTGTGGTGATGATGGTTGTTGTTGCCAAAAATATGTTATGTCTGCATTAGAGTTATTTGTCCAGTCAAAATATGTCGTAAATTACAAAGATTGTCTTCCAGGTCATCGACGAATGGATTACCTGAAAAAAGCAATGCTCGAATCCCACTGTATTTGTATGATTCTTCACGAAAATAACAATGATCATGCTAATGGGGATGAATTTATAGGTTTAGTGTTGGAAACGGCGTCGTTGGAACATCGAGCGAAAATTCTCCAAATAAGGACAGAAGGGGTACCACCAGAAGTCCCAGGGTGTAAAGAAGTAGTGCTGCCGGGCGATTGCCGTGACATAGTCCACAATGATAGCAGCCAACTTTTGTTGCGAGGGAAACTATTCTCAAAGATGCCGATCCAAATGTCGCAGATTTTTAGAGAGAAAACAATTTAAAACAATCGAAAATTTTAAAGAGAAGCTATTCAGTCTGTGATAATTGAAACCAGGCCCAAATCTAAAAATTTAAGAGGGAACAGGGCATATATCACGTGACTATCATTGCAACGATGCGCTGATGTGCTAACTCTATTCTGACGTCATAATTGATTTGATTGTATGATGCTATGATGTCGTTTATTCATTATGACGTCATAAGGATTTGATAGATCTTTTTCCATGTATAACGGCTCTACTGCATAAAGTAGTCATTGTCACAACATGAGCTGATGGAAATTTAACAATTTTAAGTTTAGAGATGTAAATGTACAAAATCATAAGCGATTGATATAATTGGATATACATTCTGATAATGATCCGCTCATGTTGATTGATAAATCGAAATAACCCATTAATTTTTTATGGTTCCAAACAGAATTTGTCACAAAAGGTCATAATTCCAATATAAGGAGTAAGGTGATTCCTATTGTAGTATATCTCTCAAAAGCCAAGAAATTTACCATGAACATTTTATAAGTTATAAAGCACATGCTAAGGTTGTTAAAAAAATTCATACACAATTCTTAATGTGCCATCAAATTTTGTTCAAATTTAGAATCAAAAACTTTAAAATTTGAACCGCTGATTTCAGCAATATATTGATAAAATTGTGATATTGCAATGTAAAAGAGCCAAAGTTGTAAACAATTTTGACATTTGTTTTCGTTCTCAAAATTAATGAATATGATTTGTAAATAAATTCCATAAAAAAAAATAATTACTAGTATTGCAGAAAATTGAAATTGTTAAAAAAATTCATAATACCAGAAAAAGGGAATAATTCCTAACAAAATATATCCCTTGCAAGGTAAGAAAGTAGTCATGAAAATGATATATATGTTGTTTTGGACATCTTAACGTAAATGTGTTAAAAAAGCAAAAAAAAAAAAAAAAAATCATTGACAAATATTTGTACACAGCAACCCCCTGTTTCCCTTAGATAGAAGCTATTCATTCTGTGATAATTGAAAGTTTAAATGCAAAATTTGATATATTTTATCAACGATGTATATAGGGTCATGCTTTGTGTGTAGTTGAAAGATAACTATAATTAGTTGTAACATATCAAAAAATTTATTGATGAATGTACAATATGTATATGATGTAATCATATATTTCATTTTAAACAAAAGGCCCATGGGCCATATCGCTCACCTGAACAACAGTTCCTTGTAACATTCTATTTCATAGCATATGCTATTTCTATTTTAAAGTTTGGACCTCTTTCTGGAGCCCTAGTAATTGTATGGGGTTTACGGTTGGCTTTAACAATTTAGAATCTTCACTGTTTGAGGATCCTTGCATGTTGTTTTTCCAATTATATTTCTATGTTAAACTTGGAACCCCGCTTAGAGCCCCAGTATATGTCCGATGGTCACACCTTTAATAAATTTTTTTATCATATATCTTATTCAGAAATATGCAACCCTTTACAATATCTGATTGCCCCGGGTCAGGACAAGCAGTTAAATCTTAACTAATAAACAGATTATAACAATCGAATAAGTTCTGATATTTTACCTCTATATATTTTTGTTTTTGAAAAATTCAACATCAAGTCCATTTCTTTAGAGAGAGACCTTTTGAAAAAAAATCAAAAGTGTTACATGATTGAAAATTTTCTTTCATTCTTCATGTTATTTTATATTTATAAATCACATATGATACATATGATATAATTGTATTTAAAAATACTGTTTTTGAATTTTTTTCTAAATAGAATCCTATAATGCTGTGTTTCAAGCATACATCAAAATTCATAATACTATTCAATTTTTGTCACAATATTTGTACAGATAGACAATCAAATAAAAGGTGCTTAATGTCCTCCTTTTCTCACGGACAGAATTCACATTTTGCATAAGACCTTGATTTACATTTGTATTGAAAGGAATTACAATTCAAAATATTATTTAACAACTTATAATTAAATTCACTAAGTCTTTTGTCATACATGTTCTTAACCTTTCTTTCATAAATATCTTTCCAATTTTTTCTACCAATATTAAATAAATGGTTAAATGCAGGTTGGTAGCAAGTGGTTTAAATTTTTTATGAAGCTAGTTTACATATAACAATTTCCATCTCTTATCGAATATATCAAATACTCCCTTTTGAAAATTATAAACATATCTTTTCAGTATTTTCAGTATTTCAGTATAAAAAAAAACACTTCATATCAAAACGCTCACTTTTTTCTAAATTACTTTCTTAAAAATATTGTATTCACACAACCAATTATTTTTCTTCTTTAGATCAGTTGAAAGTTCTTGTAGTGTTTTGAATTCACCATTTTTGTTGAATAAATCTTTAACAAACAAAATTTTACTCATTACCCAGTTTTTAAAAAAATAATGATTTCCCCTTATGTTCGAACAGAGTATTATTCCACAGTGGTTGTTGTGCAAATGTTACATTTGAAAGTTCAGATATATGAATTAACCTTTTACATTCATTAAAACAACACAGCATTTCTTTATACCCATGAAATGAAATGATTTCCAAAATCAAATTTTTTAAGCACTTTAAATAAAAAGTTCCATTCTACCGAATCAAATGCTTTTTCGAAATCTAAAAAAAACAATAATAATCCGTCTTTATCATTCGCCATGCAATACTCGTAAATATCTAAAAATATTTCTTGCATTGGCGCCAATAAAACGACCTTTGATGTATGCAGTCTGTTCGCTGCCGAATAAATTATTAATAACTTTTTGTTGCCTTCTTGCTAATATAAACGCAATAATTTTGTAGTCAGTGTTTGTATAACTAAGAGGTCTGTAATTCTTTAGATTTTTATTATCTCCTTTTTTGGAAAGAACAGTATTTAATGCTAAACGTTGTGAGAATGACAGTTCTCGTATAAACTCGTCTAAACTCACTTGGTAATCCATCTAACCCAGGAGATTGTTTTATATAGCTTCTTCGCATTCTGAGAGTGTAGGTCTAGAATCTACTAAATCTTTTTCATTCTCCTTTAGTTTTGGACAGTTAAAATCTTCTAAATAATCACATATTTTTTCGTCTTTTTAGTTTGATACAGATTTTCATAAAATTGTGACATTTCTTATAAAATATCCGAATTAGATTGTTTTTAAAGAATTAATACCTTCTTTATAATCTTCTTTTTCTAAGTGAGAGATATTTAATTTCCAGTAGCCTGAGCCTCGTTCTAATGTATTGAAATTGGCACATATTTTTAAATATATATGGTCACTAAAAAAAACAATAATAATCCGTCTTTATCATTCGCCATGCAATACTCGTAAATATCTAAAAATATTTCTTGCATTGGCGCCAATAAAACGACCTTTGATGTATGCAGTCTGTTCGCTGCCGAATAAATTATTAATAACTTTTTGTTGCCTTCTTGCTAATATAAACGCAATAATTTTGTAGTCAGTGTTTGTATAACTAAGAGGTCTGTAATTCTTTAGATTTTTATTATCTCCTTTTTTGGAAAGAACGGTATTTAATGCTAAACGTTGTGAGAATGACAGTTCTCGTATAAACTCGTCTAAACTCACTTGGTAATCCATCTAACCCAGGAGATTGTTTTATATAGCTTCTTCGCATTCTGAGAGTGTAGGTCTAGAATCTACTAAATCTTTTTCATTCTCCTTTAGTTTTGGACAGTTAAAATCTTCTAAATAATCACATATTTTTTCGTCTTTTTAGTTTGATACAGATTTTCATAAAATTGTGACATTTCTTATAAAATATCCGAATTAGATTGTTTTTAAAGAATTAATACCTTCTTTATAATCTTCTTTTTCTAAGTAAGAGATATTTAATTTCCAGTAGCCTGAGCCTCGTTCTAATGTATTGAAATTGGCACATATTTTTAAATATACTAGTATATGGTCACCCATTCTTGTGTTATTATTATGTGTTCCCGGTACGTGCCTTACAATAAAAGTTTTTATCTGGTTTAGGTTAATATTTTTAGCAAAGATATGATCAATTCTGCTTTTGGGGGTATTCTCGGAATCCCACCACGTGCGTCCATCTTTATGCAGATTTTTAAAATGCGACAGATCTTTAAAATCAAGCTGATTTAAAATTTCTAACAAACGTTTTGAAGATTTATCATTTTTCTTTTCCATGCAACAGTTGAAATCTCCACATAAAAATACTTTACTTTTTTGTGGTATATTGCATCTGATGAAAGTTTTGAGTCTCTTAAAAATGGTATTTTGGCATTATCACTATTTGGTGCATAAATGCTTACAAAACTTAGTATCTCGTCATTTAATTTTACATTTACTAAAACCTTTCGTGCGTCTTCTGATTTATATGTATTAAGTATTTGAACGTCTAGTTCTTTTCTAAAAAGCATAGAGACACCTCTTCTGTAAGTGGAGTCTGAAAAAACGTGCATCGATTTACCATTCCAGTTAGTATATCATATTTTCTTAAAAGTTTTCTATAAAATGTGTTTCTTGTAATAATAAAACATAAATTTTACTTTGATTAACCCATGTAAAAAATTTGTTTCTTTTTTCATAAGTGTTTAAACCTCGTACATTGACAGAAGTTATATTGACATTTTGCATCATTGCAGACAACCCCCCCCCCCCAGTAATATTTAAATCAAAAAATTAGAATTATGCCATTTCGTAATATAATTGTGTTATGAATAAGAGAGTTCTTAATTCACATACCGATAACAATCACAAACATATTTTTTCCCTTCATCGGAACTGCTATCAGAGTCTGGGTTGCAGCCGGACACGTCACTGTCTGAAGCTGTTCTCAGTTGCTTTAACATCTGGACGATGTTGAGCTGCTTTGATTGGTCCCGATTCGAGTGTTTTAGTTTGCGGTTAACGCTATCACTAAGTTTTCTTTTCCTGACTTTTTTTGCGATCTTTTTTAGAAGTTGACCGATTTTGTTATACCCAGGTCAGTGTTCGGGTTTAGTGTTCAGGGTATCTTGGCGATCGAGTCCTGATCCCCATTCTTCGTTGAATGTTGCCTCCACAAAAATCGTAGATTGTTTCGAGGTACGCAGCTTCTTCTGAAACATAGGAACCTGAACACATTTGTTTTCAAGGATGTCCTGCATGACTTCTGCTTTTGTAGATTCCCAATCATCATCAAAGATTACAACAAGATGTTCAGGGACAGATCGCTCACATGAGCAACAACTCTCTGATCAATATAGTGTTTTGTAAATGGAGGATTTAGTTTGAAAAAAGTTAAATTGCTCTCAGACTGATAGCAGATTGAATATAACAGAACAGGGTCATACAGCGACTGTGCATCAAATACCGTTGAATGCTATTTAACTCTCAAATGCATTAAGTCTCATTTAAACTTTCATTCATCACCTCTGTAACGAACTGTTAAGTATAATACAATACTGAGACCTTAATTCCTGAGTTTCTGTACACAATGTGAATCTTCTCAAAACAAGGGTTTCTGATCCGGTCCGTTCTACATGAATCCTTGACTGCAAAGGCAGAGTTTGACGGGGTTAGAAACCTCGGACGTTGGTTGGTCTGTTACGCCAAGTCCACAAAAATGGAGTTCACAGAAGAAACCCTAGGTATAACTATAGTTAACAATGTTTATCTATATTTAACATGTGTAAACCATATTTAAATGAACATGATCATCTGTGTTTCAGAAGTGTTAAACCATAATAAACACTGAAAACAACCATATGCGACGGTGAAAAATCTAGATTCACGATTGTTAAACTACGATTAACAACTCTTAATTATAGTTAACGAATGGAAATTAAAATTCAAATAGATGTGAATCTTTATTTCTCAACAAAAGCCATTGTTAACGTTATTTTCAGAAAGATAAACTTAAATCAGCATTCGTAAACTTCAGTTTACATGCATTAAATATAGCATACAGATGTAAACTATAGTTGACGAATCGTTTACGAACCTGAGACCATTTCTATTTAGTCATTGTTTGACAATATGAACATATGTTTTATTATCAATCGCCCCCCCCCCCCCCAACTCCCACAGTCTTTTATAAATGTTCTAAATTCGTTAACTGATCCATGATAAACATGTTCAAATTAACCATCAGTTGTTATGTTATCTAAGGTACGTCTTTTTCTTTAGTTGCCAAGATGAAGGGTAGTACTAGTATATTACTTTTTATATTCAGAGTACTTTAATTCTGATTGTATGTTTTCTTTTTTCATTTGAAAAATTTAAACACAGACTGAAATAATGAAGATAGGCAGTAATAGGTGGTGATCAGAAAATCATACTAAGCTGGTTCTTCGGACAAGATAATACGAAATATCACGTAGATAATGTTATTCTCCAACCCCCGTCCCTGTATCTACCCATAGCAAACAATATTGCACATAATAAAACCAGTCGACATAGAATTTGTAATAAGATATTATAGTCAATATTCTACAGAGAAATTTTTCTACAACCCACACGGAGAAAAATGAACATGAGGACATAATTTCTACGATGTAATCCAAGTATTTTACAGCAGTGTGGGTCATTTTTCTACATAAAAAACAACCCCTTCTCAATATTCTACGGGGGTCATTTCACCAGCCCTATCAAAAGTAACCCACTCCAAAATGACAAAAATGAAACTTCGAAGGACCGCGTATTCTTATAAAGTGCAAAATGTAAATCTTATATGTTGATTTTCATCTCATAAAAAAAAAACTCCCGTCGAGGGCGAAAAATTCCGCTGTTCAATGGGGAGCTAGGAAACTTTATTGCCTCAGTATTGATATTCAGTTTTTATCAGCTGATTTGATTACTACGCCATACTTAATACATAGAAGGAAGAAGTACGTAGTCAATAGTGCTAATCGATAAAAGTTTTGAAAGAACCAACACTATCATTTTGTCTTTAATTTTGTGTGCATACATTTGTGGCATTTAAACGACTTGATAAGCCTTACATTAAGGTAGGTATATTAGAGTGTCAGCTTAATGTTTGATGTAATCATTTTGCTGCTGCTAATCAATAGAAAATAATGATCTGACGTGTATTAAAAATCAACGATTTCATACGGTATATTCTGAAGTTATTCTCCTCCCAAAAGGGATTGCTTTCAAACATGTGACAGGTGCTCCTGCATAACTCGATACCGTTAAGTAGTTTGGGCTATCTGTCTTGATGACATTTGTTGGGGGGGGGGGGGGGGTACGAAAGCCTGTTAATAGCACTTTTGTAACATAAATAAATTTTCAGGTCAAATAATTCGAATTTCATAAGCTAGCGCTTATTTGGTAAAATGACATTTAACTCCAAACAGACATTTTTTGGAGAGAGACCATGAATTAGAATTTTTAAAAGCCGCAATACGCCTATCAAAAAGGTTTATCATGTTATTTGGAACTCTCTGATCTGGGCAGGCTTCCAAATATTACCATGCGAATGCTTAAAGAATGACATAAGGACAACAATGACAAAAAATTCATTTAAACTGTTAATAAATAGAATAACAGAACTTACTATACGACAATACTGTAAAAATCATACCGTATTTTGAATGAATTTGTTTTGAAGCATGATCAGGGGACATGCACAAATGGGTTTAGTTTTTTAAGTTAACGTCTTCTGCAGAATCTAATAGCTATTAGTTTTTAAATAATAAGAAAAACGGCTGGTGTTGTTATGTTCATCGACCAAAGTAAGATATTATTAAAGATTACATATAAGCGGAAATATGTTTTAGAGCATCAGGGAATCTTTCTTTATTAGTAATCATTCAGTATAAACATAAATAGCTTCATGTTGATAAGATTATTCTTTCTTCCGCCAGATCTACATTTGCTTTGTCAGCTTGGGTATTACGATGGATGAAGAAGTTAAAATAAAAATGTTGGAAGCCAGGCAATGGTCATTGTTTGTGATAGACGATTTACTGCAAAGCAAACAAAAGATGAAGGAAAAACGTCAAGTGCTACAACAAGATTTAGACGAGGGATTTGACGTTAACGAAGAAAAGATTTTTGTCAATAATTTTATTTCTTATCTTCATTGGAGATTAAATGACAGAGAAGAAGCATTTGCTGCATCAAAGCGTGCCGCAGAGCTAGAAACAGAACCAAATTTGGTTACTCACTGCAATAAAGTAATATTCAATATGGAGCTTGAAGAGCATTACCGATCAAAGAAACTTTTAGAAGAAATCCACAATAAAATTAAACACAAAAGGTTACAGTTTGGAGCGACTGCAGAGATTGGGTATTGTTATTCCCGATTGGGTCCACAACACCACGAAAAAGCAGTGCAGCTATTCCAGAGAGCCATAGAAGGTATTGCACCAGAGAGGAATATACTTTGGGAATTTCGCCTTGCATTAACTTTACGCAGACAGTCGCATTTTTTTCAGGTGACAACGGCAGAAAACTATAGACCTGAAGAAAAAAGTAAAGAATCCGCCCGTCTATTCTATGAAATTTTGAAATTTCCCACTGAAGAATATTGTCGTATAAAAGCAAGATCATGGTGTGAGATTAGCAGAACCTTACATATAGGAAAGAATTTGTTTGAAATCATACACACAGATGAGGAAGAAACGATGAAAATAGATGAAAAGCGATGTTTCGAAGAGGCAATGAAGTTGTGTCCCGATGATTATTTCGTCCTACAGGAGTATGGAGTATATCTCAGATACATAGAAGAGGTAGAAGAATCGGAATCAATGTTAAAGAAAGCTATACAGTTGAGAGACACGACTTTTGCAAGACATCATTTGGTTCTGACTCTTCAGATATCGGCAGAATTCGATTTGTCTATGCCTAGCATGCCGGAAGCCGCAGCGTCTCTTGATTTAGAAAAGACAGAAATTAAATCAAAGTCAAATGCTACTGACCCTAAACTTCATTTCATTTCCTACAGAAAATCGCCAAGATCAGTGCGTGTTTCGAAAGACAATCCGTTGCTGTTGCAAGCAGTGGAACACCTTCAAAAGGCAATTGAAATGTGCCAAGGGTTTGACGTTGCAAGGTATGATTTGGGGTTGATATACCGAATGCTAGACAAACCGGACGATGCTCTTAGAAGTTTTTCTTTCATCACATCCAACAATTGTGGAAAACCATCCAAATTTCCCATGACTTTAATCAACGCATATGAACAACAAGCAATCTGCAAACTAGATTTAATATTAAAAGAAACTGACCCCATGAGGAAGGAAGAACTAAAATACGACGCCAAAAAATCCTTGTGGAAGGCCCTTTCCATAACATCGGGGTTCATTTGGGCTATACCATTGTTAAAAACAACAAGCCAGTGTTTTTTAATTCTTAAAGAGTTGCTGCAAAATGAAGAGAAATCTTTCAGTACGTCTAAAGAGCTTGCAACATTACACAAATTGCTAGATTATGACGAAGAGTCTATCAAATTTCACAGAGAGATAGCCGATATGGAATGCAATTCAACAACAGTAAAAGAACTTGCACAAAGCTACATAAAGGTTGGAGATTTCGAAAATGCCATATGTACGCTGGCATTTCTTAAAGGCGAAAACGAGTGGGATACTTCCTATAAATCAATGTTTGTGAATACATGCTTAGAGGGAGCCAAGGATTCGTTGATGAAGCGTGATTTAGAAATGGCAAAGATTAGATTTCTAAACGCATACACAGCTATATTGTTTCAACCTATTGTATCGGCTTCCAAAGAGGAGCAATATGTATCGACTTCCAGAGGTAAGCAATATGTACTAGCCTCCAAAGAGGAACAAAATTTATCGGCTTCCAAAGAGGAACAAAATGCAATGGCTCCCAAAGAAGAACAAACAATATCGACTTCCAGAGGAAAGACATGTGTACCAGCTTCTAAAGAGGAACAAAGTATATCGACTTGCGAAAAGGAACAAAATATACTAGCTTCAAAAGAGGAACAAAATGAATCGACCTGCAGAGAGGAGCAATATATACCAGCTTTCAAAGAGGAAAAAAATGCATTGACTTCGAATGAAAAACATATTATGTCGACTTTGAAAAAAAAAGACGATAATAATACACTCGATTTCTTCGTTTTGCATAGCTGTAGTAACGATAATTGTCGCTACCTCAATTTTGTCAAGTCTACATTAGAATCATTTGTGCAGTTGAAATATGCCATCAACGATAACGATTGTCCTCCATTTCGTCAAAGAATTGATTATCTGATCGAAGAAATGCGTAAATCCCGATGTATATTAATAATTCAGCATGAACATAGTGAAGTTGTTGTTACCAAGGATGATTTCATAGATCTAGCACTGAAAATAGCGTTAGTAAGGCACCAAACAAAAACTCTAAAAATCAGGAAAGAAGGAGTAGATCAAGATGAACTAGTATGTAAAGAAGTAATCCTTTCGTGTGATTTGGATGAAAATTTCAATTCTGAAAGAAGCCAACGTCTGCAAGGGGATCTGCTTTCTGATGTGCTAAAGAAAGTATCAGAGATGTAAAGAGGGAATATTTGTTATTAACAATTCTGATATGTTTATGATTGGTTGTATGACAACAAAAACATATATATATAGGTAACATTTTAACTTAGATAGTCACAAATGGGAGGACATGATGGTTTTGGTTATTGATCACAACCCAGACTGGACAGATGCGGAGAGAGAAAATAAAGAAAAATTTTGGATGCATAGACTGAAGTCATTCCGCCCTTACGGCATGAACAAATTAAGTGACTTCACCAAAATGAACATCAGCTAAGCGTAGCAATATCACCATCATCATCCTTTTGGGTCCATGTACAAACTCTCATTCATGTAATTTATTCAACTTATTAGCTCGTTCCTTGGTTTTGTTATTTTTAATTGTTTTTTATCCATTTTATTTTCTTTATTTAACTCCCATTAGTTTTTACACTCTGATGTACTTTTACAGAACCTATCTTCCCTACAAACCTTCACTACGAATTCTCTTGCTAGTACAACTTAATTAACAGCAACCCCCAATTAGCAAAATTTAATACAAAGATGTAGCTGCCACGTTTCGATCCGGTGTTTATACATTTTTTAGTTTTTATATATTATTTAGTTTTTAGTTTAGTGCTAGTTTTGTAGATGTTTTTCTTCCTTCAAATGTAGTTTTTATTTTGTTGTCCTGAAGAAGGGACGGGTTGTCCCGAAAATTTGACAATATATTTATATCTCATCTTATAACCGTGTATCTTTTCAAAAGATAAAGTATCTTAAGATGTTTTAAAGAGCTTTGATTAAATCTTTACCTTTTTATCATTGAAAGAGTTTCCAATAGAATTGTTTTCCTCTAATTTTCGCATCGCACCTTATATCGCTCTGATGAGACGAGACGATGAGCTGACAATGTAAATATGTCGTACCGGTATATTGTGTGTTTTCTGTGAATCTTGGAATTAAATTACATGATAACTTTAAATATTTATAATGATGAGAGCTTTCTTAATGCCCGGGATATCTAGCATAAATAAATGGGCATTGTTGTTGAAGTAAAATAAAGTATAATAATAATAATAATAATAAAAAACCCTAATAAAACATTTCTGAAATGAAAATGCTCAAATCAGCACAAGTGTCTGCAATAAGTGAAAAATATGCCGGTTTTTAACGCCTTTTGGAAAGGTGCTCTAACGACTTATAAAATCATCTGTGTATCACTTTTTGCCATATTTATTTTTGTTCCGTTCTCCCTCAATGTGAGTGGTTGAACTTATGACTAGTAGAATTCCAGTGTCTCAAAATATATGTCTTTAAAAACAGTTTTATCTGGATGAATTCAAGATGGGCAAAACTATTTGCTATTTAGGAGGTCAAAATAACACAGGGCAAAAATAACACTGTATACTGCATTATATATAGAATATCACACTGTTGTTTTGATCTTGGTTCTGGTATCAGCTCGAGCGGGCTTTGGGGGATACCATCCGAGGGCTGATAACAGGGCCAAGATCAAAACAACAGTGTAATGTTGTTTATGCCATATAATAAAATCAAAGACTTTTATTCAAATTCCAACTGGCAAATAAGGAATATCATTTTATCATGAAGAAGCTATAGATATCTTTCGGATTTACAAAACTCGCTCGTTTTTATTCTTTTTTATATATGTTAAGAACTGAAAGAGTTGTCGGACTTTGTTGACAAACCATCGTCGTTTGAAATAGAGTAGAAGGGAGTCTGTCGTCTGAGATGAAGCACTATCTTGTAGAGTTCAAAATGATCGAGAGAGAAACTTCCATCCTCCGCAATTTCGTAATACGTCAAATCATTCACTGGGATTTCGTGAGTTCCCTGTTAGATTCCATTTATAAAAATTCATACTGTTATAGCAAGTTGATTGTGAACGTTCATAAGTGCGTCCATTACTTTAACCATTTAATCTAAACTCTGGTTTACTGAGATTAAGTCTTGTTCCGTCATTCTCTACATCCTCCATGATTTAAAATTTAATGTTGATTGATATTAAATAAAGCGTACTATTGTTCTAAATACACAACCGTTGTGTAGGTTACCTCCCCTTACTTAGATACACATCACTCTTTGGCGCTATTTTTCAATTATTATTTTTCAATTTTCAGCAATAAATAAAAATATTCAGATGTGTAAGGTGATACTTTGTATTATTCATTTGTTATTCTAACGTTATTTTACAAAATAGGCTCAATTTAAAGCAGATATATTTGGGTTTAGCGATTTTAAATTTGAGGGCAATATACCTCCTTGACGACGGACTGAGACAGAGAGATATCAGCCCCAAGGGCGATACAGCCCTAGCTTTTGGTTGCTGTCTCACCTAGTCCAAAACACGTGTATCAGAGCTGATTCACTATTAGGTATATGACATTTACATGTATCACAACACAGATATTTTATTGCATGGAGATAATATTTGGCTCATTTATGATATAGAGAGATTCAATCTTTTCAAGCGTCGCGCTGAAAGTTTTTGTATGTATTGGAATACCATCACCGTTATACTCGTATCAATAATCTTCCTGTTTCATTGGAAAACAAAAAACCTGACAACAAAACAAAAACTTCTGATGTGAAAGTCCTATTTGAATAAGCTTTTCCCTCAATCAAACACTCGAATGTTAAAGCTAAAATATTATTTATATTTACCGAGTATATTTCCTACGGAAAACTTATTGTCAATTTATAACTCTATAGAAACAGGCTGAAATGTACAGGCCCCGTTTATCGATTGGTCGAAACCTACAGCGACTTAAGAAAAAATCCCGGACTGCACGAAATAATCATATGATAATGTCAGACTCAAATTCCCATTAAAACGATTTGGCTCTTTATTTTAGCTAACGTACTGATGTACATTAACAGTAAATTAGTGAATTTTACTTACTTTTTACAATTGATTAATCAATCTGTTAAAGAAAGATGCAAATATAAACTAAAATGTTTTATTTGATGATTCATGTGGGTTATGAAGGTAGCGATTATTGCATAAAATAATTACATAACCCGTGTTAGCAGGTTATGTATATTTTCTGCAACGTCGCCATTTTCATATCACGCATCGATCATCAAAGAAAGCAATAGTTTTTATTGTTTATACATCCCTTATGGTCTGCCGTAAATTAAAGTATAAAGTGAAAGAAGAAGTTAAGTTAAAAATTCTGAGAACATTGATAATGTATTGATTTTAATGCACCTTTATTTTATGTGTACATTGTACTTGTGAGTGACATAGAAAGCAGCAACTGCAAGGTTAAGTATAACTTGCATGATGCGCAAAAAATCTAGATTATTTCAGGGGAGTGCTTTACTTACTGCAAGATAATGTTCTGAGAGACACATATCAAATTAAAACAACAAGATTGTAATATACAAAATGTTGGAACTGTACTCCAGTTGACCATAAATACTAGTGTATTTTAAAATATTTTGTCATGTTTTTAAGTTCACTGCGCACGTTGTCATTTTTTTTTTATTATCATGAAATTAATAATATTATAATAAAACATGACAAAATATTTTATTTATCAACATAGCACATGAAGATTATTTATCATTACTACAAATGATTTGTAAAAATTAACCCGAATCCAAAATTAAGAAACATGTAAGTTTTGACAGGAACTATAATTTCGTGTGGAAGGTTTTCTAGAGAAGAATGATTACATGTAAAAAAAAAAAAAAAAAATCTTGCATTTTTGAAAGTTCATTTGCATATATTAATTTACATTTGCAAAATATGTTTCCTTATATGAGCACATTTACATATATTTACATTTGCAAATATGTTTCCTTAGATGAACCTATAGAATAGCGAAAACGTTCAATTCTGTATGAACTTTTTCAAGACGTCACATTGATCATAGCACGCGCTTATCGCTTGGATTATTCTAAACATTTATCTCGGTAATTTTAACATTTGTGAACGATTTGTCTTTTCAAACGCAAATATAAGTAATAAACAGCAATGTTATTAAAAAAGTTCATCGGGGTATGAAGTTGGTTGGTAAGTGATCAAATCTACTGAGAAGCCCTTCGGTCTTCACAGGATTTGATCACGTGACGAACCAACTTCATATCCCGGTGAACTTTTTAAATTGCCGTTTATTTCTCAATTGCAAATATGCTTCCTTATATATACCTAAAAAAAATTCTGTATGAACGTTTTCGTGACGTCACAATGATAAACGCACGCGCCTATCGATTGACGATTGCAATATTGTAAACGTAAAAAACACCGTTATACGAGGGTTGTTCGGAAATTATTGAGACTTTTACTCTTATTTCCTTCGGGAAAAAGATATATCCTTGAAATTTCACCAAAACGTACACCAGGATAGAGTTGATCAATGTAAAAAATTTAGTGTCCATAGCATGATTAGATCATTCCTGGTAAGCTGACCAAATTGCCATCGCCCAGTGACCCGGCGCAACCGCAAACTTACAGCAACGTCATTTTGACGCTTCTTATTGATCCTACGTTTTAAAAACCTAACAAACAAAGGGAAATTACAATTAATTCTTCATTTCTCATCTTTTGCTTACATTTCAAGATGTCAACATTCGCATATTCCCTCCATTCTTGATTTTTGTGGGAAAAAATCGGGTCATTCTAACTGAAAGTCAAATTACTGTGAAATGTCTCCTACAGTGATTCTGTGTACATATTTTAGAACTGTTTACATCAGTTAGTGTGTAAAAAGTACTTCATATTTAGTCACTTTGTCTGAATTCTAGCTAAACAATTAGTGAAAAAGGCGATAAACTGAAGTTCTTTATCCCTTGCCATCGTATAGTTTTTGTTAAAGCAATTGGGTGGCATTAAAAGGTCTTTTTCCGAAATTTTCATCAATTTGATGTACATTCGCTGCGCCGCCTTGGCGTCAAATTTCTATGTACTGTCGTTTTCAAAATCCTATTGCTTGGTAAATATATTTGTACCATATCCATATTTCAACTCAAACACTCGTAAAACTTGATCAAAAGTTAGTCACAATAAATAGCAAAATGAACATATATAATCTGATTTCTTTTAGTATAAGCTGTAAGTTTGAGGACACTTAGATTGACGATGTTTTAGTTTTCTTATTCTCCGAGTTTATGCTTGCGCCGGGTACCCCGACCACCGATTAGTTTATCTACCGTTGTAAACAAAATATTAAACATTTTGTAAATATTTCTTTCTTTAATTATTTGTTAAGGTTTCTTCAATGTTCATGCCAATTTTCACCATAATTCGTCACTTAAAAATGGAAATATCCATGTTGTCTCAATAATTTCCGAACAACCCTCGTATACCGAGATTCTGAATGGTTTGTCATTCTCAAACGTAAATATAAGTAATAAACAGCGATGTTAAAAATTTAACTGGGATATGAACTTGGTTGGTACGTGATCAAATCTTTTAAGAAGCCTTTCAGGCTTCACAGGATTTGATCACGTGACCAGCTACGTTCATATCCCAGTGAACTTTTTAAATTGCCGTTTATTTTTTACCTATACAATAGCGAAAACAAACGTTGAATTTTGTGTGAACATCCGTGACGTCACAATGATAACGGTAAGCGCTTATCGCTTGACGGTTGCAATATTGTAAACGTAAAAATACCGTTACATTAATGATTCTGAACGATTTGCCAGTCTTAAACATGAATATTAGTAATAAACAGCAATGTTTAAAAATTCACCGGGATATGAAATTGGTTGGTACGTTATCAAATCTTATGAGAAGCCCTTCGGGCTTCACAGGATTCTATCACGTGACCAACCAAGTTCATATCCCGGTGAACTTTTTAAATTGCTGTTTATTTCTTAATTAACATTTAAAAAAAACAATTTTTATGGTTGCAACTCTAATTTTAACTTATGATATGTATTGAACATATTTTGTAGGTATTGTTTCATTTTCAAAAATCAACACGCTCCTTTTTTAAAGAATTTGGTTAAGTTTCATCGTAAAATCATTCAAATATAACAAAACTCTGCAAGAATTTTACCTTTCAATCCTTCTTTCTAAAATGTTACACTTTTGATCCTCATGTTTTATTTTGTCATTTACATACTGGGATTATATCTAAAAAAAACTGCATTGCATATATAAAAAGATTGATATTCTCAAATAATTGATTTCAAATTAGATTGTTTTAGGGCTAAAAAAAATTTATAATGCACAAAGGTCACAGGCGTCAGAACGGCCGGCGGGGGGGGGGGGGGGGGGGGACTAAGGGGGCTTACCCCCCCCCCCTTACTTTTAAAAGTAAGACCGAACCATCAGGCACATAGCTTCAGAAAAGGGCACCCCCCCCCCTTCCACTTTTCCTGAGAGCAAACATATTTGTTCCTAAATTTACAAAAAATTGAAGTATCAGGAAGCTGCCGCCCCCTCCTTTTTCGGCTACCCCCCCCCCCCCCCCCATTAAGAATTTCATGATTTGGGGAATTATTTTGGTAGGTAATTTTTTTTTGGGGGGGGGGGGGGGTTACAGGTAAACTACGCGGAACATCGCGAAATTTTCTTGCACGAAAATAAATGCTGATTTACAGTACGTCCTTTTAAATGTCATGTTCTATCTTTTTTTAGATAGATATAATTTTTTTTTTAGATATTTAGTGTTGTACGGAGGCTAATACTTGTATACGGAATAAAGTCAACGGTTTTTTTCGAATTTCACATTTGTGGTGAATCGGGGAAACGATGCAATAATTGCATTTATAATTTTTCTTACAAATATTATATTTACTGGTGCAAAACTTAGGTAACCTGATTTCTTTATTAAATCGCTTATTAGACTGAATTGTAAAATGTTCTTATCAGTCATAAATAATAAATTATGTTCTAATTTCAAATTTCACCTTCTGAAACTAAGGTATGGAGTTTACATCTATATAGATGCCTGATGGACAAAGAACGTACATATTTGACGATGGTCATTCATAATCTGCATGACTGCTTTGATCAAATTTTTCAGATCTACATGTATGTATACTTTATGCAACTATTCTTTAGTTCACATAGAAACAGCGACACCATTTATTGTAGTTTTTAAACACACTACTGGTACTGTACCAGTTATCGGCTAAACATAGAGTTCGGGTTAATAGCATGCGACTATCTGAGAATTTTCAATTCAGTGGTCTGTTTAAACTTTAGAATAAAGAAAAGTAAGTTTGCTTGAAAACTTTCTTGAATATGTTTTAAACATGCGCTTAAGCAGTGGGGGATGTGACGTAATAAGTTAAAAATAGAATTTAACCTCTTTGTAATACGTTAGTATATCCCTTAAATTTGATTTGACATATATTATCAATATAACATGCATAAACAAAGGGAATTCACTTAATTCCGAGAGATTCATAGCGCAGTTGAACGCCTGTTGCACAATTATGTATTGAATAGTCAACGATTTTGTGTATTACCGTATGATAACAAACAAATAAGTTTATGAGGTTTGTTTATGTATCATAACCCCTACGGCCTTTAGTCTGACCCCACAAGGGGCATAATTCAAATTACATTTGAGCAAAGTATAAAATCAAAATGTACAGGGATTTTACTATGTTATTATCACGAAGCTGATAACTGGTACAGTAAATCGTGAAAACTCGGCAAATTCGGGGCGTGCTAAAAATCACAGAACAAGATGTTTTTGGGTTCTAAATAAGGATATTATCTAACAGATGGTTAAATAAGGAGTTCACCATTTAAAGTGTGTTAATTGTTATCCAAAAGTATCAAGAAATAAGGAAATACGAAAAGAAAACGTTAAATTTTAGCCGATAACTGGTACAGTGCCAGTACAGCTTAGTTGAACAACTTTGTATATATAATTATTCATATATTTTTCAAATTGTCTTTGCTTATGCTTGCATTGTCGAAGAGGGAAAAATGATTACGAACCACCTTTCTCCAACACGGTCTTAATCTTACACTCCCACTTGCATCAGGTCCTCAAATATGAAGTTTCGTTTCACGTTTTGAAAAGAGTACACATTTACCCTTGCCAGCTGCCGTAAGCCTCTATACTTTTAAGGTATCCGATCCATATTAGGACCTAATTATTCTAACCTTGAATATCAATCAAGTATTAAATACTCTTATATTTAAAAGCATGTTAGAGTAGAGAAAGATTAACCGAGAGAAATTTTCAAAAATATGATTAACTAAGCAGTAATTAATTAATAAAGATTGCATTAAGGTCTATGGGGACAAGCAGATTTTTTAAAATAGGAAATTAAATACTAAGAGTATCAATAAATGATCTAGTGGAAACATGCATTTAATCATTAGGAAGAGGAAAACGATTCAAAACAAATTTTATACCGTATAGATTTTTTTAGAATTGAATTTTATAGATTAGAAAAAGGGGGACAACTCTTCAATAACAGGAAAAGGTCAATTATAAGGACACACTCCTCTCTTACATAATGATACTTAAACATGAAAAGTATGTCCAAGTATACTGGGTATTAAGCCTATACATATCTGTCATGCATCCCAATTCATTGAACATGGACTATTATGGATCGGATAGCTTAAACCTTTTATATGCCTAGAAGTTCCTAAGATATAGATGATAAGGTCCTTTGAATTCCTTACTTTGATTAAAAAGAATTAATGACTTAAGGACCTTTGTCAGTTTTCTTGAGAAAAGTTTAAAGAATTTAGTTATCACCATAACCCAAATCACACGGTGACACTTCAAACGCTATTGCAGTTGTTGTGACTATATGCTTTTACTATCATCAAGAAAAGAATTATATTATATCAAATGTTACGTATGTATCCAACGATATGTAATAATATTTGATCATGGTAAACCATTATACACAACAGTCGAAACTTGTGAATATTCTATCTTTACTTTTTTTTTTCGCGTTATAATTATACATGG
Organism: Magallana gigas; assembly: GCF_963853765.1. NCBI lineage: Eukaryota > Metazoa > Mollusca > Bivalvia > Ostreida > Ostreidae > Magallana > Magallana gigas. The sequence goes on from NC_088855.1 coordinate 9,203,240, forward strand.
TTCAAATAAATTAAATTACATAATCACCTAAACAAGAATGTTTTCATTTTAACACTCATTACCTACTTAATCGATTTCAAGAAAAAGACGCATTACACCTTTACTGTTTTCAATATATAAAGTATAATTTCCTTCTTGAATTGTACGTTCACACGCTACATGTATTATGACAATTACAGCACCCAATCTACACATGTAATTCAAAACGTAAAAGTATAATTAATAATGATACATCATTTTAACCTCTCTTTCATAAAAATGAGAAAACAATATGAAACATGTGTCAAGTATTGGTTACATCCCTCTTTACGTGTACAGAAGTTACAAGTAATCATGCAATCAAACCTCTAAAAAACGACTTCAACTCTCTGTTTTAACGAATGCACTTTTAAGATTGCATCTGACCTGCCGTATTTCTTTATAGAACATAAACATAATTCATAAATTTTTAAATAAATCATGGGGAAAAATCATTTCCCTCTTCCCTCTATTTGTTACACTGATATTGTAACAGTAAAATAATACCTACCTATGAAAATGAAATACATGTGTGTTTATCTTTTTAAAAAATTCTATGTACACTCGTACACCGTTTAGTATATTGTTTAACGTATTCATTGTATTTCTTTTTTTCCTCTAAGCATCTTCAAAATTTACATTAGAACAAACCACGTTGTCTTCTCAGATAAATAAGAGGCGACACAACAAGATCTAGACAATAGATAAAAAAGCAGAAGAAATGATGATGGCTAAAGCCAGACAATGGTCATCTTTTGTGATGGACGATGCACTGCCCCACAAAGATAAAATGAAGAAAAAACTTCAAAACCTACAAGAATAATAGCCGAGGGTTTTTTTGGTCTATAATTTTATTTCCTATCTGCATTGGAGATTAGGAGAGAGAGAAAAGGCATTTGCTTCTTCGAAGCTTGCTTAAGACCTAGAGAAAGAGCCAAATTTGATTCGTTGCAATAAAGTAATATTCAATGTCGCACTTGAACAGCATTACTGTGCGAAGGAACATTTAGATGAAATCCAGGACTAAATTAAAAGCTGGAAATAAATCAATATAGCATAACGACGACAAATTCACAAAAACCTACAAGACCCAAGAACCTACAAAATATATTATGAGGGATCAAAATCAACGGATTCGGTTGGTAAGCATGACTAACATTTGCAAACAATTAAAGATGGTACTATAAGAGATGTTAAAGATTTTACCAGTGCTTACAGAAACTTTTGCGTTCAAAAGTCGGCAAATGATTATTGTAACATTAATTCCCGGTAAAATATACAGCTTTCCTTTGATAAGACCCAGATATAACAAAATACTTTATATAAAGTTACCTTTTTATATTATAATGACGAAACTATCCTAAGTCAAAAGAAATTCAGAAATATGAAAATTATATACTGATTTAAACACATTTTAAAATAAGGTTTGACAAAATATACCGGTATTTTGAAGTTGTTTTTTTTTTAAATTATAGTCTGTCCCAAGTTATTGCTTCCATCACTTTTCGATGATTTTTAATAAAGATACAAATACCTGTGAAAGAAATGCTGTTGAAATCGATTAAAGGGAAAATATCCAAGATATCTCCATTGACAAATAATCATTTTTCACTCATAAAAGTTCACAGGAACGGAAACAAATTTCTAACGGAGATTTATAATGGGAAATGTTTACATCTTTTCTCCATTCGGAAGTACTGGGGACACCTGCGACCTCGCGCAATTTTTCAACGTTATCGTCCGGGCTTATTTTTAAAATCCCCGTAGACTTTCTAATTTGGGATGTGCATTGAAAACTGAAGCGGTAGAGGGGGCGTTTAAAAACAGATAATCTGAACATTTTTCATATCAGTGGATGAACATAGTTTGAACTCAAGGGTATTTATGATTATCGAAATATCCAGCGAAAAGTGGTGGAAGCAAAAACTCGTGACAAAGTATAATTTAAATATGTACGAATTGATTTAAATTTTAAGTTCTCCTAGTGCCTCAGTTAATTATAGTCTGACCAAAACTAGCCTGATCTTCTAACTCTTCATAAATCTGTTTATTTTTTTCTGTTGGTTCGTATCCGTTCTGGTCTTCCGTACATTAAAAATTTCCGAAAAGGTACCTATAGTGAAAGTAGGCATAATTCCGAGAACAATGATACATTAGTTTTGATTAATGTGCACCTATATTTTGTTTGTACACGTCATTCGAGGAATGGTATAATAAGCTCAACTAGAAGGTAAAGTATTAGACCATTAATATTATAAACTGTTACTTCATGATATGAAACAAAATTAGGTTAGTTACACAATTGTACAACCATGACAACGTCAATGGAAGAATCGAAAGTAGCATAAGATTTGTAAACAAATACAAAAGACACTTTAGTTGGGAAAAGCTTCGTAAACCATCGTATGCACTAGTTTATATGACGGGTATATATATACTCGATCAGGCAAACTGTATTTTTCAAAAGGTGAAACTGCACCCATTTGATTACATCTATCATTATCAAAATACCGTACTATATATATCTAATAATAGCCTAGCTGGCACCTCAACTGCTTGTAAACAGTGTTACACCACATTGATACTGTGGAAGGAAAAAGGCATTTTGGGTAAAGCTATTTAAAACATAATTTAAGTTCAAATGTCACGCTAGGATCGATGTGCCCCAAACCTACGTCTAGCTTCACTGACTTTTCAAAGTAAATGTGTATGCACGAGTGTTTTATGAATGTCCCCAAGTGATTCGAAATTAAAAATGTTGGATGGAAACCATGCACCCCCCCCCCCAAAAAAATGACGTATTTACTGCTAGGAAACATGCAATAGGTTGCCTTCTTTTACTGAATCACTATTGACATATTCATAATACATCCTCTTATGCTAAGGTGTGAGAACTACATAAATGGATGAGGGATGTACACATTAGCCGTGGTTTGCGATGATGTTCATTCATAATCTGACTGTCCAGATGAAATTGTTCAGTCTCATTTCAATTTTTTTTTAAATTGACACACACAGCGACTTCGTTCATTTAAACCGCACGTGTAACTTACACTTGAGCTTAGTTTGAACGACTTTGAATTTTTTTCATATTTACTTTGCTTATGAAGAAGGAAAAATGATTAACATGCCCCCTTCGTCCCTCAAAGACCTAGCTAAAAGCACACTTTCACGTTCAATTGCATCAGGCCATGAAATCTCCAGTTCAATTCTGTAGTAGTTAACAAAGTACGGAGAACATAATTATATAATATGTAACACATGCATGTTGGATGACACATATATAAGGAATAAGGAATCATTATTTGAGTATTATGAGGTATAATTTCATAATATTTAAAGAATGATTCCTAATTACTTATATTTATATCATTTTAAGCCATCGTACGATTAAATATATTATTATGAATAAGCAAACCCCGCTGGCGCCTCAATTTGGCGTCATTTGTATTATGGGTTATATAGTACAAAATCGATACGTAGTGTTATCACCGGCAAAGACACTGGAAAATGTAAATATATAGACATATGAACTAAAGAGACTGGGATGTTAAAAATGAGCCATACGTTTATGACGCTTTAGGAAGTTAAAGTTTTTGAAATAGGTTTGAGTTAAAACAGCAGGCGTCTTGTGAGGGTCATATTTAAGTTATCACTCGTCCGAAAATTGGAAAAAAAAGTACATTGTTGTTCAAACTAAGCTAAAATGTAAGCTACCTTTGTTTAAAAACTACAAGAACAGCGTCCCAATGTCAATGTAAACAATGAGAATACATACACATGTATCATAAATATCATTCACGACTTCAACCTCTCTCACATACTTTATACATACAGTAAACCAACTTTCTTTGCGGTGATTTAATTTTGCGATTTACCTGATATGAATTGGTTCGCGGTGATTAATGTTCGCGATCAAGACGTAGATGACATACACAAAGTTTTATACACCAGAGACATTTGATAGGTGCCTTGCGGTGAGAGTTTCGTGTCGACAAGGCTCTTGTGAACCTCGCGAAACTTTTTCACACGCGAATTAAAGTCGGTGATTAGACGGATCGCTGATGAATTCACACAGTGAGGTAGCTTACGTGTATCTTAATAGTACAGAAATAAATCATGCAATTTGAAACTCTACAAATTACTTCTTAGATTGTCTCTGACCTGCCTTACTTCCTTTTAGAACGATTATGATTAGATTTAATAATTAATTAATCACAGTAAATATCATTTTCGAAAATATAAATATGTCCTAAGATATTTATGCAGCCCATTTGGACGAAAAAACACATAACTGTGAATGAAGTGCAATTAAAATCGATGCATGAAAGTGAAACTATTCAGGACATCTTCATTAACACATTGTCACTTTTCCGTTGGAAAAATTCAAGGGAACAATAGCAGTTTTCTACCGGAGATTTAATATTGGAAATGTTGACATCTTTTCTCCATTCGGGGGAACTAGGAATACCTTGCACAATTTCCCAACGGTATCATCCTTGTACTTTCATTTGTGTTGCAATGCAAAATCCTGCTGACCTTTTATTTTTAGTTGTATTGAAACCTGACAATATGTACTCTTGAACCTATTAGTAGTTAAGTAAACTAGTATGGCTTGACGTTTTGTTACTATAATTTCAAATTTACAATTAAAAAAACCACATTGTCTTCTCAGATATGTACAAGGCGACCCGACAAGAATTAGACAATGGATGAAGAAGAAGAAGAAGAAGAGAAGATGGAGGAGGCCAGACAGTGGTCATCGTTTGTGATGGACGATGCACTGCAAAGCAAAGAAAAGATTAAGGAAAAACTTAAACAGCTACAAGAAGATTTAGACGAGAAAGTTGATGAGAAAAAAGAGAATGTACGAAACTTTAACTTTATTTCCTATCTACATTGGAGATTAGGAGACAGGGAAAAAGCATTTGATGCTTTGAAGCATGCTGAAGAGCTAGAGAACGAACCAAATTTGATCACTCATTGCAACAAAATATTATTTTTCAAGGGGCTTGAAAAGCATTACCGCTCAAAAGAACTATTAGAAATTCTGAAAAATTCTAAGGACTTTAAAAGCATAAGGACACAGTCTCGAGCGACTGCAGAAATTGGGTACTGTTTTTCTCGACTAGGTCCACAACACCACGATAGAGCAGTGCGACTTTTTAAGAAAGCAATTGCAGGTATGGCACCGGAAAGAAATATTCTTTGGGAATATGGACTTGCATTGACTTTACGCAGACAATCACATATCTTTCAGATGACAAAACCAGAACAATTTAGACCTGATGAGAAAAAGAAAGAAGCCGCCAATCTATTATATGAGATTATAGAACTTCAAACTGACAATTGTTGTCGTATAAAAGCAAGAGCATGGTGTGAAATGAATAGAATAATATTTAGATCTAATTTATTTGAAGTAATAAACAAAAACAAGAAAGAAACGGTGAAAATAGATCAAAAGAGATGTTTTGAGGAAGCAATAAAGTTGTGCCCGAAAGAATACTTCGTTTTGGAGAAATATGGCGTATATCTAAGGTACACACGAAATCTAGAAAAATCGAAAGAAGTGTTAGAAAGTGCTATGCAATTTAGAGAAACAGCTTTTTCAAGGCACCATTTGGCATTGACCTTAAAGAAAATGGTAGAGGTAGCCACTCCGAGGCCAGCTTGCAGTAGAAATTTACAGCATTTTTATTCTATGCCAGAAAGACAAGATTCAACATACGATAGTGGTATATTTAGCATGACAGAAGGATTTGAATCATTGTCAGTCGTTCCAAAACACACGGATTGTACAGGCAAATCAATACCTCATGATGGTGCACAATTGCAAATGAAGCAAGCTAGTTATAAACCTAAGATTCAAAGATCAAAATCGTCTGGTTGGATGAAACAACACAAAATCCGTTCGGGGAAATATGATACTACATGTACTACTCCACATCATTATCAAACTAATAGTACTAGTATTAGATATTTTTCGATTCCAAAGCTTGACAATTCGTCAAAGTCTCCTTTAAAATCACAATGCAAAACGGATACCGTAGACAGGAACCAAATTCATCAAGAGTCTACGTGCTTTCAGGAACGAAAGATTGTACCATTTTATCGGAACCAATCACCAGCCAACATTGAGAAGCAATCTTTCATATCCGCGAGGAAATCGCCAAGATCAGTATGTGTGTCTCCGGGTAACCCGTTATTGGCACAAGCAGTTAAACACCTTCAAAGAGCTATTGAGATATGTGAAGGATTTGACGTTGCAAGATATGAATTAGGGTTAATATACCGGATGCTAGAAAAACCAGACGAAGCTCTGGATTATTTTTCTTTCATTACATCAAACAACTGCGGAAAGCCGTCAGAATACCCAATGACTTTAATCAACGCATACGAGCAACAGTCAATTTGCAAGCTTCATTTAAGTTATAGAGAAACTGACCCTAAGAAAAAGGAAGAACTAGAATTTGATGCAAAGAAATGCATGTGGAAGGCTCTTTCTATTATATCAGCAGTCATTGGAACAATACCATTGTTGAAAACAACAAACCAGTGCTTTCCAACACTCAGAAAATTATTGCAAAAGGGAGAAAAATCTTCTAAAACGATCAAAGAGCTTGCGAAACTACACGAACTAATGGACTATAACGAAGAAGCCATAAAATTTTACCGGCAAATCGTTGATGTGGAACGCAATGATTCAGCAACTATTAAAAAACTTGCACAAAACTATATGAAGGTCGGAGACTTTGAGAATGCTATTCGCACTTCATCGCTACTCCAGTACGCAAAGGATCCTGACATTTCCGACAAATCATTTTTTGTTAATACATGCACAAAGGGAGCATTGGATTCGTTGAGAAAACCTGATTTGGAAGAGGCAAAAATAAGATTTCTTACGGCTTACAGTCAAATTTTCTCTCATCTTAATGTGTCTGTGACCAAAGAGGAGGACGATGAAAGTCCGCCGGACATTCTCATTTTACACAAATGTGGCGATGATGGTTGTTGTTACCAGAAATATGTTATGGCTGTGTTGGAATCATTTGTGAAGTTAAAATATGTCGTAAATGACGAGGATTGTCTACCATGGTGTCGTCAAATGGTTTACATGAACAAAACAATGCTCGAATCCCGCTGTATATGTATGATTCTTCACGAAAGTAATGATGATGTAAATACAAATGAATTCTGGGATCGAACATTGGAAATAGCGTCTGTGAAACATCGAGCGAAAATTCTCCAAATCAGGACAGAGGGGGTGCCACCGGAGGATCCAGGGTGTAAAGAAGTAGTCCTGCCGTGTGATTGCCGTGACACTGTCCACAAGGATAGCACCCAACTTTTGTTGCGAGGGGAACTATTCTCAAAGATGCTGGTCCAAATGTCGCATATGTTTAGAGAGAAAACAATTTGAAACAATCGAAAATTTGAAATACATGTACTTATATAGTGTAAGTTTGGAGGGTTAAATTGAAAGATGATCAAAACGTACAGACCTAAACAGACTAAATATTCAGTCTGTGAAATGCAGAATGTGATATGTCATATCAACGATTTATGATCATGGTTAATGTGAAGTTGAAAGATAACTTATTTAGTTGTTACATGTACATATCATAAACTTTGTAAATAAATGAACAATGTACGTATGTGATGTAAACATATTTTTCAGTTTAAAAAATACTTGCACAATGATATAATCAATAATAAAATCATTTTAATAATAATATTTCTATCTTGAAAGAGTGGTTCCCGTACATTTTAAAGAAGCGATGGTCACACTGTTTAAAATGATATATGCATGTCACTGATGTACATATATACAGGGTAGTCTGACAATCACCGTTTAAATGAAATCCATATAATTATTGCATTAATTGTTCGGTTGTTTTAATTTATCTGTTGATTCAATATTATAGTTGACTTTCATAATAAAGAGTGATTTTGTCAAAATAGCATAGCAAAGACTTGTGAGTTTAAAATCCATTTAAAACTTGTTAAAAATGGTCATAATTCTTTTCTTTTTCCCTTAAAAAAATAAACTAAATGATTGACGGAAATTAGTTTTTACAAAAGGCCTGAACATGCAAAAGGGTATAAATTTCTTTAATTTCGGTTAAAATGTTTTCTATCAAACATTCATATAAAGCTGGTATGGATATAATAATGTCTATGTAGATCACAGGCGCGTGTCTGTTATGTAGATCGGGATTTAGGATCACATTTTTAAAGAACCGGGTTGGTTTTTCCTGAAGCACGAATTGACAGGCAACCCACACTTAAGCTGGTGCCCATTTTTGAAGAAAAAGAACTAGTTTCAAAACATTCGTTGACCTACATCATCACGTGTATCTCAATGTGTGTGTTGAAGTGTTGTAAAATCTTACACAACTGTCTACACAGAGTTACACGAACTATTAAGGTGAGTCGTTGCAATTAGAGATTTACAAGATATATGATGATTTGCTCATATTTGTTATTTTGTTTTAAAAATGTTGACAGTGTAACGTCGTTATTCAAAATCAAAGCAAATTGTGTGAATCATGAATACGTTGGAATAACTTTAAATGGGTGTGGCGATAATCATTATTATTGATTATAATAATGTCATTAAGCCATACTGTAAATAGATATGATTATAAAAGCTAATTTTTATGTGGTTACAATGGTTACAGCTATATTCTATTGGTGACAAAAGGTAACAGAGGTGACGAGCATTTTTCTGTTTAGCAGGGGGTCTTATTTTATGTGGTAACAATGGTAACGGCTATAATCCATTGGTGACAAGAGGTAATAGAGGTGACAAGCCTTTTTCTGTTTAGCAGGGGGTCTTATTTTATTTGGTTACAATGGTAACAGCTATATTCTCTTTGTGACATAGGGTAACAGTGGTGACACTCATTTTCATGATTTACAGGGGGTCTTTTTTAAATTGGTTACATTGGTAACATTGGTTACAATGGTTACCTAACCCTAACCCTAAACTAACCTAATCCTAATCCTAACCCTAATCCTAACCCTAAACTAACCCTAACCTTAAACTAACCCTAATCCTAACCCTTACCCTAACCCAAACCTAACTCTGTCTTGTAACCAATGTTACCAGTAACCACTGTAACCTGTCACAGATACATTAAAGTTTGACAATCATTCATAATCAAACATTGTTACCGATGTAACCAATGTTACTGGTTACAAATAGAAAGGGGTAAAAGTCAGGACTAATTTCTGGCCATATATGAACTCGAGTATAAGGAACCCGGACATAGCGAATTTACGGCTTATATAACAAATTTTAATTCACGTTTTAGAGAAAATTGCTGCATATAAAGACCATGGCTATAACAAAGCAATTTTAAGACCTGAGCTGGCAAAATTTTAATATGTTTTAACGTTTTTTTCAAAATAACAATTGAAATATTTTCCATTTCTCATTTCACTGTTCAAAAGATACATGTACCTGCACTTTTAAGATGCATATATAAAATCAAATGATAAACAGAATTTTTTTAAAGATTGAAATGAAATGGTTATATATATTAACATTTTTTGTAAATGACGGTAATACTGATTTTATAACTTATGATAGTTTGGAAAACGAATTCGCTATAATATTTCTTACAAATTCATTATAAACGTATAGGTTATAATGAAGTTTTTTCTTTGGTCTCTTGAAATTCATCATGAACAAGTTTTGCTGTATGTACATGTATTTTTAAAGTTAAAGGAAAGCTTCACCATTGCAAGAATGTATATTAAGTCAACGAATGCCTACAATGCGAGTCCTTGACAATGATATCTAACCCAGGCTTTCATTTTGTAAATACCTGTAAATGATCTTAGCTCGATATTTTCAATGAAACATGTTGAGTGATTCTTTTTTATTGTTATTTCAGATCATAAATCATTAAAGTTAAACAGTATTTTGAGAGGGCATTAAACAGAATGCTGGTTTTTGAAGCTGACACAAACAACTTGGCAATATGTGCCATAGTGACGGTTGCCATGCAATTCTCCTTCTTCTTGGTGGCTTGTACATGCAAGTTTGATAAAGTGACAGACTTTGCTGGGGGCACTAACTTTGTGGTTCTTGGACTGCTTACTTTTTTTCTTGCAGAGGTAAGTAAAATCTTTTGGCATTATACTTACATATAAATGTTCTTTATTTTCAAATATGCATGATGATATGCAAATAATCTTTTGTCTTTGATTTAATTGCATAAGAAGTATAGAAAAAAAAGCTAGGTCAACTTGAAAAGCTGATGTTTTAGCAACTGTGGTTTCTTTAAATAATCGATGGTATCAATTTTCGTGGGTATAAAGTGAAAATTACAGTTTCAAGGATACAATGTTAATAGAAATTGCACTTTAATTAACACTTAATTTTGTGGATCAACTGAATAACGAAATCCACAAAAATTGGTATTAAACAAATTTTGATGAAATCACAGTATGTAAAGGAGGTCTCATGAGGATCACAAGAATAAGTGATGATGTAACGTATTGTGTTTAACTCTTGTCAATTGATTGTGACTCATTGTCAGTTATCTCAATTTATCTTGGCAAAATTTGATAAGGGTATTTAAAATATTTGGATATGCATCACCACCTGAATCTATGAAAACTTCAGCAACTATTAATAGATTTATCTTTCTAAGATTGCGATAGATGTGTTTACAATGTTATCATTATATTTGCATTGTCAGACTTGTTGTAGGAAAGACCAATTAGCTCAGAAATTTAGTAATGAACATTGCATGAGCAATCAACATTTCAATCTTATTTTTATTCCTTGTAATTTTACAGTGTGTCCAGTAAAATACATTAAAGATGGTGTATTTCTGGTTTATTGAGGCTAATTATTTTAAACATCTTGAAAACCAATTTTGGGTTTGTTTCATATAAGTTTCATCCTAGAATCAACAATTAATATAACATAGCAAAATCAACATATATGCCACATCTTTAGGCTCTATTACACAGACCATTCCTTTACCATGCATACTTATTGTAGTCTTACAATTTGACTTTCTGTGTCACAAGCAATTATGTACATGTAGTCCACTCTCTAAGATTCAAATGTATATACATAGTACATCTTTCATTTTTTATGTTTTATCAAAGGAAAACTATTCATCTGTTAGTCATCAATGGTTGATGACCGAGAGAATGCCAGCTCATAGGATGTACATGGAAATGTAAAATGTAGCATTAAGCATCTGGCTGTTTCAATGTTTTCACTACTGACTACTGAACTAACTACTGTGATTTCATCAATATTCGTTAAATACCAATTTTCGTGGATTTGGTTCTTTAGTTGATCCACGAAATTAAATGTTCATTGAAGTGCAATTTCTATTAAAATTTTGTATTGATAGGGTCATTGGCCACGAATTTACCTATCCTTGAAACTGTGATTTTCACTTCATCCACAAAAATTAATACCCTTGAATTAATGAAACCACAGTATGTGTAATTTCAGATCAATAGGCTATATGTTAAACCAAATACATTGTATTTCCTGGTGTTTAGTGAGTGCATTCTGCTCTTGTCTGCAGACTTATCAATGGCGGCAGATAATGGTCACTGTTTTCATTACCGTGTGGGGCCTCCGTCTCTCCGGTTACCTGCTGTACAGAATCATCAAGATTGGGGAGGACAAGCGGTTTGACGACAAGCGGGAGAACTGCCTGGCCTTTGCTGGGTTCTGGATTTTTCAGGTACAACATGTCTGTTGTCTGTGTAACTAGTTATATCAGTGGGAGGGGACCAACATGATCAATAGTTTATATAATCTGCCCATTATTTCCATGTTCTTTGCAATTTGTTTTTGCATTATATCTGTAAACCATTTGTGGTTTATATGTTTATGCATCCATCAGTAAAATATAATGATAAGTATAGTTAAACATCTCTCGAGATCTCTCTCTCTCTCTCTCTCTCTCTCTCTCTCTCTCTCAATAATAGATTGACACTAACAGCAGATACCTTTTACAGGCATTCTGGGTGTTTACTGTCAGTCTTCCTGTAATATTCGTGAATGCTCCTGACAGTGCCACCTTTCTGACACCCTCTGACGCTTGGACACCACAGGACATTATTGGGGCTATTCTGTTTGTCACAGGGTTACTCATAGAAACCTTTGCAGATTTTCAAAAGTTTGGATTCAGAAATGATCCAGCAAACAAAGGCAAATGGTGTGATAAAGGTATTTTCTATTTAATGTTTTCAATCTCCATGTACCAATATCTGATTTTGGTATTGGACGATTAAGTACAAAAGCAAGATGTGCTGTGTTCAATATACTTGCTGACTTTTGAGAAAGGGATTTAAATAATTTTCATTTTGGATTCCCTCATTTGATGTTCAGGTGTATGGAAAGTGTCTCGCCATCCCAACTACTTTGGGGAAATCATCATCTGGATCGGAATGTTCATCATCAGCACCAGTATATGTGTGGATGGGAAGTGGGCAGGAGTTCTCAGTCCTCTATTTACCATGGCAATCCTGCTTTTCCTTAGTGGAATTCCTCTGTTGGAGAAAAAATCAGATGAGAGATACAGAAAGTGAGTGCAAACTTGTTTTTATTTGGATTTTTAAAAAAAATTGAATTTGTTTAAACCGGTATATTTTTAATTTTTTAATAATTTCTTAATAATAAGCAATAAGAGTTATAGAGATATTTTGCCAAAAACCACCACATAGAAATATCCAGTTACACTGTATTTCACATAAAAGCAAATCTTAATTCATGTTCCTGTACATATAGTTCCTTAAGAAGAGGCACACATACATGTAGATGTACAAGTGATATATGTATAATAAGTGGTTCTCAGTCTTCATGGTACATGTATGTACATCTATTTGAAAAATCATTGATTACTGTTAGGCATCACAATGAGAGTCACGTTCTCTCTCTTCAGAAACGAGGAATACTTGCAATACAAGAACAGGACCAGTCCCTTGGTTCCCCTACCCCCTCCCTGCTATGGCTGTCTCCCAAGGGCCTTCAAGTGCCTGTGTTGCTGTGAGTTCCCCCTATACAACTATCTAGACCCAGAGGATGAAAGAATCAGCATCAAACCCAGCAATGAGGAACCTTACAATGAAAACGCCAAAGTCTAGTATCTTTGTAAAAGTTATGTTTGTATATTCCTAATTTAAGTGAATGTATTGCTGCATTTTATTTCATTTTGCAGAATTACCATGTATTTAAAATGTGAATGAAATGTAAGGAAACTACATGTAGTTAGCAAGTGACATTCAGCATTTTTGTATATATATAAATCATTGACATTCTTTTTATTTTTTTACCAATTCATGAATTAGTGTTTGAAAAAAAGCCCACTTAGTATATATATCTTTGTAAGTTTATTTTATGTAATCATACTCGTCGATCATTTTGTCTCAAGTCATCAGTGGAATCCAGTTCTCAAATCTTTCCAATTCCTATTAACATTATATCTTGTGTACAAAACAAGTTAATACCAATGTTGCTGGTTACCGTGAACACTAATGCCATTACATGTACATGTAACAAGCCTGTGGACATACATTTTTGGTGCTACTTAAAGGACATGTCTCTGTACCTACATACTAGATGACCATACCTCAGTAGAAACTAATGTTATACATTCTGTTTGGGTCCTACATAAAGCCAAGTTGGGGTGATTGATGGTGCTAGGGTGTGTTTTGTTTTATTGAGTCTTGTCAAAGAATGTTGTTTGACTGGCATGCCCATACAACTTTGTTTAGATGCTGAAAAAATTACACCTTTTTGATTGAAGAAAACCATTTATTAAGTTTACTGTTTAATCTTTGTCAACATTTGTGTGGTGTGTTGATGTTTGTTATGTTAGAAGTATTTTTATATGACTCACATTTGCTGAATTAGATTACCTCACATTGTGGAGTGTGTCTGTTTGTATCATATATGATGAATACATGTAATTCGTGCATTTCTTTTCATGTCAAGTGCCATTCTTACAAAAGACCAAGCACTTCAATTGTAATTTTTTTGTTTGTAAATTTTTTTAACCAAATTTTTTGACATTTTTGGGAAGGGGGGAGTTAAAAGTGTAAGAATATTTCATGCACATCTTGAAATTAGTATGATAGAAATGCTTACTAGATATATGCACAAGCCGATGAACAAGTAACCCAAATTCTGTTGTTTGAAATATAAGATCATTACTGTTTTCCAGTACATGAAGACCATCTACCTCCCTATTCTCTTGATTATAGTTTTATAATAAACTACTTATAGATCTACATGCACTGATTTTAAGAAAAGTAATATATTGTTTTATCAATTTTATCCTGAACAAAACTACCACATTCTTGTTTTGTAAAATTGTTGTAATAAACTTTCCAGCAAAAATGAGTAAAAATGTTTTGATGATAAGGTTTCTGTTTTGACATTTAAGTGAGTATGATGTAGAATTGATGAATGAAGGTCAAGAAAGGATCGTGTGATCTAGAATTGATGACTGAAGGTCAAGAAAGGATCGTGTTAATAAGTTAAAAGGGAAAGACGTTTTTGTTGTACTCTGTAAATTTCTGTCCTCAGAATTATTTCTAACGTGTGTGTGTGTGTGTGGGGGGGGGGGGGTATCCATATCCCAAGTGCCTGTGAAAATTATTTAAAATATATTTTCTCTTGTTTGTCATTATCAGGACTTTCATCGACGGTCAAATTGCCAACTTTGTATTAAAAAAAAGAAGGATAGCGGTAGGGGATGGCAGGTATTAAGCCTATTAATTTTCCGGCAAGGTTCAATCTTGCAGCAAATTGTTGCTAGTTATGAACTTGTACCTTGTACGTGTATTTTGATGTACAAGTATGAGACTTGTTAGTTTTGCTGCATATATTTTTAAGAATCAAAATGGTGTAATGTAAAATTATTTGTCAAGAACCTTTTTGCTTTTTAGCTCATCTGGGCTCAAAGCTCGTTAGCTTTTCTAATCACCTTTAGTCCGGCGTTCGTCCGTTCATCCGTCTGTAAACTATTCATATTTTCGACTTCTTTAGAACCAATTGGAATTAGCTGAAATATTCATCGGGTAAAAGATTCAAATTTGTTTAAATGAAGGGCCAAGGGGTATATAATTTGAAATTTTTGAAAATTTGTTAATATTTTACTAATCTTCTCACAAACTATTGGACAAGAAAAGCTATAACTTGAATGTGTAGAATCGTCCTCACGTAGTGTAGATTCAAGTTTGTTCAGGTCATGATCCCCGGAAGTAGGGTGGGGCCGTAATGGTATTGAATTTTTACACAGGAATATATACAAAATAGAGAGAAATAGATTTTAAAATCTGCAGCAAAACAATTTCGTCAGAAAAGCTGAAACTTGAGTGGAAATATCTTCAGATAACTTGCAGTTTGTTCAAATCATGTAACCCGGGGGAAGGGGAGGGGGTGTTGAATTTTTATATAGTTATAGATGGGGAAAAATCTCTTAATGGTTCTTCTCCAAAACTGAAATTTATGTATTCTGTAAACAGTATAGATTCAAGTTTTTTCAAGTCACGATCTCGAGGGTAGTGCGGGGCAAAATTGGGGATCTTTACATAGAAATAAATAGCGCTAGGCCACAAAATTTAACGTAAGAAAACAATCTAAAAATCAGTGTTATAACTGAGGATAAAACATATACGCAAGCATCCTGAAAAATTGTTGCTTTTGGAGTATACTCGTAGTTTAGATATTAAATGTGATATACTGGGGTCTCGCGTGAGGCTATAAAATCAGCATAGGAATATTAATATATGTAAAATTATGTATTAAAGCATCACAATATGGTTTTAATTGTAAATGTGAAAAAAATGACCATTGAAAATCAACAAAAGTCACCGAATGTTTATCTACATCCACGTAATAATAAAACGACGTAAAAATTCCGATACTACAAAATTTTTATTAAGAAGGCTGTGAGGTCAACAAATTACCTTTCAAATCTGCTTTGACACTTTAAAATATGGTATTTTTTGCCATAAACTAAAAAAAAGATATAAATAAATCCAAATATTTTAGCTTTAAAATTACAATATTTTATTTTATCGCTATATAGATAGCTCTTCGTCTAAAAGAGGTAAATATTGCTTACAAATTGCTTCGACCACTCAACCAAAAAACAAAAAGAAACAAACAGAAACAATGGATATTTTTTATATCAATAATGATTTTCTCATATCCGATAATCGAATTTTTTCATATCAAGAATTAAAGTAGATTTTTTGAAATAAAAAATATCTGATTTAATGATTTTTTAATTTTTTTGGATCAAAATATCATTTTCCGATATCAAGAATTCGAATTATTTACATGTACATATCCATTTTTTTTTTCAAATCAAAAAAATACCCCCAAAATATTCAAACGGCGCCTGATAATAAATTGGAGTTTTTTTTATAGACTATAGAGCTATGAATTACATGTAAGATTAAGAAATAGAGGAAAAGATACTCAATGGCTTTAATTACAAAATCTTATTATAATACTTTATTTTCTCGAAGTTCATTTGACTTGATCGATTCATTAAACGTGCTTGTGAGCGATGCTTGGTTGACTCATTTATTAAGAAAAAACCTAGAAATATTTTTTTATGTAAAGTCCAATTTTATTTTAAAAAAAAAATAAATCAATGATTTTCATTCATAGACGAAATCATTTTTTAAAATAATTGCCTGTATATATCAGCATTTTTTAGAGTTAAAAGCATGTGAGAGATCAAAAAAGGGTCCAACAACCATAAGAATGGGGGTTTTAAAAACATGTACGCGCGTTTTTTTCTTTCTTTTTTTCTTTCTGCATTTCATAGACGTCCGGAACAGTCCATCCAAATTTCAGGGACTGTTCCGCTCTGCTGAACGGGCCTCCCAGAAGTAGGCGACGAAATTAGCCGAGGTTGGCCGAGTGATTGCAGGTATTGGGCGGGTAACGAGTACAGAGAAAATAAACCGAAAGTTAAGTTGCAAAGTGGTCATACGATTTTACAGGTAATAATAACAAACAATATTGCTTTTGCCATAGGGTTTCAGTCAAGCTGACGGCGCCTCATTGTGTTATTAATTCTGCTCTAGAATATAGCTTAATTACTGTTTAATTTTTGTTGACTACCGGTATTTTATTGACTACCGGTGATGTCTGACTGTATAGTCAGACGCCAGGCACAGTGTGGCAACTAATGTTTTTGATTTATTGTGATTTTATTTAGATCTACTCTTCGCAATAATTCACAGAGAGAGTTGACTCTATTACTTTAATTACCTACTTATATCGAGCACTTTCATTCTACTCCAAGCCAAACTCTTAATGCGCACGCACCGGTAATAATAAACACATAAATTAACCCTATATAGGTACAAAAAATGCATATAACTATCAGTCACCTCCTTTGTGGTAGATGGGGTTGGTCACCATACTACCATTTTGACACATGGTACTGCATGTACTTGCCATTTTATAGGCTAATACGTAAGTGCACAAATCATGGTAGCATACATGTACTAGCATTCATGATTTATTTTTAAACTTTAAAACCTCCTCAGAACAGTCGGTCAAAACTATATATTTACATCTACCAAGTATAATTCCCTACAGTATAGTCAGTTCGTTAGCTTTACTGTATAGAAACAGCCAGACTGAAATCTACACGCCCGTAAACGATTGCCCAAAATCTACAGCGGCTGAAACTGACAGGACCGAAATCGATTGGTCGAAACCTACAGCGACCTAAGAAAAATCACGGACTGCACGAAATAATTGTGATGATGTCAGACTCAAAGTCTCACAGGAGACGATTTGGCTGTTAATTTTAGCTAACGTACTTGTGTACATTTTAATAACAATTATAATGTAGTGAGTTTTACTTACTTTGTATAATCAATTTATAAAATTGTTAAAAGAAAGATGTAAATTTAAACAATAAAATGCTTTCTCTGATGATTCATGCGGGTTATGAAGGTAGTGATCATTGCAGAAAAAAATTACATAACCCTGCTAACGCGGATCTAAACCACACCCCACCTCATCCTCTTGGAAAAATCAAACTTGTAAAATGTCCGTAGTAAAATCTATAAAAAAAAAAACGCCTCGGACCTCCAGGCAAACACAATTATCCCTTACACCCCCCCCCCTTCCCTGAAAAAAATGTCTAGAACCACGCATGTTATGGAAAATTTTCCCAAGAGAAAATAATTCCCTTTGGAAATAAATTTTTTCTGTAGGGTACTGTAGAATTTTCTACCATCATTTGTTTAAAAGTACTTTCTGTGGTAATTTGAACGCTAAAAGCGAGAGAATTTAAACAAATCCGGTGTAACGAAGAATACTGATTTGGGTTGAGAGTCGAACTGGGGTCATTTTTCAGCGCTGTATAATGCAGGCACGTAACATCCGGGGGGGGGGGGGGGGGGGGGGCTGGCCCCCCACTTTTTCTCGCAGCAACTGATTTTTTTAAATTTACTTATACAAAATCGACTTATGATGGAGTTGCCCCCCCCCCCACTTTTGTGAGAGTATGTAAAAAATTGATATGAATATATATTGAAGTTAAAGATATACTACGTCAGCCCCCCTCCCCCTTCCCCGGATTAAAATTTTGAAGATTTTGGAAAATTCAAATTTTTTTGTCTTGCTTGTCAAGATTTTTTGGAGTCTGCCCCCCCCCCCCCTTACTTTCAAAAACGATGCTACATGCCTTTAATGGACCGGGTGTGTTTTTTCTCTGTTAAAAATTGAAACCCAAAATTTGCAAAAGGATCTATTGCGAATAACAATTGAATTTACCTATAGGAATGGTATTGGTTTCTGTCTTTACAAAAAGCATATTGATTTCCGTTCCACTTCTTAATTTTAGGCCATATACAGTAAACGCTTAGGTTTTAGTTCTCATAATGTATAGTGTTGGAAAAAAAGTTTCACAGTCAATGTCCGAGCAGTATGAGTAATGGTCGCTTTTTTTTATTTGATTATCTTCAAATTTTATTTTCAGTTTATTTCTATAATACGAAACATGTTCTTTATATATATGCGTTTATTTACAACCAGGGACATATTTAAAATTTTAAAGATCGTTCTATGCGTCAAATGTTTTTTATTATATTGAAACATTAACACAATATCCTTTAAAAAATAAGGAATGGTTTATTTTACTTCATTTCCGTATAGGATAATACTTACGATGATGTAATTCTAACAAATGTCCACAATAAAGGCCAAAAAGGTATTTATTTACTTATATCTTATTCAGTTTCGTAGTAGCAACTATTTAAAGTCTTGCGTGACGCGATTTCAAAGGTCGTAAACCCTTTGACTCTTTACTACAAATAATGCACGTCGCCATAGTTTTTTCATCAGAAATAACAGGAAGAATGATGTTTGTAGATGTAGAAGGATTTTTACGAGGCATTCGAACACTGTGATCATTCACCGTACATTCAACTGAACTATTTTTCTTATTAATAGCTGCATCCTTTGTATAAAGGGACTGACCTGATGCCAAGATGACACGTGGACGGATTTCAAACTCTCACTGACCCGCCCCCCTTTTTGTCTAATCTATACACCTTCCTCCTGCATTTTTGACATAAAATGTCACCAGTGCACACATTCTTTGCAAAAAACGAACTTAATCTACTTTGCAGTATTTCTTTCACAATTGTACAACTCCATATAGATGCTCTAGAAAAACAAACGCAACAATTTTTGCTCGGCATGATTTTTGTTTTATGTGGCGCTTGTGAAGAGTGAATGATTCTTGTCCTCAAACAAAGCGTGCTTACACTAAGGTATAGTTCCGGTTGATTGCTTTTACATGTAGTTAAAGTACACCCCTGCGAATGTTATTGTCATTTAAATTTTAGACCACGTGGTGTTATTTGACCCTTTCAGTTTCGCAGTAAAAATCGTGCCTCGCATTCATAGTCTACTAGTATTTCATAGAATCTAGGTACTTGTAATCAAATATGATTAAAATCTAGTGGTTTATTGATTTTAAACTTTATCTTCATTATTTGGTGGATAAAATGTTTTCTAGAAATAAATGTGACAATACAAAAAATAGTTTTTTTCTCTGTCCAACAATTAACATGCTTTGTAGAGATTCTTTCTGAGGGTCAATTTTCGATCCGCGCCTGACCTAGTAATAGTATCAATAGTGAAAAAGACTATACTATTTTATGCAGAATGTTCCTTGAAAATGGTTCGATATACTAAGTATTTATGCAAGACAGACACCCGTTATTTTTTTTTAAAAACATGTTATTGCACACCACAAGCATCAAACATGGCTATGATTTTATTAAGCAACCCAATGTTTATATTTTCAACCACTCTACATGTGGTTGAACACGAACGATAACTCTGTTCTGAATATTATCGTTAATATAAATAACCGCTATATAGTGAAATAAGACGTACATCTTAAAAGATTGTCATGTTTTAACATAAATCAAAGTAGGATATGATATGAAAAACGACAAGTACTTACGTATTTTGAGAATATTATCCGAACACTTATACTTCCGCTCGAAATTTTACAGGAACTGAACAAATCTCGGTGAGGTCTTGTGATCTTTCATTCGAGCATCTCTGGATTTATTACATACTTAGCAACGATAAAGAAAATATTCCGAACACATTTGCAGGGGTGAAGTATATGCAGGTACTTTTTCCATCGATATTTTTAATTCAATGAGAAAATGTGCATTTAAAGAACGATCGACATTAAATATACAAAATGCACAATTCTGCATAAAAAAAGAAAAGGTGTTTATAAATGCCGTTTATTTTTAAAAAGAAAAAGTATGCTTGCAGATGGAATCGATCCAGGACACAAAGGCATCACATGTTACATGTACATGGCAAGCGGTGTAACCTACTGAATTATTCAAAACTTACACGCATCGGCCTAAATATAGACCACTATGATAGAAATCAGTTTCCGCAATTTTTGTCAGTTTTTTTTGTGCAAAACTCGACCGCTAGAGTACCCTTAAAGAAATTCTATCTTCTTCTTTTTTTCCCCTTTTAACAAAACCTATCAAAATATCTTAGATTTGTTAGGGGCAGGCCGGTTCTGAAGGATATCCGACGATAAATATGCAAACATAAGGGAAATATACAGTAAATGTAAATGTAGAGTTCTGAATAAATTTAGTAAAGCGCGATTTATATGTATCTACTTTTGAATTGATAAATTTACGTATCAGAATGTCTATGCGTTTATAATGTCCGATATTTATATGCCGACATGGCTGAACAATTTTAAGTTTTAGGGTGCTCCTTACGATTTGAAATGGTTTCTCAAATCAGCAGAAAATTACTTGGTTATGATAGATAGCATGATGCGTAAGAGGTATATAAGTCAAACAGGGAAAATATGCAATTTTGATAAACAATTGTGATTTTCAAAAATTTAATTCAGTTAATATGAACAAAAGCCCCAGGCGGATTCGAACTCATGGTCTGCGGTTCACAAGCCCGATACTTTAACCACTGAGCTATGGTGATATTCAACCAAAACAGTGGCAGAAAATTAAATTTTAATGTTTTCCCAGAAAACTCAAATTAACATGTATCTTGTTTTTTATTTCGTTTCAGAATTTACAAGCACTCAAGTGGAATAATGACTACAAATGAAAATGGAGAAGAAATCGATCAAATGCTTTTTCCTGATGAAATTAAGAAATACTCTTCGTTTATTCTAGATGATAACATCACAACAGATGGTAAAATAAACAACATATTACGAAAACTTATAGATGATTACCAGTGTGGTTTTGATAGTGACGAGGAAAATGTCAGAATTTTAAACTTCATTTCATACCTTTACTGGAGAAAACGCGATGGGGAGAATGCTGAGTCTTTTGCCGAAAAAGCAAAATCTTTCCAAACAAACAGCTTAATCACTCTCCATAATGCGATAATATTTCACCGTGATTCTAATGAGATATCACAGTGCAAGGCATTAATGGAACAAGCTAAAAGTTTACGCCAAGACAAAAAATATAAGCAGCTGAAAGCATTTGCAAGAGCAGAAATTGCCTACTGTTATTCAAGAATGGGCCCAGAATACCATGAAAAGTCTCAGCAATTATTCCGTAAAGCAATAGATTCCTTTTATTTTCTGGAAAAACATTACCTGTGGGAGTTTGGCTTAGCAATGTCACTAAGGAGGCAAGCAAATATTTTTGCAATGAGAAGCCCAAGCGATTTCAACCCTAAAGAAAAAAACCAAGAGGCGATACTTATTCTAGAGCACATAACCCAAATGTGTGTTGATAGAAAACTTGCAGCAAGAGCATGGGTCGAATTAGGACTTATTATGGCGTCCGGAGAATGTGACAACATGAAGTTGAATTGTGAGGGGTTTTCTAGTGAAGAGTGTTTCCACAACGCATTAATTCTTTGCCCTAACGCTTATTTTGTTTTGCAGCGGTATGGACAACATTTACGTTATCTTCGAAAATTTAACGAATCAAAAAGATTTTTAGAAAAATCTATTAGCATCCAAGACACGCAATTTGCTCGACATCACCTTGCTTTGACATTAATAAAATTGGTTTTGAAAAGTGATTCTAACACTAATAAGGTAACTGGAATCTATCAAAGAACAATATCAAAGAAACCATCGAAATCAGAACCTAACTCCTTTTGGGGATCAAAAATGTCAATATCATCCCCAAAAAAAGTCCAGCGTTTCCCCAACCACCCATTTTTAAAAGAGGCAGTTGTCCACTTGAAGAAAGCTTTAAATATGAACGAAGACTTTGATAAGGCTAGATATGATCTAGGACTAACGTACCGTTATTTAGGTGAAAATAAAGAAGCCCTTAAATGCTTTTCAAGAATAACCTCTGCGAGATGGGGTAAATCATCGGAATATAAAGTCATCATTATAAATGCTTACGAACAACAAGGTATATGCAGTCTCGAACTGGCAGAAATGGCAACAAATGAGAAAGAAAAAACGGAACTTAAAACGAATGGCCAACGGCTACTTTGGAAGTCCTTAGAAGTAGCATCTCTGGTCATTAAAACATTGCCTTATTTTAAGGAAACAAATGCCGCTTTACCAACACTTAAGGAATTGCTAACAGAAAATGAAGACCCAAGGAAATTTTCTAAAGAAATGGCTAGACTTTACGATTTGGTCCATGACCACGATAAAGCCACAGACTTGTGCCATCATCTGCTTCAAATAGACAATACAGACTCTTTTGCAATCCGCAAAGTTGTTCAGGAATATGCTCGTGTAAAAGATTTTGATAATGCAATACACACACTGTTCTTGCTTCGATGTACAAAACAGTCCGATTCACTGGAGAAAGACTTATACCTAACCACCTTTCTGGAAGGAGCAAAATACAGCCACGAAAACGGGGATGACGAGGAAGCTAAACTGCGCTTCATACAAGCATACAATGTAGCTTCGTACGACAAAGAATGCAAGTGTTTATCCGAATGCAGTTGCTGTGACGTATTTGTCTTTTGTGTCGAACATTTGGATGACGTATGCGCATGCGAACTATCTTACAATCATCTAGTACCTTGTATTTCTTCTATGTTTGGAATCAACATTTACTTTAATGATACTTTATGCGTAGGTGGTACACTCAACCAATCATACATGATAAAAATGATAGAAGAGGCCAAGTATATCATGCCCATTATCAATGGAGGTCCAGCCGATCATAGTAACACCAGTTTGGGATGTCTTCTCTATGAAAAAATTGAATTGCATCGGGAGAAAGTTATCCCTATCACTTTCGGAAATAACAACCATTCAATTAAACGCTCAGTTGTAGTGAATGGAGAATCCTGTACACAATTCGACACGGCTGCAAACACAATTAGTGATCTGTTATCAAATATCGTTATGGAAATGTCAAAGATTTCTTTGAAATAAGTATTAGCTAATATCTTATACTTGTAAAGGGTATAGTATTTATGCCTCATATCGAAACGAGATCGGGACATGTGTAAAAGACAGTACATGAACTTTTTTGTATTAGTAAGATTTAGTTACAGTATTTGAAAGGATTGATGGAATGTTTTAAGATACCGTTTAAAGGAATATATTTTTTTATAAGTTAAACGCAAGACATTGATGAAAATAGTTAATAGTAATCGCCAAGCTATGGAGAAATATGAACAGCTGAAAGCATTTGCAAGAGCAGAAATTTGCTATTGCATTTTCTAGAGTGGGTCAAAGACAGCATGAAAAAGCTCCCCAATCATATCGGAAGGCAATAGTTTACACGTGCTTTTCAAAACCAAGTCATTACATTTAGAAATGTAGGTTAGCCGTATCAATGAAAGGACAGGCAAACAGTTTTTCAATGAGAAGTCAGACAAATTTCAAACCAGAAGAAAAAAATCAAGACAATACTTAATATAGAGCACAAGAAGTGATATCACAACGAATTTCTTTCTAAACGCTTCATTTGTTCCACAAAGATATGAACAGAATTTGTGGTATGGTTCACCGAATATTAATCTAAAGAATTTTAGATAAATATCCAGGAAACACAATTTGCACAACATCACCGCTGTGACAGTAACAAAACTGGTTTTGAAAAATGTGATTCTTAATGTGAAGGTATCCTACTATCTACCAAAGAACGACATGAAAGAATGTACTAAAGCCAGGATAAAGGACGCTGGATGGTCAACAAACTCAACCAACAGATCTACTTTAATTTATTAGGAATAATTTTCAAAGTTTAAAATAATGGTTATTTAAGAAAAATTCCCCAAAATTTTAACATTTAAGTTTATATGTTTTTCTCATATCTTTAGACAAAGCTCTTATTTTTACAGAAATATATATTGTTTAAAAATGTTCACAATCATCCATCCCTAAAAACTTCTTTTGGAGAAATCTAAAATTTTAATATCATCCCCTAAAACAGTCCGACGACCAGAGAGTTTTCTGACAACTTACTGTTAAATATGCAGTTAGACACTCTGTGAGACCACTACAAATGGACGAAGATTTTGTTAAATTAGGCTGGACTTGATATAGGACTTACATAACTTCTTTGCAACAGAGATGTTCTTTTATATCCATATTTGCGAAGAACATCATATCTATGAATCATATTGATGCATGGACGTTGACAAAATCATTAGTCACGGACAACGTGTGTCAGTGTAATGGCGTGAAAAGCATCCTAGTATTTGAGCTTTAAAATGTAAATATTATCTAATACATTTATTGTATCTTTATACAGAGATCTTCTTCTAAAGGAGATAAATATGGTATAAAATTGCCACGCATCCATGCATCTAGCTCTCTTTAATCTTGATAAAGACTCTTCCTTACATTTTTGAAATTTAATCTTTCTTTTCGATTAACTCTTTTTTGTACATGCTAATGAGAAGTTATGAGTAGTTTTTGTGTTTCTTTGTGTTATTGTATTGTTTAATATGTATGTACATGTAAAACCGTTTTGAATTAAAAATCATTAGATCGATTCATGCAGACCTATGCTGCAGATATATCCAAACTATTGTATATACATGTATATATGTAATAAGTGAATGTATTAATTGTATATTCCATGCAAACTCGAGATAAAAAAAAATCTAAAATGCGTGATGGCTTGTTTGACAACTGGTCATAACATATACTATATTATAGCATGCATTTTTTATTTGTCAGTCATTTACTTTTCAAGAAACCATTAAATTGAGAGTTTCCTCAAATTCATTTTTTGACTTATTTGTGTAATTGATTCTTGATAAATGAAATGTACCTTGACATACTTTTATAATCTAAATACTGAGCAAGCATATTTTAATAGATAAGTGTTTTACACTTCAAAGATTGGTCGACTGTGTGTTACATTGAATTACAACATGCACGCCTCATGAAACTGATCATCTTCTAATACATGAAAACACTTATTTTTGCCTACATATGTGTTCGAATCAAATCATACTTCAATTATTTATTACACAAAACAAATCTTGAACTTGTCCTTCAAACTCAAACATTAATCAAATCTATATTACCACATGTGACGTTTCACTCGAGTTATTTTTAGCGAGCAAAATATCAACATTAATATGGCGAGAATATGTGTTTTGGGAGCTGGAGTGGCAGGGCTGTCGTCTGCTGTAAATATACAGTCGATATTACCGGAAGCAGACATTACGTTAATTGCTGATCAATTCAACAAAGAAACCACCAGCGATGGTGCAGCAGGGCATTTTGGTATGAATACAGAGAGAACAAATACTGACATACGCAGATTAAGGTAACTCTCTCTCTCTCTCTCTCTCTCTCTCTCTCTCTCTGTATGTGTGCAATTTTTACTTTCATTGAAAGAGGAAGCACGTTAATTTGAGAGCTTCCACTTCAGATGCTGGACCAGAGATTCATTTGAGTGGTACCATAAAATTTGTACATCTGAAGATGCAAACATCGCAGGAATTCATAGGACACACGGATACAGACTCTGGAGGACCGAGACACCGGTAATAATGTCCAACCCAGACCACAGACATTGAAGATTAACAAAGCATATATATGCTTTTTTGAAAGCAAATAGATCTCTAGTTCACTATGTGAGGTCTTAGCTTTTCTGTTTTAACGACATTCTACAAACAAAAGAATTATTTTTCATTAGGATATCCTAAAATTCCCGCAACTGTTGCTCCATTGATCACAAGTTCATGCAAGGATGGACGTTAAATATCTTTAACCAAAAACGAAAAAAAAAAGTTATACATAATATTTACATGATATCTGTGTAAACTTTGTTTTTAAAGGTCCCATTTTTCTTAAGCTTTTAAAGCTTGCTATGGATGTGCATTTCATCAGCATGACTAGAACGATTGAACTATTTTTAACCAAAGTTCTTAAGTACTGACGAAAGAAGTGAACAATTTCTGGTTCAAGCACTGTGTATTCACCTACTGATGAGGTGACTCTTAGGGCTTAGGATTAAACGCATCCAAAGTAATATGAAACAACTTCCAATATAGAGTTAGGTTTACTTTCAAACTATAAACTTGGCAATTTTTTAAAGACAGGAATTTTATGCCCAGATGTCCCCTTAAATTTGCAACAAAGACCAATATGTCAACAAGTCACATGTTGATTTCTTTAAGTGAATTAATAAATGTGTTTTTATTATGTGTATCCTTGGTTTTTTTTGTGTCGGAGAACCAGCTTATTGTCGTTTGTACAGACACGACGTTAAAAAAAACCTATGAATTGTTCGTACTGTATCAAATTTGAACATTTTAAGGCATTGATAAAGAGGTTACTTTGAAGACAATGCATCTAAATACATTATATCGAATTTTCGATTATTTTAAAGTACTTTATTTTGTCAGCGGTTATCATTTGATAAGGTTCAAACACTGTTTTACTTCTTGTTTGCCAGATTAAATGCATAGGAGAGTTGATAAAAGCAAAATCAGAATAAATATGGAAGTTCTGTAAAATTTATATGCCACAATCTTTCCAGCCTCCCTTTCACAGCAGGTTTGACTATGGATGCCGCGCTCTGTCTAAATCTGAACTTCTGAGACTGCCTGGAAACTACACGTAAGATAATTCCTTAATTTGTATTTGAGTTCAATTAAGCATTGAATTATTTTTTTTTGAAAAATGGGGTCTCATAACTGCAACGGTGTGTGCATACAAATTGAATAACACGCGCTAAACTAAATTATTTATTGACAACAAACAGGTATGGTTGGGAATTGAATTCACTGATGGTGGAATGTCGCCGCTATTTGCCATGGCTCATGAAAAGGTCACTACTCAACATCTATTCACGACTGTTACATACTCAACAACTAGACACAACTATACAAGTACTGAACAAATATACAGATAATTGTTACAATTACCCAATAACTAACATATACACAACTTCTACATGTACCTTACAACTTAATGTAACAAAAATAATATACTATAAAAGAAATTTAAAGCTGTATATCTGCAAACTTTCAGATTCACAGACAAAGGAGGAAAAGTAATTCGTAAGAAACTTATCAGTGTTGACGAGGTTGGTAATTAACTTTCTACAAACAGCTTCAAACACTTACCTTTTTGGTAATATATAGAATCACCCATTCAACTATTAGCAAAAATAAAACTCAAGTCTATCTTTATTGTTAAATATAAATCAGTAAATAATAACAAACTGAAACAAATAATTATCCTTAATTAGATAGCTGGATCATATGACGTCATAGTTAACTGCACGGGGCTAGGTAGCAGAAAGTTGTTTGATGACAAGGAACTGGTCCCCATTAGAGGGCATTTAATCCGGGTAAGCTATTAACTGCATTAAAAATTCTAGTATACAATGTATCAATATCCAAATTTTTCCTTGGGCATTGTATGATCTAAATTAAACATAAATCGCCATTTTGTAATTATATACTAGGTAAAAGCACCCTGGATTAAAACCCTGTTTATTGATGAGGACGACACCTATATTCACTCAGGGTAAGGGAAGCAAGCCTTAGTTAAATCAAGGTCGGGATAAAAGTTCAAAAAGTACATTAAAACAAATATTTAGATAGAAAGTGTTCATCCATTTATTCATTCATTCGTTCATTCATATACCACACTAACAGTACAACTTTTATAGGCAGTTCTGAGTTCTAGTGTATCATTAACAATTCCAAACAGGACTAGTGCAGTTTAAAGCAGGCTTCAACAAATTCACATGAGCTAGGGGCACAAGTGAGCTCTTCCGAGCATCAGAATTTCGTTGTCAGAGGTTGTTGGCGTCGTCAGCGTCATTGTCTGCCCCCCCCCCCCCCCCCCCCCACGAAATAAAAATTATCAACAGTATTTTCGTCGCGTGAATTTATTCCAAAATGACGTCATTTTCCTAATTACTTAGAAACCGGGCGTTCGACATCTTCTTTCGTCTTTATACATACATCTGTATTTACTATCAAAGTCATGCTGAGTGAAATAATCACACAATTATTCAAGTGACTAATAAATTAAAAAGTTAAATTTTACTTTCACTTTAATTAGAGTCACTAAAATTGCCCTAAAACCTTATTCTAATATCACAAAATCTAAAAATATTTACCGTCCGGTCAAATAGCCCTTTGATTAACGTATGTTAAAATTATCATTTGATTTTGTAAAGTGTGTCTCTGTTTTGAATCTTAGATGTAAGCTATTAGCTTATTTTGAAATAGAAACAGTATTATCATAAAGATGACGGCATTGTGATATCTTAAGGGACAAATTGAAGTTATGAGAGAAAATTTAAATAATTTGACAATTTGAGTTGAAATGAAAGCTTTGAAAACAAGTAAAAATATTTTAGAATATATTCAAAAAGTTATGTCACATTTAAATTAACTATTAAATTGAAGTATAAACTGAAAAACAAATTGTTGATGAATGATGCCCATTTTCATCGGTCGAATGCGGCATTCAGAGCATATATAGTTAGAAACTGCATATGATGACGACTAACTTTAATTTTGTTTTAGCGATTTTCAATGATATACTTTCAGAATTATTGACTAAAGAGACAATCATTAGAGGTAATGTGTAGTGTTAGACAATCGGAAACCCATGACGCCTGGATACTTTATTTATTTATCAACAGTTTTTATATTTTATGAGGCTAAATTCATTAAAGTATTGGCTATAAAAACATACTATAAAAAATTGTTTCTTAGGTAGGAAATGATGCTCCTGGGCTTGGGCGTCTTAAAAGTGTATATTTTAATGCAGAAGCGTAGGAAATCAAATACGAAATGTAAAAGACCGTAGGCAAGGAATCGTCGGTCATTCAAATAGCATTGTATAGTTAATGATTTTATGTAGACAGAGCACAATTTGTCTTATCACATAAACACGAAACCTTGGCACACCCATCTTCTCTATTTCAACTGACGAATAAAATCAAACATGTTCAAATGCCCCCTAGTCAATGCAAACACAATCGTTATATTTACCTTGCTTCTTAGATGTCGATGTTTCATTCATATTATAGCCTCTGACACGGCTAGCTTTCTTTGGCTACCATCTATTTTGTCTTAGATTGAGACTTAAGAATTCTGCAATCTTCACAACAGAATGTCCAACCTTTAGCACACATTATCACTAATTCCTTTTACAGGCAGGACACCGTTGTTCTTGGTGGAACTTATGAAAGGGGAGAGTATAGACTAGACAAGGACCAGCGTTACTATGACGACATCATGGCGCGATGTTGTCGTCTGGTTCCGTCACTAAAACATGCCGAAGTGGAGAGAACCTGGGTGGGACTTCGTCCATGGCGGCCCAGCGTTCGTCTGGAGGTAGAGATGATATCAGTCGGTGGTAGACGGCTGCCTGTAAGTAGAGAGATGACCATCTCCTGTACACTTGGTCAGTCAAATGCAAATCTCTGTCATTTAACTTCAGAAGTAAAGGTATTCTTCATTTAATAATAATTAAATCCCTATGACTAATCAGAAAGAACCTTAATTGACATATTTATTTTGGCTTGCATTGGTAGGTAGTTCATAACTATGGTCACGGCGCAGACGGGGTCTGCCTCAGCTGGGGATGTGGGGTGGAGGCAGCCAACCTTGTCAAGCAGCAACTGACAAAATCAGGTGCCCCGAGGCTGGTGTCCAAGTTATGACACACAGGACCGAATTTCAAAGTTAACGTAATTACTATCAAACAACTGTTTGATATAAGTAGACAATAATATGATTCTACGCTAAAGGGAAAAAGTGAATACTTGCACATGATCATATGCATATCTTATACAATTACCTTCTTAATGAATTCATTTGTGTTGTTATCAAGTTGCCGATTGTGTAACAGAAGATTAAGTCACCTATACATAAAGTTACATGATAACACATGCACACATTTACATGTACACGCAATAGACATTTTTTGTAATTCCATGATAATTTGAACAGGCCGAAAACGTGATATAATTATGATAGATGCAACATACGTAGCTGTACGTACATCAGACATGGTTAAATGAAGTGAACATGACAACTTGTACATTTACTCTGGTTTTAATGATGTTCGGGGGAATCATGTTTTGAATTAAAGTTTCAAAGATACGTAAAAAGGTGAAGTAGACCTAGCAATACAATAAGTTATTTAAAAACACTGAAATGAACATTAAATTTCGTTAATCAACTCATCAACAAAATCCACGATACTTTGTATTTAAAGAATATTGATAATGACAGTACTTAAATTAATTCAAATTACTTGTACCTATTCAAGACATGGCAACTTGTACATGCAGTAATTTGACAACTTGTACATGTACAATGTATAGAAAGTGTTTAACAGTAAAAAAGTTATAACGTTATCCGACTTTGATTATTTTATTACTGTAAGGTTTTTCATGTCATTTAAATATTGTTTTACCTAGATATTTCATTTTGATTTGTTTTGTATCATATACAATAAACTCATTTTTAGTTCAGGTTTCTTTGAGGTTTTACATTATTGTTCCTGCTTTTTCCTAGAGGAGCAATTGCTTTATGCTTAAAATATTCTATGACACCGTGACATTCTCCCCTCTTTAAGAAAATGTCTCCTGGCTTTCAAATATGAAAGGAAATTACATTTGAAATAACAAGAGGCCTTCAGGACCTGTGTCCCACATTCCTCAGATTGACATGTCAGAGAGTCTCGTGATTGCATTTTAAGTTTCATTCTGAAATCTAAACCTTAATCTGAGACTCATCTGACTGTTAATCTGATTACATTGTTTGGTGTATGAAAAATATTAATCATGCATACAGCTTATTTCTTCAAGTATACAATGTACAAGATATTAAAGAAGATTTCCTAAAATCGAACATGTATCTCATTCAATATTTATATATTATATTATTATATATTTATTATATTTTCATGTTAGATACTGAAATCTGATTGCTTTCGACACAGTTTCAATCCGTTCTATTACCCGCAGCGTTAGCAAAACATTTAGCAACGGGTAACACTACGAAATGTTACATGTACATGCGAGTAAATTATGCGCGTACGGTTCACCGTAGAATTTGCGTCAGAAATAAAAGCAGTTAAGTTTTTTTTATACTAAGACATTACGTATAATAAAATAAATAGTTCCTGATTGGGATTGCAACAGTTGAAAGTTACGCCCCGAGAAAATCATTGTCAACCGATGTGAAACCTGTACGTACCAGTACTAAGATTAATCAAAGTACTGAAGTACTGAAAGCCGGGCTCTTTTGGTGTGTCTTTATGCATATTGTGTAGTAAAGACTGAAACTCTCTCTCTCTCTCTCTCTCTCTCTCTCTCTCTCTCTCTCTCTCTCTCTCTCTCTCTCTCATGCTTTTAATGTCGGCAAAGCATCAGAGAGCGACCAAATTTTGTAAGCGGCTATAAACAAAAAATATGTCTGTCTAGTAGAAGTTAAAAAGTTCAACAGTTGCTGCCTTGAATTTTGCAACAAGCATTATATATTTAATCCCCGTTTCTTCATCGCGCAGCAAAGTAGTTCATGGAAATTCATGCGCATTGTTTGTGTCCAAAATGCATAGTAATGTTTTAAAAACAAGTTATTAATAAGAAAACTAAAAAAGATAGACAATTCATTCGAAATTTAAAAACATAGGTAATCATAGATTACTAAGCTCACCGAGACGGAGCATCACCCTTATGAGACATCACCTTTATAAGACCACCTTTATCATTTTATATGAAAATCATACTTTATGATCTTGGATATTCATGGATTCTGTTTTGACAAAATATCGTATATCATCTGATAAATTTTTTTATGATAATCATATGTTCATATGTTAATCAATACAATGATATAAAATGAAATATTGCATCATGTCATATTTATAATATATATCATATAATACAATAATATACCGTAATAAACAATAATGAGATATGATATTGTAACGTATGATATGACATTGTATTGTGTTAAACCTTATTGTATTTGATCACATAATACAATATCATAAAATATAAAACAATATAGTATTATATTACAATATCATATTACATAATACAACATAACATTGAAACATGATATTATATTGTATAATATAGTATGATATTGTATTAAATGACACTGCAACATATTTGATACATTATATGATATTATATCATATAATACAATATAATTTGATTCCAACATTGTATCTTATCAAATGATACAATATTATGTGATAAAGTAAAATATTATAAAATACATTATTATATTATACATATTGTATCATATGACACAATAATATATATTATAATATCATATAATACAATTTCATGTGATATGATAATATATCATATAAACCAATATCATATCATACAATATCGTATGACACAATATTATATAATATTACAATATCATATTATACAATTTCATGTGATATAATTCTATATTACTGAAACCAATATCATATTATACAATATTGTATGATACAATATTATAGAATATACAATATTGTATCATAGGATACAATATAATATTTTGCAATATTTTATGTAATTGTATCATGTGATAAAATAATAAATTAAAAATACAATATAATATTACAATATTGTATCATAATATACAATACTATACATAACAATATCATGATACAATATCATATATCATATAAAATATAAAAAAAATTGATACAATATCATATCTTATCGTATAACTTTTTATAATATAACATAAGATATCATATTGTATCATATCAAACAATATTGTTTCATATCATACAATACTATATCATAGGAATCATGTTATATCATTTATCAACAAACACATCTATCTATCGAGCTAGTTTGAGTGAGGTAGGAGATTTCTTTAGCATCCTTGATAATGGAGATCAGGCTCTGCATCTGAAGCAACCTCTGCATTTAATTTATAATAAAGTTACATCAACTATGCAAGCTATCATCTATAAAACATGTGACCTGTTCCAAAAAACTAAACCTCATCCAGCATCCGAAACCTATGGCTCAGATTCAGCATTCAAGCCCATCAGGTGCATTGGTATCATAAGACGCATCATCCATGCAAGTTTGGTGAAGTTTGGACCAGTAATAACTAAGATATCATCATCAGAGGGCACTAGCAATTAAAACCTTAACTTCCTCCAGCATCCGCAACCTATGGCTCAGATTCAGCATCCATGCCTGTCAGGTGCATCTGTATCATAAGACACACCATCCATTAAAGTTTGGTGAAGTTAGGACCTGTAATAACTAAGATTTATTTTTTAGCATCCTTGATAATGGAGATCAAGCTCTGCATCTGAAGCTACCTCTGCGATTCATTCATATTACAGTTAAATCAACTATGCAAGTTTGAAATAGTACTATCATCTATTAAACATGTGACCTGTTCCTAAAAACTTAACTTTATCCAGTACCGAAACCAGACTCAGCATTCAAGCCTGTCAGGTGCATCAGTATCATAAGACACACCATCCATGGAAGTCTGGTGAAGTAAGGACAAGTAATAACTAAGATATCATCATCAGAGGGCACCTGTTTCAAAAACTTTATTTAACCAGCTCTTAAAACCTTAACCTCCTCCAGCATCCGAAACCTATTGCTCAGATTCAGCATTCAAGCTTGTCAGGTGCATCAGTATCATAAGACGCACCATCCATACAAGTTTGGTGAAGTTAGGACCAGTAGTAACTAAGATATAATCATCAGAGGGCACCTGCAACAAAAACTTTAACCAGCTCTAAAAACCTTAACCTCTTCCAGCATCCGAAACCTATTGCTCAGATTCAGCATTCAAGCTTGTCAGGTGCATCAGTATCATAAGACGCATCATCCATACAAGTTTGGTGAAGTTAGGACCAGTAGTAACTTAGATATTGCTATCAATGGGCACCCGCAACAAAAACTTTAACCTGCTCCAAAAACCTTAACCTCCTCCAGCATCCGAAACCTATAGCTCAGATTCAGCACTCAAGCCTGTCTGGTGCATCTGTATCATAAGGCACACCATCCATGCAAGTTTGGTGAAGTACGGACCAGCAGTAACTAAGATATTGCTATCAAAGGGCACCTGCAACAAAAACTTTAACCTGGTCCAACAACCTTAACCTCCTCCAGCATCTGAAATTTAGGACCCAGATTCAGCATCCAAGTCTTTCAAGTCCATAAGTAAGTCCAGATGCATCATCCATGCAAGTTTGGTGAAGATAGGACAAATAATAGCTTAGATACAGGACCTGCAACAAAAACTTTAACCAGGTCCGGACGCCGACGCCGACGCCGACGCCACCGCCGACGCCGACGCCGAGGGTATAGCATTAGCTCTCCTTGACTTCGTCTCGGTGAGCTAAAAAAAGAAACAAAATGCCAACACTTTTGACAAAACGTGACTCTTTGTGTAACTATTTGGTATAGCGGAAGCTTTACCTTGACGCTGTTTGGTTTTTTGTTTATTTGTGCTATTTATATTAACATTGGCGATTTGCCTGCCTATAGCCAGGACTCTGCTTTCAGCAGAGCCCGGCTAAAAAGCATGTTTTTATTGACTACAGGTATAATGTGTTTATAAAAGTAATACAAGTATGATAATGTGGCAAGTTAATTCCTCTCCGATATATAGGCAGAGCTTTACTGACCAATGTAAATGTGTGTGAATGCTATATATTTGTATCTGAGTAGTTGTAGAACAAAAAGCCTTTAAAATCTCACGACCTTTCATTTGATATCAGAAAAAGGGGCTGATGCCTAAACTTATGGACCCAGAAGGGCCAACAGACTTCATGTATAAGGTAAGTAAACTCTTTAATGACACCGTTTTGTTACCGAAACAAAAATGTTTGTTTTGCAATCTGCAACCATATATTATAAGATGTTTGTCACGTGTTACGTAATCAACGGCCATAAGGGGCCGTAATACAACATTTTTGACACTTTATATCTCAAAAATGAAAAAAAGAAGCAGTAGTGAATAAAAACTTGTCCTGTATCATGTATTTGCAAAATTATTTACAGGACCTTTTATTTGATATGAAGAAAAAGAGACTGCCCCCCCCCTTCGAATTAGGGGCCCAAAAGGCTCTAAATTCTTTTGATCATAACTCTATACTGAGCAACAATTTGTCTTATAATACTTAAGTAGTTACGTTTACTTTAAAGTTACCAACCTATACAGTACCATAATTGTTTTACTCATGTGTTTCCTAAAAAGTTGTTTTAAGGGTCTTAAAAAATAAATCTTTAAACGAATGTAACTCAACTCGATAATTGGGAAAAAATTGATAAAACCATAAAACGAAAGCTGTTTTGCTTGACAATATGTCATCTTCTAAAATGTTGGTCAAGAATCCCTTTAAGAAGGAATGGGACCAGCCCTTATATTTCGTTAACATATAGAGCAAACATTGTTTAGTGTAGTACACACGAATTTTGATTTGACATCGTGAAAGGGACTTGCCCTTCTAATTGAGGACCAGACAGGGGTCTAAAG
This sequence comes from Magallana gigas, assembly GCF_963853765.1. NCBI lineage: Eukaryota > Metazoa > Mollusca > Bivalvia > Ostreida > Ostreidae > Magallana > Magallana gigas. The sequence continues at coordinate 9,239,721 of NC_088855.1, forward strand.
TTTTTCTTAATATAACTTTAAAATGAGAAAGTTTAACGTTCAAAATCATTATGTAAAGTCCGGTGTACAAAGATCGACAGATATGAAAACATTATCTTCAAATTGCTGTCTGAGAGCCTTAAAGGCACCAATTTCATTTGATTTACTACTTTACACTTCAAAACGTCACAAAAATACGTGCAATTTGTTAACACGAAAAATTAAAGAATTGTTTGGTTTAAAGGGAAAGGTGGACAAAAATTATGACATTTTTAAACTTCATAATCAAGTTTTTCATTTAAAGAGACTTTCACACGGATAGCATGTGAGACATTAACTTTTATAGATCACCAAACACACTAACATGTAGGCCTAGGATTGATACGAGGGTTAATCAAGTAGTATTGTCGCCTTTGCAATATTATCATGAAACTCGCGGTAATGACAACATTTCGAACTAAAAAAATATTTACATATATTTATTAAGATCCGAATATCTTTTCGCAGAATTATATTTACTTCTGAAGACAACATTGGAGGGAGGTAAGGACAGCTGCCGCTAGCCCTCGACGACGGTATTTATGAAGTCTTGACGTTTTGTTTTAAATTCATACTTCTGTGCTTTGCAAAGAAATGGTCGGAATGCTATAATTGTAATCGTTTCTATTTAATATCGATAATGTGTCTGTAACTTTTGGTCGTCACCGGTAACAGACAAAGTTCAACGTTCTATTATTGCAATTTTCATTAGGCTTTTCCAGAATGTTATAAAAATAATACACAGCATTGAAATTGGTAAATACTTGAAAATTGCATTTCTTCTGTTGAGATACGCCGTCATAAAGTTATGTGTGCCAACTTTGTAAAACGACGAAACACACGATCAATGAAGGAATCTGAGGAAAACAACGTACTATTTTGAAATCATTATGGTAGTAACACAAGCAATTTTGTTATGGAGTATATGATTCTACCTTTGGTCAAACGGCGAATGCAGGATGACTGTCAGTTAAATCAAGAACTACGACGTTATAAAAGGGTCGTTATTACTCAACGTCAGACTGGGTCGTGAGTCCTTATAATTAAGAGGCAATGCATATATAATAATAACTCCAACGTAAGAAAGAGGCTGAAGATTTTCAGAAACAAATATTGTAATTGGAGGAAACAGTGGATGACGAAGAACAGTACGGTCGACGCAACTCGCTACGTTCTCATACTGTGGAATAATGTTTATTCGTGGGGGTCAATGTCGTTGGTAGTCAATATTTACATCTGCTTTCTGAATTTTTACTCTAGATTATCTTGAAAAAAGGCAATCAACTAGGACGTGAATTTTATCTATCATGTGTGCCCCAGTGCCATTCTTGAGAGATTAATCTACCTTGACAACTTTCATTATTTAAATACTGAGCAAGCATATTTTAACGAGATAAGTGTTTTACACATGCAATGCTGGTCAAACATGTAGAATTTTTAAGTGGCTTATATTTCACTTTGTAAGTTGTCGGATAACATTCATGCCATGAAACTAATCGAATCTGTTCATTCACTTAGTTTGAGAGTGAATATGTTAATACCTTACAAAATTGAAAAAAGTTTTAAAAAAAAACAACTTTTCGACACGTCAGTTTTTGCTTGTAATATATGTTCTAAATAATCAAAAGAAAAAACAAATACATATTACAAAAAAAAAAACAAAAAAAAAAACCCAACAAATCTTATACTTGCCATTATATAAGGCTTATACAGAATCAATAATGATATGACAACTCTAATAATTTCCTGTGTATCGTTTGTATCGAGTTATTTTTAGCGAGGAACATATGTCCGTTTCCTGACGACATTAAAATGGCGAGAATATGCGTGTTGGGAGCTGGAGTGGCTGGGCTGTCGTCTGCTGTTAATATACAGTCGATTTTACCGGAAGCAGACATTACAATAATCGCTGATCAATTCAACACAGAAAGCACCAGTGATGGTGCAGCGGGGAATTTTGGAATTTTATTAGGAAGAACAAATGCTGACATATGCAGATTAAGGTAACTCTCTCTCTCTCTCTCTCTCTATCTCTCTCTCTCTCTCTCTCTCTCTCTCTCTCTCTCTCTCTCTCTGGCGATGTAAAAAGGAAGGTGGAGTTAGATATGTCAATTTTAGAGCTTCCATTTCAGATGCTGGACCAGAGATTCGTTTGAATGGTACCATAAAATTTGTACATCTGAGGATGCAAACATCGCAGGAATTCACAGGACACATGGCTACCAACTCTGGAGGACCGAGCAACCGGTAAAATATCCAGACTACAGGCAAATATACACCCTAAAGCGATAGCCATTGTGTGTAAAACAACAAAAAAGAATTTTCAAAAATCACCATGATTTCTTGGCTTAATTATATGTTGTAAACAACAACGTATACGTAATTTAAGAAATCTTTCATCTAGTACATGTAATATTGATCATCAAAATCTTGCGGCTATTGCTCAATACTTATCAATAGTTTGTACAATGCTGTAAATCTTAAATACATCTCTATAGATAGCTATTAAGTTGGATCAACCCATATGATACGAGTATATACGTTATAGAACGTCCCAATTTTCCTAAGCTTTTGTCACGTATATGCATTTCTTTAGCAAGTAAAAAAGTTTTTTTTTTAATTTGAATGATCAGTAAAACTGGTTTGTAAAATCGATATACCACATCGTTTCAGCCTCCATTTCACGGCAGTTTTGACTACGGATATCGTATTCTTTCCAAATCTGAACTTCTAAAGCTGCCAGGAAACTATAAGTAAGTTTACTTCACTAATATGTATTTCATTTCTATCTGAAATGTTTGTTCATCAGTTTATAAACAAACAAGTGAAGAAAAGCTCTATGATGGTCTGAACAATGACAATTTAAAGGTCGTATAAACATATACAGTAAAAGAAATCTACAACGGGCAAATGGCTCAAACGGTATTTTAGAGAGCGGCAAATGTTTAAAAGCAGACATGGTTTAAGGTCGAGATCTAGTTAATGAAAGGTGCCTAAAGATTTATGAAATTCAAGATATAAATTCTTTTAATGCATGATGCTTCATACCAATATCTTTATTTCATAGGATGTACCGGGGCTTAAATATTTGGTAAACACAGAGAAAAATTTGGTTTAAACAACCATTTTCTGTGAAATATGAAGAATAAAAGAAACAGATATCGGAGTTTTGTACATTTTTAACTAATGAAATATATCTAGAATGCCTGCAGTTTTTTTTTAAAACAACGGCATTAATCAAGCTCTTGACCTCCTTTTACAAATGATGTCAAATTGAATATATGTTTCGGGATTACATTTTCCGTGATTAAATATATAATGTCAAAATATTGTATAATTTTCTATTTCATTTAAAGCCGTAAAATACAGTAAAAGATTCATCAAATTAATTATGACATCTTAATGGTTTTAGCACCAAAAATACAGTCTGGACTCATTTACTAGATATTGACCTTAAGGTCGTGACCTTAATATTTACTCAAATATAATGTATAATCCAGATAGGGCTAAGGGGAGATTAAAAATGCTCTGAAGAGAGATTTTTGTGTAATCTAATATTACTTGTACCCTAGACCTAGAAAACTCATTAAGTGTAACTGCACACTCTAAGTCATTGGCACTTTGTGGGTGATAGGAAGAGGAGGTATTTGATGCAGAAGAAATTGAATTAAAATAAATTTTCTATGACCTTAACCTTTGACTTAGAAACTTGGTCACCACCCATCCTTTATTCAAAAACCAAAGTATGAGCCAGATTGGTCTTGAAGAAAAGACAGAATTGTTGGACGGAATGATTACTATTTATAATTTCTCTAAGGTATCTTTAAGGTAACCGTACCAATCATTGTAGAAAAAATAATTAATCCGCTGACTCAGATTATATGTTTTTTCCTATAATACTCACTTTCATCATACATGAATATGTATGACACATGGGCCACCAACCAAACAGTTGACTTTTGACAGGTATGGTTGGGAATTAAATACACTGATGGTGGAATGTCGCCGTTATTTGCCATGGCTCATGAAGAGGTAAGCATGTACTTTACAACTATATTCTTCTGTAACAATTACTCATCAACTGTACACAACTATCTACTACATGTACTCAACAACTATGTTCTATTGTTACAAGTACTCATCTACTGTACACAACTATCTACTACATGTACTCAACAACTATATTCTGTTGTTACAAGTACTCATCAACTGTACATAACTATCTACTTCATATACTCAACAACTATATTCTATTGTTACATGTACTCATCTACTGTACACAACTATCAACTACATGTACTCAACAACTATATTCTATTGTTACATGTACTCATCAACTGTACACAACTATCTATTGCATGTACTCAACAATTATATTCTATTTTTACAAATACTCAACAACTGTAGACCACTATCTATTACATGTACTTAACAACCATATTCTATTATTACAAGTATTCATCAACTGTACACAATTATCTATTATATGTACTCAACAACTATATTCTATTGTTACAAGTACTAAACAATTGTACACAGCTATCTATTACATGTACTCAAAAACTATATTCTACTGTTATACAAGTATTCAACAACTGTACACAACTATTTATTACATGTACTGAACAATTATATTCTGTTATTACAAATACTCAACAACTGTAGACATCTATGTATTACATGTACTCAACAACTATATTCTACTGTTCAAAGTACTTAACAACTGTACACAACTGTTACAAGTTCTCAACAACTGTACATATTACAAGAACTCAACTGTTCATAACTGTTACAAACTCAACAACTGTGCAGAGCTGTAACAAGAACTAAACATCTCTACTCAACTGCCACATGTACTCAAATACTGTACACAACAGTTACAAGTACTCAAAAACAGTACAATCATAACTGTTACATTTACTTAACAACTGTACACAATTCTTACAAATACTAAACAATGATACACAACTGTTACAAGTACTGTTGAGTTGTACATTACTGTTACAAGTACTCTACAACTATGCAGAATTTTCGAATATACTGAACAATGAAAGGAAATTTTAAAGATTCATATATGTAAATTTGCAGGTTCAAAGAAAAAGGAGGGAAAGTAATTCGCAAGCAACTTAAAAATATTGTCGAGGTTGGTAATAATATTTGTAAAGCAAATATATTGAATAATTTGTTAAGAATATATTGAGTAAATGCACATCTATGTTTGTTGTCAATTTAAAAAGAAAAATAGTAGCAAATTAAAATATTTTCCGCCATAGATCTCTGGATCATATGACGTTCTAGTCAACTGCACGGGGCTTGGTAGCAGGAAGTTGTTTGATGACAAAGAACTGGTCCCCATTAGAGGACATACCATCCGGGTAGGTCCCTAACTGCATTGAAAATGCCGATCATATATCAAACTCAAATTATTTCCTTGTAACAATCCATATTACGACATTACAACTGTATCTAGGTGAAAGCTCCATGGATAAAAACCTTGTTCATTGCTGACAGCGACACCTACATATACCCAGGGTACGGGAAGAAAGCTTTTTCTAACTGGAACCCGTGATGAAAGTTCAAGTAAACTCCTATACTACCAAGAACACAAAGCTTCAAATTTGTTTCAATTTAGAAAGTGTTCATTATTTCACTTTTATCTCATACATTATAGCACACTGCATGGTAGAACCCCCTTTCAACGCAGTTTTAACCTCTAATACTAGTATATCAATGACAATAACTTACAGATAATGAGAAGCTGTACAGTTCAAGGCAATCTGCAACAAGTTTATGAAGTCACAAACCTAGACCATCACGTATTTTAAGAAGTTCGTATCAAAAAAAAAAATTAAAACTATTTTTACATATTAAATCTCATCACTTAGCACCACCTTGACTTATCTTACCCGGAAAAAAACCCATTAAAGTATGCTCAAAGAAACTCTTTTAAGTTTATTCAAAAGAGAGTTCGTTGGAAAACAGAAGTGTACTATCAACCCATCCTTAAATTTCTCAATCCAGATAACGAGAAAATGTGTTCTGTGCAATTTATACCTGCACTGCACATCAGAGATATGAGAATCACAACAACAAAATTCTCAAAGATCATAAAAGTTTTATTATAAGATTTTGTTGCATAACTCCTCTCTTAAATTTCAACTGACAAAGCAGAATTATAAGGGTTCTTTCAACAACTGGTCTATAATCAGAAATACTAAATATTGAGCTACTGGCCTCAAACCACCTTAGACTATAATGTTCTTTTTACCTTACTTCAAGTCTACGTAGAGGTTAATGTACAAACTGTGAAGATGCTAAGAGTTCTATCAGTTTAGTTCATTTGGTATGAAGCTTTTCTACAAAGAGTAAATTATCTTACCTTTAATACGATGGAGATAACACACTGTCACTTGCTTTTTTGTACAGTCAGGACAACGTAGTTCTTGGTGGTACTCGTCAGAGAGGAGAAGAAAAACTGGACAAGGACCAGCGTTACTATGACGACATCATGGCGCGATGCTGTAGTCTGGTTCCTTCACTCAAAAACGCTGAAGTGGAGAAAACCTGGGTGGGACTTCGTCCATGGCGGCCATGCGTTCGTCTGGAGGTGGAGATGATCTCAGTCGATGGTGGACGTCTGCCTGTAAGTAAAAAGGTCATCGTCACTTGAAAATAGTGTCAGTGAAATGGAGATTTTTGTCGTTAAAGTGATGTTTAAGATAAACAGAAATATTTCTAAATAATTGCATGTACATGCATATAGCTTCATTATTATATATTCCTTTTTTGAGCATTATTTCATACTACTATGGACTAACAACTACTCACAATACGAGTCGCGACGGTTCTTTGGAATGAACCTTAATGAACAGATTCATTTTGGCTTGCATTGGTAGGTGGTTCATAATTATGGTCATGGCTCAGACGGGGTCTGCATCAGTTGGGGGTGTGGGGTGGATGCAGCCAACCTCGTTAAGCAGCAACTGACAGAAACAGGTTCCCAGAGGCTGGTGTCTAAGTTATGACACACATGCAGGAACGAATATCAAAAAATTAAACATTGTCGTGACTAATGTTAAAAAAACCTGCTGGATAATAATTATCAAAGCAGAATGGATAATTATTATGGTGCCAGGATAAAAGAAGTAAATAAATATAATAAATTATGTCATTATCTAGTTATACTTATGTATATATAAAGTAGACATATTGACATGTATTAGTATTTGCATGGTCATTGAAGGTCGCTCACTACACCTTGAAAGAGCTTCTTAAATGTGCAGAAAATTCCTTCATTATGAAAGATAACATGATGGATAAAATATATATATTTCAAATATGCGAAAAAAGTGCAATTCTGATGAAAAATTATCTTTCCAAAACTAATTCTGTCAGTGTAAACAAAAGTTCTAGGCGGATTCAAACTCATGATCTGCGGTTCACAAGCCCGATTCTTTCACCACTGAGTGATGACGATATACATACAAACAATTTAACAAAACATTTAAATCACCATCATATGACTTATTGTTAAAAAAGTACACTTCAAAGTGTAGTGAAATACCTTGAACATGTTAAACATGATTAACAGTAACTTGTTAAGACGGAGTTAACTTGTACATGCAGTAAACATGTTCACTAGCACATTTACTGTTGTTTCAATGATTTCCAGGATAAGTACAAATTTGTGGCATAGTGTATACTAACAATACACTTCTTAGATAAGTTTTAGAACTTGTGCCCAATCCCATTGTAATCATATTACAATAAAATAAATTCAAACCAAACAATACAATGTGTTATTAATTACATCGTTGTTCAAACTCATCAACAAAATCCATAAAAATTTGAATTGTGTTCAACGAATACGGATTTTACCACAGTATATGAAGAAGTTAAACTAGTACATCATGTACCTACCTATTCAAGCATTAGACATGGCAACTGGTACATGCATTCGATAAGTTAGTTCTACGGGGGGGGGGGGGGGGGGGTGGGGGGGGGGGGGAGTGGATTGATTATTTTGATCTTTTCATATACATTTTCCAGTGTCTTTGTCTGATAACACACCAAGAATCAAGTTTGTAGTTTATTGTTTGATACAGTTCATCGATGACGCAAATGACTTAGTTATGGCGCAGATGGGGTTTGCATGGTTATATGAATGAAAATTAAGATTTTAAAATGTCAATAATTTAATCCTACACTTGCCGAAAGGTTATATAAATACATATAATTAATAAGCCGTCTTTCTTAAAATATAATGAGGCGTTAATTATGGTTGGGACATGATCAAAGGTATCATAAAGCCCTTCACGCTTCAACCAAATAAAGTATGATTCCTTTTTCCTTATAAAATACATCTTTAAGATTTATAAGGGGATGAATTTTTGAATCTAGTAAATATGCTGAAGACCTGACTTAATGTTCAATGTACATTGCTATTTGTTTCTACATTAGACTTGATATCTTGTACAAGTACCAAGCAGTATACATGGCAACACTACATTCACATTATACTAGACCTACATCCTTGTAGATGCAGGAAACATTATCATTACGTGTATATATGCAGTAGAACTGTAAATGCAGTACAGAGAGGACAAACAAAGCTAAGAAATCTACGAAATTAAATGCAGAAGTAGTTATTTTTATACACACTGCATGAATTCGTGAGATGTTGAATGTTATGACTTCATGTTCAATAAAGCAATGAATTCAAATGAGTATTAATAATTTTATTGCGAATTGGTTTCAATTACTTTTAAAACAGAAGTTTGTGGACACAACTGACACTATAACAAATTGTAACTATAGTAACAGAAACAATAACTAGTCCTTACACATAAACATGATAACTTTTCTTACTGTTTAGCAAAAACTACCAACAAAAACAATACAAATAACTACTGGGGCATTAAAAGTCGTCACATTTTGCATTTTGCACTGTTGAACAAGCTGACACAAAAAAACCTAGTACAAGTCTACATATGTATATACTCAGTTCAGTAAACTTGTCTTAAAAATACAATACTGACAACATGATTATTATGAATGTGGAGATCATGTAAACACGATTGAATTCTTTACCAAATACACAACCTACCATACTATCAAACAGAAATGTCTTGTTCATTCAACCTCACTTTGAATCTATCATCTTCCAAAGTCAGAGTTTTTGATCAGGTGAAAATCTAAACCAATAGACTTGGGAAGATGGAATCCATTAGCCTAATTGTTTTCTAGTAATTCCTGGCCCCCTATGTGCTGTCATTTTCTCTTCACTTGAAGTTAAATTTTGTTTTCACCAGATATTTCATTTTGATTTGTTTCGTATCATACACAATAAACTCGTTGTAGTTGAGGGTATATCCACTGGGGTTTTTCACATTAGTATTTTTACTTTTTCCCAGAGGAACAATGGTTCCATCAGGCCTGGAAAATAAAAAGAGCAATATGTTATGAAAAAAATTAATTAATAGAAATTCTGCTTAAGACACTTATTAATATAAATGTTCCAAATAAAATTTTCCCTTTAAAAATAAACATGCAAGATCTGGGAAAAAAAGAACAATGGGTTCAATTTTTTTAAAATTCAATCTCCAATTTATTGGTTCTAACAAAATCCTGATTTCATCAACCAAAAAAAGATTATGAATTTACAAATTAACATAGTGTAACCTACAGTATGTTATTAATTTTAGCAATACTCTGTCCCATGCTCCTATTCCTTTAGTCTTAATTTTTATTTTTTCCAATTTCATAAATATCTCGGTGTTTAAGTTTCATTTACAACAATAATCCCAAGTCAAAATTTCTGTTCTGAACCACCTTACTTCTCTCTCACCATGTTGAAGAACATGGCTGAAAATAAAAAGCTGACGAGTATTTTGCCTTGGAAACAAGTCTGAAAATAACCACATGATAATGTTATGATGTTGTGAAAAAATTTCAAATGAAGAAGTAATCAGACTTTTCCCTTTATAAATTCCCTTCAGTTAACATCCATTCTTTTCAAATTTTTTTTTCACGGTAAAAAGAGGAAACATGTCAATTAGGAAATTTCAAACATTTACCTGACATTGATTTCAACTGTTCTTCTTTAAAAAGCATGTGTATTTATGCAATAAACATCAAATTTGATGGCACAAGGAACATGGGACAGAGTTTAGTATACCTGTGTGAAACTTACAGTATTTTATTTTTGGTGGGGTCAGGTGCCACTGCCCCCAACCCTCTCACACTGTGTTTTCCAGCTGGTAACTTGTCGGCCTTGTAGTCTGCTGCAAGTAGGTCATTAGTGGTTCCCAAGGATACCTACTCAAGTAAGGGGGTTTAATGTAAAATCTTCAAGTTCACATCATTATCAAGTTGATCGGACAAACAAACATTTTTAAGCAAGGGAATAAAATGAAGTGAGTAAAATAGTAATCTTATGATTGTTACTCAAATCAAGAAAAAGGCTATCAGGTCCATGCATTTCTGTTCATATTTGAATATATAATCAAAAGACTACATGTATATCTGAATACGTACCTCACACAATAACAATAAGCCCACATTTTTGGAACGTGTTGCAAAGCAGTAGTTGGCACTTTTGCTCGACATATCCGCAAAATAGACTCCCTTTCCAAACTACAACAATCATTGATCAAATTAGTATGTTAATTTTACTCTGAACCAGAAGTTCATGTCACCAATATTTTACAAATCAAAATTATGTACTGTAAAAATGATCTCAATTAAATAAATTCTTTACAACAATTTGTTTAAAAACATGGAAACTGTCCGTGAAAAAGATATTCCCAAACACAAGAAGCACCCAATGTTTCAAGAATTCTCTTGGAGTACCTACCATATACCCAGTAACAGGTGCCTCTGGGGGAGCTATCCTCAGACCTTTGGACAGGATCCCCACCCAGTTTGTCAGCCGAGACCCATGCCACAACAGCATCCTACAACACATGTAGTCTGTAATACACAGAAGTTTGTGACAACAAAAATTATCTCCATGTCCACGCCAAGGTTTCTGAGGTACTTACTTGTTGCTATGGTCTATGAATTGTTCTGCTTCATTTTCTTTTTCTAATTCGAAAACATCTTCTATTTGCATTTTATATTGGTTGTGTGTAGCTGCATGGGTGTTCTGGAGATACTCATTTATCATCTGAAATGAAACAGGTTCCCTTAAATTAGTTAAACACATTCAGAACATAAAAATTCAACCAGTCTATTTGAGGTAGAAAATTAATGTCATAATACTCATAGTTAAGCCTCTTATTTTTGTAAACTTTTACAATATGAAATGTGAACTTTGTTTTTAAAACAAATCACAAAAATGTTCACCCCATCCACGTGTATTTGCAAAGATACATGCTCATCTTTTTATTTACAGTCTTTAAGTCTGATTTTATTTGAGCTATATAGCTTGTACAAAGAATGTTAATTTTAAAACATATCACGGGCACATTTAATGAAATTTTCTGAAATGCAGAGTAACAATATATAATTACCTTGAAATCTGCTGATGATTTCTCCATTGGTTTCATTTCACACTTGAGAGCATGGTAATGTCTGTCTACTGGGTTCTCCGAGTAGTCTCCAGCCTTCAGCGTCTTCATAGCAATCTCAATGTCTTCTAGAGACTGGGCAGGAAAAGAAGAAAACAAATCAATTACTGTTACACATCGACCAAAATCACAGTTTCATTCACCACCAGCCTTTAACTAGGAAGAAAATGCAGACATTTTGCAGGGCAAATTATGACTACCTTCAAAACTTTCAGAAGAATAGGCAAACTCATTTTTGAAACATATTTAAATCTAAAAACATCTCCCATTTAAAATCAACAGTGCTATTGTTTACCTCTAGGAGCTGTAACTTCATTTTGAGTGTCTCCTTATCTCTGATCACAGGGGGTGTTTTCATTCTAAAAATATCATCAAAATTTTACACTACAAAGATATTGTGTAATCCATTCTTAAAGAACAAACAGATAAAAAAAACTGCAAGAAAAACCATTTGTTTCATACCCAAAATCATGTGGAATTCTAGTGTAGAAATCACTGCAGGCATCTGTGAGTTTTCTGCCAAAGTCACCCTTCTCTATACAGGTGTCAATGATCTTCAGAGCAGAGTAGCCTGCCTTGATCTGCTCGCTGGTCAACTTTCCTGGAAACACAAAACTAGCACTGTATCTGACATTGATTTTAACATCATACCAATGTAACACATTCAAGATCACATATATTACATATATCTAGTATTAACTTGCCTAGAGGAGCCTTCACACAGTCGTATTTCATTTCTCTCACTGTGTCCTCCATGCTCTTTACATCACATATCAAAGTCAGCAAATCCTAAAATAATGTGGAAAGATTTAGCACCATGTGACTTTAAAAACAACAAAAGCTAAAATTACAACAAAGTTGCCATTTTTCCTTCAGATAGCTTACTGTTGACTGATGCCTTAAATACTAAGTATAGCTATTTCTGGTTTAAAATTTCCATATAACTAGTTCTCTGTTAAAAAACAAACTCAAAATAATTTCTATAATCACTAGCTTATAATGCTTGATTGCAATGAAAGGTCTGATATCCCATGGATTCTTTACCTGAAGTCTTTTATCTAGCTTAGAGTCTGGAATTTTGACATCTGATTTCTCCTTCTTGATTTTAACAAAATCTGTTTCATCCTCACCCTAAAACATGAAACCAAAAAAGCTATTTAAATGCCAAGTCATGTCTGTTTAAAGAAAATATAAAAACATCAAACAGGCATAACTTCATCTACTGACCAATCCAAATGTACAATATAACACAAGCTTTTTTGAAAAAGAGAGTGTGAAAATAATTTTCTTTCTTTATAAAGTAAAGTTTTTATTATTAGTAATAAACTTAAACAATTACACTAATACCTTTGCCCCATAGTCAATATCCAGTAAGTCATATTTTCCTGGTACTTTCTCAAAATCCTTTCTCTGATACCAATCATTTTTGGTTTTATCTTTAAACCTTTAAAAAATATGTAATAATTAGCATGTGAAAAAGACAGAAAGTCTTACAATTACATGTATTTGTCAATCTAATAACATCACCTAATTTAACTTGATATTCAATTCTAAAAAAATAAAGTCCTAAGCTATCTCATACCATTGCTTACTTTACCTACTCAAATGTATATGTACAATGCTACTGACTCTGATTTTCAAAGAAAAAATTGAAAATTTTATTGATGTTTAGTTTTACAATCTGAATCAATCCTCTTACTTCTTGGTGAATATATCCTTGGCTTTGTCTAGGTCCGCTCCGCAAGGCACCAGATTGTTCTGTCCGCTATATCCAACACGCCCCCATCTCTGCCACACATGATAGGCAGTCTTGCTGTTCTCTTTCAGTAGTTGTATTAGATAATACTTATTGTTGTTATTTCCTACATTGGTCTAAAAATAAAACAAAATTTAATATAATGAGAGTGTGCAGACAAATCCATAGAATTTGGTTAACAAGTTTAGTGGTAAATTCTTTAATCTGTCTAAAACTCCCAACTACATGTACATTGTAAGTCTTATTTTGTAGCAGGTCTTTATACATTAATTAGGTTTCTTCTTTTTACCTCATTTATACATTTATTGTCCAGGTGTGCATCAAAAGGAATGACTTGAAAATATATTCAAACTTTTAAAGTAAACTTATAATTTTTTTTACACAATAGAAATCTTTCAGAGTTATATGTACATCCACTGAGTGTGTAGACTTTGCTGTGTATAACTGACCTGATTCAGCATGCAGTCCCAGATGTCATTGCCCTCACAGTACACCTGGGATTTCCCCATCATTGACGTACACTCAGGGTCCACAGGGGCTTTCCCAGAGATCACCACAGTGCGGACTGATAAAGAAAACAGTGTTCAGTAGAGCAAATGCTCAGAAGTCACATGTAGGAATACACAGAAAATACTTAGATGTACACTATACAATAAGTGCAAGTAAGATCAGAAACTGAGAAATTTTAAACAGTCAGATACAGATATATTGTCTTTGAAGTATTTCTTATGAACTTGATTGACACGTGAGTTAACAATTACTTGGTCATTAAATATCTTTATTCAACAGATCTTCCTTGAATTAAATCAAATCTTTAAATCTTTATTCCTCACTTCTTTCTTTTTCTCCCCTCTCTTCTCTCCCAGATTTCCCTTTCTTTCCCCCACTTTTAGCTCCTTTCCCCTTAGAAGGCCCAGATTCTTCCTCCTCTTTTGGTTCCTCTTTTACTTTAACTGCAGCCTTCCTCCCTGAAACCTTTGCAGGTTCTGTTTTGACTTCTGCAACAACTGTTCCAGATGCTGAGGGGTCTGGAGCCACACCGTCTGAAGTAAAAATGTAGCTTGTACATACATGTACCCTAGTACTATGACAAGCATACATGTTTCAATACATATAGATAATCTTGGTATTTAACACATATAATGTACAAGGTATCCTCAATAGTCAACACAAGCTAAACTTTAACATATTTACCTGGTAACAATTCCTGTCGTCTCATATTTTCCAAATGTAAACAAAGTCAATTTTCAGAGATGTTTAAAACTACCGGTATATAGAATAGTTCAGCAAATTTCAAAATTACACAATGAGTCATATATATAAACATGTATGATACTTGATCTTACTTGACTTAGCTCTCTCCACTTTGCGCTTGACATCAGTTGATAGGTTAGTTTGTTCCATTTTGCCCAAATCTATGGTGTAAGACCTGTGACATGCCTCCAAATCCACTTGGCCCCTCCCATCAGCCTTTTCTAGATCTATGCAGGTTTCAACACTGTATGGATTCCAGCCACCTTTCTCATCCTGCCACTGCCAGATGAAGAAGTCTGGAGGAGAAAAGTAACACTAAGAGAAAAGTTGCACTTGAAAAAAGGTTAGATTAAAAGAAAAGTTGCACTTGGAGAAAGTTACAATAAGAAAAGTTGTAATGGGAGAAAAGTTAATATGCTAAGAAAAAAGATGCACTGGGAGAAAGGTTACACTTAGAGAAAAGTTGCACTGTGAGAAAGGTTACACTATAAGAAAGTCACTGGGTGAAAAGTTAAATTATGGAAAAAATGTTAGACTGGTCACATGCTGAATACAACATCCTTGATGAACATATGCTTTGGAAGGGAAAGTTTGTCCTTTTTAATATTTTCAATTACGTGTATATTCATATTGTTTAGTTAAAGTCTTTAAAAAACAAACTTCACTTACATGTACATTGAACAAATACTGTGGAATTATCGTTGTTGTTGGTGGTTCATTATTTTACAATCTAATTAAAATTAGACTTGTAATTCGCTCCTCTACGATACGCTATACAAGATCTCTTGTGTAGAGTATCGTAGAGGAGCGGAAAATTACAAGTCTAATTTTAATTAGATTGATTGTTTTACCACTTTATCAAGAATTTATGCCCTCAATGCATGATCTGAGTAACATGTGTTCAAAGCTTCTATTTTTCTTACTGGGTTGGTAACTCATAAAATTACTTTTCCCTTGACCAATAAATTATGACTACCCTTAAACATTGTTGTTCATTAAATTATTTGACTCTACAGTGATCTCTTACATTTTTTTTTTAGACAGAGGTAATCAGTAAAAAGTTAACATTATCTTCTACACAAAATACAAAGAGATTTAGCAAAATAATTCAAAACACAAGAGTTCCTGAAATATTTCCAAATTTAAGAAGTCAACACAATCATTTTTTCTTTCAATGCAAAAACTCTTTTACAAATTAGTATACTGAATTTATCCAGGTAATCGATTTCATTTTTACCATCTCCATCCTTCAGACAGCAGCGGATTCGCCTCTCCCAACCTGTTGTTTTGTTCTTCTGTACAATTTTGTCTAGCTTAACCTGAATCACTACATTTTTACCCACAGTGAACTCCACCTATGTAGAGGAAAAAAATGATAATTATCCAGTTTCATCAATTCAATTCATCCATCTACTCAAAGAATAAAGACTTATATAACTACATTATAATACATCATTGTCACTATATTATTTCACTTATTCACAGTTACATGCATCAGTAAAGGGAACATTTAGTTAATATAATATGTGGTCATTTACCATTTTCTTTTTGCTGTTGTGAGCAACAGTGATTTCCACATTCATGTCTTCTGCATACCGTGTCCACGTCCCTTTATCTCCCTCCCATTCCCACTGAACGATGTATCCAGATATTTCTGGTCCATCCACTCGCGCTTTCTTGGCTGCTGGGGCATCTCCATCCCCATTCTCAGTTGCTTTTTTACCTAAACAAATGTTCATTGTATTCAATTATAGCTACAGTAATAATCACAGCTTAATCAAAGAACACAGACAACACTGATTGTAACGTTACATAGAGGAATCTGTGGATCGTCAGTCTTATAGCCAAGAGATAGCAATTTTAAACATTACCCATGCATCCAAGTCATACCATACGTAATTAAAAAAAAACACAAACAACAACACAAATTTGTATGCATTATGTTTGAATTTGAACTAAAATCTTCATAATTCCGAATGAAAAAGTATCAACAGGATCAATATTGAAGTTGAAAGTAAAAAGAGGAAATTCGAACCTTTTCTTGCTTTATAAACATTATTAATCATGTTCACTGTTTACAATTTTATTTAATGTAAAAACAAAACTTAAAATGTTTTTTTCTTCTTGCAAACCTTTCCTCCCCATGACAGACAGTATTTTCACGTGTATTCCAAAACAAATCGTTTGTAAGTCGTGCGGCTTGCAAAATCGGCGGGTCTTTGTTTACAAACATTCATATTTGGGAATGCGCGTGCACAAAACGAAATTTGTTTAATTAAAAAAGACCTAAGTATCCATGCACTCATCAGCTGCTCATATATACTTCCACTTTTGTATAATGCTTATTGTGAATCAAAACAATTGTTTCAACAAAATACTCCCTCCTGGTTTGTCTCAATTCAATTTTTAACTAACAGCATTGATGGCACTGACAATTTACTGTCAGTTCAAACTATCTATTTAAATACTATATTAAAGAATGGAATCCTAAATTGACTATACACGATGACAAAAAACTAAGCTGCTACATCACTTTTAAGCAAAATTTTGGCCAAGAGAACTACCTAAGATTACTTAAAAATTTTGAACAGAGGAGAAGTTTAACGCGTTTTCGCATTTCCGCTCATCAGCTCATAGACTTAATATTGAAAGAGGACGATATCAAGGCATTCCTCGACAAGAAAGATACTGTAATAGATGTTATGTCAAATCAGTGGATGATGAAAACAATTTTTATTCTCATGTGATCATAATAAGGCATTAAGAGATACTCTGTACACATTAGCTAATGACTCTTGTAAAAATTTTCAATATATGGACAATAACCAAAAATTATACTGGCTTAATTATGACAACTGACGATTTACAAGTACTTGTACAACTCAGTGAAATGATTCTCAAAGGTGGAATATAATGGTTATAGTTATATATACAGATATAATATGCAATGTATTTACTTTTTTTTTGGGGGGGGGGGGTATGTTACATGTATGTATATATACCGGTAAGCACTTTGAGTACAAGTAGACCAGTCTAATCGACTGTGCAGGCACCGTCCCTTGGTACTCTCTGTTTTCAGGCCACTTTGTTTCTGTTTAGCTGTTGTGTTCATGCATTATTTCACACAGTTAAATGCGTAAATCCCATAGGCTACATATATTTCATTGTATTAATGAATCATTTTGCATATTGTCACATTGTAAATTTAATGAAAATCTCAATTTCCAACATGACATTTTATTTTTTCTCTAATTCTTTGTTAATTGAAAACATTTACTTCAGATCCCTCGAGGGCCAGGGACAAAGCTAAAGAGTATAGGTGTTGTTTGTTTTGCTTAAGATTAGTGTCATTCCTCCCATCAAAGAGTCAAAACTAGTGTGAATAGTGATTGGTGAATAAATAAATAAATATAAAATATAAATAAATATATACATATATATGATTTAATATGCACGGATAATAACTGAGAGAGAGAGAGAGAGAGAGAGAGAGAGAGAGAGAGAGAGAGAGAGAGAGAGAGAGAGAGAGAGAGAGAGAGAGAGAGAGCATGGATGATGGAGGGGGGGGGGGGGAGGAGTCTGAAAGTAAATAAACAGAAGTTCTTTACACATCCAACCTATAAAGTTTGATGTCTCTACGAAAACGATTTAAAATTGATTTGTGTTGAAAAAGTAAAGAGTCATAAATAATTACGAGATTTAACTTTTAAAAAGTTGTAACAGCTTAATTTTGAAATCGTAACAATTTTAATGGCATTTATTTCTGTGCTACTTTTTTCAGCTCTCCCAATTTGACCTAACTAGGCTTTTGTAGATTTACAATAGCTTTTCATAAATAACTTACTAAATTACAAGTAACTCAATGCAAAATTGAATTGAATATACATTTTTTTGTATTAAAAAAAAAATTACACTGTACCTTCCGTCTAATAATTGTAAAATCCATCTGGTTTCATTGAGGTAATCTTTCATGCTTTATGTAGAAAGTTTAGATTAATTTTATACTTAGGAAATAATAAATGAAAATACCGACTTGAGAAAATACAGGGGGTTATACATGTACACAATTAGTGCGATCGGCGATCGCAAAACACTGCACGCATAACGTCAAGCAAAAGCTAATAAAATACAGCACCCATAACTTGACAAAGTTAACATAGTATATCGACAAAAACAAAATAGGAATAAAATGACA
This sequence comes from Magallana gigas, assembly GCF_963853765.1. Taxonomy (NCBI): domain Eukaryota; kingdom Metazoa; phylum Mollusca; class Bivalvia; order Ostreida; family Ostreidae; genus Magallana; species Magallana gigas. The sequence goes on from NC_088855.1 coordinate 9,258,514, forward strand.
TCTATGACATTTTTAACCAGTTTGCGCCGATAGGGATTTTCTCATCTTCGCTAGCCAAGGGTTTTCGGTCCACTTTGCTCACCATAAACGCACGGGTAACTAAAATTATAGTACAGGTCTTTGTTTATGGGGAGCGAAGTGGACCGAAAACCCTAGGCTAGCGAAGATGGGATTTTCTTTGCTAAAATATAGGCCTATTGAGAAATATCTGTAAATATTGTATTGCAACTTTCAATACTTACAGAAACTTTGTTGAACAAAAAGCACTATGAAATTTCACAATATGAAACTTTTTGAATCAGTACCCCTCGTATGTGTCCAATGAAAAATGTAATGTTCAGCCTACCAGGCGCAGATGCAGGCGAGTTTGGTTTTTTTTTTCAGAATCGATATCATCCATCCTTATCCCCCATCACCCCAAAAAGTAAGTATGAACGTCAAAAACATTCAACCAGCAAAAAAGGTGGGGTGGCGGCTAATATTACTTCAAAGACTACAACCCTAGTAAAGAGATGTATGCATACGTACATGTACATAGTTTCCTCCATAAAAATGTTTGTTAGCAGGGACGTATATACTAACTGTTATATGTGTCTCTGATGTTAATAGCATTTTTTCCCTTCAGATGATTTACTTTTATTAGCATGATGATTTTTGTCGATACCGTGCGTATGCATCTTATTAAATAGATTGAATTAGTTCTATTAAGGGAAATAGCTGGAATACCATATCCATCGAATGTTAAAGAAATATCGATGCAAGGCCTATATGGTCCTCATAGGGGAGTGAAAATAAGTCAAGTGTTCATCTTCTTGAATATATTTAAATAAAGAAAACTCGAAGCAAATAAACTGAATTGCCTTAATTCGACATTTAGAATCGACTTTGATGAATATGCATATGTATAAAAACCATCCACGCACAGGTAACTATATAGTACAGGTATTTGCTGTTCATTTGTAGGATTCTTCTCTTCTAAACACACACAAAAATTCATGACATAGAGCCATTGAAGATTAAACACGAGACATTAATTTCTAATAAAAAAGAATTTAAGAAAAGGACGAAAAAGAAAACCAGAAACTATTAAGAGACGGTCATCAGCGGCTTCAGAAATGATCAGAGTCATTCAAGCAAGACCGACAGTATAGATGGGTGTTTCCAATAAGATGTCTCCGACTTTTAAGTTTTATTAGGCTAGAGCTATCGTTGAACAGGACCTAAAACCTACACTTGTGTACGTTATCTTTAATTTATTGGCGGTTAACGAAGGATTTCCCCACATCGTCTGCTGGGAAATTATAGACAATGGACAATCCTGCACTCTCTCGTAAGTACATGGTATATCTCAAAATATGAAAACATTTTCTTAATTTTCATTTCAAGCTTCATGTCTTGAGCTGTGGAGTGGTATATGAAATTTAGAGAGTGTGGTACGAAATTTAGGTAATATTCATGCACTGGTATATAAACTTGTCAAAGATATAAGTATAAACAGCTAATGAATTCAACGGACAAGACCTTCAAAATCTAGTTTTTGTAGCAACGATTTTAAAGGCTATTCTTATTCTGCAGTGTTTACTTACAGCTGTTGACATGATTTACTTAAATATAGGATTAAATGTCACTTAAAAATATGTTTATAGAGAGTTCTGCAAGTGTACATACGTGTGCAATGAAGAAGAAGTTTATTGATAATTATACATGTACCTTTGTGTCAGTATATGTGATCGAAGTTAATCACCACCTTCAATCCTCCACGAACTAGAAGTAAAATACAGTTAATGCACTCTTAACCTCCGAGAATAGTCAGAAAATAACATCTTTTATGGCTTCTGCACGCATGGTTGCTCATCAATGGACTTAAAATTGTGGAATTCTCAAAATTTTAGATCTTTTAACATAATGTGAATGTCTGCATTAATCACAGCCATATGTGCATATTACAAGAACGATGTGATACTAGAACTTTTGGTTTATTTTAATTATTGAGTGTCATGAAATGGCCAAATAACTAATATGGCCAAGCGTCGGATTCGATTAACACCCCCCCCCCCCCCACACACACACACTTTCAGTTTGCTTCCGACGCCACTGATAAATGCATATGTAAATACTTAAATGAATCTGCATGTTATTCCTGAATGTTTTTTTTCTTCTTTTTTTGGCCACCCAGTGAATGGTATTATAGGAAAATCGTGTGGCCTGTCCTAGGTTGCTGCCTCGTAATAAATGTAACTTCGTTCTCCCCGCCCCCTTTAAATCGCTAAAAAAACTATTACTTCGTTTGACAAATTTTAACAAATATATACGGTACTTCATTTGTACATGCCCCCATACCCCGTGTAGTTCAAATGGTCTTTGGAATGTCGACGCTTGTCACCCCGCTCTTCAGGAGGATGTTGGCAAGCCAAAAAGTTCCTCCAGAACCCCCCTCCACCCCCCCCCCCCCCCCCCACCATTACCATAATTAATACGAAAAGTGGTTATAGCCTCTTTAAGCAATGGTATATCATATGGCATATTTTAATTTTTCGATACATGCAGCTTAGAAGGCTGCAAAAATGCCACCTTGACATAAGTATCCGGAACACTGTTAATGACCATTTAAGAAATATAGGCGAATATTGGTCTCTTCTTGTATCATCATGTATCAAGTGGTGTCATAACAGAAAGATATGAAAAGCGATATTGCAAATATACGGAAGCCCGTTGGTGCCACGCATGAAAAATATTTTATCTGGCGGCCGCCAGATAATTATTTGGCGGCCGCCACTTATTATCTGGCGGCCGCCACATAATTTTCTGGCGGCCGCCATATAATTTTCTGGCGGCCGCCACTTATTATCTGGCGGCCGCCACATAATTATCTGGCGGCCGCCAGATAATTATTTGGCGGCCGCCACTTATTATCTGGCGGCCGCCACATAATTTTCTGGCGGCCGCCACTTATTATCTGGCGGCCGCCACATAATTATTTGGCGGCCGCCAGATAAAACCTGGCTTCCTGATGCGTGCGCATGTTTTAATGGGAGCTTTTTAGGGAGTTGTGGATACACTCTAATTTATTAGTTTTATTAATTATTTCTGAAACTTGACATTAAATATCAATTGCAGAGCTTAGGATTTTGAAAAACTGGTTGAGTTGAATGTATAGAAGACTTTGTTGATAGAATCTAGAATGAATTTTATATTACTTTGTGCCTTGTATTATACATGTATGTTGTAAAACATGGTACTTTAGAGTTGATTCTGAACTTTTAAAACTGAAGTAAACACCCGTTCAGGAAATCTTAACATTAAAAAACCTTAACTTGAGAGGAATTTTATGTAAACATGTATAAGTAAAGGAACGCGCTGCCTTCTATATGTTTTAATTTTGGTATAAGAATTTACCAACGCAGATTAAAGTCAGCTTTATTGACCACGACAGCTAGTACAGGCAATATTATCACGAGAGCAGATCCATCTATGACTTCATAAGGATAAACAAGGATAAGTGTGAATTAGCATTCGTGGCCATAAAAATGAAACTATTTAACTGACTGTGTTGTTAAACTTTTATTCCAAATCACATGAAAGGCAGTACAATAAAAAGACCGCGATCGGCCACAGTCTCTCTGGGTAAATCAAAGTACTGAGAGTACTGAAAGGCGGGATCTTGAAAGTTTGAATTTGTAATTGTTTACGTTTTCCTCCGTTATGTTTCAAAAATTATGAGCTTGAATTAGTTGTTTCAATTGCAATCTACATGTAGTATGCTAAAGTTCGGCCTTTTGTAATTGCCTGATACTTTGTCATAATTTTGCTAAATCCCGACCGGGACTGTTCTTCATAATTGTAGAAAATTGACACAACGGTATATTATGTAAAATAAGACCCCAAGAAAAACTACAACTTACCGGGAAAATCAAAACAACCATTTTTAGTAGGGATGACAAATTGGTTAATTTTTAGTACTCGGTTACTTGGACGTTTTTCCGATCGAGTACCCGGGTACTCGTTAAGAGTGTAAATAAATCTGAACAAGTACATTGAGAACTGTAAAAACTTGGTCACTTTTGTAGAAATTCCTCCTTACAATGTATGTTTAAGACAAATGTGATTTAACATGTTTGTCGTCCCCCGTCCCCCCCCCCCCCCCCCCCCCCCCGTATAGAATAAGCTAGTTTACCCGCACAGCTGATATTTTACGATTTTTGAATCTTCAGTTCTTTTAAAATATTTCCAGACCTTTGAAGTTTAGGTCTGTTCAATTTCTCTACTGTGTGCAATCAAATTTATATAATAGACTATATTAACGACAATGTTCAGTGAAAACAAATCATTAAAGTAAACCAAAAAATAAGCGTCGAAGACAGCCAAAGGTGAGAAAGCTAGGTAACAGGTGCTTGGTCACGATAATTACTATAGCATTGAATCATGATTTTTAAAGTATACACTCTCATAACTGCAGCGGTGTGTGCATACAAATTGAGTAACGCGCGGTAGTATATGGTGGCATATCTTTGTCCCATGTGTGCAAGTTAGTTTTCTCTTAATTTGTTGACATACAAGATAAATATGTTGACATGCAAGATAGTTATGTCAACATGCAACATAACTATGTTGACATGCAAGAAAACTGCAATCAAATAAGAGTTATAAAAAATCTCAAATATCGCCAGCATGTGACATCCAAGATGCTAGATATGTTACCTATTGATGTCAACATGCAACCTCTTTATATTAACATGCAACTTCTTTATGTCAACATGCAATTTAGTTATGTAAACATGCAAGATAAAAATTGTTGACATGCAACTTATAAGTTGCATGTCAACAAATTTATCTCGCATGTAAACATAACTAATTCATATTATAAAACTGTGCGTAATTTAAATACACGTGCGTAATTCAAATACAGATTAGAAACTACTTGCCATGCAAAATAACATAACGTTGATTTTAGAATTGATAATAATCGATAAAATCAACTCCCGACAGTACTTCAGTACTTTGATTATCTTCTTAAAATTGAAATAAGTCCTATTCATTTACATGTACTACCACACAATAAATTAAAGATTTAAAACACAACAACCATGCGTTATCTCTGAATTCATAGGTCTAATATTGGTGCGAGATATTTATCAATGGGAGAAAGATCAGCTGAGTTTCTGATGAGAGGCATTAAGATATTGATGAAGAAATCTTTTAAATCATGAATATGACTGGTTTTGCCCGTTATAAAGTATAGAAAATGTCTCATAACATTAAAACAAATTACATGATTGTATATTCCAACTAAGCCGGACAACATGAACATTAACATTTAACTTGGTTCTTCAATCGATAAGATTGTATATATCAATTAATCTATTGGTCACCAAAAATGTATAATCTATATAGATTTTGCTTACAAGAATATGACGTGATTCATTCACGTTTGGTCTCCATTTTCTTGTTTTATCGATTTGAAAAGCAGATGACTGCATTTGGAGTATGTTTTTTAATGAAATTTCAGAATCGGTTGTATCGTGATTCGTGTAAATGATGCACGAGTTGACACAAAAAAGTAGTAAGTGGCGAACGAATTTATTTTTTACCTATTAATTTTATATGAATCGCTGCCAAAAAAATCATGACAGGTACAATATAGAAGGTCGAAAAAATTAAAATGGCTACTGCGACAATTTTTTGTTATTGTTATAGTACTTGGAATAATCTTATTGTAAAAAAGAAATATTTCTAACGTTAGAAGCCTGTGTTTGTTATCGGTATACAAATGTTAACTTTGTTCGGTAATTCAACAGTTTGAGAGTTTTCGGAGTTTCCATAAACCTTGTATAACAGATACCGTCCAACTTATAGATTTTCCCTTCGATCACAAAATAAATAAATATAACGATTTAAATTATATACCTAAATATAGTTGCTTTGATTTTTCCGGTTAGTTGTAGTTTTTTAAAAATTTTCTTGGGGTCTTATTTTACATAACATACCGTTGTGTCAATTTTCTACAACTATGAAGAACAGTCCCGGTCGGGATTTAGCAAAATTATGACAAAGTATCAGGCAATTGCAAAAAGCTGAACTTTAGCATACTACATGTAGATTGAAACAACTAATTCAAACTCATAATTTTTGGAACATACCGGAGGAAAACGTGAACAATTACACATTCAAACTTTCAAGACCCCGCCTTTCAGTACTCTCAGTACTTTGATTTACCCAGAGAGACTGTGGCCGATCGCGGTCTTTTTATTGTACTGCCTTTCATGTGATTTGGAATAAAAGTTTAACAACACAGTCAGTTAAATAGTTTCATTTTTATGGCCACGAATGCTAGTAAACACTTATCCTAGTTTATCCTTATAAAGTCATAGATGGATCTGCTCTCGTGATAATATTGCCTGTACTAGCTGTCGTGGTCAATAAAGCTGACTTTAATCTGCGTTGGTAAATTCTTATACCAAAATTAAAACATATAGAAGGCAGTGCGTTCCTTTACTTATACATGTTTACATAAAATTCCTCTCAAGATAAGGTTTTTTAATGTTAAGATTTCCTGAACGGATGTTTAGTTCAGTTTTAAAAGTTCAGAATCAACTCTAAAATACCATGTTTTATACAACATACATGTATAATACAAGGCACAAAGTAATATAAAATTCATTCTAGATTATATCAACAAAGTCTTCTATACATGCAACTCAACCAGTTTTTCAAAATCCTAAGCTCTGCAATTGATATTTAATGTCAAGTTTCAGAAATAATTAATTAAAACTAATAAATTAGAGTGTATCCACAACTCCCTAAAAAGCTCCCATTAAAGCATGCGCACGCATCAGGAAGCCAGGTTTTATCTGGCGGCCGCCAAATAATTATGTGGCGGCCGCCAGATAATAAGTGGCGGCCGCCAGAAAATTATATGGCGGCCGCAAGAAAATTATGTGGCGGCCGCCAGAAAATTATATGGCGGCCGCCAGAAAATTATGTGGCGGCCGCCAGATAATAAGTGGCGGCCGCCAAATAATTATCTGGCGGCCGCCAGATAAAATATTTTTCTTACGTGGCACCAATGGGCTTCCGTACAAATACGAAAACAGCGTTGATAAAATTGATGCACAAATGATGTCAACTGATATCTTTGCCTTTTTCGTCACCATATACCTGTAATACTGTCACATGAAGTCATCCATGATAAAGTTGGTTAGTATTCGTCACAGTTCTTCTTGTAAAACTATTTAATATACTATATTTTTCCACTGATTATATTTAAATTATATGCGATAAACTTAAGATAAGTATTGGAGAATTAGTACTAATTTTTTTTTTACTCATTTCGGAATTCTGAAAATTTCGAATCAAAATTAATCAAGACAACGTTATTGCATATCATACTTTTAATTATCGATTATTTTTCAATTGTGCCCCATTCTCAAAATTTATTTTCAATAAAATATTTCGGTATTATTTAACCAAATACATTGTATGGTTCTAGTTTCATAATTGTGCGAGTGACTGAAACCTATCTCATAAACAGGTTTCAAACGGACTATCAAATTTCATCGAAAGAAAATTTCTTTTCCACAATAACAATTTCCAGTCGTTTAGTGTTATCTTAGATAGACACCTGAATCTTGATTAACCTAATCATTTGTATATGTATACAATAAAATATGTTTAATTCAATTCCTGATTAACAGAGGAAGATGGCACGGAGCTTAGAAAACGTCCCGTTAACAACGGAGAAGCTCCACATGTTGAAGTGGAAACGAAAGGAATCAAACTCCAGCGTAACTTAGGACTGATCAGCGGTACCTCCATTATAGTGGGCACCATCATAGGTAAGAGAGAGAGAGAGAGAGAGAGAGAGAGAGAGAGAGAGAGAGAGAGAGAGAGAGAGAGAGAGAGAGAGAGAGAGAGAGAGAGAGAGAGACTTTTACTAATAAACCGGTCGGTCGTGATGGAAAAAGACCAACAAAATCAAAAATTGATACATGTATACTTGATATCCAAAAATTAAGTCCTCGTTTTAGATATTTTAATACTATTGAAAGAATGCTTTTGTGATGGGTTTTCCTACCTTGTTATTGTAACAGACTTTGATTATTATACTATATATTGATTGATTCCATGTTGTGTTGTAGGTTCTGGGATCTTCATTTCTCCCAAAGGAGTCCTCCAGGAGACGGGATCTGTCGGCCTTAGCCTCGTGGTATGGGCCGCCGGGGGCATGCTATCTCTCATGGGTAAGCTCGCCATTTTATATTACATGTTCGTGGTATTTCTAATAAAGTATAATTGTTTTTCTTCGGATGCAAATTTTTGCGTTCTAGTTTTAGAAAAGGTATATTCAACGTCTTTGACCCTCAGTCTCAAAAACTTTTTTTTTCATCGTAGAAATGTTATTTTCAACCTTTATGAACGAAATAAAATAATAATAATTTTATTGATGGTATCCATGCAATTTAGAAGTTATTGCGCCCATGATGGATATTTTGGAATAAATGTACAAGTGGAGATCGAATTAAAAAAAAAACTTGTACCGGTGCATAGGTGGCTCGAACCCCTTTACCAATATGTAGTAGATATAGATAGGAACCACTAAGCTAAGCATTTCGGTGAATAACTGATCGTAATATTAACAATAGAAGAATGATTATAAAGATATAAAAGATAGATTTATGGTTACATAAATATAAAGAAACGAAAACATAAAGAAAATTAAAAAAAAAAACCCAGTCCGGATAATATGGTTATCAAACAAGACTGAGGATCGGAGATCGTTAATTATTTCATTATATATTTCAAATTTTCTGTTTTGACTTTATATGGCATTATACCGGCATATGATGAATACATTGGATTCTTTAAATATTTTTTTTTGTTGATTGTCTTTGTTTGGTTGGTTTTTCTTTGCTTAAAATAACGCCCTGCAGAAAAATAAAGTTATGCAGACTGAGTTTATTACCAGCCTATAAGGTTCTTCTGTATGGCCTTATGTTATAAAATAGAGTCTTTTAGTTAGCAGGTTTTTTTGTTATTTCGGGAGAAGGTAAATATTAGTATTTCAATTTAACGTGAACATCTACTCTCTCTTTACATGGGGAAAGGGCCGGCTAGTGGTGTGAGATCCGGCTGTATACCAGTTTTGTCCTTTATCGAGGACATTTCAAATGAATTCGTAAATCGTTACATTTCTCACATAAGTTTACACTTGCATACTGTGTACCCTTGAACGACCTCTCGGCATGAGTCTGAATAAAGCACGGTGAAGTTTTTTGATGATCACGTCTCATTTACAATGTCAGAAATTACAGCATTATGTTACGACATGAACGGATGTATTTATAGGTGCTTCAGGTAAATTGCTTGAGTTTCTGTAGATAACAGTTTGGAATATAAAGCACAGAGGTAGACACTGTTACATCATGAGAGTAATATAATTCACATATCCTTTTATTTATTACATATACAAAAGGTACTTTAAAATACTTCATTTTATTAAGACCAAAAAATCATACACTGAACTCGACTCAGAAAATTATAATTTTAAACAGGTTGCTTTATGTTCATATATTCTGCATATCTGCAATGTCTATTTTTAGATCCAACCCCTTTTGATATCCCCATTGCAGTATCAAAAGATGACGAGTATTTCTACTTGTCATCCCCTGTGACATTTATATAGCACTTACATTATCTGAATACAAGAGAAATATACGTAGCTTACTGACTGGAGTATATAAATTTACATGCATATACAAAAATACTTAGTGTGAAGGTCCACATCTCTACCTAGCAGGATTCGCATTTTTGCACTTTTGCTTTTAGGGCGAAAATGCGAATTTACGAAGGCGAAAGTGCGATGACGAAGGATTTCGATATACTTCGTCGCAACTTCGCACCTTTGACTTTGCATTCTCGTACATCTTTACTCTCTTGGCAAATGTTTATCTTTCTTATTTACTATCATACATCTTGGCATAGAAATAATAATCTAACGAGGACTATATTTTTAGCGGAATACTGGCGAAGGAAAATATCACATGTTTTGCAGTTCAGAAATGCTGTAGATTAACGAGTCTGTTTTAGCATTTAACAATAACATCAATGCTGAATTTTTTAACTTATTTAAACTAGTGATATGATACTTGAGTTTCAGAATTTGTTTTTAAAATAAGATTTGCATATTAAATACTTTTTATAAGCTTTTAAAAGCGCTCATGTTATGCATTGATTTGTTTGAAAAAATCACTAAAATCAGTTTTTCTCTCTCATTAGATGGTCAATATATATGGTTTTCTGTCAATTTATATATTTATATAAATTATATAAACTCTTTAATATACGTAAAAAAACCAGAAATATTTTAATATTGAAAGCACAAAAAATAATCAAAATATCTTCAAAATAAAAGAAAATTGGAGGAAATGCGGGCAAAGCAATATCAATTTTAGTTTCAATATTTATTCGGATTTAGTAATATAAGCTGATAGACATTCTGATAATATATCATTTCATTGAAGAAAAGAATCTTCATATCTTAAACAGATGTCTACATAACTGCGAAAAACTACATTTATTTTTATCATCCTTTAAGTTGAGGAAAAAAGTAGTGACCTTGACCTGACCTTTATGCGAAAACGAGGAGGTCAAATTTGATCAAACTGTTAGAATAATTTGGTTATATAATCTAATTTACTGTGTCAAAATTTCATGAATTTCTTTAAGATAAAAATAGTTCCAAACAAAGAAAAATAAAAGAAAACGTATTTGCAGTATATTTAGAAAAAACCCCTAAAATGACAGAGTGTCAAGACAATTGGTATCAAAATGATCACGAAATAGTTTGCGATTCCTGCTTTTACACATCTTTCTAGTGTTTTTCATTCACAGGGGCCCTTTCCTACGCTGAGTTGGGAACTCTGATCACCAAATCTGGCGGCGAGTACCCGTACATGATGGCGGCCATGGGACGAGTGGTGGCCTACCTCTTCGCCTGGACCAAGATCATTGTCTTAACTCCTTCCTCCATGGCCATCATCTGTCTGACCTTCGCCGAGTACGTAATGTCCTTGATGGAGTTCTGTGGAGAACCCCAGATACCCAAGAAAATGATTGCAGCGTTGGCAATGAGTAAGATAACTGATCGAGGATCGCGGCCGCATTTTACCCCCCCCCCCCCGAAAACCCCCCAAATTAACAACAAACAACCAAAAATCTGACACCAAAGTTGTCAATAGTTAAAGTGTCAAGTAATTTATTAAACCATTCATGATACCAATTAATAATTGTATAATATACATCCATTCGATTGAAATATTTAGTTTGTGATTGATGAATATTCATTTGTTTGGTCGTAAGGATCGATTGACTGAAACAATTATCAGAAAGAAAAAAAAATATTATAGATCGTAGGGCACGATGTAAAAACTGTATGTATGACTACATTTCTGTTCATCTCGTACGCAGTAACGCTTGCAATAGTCAACTCCTGGGACACGAAACTAGCTGCCAGCGTGCAGGTCTTCTTCACTGGGGCCAAACTAATCGCCCTCGTCATCATCGTCATCGGGGGCCTGGTCTGGCTGGGCAAAGGTAACTCCTGCTCGACCTACCTGTTACATATCATCGCAATCCTTTATTCAAGATATGTTGCCATAACTTGTAAATATTGATACTAACACAGGAGAAGTGGAGACACTCCAGAAAGGTTTCGAGGGTTCCACTAACTCCCCCTCAGGCGTGGCCCTGGCTTTCTACGACGCCCTGTGGGCTTACGACGGGTGGTGAGTATCGTTGTACAGTTCCCTCCTAACGTCCAGTACTAAACGAAGTAGTTTGCTACATGTAGCAATGTGATTTTTTTCAAAATTTGAAAAACAAATTCATTCGTTGTAGGAACAATTTGAATTACATTACAGAAGAGCTGAAAAACCCATACGTGTGAGTGAAATTGCTGCATATATATGTATAACGGTATATAGCTCATAGCCTCTTATCATTGGCGTAAAGTTATAATTTAGATATAATCGATTTAAGGTAGAATGTATGAAAATATCAGGCATGAAACTGATATTAAAGTAAGAAATAGCCGCGTAGCTTACTAGATTGTTATGATTTTTAAAACTGTTTTTGATTTTGTAATTTTCTTTCTTTATTCTCACTAGACACTTAAAAAAAACAAATAATAAGGTGAAAAAATAATAGATTAGTACATGTACACTAGGACTGCATTTCGAATAGTGTATATGCAAATATTTTCTTCGTTAAACGACGTATTTAATGAGAATTTTTTTGTCAGACATTTAAAATAAATGTTGATGCTTTTGAGATTTCTACTATCGTCCCACAATGTATACACGCTTTAGAATTTCTATTGCATTCAAGTATTACTTAAATGAAATTTTACAAGAGTTAATCTGTAGTTTGGTATAATTGTAGTGTACAACGAAAAGATAAGCAATTTACCCGTTGCTTACATGTATAAAACGATGATGAAAATAACTTGTAACCCTAGCCCCTCAGTTCAGAATATTTTGAAAAATTATCATGAAATTAATGTCATTGATGCATTTTTTGGTCAAATGTCTAATCTAATGTAATGAATCTGACCAAAGATCCCGGTAATAACCTACTCTCGATCTTTACTCAGAAATCTCCCCCGCGCCAACGTGCTGGGTGTCCTCCTGGTGACTGTTATCTATGTGCTGGCCAATATCTCCTACCTGGCCGTCCTCGGGACCGAGGGGCTCCTCAACTCTAGCGCTGTGGCTCTGGTGGGTCGAGTATATATGTAACACTTAAGTTTTAAAATTCAGAGAATTTAAAAACTATCTATAACACACATGGAATTCCTCTGCTTGTGAATTATACACTTTAACGGCAACTCATTTATGACAAAACATGGAACACACTAGTATAAAAAAATTATCCATCTTAAAGATAAGGACACATAACGTTATTAATCGAAGATTCCACGAGCATTTTAAAATTCATTAAAAGTGTTTATTTCACATTGGTACATGTACCTCATGACAAAACATCGAACACACTAATAAAGAATATTTATTCATCTTGAGCAAAAGGACACTTTATGTGAATTAAAAAGAATAAATCCTAGATTTTATTAGCGTTAGAAGTCAAAAGTGTTAACTTCATAACGACTGCCCAATCGTAGATTTTATGAATGGTTGAAAATCTTGTTTTCTGATTATCATTTTATCGTCATTTTTATGACTTATTATATTCAACTCTATCATTCCTATCTCAATATGTTATATTCATATTTTTTTTCTTCATAGTTTTGCGCTGTTAAAAATCAACTATTGTTGGATGGAAATGCTATACATCTGTATACCTTTTGTTATAATGAGACAATTACTGTGGAATCATCATTGTTTGTTGGGGTTCAATATTCGTGGCTATCGTGGGTAGCCATTGCCCACTAATTTACATCCCAAGGAACCTATACACAATCATTTGTTTAATAATTATTAAAATTATCCTGATTACACTACCAAAGAAAATACGTCCCTACGAACCAGGAAAAATTTGGCTACCCACAAACATTGACCCCCACGAATAAAATGATTCCACAGTAAATCTGAAACATTTTTTCAAAAGTAACAAAAAAACCTTGTGCATATAGTTTATGAACTTTCCTTTATACAAGGAACATGTCTTATAAGTTTATTATTTTATGATAGGAATGGGGCGAGATAGTGCTAGGAAAAAGAGTTGCCGTCATCATGCCGCTGTTTGTCATGTGTTCCACGTTTGGTGCTGCTAACGGGTCTCTGTTTGCTGGAGTCAGGTACTAAACCCCTCCCCTCCCCACATAATTATACAATCACTTACAATGTTATACGCGTATGATATGCTAAAGTAGTCTGGAGTAAAGGGGATAGACATTTAGTTGTCTCAGTAGAGCACCTCCATAAAAAATCGTAAAAGAGAGTAGACAGTTTCAATGTTTTTTAGAACACTGTATGTTGCCGCCCGAGAGAACCAGTTCCCGGAAGTACTGTCCTACGTCAACGCACGACGTCTGACACCAATTCCTTGTATCATCTTTACGGTAAGCCGTACATGTATGTGGCCTCAGATCATACGACTATAGAAAAACATCATTGTGTAATTAAGTTCGGTTTTTTTGCAATGTCATGGTCATGCAAATAAAGAATCACATTTTATATTCAGTATGATTTGAAATAACGAAAGAGTCTAGACTGAACCATCTTGCAATGCTATTAGTTGTACTAAAGGATAGAGTTATTGGTTGTAATTAACTTATTCGTGTTCCCTTTATTCACAGACTGTACTTGCTTTACTAATGTTGATTCCTGGGGATATTGGGAGCCTCATTGACTTCTTCAGCTTCGCCGCCTGGATGTTCTACGCTCTGGCCATAGTGTCTCTGATCATTTTGAGATTTACCATGAAAAACGAGCATAGGCCCATAAAGGCAATGACGTTACTCTTACATATGTATCTCATCTAAGATTTTTTTTGAATCAATGATGCATGATTACTATATTCGTATTAACTTACTAGTTAATAACGTTAGTCGTTATTGTAAGACATTTATGATTGGTTTGTTACAAATAAGTGTCTCAAAACTCAACTCCAGCTATTCTTTTGTCGCTTTTTTATTCTTCAGGCACTGACTCTTTTCCAGCGTTACCTTTGTTTCAATGTGTTGCTTCGTTTTTACAGGCATTTATTCTGTTCCCTGCAGCTCGGGTTTTAACCCTAAGCTTAATTTCTCCAGGTGTAATGATTATCATGTTCACTGTATTCCCCGTTTTCATCCTTACCTTAAATTTTCAGATTGTTATCCTTTTTCCTTTGGTTTCTAATTCAGTTGTCTTAAAAACTTGGTTTTTACTTATCCTTTTCCTGTGTACTCTCTTTTAATCATTTGATTGGTCACTAATGTATAGATTGTTATTTTACGGGTCCTTATCCTGTTTTAAGATAAGGTCTTGTTTCTCTTGATCTTTGTTACTGTATTGTTTGGTTTCTCGGTTTAATAACATATCGTTTGATTTCTACAGGTTTTTATCCTGTTCCCAATCATCTTTCTGCTTTGCTCCCTTTACCTGGTCGTGGCTCCCATTATACAGGACCCCCGAGTAGAGTTCCTTTACGCCTTCCTCTTCATCGTGGGAGGGCTGGTGTTCTACGTCCCACTCGTTCACTTCAGAATCCACAAGGGCTGCTTCGGTGAGTGAAATACCGTATTGTGCAATGCTTTCTTTGCAAGATATTATTTTTTGTAAATATGCACTGTGTTAAATGATTATGGCAGTGCGAAGGTGCAGATGGCAGACGATATGGACGATAAGAAATGTAGCAACTTTTTTATTCAAGAAGGTGTCACCTGACGAGTGAGATATTTACCTTTAAGTTTTGAAAAATCATATCCCCCGAAAAACAAATAATTTCTAAGGTAGAAATTATTTTCCTATAGAATGTTCAAAATATTCTCTAGGATGCTCTAAAGATACGATAAAAGTGATTTTCTACCGGAATTTATATTAGGAAGTAATACAACTCCGATTGAAAATTCTACGCACACTAATGAAAAATGACTTTTTCTGTACGGAAATCAATATTTTCCCTTCAAAAATTTCATAAAAATTGTTAACAATAACTGATAGGTGAGGTACATCAGCAATAAAATAGGTTATGAAATAAACATTTTCTATTGAAAATCTTATCAAATGGTTAAACTTTAATAAACAATAATTTACGTACATGTTAGTTATTTAAGCAACAAACTATGAAATCTTTAAGCAGTTGTTCACCCTAAGGTATATTTGAATATTTTGGAAACTGCAAATTAGATGAGAGCGAAAAATGACCTTGGCACTGGCACAGTGATTCGACACAGAGTTTTTCAAATTATTTTTATCATTAACATGTTTGATGTTAAATGTTCCTCTCTGTATCTAACAGATCCTGTCACGTTGTTTGTTCAGCTGTTCATGGAGGTCGGACCAAGTCCGTATGTTCCTGACTTTGAATAATTCTCCATGAAATCAGCGTCCATCTTGAATTTGAAATCCATTAGACAATGTTTGACATGATGTGAAACCACGAGATATGCAAACTCTTAATCAATTGGTATTCCTATATCTACTGTATGTGATATTATGTTTTGTGTGGCGTATGTAACTATTTACTTATAATTTAGATTAATTTTTATGCGGTTGCGTTTGTGATATTTAACGATCAATTTTATTTTCTATCTATGTTTAATTAAACTAATTGATACCGGTATTCATAGTCAGCACTATTAGAAATAGGTTATGAAATAAATAAATATGTAATCTGTTCAAGATTACTGTTTTCAGTCACATTAGAGCTTTAACGAAGATACACACAACTGTCAAAGCAATAAAAATAAAATAGATTTATGTGCAAGGAGAAAATCCAAGGTTCTTCATTGACCCTTTTTCTTTTTCTAAATTTTCTAATACATACTTCTTACGGAGATTATACTGAATAAATTTAACGTTTTTTTATCATTTAGATGGTCTTTTAGAACGCACATGTTTTCAAGTTATCATATAAAGGTCTTTCATGTCATTTGCAATGTAAAATTCCTGTCTAGACATTCACTTTTAGCCGCGTTTAATGTGTGGTTAAAGGGAGAAATATTTTGATTTTTTCATCTTAGTAAATAAATATTTTATAACCCTGAAGTTTGTATGAATAACGAATAATTCAAGAAAATGTGATGTAAAACCATCTTTGAACATTTTTTAATAAAAATAAAACTACAAATACATGAAGTTCCTGACCGCCATTTTTAAACATGTTTACTGGAGTAATATTCAACTGAGGTAACATTTATTCAGTCTAAATTTGTAACAAAATTGAAGAATCTAATTAAATTTTCCAAAAATGATTTTAGAAAAACATAATTCATTTTTAACTTATTATATAAACATAAACATAAACAAGCTTTATTAACTATTCGTAAAATGTTTCATAAATGTTAGTTCGAGTGACCATTTAACCGATATTCAAATCGTTATGGGGAGTATGAACCACCGGCACCTGACGTTATTTATTTTTCACAGAATCAAATTTGATTATTCTCTTCGTAATAAAATAGGGTACACATTTTCTATCATGAGAAAATTAAATAACGTCAGACGCCTGTGGTGTATATGTAAGTGCATGATTTTAGGGATAAGTTTAAAATAGTATATCAATTAAGGCAATATCATCACATTTATCATTTAGTATGTAATATTCATCTGGACTTTACATAAACCACACATATATGGATCGCATAGCCTTCTAGAATTAAAAGATAAGCTATTTGCACCAAAGAAAATTGTCAGGGTTTTTTGTTTTGTTTTGTTTTGTTTTGTTTTGTTTAATATTTCATGATTTTACGAGGTTATGTCTTACTGTATACAAGTCATGCTCAAAGATAATCACATTGCTACAAGTTTTAACTTTATACGTACATATTCTGAACATGATTTAAATGTACTAGTGCGTGTGTTTGATATATTGTACATGCTTTCATTCTATATACATGGAGCTTTATATATAAAACTATATGTATTTAAAACAAATAGCAATATATATCGTTATTAAACGTGTTATACAATAAATTAATAGTTCTGTTGTGAATTAACTACAACTAGCACCAATCAAAGCAGTAGAAATTGTCACATTTTATGCCTGGAATCTAACTTGATGTCAAGCTTGTCGATAATAAAGATAAAAAAGTTAATTAAATGATGATTGACTTTAGAGATATGTGAATACAACTCTTTAAGATATATAATTAATAAATATATTAGTAAATACAGATATAAACTGCTGAAAGTTAAAAGGGAAGGCAACTGTACATATGTAGTACATTTAATCATTAAGTTAAAATCTAGTGTGTTTATATATCATATTTTTTTCAGTGAACCCTCGAAACAATAAATAAAGCAATGTCGATTGCCTAATTTAAATTTTCCGCTAATATGAGAGCTGCCTTTGAAGTAATGCCATTAATCTAAGACGACACACATCTATTCCAGTGGGTTGTTTTAGTAATATATCATCGATATCAGCTGATTACCTTGATGTTTGCTCTAAACTAAAGATTCTGGCAAATATTAAACAATATCTAATTGAAACTGTTCTTTTGCCTTTGATTTTCCGGTAATTCACAAACCTTGGACAAACAGAGCAGGTTTGATGACTTGATAAATACAGTACACTATGCTGCGCACATGTCATTACTTTAAAGCAAAGTGTTAGTATCAGAAATCTCCATGTCGTTGTTGAAATTGTCACCAGATATCAAACGTCATAGAACATGACTGCTTTCGTTAGAATTGTGAGTTTTACAGTGGCAGTCTTTATGTCTTTCACCTTTTTCTGAAGTAGTATGAATAAGCGGCGTCCAAACTTGAATAATCGTTTCATTCCGTCATGTGATAAGGTATCACATACATGTATGTGAGTTTGGGGAACTAAAACATATCTCATTTTACGATGTGTAAAACAAAGTTTTTTTTATGTCAGAAGCAAGCGCATATGGAACATGGGTTTAGGCACAATCACAATTTGTGCTTTGCAATATAAACATGTTTTTAAAATAGTTAGAATCAAAAAAATACAAAGCCGTGCTTACAAGGCTTAAATGTAGCTTCACGACTGAAAACTCACATATTCTTTATTTATTGACGGTTAACTGAGGAATTTCTCCACATCGTCTACAATAGACTGAAATGGACAGTCCTGCACTCGGTACCCTGTTAAAATAAACTTTGTAAATAGAACTAAGAGGACGACCATATTATTACTTAATACGAAAATATTTTTTACATGAAATTCGTTTCCATTCTGTCTTGAGTCAAAACTATTTTTTTAAGTTGACCAAGGACACTTAGAGACATTCACAGATAAAATTGAAAAAAACTATATGTAAATAGTTTATCTTGTAATTATATCAATGTGTACCAATATTCTATCATACGCATATTGAAAAAAATAAATATCATACAAATATTACACAAAAACAGCGGCTTCGCGCTAAAAATTCTCTATGACAATTATATTTTTGATATATTTTAAACAGGAATGGGGTCGATAACTTTCAAAGGTTATTGATTGAATTACAATTACATTTTGTTTAAAAGTTATTAGTTAAAAGTTATGTATTTCAAGCTGATAAAATCTAGTCTCAAAAGTAATCGATTATATAAGATTACTCTTCCTTTCTGTAACCATGATTACTTTTGATTACTTAATATTACTTTATTTTAACTGTTTCCCTTGTTGAAAGTTTATTGTTTTAACGAGGCAGAGTACAGTTTGAGTGTGCATGCCTTTGCGCATCTTCAATTTTTATGCAGCCGTAAGTACAAGGTTTTAACTAACTTTCTTTTGTATTGTATTTTTATGCAAAAACATATGTCACGTTTATGAGAAATTGTGATTTTGATATCTTGAAAGGGCAAAATTCTATAATGGCTCTTACGCGCCGTCTTTCTCCTATATTATAAATTATGTATTATACCGAAGAAAAGAGGATAAATTGCTCAGTTAATCAAGGCGGAAATGTATTTTTTTTAATAACTTTATTGACAACATATCAAAAGAAACATATGAAAAATTAATATTCAAGATAAATGATTATCATTATTATTATGATACAAAATTTATGAAGCGCCATATATAATTTATATTAAATTACTCTATAACGCTGTACATATAAAAAGCCATTGGCATAAAAAGCTAAGAACATAAATAATATACCTATATACACAAAATTTAAAATGAAATGTGGTCATAAAAAAAAATACATACTTAATTAACACTAAATTGTGTTTACATGTTAAAATCAACGCTGTGCTGTCTCTGTACTCAATAAAATAAAGTTTAAAATGCGTAAATACTTAAGAATAGTCTGGATAAGCCTTTCTTAAAAGATAGGTTTTCAATAAATTTTTTAAAACGAATAAAATGTCCCTATAATCTAAGATTTTGGGAAGGTTGTTCCACAATGTAGAACTGGCCACGTCGAACCGCCTGTCACCATACGACCTAGTCCGCGCACGCGACTGAACAAGGTGCATAATGAATTGATTGAATAATACGAGACCTAAGCATAAAAATGTTTCGATACAGCGGAGCACAATAGCTAATGCAATTTATGTCCTTGAGAAAAAACCTAAGCCGATTTTAAACTAAAAAGTTACCAAAACGCCTTGCATTTTACGAATGAGTAGTCTTGCATCATTGAAAACGTGGACAAGTTTGATGACATCAAGTCCGATGGATAAAAAAGGACAACAATATGCTGAAAGACATAGTTTGGAAAGACAACCGTTAGGCAACAAGCAATACAGGGCATGTTTGGAGTGAGCAGAAAGTTTGTTTTAGGAAGAATTTTAAAAACAAAACTAGAAATGCATAGTGAATGTACATTCAGGATAGACGTTTAAAGAAAATATATTAGCCTGGCAAAGCGCGCTGATACAAATTATTTTGTATTTCAAAGAAAATATTAAGCAAACATTTGAATTTTGGGGGAATGTTTAACAACGGGTCATCGATCAAAATACAGTTGTCTGACGAAACTACAGTGAACAGAACTTAAGTAGTGCTCTCAGTTTACGCAGTTTTAGGACAACCAATGTACTTAAAAATTAAATCCCCCATAAAAACGAGTATAGAAACTTTTAGAGGTGTACACTTGGGTGCAATAAATACGATGTCTATTAATTATAACACCTGTGTGTCAGTTTCAAGCTGATCACAGTTTTTATACACCAGTCCTGCTAAAATACTTTTACTCTAGGTGCACTAACCTTCGAGCATACTTCTTTTAACTTAAATGGCTTGTTCACGGGTGCTCATCAATGGACTTTGAATTGTGGAATTCTCAAAATTTTAGATAGAAATAACCGAAATTTTTTTCATCATCGTATAAATGATAACAGATACAATCGTATGTGCATTTATTGCAAGAAAGAGTTGATTCTTGAATCTTCGGATTTTTGTTGAAGTATTGAATGCCATGAAATTACCGAAAAAATCAAAAATTTAGAAATGCAGCTGCTAGTAATTCGAAAATCCTTCTTGGCCCATCAAATGAACGATACAGAAAAAACATTTATCCTGACCTTTAGGCTGTTAACATGCAATAGCTTAGTTCTTTCGGCTCCTTTTTCATTTGATAATAATCTAAATATTACTTAATTTTATAGATTTAGTTAGACATCAACGAGACTTCACCTGTACACGCTCTCAAACCATGAAATGCAGTTGAAATGCTCTTTATAATGACAACGACACCTTCTCCCTAGTCAAGATAATCTGGGCGAGCCGACACTGTTTCTCCGACCCCTTACCCCCAGCCCCCTCCCCTTTAATTTCCTGAACCTTTGCTGTCAGCCTCTGCGTGATATATCGCCTTTCATACATTCTTATATTGCTACATGTACAATACAAGTATAACCATCATCTTGATTTTGGACGATCAAGGAGCGGTAGGTAATTTTTGTTCATTTGATTTGTTTATTGAAATACTAATAGAATATACATGGTTTGCTAAAAAGCTATCTTAATACGCAAAAAAATATATATGTTCCGGTAGCTTACACCATGCCCATAAAACTAAAAGGGTATTAAACATTGTAAATTTCTAACAGTCTGATTGGTTGATTACGCATTTTATACCTAACCATTTTCTTTAAACCTAACCTTCACGTTGGTTTTTTACGAAAACAAGTTTCACAAGGTCATAATATTTTTTCTCTAAGAACAGCAACCAAGTGCAATGAACACTCATTGATTGTAGGCCACTTTCAGTATGTTTGTGAGACCAAAAGACAAATTGTGGTCGGTAAGACCATATAAACTGTTCTTGTTTGTTAAAGAAAAGCAAAGATTATTCGAGAAATAAAGGCAAGAGAAATAAAGGTTCACATTTAAATGGGCCACCTTTTATATTAAAATAAGTGGTGTCAAAAAATAAATACTAGAGGTGAATTATAATTTATTAAACGGTAGGGTATTGCAAAGATGATAAACGTAACAATGATAAAATGAAGACATAAATAGTGTCAAAATCATTCAAATTTTCCATTACGACATACATGTAGCACAGTCACATGAAGTCATTTCAGGGTTTTTTTCGATTCTACATATAATTACTTTTGATTATACTCTATTCTTCCATGTGTTTTATTTTAAATTTAATTCTATGAATCATAAATAAGTAAGGAAGAATTATTCATAAAAAATTCTTGATATTTAAAAAAGTTTTTATTTAAAATCAAATTGTAACTGTTCTAGAAATTGTCTATTTTACAAGTGAGTGCAAAAAGGTCACAAAAAATTTAATGCAGCTTCGTACATTTTTTTTTCGTAATCCCTCTAATTAGTATGAACATTGTGCATAATTAAAACAATATTTGAAGATATAAGTTTGCTACATTAAAAATATTGACAACAAATTCTAAGGGGCATATCTATCAAAGGTAAAAGAAATGTTGGTGAAAGGTCTAAATGCTCCTCATAAATAGCGAAAAAGGCTGAAGTGAATAAATCAAGTGTTCATCTCCTTTACACTCAAAAGAATTCTAAGTCTTCACCCTAATGAATGGAATAATTTTGAAATTACGAAATAAAATGATGTGAAATTTTCAACATTTTGTAACAGATATTTCATCTCATCAATAGCATAGATAAAATAAAGCAATACAGATAGAAATCATTCCCCCCTGACGAAACGTCAAATCATAAGATTGGTATTTTTCTGCGCATGCTTAATATAATTGTCATTATTTTGTAATTGATTCTAGTCTTTAGTGATAGTTAAAAAGGAAAACCACTTAACATGGACAAAATGATTACTGCAAACACAGCCAGAGCCGTTGAAATGTTCGTGTCTGCATTGTTTGCACAACAGATCGTATTCACTTTAAATTTGCTGTTTGTCTTGTCCTCAACGTTGTTTTAAATATCAAGCAATGCAAAGTGAACGTTACTTTAATATAATTTTTTATATATCGTAAGCGTAATATCATTTTCATCAGCAACTCAAATCAATCCAAAAACTCTGAGTAAAAGTAAACCAAACCGGAAGTGTTAGTGACATTTAGCGAAGGTCAACATCTCAGGTTGCAACTTGAGGTCAAGGTCAATGCATCGTTTTTACCAATTTGAAGAATTAGTAGAAATCAGTCACCCTGACGGCAAGACAAATAAATGAACTTATTTCATAATTGAAATACAATATACTGGGTGAAAACTTAGAAGTGCTTATCAAATATATCTCCCATAACTGAACAAGGTTAACATAGTATTTCGACAAATCAAAATAGGAATAAGATGACAACTGCCAACAAAGCAATGGTTTACATTTTGAATGTTGAAGTGAAAATTCCAAATGAAGACCTAAAATTAATGTGTTAAACGTTAAGAACTGTTTATTTATGCTTCAAATGCATAAGAAGAAGATAGGAAAAAGCTTGATAAGGATTCTTTACTGGTATATTTAACCTATGTAAACATACACGGACAGGAGCCTTGTTTGCTTGACAAAGAATTGTGTAGCTTGCTTATAACTTAACGACTGATTCTCAAAGTTCATTTGAACATTACAAATGCATTCATAAAGTATTGTAAATAATAAAAACAGAAAAATTGTAACCCTTCTGTCTTACGGATCCAATTGAGGGTCAGCTCAAACTTAGTGATGACAAGTCCAGTATTTCTTTCTCAAGCGGTTTTATTAAGCGTGATCGTATAGTTACAATTACATCAGCTAATAGCAGCCCAAATCAGGAGTCTCTGAATCTCTATAAGCGGAATCTATTTAAATCTGTTCAACATCATTTTACAGGGGTATATATAACATTTTACTTATGATGGACAGTTTTGACTAGTTCGGCCCATATACGACGATCATGAGTGAACATTTAGTGTTCAAAATTAAGATTAATATTCTATTCCTAAATAAAGTAACAAAACCGTCAAAACTGCCAATCAAAGAGTCTGGATGCAGGATTTCGGTCTCCGAGTCCTGGGTCTCAGAGTCCCCCACCTAGTATGAGGCATCACTTACTCATAATAAGTTCATTCATACATGGCATAAAAGGTTACAAAGGTTAATATATAAAATACACAATATATGACTCAATATAGAGTACCAGAGCTATAGTTGCAGACACAGAATCTCCAATCTAATTATACATTGCCGTGGTTTCTAGATATACGTTAAGAAAAAAAAGGCGATAAAATAAAAATTGTACATTATGTTCTTGTGTGTTTGTTAAAATATAAATTCTCTAAGTCGCACGCAGTATACTTCAAAAGAGTGCGCAACTGTTATATTGCCAGTACCTACGGTGAAACAAGAGTTCGGAATATTTTCCAAATATGAGTAGTTAGTGATTATCTATTATTCAGAAAATGTTAGACATCATTACAGCTCATATTTTACTACCTTACTCAAAATTATGACTCGCTATTTTCTGTTATTATGCCGATAAATTGTGATCGAAAAAAACCCTGTTCTATATTATAAACACTGAACCCACTTTATGCTTTTTAACCGAAACTTATTTTTAAATTCGATTAACATTAGGTAATCAACAACTTTGTAGCCATCAAGATCAGTCTTAATTCTTAGTCATTTTCTTTTGACCATAGAAAACTTTGGATAAAGGGTAATTGACAATTTAGAGTTATCTTAAACTGATGGTGAAATATACATTCAAAACATGAAATCAATCTCTGCATACTGCATGTTTTCAATATATTTTCTTTATCTGTTTTTCTATAATAATAAACCTATATGTTTGCTGTGGAACAGTCACATATACACATAATAAGTGTCTGGATGTTGTTTTTGTGGTCATTTATATAAAATTAAATATCCCTTAAAAATATGTTTATAGAGAGTTCTGTAAGTGTACACACGTGTGCAAGGAAGAAGAAGTTCATTAAAAAATTAACCACGGGTGTCAGAATATCATGTCGACCATCACATTCACGTACTTAAGTCTTCAAGAATACTCAGAAAATAACATTTTTATGGAATTCACAAAATTTTAGATCATTTAAACTTTGTGTGAATGTGTGCATTATTCATAGCCATATGTGGATATATCAAGAGTGATGTGATGCTCGAATTTTTGGTTTATTGTGATTATTGAGTGTCCTGAAATGTCGAAAAAAACAATAATGACCGAACTATAAATGCATTATGTAAAACATTGTACTGAAATGCATCTGCAGTAATTCCTGAATGTTTTTCTGATTTTGGCCATCCAGTGAACGGTATGACAATACATGTATTGCTGCCTCAATACAGGTAGCATCGTTCTCTCCGCCCTTTTTTAATCGCTTCAAAACTATTGCTTAGTTTGACCATTTTTAAATGAAATATAAATAGTACTTCAACTGTACATGCCCTTAAACCCCGTGTAGTTGAAATGCTCTGTAGAATATCGACGCCTGGCACTCTGCTCTTAAGGAGGATGTTGACAAGCCAATAAAATTCTCCAGAGCCCCCCTCCCCCTACCCCATCAGTACGAAAAATGGTTATAGTCTTTTTAAGCAATGGTTTTTTTCATATGGCATATCTTAATTTTATGATGCATTCACCTTGTTGTTGACAAGACGATAATTATTTCTCCAGAACCATTCCCACACCACCACCACCACCATCATCATCACCATCAATACGAAAAGTAGTTATAGACTCTTTCATGTAATGCATGTAATTCCTGAATGACTTTTTGACCATCCAATCAACGGTATAATAAGAAAATCGTGTAGACCGTCCAAGGTTGCTGCCTTGGACTTGGACTATCAGCTATTGCATAGTTGAATATATAGAGGGCTTCAATTGTGCATGCCCTATAAGAATGTCGACGCTTGCAATCCTGCTCCTCAAGAGGATGTTTGCAAGCCGATAAAATTCCTTCAGAACAATCTCCTCGTTAACATCAATAGGAAAAGTGGTTATATAATATGTCAGCAATGGTCTTTCGCAAAGGATGTTCGAATTTTTGATACATGCACCTTAGACGGTTACAAAAATGCTACCTTGCCATAATTATCCGGCGCACTAATAAAGATCATTTAAGAAATATGGGCGAAATAAATATACACAAAAATGCGCCTCTTCTTGTATAGTTGGTAAGTTGTGTCATGACAGAAATATGAGAAATGGATTTTTAATTCGTAACACAGTCTGGAATTGCAATTATGATAACAACGGCATTGATAAAATTCAAATACAAATGGTCTCAATATCTTCGTCATTTTCGCCACAACAAACTTGTTATACTGTCACATGAAGATACCTATGATACAGTTGTTTTTTAGTCTTCGTCACATGTCCTCTTGTATTACTATTAGATATACAATACTTTCAGTGATTTTACTTTTATTTTTGCGATGTACTGTAGAAAAGTATTGCAGAATTGGTACCTTTTTTTATCCATTTCTGAATTCTGAAAATTTCGAATCAAAACTATTCAAGACAACGCTCTTGCATATCAGACAGTATCTATAATTATCATTTTTTCAATTTTTCCCCCATTCTCTAAATTGATTGTCAATAAAATATTCCGGTATTATGTAAGCCAAATATGGTTCTATAGTTCATTAATGTGCAAGTGACTGTACCTATCTCATACGATTAAAAGGAACTATGAAAAAAATCATTTAGCACAATAAAAATTTCCAGTCGTTTAGTATTATCTTAGATAGACACCTGAATTTTGAATTTCAGATGAAGATAGCATAGAATTTAGAAAACGTCCTGTTAACAACGGCGAAGCTGTTGAAGTGGAAACAACAGGAATCAGCGGTACCTCCTTTCTAGTAGGCACCGACATAGGTGAGAGAGAGAGAGAGAGAGAGAGAGAGAGAGAGAGAGAGAGAGAGAGAGAGAGAGAGAGAGAGTTTACTAACATAAAAAAAAGTCGGTCGTGATAAAAAAGGACCAAAAAACTCAAAAATTGATACATGTATACTTGATACCAAAATATTAAGTCCTCTTTTTAAATATTCTTTTATTGGTGTAATTTGTGACCATTTGTGACGGGTTTTTTACCTTGTTATTGTAACAGAGTTTGATAATTATTCTATATGGATTGGTTCCTTGCTGTGTTGTAGGTTCTGGGATCTTCATTTCTCCCAAAGGAGTCCTCCAAGAGACGGGATCTGTCGGTCTCAGCCTCGTGGTATGGGCCGCTGGGGGGCATGCTATCGCGCTCATGGGTAACTTTCTCAATCTTACATGTTGGTTGTATAACTGTTTTTCTGCGGGTGCAAATATATGCGTTCTTGTTCTAAAAAAGGTATATTTAATTATTTCATTTTATATTTCAAATTTTCTTCTGATATTAACTTTATAACAGCATGGAATAAAAATGTTGGATTTTTAAAATACCATTTTTGTTGTATGGGTTTTGTTTGTTTGTTTGTTTGGTTTTTGTTGTTTTATTTTTTTTTGGGGGGGGGGGGGGTCTTTGCTTGAAATAATACCCGGTAGAAAAATCAAGTTATATAATATACATGTATTTCCAGCCTATAATGTTTCTTGTATATAAAAACAGCCTTGTTAGCAAAAGAGTCTTTGCAGTTGTTTTCAATATTTTGGGAGAAGGTATATCAGCAGTACAATATACATCGATTTTCTATGTACATTGGGTATGGACCTGCTAGTGGTGTGCGCTTCAGCTTGATATCAGTTTGGTCCTTTGTCGAAATACATTACAAATGTATTCGTAAATCGTTACGTTTCTCACATATGATTACACTTGCTTACTTTTTGTACACTTGAACAACATCTCGGCATAAGTCTGAATAACGCAGAGGGAAATGTTTAATCAAGTCACATTTACAATGCCAGAAATTACAGCATTGTGTTACGACATGAATAGATGTATTTATAGGTGCTTCAGGTAAATTGCTCGAGTTTCTGTACATAACCATTTGGAATATAAAGTACAGAGACTTCGTTCAGCGGGAGACACTGTTACATCATGAGAGTTATAATTCA
This sequence comes from Magallana gigas, assembly GCF_963853765.1. Classification (NCBI taxonomy): domain Eukaryota; kingdom Metazoa; phylum Mollusca; class Bivalvia; order Ostreida; family Ostreidae; genus Magallana; species Magallana gigas. The sequence continues at coordinate 9,286,563 of NC_088855.1, forward strand.
CAGATCCTTTCATTTATATACATGTATAAAGGGTACTTTAAAATACTTCATTTTGTCAAGAAAAAAATCATACATTGTCATTACTTGACTCAGAAAATCATAATTTTAAACAGGTTACCATGCGCTGCATATCTGTAATGTCTAATTTTCACAGCATTCTGTTACATGTACCACATTAATAGATGTATTTATGGGTGCTTCCGTTAATTTGCCTGGGGTTCTGTAGATAATAATTTGGAATATAAAGCACAGAGACATTGTTCTTTGGTAGACAATGTTACCTTATGAAAGTTAATTCACAGATTTTATTATCTGTCTCGTATATAATGATAGACAGTAATAAATATTTTAGAATACTTCAATTAGTCAAGAACATGTCATTAACTGAACTGGCATTTGACGAAAGACCACAACATGAATTACTCGATATTCTAAATCATGATGCTTTATGTTCATATTTACAAATACATCGTCAGGGTTTGTTTTCATATCCAACCCCTCTGAAAACATCGCTTGCAATATATCATGTCAAGAGATGACGAATATTTCTAGTTTCCCATCTACTGTGACATTTATATTGCACCTAAACTAAACAAAAGAGAAATGTACATAACTAAATCATCGGACTATATAGATAAATGTACACGTGAACATGTATAAAGGCAATCGGTTTTTAGAACGCAGTTCGCAGTTCGCAATTGAATAGTGAACTGCGTTCTATAGAACGCAGTTCGCAATTCAAAATTTAGAATTCATATTTGGGGCCCGCTTGCCTTATATGCAATTGAATAGTGAACTGCGTTCTATCTAGAACGCAGTTCGCAATTCAAAATTTAGAATTCATACTTGGGGCCCGCTTGCCTTATATGCAATTGAATAGTGAACTGCGTTCTATCTAGAACGCAGTTCGCAATTCAAAATTTAGTATTCATATTTGGGGCCTGCTTGCCTTATATGCAATTGAATAGTGAACTGCGTTCTATCTAGAACGCAGTTCGCAATTCAAATTGTTGAATAGTGATCTGCGTTCTATCTAGAACGCAGTTCGCAATTCAAAATTTAGAATTCATATTTGGGGCCCAATTGCCTTATATGCAATTGAATAGTGAACTGCGTTCTAGATAGAACGCAGTTCACTATTCAATTGCATATAAGGCAAGCGGGCCCCAAGTAGGAATTCTAACATTTGAATTGCGAACTGCGTTCTAGATAGAACGCAGTTCACTATTCAACAATTTGAATTGCGTTCTAGATAGAAAGCAGTTCACTATGCAATTGCATATAAGGCAAGCGGGCCCCAAATATGAATTCTAAATTTTGAATTGCGAACTGCGTTCTAGATAGAACGCAGTTCACTATTCAACAATTTGAATTGCGAACTGCGTTCTAGATAGAACGCAGTTCACTATTCAATTGCATATAAGGCAAGCGGGCCCCAAATATGAATTCTAAATTTTGAATTGCGAACTGCGTTCTAGATAGAACGCAGTTCACTATTCAACAATTTGAATTGCGAACTGCGTTCTAGATAGAACGCAGTTCACTATTCAATTGCATATAAGGCAAGTGGGCCCCAAATATGAATTCTAAATTTTGAATTGCGAACTGCGTTCTAGATAGAACGCAGTTCACTATTCAATCGCACTAAATTTTGAATTGCGAACTGCTTTCTATAGAACGCAGTTCACTATTCAATTGCGAACTGCGAACTGCGTTCTAAAAACCGATTGCCATGTATAAACGCATATATTTAGTGTGATGGTCCACGTCTCTATCTCTTATTGTGTTCCGCTTAAGCCCCTCGTTCCTTCACCATCGTATCTTCGCAATTCAGCCTTTAGGGCGAGAATGTGGATTTACGAATACAAAAGTGCGTAGTTTCGACTATGAAAGACCGATATAAGTTTCATACCTTTGCCGTTGCATCTCTCAATTTCGCTCCTTCGTCATCGTCACTTTGCACTTTTGCCATGTATTCGTATCTTTCTCTCTCTAAGCAATAATGCGAAGGTGCGAGTGGTCATATCATCTCTCGAAAAACATTTTTTTTTTACGTCCGATGATTCTCGTGATAAAATGGCAAGTCTACACTCTAATACGGTAATTATCAAAATCTGTTGTGATTGTTTTTAACAACATTAATATTAAACAAGCTCTAGGTAAAAAAGAAAAAAACAAATAAAACAACATGTATTTGCATTATGATTTAAATAAAACACAACAAAACCCAGAATTTTAAGAGAAAAGGATACAAATGTACATGAACTAGTGTGCATCCATGCTTTTCATAATGTATTTTATACAAATATTTTATATATGTATTTTATTATATATGTTTCATTACATGCAACAGGGGCCCTTGCCTATGTTGAGCTGGGAACGCTGGTAACCAAATCTGGCGCCGAGTTTCCCTATATGATGGCGGCAATGGGTCGAGTGGTTGCCTTCCTGTTCGCCTGGACCAAGAATATTATCCTCACGCCCTCCTCGAGAGTCATTATCTGTCTGACCTTCGCCGAGTACGCCATGTCCTTGATGGATATCTTTGGAGAGCCCCAGATACCCAAGAAAATGATTACATCCTTGGCAATGAGTAAGAAATCTGAGGATCGCGATTACATTTTACAAAAACCGAACAACTCAGTCCTTAATATTTTCGGCCTCGTGTAAATCCTATTTAACTATTCAGTTACAAATGTCGTGATATGTAATGCATTATACTTTACACCCATTTGATTGAAATGATCATTAGTATGTGAATAATAAAAATGCAATTTGCTGGTACACAAGCCGTACATTCTCGGGGGCCTGGTCTGGCTGGGCAAAGGTAACATCTCCTGCTCGACCTCCCTGTTACATATTATCGCAATCCTTTATTCAAGATATGTTGTTATGTCTTGTAAAAATCAAAATTATAACAGGAGATGTGGCGACCCTCCAGAAAGGTTTCGAAGGTTCCAATAACTCCCCTTCAGCCGTTGCCCTGGCTTTTTACGACGCCATGTTCGCTTACGACGGGTGGTGAGTTGTACTTTTCGATCCTTACGCCCAGTACTAAGAAGTACTTCAATAGGTACATGTATGAGATTTTTTTCAAAACTGAATTTATTTGTTGCAGGAATAATTTGAATCACAGGACGGAAGAGCTGAAAAACCCATACGTGTATGTGAAATTAATATTCCTGCATGTACATGTGTTACAGGGCCATCCCCTTGGGTTAATTATCTTTAATAAGTGTCGGATGAAAAATGTCATATGAAAGGTTTGATAAGGTTGCAGGTGCGCGACGCAGGCGTTGTAGCCCTGTTTCCCAAGAGTATCATTTTAGCTCGTTAGGCAAGTGAGAGAGAGCGAACATGAGTCTATAATTTCTGAGTTAATATCTGTAGTTGTCATTTGTTTATTGTGCATGATAAAGTTCTGAGAGATGAAAGTGAGCAGTTGATTGAGTTATGGGTGAGTTTGAGGAGTGAGAGATAATTGGTATGGCCATACCCAGGGAACACGTGGGAGACAGTAGAGAATGAGTTTGGACGTTAAAGAGTGAGGACGCATTTGTGTTATAACCTGTGTTTCCTATACATTGTGTAATTCGTGTTTGTTGTAAATATGTAAATAAACTTGTAAATATAAACAATAGTTATCAATCAGTGCCGGTGACAGGGAGGACCCCCGTCACATATTATGGTGGCAGCGGTGGGATCACTAAAGAACAAAGGAACAAAATGCCAAAGAAAAAGAGGCAAGAGCCTGTCGAAGAAATAATTGTGAATGAAGTTACACCAGAGCCGAAGTCATCGACTCTAGTTAGGCCCGTTCCATTTTACGGAAAGTTAGACGAAGATGTTGACTCTTGGATTAAAGACTTTGACCGGATCGCCAGAGCAAATTTCTGGAGCGACGGCAGGAAGTGTGTCACAATACCGGCGTTCCTCCGAGACCAGGCAGCAGATTATTACGAATCGTTAGACGATGATTTAAAAGATGATTATCGCTCTGTTTGTGACTCTCTCCGGGAAAGGTTCATCCCAAAAGAGCTACAGTCATTGTATTACTCAAACCTCTTTGGATACAGACAAGCAGAGATCCAAACTGTTGACGACTATGCCGCAAATATAACAAAGCTAGCCACACGTGCGTACATGGACATGCCAAGACGACAAAAAGAAACTCTTACCAAAGAACATTTCATTCAAGGGTTAAGACCTGAAATAAAAAGGTTTGTTCTACTTTCAAACCCAAAGACTTTTGAGGAAGCTTTTCGTCATGCGAAAAGAGAGGAATGTAACAACTCTCTTGTGGACAACTCGAGGACAAGAGTGGCAGCTATGTCACACGAACCTAAGAGAACAGAGGAGCTGGAAAAATCCATCGCAGACCTCTCAGCCCAGGTATCAGTGATGGCTACCGAGATAGGGCGCATTTCTTCCCAGCGACAATATACCTCAAATACCCGGGGACAGAACTTCCGAGGATCCTGGCGAGGAAGAGGCCGTGGACTGCAGCCCAGGTCTGACCGGAACCTTAGGACAACGGATGGAAGGCCAATCTGCAACAACTGTCAGCGGGTAGGACATATCGCAGTTCGATGTAAAGAGCAAAGAACCACCAATTCGGGAAACTAAAGTCCGCCCCTTTGTGTGGAGGTAAAGGATTAGCGGAAGTTAAACATCCTCCGAAAGAGAGCCGGTTGCGCGAAGTGAAAGAATTCGATTCCTGCGGGAATAGTGAAAATAATATAATTGTGAAATATGTATGTGAAAATATTGTATCATGTCAGTTGAACCCTAAATTTTGTACCGCCAAAATTTTAGGAGATGTGAATGATAAAAGTGCTTCAATGTTGATCGACACCGGATCCAGTGTCACAATTGTGAGTGAAGAATTCGCAGACCAGGGTACCATGGCGCCGGCTGGAGGGGTGAGCATTACATCGGCTACGGGCAACCGAGTCGATATAATTGGAAAATGTGACTTTCGAATTAGAATTGGCGAAAAGACTGACATTGTTTACAATGCATTTGTTGCTAGGAATTTCCCATATAACTGTATTTTAGGACTAGATATTCTTAAAGATTGTGCATGTTACATTGATGTTGCAAATGATTCTTTGTATATAAATGGTGAGCGCGTCTCATTCAGTCCCGATGCGAATCTAGTCAGTGAGAGTTTGGAAGGTGCATATCAGGGTGAAAGTTTAAACGGAATTGAAGTCAGTGAGTGTGTGAAGCCTGGCGAGAAAGATATTACAGTTAACGATCTCTATGTAACAGAAAATTTAGATCAAACGGAGCGTGAGTCAATTATGAAGGTGTTAAATAAGTTCCGAAAAGTTTTTGCATTTAATGACAACGAATTAGGCAGGACCAATTTAGTTGACCATTCGATAGATACGGGGGACAGCAAACCATCCACTTGCGGCCGTACAGAATTCCCCACAGCCAGCGAAAATTACTGGAGTCCCAGATAGAAACAATGTGTGCTAACGGAATCGTACGACCGTTCAAGAGCCCGTATTCAGCTCCAATCGTCCTAGTGCCGAAGAAAGATGGCAAAGTTCGCATGTGCATCGACTTTCGTAAACTAAATGAGGTCACCAAAAAGGATGTATACCCTCTTCCGAGGATAGACGATATGTTAGATGCGCTTAACAATTCTAAGTACTTCAGTGTCTTAGATTTGTGTCAAGGATACCACCAAGTTCCAATTAAGGAGAGCGACAAAGAAAAGACAGCGTTTTCCTTTTTCGGAGGGCATTACGAATATAATTATATGCCATTCGGACTGTGCAACAGTGCTCCTACTTTCCAGAGACTTATGGACTCTGTGCTTTCAGGATTACTGTGGAACACGTGCCTTGTGTACATAGACGATGTAATCGTTTTCTCTGAAACCATCAGTGACCACGTCAAAAGACTCGAGGAAGTGCTAAAGAGATTTGAGGACTCGGGGTTAAAGCTTAAAGCCCAGAAATGCTCATTCGGGAAAACCGAAGTTGCGTTCCTTGGACATAAGATCTCAGCAACGGGAATATCGCCGGACACGGACAAGGTAAAATCAATTCACAACTTTCCCGAGCCTTCAAATGTTAGTGAACTCAGAAGCTTCCTTGGGCTTATTTCTTACTACCGGAAGTTTGTAAAAGACTTTGCTAGTAAGGCTGCGCCCTTACACAAACTTTTAAGAAAAGGAGTTGAATTTATATGGGATAGTAACTGTGAAAGTGCGTTCAAAACATTCAAGGAAGCCTTGACCAGCTATCCTATACTCAGATACTCAGATTTCTCGCTTCCGTTTGTTCTGTACACTGATGCGTGCGACACCGGTATTGGTGCAGTGCTAGCGCAAGATGGACCCGATGGCGAGAGGACTATAGCCTACGCAAGTAAGAGTTTAAAACCAAACGAGCAGAATTATGCAGTAATCGAAAAGGAGGCGCTTGCGATTGTGTGGGGTGTGAAATACTTTAGACACTATCTATTTGGCCGTAAATTCACTGTGATTACTGACCATAATCCATTACGGTGGCTTATGGACATCAAGAATCCCGCTGGTCGTCTCGCACGCTGGTCATTAACTCTCCAAGAGTATGACATAACCATTAAACACCGTCCAGGAAAAGCTCATCAAAACGCAGATGCTTTATCTCGAATTCCTGCAGAACCTTCAGTGGCGACCACCTGTGCTAAAGCTGAAACAGATATCATACCAAAGAGGTCGTATCAGGACATTCGCGACCGTCAGAAAAACGACCCTGCTCTTGCAGCTATCATCCAATACTTAGAGCTAGGGGAATTACCTGAACTGTCTTCGAAAGCTCGTGAAACAGTTATCTTATCTGGTGATTATGAACTCGGACATGATGGTCTGCTGTACCATCTTTGGCAGCCCGGATCTCACAGACGACGCCAAGCAATTAGACGCCAAATTGCTATTCCAAGGAGCCTCATTGATGAAGTGATGTATGCTTGTCATGACGATTTAACAGCAGGTCACCTTTCATTCCAGAAAACCTATGATAAAGTTCAAGAAAGATTCTATTGGAAGGGAATGTACTCGGACATAGAATTCTGGTGTAAATCATGTGTAGATTGTGCGACCAAGAAGTCACCAAAGAACAGGCCAAAGTTTCCACTGAACCCGCTACCAACCGTTAATGGACCATTCGACAGAGTAGCTGTAGATGTTCTTGGGCCATTTCCACCGACTTACAAGTCAAATAAGTATATCATTGTGTTTAGTGACTACTTAACCCGGTGGCCCGAGGTCTTCGCAGTAAACAATGCAGACGCAGAAACTACTGCGCGACTTTTTGTGGAGGAAATAGTGTGTCGTCACGGAGCACCTCGTGAGCTACTATCAGATAACGGTAAAAACTTCAGATCAAACCTGATGAAGGAAATCTGCAAATTGACAAACACCAAGAAAACATTTACTACTGCTTATCACCCAGAAACCAACGGCTTGGTTGAACGCTTTAACGGCACCCTCACAACGATGTTGTCAATGTATGTGTCAGGTCATCAACGTGACTGGGACACGTTCATACCGTACATCCTGTTTGCATATAGGACCGCCATCCACGAGTCTACAAAAGAATCACCATTTTACCTTATGCACCTACGAGATGCTGTTCTACCTATTGAATCTGCACTTTGCCCGCCGACATTCTCCTATGCCGTAGCAGACGACTATAAGGAAGAAGCCAAAGTCCGTCTTCAAGAGGCATATACCCTAGTAAATGAAAACTTACAAAAGAAGCAACAAAAGCAAAAAGAACATTACGACGATGCCTCTAAAGAAACCCATTACACCGAAGGGGACAAAATCTGGTTATACACTCCGGTAACCAAACCAGGACTGTCCGCGAAATTAACACATCACTGGCACGGACCATACACAGTTCTAACGAAATTGTCCAATATGACGTACAAACTTCAAGACCCAGACAACAAATCAAAGACTTTAACGTCGCATATAAACAGGATGAAAAGTTACGTCAATCCGAACGATCGCCCGGACGACCACAATGATGACCCCGATCAAACGCCGTCACAGTTAGAAACCGGTGATGATCAAGAAATAGTAAAAATTCTGGATCTAATGAGACAAAGAAACGACTCCAGGCGATTAGAGAAATTTTACTTAGTCCAATTTAAAAACGGCAAAACCCAGTGGGTCAACGAAAAAGAAATTGGGAATTTTAAAATCATAGAAGACTTTATTAAATCCAAGAAATAAACGTGTGTATATATATATTAGAAATAAACGCGTGTATATATGTAGCAGGAGGAAACTGACATTAAAAAAAAATGACAAAAAAAAAATTAAAGATATATATTTAAAAAAAAAAAAAAAAAAAGGAAAGTTGTAAAGTGCACGTAAATAGTATTGTATTATTGTTTGTGCTACGTATGTGTAATGCAATTATTTTACTTAGTTATAATGAAAGTCTGTCGGCTAATTATCATAGTGTGTCGGGACGCCACACTTAGGAGGGGAGGTATGTTACAGGGCCATCCCCTTGGGTTAATTATCTTTAATAAGTGTCGGATGAAAAATGTCATATGAAAGGTTTGATAAGGTTGCAGGTGCGCGACGCAGGCGTTGTAGCCCTGTTTCCCAAGAGTATCATTTTAGCTCGTTAGGCAAGTGAGAGAGAGCGAACATGAGTCTATAATTTCTGAGTTAATATCTGTAGTTGTCATTTGTTTATTGTGCATGATAAAGTTCTGAGAGATGAAAGTGAGCAGTTGATTGAGTTATGGGTGAGTTTGAGGAGTGAGAGATAATTGGTATGGCCATACCCAGGGAACACGTGGGAGACAGTAGAGAATGAGTTTGGACGTTAAAGAGTGAGGACGCATTTGTGTTATAACCTGTGTTTCCTATACATTGTGTAATTCGTGTTTGTTGTAAATATGTAAATAAACTTGTAAATATAAACAATAGTTATCAATCAGTGCCGGTGACAGGGAGGACCCCCGTCACACATGTATTATGGTATATAACTTTTCGCCCCTAAAGTAATGAGATGTAATCGATTTCAAATAGAATGTATGTATTAAATAAGTGTATGTCTCAAGTATGAATCTTATATTTGGATATGAAATAGCCACATACATTTAGCTCACTAGATTAACTTGATTTTTAATTTTTTTTTTAATATGCGCTATTTTCACTAGACTTACTGCATATCGAGCAGCGTTAATTCAAATATTTTCATCGTTAAACTACGTATCTAATAAGAGTTTTTGTAGCAGACATTCAAAATAAATGTCGATGTTTTTTAAAATTTCTACTATCGTCCCACAATATATATCCTTTAAAACTTCTATTGCATATTACTTAATAAGGATTGGAATTTTACTCCAGTTAATTTCTAATTTGATTTGTAGTGCAAAATGCAAAGATAGCATCTAACCCGTTGCTTATATTTATAAAATGATGATAAAAATTGTAATCAGTTCCAGAAATTTTGAAAAAAATATATAAAAAAAAAATTCATTGATTCATTTTTAAGTTTGTGTCATTTTAATGTGATTTGCCTAACCCGGTATTAACGCACTCTTGATCTTTACCCAGAAACCTTTCCTGAGCCAACGTGCTAGGGGTCCTCCTGGTGATCGTTATCTACGTGCTGACCAATATCTCTTACCTGGCCGTCCTCGGGACAGAGGGACTCCTCAACTCTAGCGCTGTGGCTCTGGTGGGTCGAGTATTTACACTATAACGGATCCTCCTTTATGACAAACATGGTTCTCACTAGGAAAAATATATTCATTTATCTAGACACGGAGGAAAAGGGCACCTTTCGTGAATTAAAAAATAAAATCAATCCTAGATTTCATTAGCGTTACAAAATTTATTAACATTGTTTACTCTATAACGGCTCCCTAAACATAGATTTTTAAACTTTCTTTAATACGATGTACATGTCTTATAAGTTTATTATTTCATGATAGGAATGGGGCGAGGTAGTGCTAGGAAAAAGAGTCGCCGTCATCATGCCGCTGTTTGTCATGTGTTCCACATTTGGTGCTGCTAACGGGGGTCTGTTTTCTGGAGTCAGGTAACGAACCCTCCCCCAGATAATAATACAATCACTTACAATGTCATACACGTATGTGATACTAAATTGGTCTGATGTGAAGAAGGTAGACATTTCCTTCTTTCATTAAAAGTAGACAATTTCGTTGTCGTTTTAGAACACTGTACGTTGGCGCCCGAGAGAACACTTTCCGGAAGTACTGTCCTACGTCAGCGCACGACGCCTGACGCCAATGCCATGTATCATCTTTACGGTAAATCTAAAGTTAAAGCCGCATGCAGCCTCAGACGACACGACTATAGAAAAACATCATTGTGTGATTAAGTTTGAATCTTTTTGCGATGTCAATGGTCGTACTAAAGAATCACATCTTTGTTTCATGCAGTGTAATTTGAAATTACGAGGGAATCTAGACTGAATTATTATGCAATGTTATTAGTTGTACTTAACGATCATTGGTTGTAATTAACGTATTGTTGCTCCCTTTATTCACAGACTATTCTTGGTCTACTAATGTTGATTCCTGGAGATATTGGGAGCCTCATTGACTCTTTCAGCTTCGCCGCCTGGATGTTCTACGCTCTGGCCATAGTGACTCACATCATTCTGAGATTTACCATGAAAAACGAGCATAGGCTCATAAAGGCAATGACGTTACTCTTACATATGTATCTCGGCTAAGAAGATATCTTTTGTTATTTCAAAGACGATAGAATCATTGATGTATAGTAATTTACTCTTTTTTGTTACCGTTTACCTTTGTTTCAATGTGTTGCTCAATCTCTGCAGGCTTTTTTTCTGTTCCCTGCTTCCTTTTATTTAAACCTTAATTTCTACAGATGATATTAAGCTCACTGTATTCCCTGTTTTAATTCTTACCTTAACTTTTTATTTCCGGATTTTATCCTGTTCCCTTTGTTCTCTATTTTAATCGTTTTAAAACTTGGTTTTAATTGGCTATTATATATTTTCTTGTGTTTATTGATACGTTAAAAGTCATGTTCTTACAGGAATTTAATTCGGATAAGTGGATGGCTTCTGTGAAAAGTTTAGTTTTTCTTATAGTTTGAAGATTAAGTTCAAATCCTACCTTAATTTATACTCCCGTAGGAGGTAAAACGATTCTGGTAGAAAATTCTATACACACTAATGGAAAATCATTTTTCCCTAAAGGATAAAAATTGTAAACATTGACTGACAGCTGAGATAATCAAACAAAACAAGGATATTTTCCAATATATATCAAAAGGTTAAACATTAATTTACATGTGAGACACTTTAGCAACAAACGTGGTGTCATGTTATAAAATCTTTAAGCAATGATATATCTTATGGTATATTTATATATTTTTGAAACTGCACCTTGGATAGATGCAAAAATGTGACCTTTGCATTGGCATGGAAATTTGAGACAGAGTTATTTTTATTTTTAAAATTAACATGTTTGATGTTAAATGTTCCTCTCTGTATCTAACAGATCCTGTCACGTTGTTTGTTCAACTGTTCATGGAGGTCGGACCAAGTCCGCATGTTCCTGACTTTGAATAATTCTCTGTGCACTCAGCGTCCATTTTGAATTTGAAATCAATTTGACATGACTTTAACCCATGATAAGCGATAGGTATTCCTGCATTTTCTGTATGTGATATTGTGTTTAGTTTAACGTGTTTAACGATTTTCTTGTAACTTAGATGAATATTTATGCGGTTTTTAGTGATATTTGAGTAAATGTTTAGCTTTGACGTATTTACACTGAAGAAAACTGTCAATATTTCGCATGTTTTTGTTGTTTTTCTGTGTTTCATATTTTTTTGAGATTTTGCCTTATTGCATTCAGGATCAAAACTAATCATATTGTATTCTGTTTTCACTTTGTACATATATATAATGAAGTTCATAAAAATATACTAGTGCGTAGTATGATATATAATGTATACGCTTTTTTTCTGAATACCTAGTGCTTAATAATTAAAAATATATGTAAAACTAAATGGATTTGAAACAGATTTCAATATGTATCCTTATTCAACATTTAATTAAAAAATCATTGCTTTATTATTGAGTACAAAAGTAATGTTATGAATCTATTCTAATTAATATAAACTAACACCGATCAAACCAACTAAAGTTGTCTTATTTCGCGTTTGAGATCTATCTTAATGAAAAGCTTGTCGATAATAAAAGTAAAAAGTTAATCAGACGATTATGTAACATATAGATATCAATAAATATATTAGTAAATGCAAATTTAAACTGAGGAAAGTTAAAAGGGAAGAAAACTATACATATGTAGTACAATAAATCAATAAGTTACCATCTAGTATGATTGTAAATATTTTGACACACCGCCCTCCCCGGAACAATTAATAAATCAAGAAATATTGCAACTGCTTAATTTTCCGCTGCCATGAGAACTGCCACTGAACATTTCACCTAGACCTTACACCATACATTCAACTTTGTTTTGATTAAAAACAAAGCATCAATATCAGCTAATTATCCTGATATCTGCTCTAAACTTAAAGTTTTGGTACATATAGAACACTCGCAATCATCTATTTTGGACTGTTCTTTTATCTTTGATCTTCCACAAAGTAACAAACCAATGACAACAGATCACAGATTGTTTCGTCAGCTTGACAAGTACATTATGGTGCGTGTGCACATGTCATTATCTAAAAGCGGAGAGTTAGTTCAGAGGAATCTCCATATCTTTATATGACCTGTCAACAGATGTCAAAAATCATGGACTTGTCTGCTGTCGTTAGAAATGTGAGTGTATTTTAAAACCTCTCGATTACAATAATAATTTCAACAATTGTAGAAAAAACTTTTTGGGTTAAACATTTACTCGGGGTTACTTTTTAACATTTAATATTTTAACCAAATGTGTTGAATTAAGACCTTTGAACTTGTAAATTTTATGTTTGCACTGTTTCAGCGTCGTTGAGTTGTTTTCTTAAAAACGAAACATATAAGCACGTTCTTCCTTTTTTCCGAATCTCATTATTCAAAAACATAAGTTTTTCATTCAAAGCACAAATTGCCTTGGTGCCGAAACGATTCCGAAACGATTCTATAATAAAAGTCCACCATAGAATAACAACACAAAGTATGTAACTTTACATTTCAAATTTCGCTAGATATCCCCCACCCCTACTCTTCCAGGAAGTGCATTAAGTTTTGCTTTTAAACGAAACGCAGTGGCAAAGTGCTTTCTACCACTCTCTTTCAGCAGGCTGAAGCTAGCAGCCACTGCAAATCTCACAACAGACCAAACATTGCTGAGGCAAAATAATGCACCTTCGTTTTTAGGTGTTTTCCATCAGCGGAAAGGGCTGCATTTTTATGAAACGAAAAACAACGTGTAAAATGCCTGGTTTTTCCACTTTTAAAAAAATACGAGGTCACTTGAATTGTTGATGTCAGTTGTTTAGGCAGGGGACTGAAAAGGCTCGGACTTAATTTTAAAGCACATGTGTACATGTTAACTTTGACGTAAACAAACTTTCGAGCCTTTGTGGATGTCTGTGTGTTTTTGCTACTTAATTGTTAAAAACCAATTGTTTCAAAATTTGTAAAGAGGGATTTTGCCAGAAGTTTTTTTTAAAAACTAACTATCGCACCTAAATTTGCGTAATTTCGGTAAAATTAAAAGTAGTGTGGAACAATTTTCAGCCTTACAAAGCACGTTGTAAATTGAAAGCAAACATTTGCGGGTAAAAAATCCTGACATTTTTTATAAAAATACAACACTTACTATATAATTTTTTAGCCCAACCCCCCAAAAAACAGCAACAACAAAAACACTAACAAACACCAAACAAGACGACCCCCCCCCCCCCATTCCGAGCCCGTCCAGTTTAGCAAGACAGTTTGTATACATCAAACACGTTTAAAAGTCTATCCTCGGGCCTGTTCACTCTCTCGAAAACAACATGACTAAAAAAAAAATTCGTATTGTTACTAAAACGAGACGATCAGACATCTTACATTGTGATTTTGTTCTCATTAAAAAATTGCACCTGTCGCAGTCAAAAACTATGGTGGCATATCTCTGCCCCTTGTGTGCAAGTTATTTTTCTATTAATTATGTGGACATGCAAGATAAATATGTTGACATGCAAGATAGTTATGTCAACATGCAACATAACTAGAGATGTGGGCCACTTTTCCCCTTATCTTTGAATTGTTCATCAAAGAAATACCAAGGCAGTACAGAGGACCTATAAGGCTATTATTTCCCGGTCTTAAATTTGGGCAAAGTGGGGCACCACTAGGTGGTTCCAAGAGGTTCGGGCATATTTGAAGGGCTTATACCTCTGTAGTTATTTATCACAGGAGCATTGAATAATTAACTAAGGTTTAGAAGTGGACCTTCAGATGTACTAGTATTCCTAAAAGACACATTGGACCCTTAAAGGGTCCATTTTGCCCATCCAAGCGTTGTCTTTTTCTTTTATTTCTTTCTTTCTTTTTTTTTTTAGAATCTTACAGTATAGGGGTACATGTAAATGGTAGGCAATTACCTCCCTTATCTTTGAGATGTCATTAAACGGAAAGCAGAACGAGTAGGGACTTATAAGGCTATCATTTCTTGCCTCAAAACAGGCCTGTATGGTCGTTTTCAGCAGTTAAAAATGGACCCTCTGATGTATTTCTAACAAGCATTAAAAGTCATTTCAGAACCAGAAAAGGATCAAATTTGCTCAACCGTACTTTCCGTCTTGAAACCACCTGGTGGTACTCCTACAGGTCTAAACTGAGGCCAAAAAAATGATAGCCCTATATGTCCAAATATTATGCACTGGTATTTACTTGAACAGTCCACAGATAAGGAAGATAATTCCCAGTATTACCCTGATATTATGTCTGTCACGGTAAAAAGGTTAAAAAAATAATGACAAAGTTTTAGGTGAACTAAAAGTCTTAGATAACTTTTAATGCTTGTTATGGGTATATGCAAAAATCCACTTTTAAACCCCGGTAAGTAAAATCCCTTGTGAATAAAATACTAGATATAAATGGAATTTTTGAAGATATAAGCCTTTAATTACCGCTGCAAACCACCTGATGGTACCCTACAAACCTCATTTCAGGTGCCCTACCATGTCCTAGCACTTGATTTGTTTGATCGACATTTCGAAGATGAGGAGGATACTTACTAACAATTTACCCCTATATCATTGTGAATAAGTAAAATTTGACACAGTACAGTTGAATTAAATGGACTCTATTAGGGGTCTGATATGACCTTTAATGCTTGTTATATATACCTCTGAAGGTCTTTTTTTCAACCCATGATTTTTTAAGTAATCAAATCCAAGGCAAATATAAACCCCTGAAATGAGGCTTAAAGGGACTTGGACACGATTTGACTTTAATTTTTCAAATTTTATTTTTCCATTTTAAATGTTTATACTGATAAATATAGAAGTTTATAATGCTATGTCAAAATTTGAAAGTCAAATATCAAATTATATAAAGCAAGATACAGAGTTCACAATTATTTGTTTTGTAAACAAAGCTCAATATTGTCAATTTTTACATATGTGTTGTATTGGTGTAAGTTTCAATCAAATGTATCTTTCTTTTGTTGATAATAGTATTTATGAAGATAATGAATTAGTTTAAATTGTTTTTACGTGTCATTTTGTCTCAGAAATGGTAATTTTCTACATTACATTTTTTGTAAACAACTATAAGACTCGAGCTTTGTTTAAATTACAACCAATTTTTACCTCTGTATCTCGCTTGTAACTTGACTTTAACATTCAATATTTTGGTCAATCATTTAAAATGCACCAGTTAACCATTTTATACATAAAAAATAAAAATAAAAATTTTGATCTTAAATCGTGTCCAAGTCCCTTTAACCCCTAGGAACTACTTGATTGTAACCCTTCAGTCCAAATTTGAGAGCAGAAAATAATAGCCCAATGGGTTCTCCGCATTGTATTGGTATTTGTTTGATGCATACTTCAAAGATTAGAAATATAATGGCCCACATTTCACCCCTATATCATTGTGAAATGCTAAAGTTTGAGTGGGCTAATTGCACCCTTTTTTAAATTTAATTATACTTCAAAACGTGACTGAGATAAAACAATCCCAATTTTACCGTAGAACATTTTGCCGTTTGCTAATTTTTTTATGAGAATAAAAACACAATGTATAATGTCTGAGCGTCTCACTTTCGTAATAATACGAAGTCTGTTTAATTTTTGATTGATTTTTCTTTCCGAAGAAGTGAACAGGCCCGAAGATATATTTTTAAACACAAACATGTTTAACTTTGATGTAAACAAATCATCTTGCCACATGGGATAGGGTCTTTATTTGTTTGTAAAATTGTTTTTAGGGGGGTTGTTTGTTTGGGATGTGTTTTGTTTTTTGCTTGCTAGATTGTCTTGTTTTGGGGTTTTTTTTGGCTACTGTATAGTAAGTATTATGTTTTTATAAAATGATGTCAGGATTAATACCCCCAGTCGATCGTTTTCAGTTTACAACGTTTATACTAAAATGTGTTGTTGTTTTTTTTGGGGTAACAACATGTTGCACTTTGTTGTAAAACCTACATGTATATACTCCTTTTAAATAATTTTATCATGTCTTATATATACGCATACTTTTTCATATTTTTTCATACTATGCGTTTTGTTTTCATTTTTAATGAGACTACACTCTAGATAAGGTATCACTATTGATTTAATTCTATTAAACAGACGCATTTATAACTCTAATCCAGACGACCTTTACTGCCTTCGTAGGTAGTTGTCAGTGCTCAATCATGTTTATATTAGTTAAAGTATGCCGATGTTAAGGTAAAATATAATTTTCTGTTCGAGTACTCTCAGTACTTTGACGATTTTTATTATTGGCTGCTAGCTTCTACGGGCTTAGTGGCTGCTGTTAATGGTTGCCTGCTTCCGTTTGGTTTTCTTTTCAACTGTTTGAAAATCACTACCTTAAGCATGACATCAACATAACATCGGAAAACTACACCTTATTTACCGAATAAATGTTTTTTTTGAAGTGGCAAACTTAATGTGTTTCAGCCTTTCTTCTATCTGAATAAGCCGCGTCCAAACTTGAAAATTCTTTTTACTCCGTTATTTGATGAGGTATCATATATGTGGTTTTTTGGAACTAAAAAAATGTCTCGTGTTACGATGTTACGTTTTGGTTTAGGTATAATCGCAATTCGTGCTTTTAAAATTTTCAAACTTGTTTAAATATAATGAAATTCAAAAAAAAAAAAAATTATAAGGCCGTGCTTACAAATCTTTAATGTAGCTATACGACAAAAAATACCCGTACATATCGGTTATCTTTTGGCGGTTAGGAATATCTCCACATCGTCTGCTGGGAAATAGACTGAAATGGACAATCCTGCACTTTGTCGTGAGTATACCGGTATCTGAGAATGTACAACATTTTTTAAATAAAATTTATGACGATAGGTATGCAATTTAGAGAGCTGTGTATGAAGTTTTGATAGTATTTACGGTTCAAAATAAAAGCTTGTCAGAGGTACAAGTATACATAAGAGCGAACTATCATTTGACTTAAATTCAGCTGACAATAAAAGACATTCAACATCAAGTTTTTGTAGACAAGAACAAATAGCGCAGGGAATTGCCAGTTATTCAGTTAATCCAATACAAGAAGATGAAACGAGCCACAAAGTGATAAGTAATTTGCATTAAATTTGCATTAAATTTGCATTAAATTTATGTTTTGATATCAAATATTGTGAGAGATTAATTATGAAAATTGAAGCATATTCCTTTATAATTTTAACATGCACCGCAATGTCAAAAAATGAAATAATGAAATCAACACATGAAAATGGCAAGAATGAGTACTTTTCAATGGAAAAAAAACTCTTATAAAAATTGTTGAATTGTTGAGTAAATGATTTGGTTATAACATTTTTTCAAGATCTTATATTGTGTTATATGACAAGTTGAAGTAAAATGACGAATGTCAGCATTTGAGGCAGTGTAAAGAAGAATAATGATCCTCAAAGAACAATGAAAGTAAAATAAATTTCCAAAATATCTTCATAGACACATCATTTTTCATACGGAAAAATTCACAGGAACGATGACAGGTTTCTCACGGAGATTTATAATGGGGAATGTTTACATTTTTTCTCCATTCGAAAGTCACTCGAAATACCTCGTGCAATTTTTCAACGTTATCATCCGGGCTTGCTGCAATACAAAATCCCGTCAGACATCACATTTTTAGCCGGTATTGAATTAACCTAATTAGCTAAAGGGGGCGTTTCAACAAAGAAATCTTTAAACAATTTCATACTTTTGAATGAACATCGTTTGAACCCTAAGGTATTTGTAAAAATCGAGTAATTAATCAAAATGTGATTCGAGGATGTCTTGGGACAGAGTAATGTTAAATTATCCCCCCCCCTCCCAAAAAAAAAATAGCATTTACATGTAGTTCACATTTTAAATTTGATTCTTTACATATACATGTACAAAGTTTCATTTGCAATTTTATGTAAAAATAAATACAAGGTATCCTTGATTACCGTGTAGAAACGGACTGAGATATAGTGTTTTACATCACACAAAGTTCTTAAGGAGGCTAAGTGTCAACAGTTTAAAGATCAGATATGCATCAAAGTTAATGTTAGATATTTTTGTCCATACACTAACATTTAGTAAAGAAATATATCGAAAATTTTAGCTTTAAAAATTTATCAGTTTTTTATACCTTTACACAGATTGACATGTCAGTCTCAGTTTTGCATTTTAAGATTCATTTTTAAAGTCCAAGTCCTAATCTGAGACTCCTCTGACTGTTACCCTAGGTCTGCTTTTATTATACATGTATGATGTTTGAAAAAACATTAATTCCTAAAAAAATATCGAGGGTACAAGAGTCAGAGGAATATCAGACCTGCATGCCTTTAATAATCAATCTTTTATAATATTCACAGTTTGAATTAAATTACACACAAATGCATACAGATTATTTCTACAAGTAAACAATGCACATGATATTAAAGTAGATTTCCTTAAAAAATTGTATAATAAGTGAAAATTTATCATGTAGTTTTCAAGATGAGGTTTAAAATGTTAATGGGTGACAAACAGCAGTTTCCCTGAGTAAAATTACATGTTAAATATAGGGTCATATTTATCTCTCACCCCCCCCCCCCTCTTTGATAGAAATCCTCAGCTTCTGCGACATGGCCTGGGTGGTAAAATTTAACAATATAACATTTTAGGACATTATGAAAATGATAACAATGCATGAATTTATCCCCAAAGACTGTAATAGTACAGAATAAAATATTAAGTCAATATATTTTTAATATGCAGCCATAGCCCCCCCCCCCAGGACCCGAACCCCTGCCGCAGGAACCATGAATTTCACAATTTAGGTAGAGGACTTTATGAACAATATAACCATGCATGTAGCTTTCCTCGAATATATAAGGGAGTAGAGAATATTTTCTAGGATTTGTATATTTACTATATGGCCAAAGTGCCCCCCCCCCCCCCTCAACAATCTCAACACATGTCCCAGGACCATGGATTTAACAATTTAGTTGGAGGGCTTCGTTGACATCATAACCATGCATTTAATTCTTCTCATATATGCATGGAGTAGAGACGAAAATTTTCTACGATTGAATACATTTTGAATGGCCATATCAGCCCGCCCTAGGGCATAAACCACTGACCCAAGGGCCATGAAATTCACTGTTTAGATAGAGGACCTCATGGACATCATAACCATGCATTAAGTGTTTTACAAACATGTGTGGGAGTAAAAGAAGAGGTTTAAATTTTTTGGCTTATTTTGGCATATTTGTAACCGCCTATGATGCCCTAGGAGTGATAGGGCCATGACTTTCACAATTTTAGATTCTATTTACCATCGAGTCGAGATGCTTCTAACTAAAAATGGTAACAGTAACCCAGGTGACCTAAAACGTCTTAAAATAACCACAACCATCGAGTCCCCTTACTATTTCGATTTAAGGGTCCTTCACACACCAATATTTTATTTGATGGATAGATAAAGAATTTTTTTTGAAATATAATTTCACAAAACAGAGAAAAATATCGGTTTTGTTTTATTCTATGTGAGCTTTTATGTATTTTTAAGGTGTAACAAAAATATTAGTTTGACTGCGAAACAGGTATTTTAGAGCTGAAGATTTTATAGATAAATCATTTGAGTAATAATTCTTTTCAGTGGAGTAAACTTAATTTTGGTTCAATCATTAATTCTATATGATTTACATTTACTTGCATTTCCATTTATTAGTTGTATGGAAAGATTATGACCGACAATGAAAGTATACACACATGTACATAACGCTGAAGATTGATCCGGGGTGTTTTTCAACGTTGAAAGTTAAAACCTAATGTCGTCATAATACCCGGGGTCATTTTCAACAGCATTGAAATTTTTTTTACATTCTCTGATGACCTCAACACGTTAAAAATTGACCCTGTTGAAAAATGACCTAAAAACAGAGTTTTGAACTATTTTTGACGTGGAAGTCGCGTATTTTTTTAAAAATAGATTTCTTTTTAATTTTTTCTCTTCATTACAATAACTAAGACTTAAAACTCGGTACCATATTATTAAAATGTTTAAATAGAACTACGAGGGCGACCATATCTTTCCTAATTGGCAAAAGAGTGGTCAGACAAGCAATTATTTGAACTAAAATTCATTACCATTCCCTTTTGGCTTAAAATTATTATTTTAAGTTGACCAAAGACACTCGCAGATAATTTGGTGTTTTTCTGTCAGATTTTATTGTTAGTTTAAAGATGTAGTTTAATTGTTAGTAATAATTAGATGTACCGGAACAAATACATGTACAAATGTGTCTATTTTCAAAACATGACAGCTCTCACCCCACCCTTACCTCGATTGGGATTTATCAATTGTCACTTTCTCCTTGATCTAAACTAGCTATAAATTTATAAAAGCCGATCCCTGGATTCTGCATAGCTCTTTCCGACAGGATCGTACATATTTTTCAACTATTGTCAAACAAATACCAGCAGTTAACATAATTTCGAAGGAAATTGAGGGCATTAATAGAATGAAAAAAAATGATTAAATAAACAAGGATATAAATATTAATTAATATTTGTTTATTTCTTGTCTAATTTATATCCAGTTTCATGATCATAATTCTACAATGGGGTCAATTTTCAACGGACTAGTGTCTTTAATCGACACTTTTGAGCTCATTATATAACGTTACAAAAGAAAAAAAAACTTTGAATCAATTTTCAACTCGGGTCAAAAATTCTTCGCTACAGCAATACCTAATCGAATTTCGTGAAGCACATCGTAAAGGCCGTGAAAAAAAAAATCCAAAGCCGATTTTAAAGTAAATGGAATTACCATAATTGCCTAGAAATGCATCTTGTGAACAAGTAGTCTTGTATCATCGAAAATATTCGGACGAGAATGACATCAAGTGTAAAAAAAAACCCGACCAATAAAAAAGGACGACAAGTTGCTGAACCACACAGTTCGGGAAGACAGATGTAAGGCAACAGGTATTATAGGGCATGTTTGGAGTCAGCAAATCGTTTGTTCTTTGGGGAAAAAACAGAACTAGAAATGCATAGTGAATGTGCACCCAGGTTATACGTTCCAAGAAAATAAATCCGCCTGGCAAAACGCGCTGGTACAATGCATTTGTATTTCAAATACATCAAGAACGCAATTAAACTTAAGGGTATTGATTGACAACGGGTCATTGTTCAAAATACAGTTGCCTAACGAAAGTACAGTGAACGGAATTTAAGTTTTGCCATCAGCTTACGCAATTCTGGGACAACCATTGTAATTAAATATAAGCTTATATTCCCCTTTGGATATTCTTATAGAAAGTTTTATAGTGTACACGTTTGTGTACACTATACGTTGTCCATCAATAATTACACCTGTTTGGCAGTTTCAAGTTGATCTCAGCCTTTAGGCACCTACTAAAGGGGTGTATATCAATTGATTTTGAATTGTCGAACTCTCAAAAGTTAAAATAATAACCCAAACTTCCTTTGTTCAACATCGTGTAAATGTTTGAATATCATTTAAAATCGTACATGTATGTGTATTTATTGATCTAAAAATGTAGCAAGAGAAAGATTATATTTGAATCTTCGGTTTACGTTCATTTTTGAGTGTCATGAAATTATGGAAAAAAATCAAATATTGAGAAATGCATCGGCTAGTAATTCGAGAATCATTTTTTGTCCATCCAATGAACGATGCAGAAAAACGTGTATCCTAACTTAGGCTGTTAACATGCAATTGGTAAGTTTTTCGGCTCCTTTTTCAATCGATAATAATCTAAATATTACTTAATTCTATTGATTTAGTTAGACCTAAACGGGACCTTTACCTTTGCAGGCTTCCAAACTCCGAAATAAAGAAGAAATGTTCTTCAGAATGTCAAGGTCACCTACTCCGGCATCAAGATAATCTGTGCAAGTCGACAATGTTTCACCATTCCCTAACCCCCAGCCTCCTCCCTTTTGATTCTCTGAAGCTTTTGCTGTCAGTCTAGTATAACCAATCATGTTTGTTATGTACTAACAAGAGGTGATATGTATACATTTTGTTCTTTAACAAAAACAAAAAGGAATATGCACGGTTTACAAAGAAGCTAGCTTAATAACGCAAAACAAATCTAAATGTACCGGCAGCTTCTACGATGACACAATGAACAAAAAGGGTATTGAACATTGTAAATTTCTAACGCTCTGATTAGTTTATTACGTATTTAATACTTGTTACCCTTTTATACCTTAAACCTTACCTTAATGTTAGTACTTTGCGAAAACAGATTTAACCAAGTCATACTATTTTTTTTCTCTAAAATCAGCAGTTAAGTAAAATTGACACACATTGATTGTAGGCCACCCTAATTGTATTTTTAAATACTAAGACAAAATGTTTTTGGGAAGACCATATAAAAATGTTCTTGTTTTTCATTATAGAAAAGCAAAGATTTTCTTGAGAAATAAAGGCGAGAGATATAAGTGATTACATTTAAAGGGGCCCAACTTTGTAGAGTAAAACAAGTGATGTCATAACATAAATATTAGAAATAAATTATGGAGTTGCAAAGATGATAAATACAGCATTAAATTTTTTTAGGACCAAATGGTGTCAATATCTTTATATATTCCAATATACCGGTAATACATTCACATGAAGTAAACCAAGATAAGGGTTTTTCGAGTCTTCTTGTATTTCTATTGAATATGTTCTATTCTGTGTTGTATTGTAAATTTAAATCGAGAAACTTTAAATAACTAATGAAGAATCTGTTCTTTTTCCATACTGGAATTCTGAAAATTTCAAATCAAAACTAATCAAGACAAATTAATTGCATCTCATAGTTTGAATTATCGAGGAATTTTAAATGTGTCACATTCTCTTAAATGTTTTTTAATAAGATATACCAATATAATTTAAACCAAATGCGGTTATATTTTGATAACTCTGAGAGTAACCGAAAACTTTCTTACATATATGAGATTTAAGTGAACCATTAAAATTTTTAGGTTACACTATTGCAATTGGTCTTCGTCCGTCGTCGTGCGTTAACAATTTTACATTTTTAACTTCTTCTTGAAAACTACCAGGCCAATCGTTACCATTTTGGTTGTGAAGCATCTCTATGGTAAGAAGAATCTAAATTGTGGAATTCATGGCTCTACCACCCCTTGGGTGCCACGGGCGGGGCCAAATATGAAAAAAAAGCCAAATTTTCAAAAATCTTCTTCTCTACCCCACGCATGTGAGGAAAAAACTGGTTGCATGGTTATGATTTCCATGAAACCTTTACCAAAATTGTGAAATTTATGGCCCCTGGGTCAGGGGTTCTGGCTCAAGGGTGGGGCCAATATGGCCATATAGTAAAAATGTATTAAATCTTAGAAAATCTTCTTCTCTACTACCATATATATTTGTTAAAAACTAAACGCATGATAATGATATCGATGTCCATGAGGCCCTCAACCTAAATGGTGAAATTCATGACCCCTTGGTCATGGGTTCAGGCTATAGGGTGGGGCCAATATGGCCATATACATGTAGTAAAAATGTATTTAATCTTAGAAAATCTTCTTCTCTACTCCCATATATATTTTTTAAAAACTAAATGCATGATTATGATCTCCATGAGGCCCTCTATCAAAATTGTGAAATTCATGACCCCTCGGTCAGGGAGTCAGGCTTTAGGGTGGGGCCAATATGGCCAAATGGTAAAAGTGTATTAAATCTTTAAAAATCTTCTTCTCTACTCCCACACATGTGAGCAAAAAACTGAATACATGATTATGATGTCCATGAGGGGCCTCTACTAAAATTATGAAATTCATGACCCCTTTGTTAGGTGTTCAGGCTCTAGGGTGGGGCCAATATGGCCATATAGTAAAAATGTTTTAAATCTTTAAAAATCTTCTTCTCTATCCCCACAAAGGTGGGCAAAAAACTGAATACATGGTTACATGTATGATATCCATAATCTCCTTTACCTAAATTGTGAAATTCATGGCCCCTGGGTCAGGGGGTCAGGATATGAGGGGGGGGGGGGCAATATGGCAATATAGTGTTAATGCATATAATGTTTAAAAATCTTCTTCTATATTCTCACACATCTGTATATAAAAACTACTAATAATTATGTTTACCAGGAAGTCCTCTACTAAAATTTTAATTTTCATGTCCCCTCAAGGATGGGTTTTGACTCTAGGGCAGGGTCAAAATGGATGCATAGATGTTAATGCCTATAACGTTAAGAAATTATCTTCTTTACTCCCACACACCTGAAAGGAAAACTGAATTCATGATTTTGAAGACCAGATTTTTAAGTTTTTCACAAAAATTATAGGTTTGAGTTCTTTTTGAAATGTGGTCGTCATTACAAATTAAAATTTTTCTACTCCAGTATGAAACCTAATTAATTAGATGCATATATGATACTCCATGACAAGTTTGTGTATGGGATATATGCTACTCAGGTGACCGTTAAGGCCAATTGGCCTCTTGTTTACTAAAGTGAAAATATCCAATTTTATGTCATTATCTTAGATAGGCCTCTGAATGTTGATTTTCAGAAGACGATGGCGTGAAACTGAAAAAACGTCCGGTCACCATCGGAGGGGCTCCTCGTGTTGAAGTGGAACCAACAGGAATCAAACTCAGACGTAATGTAGGGCTGATCAGCGGTACCTCAGTCATAGTGGGCACTATTATAGGTCAGAGAGAGAGAGAGAGAGAGAGAGAGAGAGAGAGAGACTCGCTTAAAGACAAAATGATACATTTACTTGATAAGCATGATTTTAAGTCGTCTATTCAAATGTATTCATACAATTCGGAGGAGAACAGTACCAACAAACTCAAAGATGATATTTTTTAAATACTTTTTCAACTTTTTATTTTGTGATTAGTTTTTCAAGTTTGTTATAATAACAGACTTTGTAATTTTTTATAAATACAATGTAGAATTCTGTATGGATTGATTCCTTTCTGTGTTGCAGGTTCCGGAATCTTCATTTCTCCCAAAGGAGTCCTCCAAGAGACGGGATCTGTCGGCCTCAGCCTCGTAGTATGGGCCGCCGGGGGCATGCTATCGCTCATGGGTACGTTCGTCATTTTATTAACTGGGTTTTACAATTGAAAAATCCGGTTATTAAAATGGTGAAAATGGCGGGTGGGCGGCTGCCAAAATACCCTCATTGTACGGATAACTCTTCCTACAGTTATCAAGATAGGAAGTTTTTTTGCAGATTAATTGCACATATATAAGAGATGAGCATATTGCTAGGATTTTGATTTCTGATAATTTATGAAAAAAGTACCAGCTTTTGAACTTTGTCTTTTTTTGCAAAAAATTGCATATAATTGTACGGATAACTCCTCCTATACTTTTCAGGATAGGAAGTTGTTCTTTTGCAGATCAATTGTACATATATTAGAGATGTGCATATTGCTAGGCTTTTGATTTCTAATGATTTCTGGAAAAAAAACCAGCTTTTGAACTTGGTATTTTTTTGGCAAAACATTGCATATAGGATATTCCATTTCACTGGATACGGTAGGCAGTGTTTATCAATTCAGAGTTGAAATGGATTATGGATACAGTTCATATAAAAGAAAACCTGGTTTGATGTCTTATTGACAACTTTTCACTTGTATTACATGTTTGTGGCATTTCTCATAAAGCATAATTGTGCAAAGTTATGCAATAACACATATTTTATTGATATACAAAGTTTCATTCCATTTGATGAAAAGGTATTTTTGTTATCCAATTTTAAAATTAACATGTTTTGTCACCACGGCGCTCGGTAACGTTGAAAACCCGACGTCAAGATGACGCACGTACAGCTAATAGAAATCTTTATACCACCCTTAGTCTTTTGTGATTTTAACCATACAATATAAATCGGCACTATATTACTTGACGTCAAATTTGTTTGACAATCATGTTTGTTCCTCGAAGTTTTCTTATTTTTACCGCATGTTTCTTCGTTTACAGTAAGAAAATCCCTAAATGTCAGATGACGTTGTTTATTCTTTTGACACATAAGATATGTACAGATATGCGACCATCTTTCGTTCTGTTCGATGCCGTGACGTGCCGTTTTTAGTCAATTTTAAAGAGGACTATATGTCTTTAGTAACTGATATCTGTTCAACAAATCTATGTATCCCGTCTTTATTTGGTACATATAATATCATGACAATTCTTCATTTTAGGTTTCAATATCATTTGGTTTTAATCCCAATATATGGAGATATTACTTTCAACACAATATTGTTTATTGTTAACAGAGCAATGACGCCGTGCGCCGTTACCTCATTTTTGCAGGAATAGATTCTAAATAATTCTTAAAAATAAAAGAATATATGAACTTTTATATAAAATAGTTTGAAACAATTGCTAAATTATGTCTACAAAATTTAGTTATTATATGACGTTAAATAACATAGCTATGACAAAGGTATTTAATCGTAATTTTTGATTGACCCTCGTAGCACTTGCGTTATCTGAAAACAAGAGAAATATACGTAGTTTTTTTATTGTGCTATACAAATATACATGCATATGCGCATATTCTAAGTGTGAAGGTCCACATCTCTACATATTCTGGTGCACATCGCTTATTTGACGTCGCATCTTTGCACTTTCGCCTTTAGGTCGTGAGAAAATACAGATACGAAGGCATCAAGATTGTTGCAACGACAAAGGATTTCGATATTAGTTTCGCATCTTTGCCTTTGCATCTTTACATGTCGCCGTCTTATCTTCGCACTTTTGCTCCGTCGTCTTCGCAATTACGCACTTTTCCCTTTACAACTTCGTATTCTTGCATCTTTAATCTAGAGGAAAAAGTGCAAGTGGCCCTATCGGAACACCGTAATGTCTCGGTTCTTACACTGGATAAGACTCGTTTTAAAATACATAGTACGGCAAACATGATCTTATAGGTTCTAATGGCAAGTCAAGTCTAAATTCTAATACGGTAATTATCTAAATCGAAATCCGATTGTTTTAATAACATACAGATAAATCAAGTTCTAGGTAGAGAAAAATTAAACAAATTGTATTTGCAGTATGATTTTCCTTCAAAAGCAAAAAGGCAAATAGGAACTGAATGCCCACGGAACAGTGTGCTATTCCTGCACTTTACGCACATTTTTAGTGTTTATCATAAACAGGTGCCCTTTCCTATGCTGAACTGGGAACACTGATCAGCAAATCTGGCGCCGAGTACCACTACCTAATGGCAGCCTTGGGTCGAGTGGTGGCCTTCCTGTTCGCATGGACCAAGGTCATTATTCTCACTCCCTCCTCCCTGGCCATCATCTGTCTGACCTTCGCGGAGTATGTCATGTCCTTGATTGAGTTCTGTGGAGAGCCCCAGATACCCAAGAAAATGATTGCAGCCTTGGCAATACGTAAGAATCAAAGTACTGAAGTACCGTCGGGAGTTGATTTTATTGATTATTATCAATTTTAAAATCAACGATATGTTATGCAAATTTTTATAATATTAATTCTCGACAAGAATTTCGAGAAAACCCCATATGAATCATGTTGTGTAATATTTCAAGATAGAATTAATTCCATCAAACTGTGCATCAGTTATCGAAATGTTTCTAAAAATTGTACACGTCTGGATCCAAGCAATATTGAACTCTAGTCTCGTTCAACCAGACGCTCGGCTGTCTCCGTTAATTTCCGACTACCAAGAGAGACTCTCTGCTTGTCGGAGATTTACGGAGACAGCCGAGCGTCTGGTTGAACGAGACTATATTGAACTCTAGCGTAGGAATACATGCAACTACAAAAAACAATTAAATTGTTCGTACTATATAAAATCTTACTATTTTCAAGGTATTTAAAGATAGTTTTCTTTTGAAAAACAATGGTACAGCATACAGTACACCGAATTTATCTGTTATTCTCAAGATCTACGTCTTGTCAGCGGTGATGATTTGTGCTTAGGTCCAAACACTATTTCACTTTCGGTTTGCCAGAGTAATCTTGTGCATAGGAGAGTTGATTAAAATCAACTCCAAAAATGAGAATTACGGCTGCATTTTTACAAAAACGTAGAAACAAAGTCGTAAATATTTCAGCCTCGTGAACAATGCATAAAACTATTTATTTTCAAATACAGTATCATGATATCTATATTATGTTTTTTATTAATTTGTCTGAAACAATCATTATTGTCTGATAATTAAAAATTCAACTCGGTCATGCTTAAGTCGTGAATTTCTCTTGTAAAAACCACCCCATATTAACTCAAACAATTCTTAGAACGAAAAGAAGCATATAATAGGTATAATGTAAAAACTTTTTTTGAATACATATTTGTTGATCTCGTACGCAGTAACGCTTGCAATTGTCAACTCTTTGGACACGACACTAGCTGCAAGCGTGCAGGTCTTCTTCACTGGGGCGAAACTCATCGCCCTCGTCATCATCGTCATCGGTGGCCTGATCTGGCTGGGCAAAGGTAACCCCTGCCTGACTTTCATGTTGCATATCATCGCCATACTTTATATTTGATATATGTTGTCATAACTTGTAAATATCAATAATAACACAGGAGAAGTGGCGACACTCCAGAAAGGTTTCGAGGGTTCCACTAGTTCCCCTTCAGGCATGGCCTTGGCTTTTTACGACGCAATGTGGGCTTACGACGGGTGGTGAGTATCGTTGAACTTTTTACTCCTAACATCCAATACTAAAAAATGACGTCGTAATGGGAATTTCTTTCAAAACTTGTAATGAAATTACTTGTTATAGGCATAGTCTGAATTACATAACAGAAGAGCTGAAAACCCCATACGTGTGAGTAGGTTTGTTGCTTGTACATGCATTACAGTATATAGCTGATCGCCCTTTTCATCACTGACCCAATGAAATGACATTTATGTACTTCAGGTCGAATGTATGTATATAATAGAGTTTATGTCTCAGACATGATTCGGATATACTGTGATTTAAAATAAAACCAAACACATATCAAACTAGTTTCTATAATTTAAAGTGAACAATGCAAAGCTAGCATCACTATTATTTGTAGCTTTTGTAGCATGTGAATGTACGTATAAAATAATATTGAAAAGCTCATCCGTTCTGAAAATATTGAAAAAAAAATATAATAAAATTAATCATTGATAATTAATGTTTTGTTTGTTAATCTTAACGTGATTTGTCTTACCAAAAGGTCCATTTTAACGTACTCTGGATCTTTACTCAGAAACCTTCCCCGAGCCAACGTGCTAGGGGTCCTACTGGTGACCGGTATCTACGTGCTGACCAACATCTCCTACCTGGCCGTCCTCGGGACCGAGGGGCTCCTCAACTCTAGCGCCGTGGCTTTGGTAAGTTTTTAAAAAAAGTATTTACCCTATAACGTCTCATCTATAGCTAATAACAAAACATGATACTTACTAGTGAAGAAGATTGACACCTTATATTATTTAAATACTAACAACATTTACTGTTACCATTATAATTCAAACGTTGATTTTATAATGAAAAAAAAAATAACAAAAAAGTGGTCCTCCAGAATGACATAATATGAAACGTACTTGTTTAGAAGACGAATGTTTTTCTAAGAATAATGACATTATACGTTGCTTTTCAAATGCAAAGTTAATGTATATTTTACATGTGTTAGAAGAGAAAAATCCTTGGTGTCTGTTTTTCTTTGTGTATCTTTTTGACGCCACGTTATACATTTACTACAACTGTATTCCCCAAATGTTGGATTGTTGTTTTTTTTATATAGTTTTTAGACGCGAAAGAAAAAAACCAGGTATTATAGGATGAATATTTAATATATATGTACCATTTTCATTTGAAAATATGTAAATCTGGAGCATTTTTCAAAGTAACAAAAACATATCTGATATATTTAAAGTTGTTTGTTAATATTTTTTCTTTATAACTTCATGATAGGAATGGGGCGAGGTAGTGCTAGGAAAAAGAGTTGCTGTCATCATGCCGCTGTTTGTCATGTGTTCCACGATTGGTGCTGCTAATGGGACTATGTTTGCTGGAGGCAGGTAAAGTATTTTATCATCTCAAGTGTACATATAATTATACAACCACTTACATTTATAATACCATACGCGTGTGATATGCTATAGAGTAGTCTGATGTGAAGGGGTACAGAGTTTCTTTGTTTTTGCAGAACACCCCACAAAAAATTGTACGTGGAATTGTGTGATAAAATTCGACAGAGGGTATAGAAAGTACTGTTTTCGTTGTAGAACACTGTACGTTGCTGCCCGAGAGAACCAGTTCCCCGAAGTACTGTCCTACGTCAACGTGCGTCGTGTGACACCAATTCCTTGTATCATATTTACAGTAAGTCTACAGTCAAAGCCGTGCCGAGAAATTAACCACAAGACTATAGAGAATCATTCTGTGGATAGGTTCAAATCTATTTGCGAAGATATTTGGTTTTAAGAAAGGATTATGCAAATTCTGTTTTCGCATTGTAATTTGATGTACTAAGGGGTGTAGTCCAAATATTTTTGGCTATATCGTTCGTTTAACTAAGATATTTACTTTGAATTGCGATGTAATTGTTTGTACTAAAGGATCATATCTTTATTTTTACAATGATATTATATATACTACTATATATCGTACTAAGGGATCTAGTCTGAACCTATATATTTGATCATATTGATGGTGTTCCGTTGGGACCACTCGCATCTTCTTACCTTTGATGCGAGAGTGTGAAAGTGCGAAGACGCAATGTCTTCAACGTTATCATCCGGGCTTCCTGCAATACAAAATCCCCGTAGACATCACATTTCTTAGCATTATATTGAAACCTGATAAGCTAACAGGGGCGTTTCGTCTGAGAAATCTTGGAAATTTTTCATACTTTTGAATGAACACCGTTTGAACCCTGAGGTATTTATAAATATCATACAATTAAGCAAAATGTAAATACAGGATATCTTGGGACAGAGTATAAATGATTGTATTGAATAAAGGTGCCTAGACTGGCATGTGATAGAAGTCTGAAGGTGCACAACATTATGGCGGGCATTTTTTTTTATGGAGTATATGCTAATTAAAGTTAGTCATCACTGGAAGAAAGATTTGTGAGAGAACCCAGTAAAATATGAATGAACTTTCGTAGTAATCACAATGTCTGGCGCATGCGGACCAATGACATCCGAGATCATTCAGCAAACCTCGAGCTAGTACAATACCTGCATCATATTATATGTCATCAACCAAGATAGAGAAAACAGGTGAGACAAAATTGCGAAAGTGCCTAGGCAAATGAGCAAAACTACTATCGTTCTTTCACATTCGCAACTTTGCACTTCTGGCTTCACAACTGTGCACTCTCGCGATTTCACCCAAAAGGGTGAAGGTACCAGGAACCCCAACTGGACACCATACATATCTTATTTTTGCATTGTGTGTTGATGTTCTAAAGGATCTAGTCTAAACCTTTCTGCGAAGTCTTTAGATGTATTTAATTTTTTTGTCCAAAGCATTTTGCGTAGTTATTGGTTCTACATAATGAATTGGTGTTCCCACTATTAACAGACTGTAGTTGCTCTACTGATGTTGATTCCTGGGGATATTGGGAGCCTCATCAATTTCGTCAGCTTTGCCTCCTGGATGTTCTACTCGTTGGCCATTGTGTCTCTGATCGTATTGAGATTCATCAGGAAAAACGAGCCCAGGCCCATTAAGGCAATGCCTATTCTCTAATAATTTTATATCTAAGACTATCTCTAATATAAGTTATAAGATTGTGAATTCATCAAGTTTCTTGTTTGCTCAAATTACAGACTTGCAGTTAAATTTCTCTCACTGATTCACAACTTTACTAATCGTAATACTAGTATGTTTTCATGAAACATAACTGTTAGTCTACCATGGCAATTACTTAGTAACTGCATTTCACAGTATAATGCCGTTACTTTTATGTATGGAAATTTATTAGAGAAAAGGTAATTATATACTATATAATCTTTTATGATTCAGTATTTAAGAAAAACGTGTACGTAGTGATTGCATTGTTGCTTCAACAAATGTCGCTGTCAGCTTTTTGTTTTTGTTTTTGTTTTTTTTTGCGTTAAATTATTAAATTGATTTCAAAGTAGTGGTTGATTTCTACCTGTCAGGTCCTTCTTTTATTGTATTGTTTGATTTCCTGAAGTCTTTTTCTTAATTTGTTACATGGTATCTACAGGTTTATATTTTAAGGTTGTATGGTCGTATTGTGACGTTTGCCCGCTTGTAAAAATATAATAGAGTATAATTTTATCAATATTTTCTTTTCCGATATTGTTATCTAACAGCGTAGCGCAAAAGGTTACAGTATTAACTACGAATCTACAATTAATCAGTTTGAATTTGCTCGAGCTTTCCTTTCAAAAAAAATTTAAAACATCATAATGGTCAAATATTGTGAAATTTGAAAATTATAAAACGACGAGCGTATTTTTTATTATGATTATGCACTTTTATCCAAATTAATATCGACAGTTGTCCCATGCCACCCCAATGTATTGCTTGATTTCTATATGTATTTAACTTTTATAATGCTTGATTTCTACAGGTGTTTATCCTGTTCCCAATCACCTTTCTGTGTTGCTCCCTTTACCTGGTCGTGGCCCCCATCATCCAGAACCCCAGACTAGAGTTCCTGTACGCCTTCCTCATCATTATAGGAGGGCTCGTGTTCTATGTCCCCTTCGTTCACTTCAGAATCCACAAGAGCTGCTTCAGTGAGTCGAATACCGTATCATGCAATACTTTCTATGTACATGTATGGCATAATTTTGTGTAAACATGTACTGTGCTGGATAATTATGTTAGTGCCAAATTGCGGCAGACGATATAGGTCATTCCCTTCGGGGACTGTAAATACTTTTATTTTAAGTATGTCTCACCCGGTATAGGTGAGATATTTACTTTTTTGTTTCGAAATTAATATCCCATTGGAAATTTAAATTTTTTATGGGAGAAAAAAGTTTCAAATAGGATGTTCAAAAAATCCTCTGTAATGAAAGTTGTTTTCTTCAGGAATTTGATAGAGATAAATAGAAGGCTTATGCTAAAGTTTTAGTTTTTCTATTTGTTTACAGTATCTTGTAGGATACTTTTCAAATTCTACCGAAATTTAATGTTTTTTATTGAATTGGTAGGAAAATAATACAGGTAGAAAAATTTGTCATATGCTAATGAAAAATCATTTTTTTAATATAAGAATAACGATTAGTATTTTTCATTAAGAAATTTGATAGAGAGGATAAAAATAACCTGACATATGAGATACCCTGGAACGAAAATAGTAATGAACTAACCTTGTACTTATAAGTACGTTTAGTAAATCTGATCAAAAGGCTAAACATTAATTTACATGTCGGACACTTTAGCAACAAAGATGATTGTTTTTAATGAAATCATTATGCAATAGTTCATCTTATAGTATATTTCAGAATATTAGAAATTGCATCTTTGATTTGAGCACAAATGTGACCTTGGCATTGGCATAACAATCCGGTAGAGTGTAGTTATCTATTTTGATCGGTATCATTAACATGTTTGATGTGTTTGTTTTTCTTTGTATCTATCAGATCCTGTCACGTTATTTGTTCAACTGCTCATGGAGGTTGGACCAAGTTCGTATGTTCCGGACTCTGAATAATTCTCCGTGAACTCACCGTCTATTTTAAATTGGAAATCCATTTTACATGATTCAAAACCATAAGATATGTAAAGTCTTACACAATCTGCATTTCTTATAGCTTCTGTATTGTTATTAATTTGTTATTGTTTTTTGTTTTGTTTTTTTGGGTGGAGTGTTATTTTTGTTTTTATTTTAATTCTATATTCTTGCGGTTTGATGCTAGCCGGTGAAAACGCGGAATTAAAGGGATTGGACACGATTTGTGATAAAAAAAATATTTTATTTTTTATGTATAATATGGTTTACTGGTGCATTTTAAATGATTGACAAAATATTGAATATTAATTTCAAGTTACAAGCGAGATACAGGGGTGAAAATTGATTGTTTTTTAAACAAAGCTCGAGTCTTACAGTTGTTTACAAAAATGTAATGTAAAGAATAACCATTCCTTAGACAAAATGACACGTAACAAACAATTTAAAGTATTTCAGTATCTTCATAGATACTATTATCAACAAAAGAAAGATACATTTGATTGAAACGTACACCAATACTATACATATGTAAAAAGTGACAATTTTCGAGCTTTGTATACAAAATAAAGAAGTGTGAACTCTGTATCTTGCTTATAACTTGATATTTGACTTTCAAGTTTTGACATAACATTATAAACTGCTATATTTATCATTATAAACATTAAAAATGGAAAAATAAAATTTGAAATTTTTTAAGACAAATCGTGTCTAAGTCCTCGCGTAAAATAAAGAGTCTAAAGTATTAAAGAAGAGATTTCACTTTTATCTTAGTGTGGTTAAGTTAATCGATATCGATATTTTTATCTTATTTTGTCGCAATTTCTTTATGTCTGTAAGTGTAGTCATCCTTTATCATAATGTAAAATTCATATGGATACCGCATGAACCTCAGTTATTTGGTTCAAAATTTGGTCGTATAACTTTAACATTACTATATTATTGATATATTATTGAGTCTTAGCTTTACAGCCAATAAAACTGTCCATTTTTGTAGACTATGTCTTACTGTATCAAAGACATACGCAGAGCTAATCAAATCTTGTGGATTTTTTTAAATTTTATACGTACATACACTTTCTCTGACCATGATTGAGATTTATTAATGCGTGCGTATGACATACATGTACAGTATATTATGATTTAACTGTGATAACCTGGAGGTTAATTTGAAAGAAAACAAATTATGTGTATAAAACCAAATGAATATTTATATTTATCAAAAAAATTATGAAAATACTATTTTTATACCTTTAATATTGGTAGCAAAAAGTAGGTATGATTTATTCAACGATGAACTAGCATTGATCAAAGCAGGAAAAATGTCAACATTTAAAATTTTACATAAAGGTAACCTTGATGTTGATGTTGTTTATGATTTAAATTTCAGTCCAATAAATCATATCAACAATAGAGATATGTTGTTGTTGTTGTAAAACTATGCAGATACGTTTATAAACTGAGTTGTATATAGATAATAAATGTTATTAATAACAAACATGCACAATGCTGACAGTCAAAGACAAATCTGTTGTTTTTATATTCTATTTATTTATTTTTATATAAAGTAAATATTTAATATCGTATACTGGATCATGCATGCTGTATAATTTTTCATAAGATGATACGGGCACAAATTATGACATGTGAGTGTCGATAACTCCAACTTAAGGAGACAATGAATTTACTTCGAGAGATCTAGAGATCGAAAGTTGAAAAAAACCAATCTGGACTTCTTTGTTCTGGTTCCTTTGGTTCCAAAATTATATTAGCCGGAAGTTTATATTTATGACATGTCAGAACAGTCTAACATTTGTATTTTCTACTTGATTACTTCAATTTCAACCATACAAAATTTAGTTTTTGATCGATAGATAGATTTTATAGTATTTTATGTTTACAAAAATCACAGAATGGGTCAAATAAAGAGAGATTTCATATACTGACAGTTTCACAAGGTTTTGAAATTGATCAATTACAAATTACCTATATACCCTTCGAGGGAATCAAAGGGGTAGCGTCAGTTATGTAATCAACCAAGTAACCCTACGCATTCACTACAGTCGTCAATATAAGGCTGACCATATTTTACGAGTGACCGGTGGCTTGTTGCACAGAGCTACATGTACATGTACCATTTCGAGTTATCATGAGTGAAAACAATGAATTATGTAAAACGGGACCTAGATTTTACTTTAAGAAATTGAAATCAAGAACTCCGAGAGAGTTATAGAGAGAAAAAATACACGACAATCATGCCATGTTTTTCTAGCGTCTTATTTTAACATTCATTTCGCTTGCTTCTCTATGCATTGCAAAGTGATGCTTATCTCGATAAGATGTACACAAGTATTTATGATCAACTCTTCTGCTTCAACAACTTAATTTTTTATATCCTACTTAAGAGTACAGTCAGAGTCACTCATACATAAAAGTTGTATTTCATGAAGTGTAACTGGTGTTCACAGAACTTCCATAGAGGATAACTTGTTTTGTTAAGTTCCTGTGCAGTCATAGGTTCTCCGTGATGTGTAACAACTGCATCGATCATCATTATCTAATAAACACAAAAATACTTTTAATGTTAATGATTTTATACACTCCATCTAATAAGTAAAATATACTACATGTATCAATAATACATATTTTGATATAAGTTGCAAGGTTTGTAGCTGACCTGATATAGCATTGGTTATAAGTGATCAGTAAATACCACATGCGACAGTGTCCCCTGTAAGATTCACAGACCATGGTGATGAAAGTTAACATATTAGGTCAACTACAAACCATATTCATCTGTTTATGTCATATAGAATTACAACTAAAACGTTTAAGAATTCTTCAAGGTCATAGTGCTCATAAGGAATTTACTCTTGTGCACTTAATGTGAAGCGAACGAATGTTTTCTTTTTAAGTGCCAGTGTTTAGGCAAGAGATTTTGTGTTTGTGTGTATATACAAGGGTCATTCTTATAGTAGTTACAATATTTACACAAAAACGATAATATATATAAACCTTCTACCTCTACTTTGAACTCCCCGGATGTACTGTGTATGTCGTGCCTCTGTCTGTCTGTCAGTTTGTAGACATGGCACGTATCGTTAGGGGAAACCTTGAAGCTACTTCTCATAATAGCAACCCCCTACAAAGGAGTATGCCATCAGGTATTATCATACAGAGAATACTTAGCATGGTTTTTCCAACACATGCAATATACCTTAATTGTATTTATCACACCTTGCAGTTGTATCCCTCCGTGTATATCACGGTATATAAACAGCAAAACTCCCCATAAAAAATCTCAGCATCGGTATAAGAATATTTCCTTTGACTATATATAGTTTACTATAAAGGAAATATTTCTCCATGCATATTATAATTCACCTTCAAATTTTTTTACGATATTCTGTCTATTGATTGTTGATCCTTGTTGATGGAAACATATTTCGTACGTGACATTCTACACACAAGCAATTGAAATAAAACACACAAAATGCCAATTGAGATCACGAATTATTGTTTCCCAATTTAATTCTACAATAAGGTATAATTCCGTTTATTTCATTGATAGTTATTTTCTTTTGAAACATTATTGTATCATTTTTTCTCTAAAGTCGGCAGTTAATTCATATTGATGCGTTTATACAAGTAATAAGAAACCAGTCTTTAAGTATCATAAGTTGATCAAATACCGTCGGGAGTGATCAAATATGAGCCTAATGATAGATTTGATCACGCCTGATCGTATTTGATCTCCCCCTAGTATTAGATATTTAAAGAATGATCCCTATTACTTATAACTATATAATTTTCAGTTATTGTATGATATATGAAATACTAATGGAAGAAATGTATTGGATTTAACATTACAAAATCCTGTGGAGTAGTGTTATCATTAGGACAATGGAAAATGAAAATATTTAGAGATACAACCAACCAGGCTTTACAGATGGCATGGAATGAAAAGGGGCAGATAAATGGGAAAATTTCATGTAGAACGACATACCGGCGCAGGGTCGTACTTGAAAGTCCAGCCCAATGATAAAAATGGTTCCTGTGTGACATGGACAAAAGTGCAAGATATGACTGAAATTTATAAAATTTTCTCTTAGCAAAACGTCCAAAGTTTCTTTTTATTTTGTAAAACTGCAAGACTTAGTCTGCAACACTTGCTTGCTATACAATTATCATTATTTTTTTATATCAAGATACATCTTATACGGAAACTTACCACTCGCTGAAAGCAATGCGAGAAGAAATGACGGTGTCAAGTACATAATTCTTCACCTGTTGCGGTTTACTTTATGCACCTGTAGTGACTTATAATTACATAAGCAATAGATAACGTCTATGTACATTTCTAGAACAAATCGTGCTTCGACGGTACTATACTATAGACTTCATGTACTTCTTAACCAATCTGTGGGAATCAAAACAAACAAACGTGGCCTACAAGATATTTCCATTTCCAAATTTTGTTATCAAATCCTACACTGAGCAAAAGGACATGTATATCCCAGTTTATTTATTAAACATATAATTTGCTAAAATTTAATTGCCATTAGATATTACCACATAACATGTTTGATATATAACCATTAAACACCAAGGCTTTTTAGAAAAAAAAGTGTAAGATCGTTTTCAAAACAATTTAAATAAAGAATTTAACCAATATAGATGGTTTCAATATTTTGTTTCCTTCTTAAAAAGTCCTTTTAACCGTGTAAATATTTTGTCACCAAACGAAAAAAATACAAGTCGAAGCAAAATATTATAAAAGTAAAAATTGACAAAGAAAAAAAAGAATGACGTAACTCTTGTGGGGGAAATTTTATTTACAGTTTACAGAAGTTACAGAAAACACGTGTGCTTAAGCTTGTTTTAAATTAAGTGGGTGTGTCGATATTACATATCAATTGGCTGTGTACGGGAGTTTACGTGTGAATTGGGTGATTTAATCCGTGCTACGCATGACTTGGACATGTATAAAGAAGAATTTGGTTTTTTTAAGTTATTCGAAGTTCGATGCCACTTTGCAACAGACTACGAAAATCTAATTCTATGTCGTCGATGCAGACTACAGAATTCCTGGCTGAAATTAGACACCAGCCTATTGGCGACTCTATTCTTGTCGAGCCTTCCAATCTTACGGCACCAGGAATTTCAAACACAGCGCCCAACAGACCAGAAGCCACGTCGGTTAATACGTTATTGCTGATACGTGTAACCTGTTCGAATTCCAAACTTGAGAACCTGAAGGACCAGCTTTCAGCTGGCAATGACTTTGACACTCTTTAGCTTAGCAAATAAAGAAAGAAGTATCCGTTAACATTAATCACGAAGGGAACAAAATTAAGTTCCATTTCAATTCAGAAATATTGAGTGACTTACCGAAATTACAGAAACGTTTGTCTGTTAAAAATTCATTATCTGCCAGTAATGTTTCTTCTTACATAACCAAGTTATCTAGGAGAAACAAACTCATTCGCATTGCGGACAAGTCTCCGGCCGGTTTGACAACAGTGCAGGAATATGAAAGTGACGACCTCGCCTCTGACTCGGACGATGAGATGCGCATGCCCCAAGCTGATAACCGTGCACTCCGCACGCTTAGAGAGAGACGGCGCTACAAGAAACCCTCTGCAACTGTTTCTACTCCTTCTGACGATCGTAGTCCTGCTCGTACGTCTTTTCAGCGTTCCATTCGTCTTTACACAAAGCAACGAAGACAATTCTCGCCATACGATATCTGCTACAATTGCCAAAAATACGGACACTGGAAATCCCAGTGCACAGCGCCTTCAGTCCAGTGTTGACTTTAACAAATAGATCTGTAGAGAAATATGTTGATAAAAAAAATCGCTTTTGGATGATAAAATAAAGTTGGTTTTTTAAGCATATTGCTTATTTTGAAAATAGTTCTGTTTGCAGCAAAGGCGTCAAAGGCAGTCTGGCAAAAAAAAGTATTGGCAGGTATTGGAGCTAGCGAGTTCGTTACTGACATTATAAAAAATGGCTACGTTGTTCCTTTTCAGAGACCTCCTCCTCTAATGAATTTCAAGAACAACAAATCTGCTCTTGACAATGTTGAATTTCTAGAACAATCTATTAAAGATCGTTTGGAAAACGGTTGTATAGAAAAAGTTTCTTTTCAGCCTTTTGTTGTCAGTCCACTAACTGTTGCACATAACAAAGGTTCAGGTAAAAAGAGACATATATAAGATTTGAGCGAATTAAACAATTTTGTAGATAAGAACAAAGTTAAGTTTGAGGACTGGAATGTTGCTTTAATTTTTTTCTTTGTAAACAGCTTACTTATTTTGCTTTTTATTGGAAGGGTCAGTATTTATTTATTGTTTCAACGTTTTAGTAAATGGTTTCACTTCCGCTCCATATATTTTTTACAAAATGCTTGAGCCCATTGGTTAAACACTGGAGAACCCATGGCTTAGATATTGTTTCATAACTAGACGATGGGCTGGGGTTCGGTAAAAATTATGAAATCACACGGAAAGCTTCAAACAATTCTCTAATGCAAGCTGGGTTATTGATAAATAAAGAAAAGTCAAATTTTCAGCCCATGCAGTCCATAGAGTGGCTTGGTTTGCTGTGGGACTCGAAGAGTTATTCTTTATTCATTCCGAACAGAAGAATAGAAGAAGTTCAGTCGACTTTGAATTTTCTGATTAATTCTTTTCCTCATTTTACAGCTCGAGGACTAGCAAAGTTTGCCAGACAGATATTTAATTATCTCATGCTTATGGTTGTGTTTTCAGCTTAATGACGAGAAATATTTATTTAGCTGTAGAGAGCCGTGGTCATTGGGATCATCTAATGAATCTTGCATTTCCAGATTTGGTTAAAACAGAGTATACGAGTGAGAATTCTGGACAAATAACTTGGTAAAAATGAATTATAAACATTTGCTTGCAGAATCTTTGTCTTCTGAGTTAGTGTTTTCAGATGCTAGCAACGTTGCAGCAGGAGCATATACGGTTGTAGTTGAGGAAAATATCGTACATCATACGTGGTCAAAATCCGAGTCATTGATGAGCTCTACGTGGAGAGAGTTAAAAGCAAATGATTAAGCATTGAATTACTTTGCAGTTTCTTTATCTGGAAAAGCAGAAAATGGCACATAGATAACCAACACTGTGTCACAATTGTTCAAAAAAGTAGCACAAAGCCTCATTTACAGAATTTAGCTTTTTACATATTCTCCAAGTGTGTCGAGTTGGCTACTTCATTTAGCATAGTTTTGATTCCAAAATAGGACAGTCCAAAAGCTGATTATTTATCAAATGTTATTGATTTTGATGATTGGCAAACTACTGATGAGTTTTTTTTAATTTATAGACGGCATGTGGGGTCCAAACACAGTGGATCGATTCGCTAGCGCTCAAAATGCTAAATTACAGACTCGGCGATTTATTTCATTGTTTTAATATTCAAATTCTGAAGCTGTCGATTTGTTTTTACAGTCTTAGCATTTTAAAAATAATTGATTATTCCTCCAATTAACTTAGTTAGCAGAGTGATCAAGCATACTGCAGAGCTATTGGAAGTCTTTTTGTGCCAAAGTGGCCCTCCGCTCCTTTTTGGACACTGCTGTTCGATGTAAAATTGAAATGAAGAGAGAATGTTACTGACGTATTAGAATTTGCGCCATATTTTTATGGCTGAACTGGTGAATAAGAACATAAATATATTTATAAAAGTTACATAAAACACGTGTGTTTGTTTGGAATTAAGTGGGCGTGTGGATATTACATATCGATCGGCTGTTTACGGGTGAATAGGGTGATTTAAGTGAAAATTAACCTGAATTTTACTTTACTTTAAATACTAGACTTTGACCCGTGCGACACACCGTCTTGTTGACTTTTACATAACCAAGCTTTAAGCCTACAATAATACTATTAAGGTATTCAATGTATAATGAGGGAAATAATTAGCGAAGCTTGATTGAGAAAAAATAAAAACAAATTGGTAATATCAAGTACCAATGATGTTTTAAATATATATACAAAACACAGTACACTTCCGATTAAAGCCGGTTAAGTAAAGTATTAAAAACCCAAAATTCAAGTCTATTATTTTAATATAGTAGTATAGATATAAGAACTATTAGTTCATTTATAAAAACTGTATGATCGCATTGACCACTTACCCACAAACAGCCGTAACAGCTGTTGCATTATTATTAAAATATTCAGTAAAATGATAAAAAAAAAAGCCAAGGATCATCCCTAGAATAACAAATCGCCCGCTTATACCACATGTGAGTAAATGCCGGTGGTTTCGGACTGTTGTGTTCTATGCGCAAGTGAAAGCTCGAACTAGATTCAACCTACAAGCATATCTCATGTTAGCGATATGAACCTAAACTAGTTACACTTCAGGTCCCGGAAAATCCAGAGAATTCCGATAATAAAATGAAAATTTTAAAAAAGGAAAAACAAAACGGGTTTAATTCCGGTAAAGTAGGACAAATGGTAAATTCGGACAGTATATAATATACTTGAAATTTAATTCGGACAGAGTCGTAGAAACGTTATTGTTAAAAAGCAGTCAAATTTCACTTTTATTTGGTATGAAGCCTCGATTAAACATAAAGCTTCTGTTTACATGCATCTATTTTTCAGTCTTAATTATCTTCCTTTAAGATTTTTAAAATAATATATCTTTTGTTTTTTTATTGCAGGTGTAGGGTCGATGTCCTTAAAGACGGGA
Source organism: Magallana gigas (assembly GCF_963853765.1). NCBI lineage: Eukaryota > Metazoa > Mollusca > Bivalvia > Ostreida > Ostreidae > Magallana > Magallana gigas. The sequence goes on from NC_088855.1 coordinate 9,329,605, forward strand.
TCAGTAGGGTTAACACGAAACAAAAGAAGAATTTAATATGAATCATCAACAAATTTAATTGATATAAATAGAAATAAAAACAAGTTTTAATTAACAAAACAAGTTTCAAGCGATGGATCAGTTACAATTTTATGTTATGATACATTTTAATGAATATCATATCATGTTTTCTTGAGTTTTCCCTGCATTTCTTTTATCCTCTGTTTCTCTTCTCTTTTTCTCTTTATCTCTTTCTTACGTTCTTCTAGTTTTTGTTTTTTCTCTAATTTCTCCCTCTTTTTTTCCGAAAGAATTTGTTAAAAGCCGGTGTAATGTAATAGCTTGGCTTTTAGGTTTTTTCTCTGATGTTTGAACGGCGGCGACTGGAGTGAGAATCTGGTCGATTTCGGAATTCCAAAATAAGGAACTCACTTCTTCGATTTCAGACTCATTTTTATTTGGTCCTTGTATGATATCAATCAGCCCCACGTTAATTAACGTCAACAAATTTTCTGGGGTTGCAAATTCCTAATAGGTGCTTGCATCTTCTGTCAGTAAAACAGCTGCTGTATTTCAGCAGAGACAGAAATGTGTTTGTGATTGTTGACTTAGAAATATTAGGGGTAGTGACAGTATTTTGTGAGACGTCAGATGCTAAACTTGGCAAATAAGCACTAATAGGAATTGCATGTGGGTTAAACGGATAAATTCCGCAAGCGCGGAAACCACTTACAATATTTTCGCTGGTAACACCATTTTCCCATGCCGATTTAAATAATGAGGGGAAGGTCCACTTGTTGATAATATTTAGGGCACTTTTTGAGAGGAAATCGGAACAGAATTTGTTGAATGCCTTGTTGAAAGGTCCAAATAGAGACCTGTCCAACGGCTGGAGAAAATGTGTCGTATGTGGAGGCAGTGCCAGAACATGAATACCTTCCTGTGCCCTAAAAGACCAAGCGTCTCATGAGACCCATGCCGTCAAGGATGGGGAGTTAAGACGTTCGTTCCCGCAGTTGGGGAGAAATACGTTTTTAAACCATTGCTCTCCCAACTCCTCATCAATACAAGCACGATCATTGAAAGTCCACATCGTATTTCGGGGGCATCTGTTGTGATGTAGCCATACAGGGACTTTTTAGTTTTGCCTTTTACAACCAGCATAGGTGGCAGTTTTCGCCACAAGCATTCACACATGCCATCATTGTAATGTTACTTCGGTCGACCAACAACATTTTTCGCCCCTTTTCGTGCTACTACATTTACAGGAAAGTGTTCTAATTGCTTCCCTGTTTCGTCGGCGTTCCAAATCTTTTGGGGTGCATTTTTCAGATTCATTTTTTCAATTATTTCCCCAAATCCTCAAAGTACCGCTGTACGACTACCCCATTCAGCATTCTGGCTCTGACAGTGCCTAATTTTTCTGGTTTTCTCAAACTGATTTCTGTGTGTCTATGTTTCAAACCATACCACCAGTGTTTAGTGGGTTAGTTGTATCTAAAACAATCCATCTTCAGTCTTTTGCAAAGAATGCTAGTTCTTGATAGCAACTGTTGACAGGAAACCCATTACAGCAGTCTGATGACATTATTCACTATTCTTTTTTCAATTTCTAGGGTCAGGGCAGGTTTTCTACCACTGGACGCATAAATATCTGCCTTGCCAGATACACGGTCATGCAGCTTAGATTTTTTAACTTCGAATTTTTCCGCTGCCTTTTTAACCAAAGGTTTCCAGATTTTACGGCATCGACATCCATTTTCATTTTTTCATAATCGTGCTTTGCATACTTCTGCTGCTGTGATGCAGACTCCTTCTTTCGGGCCTTATTTCATGCACTGAGGAAAAAAATAATTTAAAAAATATTTTAATCTTTTTAACTATAAAAAGAAGAAAAGCATGTTGATTATTTTTTAATTTACTAAATCTGTTTTTTTTTTCTCACTAATCAATTTAATACATAAAATCTCGTAGGAAAGTAACCCTACATAATGTACAAATTTGCCTCTAAAAATTGTTTTGATGCCCTAATGGCTGTCCGTATTTATATTCCCATGGGAAAAAATTGTCCGTTAAATTCGGACACTAATCAAAGTGCAATTTCTTTATCATATTGTTTGAAATTATTGTTGGTTGTATAAAAACTCATTTCGATACCTACTAATTTCAATATAAAATACTGTTTTACTGTTTGATAGATTCTACTTACCGAAATTACAATTTTTCTTTCGCGGTACGGAGAAGTAAAAATTTTCCAGGGAAGGAAGAAATTTACTAAAAAGACCGATACGGTGATCCTTGCCGAACTTAATTAATTCAATAATCGGTAAATAAATGTTTGTCTTTCGGAACTTCTTTGTATTTTTCGTAAACAAAGGTACAGAATAAATAGAACAATACATACGATTATAGGATTTATTTATGTATTTAAGGCCTAGAGAAATTCTGTCCGAATTTACCGGCATTTACCTACAGTGAGCTTATTTGGTGTAGTGTAATACAAATATGGTGGACATTAGATATTATATATTCAGTGAAATGATAAAAAAGCTAAGGATCATCGCTAGAAAAAAAATTCGCCCGCTAATACCGCATCTCTAATTTATTACACTACGCCAAATAAGCTTACTTGATTTACACAATACACCTTTTTACACCGGTGTACACCCAGTTAAGCTAAACTAAGCGCGCCCTGTATGTTGCATCAAAACAGCACATAACACAGGATTCTGACAGTATTTTTCAATTGAAGCATATCGATGCATGTAAAATTTGAAGTTCAATATATACTTGGTAGTGTTGTTCTAGTAGGGTTTTTATATCATAAACATCGACAGAGGAAAGCCTGGTCGAGAAATAAAATCAAATTAACATACCTTTTAGCGAATAATTGATAAGACTTACATTTCTCCCAGTATTTTTTGTTCAACTCTCAATAAATCACACCAAAATACTTTATAAAAGTTCTTAGTTTACTTATATTTTGAATTTGTTTACAATGCTTTCCGATCAAATTGACACGGTATTCAACTTTCAGTCATGACGTCATAATTGTGTAAATGTACGTAATACGTATTCGTAAAAAAGAAATTGTCTCCAGTATTTTCTATTTGTTTTTAGTCTACGTTTAATATTTGAAGATGTGCATCATAACCAAGATTTGTGATTTTATGAAATTACATGCAACTCAAATTCCATATGCTTCCTTAATATTCCGCGAAAATATACAATCATACATGGGTATAATCATAAAGATTTCATTGAACCCGTAGGTTTGCATCCCTTGTTTTGATTTAACAGTTAATATAATACAGATATGTTTATTTTCTTAATAATAGCAATTGCTATTACTATTGTTAAACCATACTTTACCATTATGATTACCTTATAGGGAAACAACTCTGATCTTATATACAGTACTATTAGCTCGCCAGACATGAAGAATACTTAGATTTATTTGCTTTAAAAGCAAATATATTTAAGAGGTTTACATGACATGAATATGCGTGTAACAATATATGTAACATTTTTTAAAATCAAATAGGGCCTAGAGCATTTACATTAAATTTATACCGAAAATTGCCTTTCCCATTTCTACAGTAACCATACCTACAGCCATAAATTAATGTTCCCTCGGGAGGGATGTGTGGACTATATTGAATAATCAATTAGGGAATGCAAGTTTATTTATCGTAGTGCTTTACTTGTTTTAAAAGTTACAGCTTAATAACTTGAGACCGGACAGCTATACAGAAGAGATTAAAAATAACAAAATTTTCTGGTTTTACAGCGAAAATACAGAGGTTTACAAAAAAATAAGATTATTTATGATATTCAGATTTATTTCAATGTAAGTCTTCGAATCTACAGTCAGAAACTTAGATTAAATAAATGCTTCTGTCTGAAGGACTATTTATGAGGGCTTCTTTATCGTGCTAGCACCTACAGGAACTTTGGATTTAAAAAGAAATATCCATAACATTCGAATTTTAAGTGGTCTGAGGAAATTGTTTGTATAAATATTTTTTATATGTTAATTATTAGAAAAAAAATGCATTCAGAACTGTCCCATGCATGGTTAATTTGTGTCCAATCCATAGTGAAATAAATATATTGAGCAAAAATGACCTTGACATGAAGTTTTTAAATTTCTAAGGCTTATTTTAATTAAATTTTGTATCAAAGCTTACTTCTTTCTCATTATTTTAGGTAGAGGATGTATTTTCACTAATTTACAATCAAATGCACAACGTTCAAATAGTGCTTTTGTGTAAAATTTTCGTAACTAAATTTTCAACGATGGCGTATTTAAGGTCATTTTACGCAAGCACGTAGCATCGGGAGGGAGGGGGGGGGGCTGCAAACTCTTATAAAATTCGTTTTTGTCAAGGATGTAAATTCGTAGTACTCCTTAAATGTTAAATGTACACAAGTGTAAAATTTTTATATTCCAATATTTGACACTGTGTTTTGTTTTTCGCGAGCTATTTTTCTCACCTCGATAGCTAAAATTGAAATAAGCAGCCAACAATGTGTATTCATACTGACGTCTAGAAGTTATAGAATTATATTGCATTAGATGTCGCCCTGATTTATATTTTAAAAATGTATATTCTCGCCAGGTTTACTCTCAATTTCATTACAAATTTAATGTACGTGTAGATACATACAGTCAGATAGAAACAAAGGAAACCCAACGTTAAAGATAGTACATGTATCAAACATTGCTTCATCTTTTAGGTTGTAGTCGATTTCTGTATATATTAAATTGGATTAAAGAATATTACAATTGAAATACTTTTATCGGTTTAAAATTTTGAAATTTTTACAATAATTAACACTATGTCGAGGTTAGCGATTGGGTTAGCCTGAAAAAAGTGAATACACTAAAATGACTTTATACAAATGAAAATAATCATTTTTTTTTCTTTTTTGTATACTCAGTATTGGTGGCATTAAAAAAGGTTATCACTATGTCGCGGTGAGCGATGGGGTCAGCATGAAAAAAGTGAATTCCCCAAAAATGACTTTATACGAATGAAAATAATCAACTCTTTTTTCTTCTTCTTTTTTTTGTACTCAATATTGGTGGCATTAAAAAACGGTGTCACTATGTCGCGATGAGTAATTGGGTCAGCATGAAAAAAGTGAATACCTTAAAATAACTTTCATGATTATTACAAATCAGACCTCTGAATACTCGTATGAAAAAATAGCCACATGGCACATACAAAGTAACCGGTATTTAAAACGAAAATATTATTTAATCTAATTTAAGGTTAAGGAGGCACTATTTTAATGCGTTTAAAAAGTATAATAATGTTATATCAATAAATTCAAATCGATATTTTTAGTATCTGGAAATTAAATCAGAAGTTACAGAATACTTCATGCACGCATTGATTAAAATCAATGAATTACACTTTATATTCATAATAAAATAAAACAGATTAATCTTATTACGATTGCCTTAGTGAATACCCTAAAATAACTTTATGCGACTGAAAATAATCAACTTTTTTTCTTTTTTGGGTACTCTATATTTGTGGTATTGAAAAAAAGCTGTCACTTAGTCGCGGTGAGCGATGAGGTCAGACTGAAAAAAAAAAGTGAATACCCTAAAATAACTTTATGCGACTGAAAATAATCAATTTTTTTTCTTTTTTGGGTACTCTATATTTGTGGTATTGAAAAAAAGCTGTCATTTAGTCGCGGTGAGCGATGGGGTCAGACTGAAAAAAAGTTAATACCCTAAAATAACTTTATGCGAATGAAAATAATCAATTTTTTTTCTTTCTTGGGTACTCTATATTTGTGGCATTGAAAAAAAGCTGTCACTTAGTCGCGGTGAGCGATGGGGTCAGACTGAAAAAAAAAAGTGAATACCCTAAAATAACTTTATACGAATGAAAATAATCAACTTTTTGTTTCTTTTTTGGGTACTCTATATTTGTGGCATTGAAAAAAGCTGTCATTTAGTCGCGGTGAGCGATGGGGTCAGACTGAAAAAAAAGTGAATACCCTAAAATTACTATACGAATGAAAATAATCATTTTTTTTTCTCTTTTGGGTACTCAATATTGGTGGCATTAAAAAACTCTATCACTTTGTCGCAGTGAGTAATTGGGTCAGCCTGAAAAAAGTGATTACCTTAAAATGACTTTCATGATTATAACAAATCAGACCGCTGAATACTCGTATGAAAAAAAAATAGCCATATGGCACATACAAAGATTAAAGTCACCGGTATTTAAAACGAAAATATTATTTAATCTAATTTAAGGTAAAGGAGGCACTATTTTAATACGTTTTAAAAGTATAATAATGTTATATCAATAAATTCAATTCGATATTTTTAGTATCTGGAAATTAATTCAGAAGTTACAGAATACATTTACACAAGAAGACAAGTTACAGAATACATGCACGCATTCATTAAAATCAATGACTTACACTTTATATTCAAAGTAGAATAAAAAAGATTAATCTTATTACGATTGCCTCTACTGCAATCTCTTCTTCAGTCTAGTCTATTGTGTCCTCAAACCAATCATTCTGAAAAAGGGTAATAACTTTGCATATACAACCAAGTAATTTAAATCAATAATTACTTCAGTGCCATAGGAACAAAAGGTTGATTAAAAATATAATAGCATACCAAATCCGACACAATTAGGAAATTCTATAACTTGTTCTGGCTTTAAAAGAAGCCCATGCAATGTACATCATACTATCAATCAATGTAAAATATAGATAAAATTCATCAATATATCTACATGTATATAAGGATTTTTTTTAGATAACTTGAAGTTTACTTACTGTCTTGTGTGGAGGAAACTGGGGCATTGGACTGATCAAGTACTAAAGAAAAGTACAAAAATTGACACATACATGTTATTCAAAATCACCAAATAGATTTAGAGTTAATCTAAAGATAAATTAAAGTCACTGTCATTACCATCTGAATCTCCACAGGCGTGTACTGATGCAGGGGTACATGATAGCTTATGTCATAGCAGGCCTACATTTTTTTTTCTTTGCTTGCACATCAAGCTACGATTGATATTGTAAGATATTAAGTTCTATACGCGATAGAAATACATTAAATGCTTTTGTACTTACATCGGAATATCGAGTAGTGTGCCTGAATATAGCCATCGTGAATGGTATTCGTGCCTTCTTTTAAATTAGGAGTTTTACATGTGTATACAATTAACCGTAGCTGAAAAAATGAGCGCATACATTTTACGCAAATATGTTTGTTTTTTGTTTGTTCAATTTTCTTTGTTATTAATAAATTTTAAAAAAAGAATAGAAATATTATGGCTTTATCATTACCAACGGTAGTGGCGTGATCATATCTATAACTGGTGTATCATATTATAGGAAGTAAACTGAAAATAAAATGTAAAGATAATAAAGTAAAAAAAAGAAGCGTCCATACATTGTAGCTCATACACCTCGGACAACGGCTGTGAAACTTTTTTCCGTCCCTACACATTATGAGAACTAGAACCGGAGCGGAGCGTTCACTGTGTATGTCCTTAAATCAAGAAGTGGAACGGAAATCAATACGCTTTTTGTAAGGAAAGAAACCAATACTGACCTTCTAGGTCATCGCTCTTGTTATTCGCAATCGATCCTTAATCTTTGTAAAACTCATTCATACATCATTACTACATGTATGTAAATCTTATCTTGTTTTGAAAACATTTAAGCGTTTATAGTTCATCTTTGGAATTAAATTTGCATCAAATTTGATTTAAGTATATGATTTCTGTGTTAGACCAGTCAATTTAGCTCAAAACTTCGCCCAATTAGCCTCAAACTAATTGCAACAAAAGTTTTCTCTGTATGATATCCTACTGATCATATCGAAAATCGACAAAAATCAATCGGCTAGTTTTTGTACAAAAATCGTGTAAAACTGGAAAGTTTGTAAAGAACAAGTGCACTTAAGCTATAGAGAATGGGCCCTTTTTCAGTGCCGTTTATATGTAGAAAATATCAACAAATTGCTTTTTTCTCGTAATAGTTAAGCACTCATGGATATTTCTGATTTATATGCATGCTTAATTTTACCAAAATTAGCATACAATTTAAAAAATTGAGGATTTTTAAATGCCTATAAATAATCTAAATCCGGAAAAATCGAACCGAACCTACTTGAATTGTGTCTATTTAAATCAGAGGGAGGAGACATTTAAATCAACATTGCTCTGTTGGTGGATCGATTGGCGCGTTTGCTGAATTATACTTTATGTATTATTTTACGTTTTAAAAAAATCGAATGAAGCTTTGAAATTGCATATTTCCATTGTGACAAACAAACATTCCTGACCATACAAAGATGATGGAAAGTGATCTAAAACGTGTCAATGTTTTACAGTGAGCACATTTGACAAACGTTTACCTGGATAGAAACCACGTGATTGTTTGACATAATTTATTCCATGCGTGAGTTCAAACATGGGTCACGCATTTAATAGCTTTCGCTTGCTATAGGAAAAATCTTGAAATTTTCATACGTTTTTCATTTTTTAGGTACCAGCCTAACCGAGTACAAACTTCTTACTTTCACAGGAGTTTTCTAAATGTATAATGCGTATTTTGTCTTTTCCACAAGTTTGTACTCGGTTAGGCTGACAGTAAACAAAGGCTTTAAAATGAATGCCTGTCCTCGATTTACTATACAAAATCACGAATGTCTGCTGACCCCTACTATGTTTTAAAGCTTCGTGCTTTTTATAAACAATAATTTCAGCGCTAAAACTTGTTAATTCTTATGGAATAGATATCAATAGATAATGTTAAGGAAAAAAATATGCTTAATTTGATTCTTAATTTTTTCACTTTTTATCGGGGCCCATAAGTGCACTCGTCCTTTTCATGATAAAAAAAACCAAAAGAAGTTCATATGTATGATATAGCTATGTTTAGTTCTTATAAAAAGAAGAAAATTATGGAGAAAAAAACCTTAAAACATGGAAATGTTGGGTTAAAAGTTCTATTTTGTAAGATAATCAATAAAATCTGGAGAAGAATCATATTTGATTGTAAAAGTCGCATTTTTGTATAATTTTTGGCATCACAATGCAATGATAATCTTTACTTTTGAGTAAGCATACGAACTTGTGTTAAATAGTTACAATTTTTAGTTAATTTATCAATTAGTTATAGTTGCCAGCTAAAAGTAAAAACAATAAATGTGTAAATATTAGTCAGGAAATTTTGTTTCATCAAATTGCCTTCAAATTCATACATCACTGCCCATGACACTTGCCATATGATATATTACAGTTTAAGCCGCGTTTTCGGCATGAATACCGACGTGTGTTACAGTTGGATTTGCACTTGCAACGTATAATTGCAATAAGTGCAGTTCGAGCAGATTGCTTTGCTGTCTTAATAGGCATAAGTTTTTCATTGACTATTGACCACCCACAATCACAAGGATCTATCTCGTCTACTCCTATCCATGTTTGGATTTGAAAAAAAAGCTCTTAAGCTTTGATGTGCAGCAGTTTTAGCTGTTGGAGGTAAAGTGTGTATTTGAATGACTTTTTTGCAAGTTAGAACTATGTTTGCAAACTTTTCATATCCAAGAACGTCAATTTAAACGACGGGATCACCTCCATACAACAACGTAATTATTTTCTCCTCAGCATTTATGATGTCTTTAATATAAGATATTTAAAAATATATCTTAACTTAGTAGTATTGTTGGATATAAAACGGAGGATTCCACTGCAGTTTTATTAATCAGGACATCTGCATCTGCTAAGGCATGTTTTGTTTCAATAACATTTGAATACATCGTTTTACTCAACATTTCGTTAAGTTCTGTTTATTTTCATTGTTAGCCAAAAATGTTTCCTCCTATGACATAAATGGCGTTCTCTCTGCAAATGTCACTTTTGTACCTACACTTCTTTTGGTTTGCTTGAGATGCACTGCAATGGTTTGGGGATAAAAATGAATATCTAAAATAAATATTCCAGTAAGTAATAACAAAAGCCCTTGCGAGATTCGAACTCAGGATGTACGGATCACAAGTCCGACACTTTATCCACTCGGCTATGGAGTACGTTACATGTTTATGTCTATAAAATCCTTTAAAAAAACAAAAGGTTGTTTCGATCAACAGTCAGCCGTTTTGTGATGATGTGTTATTCCACCTTAAATTATAAATATTTCCGTTGAAAGAGTAATTTTTTTTACCGGCGACAGAATGATTGTACATATCAAGACATTTTTATTGATAATTATTCATACATATAAAACATCACTACAATACTAATTGCAGTATTTAATTCAAAAATATTTACCGATACTGACAAAATTGTAGGATTCCAAAAAGATCGCCTGCATTGCGGTTATTTCCCTTTTCATAGCTCTAACGTTACATTAAAGAGGTTTGTTCCTCTGTTTTTGGATAGCTATTTTGTGTCACCTTTATTCTGGAAATTATGCATCATATATTGATTCTACTCATAAAGTCATGTTTTATAATGCCAATTAAACTATATTTAAAAAAAATAGTAAAGGAAAAAAAACATATTTACAGAGGTGAGTATGGAACTATATTTTGTGGCGAAAGATTTTGGAAAGGAAATGGACATTTTTCATAACTCAGTTGTTTTAGAGTACCGTCACTTTAGCTTCCCTTTTTTCAGTGCAAACAAGGGTTCCAGATAGTTTGTGCATTGGGATATCTTTGTTTCGTTACGACAAACATATTTTTACAATTTTTTAATATTTCTATCGACACATATAAGTAAATTTTACTTATATTTTATTAAAGTCAAGGAAAAATGAATCCTAATTTTGGCCTAAAATTAGCTTATTTCATGCTATATCTCAAATTTTACATTGTAGATACATACTTTTGGTTTAATTTTCTGAAATTTTTTCTGACAAGTTTATCATAATTTGAGAAAAAAGTTTGAAACTTTTAAATAAAGTCATTACATGTTGAATCGTTAATGGATTAAAAAATAGTTTTATCAGTGCAAAAAGGTCAAAATATTAATTAGGCGAAGAAATTGTTACAATTTTTTTATGATGATTTTAATTTTATTTATTTTAAATAGTATAAATTTGGGTTTATTTCTATAATTACATACATGTAGGTATTTCTTGACTAGTGTTATCATATAAGAACTGAAACGAACGTGACCTACACGATATTTACAGTTGTCAGTTTCTTCTAAAAAAAAAATTACAAAGCAAGTAAGATACATGTATATGCGTAGGATTTATTTTATCGGGGTAAAGCATAGAATTTGCACAAATTTAGCAGCCTTTGTTGATAACTACAGTCGTATATATTGTTATTTGATATATTGCTATTGTAGCGTGTTATCAACTGGGTTCATGGAATAGGGTATCATAATATTAAATATTTTCCTTAAGTCTACCTGGGTATCAATGATTTGTTTTTAAAATAATAATAACTATAGGGTGAGGTGTGTGAACGGAATTTATAAAACTCTATTACTAAAGTTTAACACATTTGTGGGGAGTTATCGCTAGTAAAGGGAGGAATTGTACAACCACGCAAATGTACCTATCCCCAACGGATACACCCAGAGCGTGAATGGGGATAGAATTAAACGAAATATTTTAGTTTAAAGTGGTTTTTAACGATATAAATAAATATTTGGTCTCTATAATTACATGTTTATTCCTGAATAATTTATTTCCCTGCACAATATTTTCATTTTGCGAGGGATGCTCCGCTTTACAGTGTCCTTATGTTCTTCAACAGGATGCATACAGAGGACAAGGCACATATAGTTAATATATGTATATATTAACTATTGCGTATTTAAAAAGGCGTTCAAACTTTTCTCTATCATAAATGCATTGCCATAATTTAGGATTTGGATAAATTAATATGCATAAAAACAGTTCTAACCAGCCATAAAAGATGCTTTTAGAACTGTATATATGCAATCAGCACCTACAACATGTATATACACAATGCATGTCCATTGCTTATGGGTCTCTATGATATCTTTTCTCTAATTAACAAACGCTGCACAGAGCGGCTGACTTTGTTATATATAGAAGTTATATTTCATAAAGTTCAGGTTCTTTTGACAAAATCTCCATAATTGATTGCTTGTAGCGTTCAGTTCGGTTGCTGTCATTCTTTCCCCGTGCTCCGTTCTAATTGCTTCATACATCATGATCTGCACAGAGGAAAATGTGTAGCATATTAAAAATAGCACTTGTAAAATCATCTAATCTATAGAAGCATTACTGTCAAAGTGATGATAGCACTCTTAATGTTAACAACGCTTTAGAAATGCATTTCCAATGATCGACCAATATTTGAATGTCAGTGGTAGAGTTATAGGCAAGAGCGTGTTTCCTGTGTTTGTTTACATTCAATTTGGTTTAATGTACCAGTAAAATTTCATTTTTAAGCGCATTTCTCTCTTTCTCCCTTAAGCTTAGATTTAATAATTCCTAGCTTTAAATACCTTCAATTTAGGTCTTCAACTGGAATTTTCACTCAAATGTTCAACATTCAAAGCGTAAACAAAATAGACGTTGGGTTTGCTTACATTACACAGAATTATCTGCTGTGTGCTTCGCTTATATCACGAAATAGAAAACTCAAAGTTTTGCTGACTATTAGAAATACCCCCTCAACGGCAATTAATTAGAATTTTTTTTAAGTCCAAGGGGCATAACTCTGTCGGAAGGTGCTCCATCGTATCCAAAATCAAACTTGATATTATCATGATAAATCTTTATTCTAAATTTTATTTCAATAAGTGTGTTAACCTCTGCAAAAAAAAAAGAAAAGAATGGAAACTGCAAATAATTGGAATTTGTGTAAGTCCAAGGGGTATAACTCTGTCGAAAATTGCTCGATCGTAACCAAAATCAAAATGAAAGGTAATAATTATGATAAATCTGTATACTAAATGTTATTTCAATACGGTATGTGCAACCTCTGCGAAGAAAATAAACGGAAACTGTTAGTGGACAGACGGACAGCAGCAGAGCAATATGCCCTCCCTTCTTCTAAGGGGCCGTAAAGATGGAAAATAATTCTTGACCAAAATCTTGACGATCCCCCATTAAAACAAACGACCTAAATGTCAAAACATTATTCTGCAACAAATTATTATACAAAAACAATTTTTCAATTAAGAAATAATTACACTTCGTTACTTAACGCAACTGAACAAGTCGTAGCAATTTTTGCATTCATTTGATAAATATTGTCAAAGCAAATTAGGCAAAAAACACAACAAAATAAGCAAACGAGAAAAACAACTCTTTAAAGGGGATTTCATATTGATAAGGATATTACCTCTACTCTGAATTGACCAGAGATAGTGTGGATATCGTGTCTCTGCTGGTCTGTCAGCTTGAAGACATGGCACGTGTCATTAGGCTTTCTTTGGTAATTGCTTCTGGTGGCCGCTATGCCCTTATGAATAATGATAGCAAAAAGTTTATACACCAGAATAAACATGGACACTTTCGCATACTCATGCTAAAATTGTTTGCACATAACTGCATTTTCCAGTGTTTTTTTTAATCATTAGTCCAATGTGAGAATTTTGACAGTCTAATATTCTCTTACATGTAACCATGATATCATTTTTAACTTGTAATCAAATAAAGAACCTTCACAAGAAATTTTCCAAGGTTTTTATTATTGTCAAATAGGTCTATAGGCAACGTATGTTTCATTAAGATATTGTAAAAAGTAATTCAACATTTATACAAATATCTTGGTAAATATATGCATAAGCTTCCCTTCTTATTAAAATATGAGTTATTAAACATTTACCGTAGATATTTTCTCAAAATTTAAAACATTTTCTACTTTTTTATCAAGAGAAGATAACTCATAAGAAAAGTTTAAAGTGCAAAATGACCTGCTTCTTACATGCTGTCAATCAGGTTAGTTTGGTTTATTTCACTTTCATTGTCATTAAGCAGTAAATATCAAACCAATTAAAGTTTCAAAATTTCATATACATGTACCTTTAATGTACATTTAAATCTGTAAATGCATGCACACTTTATATATAAAGATTTATAAAATAATATTTAGTCTGTTAATGTTACACAGTTACTTGATTTAAATTCCATGTTTATCCCGCACCTGTAAAATTTTCATTTCACTGTGTAAAATCCACACCGATTTCTCAAAATTACACAGATTTAAGAGAGTCGGATGGTCGTAGACATTTTTAGACTTTATTGATCTCCTTAGGAATGAAATCTTTGTTACATTAAACATGAAAACATCTCCCAATTTAAAGTAAATTTTCGTAAGATTTCTTTTTAATAAGTACTAGTCTATGGTTAAAATATCATTTCTAGAAATGTTAATGTATACATGTATCTAATACTTTAGGAGACTGGGTGGTCATCAAAATTAACTATCAGTTCTACCTTAATTTATTTTAAGTTATTTCTTTAGCTATATAAACTTTATCTTTATATATATTTTATATATCTTTACTTAATGATATAGGTTATGGTTTGAACATATTTTATTGCATAAACATACACAACTTGTGTTCGAACCAGTTGTATATGTTTATGCAATTAAATATGTTCAAACCGTAAACTACATTGTATATCATTCAGAAAAGAAACATTCTATCTTGAATTCCCCGGGTGGCAGGAAATACAAAATTTACAACATTACAAACTTTTGTGTTTATTGCCACCCGGTAGATTCAATATTTACAGCATTAGTTTTCCAAGTATTTGAAATGAAAATGAAATGTTTTTTCTATATCTTTTTTTTCTGTATGGTCTAAAATAAATGACCGTTCAGTTTTCTAAAAAAAAAAACATATTTCAAAATTACTCTGTTATACAGGAGTTTGCATACTCAAATGTTCTCTGATAATTTACCACTAGTATGTCTTGTATCAAAATTTAATTTTAGATAAAAAATGCCAGATCCAAAACATGTCAATAAATCAGTTTTAGTTTTATGGGAATTGCCTTTTAATCATTGTAATCCTTTTCCCGCGAATCTTTTCTGTGTATTACCTTGTGTTGATCATATTGGAAGATCAAAGCCGCCGCGAAACTAGGGTCACCATGAATGTTGACAAACGTAGCGGATATGAAACAAACTGAAATATAAGTATTCACGAAGGCAGTATTGTCAATAGAGTAATGGAAAATTTATTGTGGCATACTCCTTAAGATTAAATTTGAATTTACTCACCCCAAATCGTTAAAACTGAAATTAACAACCAATGGTGCATATCCATACTGACAACTTGGGTTGATGAACTCTTTAGACTGTCAGGAGAATATTCTCCCTCGGTGATAAGATAAGACCATTCTCGCTAGATTTACACAATAATTTGATGCCAAAAATGGCTGGAGATATAATTATGCATAAATATTTATTGGAAATATCCAACAATAGGGAGTCTTCATAGCATAAAAATTTATTTCGTCTTCAATTGTTTGAACGTATTTTATTACTAGATGTTGATAACAAAATGATTAGGCAAACTATCTGAAATCTTAGATCGCATGAACTCTCCCATAAAATCATCTATTACGCAAAATTATGCTCAATATTTAAACACAGTAGTCTCAAAGGTCGATATAGTTTACATGTATTATTTATTGTCAGGTTGTCTTTAATGAAAACAGTATTCAGATATATACTTTATTGTTTTCTTGGACTGTGTATGTTAAAATCGGGGGTAACAAAACAGGATTTTACAAGTTTAGAAAGTCTATTGTATTTCAGAACTAAAAACTTAGACAAAACGAAATTTTATGGTGTTCCTTATCGACCATTATGAGACCACCATATAAATACATGGATCCAGTTTTCTTCGGTCTATTGTTTGTAACCCCATAAAGAATAAAGAAAGATTTTTTTTACTCTGTATGTTTTGTGTTTGTTTGGTTGTTTGTTTGTTTGTTTGGTGTGGGTTTTTCTGGGGGGGGGGGTTGCAATGTAGAATTATAATATTTTACATATTTTTCTTAAAATGTTTTCACTCTGCATGTAAAATGTACTGTTGTCTTTGAATACACTAAAATGAATACATAGGAAAGAAGAAGTAGAGCAAAAAATTGTTCCTCTAAACAGATACTTTATATCCTCAACATGTATAAAATAAATAGATCGAATTCTCAACAAAAACCAATTCAACACTTCACTGAAACGTAACCAAATATGAAGTTTTGTTGTCATTTTGGTGATAAAATAAGAAAATACAAATGAATTGATAAGATAAGATACCGCCTTATACTTTTAAATTAGATTGCTGTAAAGGTACATTTAAGTAAAAATAATTGATTTTTTTTAAATTAGAATACTAGTATCCAATAGGATTGGTATTTACAAGGCAACCTGGACCTTATCCCGCAAGAGACCGACACATGATCCAGACAGCACAGATCTAGAGACACATGCTACACATTCGAACATGAAGATGAATTCGATAACAACGGCTCGGAAGCATCTCCAGCTCAATGCAAAGGAAAGACTTAAAATCTTTAGAATTATCCACCTCAATCTCTCTCATAAAAGTATTGTAAACCTAAACGTGTATCTTCTCAGTATCAAGTCTTGGACCCACCGCCTTCTTCAATGTGGGGCTCTTTCTCGCTTTTGTTCTGCTTCTTCTAACAACGCCGCCGGGATAGCGACATGTTGAACCCGAGCTTGTACGAGCTGTTGCTGCAACATGGCTAATCTCAGATATTCCAGTGCCAAAGCCATTAAAATTTATTGACCATGCAAGGTAGGGCAA
The DNA here is from genome assembly GCF_963853765.1 of Magallana gigas. Lineage (NCBI taxonomy): Eukaryota > Metazoa > Mollusca > Bivalvia > Ostreida > Ostreidae > Magallana > Magallana gigas. Next base: position 9,346,362 of record NC_088855.1, read on the forward strand.
TTATTTTAAAATTCTTCGGCCGACCATTATCCGGGCATCCTACAATGTGTGTAAGATGGCTGGAAACCAGTCTAGCATTGTAGGATGATCGGTAAACACTGTCCGATGTTTGTCCGATGTTACGCCGGCCAAAAAAATCCCTCTAGAATCGCTCGACGTAATATCATCGGCGGGAGTATGAACGGTCTCTGTACGATTCCTGTTGCTGTGACAGGTGTGTTAACGACTATCTTGCCGATGAGGACCGATGTTGGGACATCGCTCACATCACCGATTACCACCGGTCTACGGCGACCGGCCGAGTAATGTGACTAAGGCATAAGGGGTGAACAGCATTCTGGGAAAGTCCATTCCAATCTCCTCAGATATATTGCTTTGTTAACAACCAGTGCCCAATATTTCACCGTTACACTATAATGCAATTTCTTGTTTTCTTGTTATTTCAACAGGATGCATATAGATGACAGGGCACATGTATATAAACTATTATTGTGTATTTTAAAAAGCGTTAAAACTTTTTTCTATCATAAATGCATTGCCATAATTTAGAATTTGGATAAAATAATATGCATATCAACAGTTATAACCAGCCCAAAAAGATGCTTTCTAAAACTGTATAAATGCAATTAAGCACCTATATATATATATATATTTCATGTCTATTGCTTATAGGTATCTATGACATCTGTTTAATTAATAAACGGTGCCCAGGGCGACTGATTCTGTTACACATAGAAATTGTATTTCAAAAAGTTCAGGTTCTTTTGACAAAATCTCCACATTTGATTGCTTGTAGCATTCAGTTCAGTTGCGGTCATCCTTTCCCCATGCTCCGTTCTGATTGCTTCATACATCATGATCTGTAAAGATAAAAATGTTTTTGTATAAATAAAATTTGACAAAGCAAATCAGAAAAAAACAAACTAATCAAAGAAGAAATCATATCGATAATGATTTTACCTCCACTTTGAATTGACCAGAGATAGTGTGGATATCGTGTCTCTGCTGGTCTGTCAGCTTGAAGACATGACACGTGTCATTAGGCTTTGTTTGGTAATTGTTTCTGGTGGCCACTATGCCCTGATGAATAATGATAACAAAAAGTTTAAGCACCAGAATAAACATGGACACTTTCGAATACTTATACTAGAATTGTTTGCACATTAACTGCATTTTCAAGGGTTTTTTTTAAATTCATGATGCCACTGTAAGGTTGATTTTATTCGTAATTTGTCGAACTCCTCATTGTTATTCTCTTTAACATGATATCATTTTTAACTTATTCTGAAATAAAGAAACTATACACAAGAAATTTCTAAAAGTTTTTATTATTGTCCAAATTATAATTAATTGCTGCTTTTATTTACACTGAAGTCTATAGGCAAGGCATGTTTTATTAAGATATTGTAAAAAGTAACTCAATATTTATGCGAATATTTTGGTAAATATATGCATAAACGTTCTTTGTATTAAAATATGAATTGTAATTTAACAGCGGATATTTTGTAAAAATTTAAAATTTTCTACTTTTCATAAAGGGAAGATAACTCCTAACAAAATTTTAAAGTGCAAAATAATGGTCTCTTATATGTTGTCGAACAGGCGATTTTGTCACTTTCATTGTCATTTTGCAGTAAATATCTAGCTTATTTAAAGTCTCAAAATTCAAAACACCTTAAATATACATTTAAATCTGTAAACTTACACTTCGATTTATAAGATAATATTTACAGATTTGGGCGTAAAACTCATGCACTTATTTGTAACTTTCATGTTTTAAATCTGTGAATGTTATACACTTATTTGTTTTAAATTCCACGTATATCCCGCGCCTGTAAAACTTTCATTCCACTATATAAAATCTTCACCGATTTCTCTAAATTATACAGATTTAAGAGAGTCGGATGGTCGTAGACATTTTTAGACTTTATTGATTTCCTTAAAACTGAGAGCTTTGTTTAATTATACAGGGAAACATCTCCCAATTTAAAGTTGAAGTTCGTAAGATTTCTTTATAATAAGTACTAGTCTATGGCTAAAATATCATTTCTAAAAAATGTTAATGTATACAAATGTACATGTATCTAATACTTTAGGAGACTGGGTGGTCATCAAAATTAACTATCAGTTCTACCTTAAGGATGACGTTTACTCAGAATGAAAAAAAAATCCACTGATGATAATGAAAAACCAACTATTGTGTGTTATAGACCTTACATGGTAGTGTTATTCTTCACTTTCAAAAAAGTAGGTCAATGACCTACTTTTTGAGTTAATGACCATTGAATATTTTTGGGAAATTCGAGAAAAATCCATAAAAATTTTACACTATGATTCAGATTTTTTTAATTGTGAAAATAATACAAATTGCTCAACTCTTTAACAAATGAAATACAGTTTATGAATGGTAGTGACATTAAATAGATACAAATCATGAAGTTATCATTCACAATTTCTATAGATATTCTAGTCCGAATTTCCTCTGTCAGTTTTCAAATTACTACCCATTTTTGATTCAATATAACAAAAAACTGAATGATGATAATGCTAAAACATTTATAGTATTAAACTAAGTATATTGACCTTTCTCTGCTGGTATAAAATTTATATGAGGTCAATGATAAAAATTTTGAGATATGGTGTCTTTTATCATTTTTAAGCATTTTTCAATATTTTTGTAGTGTGTGCCATACGATTATCTAAACGAAAAAGCAAGATAAAACCAACAGAAAATATGCAAAATTTTGTTGACTAACAAATAAAATCTTAACTTTAAATATCATAGTACTACCAAAAATATTTCAGTGGAAAACAGAATCTGAAAAATTTAGTCCGAATTTCCTGTTTTGCTAAAAGTCAAACTTTGTCGGAACCTAATTCCATAATCTAGTAAAAATATCGATTGTTATATTAATAATAATTCATTTCATAAATACTTTTTGTATTTAAAACAAATTTTACTCATGAAATTGAACTTTTCAACAATCCGGATTTGAGAACTCAAACCCTGAGTAAACAATGTCCTTAATATCGTTTTAGTGAATTCTTTAGCTACATATATAAACTATGTCATTCAGTAAAGAAATACTATATCATGAATTCCCCGGGTGACAGTAAATACAAAATTTACAACATTACAAACTTTTGTGTTCACTGCCACCCGGTAAATTCAAAATTTACAGTATAACTTTCATGTATTTTGAATTAAAAGTTTTAATGTTTTTCTATATCTTTATTTTCTGTCTGGTCTAAAATAAATGCACGACCATTCAGTTTTCTTAAAAACACATCTCAAAATTACTCTGCTATACGGGAGTTTGCATACTCAAATATTATCCGATAATATATCACGAGTATGTCTTGTTTCAAAATTCGAAATTGGAGTCGGTATTATATTAAGATACTGTACATTACATTGTATTTCGTACATATTTTTGTTGAAAAGCAATATCATTTATAAATGTTGATTATAACCAGGTATGATAAAAGTGTACATTAAATGTAATTAATTGTGATTAAAGGGGAGAGGGGTTAAAATGCTATAAATAAAAGATAATACATGTACTCGTATATATACATGTGTATTTATTATTTTTGCAAACATTTAACCTTGCGCAATGTAAACATTATGATAGCAATGTCACCACAGGAAAAAAGGGAGATATTGACCACATTAAAATGGTATAGGAAATGTAAGTTAACTATTTGCATAGGTGACACTCAATGGCTCGAACTTCAATCTCTAGAAGTTCTTGATTTCTCGAAGTGAAATCAGGGTCCCTTTTTTCTCTATATAACTAAGCCGGCAAATTTACTCTTCATCTCTCGAATTCCGATCTCTCGAAGTTCTTGATCTCTCGAAGTCAAACCTGAGTCCCGTTATACATATTCCATTGTTCTTCACTCTTGATAACTCGAAATGGTTGCTGTGTACACACGCGTCTAATTATAGCTCCACGTGGACCTTACTTGGATGGTCGAGTGAACGCCTGGGGGCTAGCGTGGGATTGTTAATTGGTTGATTACGTAAATGACACTATCCTTTGCTTCCTTCAAAGGCTAGATAGGTAATTTGTAACTGATCTATTAATTTTAACAACTTGTAAAAGTTACAGTACGCATATATGTATGGTAAATTAAACTTCTCTTTTATTTTTAAATAATACACTGTGATTAGGAAAAAGTTAAAACTTAACAATTTTTGAAATGAAAAGGAAAACACTTAATAAATAAACGAACAACTAAGTTCTGTACTGTTTAAATTGAAGTAATGTAGCAGAAAAAACGAATGAAACCATGATAGACTATCCATCCATGTTATGAAAATAGACTTCCGGCTACTGTAATTTTAGAACCAAAATGACTCGAACAAAGATTTCCGGACTTATTTAACTTCCGATCTCTCGAGCTCTTGATCTTTCGAAGTTTAATCATGGTCCCCTTAAGTTTGAGTTTTCGACATTCACCTTTACACACCTCACAGCCTACTCAATATTCAGGGTCATGAACCCTGGGGAGCATTCATTATTGTCCCCAAGAGAGACAACTCTTGAAAACGTACATTAACTATAGTCCGTTTCTTAATCTTATTAAAATAAATAAATTGAGAAAAGTTTTCAAAGTATTTTAATTATAAATAATACATATAACCATGAGTAAAAGGCATGAAAGAAGTAGATTTATTTATCAAATATAGTAGGCTGGTACATGTACCCGGTGAATATTAAATGTATATTGCTTGTGGGTACATGTATAAATCTACACAACTACATTCAATTAATAAATACACTGTGTTATGTAAACTGAAAAAAAAATACACAGGTTGTAAGGGATCTTTTTTAAAATGAATTTTCTTAAAATGAAAAATAAATTAATGAAATTGCACATATCATTCTAAAAGAAAATCATTATACTAATAGACACGAAGTTCAACATAAATAAAGTGAGATGGATAGGATATAATGTACAGCAATTTAAGATTTAGATGTCATTTTTCATATGAAAGGTAATTAAAACTCCATACCATTTAAACAATGAAAAGGTTGCAGAAGGCCTATTTGTATCTAGTTGAATATAATGAAAATAAATCAATGACCTTGTATACATCATTTTAAGAAAAAAAAGAAATAAACATGCTGTTCAAGAAACTAAAGTGATATATTTTAGGAATCAATAGGATATACTGTACAGCAATTTTAATTATATTTTGGATTTGTTTCCAAACATTGGAATAAAGGGAAAAAAAACTTTTATAACTTATTTAGATTAAAAAATATTCTTAAAAAATATTAATATTTGTATTTCATGGCTAAATCTGAATATTTTTCTGTCAATTTCTTCTGTTCAAGAATAAGACCTATCCTTTTATCAGACACTTTTATATATATTATGTCTATTTTCCATTGTAACTAAGTATTTTTTGTTCTGTTTGTATACAAAACAGTATATTCAAGGGACTTAGACACGATTTGAGCTTAAAATTCAAAATTTTATATTTCCATTTTCAATATTTAGAATGGTTGATATGGGTATTTTTAATGCTTTGTCAAAATTTGAAAGTCAAATACTGAGTTAAAAGAAAGATAATTTTTTTTATATTTTTTGTTTTGTAAACAAAGCGCAAGTCTTGTTATAATTTACATATGTGTTTTATTGGTGTAAGTTTAATTCAAATGTTGCTTTTTTCTATTAATAATATCATTTATGATCACATCAAATCAGTTTACCTTCTTTTCTATGAATCATTTTCTCAAAGAATTGGTAATTTCATACTTTATATTATTTGTAAGCAAACATAAGACTCGAGCTTTGTTTACATAACAATAAATTCTTACCCCTGTATCTCTCTTATACCTTGACTTCTAACATTCAATTTATGGTCAATTATTCAAAATGTGCAAGTAAATCATTTTATGCATAAAGAAATTGAAAACAAAATTTTGATCGTGTCCAAGTCCCTTTAAAAAAAACTTGTATAAAATAGTAAGGCTAAATTCCAATTTAAAAAAAAATAGCTGTTTCCAAAAATGTTACATGTATATGAATATGTTATATAAAAACATATGTTAGATGGATGGGTAGGAAAAATACAAATTACCGGTAAGTGCACTCGATAAAAAGTTTGCTGGTTTCATTATGTGAACACAATTCATCCAGTAACATTTAAAGTTATGCAACATAAATAAGAATGTTATGAATGATGTGTATACAACAAATTCTTCTGTGGTTGGCTCCATAGATCTTGAAAAGATGGTGTGAGTTGGTAAAAAGGCAGAATAAGGTTCCATTCTAATCCTCATGCATTCCATTCAAGAAATATTCATTAATGTCATGGTCTGGAAACTAAAATAGAATAAACATAAAGTGTTAAGAGAATTACATGTAATTTTTGCAAACATTGTGCACTCATCAAATACTTACATGTACATATTCAATGAAGTTATTTATGTGCTATTACTAACAATGTAATCTTTTCTAATATTGTACATACATGTATTACATCAGTTTGCCATTAATTTTAAACCCAGCTGACAGTTTCTTTTTGTTATATATACAGCGTCAAAAGATAGTTGCTTCATGTGCATATACTTTCAGTAATTTTAAAAGCCATAAAAACATTTCAGTACTTCAAAACACTTTAAATTTGTCAAATGATTTTACAAATGAAATATGTACTAATATACCAGTAAGTCACAAGTGATATATACTTTTTAAAGCAGTACAATGTATCACTTATATGACAACATCAGGAAACCTGGCTCAATCAATTCTGCACACACATGATAAATGTAATGAATGTGTAACTTCAATGGTGTAACTTCAAAGATATTTAGATATCCAGTGGACCGATAGATATTAAATATATTGAACAAAGATCAAAGTCATAAACACTTATGTAACACTTATGTAACATATGATTGTCTGTATGAGTTTCAACTATCAACATTCTATGTACACCAAAATATGATTTTGTCAATAACAAAAACTAATCTGAAAAACATATTTCCAGCATAAGAAATTCATGGGATTTCTGCAAATCCCATTTTCTCAGAGAGTGTAAAACACATCTCTTAAAGTTTATAATATTTTCAAACTCCTGGTATTCCTTTCAGAGGTTCCCACCCCTTAAAATACAGATAATCAAGCAGATTTGCAACAAGATGCCCATATAAACCTTTCCCTTTTACACAAGACATTGTAGCTATTTAGATGACCTTGTTTGGCTTTCAATCAACTTAAACCAAATATATCTACAGTACATATGGAAGACAAGTTGTAAGTTTATTACATGACAAAGAAGTACCTTCTGGGCTTCAGCAGACATGACTGGGTCATTAGCAATATCAAATTGACAATATTTTCTATAATCCCGATCTTCAGATCATCTGGAAACCGCAGGTAAATCTGTAGATTAGAAGAAAAAAGATACACTAGCTATCATTACAAAGCTAAATGCTGTCATTATCAAAACAAAAGGGTGTGTCCTAGATTACATTTTTTTATGGGCACATGCAGTTTCTGAGACATAGTCAAAACATTACCATGATAACAGCTATAACAACTCATTAAGTGGGAAATGACATATAACTATAAAATTTGTTATGGCTTTTCATACTCTCTCTCTTCCTTTCTCTCTCTCTCTCTCTCTCTCTCTCTCTCTCTCCATGATCTCTCTCAACATCTTTGTCAGCAATATTTCTAGTGCAATGTGGCATTATTGAAATATATATATGGTTCATGGAAGCAAGGCAATCAATAACAATTACATGTACACTTTAATTACACTCTCTCTCTCTCTCTCTCTCTCTCACTCTCTCTCTGAGTCTATCTCTCTCTCATACTCTCAATCGTATAATGTTATATTTAGATAACAAATGCAGGCCTTTGAATCATAAACACTCTCATCGTTAATAGATGAATAAGACATAAAGTTAACAGTTTGAATAAAATACAGATATCAAAACCACATGTACTACATGGTGTACATTATACGTGTCGAGGAAATTCTGTATGGAAATGACTGAGAGCATGATTGACACAAACTCAATATTCTAGGAAAAACATACAATATTTTCTAACGTATGCTACGTATCAATATGTGTAAAAACTGACTATAATACACCTGCATACACATTTCATACTAAAACATGTCTTTCAAGTCACATTTCACAACGACCATTAATTATCGACATTTTTGTAACATGTGTACTAGACTTAATGCATTGTATGCTTTTAAAAGAGTTTTTGAGTAGTTTAACAATGTAAGTAAGTATGTTCTTACCGACGAATGACTACTCCTTAGCACGTTTTAGATTGTTGACAAAATCGAGGATTGCTGTTCAGACTGTTTCATGCTGAACAACATTTAACGAGATAAGGCTAATCACCCCAAACTTCGACTTCACATTAATAAACAATTGTTCTGCAACTTTAAATAATTTAAAAGCTTGCCAATATAAGAAACAAAAACTTTTACTTACGTTTTCCATTTAAACTCCTCTCTCGATTTTCACGAGTGTTAGACTGGTCTCATTAAAATCCCGAGATATACGAAGTTTTGACTTTCTTGGGTTTTTTCATTCTTTCGTGAATATAAAAATCAGAAAGGTTCCGATTATGCTAATAAGGCTGTGAGGTGTGCTTTATATAGTACTGAACCATAGCCGTACCATAAAAATAGATTTGTCCGATACACTTCAGTGATTTTTTTCTTCATAAGGTGATTAATTTGTATGTAAAATTATAGATTTATATATTAGAGTTTTATTTTAACGTATCAATGTATAAAATTTACAATGTAATATCTATTTTTTCAAATTAATTAAAGGAGGTTGGATCGTTAACAAATTAATCGTCAGATTAAACAAAAAATCTTAAAACATGGTTTGTTTAGCTATAAACTAGTATTTAGTAAAGAAAAGCATATATCTTACACAACACACAACACATATCTTACATGTATCTTTTAACTTTTGTATTTTTTTTATAATTTTATATAGAACTCATCTTTTTAGGAGATCAATTCTGTCTAAAAATGGTCACAACCATCAAATCCTCTTTAATTCGTGGAAATTAAGAGATTTCAATGTGACACAAATCTATCTTTTGTATATGAAATATCTGAAGACGTTTTAAAAACATTACAATTGTAGAATGAAACGTAGATAATAATGTCTACAATAGGTCATCAGATGCAGAACATGCCGATGAATTAGTTTGTTTCATGGGAATTGCCTTTTAATCATTTTCATCCTTTTCCCGATTGTTTTTCTGTGCATTACCTTGTGTTGATCATATTGGTAGACCCAAGACGCCCCGAAACTAGGTTCGCCGTGAATATTGACAAACGTAGCGGATATGAAACAAACTGAAATAAATAGTATTCACTTAGGCGGTATTGTCAATGGAGTATAAATGGTAAATATTTAGTGGAATACTCTTTTTAAGATTAAATTTGCAATATTTGATATAATTGATTTTCTTAAATTTACTCACTCCAGATCGCTAAAATTGAAATAAACAACCAATGGTGCGAATCCATTCTGACAACTTAGGGTTGATGAACTCTTGTGAGAAGAATTTTCTCCTTCGGTGATAAGATAAGACCATTCTCGCTAGATATACACAATTTAATGCCAAAAATGGCTGTAAATAAAATTATGCATAAATAAATATTGGAAACATACAACAATTTTGAGTCATCATTGTATAAAAATGTATTTCGTCTTCAATTGTTTAAACGTAATTTATTACTAGATAGTGATAATGATAGTGAAAATGATTACGCAAACGGTCTGAAATCTTAGATCGCATGTACTTTCCAATAAAATTATCTATAACACAAAGTTATCTTCAATATTTAAACACAATAGTCTCAAAGGTCGATATAGTTTACATGTATTATTAGTGTCAGGTTGCCTTTAATGAAAACAGTATTCAAATATATAGTTACGTTATATTCTCAACATGCATAAAAAAGATAGATCAAATTCTCGGTAAAAACGAAATCAACACTTCACTGAAGCATAACCAAATTTAAAGTTTTATTGTGATTATAATGATAAAATAAGAGAATACAAATCAATTTATAAAATAAAATACCACCTTGTAAATAAAATATTAGTATCCAGAGTGAATAGAATATGTACATGTATTTACTACGCACTCGGTTTTTTGGAACGCAGTTTTAAGAGAATAATTTAAAATAAAAACAAATTCTATCAATCTGATACCATCTTTCCCTTCCTTACTAAATGATTTGAAAATAAATTCTTTCGGATTTTGCAAAAGCACTATTTTCCATAAACAACAATTGATAATTTGTACAGAAAAATAAAAAAATTAGCACTTCTATTAGGGGGTTTGGGTTTTTAGAGCACTTTTTATAAGAGACGTTCAACGATTTCATATATCAGGTTTCATCAAATTTCAAGGCACTTGATGGGCTGAATTGTTTTTATAGCACTACTTATATAAGAGACGTCCTTCCATTAGAAAACTGATAGTTAGTCCCTGTTCATCCAATATCCGAGCGCTAATCGGACTGAATTATATTTAAAGCACTTTTCATATTAAAGTTCGATTTAGATATCTAATAGCCGATCCTTGTTCATCCATTTCCGGGCAATAATTGGGCTGAGCCGTTTTAGATCCCCTTTTATAATTACATGCGTCCTAGGATTACATATCTAACAGTTAGTCACTTTTCATCAGATTTCCGGGCGCTAGAAGGGCTGGTTTGTTTCTTCGAAGACGACTGCTGGAGGCTGTCCTTCGTCACGGAGGAGGTTGATGTGTTGAAATTTCGAGTAAACGACGACCTTAATGCACCCGGTCCGTTCCTTTGAAAGAAACCCTTGAACATCGTCGAAAACCTATCGTCTGATAGACCGTAAATAAAAGGGTTGGAAACGTTGTTCAGAAAGATCGTCCACAGGAAGATGTAATATAGAGCCCCGCCGTAGAAGCCCATGGAACACTCCAGGTTTGGTTGGACGTGTAGGACCAGTGCGAGGGCATCGTGTATCAAGGCATTGATGAGGTAGACCACAGAGATGATGAGGAACGTCGTTGTTGTCTTCCCGAGTTTTTGCGGTTTCGGTTGCCCCTTTTGGCGGGTTTTGGTCCGGACAGTGGAGTATTTGGAGTGACTGTGAATTCTCCGGAGAATGAGGGAGTACAGAATACAGAGGAAAGCCGTCACTATGACCAACATCACGGTCAGGGCGATGTAGTTCCATTTAGCGATTCTCATGGTTAGTCGGTCACTTTCCAGGAAGCAGCGCGTTCCCTCAATGTTGTTGATTTGCGTATTGATTTTGGAATTCCCGTAAAGGAGCGGCGTAAACCAGGAAAATCCGAGAGCAAACACACAGACAAACAGACAGCTTAGTTTTGACTGTTGCTCGGTGAGCTGTTTCTGTAGTGGTCTGCAGACTTTCTGGAACCGGTCAATGGCAATCAGGACCAAGATCAGGGGGGAGGCGATGTGTACGAAAAACCCAAGGAAGTAGCCTGCTTTACATACAACGTTAGATGGAAATTGTAACGGATAATATAGGTACAGAATAGCGAAAGGCATCACAAATACACAACTGATCAAATCCAGTAGCACGAGAAAGAGAACGTAGACTCTGTAATTGGAAGTCTTGGACCTATTGCGGTATAACAACAGGACACTAATATTTCCTACCAGACTTAGTAACATCTGAAGACTGATGAAGTAAATACCGGGAATATTCCGGCGCATGAATTCGGTGTTGATGTCGGACAAAGTAGTTCGGTTATTCCAGTTCCTGTCAAAGAGCCACTGCGGACAGAATAATGCCACTCTCTGTCCATGGGTGTGGTTCGTGTGAGAGAAGCTCTGCGGGTCATCAGGTGGGGGGAGGGGCGGGCGGTCAGTTACAAGGAACGGATCCGGATCCGGCGCTGGCATATCATGTAGTCCATCAGGGTCCATTTCAAATATAAATTCCAAATTTTAACTTTTTAACAAAATATGAAGTCGAAATTGTTCGTGTTCTTCTCTTAAGGCCAAGTAAAACTTGTTAACAGCGTGATACTTTCTTGAAACAGTCAACAATTTTATTAGATTCGGACGTCAATTTGACAAAAAGATAAAATCAGCATTACTGGACCGTCGGTCTAAATGGAATTTAGCGCCATAAAATCTCCATATAAAACAATGACTAACTTATATTTACATGTGATTTATTGCCCCCGGGCATAAAATCTGAATGAGCGACAATTACCGCTTATTGACTTGCTTGTTAAACTGGCATTTTTCATTTAGATTATTTCTCGTTGGAAATAAGTAATTATTTTTATAATGGAATGTTAAGAATATCATTTATGAAATATACACGTTAAAAATACACCAGCGCATTTCATAGTCATGAAATCTGACTAATTAGAGCAGAACTTTAAAATGAAATTCACACAAGCCTTATATTGTTTTAAAAGCTTCATATGCAAGCACGCATAACCCTATGCGTGTACATATATCAAATGCATTAAAGAAATTAAATAAACATGCAAAATAATATGGTGATGGCGGGCTGGGGTGTAAGTACTTTAATCCGTCTTTCATTAACTTGCAAACTACATGTATGCATTTCAAATTGTCATCACTGATCAAAAAGGCTTGATTCAATATTGTTTATTATGAATTAGTTTTTTCATCGGTTTTCTCAAAATATTCAATGGATGGAATATGCATATGACAGTTATGAATTATGGTTTACTCAATCAAAATTCATGTTGTTACAGCACAAAGATCATGACACAATTTCAGATCTTGTAAATGCAACTTTCATCAAGTTAGGGCAATTCGTTTCTACATAACTACATGTAGCTAATGAACGGGGGATATATGTGTTAGATTTATCTTTTATCAAAATCAAACTCTGATCAAATTATTGACATATTTGCGTTTTCAATGTTTTTTGTGGAAAGGAGAAGTCAAGGACTCCATGGGAAAGTAGGACGAAATACGTGTATTTATTCCTTGATGGGGAGTGTCATACAATTACTACATACAAGTACACAACGTTAGTTTGTTCATGCCAGAACAAATCCTTAAAAGACTGGCAACCGACCTCTTATACGAAAACCTTTATCGACATTTATGAATGAAATGTAAAAATCTTTATTGGTGTTCACACATTTGTACAAGCGCGCACTACTACATTCAGACACGCTGGGTCGTTAAGCTAGGTTCCCCCTCCCAAGACATATGTACGGTACTATTATAATATAATTCATTGAAATTGTTTTAATACTAAAAATTTGTTGGAGACACTTGTTTTTAGTTGGTCGCACATCTCCCGTTTGTTTACTGTGTATATTTTGAAGCTGATCATTTATTTTTAAACTTTTCTGATTCGTAGAACCGAATTTCAGCAAAACACATATAATCCATTGAAAGTGGAGACCCCCATATGTAGTCCTGTCTCATTATCGTAATTAGCATTAATATCGACAGAATGACTCCATTAGCCTGAGTCTGTGCATCAATCAAAAAGCCATTTCAACTGGTATTTCAACATCCTATGTAACTGTTGCTAAAATTGAACGCGTTGTTAAAATTTCGAGGCACGGAGCTTTGGAAACCAACTGTAATGTCTTTAGAGCAGACGTCAGAGACCTTCAGAAATGCCGGCTACTACCCGTGTGAGATCGGGGGTTTACCTTGTGAAAAGGAAGAAACGACCAAGAGACACAGTTCCACGTGGTCACACCTGTGGGGGGATTTTGTGTCCTCCACCACCCTCCATGGGATCAGATTTATCTTCTACCAGGATACGTACATCATTAGGAGGCAAGTATTTTAAACTAAAATTGTAAAGATATAATGCTATATATACTTGTCTTCATTGTTATTTCAAATTCAGTTTTGATCCGTGTCTTATTTATGTTGAACGTTAAAGACTAATAACTTTTGATACTAATATTTTTGTCGTTTACGCATTCGTTATAATATATAAATGTACGTTTTTTACATTTGCAATGACATGTATGATATATTGGAAACTCCAAATTTTCATATAAAATAACCAATATAATAATAGTGGATTTTCACTTCTCCGTCATAAATGTTTTCATAGGGCTTGCCTTTGTTTTCTAATAATTTCTCTTCTCGTGCAGACTAATTAGATATGATTTTTTAAATAGGATTTCGCAATAAATTATAATGAAATCAAATGGAAATTCAGTCGACGGGGAATTCCCGTTCATCAATTTTATCAGCAACAGATGCCTTGTTGGTTTTTTTTTTATAAAGAGATGATCGCGTGTTATCCTGGTGTTGGTGAGGAACTTGTTGATCTTAAAATCGCTTAGTAATCTGATCACAGGGACGAGAATTTGGGTTAAAGCGGGCATTACCCAGGCGCAGGCTCCACATAAAACAGTAGTAAAGATAACTAGGTAGAAGTCGTTAATTTGGGAGTAAGACGGTAATATCGGGGTGATTCAGAAAATATTTGTTGTATAGACTGATGACATTACAATACTAATGCACAGTAGTCGTTCCATTTTTATCTCTTGGACACACTGACATTAATACAATGCTTACTCCCTGACACTAATACAATGCTTACAATACAATCAATTCTTGCAATTCTAGCACCAGTAATGATTATTATAGCATCTTTTTGTGATTAAAAGTATGCTTTTAAGATCAAACCGATATAATTTATCTAAGCTTGGTTTCAAGAAAAATAAGTTGCCATTAGGTTGATGAATATAGCTGTTAGTGTTACATAAACAAATCAAACATCATGATCAGCGAGGAAGATAGAAGCCACTCAGTCGAATTATTGCACGCATCAGTTTCTAGATCAAATCATAGCGAATCATGCTTTTTATTGGGGGGCACTTAATGGCAATCTATTTCAGGAACATAAAAGCTTAAACTCAAATAATGTCAAGTTGTGCCAATAACATAATGACACCATTGTATGGTCATCTTAGTTAAAATACAACGATTGCTTCTAATAGCAATTAGTTTTTGCAATGATAATGACGGTGGTACCCCATAACAATGCTTATCTACGCTTAGGTATTGAATTTTACTTTCTACAGAGCGGTACATATCATGAACTCGTTCTTTTTTTCACATGAATAAATTTTAACAATTTGTTTTAGTTTATTCATGTGATAGATTAATATATAAAATTTGCGACAGATAGACTTAAATTTTATAAGAATACTTAATACAGGCATGTAGCTGGTAGCGGTTGACATTTACATAATTACCCTATTAAATTCTAACAAAACAATTTTTACCCCCTTTTGTTGGCTGAACATGTAGCCTGCATGTATGCATACAATTCCAAGAATGTATAAACGATACCCAGATAGATATAACTTTGTATATCAAACCCCCCTTACCAGCTTTAATAGGCGTTGTTCAAGGCTTGTTATGTCCATTATTTCACTGTGAACGTATTGGTGATAGTGCTATTTGTAATCTGTCATAATTTCCCTTACATACCACAACTTTCATATTTGTGTTATAAAATTAATCCATATATAGGCATCATATATTTGAATAATATGTCAAGTGATGTCGATATCCTCAAATATCGATGATTTGATAAGCATTCTTTCCCGATAACTTGTAATGATATTCTCTGCTTACGAGGATGCATTGATTTCGATTATCTTTATAGTGATCATATTGAAGTATGCAGGCAATGCCAGACATTGAGCTGATTACGAATTGTAAAATTAAGTTTGTAGTTTATGAAGGACCCAATTCACTTCTACAGAAGTGATTTTCATGAAAATTTTATATGAGTTAGAGTTACTAAAGATATATTAGAACCAATAAAAAAAAAATCGAATTTGATTTTTAGTAGGGACCATTTAAAAAAAAATGTTTGTATTCTCTTTTTCAATTGAACATGATGGGGGGAAAAGCGTTTTTGTGAGAGAAAAAAAAAATCTATCCAAATTGAAATATGGCAGTAATATGACAATTTTAAATTAATATCATTTAAATATATAATATAATTAGTTTTTACGTGTTTTGTAGTGTTTTTAGACACTAGGGTTATGTCGTGAGTTTTTTGGTCGTGTTATTTGGACGCAACTTATTCCATTGTTAGGTTGATTTGAACCCTATTTTTTCTTTGGTAGGCTATTTTAGCCACTTCTGATGTTGTTCTGTTGTTTCTTTGCTAGATTATTTTGGACACCTCTGATGTTGTTCTGTTCTTTTTTTGCTAGATTATTTTGGACACTTCTGATGTTGTTCTGTTCTTTCTTTGCTAGGTTATTTTGGACACTTCTGATGTTGTTCTTTTTTTGCTAGATTATTTTGGACACTTCTGATGTTGTTCTTTTTTGGCTAGATTATTTTGGACACTTCTGATGTTGTTCTGTTCTTTCTTTGCTAGGTTATTTTGGACACTTCTGATGTTGTTCTGTTGTTTCTTTGCCAGGTTATTTTGGACACTTCTGATGTTGTTCTGTTCTTTCTTTGTAAGGTTATTTTGGACACCTCTGATGTTGTTCTGTTCTTTCTTTGCTAGGTTATTTTGGACACTTCTGACGTTGTTCTGTTCTTTCTTTGCTAGGTTATTTTGGACACCTCGGATGTTGTTCTGTTGTTTCTTTGCCAGGTTATTTTGGACACTTCTGATGTTGTTCTGTTGTTTCTTTGCCAGGTTATTTTGGACACTTCTGATGTTGTTCTGTTCTTTCTTTGCTAGGTTATTTTGGATACTTCTGATGTTGTTCTGTTCATTCTTTGCTAGGTTATTTTGGACACCTCTGATGTTGTTCTGTTGTTTCTTTGCCAGGTTATTTTGGACACTTCTGATGTTGTTCTTTTCTTTCTTTGCTAGGTTATTTTGGATACTTCTGCTGTTGTTCTGTTCTTTCTTTGGTAGAAAATTTGGAAACTACTAGCCAAATTCTGTTCTTTACTATATGATATCCCGCGCAAGCGCGGAAATTAACACTTTCCACATTAATGACACAATGCTTAAATGTTAAACCACATTTATACTGTGTCCAAATTTTTAAAATTGTTATATAAACCCATTCTTTAAAATTGAAATTTTGAAAAAAACGAACTGCATAGCTGAATATTTAGCCGAGGGACGAAATTTTTAAACTGAATTTGATGATATATACATGTACATGGCCTGAATTTTTTTTTTTTTTTTGCTGCAGCTGAGTGGAAGATGATGAAAATGATTTTAAAACTTAAGCGTGGGTATTTAAGACGTCATATCTCTAAATCTTTTTCTTTAAATTTCACTACAATTTTTATCAACGTCCCAAGTGAGAATTTCAGTTGTCAGATCCGAAGTATCTGCCCGATGGTTAACTCGCCCTATTCTTTCTGCCATGGTGTAAATTAGTAAAACTGCGTTCCGAAGCACCCCGTTGTGGAAAATTATTATAACGATAAAAATTAAAATAGCATCAATTTGCTACATTTTATTTATTAACTTTTTTATTAACCAAAGATGAATATATGCCCCCGATGCGTGATGTTTTCGTGATGACGTTAATTAGTCAAACCGCGTTCTTGATTACCCCTTTCTGGAAAGTATTGTTCCATCCTATCGGCAAAGGACGCACTTCGCTACCTTTTATCTATCAAAACTAAAATCACACATTCCAGAAACGAATTGCCTTATTTTATTTATTCGGCATTTTTCAAATCTTAACATCTATGTATAATCAAAGTAAGTTCCTAATAAAGAACAGGAGCGTTCAAGGCATTAAATATTCCCCAGTTGGACCGATAAAAAAGAGCTTTATCAAATGTTGCTGAAATATCAATTTTTGGCTTCTTCTCCTTTATTCACTGTTTACGTAATCGTTCAATATCATTTCATTGCAAAGTGTGTCCACCATTTTACTCTCATTTCTGCTATTTCGTGCTGGTTTTTATTAATTTTACAATAATTATTTATCAGGTAAAATTCAACTATAGCTTACGGACATCATACAACACGTATTGAAATACCAAAGGTGTAAGCAGTTACGCTGGTGCCGGCATATTTTAGTTTATTGGCAAAAAGTCTTTATTTATAATTAAAGCCTTGGTATGTTGTTTTGGACACTACTGATGTTGTTATGTTCTAACTTTTTTAGGTTGTTTTGGACACTGCTGATGTTGTTTTGTTCCACAGTGATGTCCTATCAGATTATCGACAGGATCATTTACTTCCAGAGCAACCCTGTCAACGTCAATGTCAAAATCAACTACAACCAATCACTGGAGTTTCCCGCCGTCACAATCTGTAACCAGAACGCTTTCAAGTAAGAACTGTATCAATGCATTGCCGATCTCAGTTTCTCTTTATACATTCTGACCAAACCATTGTCTTAAAAAATGTCATAAGTATCATGGGGATTGTGTTTCATATTCATGTATAACAAATTGAAGTGTAAATGTCTTTAAGCTAAGTTGTCTCTATTTCTTTCAACTTGATGTTTATGAATTATATTTATTTACATGTGGTAAGTGTTAACTCCACATGTAGATTAGATTCAAATTCGTTATTTGTAGAGCTACGGCTTCGTCCACCAGAAATTGGTACCGTATGATAGAGACAATGTACAATGGGAGTTCCAAATCCCTATCGCTGGCTGATCTTGAAAAGTTTCAGGCGTCTGGGCTGTCATTTAACCAGATTTTTCAACAGGCCGCGCATAGAAAAGAGGATCTTATTGTAAGGTACCTCAGATAAATTTGCATGTTATCCAACTATTCTGGAAAAATATTCCCATCCATTTTATGAACCATTGTACGTTCTTGACAAAGTTTCGTCATATAACAATTTTTTTTTTGCTTTTAATTTTGCTTTCAACTGCTAAGGACATCCTTTTTTTATACGTTTTATTTCTTTAACTTTACCGATTTGTGAATCGAATTTTGAAGCTGTCATTGGTCAGGACTACCCTGTGGTCCAGTGAACTTCACAGAACATCTAACGGACTATGGTTATTGCTACAGATTCGTGGCCCCTGAAAACGCTAGATCAACAGGTTAACTACGAGCTTCATACTTTAACCATACTTGAATTTTTACTTTGTAGAAAGGGATGAGTTAACATCAGCGAGCGATAATTTTAAGTCTTTTAAAGGATTTCAAACTCTCCATACTTCATGGTGTGTTCTTGTTGGTCATTTGTGACGTCTTTTCATTGCGTCTTATCTTTACAGGTTCAGACAATGGTTTGAACCTTCTGCTGAATGTAGAGCAGTACGAGTATATGCCGGGACCTAATGATGCGGCGGGGGTCAAAGTTCTCACCCATGTCAAGGACGATCACCCACGTGTCCGGGAACTAGGCATCGCCGTACCTACGGGGACCCAGGCGTTCATAGGGCTCCAAGTCATCATGGTCAGTGACTTTCCAAATAAAGTAATGATTACATTAATGACAGTTTTTGTTAATGCTTTGAAAAAAAATCACCCTAGCCTTTTTTATTAGTAAACCATGAAAAAAAATCCTTTTTAACCCTTAGCCTCAAAGTATTTTTTTGTCATCATAAAAATGTTATTTGTCTTTCAAACTTTATAAATAAAATGAAATTTAAAAAAAAAATATTTATGGTATTCATGCATTTTACAAAGTTATTGCAATTTTGCCCACGATGGATATTTAAGATGAGATTAAATTTTTAAAAAGTGTTGTACCGTTGCATCGGTGGCTCGTACCCAATTACCTATATGTAGAAGCTAGACTCCGTGCATCCAGTTAGCCAAACATTTTGTTGAATAACTGATCATAATATTAACACAAGAAAACTAATTAATTTTGTCTATATAAAAGGCAGATTTATGGTACAAGAACGAATAAAATAATTTCGGATAATTTAGAGTTATCGAACATGGCTGAGGATCGGGGATTGTTGGATTGTTTGTTCTAATTGAAAACGAATTGATCGAGATTTATATATTGAGCGAACAAGACATGTGTACTGCAAGTCAAAAAGCAAAATGCAATTTTAAATGAAGCTTGCCTGTCATTGGCTCATAGAAAGCAACAAACTTTGTCCGACTATAAGCTGTTCCCACGTAATCATTGTATATTTTATTTGTGACCAATGTCAATTTCAAGATTTTAAGTTGCACTGGTAGTTACATTATATTTTAAGGTTGTCCATTCATAACTGAGGTGAATTTAACAATTTTGATTGATATAAACTGCATTGAATACGTATTCTAAAATTATTATGAGGCTGCCATAAACCAAACTCGGGAGTATGTATGCAGTCGACTAAATGAACTTTTTGCACTTGGAACTTTTTTAAAGAGTTATACATGCTCCTTGCAAAAATTAGAAAAATACAATTTATAAAAATATGTACTGTAAGTTATGATTTTTTGGGCATTTTCAAAGAAAAGAAAAGTTTTTGCAACTTTTTACCAAAAGATTTGTGAGAAAATTATTTGTACCATAAAGATATATTCAAAAATGCATTTTTCCATAGACTTCAGTGTTAACTTCAAGATGTGATAGATTATTAATATTCAAATTAAAAAAAAAATATAAAAAATGAATCTCTATTATTTGATAAAGCCTTTAAAATCACACTAAGATTTTACTAATCAGCCTTGCAATCTATTAGAAATGGAATATGGTACAATGTAGTTATGGATGGACTACCTTACGTTTTGTTAAAATTGTCAACATTATATAAATATCTGAGCATGTAATGTAGGTACATGTAATTGATGTACTCTTGACACTTAAACTGTTCACTCAGAAAAATAATTTTGCAAGGTTCATTTAAGAACAATTTACTAAAGTAATTAAAACAAACATACGTAATATGTTCTTCATTATAGATTCACAATCTAAAAAAGCCACACGGACAATGTCAGTATAAATCTCTGAAATATTTCCCTCGCTACTCGTACGACTCCTGCCTTGCGGAATGCTACACTAACATGGCCGCCAGGAGATGTGGTTGCCGGGACTTCTACATGCCAAGTTTCAACGGTATTTGATGATCACTATTGGGACTTTTCATATTCACTTTTATTAGTAACTCCAAACTAGTTTCAACTTATTTATCTCTACCCATTTTTTATCATTAAAGCAAAAGAAGGACACTCTTCAAAGCTCTGTGCTTTTTTAAAATACTGATTGCCAGTATCTGATTGCAAATATAGGAAGTTCAATCACTTAATTGAACTATTTATCAGTTAGAATTTATCTAGTCATTAGTTAGTAGTGATTTAGTTACATACAAGTGTACATATGATTAACCATGTAGAAATAGAAACTAATCGCTTTATGATAGTATTATATCCGACATGATAATGCATTAGGCCAATAAAGTCGAATTACCCATGTATAATTTTGATGTTGAAACAACAATCGTTAAATACCAGATCTGTATTTTGATTTGAAACGATAGTTTTGTACTGAAATATATCTGGCAGAATTTAACAAATTTTATTATTGATAAATAAAAAAAATAGACCGACTCTTCGATAATCTTTGTTGATATGAACAGAAAAGTTAAAAACGAATGAAAGGCACTTAATAATTGTATCTAACAAAAAGCGTTTTTAAAAATTATGAAAGAAGTTTCATAGTTGTGGTTGATAGTAATGTATCAAACATTACCAATATAATGAATAATGCTGACTACGGCTGTCAAATTACTGTTTAAAAGTGAGAAATTTAGGAATGTTATTGTGAATTAAAAGCAATTTTTAAAAAAAAGACTTGCTTTTTACGTTTTAAAACACTTTGTTTCATAATGTTTTTTGTTGCCAAAATACATACATAACTTCAATTGTAACTTTTTGACCACGCACCTATTATACTTAATATGCAATTCATGCAATTGTCTACTTTTGATTGTATTTTACCTTTTTTAGGCTATCCACCCTCATGTAACTTTATGCAGTACTTCGGATGTTTGAAGCCTTTTTACGGTAAGATATTAACATTGTATAATTGCACCCAAACATTGTTTTAATAATATGTCGTCTTTAAACTGACCAGAGACTTTAGTCATTTAAAGCTATTGAGGATAATTGAAATAAGATTTATGTTGCTACAGATGATCTCTCATCTTTGACGGAGACTTGTGACTGTCCAACTGCATGTGAATACACTGTGTACGATCCAGTGTTGTCCTACGCAACCACCTCAGATTATGCGGGACAGCGACTTATGGACAATACAAATATAACCGCTCTCAATGCAAAGCTCAAACGAGCTCGGGAAACTACGCACCGCATGGAAGAACGAAAACTCAGGTCATTTGAAAAAAATGTTCAAAAGATGGAGCAAGCATTGAAAAATGTTATACAGTTGATGGAAGAGACTATAAAGGAGCGTATCGCAAATCAAATCGAGAATGTTACATTCCATTACAAAAATATAATGAGAGTTACTCAAAAGAGAATCCTGCTTCTTAAATATCAGATCTACAACGTGCAGAAGAACTTCATGAGAGGCCGTGATGCCATGGAGGAAAGAACACTATCACACTTGTGTAACAGCTTCCACGAGTTTGTGTTCGCCTTCGAAACAAATCTTCGGAACATTGTTGGCGAGAACGAGACAGACATTAAAAGAGTGTTTTATATCAACACGCTGAATATGATAGACGTAAGAACAGAGAATGCCAAGCGGTCCCTGGCTAATTTCACCGTCCTTTACAATGCTTACGTCACAGGGACGCCAATATTTAAATATAAATTTCTGAATTTTGCTCGGAAACATAATGCCTTCATAGTACCAAGACCGTTATTGAATGATTCAACGTATCACAACTCGTGAGTAAACATCTATATCACAAGGACTGTGCTAATAAAAGTTGCAAACAGTCACTACTAGTATCATTTCGATTTAAGCACAAGTAATGAAGTATTGTTTGACGGTTTGTATTTGAGTATTTTTTAGACTTTGAAATTTGATTTCGACTTTCTTCAGATATGCAAGAAGATACAGTGGAAAATTAGGGCAAGACATCGTGGATATAATGGATTCTTTATCACAATACAGGAAACTAGCCACTGAAGTATTCACCAATGGAACATTGTACATCACAAAAATGAACCAATATAGTGAGGATTTTATTGACAATTGTGAAAAGTTTTACCACACAAAAAGTACTCTGTACTACGAAACAATAAACAGACCAGAACGGATTCTCCAAAAAAGACTCGAGGATATCCAGAAGCGGAAAGCAGATCTAATAAGGATAAAATCTAGTATGTTGAATACTTTGGAGAGCCTTGAGAACACGTCCACAGCTGTATTAAATGGTTCCATTGTAAGAATTGAAACCATTACAAGAAAGACGTACGAGTATTTTAGGTTAGGGAATCGTACAAAACTTTCAGTTAGTTACCTATTTCACTCCGAAAACTTCATCACAGACCTTAGTCAAATCCGTCAATTTCTGCAGGAGATTGCAACACGTGGTGCCTTTTTGTTTGATACTTGGATGACAATGGCTGACACGGCCAAACATATTTGGGGAGACGTTTTAAACGATCGGGATTTACTCGAGTATTATATCTACAAAAACTACACGGACTTTCTCAGGAATGCTACACAGGTGAAAGATGAAATTGATATTGATTTCCGGCAGGTGCGCTCCGAAAATGACATGCGGTTTGTTGTCGGAAATACAGATGCTTTATTTCTAGATGCTGTGAGCGAGGTGCAAATAGAATTGATGGAATTCAATAAAAGTACAACATTTGATGAGAAAGTATTAAAGTATGATATCAATTTTGAATTAATTCATTATACTAGATTTATTGACCTCATGTTTTCAAATGATATCGATAGAATACAGCCAGCTATAAATGGTTACAACCAAGTTATTAAATCTCTCTTTTTTATAGAAACAACTTTCTTGAGGTAAATATATTTTACCGACAGCTTAGCTATGAAGAAATTACTCAACACGAGGCCTACGATATATTTGCTCTTCTTTGTAAGTATAATTTTCTGTTGGATAGAAATTGTCGAATTACATATAAATGCAATTTAGTTTCCTTTTTTATTTCTAGGCGATATTGGTGGATCTTTGGGACTTTTTATTGGAGCAAGCGTAATGACTTTATTTGAGATATTTGATCTGCTAGGGACATATGTGGCAGACAGAAAATTTAAAAGAAAAAGCTAATGCATGCTCTGTCTCTCTCTCTCTCTCTCTTTCCGTTTTGGTTTGAGGACATATCACTTAAGTGGTCAAACTAAAACATGATATTATGCGACTACATTTAGTTATATTCAACAAAACCTCACGCAAAATATTCAAACTGTGACTGAATTGAGATGATCATAAGATCTCGAGGCCTTGTTAAAAACTTCCTACTTAGGGTATCCATTATTAAGATTACTACGAAAGCTCGGGAGGCTCATTTGAAATTCGAAATAAAAAAATGAAATTCAAAATATGAGGTTTATTATTTAATATTATATCATTCCATTGACCTCTTTCTACACAATCGGTTCAAATACATTCTTGTTTAATACGTTTCAGGAAGAGAATATATACAGTGCGAGTAAAATCACTTTTTCGCGGAACATGCAATTTACACACCAATTTAATTTTCATTTTGTGTGAAAACTTTCATCAAAGTACAGTCAAACTTGTATTAAGCAGTTACCTGCGGGAGGCACCCAAAGTGACCTCTTAACAGAGGTGACCTTTGAATAGAGACTTGTGCATTTGCCAACATCAAATCCATTTTTAGAACAATTATTCAATTTTATTTCAATTATATACTTGATATTTAGCATAATGTATCAAAATGATGGATAAAGTAATTGATTTGATGTTTTTATAGTATCTATTATACATGTATTTACAAGTAAAAGAAATACATTACAATGCATTGTGCATGCAATTTTTATATTTCTTTAAATTATTCAAAAAAGTCATTACGTGGTAAAACCTTGTCGCCGACATTTTCACAATTATAACACTAACACTATTTTCATGAGTACCGTATATATAGGAAACAAACACTTTTAATACAAATCAACAAATACGTTTTTAACCAACCGTATCTGAACTCAAAATCATATTATTAAATCAAGCAATTTTCTCTTGCCTTGCCGCGGACATTTTTGACACCTCTATATCATGTATATCATTCATGTTTATAAAACAAACATTTTGTTAATACTTGTTTAAACAATTCACTTGATTCCCATTCGTATCTGATCTACCAATTATGTATTATAAATACATCGATTAATTTGGTTTCTCTCGCCTCAAGCGTATAATTATTGTTTACATTTATACCCGACATTCGGAAGCTGTAAGCCATGTTTAAAAATCCCCGGGTGTAAATCATGTGACCGGCCAAGATGGCCGCCTAATGCATGTCGACTGTACAGTCTCGGATCAAAATACGATGACCGCTGACCGCGTTAGACAGGTGACCGCTCTTTAGAGGGCAATTATATAGGATTTTTCATCGGGAGGAAATAAAATGGCCGCATACGAAAGGTGACTGCTTAATAGGGGTGACCGCTACGGCAGTTTTGACTGTAATTTAATAATTTATTTAGAAAAATATATAGTTGTTTTCTCACATTTTAGAACACCTTGGTGTCATTAAGATACAGGTCATCATATCCCTGATTAGATTTATCTGGATATCGAATTCCGTATGAGCCCTCCGGGGTTTTGTAGATTAAGGAGTGTCCATCTAAGACCCAACATGAATATGAGGTATGAATTCCACTGTGTTTCAATTTTTTTGTAATTGCATTTCTTTAATACAGGATAAGGAAAGGGAAATGACAAAAGAATCGTTTAGAAACTGGTGCCTTTTAGTCAAGAAGGCAATTGTTCATAGCCATCGCAAGTTGATTATTTTTACACATCAGTAAATGACAACTAGAATTGACAATATTTTTATATATTAAACTGCTTCATTTTGTACAGTGCAATCTTTTAATAAAATCTACTGCTTTATATTTTGTTTCATTATTTCATCAACAATTTTATAAGTCTGCTAGTAATTGAATTTTATTTAAGAAAATATCTTACTCAACTCAAAGCATTACAAAGAGCCTACTGAAGCATTGTCAGTACCACTACTACTAGTAGTGCGTTTGTTATTTAATTGAAAAATCATATATTTGAAAAACCTAATTAAATTTGATACAGTCATAACCAATGAGTTCTACAATATTTTGCTAGTTTATGACTATCGTACTAGATTTTTGTAAAAGTGCAAGTATTCAACATACCTCTATATTCTATTTTATATAGTTACGTATTTATAGAACGATGAATAAATACATGTATATTTTCTTTGTTTCGCTTGAGTGAAAAACACACCAAACGGTTAGTTATATATGGAAAGGGTTGAATCTTAATTCTAAAACCTATGGAAACATTACAATTTTAAAACGGTAACTTAATTTATCAAATTCGTTTATTTTTCAATTAAAATAAAAAAAGATTATAATGAAAAAACTGAAAATATATGTAATCACCCATTCATATGATAATGCAAAATACTTAGACGACAATTCTGTATTTGCTTCAAAAGAGACTTTTTAATAATTTACATTTTAATATGTATTTGTTTTTGTTTGAGAATACGACGACTGTTAAGAGTGACATTGATTCATTTGATTTTTTGATTTTGAATCCGGAAGGAAATGAGCTTTCAGAGTAATGATACGGAGTGATAGCACCGCAGAACGAAAATTATATAAACTTATTAAAACTAAATATCCTTAGTCTTATGTTTATAATAAGATTGGAATGAAATGTTGATTTTACTGATAACTTCAGATGATGATATAAAAGAAAGTTTGTTTTAGGAGACAAAATAAGATTGAATGATAACAGTTTTATGTTTATTGTTCAAAGACAGTATTTTTTATGATTTAATAAAATATATTCCCCAATAAATGTATACATTTCAAAACAGCAAGATATATTTCTAAGGGTCCAATCAATCAACTATTCGATAACACTGTAATTAAGTCATTTTTCACTAACATTATTCATTTTTGAAAGTAATCTATGTTTTTGATCCGTAGTGGTTAGAAAGCTTATCAATTATAGCGTAATAAAAAGAGACTTTAATTATAAGGCTATCACCTGCCTAAAATTCGGTTAACCAGTTAGTAACGAATTTATATCTATGATAATAGTAATGACTAATCAACTAATCAACGTTGATTACATGTACCACTTTCCCTATCTAACTACTTCAATATCTATAATTGGGTTTAAAAAGAAAAAAAGTTGACGGTAAATAAATTGGTCATCTTGTCCGCAGTAAAAATATTTATGAATTTTGACCCCAATTTTTCGTTTTGGTAGAAGATAGTAAAACATTATTTAGGAAACTAAAGCACAATCGTATTCTTAATTTTGATCTTCGGCGATGCAATATACATGTACATGTAATAGCAAATTTAATGTGTGTTCATTTGGAATATTTAAAGGTGCACATCACTTGTTTTTCCTGTGTAAAAAATATTATTATAAAGACAATCCCTTTTATTGTTGATCTATTTGAATATCATTGATGTACATTCATAAGTTTGTGGTGATAACTCTTTGTCTGAAGATGAAAATGTAAAAATATTAAAAGGAGTAAAGCAGTTTGCATGGGATATTAAATTAAATTGTTTAAATGTATTTACAATCTTATCTTATTCAGGTTAATTCTACATATACACATTATTACATCATTTCAAAAAACCAAATATTTATTTTTGTTTCACCAACTGTACCATAATTGTTATAAAATCAAATGTTAACTGTATGACATTGTATAATATAATGGAGAGGACTATCCACGTTTTAAGAACTTGTGTCCAATCCTAAAAATCAATATGTTCAACTCAACTCGTAATTTTTTTAAAGCAAAAGTCGTGAACCATAGTTATCACAACCGCAATACCAATGAATCTTAGTTGATAAGGATGGTGTTGATATGTTCCATGACTTAACAAATTGAAAATTTTTATAAAATCGGGGATATCAACAAATAAGGAAATTATGGTAAGTAATCGGACATTCTTTTCACAGCAAGTATCGAGACTGCACAAAATGCTGTGTTTGTACGTGTTTTGTTTAATTATACATTCTTTAATTGAAGGTAAGAAATGTTTTGAGAAAAATCAAAGCTACCAAACTTTTATTTTTGTTTAACATGTTTCTGTGATTTTTAAAGTATATTTTCCTTGTTTAAAGAGCAAAAAAAAAAAAAAAAAAACTGATGTCAAATTTAAAAAATTACAAAACTGTCTGAAAGTTATATACACAACATTGTTTCATATAACATTGTAAAGTAACATATTTATGTACAAGTTGCAATAGTGTGTTTGTTTTCTAATCAGCTTATGTGACACCTGAAATGAAATGTTGGAGTACGGAGGACATCAGATTGAGAAAAGAAGGATTCATTAGTTGTGCAGATCAAATCATCATTGTTAAATATCTTGATATTATACCAGTTCATGGATCATTGAGATCTCACTGTCCCGATTTTTTGAAAATTTACCAGATAACAAAATGTACAGGATTGCGTAACACCTGTAACAGAAATGATGTAGATATTTTAGCAATTTTTGAGGAATATATTAATAACTGCCCTGAAAACCTCGAAACCATATGCATTTTCTATGATTGCATCTCAGGTAAGAAATTAAGCTCTAACTTCAATATAATTAATTGTTGGTAATCAAAGTATTTCAAATATATAACTGAATATTTTTTTGTCTTAAGATCATAAATTTAGGAAACATGTTATTTTCTTTGTTAATTTTTTTTAGGTTTTCTTCGTTAATTTTCTATAGTGATATGTGTTCATAATTTTAATTTTTGCTAAATACAAATTATATTGGAACTTAAAATGGGTAATATCATTGATATTTTTTTTTCTCATTTCTCATGAAGCATTCTTTAAATTAGGGCTTGAAAAAAAGCTTCATTTATATCTAATCGTATGCAAGTTTTTAAGCGGTCTTTCTGTTACAACTTCTTTTATTAAGAAAATATCAATTCTGTTTAAGGGTGTATTCTGCTCATTCACGAAAAAAAACCTACATCAAACTTTTTAGATGCTTGTGATTTTTTAGAAGTACTATTCCTAAGGAATAAATTGAAAACAAGAAAAGTGTATGTTCGTTTTCATTTAAGAGAGATCCGACCCCCAGAACATGGGCCAAAAATGGTGCATGGAAATTCTCATAGAAAGTGCAATTTGACCAGAAATTCCCTAAAATTAAGAAAATAAAGGGAGATTTCAACCTCTTTAAGTTTTGTTTACTTAAAAACATCTCAAGAGTTCATTTTTATGCACAATTTAGACTATGAAATAATTTTTTTGATAAGTTATGCCCAAAAATGTATGTTGCTCAAGTAAAATTGGAGCATCATTTTCGTTGCAAATATGATAAATAAACCAAAGATAGACGGATTTCTACAATCTAACTTTTTATGAAAATATTAGTACACTTTCTCTACATATTATTGATCCAAATGAAGGCATAAAAAGTAGGGGTTAGTGTGCATATAAGAAAAAAATATTGTTGGTTATATCCCCACCCCCTATTTCAGTTGAAGCATTTTATGGAAACAAAATAAGCCATATTTGGAGAAAAACATGAAGTTTTATTCACCAAAAATTTTAAATTGGTGTAATTATCTTTAACAGCAATTGTAATTATGTAAAGAAAAGATTTTAATGAACAAACAGTAGACATACAACCAATTAAACTTAAAAAAATAAGACAAAGAGGTGTATTTAGTACTTATAGACAATCTTCTGGATGCGACCTTGAATAACATGGAATGGCATAGGGTTTTTCTAGTTCATGAAATGTTCTAGTTTATTAAAGTATTTTATAATAATGTAATTATTCAATATAAAATTAAAAATGCATTTGATATTTGTTTAAAAACAAA
Organism: Magallana gigas; assembly: GCF_963853765.1. Classification (NCBI taxonomy): domain Eukaryota; kingdom Metazoa; phylum Mollusca; class Bivalvia; order Ostreida; family Ostreidae; genus Magallana; species Magallana gigas. The sequence goes on from NC_088855.1 coordinate 9,376,272, forward strand.
GAATTTGGATGCATTAATTATAATTTGACAGTGATTATCAAGGAATACAAACAATGATATGTCGACAAAACATGCATCGTCAGAACTGATGTCTGATCGATAAGTTTTGACCAGTATGAATAGATGCATTTCAAATGATTGGAAGAAAAGAAATATATATAAAAAAAAACTCTCAGTAGCACACAATAAATGCAACAATGGCACACAATATACCAGTATACATAGCACATACTTTCTAAATTCAACTTTTTTGGTAGTTTGAAAGATCTACATGAAAGCAAATACTGATAGTTTATATACCTGGTACATACATTCATAATATATTTTACTAAATTGTGAGTTATATGGTATTATGGTAAATGAACTTGCATCAATGCATGGTGGTATTACAATGCTGCCTTATCTGTTGGAATAAATAGGTTACATGTGCAACAATTTACTAAATCTGATCAGTTGAAAAATTAACATTTGTCGTATAAAAATTCTCTGAATGATGAAACTATTCCATCCTTGTAGGGAGAACATAGAGAGAAACAATGGTGTTAAAAGTTGATATTGATATATCTACATGATTTTTTGAAGAGCTGGGGAGAGTTACATCATACAGTACATACTAGAGCTAATATCTAGTTCAGGGAAAATGAAAATCAAAGGCAGTATATACACTTCTGTCATAATATGAGCTTAATTAACTTTCACTTAGAAATGTACTTCTAAAATGTTCAGCTATGGAGTGTATGATCTTTGATGACTTAGTCACTCTTGGTCTGCTTCCACATTCTTCTGATAAAACCTGTCGTATGCCCTCTTCCTCTCCCCTACTAAATGCTAGCTTTAGAGCTGCATAGTTCAAGTCACTGGCGGCAATTTTAGTACCCATGCACTTAGTAATTATTTTTTCATTGACAAGTCCTTGAAGAGATGGTAGGTTGTGGGCTGTTACTCTTAAGCTCTCATGTGAAAAAGTTGCACATGGCAGAGAGAAAGACGCCTTCAGTCTATTATGTTCATCAAAATTAACTAACCGTACAAGTCTTTGAAGGAACACGACGTCTTGTAATGCGTCATGAGCGGCGTAGTCACAGTGAAGGAACGATGAAACTAGAGCCTGTTGGGAATAAGATGGCAACCCTGGGAATTGTGACCTAAACAAAAGCTTGGTATCGACAAATCCAGCAACATGATCTTTAAAAGTATCCATCTTCCCAACTGCTTCTAAGGCGTTAAATAAAACATGGCAGTCATAAGACTTGATGTTATGCCCAGAAAGGATGGCACATTTTCCTTGTCTAGAAATAAATTCAACAAAGGACTCTAAAGCAGAGGACAGATTGCTGGAATGGACAGGTTTGCCTCTGTGGAACATCTGACTGCCTCTCATCGTTATGCCTGTCACATCAGATGCTGAGGTAGAAATGGGAACTTTTGGCTTGACAAAACACTGCCACTGATTTTCTCCGCATACAGCAGCCATCTGGGTAATGTGGGAATTACGACCTGATAAACATAAGTAAGAAAAGTTATTACCCATAGATTTCCACTAAGGGCTAGAAATGTAGAACATACATTTTTAAATGGTTGAATGTTCCTGTCATTGTGTAACAGATTAATCATTAACACTGAAATAATTATACATAATAATAAGATTTATTGTGCCCTGTACATGCATTAGTGCTGTAACATTCAAATATGTTTTCATGATACATATAGCTCTACATGTTACACAAATATCAATAATTTAAATGTTAGCTTGTCAAAAAAATATTGATCAGTTAATGATTTTCTTAAAATATGCGAGAGACCAGCTAGAATAATAATGAGAGGATATTCTCACAGTAACAATAAATCACTTCTGATTTGTAGATTCATTGACTGTGACATAAATAAACACTAGTCTGTGATACTTCGTTCATTAGTGACTAACATTATCAATGTTGCCCTCAACCTTAAGTCAACATTTGTATATCATTTACCTAATCCAGTGGTTTCTAAATCAAAGTATACAGGTATTGAAGCTGACTTTATCCCAACATCCTTTGGTGGAACTCTCGGGGAAGGAATCTCGTTTATGTCCTGATGAATCATGAGCTCAACAGAACTGCCATAGCTGTCTCCCTCTCTCAGTTCTTTCACTGCATTTGACTTGACTCTAAATATATATGATAAAACTGAAGAACTTTCCAGTTTTGATTTCCTTTTAAGTAGGAAAGTGTATTTCTATTACAGATTTACAAAAATAATTTTTACTTGATTACTATTTCAACATTTCACTTATGTTTATAAAATATCTACAAACACCAACCAATCTGAAAATGTTCTCATTTTGTTCAGTAGTTCTTTGGTATAGAAGTGATCAATGTTTACCTCCTGTTCTTGAGCTGAATTCTCCTCAGTTTATATTTCCATGTTGAACATATCGCCTTTCTCTTCCTGGCCTGCATGTCACGCAGTAAGGCAAGTCTTCGTGTATGGCACCCAGGAGAGAGTCCAAGTTCTCTGTACACCTAAAATGCCAAAATAACCTTAATTATGGTCCTAGCTAGTGGCTTATGTTTTTTTTCTTCAATCTTCAATAACTGCAAATACTGGTAATTATGATAGCATTCAATATGAAATGTAATTTATTCAAATACAAAGAACATACTGATATAGAAAGATAGCCAGGCATCTTGTTTTAAATTGTTGGTTCATATTAAAATATATTTCTTATGTATAATCAAAAATCCCTCTACCTTCAGTAGGTAACTTTGTCCATCATTCTTTTGTGCAACAGCAGATGCAATCCTCCTGTTCAAGCTGGCTGATCCACTGTAAAACTGTGTTTTAGGAGCTTTTGATGCAACTGTTTTGTTGAAGCTCTCATTGGCTTGAGTGCTACCCATTGAAGAAAGCTTTTGACTCTGGGATTTGTAGCTATGCATCAGATCTCCAAGAGCTGTCTGGAGGGGAATATCTCGAAGAGGTTTTCCATAAGGAAATGAAGAGTATTTTCTGCTGGGGTTGTCTATATGATGGCACCATGAAGACTGGCAAAATGAGTGGTCCCCAAAAGGATGTCTACTGATTGCTTCTAACCCATTCTCTATACCATCTGAATTTCCTTGGTTCTGAGCCAGCATGTAGTCCAAACACTTCTGCAAATACTTGAAAACCTTTGGATTTTGCAACTTCTTGTGCTTGTTTCGCAAGGAGTACAAGGCATTGCCAATATTTTTCTTTACGTGGTTTTTATCAGACTTTTTCTTTATGGATGGATTAACATTTTGTTTTATTCTGGCAATTGTTGTTGTATCATCATCTGCAATGATTGTCTCTACCACGGCTCCTTTTTCTTTACATGTTTTCATCATCTCAACCACCATATCCTGCTCCATGGCCTTAGCACTTCCACTCCAGTTCATCCGACAGTCATGCTTATTTGGTGTTTTTCCTTTCTTTGCCGAATTATCACAGGTCTTGCAGAACTTGCTGCGCACATTATATCCAACAACTTTTCCTGTTTTGGCCCCAATCATTGAGCAGTGACCTACAAAGTCAAATTTTTTAATGAGATCTACTGGGTAAAATGTATAAAATAGTAGTCAGCTAGAGGACATGATTTTAATTTACGTCAGTTATATACAAGCAAAGTTTAATTGGCATTGTTTGAGTTTGAACTTTGAATCAAGTTTATATGTATATAGTTTTAAATTCAGTTATAAGCACCTGAAAGACTGTCAAATGATCTGCCACTTCCCCTCTTCTGCCATGCACCATCAACACTTACAGTTAGCCCATCAGTATTTTCATCTCTAAAAAATATTACAAAAATATAATTTTTTCAATTGAAAATTTTATATAAGGGTATGAAAGTAACATCTATGTACCAAATAAAACTTGTAGATTTCATAATTTTTCACTCATTAAGGCCACACCAATATAATTTCTTGTTTGTCCCTGCATGCTCGTATTTAAATAAAACTATCTAAATATTTTTTTTATTAATAAATCACATCAAGGAAACTCTGTGTTGTTTTCTTTTCTATTTCTGCTCTATTTTTCACATTTTAAATAGTTTTAATTTATAAATTAGAAACAAGTAGAAAAAATATAACCATCAGCACAAATTTATTCATGTACCGCCTAAAAATTTTGGCTACAAGAAATAATAATTTAATTTATTATTTAATCGCTCGCCCGCTTGTACCTTTCACCGGATGTCAGACTGAAAAGAAGTTATATTGGTGTGGCCTAATGATTTATTAGAGACATATTTAACTTTTTAAAATAGTTAAAACAAGCATATTTTTATGAGGTTATGCTGAAAAGTATTTTCAGATATAAATGTTTTAAATTTAAATGGTATTATAAATACATGTACATGTAGCAGAAATGCAAAATTACATTTTAGACAATTTCACTTCTTCTGATAAATTTTCCATAACACTGGCTTGGGCAACACATTCCATTGCACTTCCCATCTCCTTCTCTCTTTTGGAAAGGAGGGTATTGCTGACTGGTGGGATATTAAGGGCTGACAAGAAGCTATTAACTTGCCTTCCACCAATTCCACTGTGAACCATTGCTTTAGAAATTATAAAATAGAAGGTTTAATTTTTCAAACAACAAATACTTTAAATTACAAAGACAGCAGCTTTCTTATTCTTATGTATTTCATGCAAGATACATTTGAAACTTTCTTCAATTTTCAGATTATTGAGAGTTAATACACTTAATTAGTAACAACTGAATTCAATTTATCTCGCAACAACCCCTTGCATTGACCTAATAAAAGTAACCTAATAAACTAAAGCTATATTCAGTCAATGCCTCAATATAGCCTCGTGCATTCAACCGACGTTCAAATGCACTAATTATGAAGTCATCTTTCTTGCCTCTACACCATGGCGTCATGGTTTCAACTGCAGATATGCAACAAATTTTGTCAAATAAAGCTCATTTAGGGTGCAAAATGTGATATTATGTTGCACGTTAAACAAAATACATGATAAATATCTTGAAATATAAGCGATATTTGGGCTCAGGTCAAAGAGGACAAGGCTTAGGACTCCACAAGCCTCGCCCTCACGTTTTTCTTACCCTCGCCCAAATATAGCTTATATTTCCAGACAGTAACCATGTATTTTATAAATATATGTGAAATTCCTGAGAAGAATTCCTCCATGTTGTGTTCATATAAAATAAACAGATTGATTGATCAGTCACAGTTGCTCACATAAAATATTATGTAATTCTCAAATAAGTATAGAGCATTTTTCTCATTTTTTCGCCTACACTATGATGGTTCTCGGGCTAATATAGGACGCAATATAAAATAAGCCATGTATTTAATCTATATGTATTGTACACAAAATTGTGTTCTATACTCTGTTCCGAGTTTTTGCTTCCAACACTTTTCGCTTGATATTTCGATAATCATTAATACCTTTGAGCTCAAACTACGTTCATCCACTAATATGGAAAATGTCCAGATTATCTATTTTGAAATGCCCTCTCTAACGCTTCAGGTTTCAAAACACAACCCAAAATACAAAAGTCGACATGGGTTTTACATTACAATACTCATGATTAACCCCAGATGGTAACGTTGAAAAATTGTGCGAGGTATTCCGAGTGAGTTCCAAATGGTGAAAAGATGTAAACATTTCCCAATATAAATCTCCGTAAGAAATTTAATTTCGTTCCTGTGAACTTTTATGATTGAAAAAAGATAATGCGTCAATGAAGATATTTTGGATATTTTCCCTTTTATTGATTTCACAGATATGTGTATTCTCATTAAAAATCATCAAAAAACGCTGGAAGCAATAACTTGGGACAGACTATAAGTGAGCTATACCGCTTTCTGATATTTCAATACAGATGCATGCATGTGTTTTAAAATCAAAATCAAATGTGTAACTGTTATGTCTATATTATTATCACTGTTTACCTGTTGCAAGCTTTGAATTTGCATCCCATATGCCATTATGCCTCTTCCCAGTGGGTACACAATTGATGTAATTACAATTTGTATTGTAACAGGGAACCTGAAGAAAAGGGTTTAATTGGTATATAAGCAACTCAACTATAATTTCTACTAATCAGAACTATACTGGCGTGCGACCAGTTCTCGCCGAGTACCATTTCTCGCCAGTACATTGTGACGTCATTTTATCAACACATAAAATTATAGACGAAAAATGACGTCACAATGTACTGGCGAGAAATGGTACTCGGCGACAACTGGTCGCACGCCAGTATAATTAATATGCAAATATAAAGTACATGTAGATCTTATGAATTAGTTTTGTGATAAACACTGATATACTTGCGATAAATCTCTACATTATGTTTTTAAAGAAAATTTCATTATACTTTTCATGAGGAAATTCTACATTATGCTAGAGACATAAATAACATGTTATTTACATGTATGTCTCTGATTATAAATGCCAATCAATTCCGTCCACTTGGAATTTGTTCAAAGTTTGTGAATTGTGGCACAACTGTATTTTTCAAATTGTTGCTTCATTAAGACCTCATATTATAAACAATCGTAAATATACTTACTTTCAGAAGTGCAGAAAGGCCACATGTCTTGATGTCAATTGCATGGGAAAGTTGAAGTGGGACTCCACATTTTTTACAACCCGATAAGCCCTGAGCTAATATATCTAGCTCTACTATTCTTCGCCCTTCTCTCCAATTGTGTGTATCACTAAATCGTTGTGTAGCCTCTTCAATCGGGACGTCTGTATCACGTTCGCTGTTTGTTGATCTATTGTATGTGTGATCATTTGCTACAACGGCAAAACTCAATCCCCCCTCCCTTTCTTTGTCTTCCTTGATGCAATTCTGCCGGGCTGCCAAACTTGCCGAAATTTTAACCAATCTTGATGTCTGTTCTTTTGTTTTAAATCCCCTATTCAATTTTTTACCCATGAAATCAGAAGAGGATGAAGTGACATATCTGCCGAATGACGTCTGCTGTTTACATTGATATGTCGCAAAATTCCAGAGTCTCTTGATTGAAGTTGATAAGATAAAACAAAGCCTTGGTTAGTTGTTAATTGTTTATCTTTTATCAAGATGATGATGTTTTTACATTCTTATTGACATACGAAACATTTGCGAATTGTATAATTTACGACTCTCTCAAGAGTTACCTCCCGTTGATTAACCCCATTTACGCGCGCGAATATTCAAAAGAATACACCCTTAAGATAGATATATTGGTTTTTTTCTTCATATTTTGCATTTCTATATTTAAGACTCATTTTAATAATAATACAATTGATTGTAGGCCCGATTAGGAACTTGGTGAATAGCCAAGCTCTGACAAGACCCTCAGGAAGCTATTTTCAAGCTGTTCAGTTTTCTGGATTTTTGCAATGTTCCTTCTATGGCGATATATCACAAATAACTCTCTATAAAACGGAATCAGCAGATATTTTGGTGCGAAGTCAAAATGGATCAAGGATGTTGGATTATAAAAATATGTTTTGCTGTATGTCATTATTTTACCTGATAAATATTCTAAATAAAATGTTTTTAAGTATAAAAAAATGTTTTTAAGTATAAAAATAATCTAAATATACAGTATGTCTAAGTTTTTATTAACTCCGTCACTTCCTAAGAAATATTTTGATATTTACAAATACCATTCCGTCAAAACTGCATCAATTATCTAGAACGAAAAAGTTCAAGAATAGGGAATTGGAACGTCCCCTTTCATTGCTTTAGATTTTGATACACGGCTTTAAAACAAATTACCGGGAGTTTACATTGCAAACGACATGGACGTTTCGGGATCTTGATGCTGAAAAATTATGCGAGATTTCCCCGAGTAAAAAAGAGGCATGTGAAAGTGAATTTGGAATTGTTTGCCTTACTATGACGTGTCAACATTGTTTTGCTGATACGAAAATGTTTTTATTACAAAACAATATAAAATAGGGGAATCGGGGACCTCTAACAGACATGAAATCTAGGGTTATTCTCTCTTTGTTTCTGTTTGAATATCAAATTAAATATATAGTCATATTGGTATTAAGGCTAAAGATAATAATATTTATTTATTTTATATTAAAAATATTGATTATATTGATTTTCATTATAATTCCTATTACTAAATTAAACAAATGACAGACACCCTTTACATTTATGGTCTGTTTTGATCAAACAGGCATCTACAAAATTTCAAACGTTGACATCATTGGACCCCTTCCTGTCAAACATAATTATCCCTCGGAATACCACCGAAAAATATCTTGATCTGCGATAGTTATCTGACTAGTAAGACAGCAACGAAGATGAAACCATTAATATGACATGCATGTATATTGATTTGATTTTTTTAAAGTCGTGCTATTTATTTCAACATATATTAATAAATACATTTTCAGATAATTTTACCAATGGCGAATACAGCGATGGATTGTTTAAGTGTTGTTCAAATTTGATCCAGGTTGAAGCAATATCAATAAGTATTTACTCTGGACAAATGAGGAATATAACACTTCTAATAGAAGGTAAAGATTATCAACAACTCTCTAATACAAGTAGGGAAAGCATGAAAAAATGCTCATGCCCTCTCTCTCTCTCTCTCTCTCTCTCTCTCTCTCTCTCTTGGTAATAAACTTTTTCTCTGTTAGTTTGTTGTATAAATGATAATTAAACAGAAAACTCTTAGAAGAACAATAATTAGCAATGGTGTTTTAGCTTTATGATTATTTTCGCTACTTTTGAAAATGCTAGCACCAAATACATGTATTTGGTGGTTTGTTCATAGTGAATAATATAAATTCATTGCGCACTGTGTATTATGTGGTAAGTAGAATTCGTTGTCAAAATATGTATTCCTCTTGTCTGATTTTTAGGAGTCATACTTTATCAATGTCGAAATAGTACCCATGAGCAAGAAACGAATGTCCAAATACAAAAGTTGATATCAACCTTAAATGGTATGTGTCGGTAAAATAATATCTTTAATATTGTGATTGATGGGTTTTTTAGTTTTTTGGGGGGTTTTTTTTTGGGGGGGGGGGGGTGGGGGGGGGGGTGTATGAAAAACAAAAATGTAAAATGTGTAGGAAAGGCAAATATCTTAAAATAAAAATGAAAGTAGAAATTTTATTCGTCAGATTTTGCAATATACTTTTTTCTTTTTACAGACGACGAATGTGGATGGTTTTCTAAAGAGCTTCTTCCCTGGACTTCCACTCTTTTTTCTTCAGCATTATCTTTGATTCTGATAGTCGTCTATATCATTAAATGTTTGTCTTGGAAAAAGCTGAAGGGTAATTTATAGTGGTGTTTATGTTACTTTTATAAGATACGTACAATCACAATGGTAAATTTTTACTAATTATTTTTTTTAGTCAAAATTAGATTGCTAATAAAAGTCATGAATAGTTAATTTTAGCAAACAACTTAAATAATAACTGCTCAAGGATAAACAAAATGACATTCATATTATGATTTAGAAACTGGAGTACCTTACAAAATCTGAAAATATTATAAAGCCATTTTTTTAGAATAAAATAAATATCTCATCATATATTGTTTCGATAAGTGTAAAATTATTTAAGTGGTCGTTTGCACTGACCCAAATGACAGAGTAAGAAGTTAAAGCAAATGTAATAAGAATTGAAGAACATTTCATTGATAGATCGAGTATAAGAGCAAAAAGTCATGTTAAGCTTTCATCATCTAATAAAAAAAAGAATAATTAAGATGTTATCATAAAACTAAGTTGAAATTTAAATTGTTACTGCATGAATTGCAAATAAAAAAAATGATTGATGATGCTTTATGCATAAAGGTTGTTTTTACCAAATCATAGGTTTAAAGGATTTCGTTTTGCTTTCAATTCACCCCAAAACAGTATTTATCAAAGAAAACATGACCAGTTCAAAAGAACACGTGTCTAACGGCACACTAACGAGGCAGGGAAATAAGGGGGAGGTCAATAGATTCGATAATGCGATTGAAATATTGCTGTTGCTACTAGTTCATCTTTGCGTAATTTATAAGTTGCACAATATAGATATTTACTTGTTTTACAGGAACATCCTCAAAGACAATGAGGTAAATTATAAAAGACTTGAATTAAACGATGTATGCATAACTGTAATAGAAAGAATTGATAACATAACTTTTTTATTTTCATTTTCACAGTACAGTTCACCTTACTTCTAGTCATCAAAGATATCTACGTAGAAATGTAACAGACAATAACTATGAGACTCCCCATCATTACACGGAGATACAGGTGTAACTGTATGGCGGGTCTAACTGTACTTGTCTTGAAGAGTTGTACAAAAAGGTGGGGATAGACGAGAAATGGAGACTTTAAAAGAATAAGTATGAAACCGTTTACAAGTAGTGAAGAATACAGTGTATGTATATCCTTCTCTGGTTTATACTCCGTTATTTAAATCGTTTTTTAATCATTATGTAAGTTTTATTGCATTGGTGGACAGGTTTTCTTATTTGTATATATCTATGTAGTTTTTCCATTTTTCTTGTGTGTCTTCGGCTTGTTAACAACTCAATTTTGTCTAATGTCTAATATTTGTATCTAACTTAGTGCTTGTCTAAATACAAGTACTCAAATAATATTTTTTCTTATATTGTTTTCGTGTAACCTACGAGTATTTCGTATTTTTTTTTTGGCAATTTTTATCAATATCTGTTTTTATGAATGTTTGAATGAAATGTATTTGGTCATGTTTTATGATATGTTGATTTCCATGTATTGTAGTTATACATTTTCATAAATTAATTTTGATTAATTACTTAAAAAACATAAGTATAAACAGTTTAGGTAACATTTATCCAAAGAGTCTACATCTTTATTTTCACCTTATCATGGGTCATATTAAGTCAAAAATAACATTATTATCTTTTAAGCAGCAGTTTTCTTTATTTTGCTACAGTTTTACTCTGTCATAAGCTATATTCTGCCTCAACCACTTTTTGCCTAATATTTCGATGATCAAATATGGATGTAGCAATTATCATATCACAGAACATACTCGTATTTAATATACGACCAGTCGAATGTCTGGCTTCCATCATACGGATGCTGAAATTTTAATTGTTAGTAATATTTAGGATGATAAAATTTTAAAAACTCGAGAAAAGAACCAACAAAAATATGAGGAAAAAAATTTCAATTGATTAATCTACAATTATATATACGATTAGTTTTTGTGACCAAGTTCTTGTTGAATATGCATTTTGCATTTGGAAAAAATGCCAGTGAAGGTAAAATTATATAAAGTTGTCTGCTATTCACACTCGGCTACATACTTTTTAATGTGCCGTCACCAGCTTTGAACAGACTCTTATAACTACTTGATAATGGTGAAATTTCTCATCGTTCAGTGTTTTGTAAGATCTGCACTACATGTTTTGATTACAGCAATCCACAACATTTCCTTATTTTCTATTCCACTACTCTCTTTACGTTCTAGTGTCCCCCTTATATCCTTGTATCTAAAGTTTATAAATAACAGAAATTAATACTTTATAACGACATAAATTATTCATTACTTAAAACAAGAAAGTATTTTTTTTAATCTTTAAATTGCTTTATTCTCAGTATCATAATATATTTGGTACAAATTCATTAAATAAATATCTGCATGTCCAGTCATACTTACTTATCAGTACTTTGCAATTGAAATAAATTATTTCCTGACAAAAATGAATATTATGCATTTATTTTTTATTAAAAACCTAATGAAGCAGATTGAGCTTGTGTTTGCTAGAGAAAGGCAACCAAAGCCCCCAACTTTGTTCGGAAAAGAAATTGACAAATATATTGTGAATTACAAAGAATGACATATTCCAGATTATTATCATTTTTTATATAAAAAAAAATAATAATAATTATTATTATGTTTTTTGTGTTTGATACAAAACATGACTGATAAAAATTTGTAAAAATATTGATAGGGAAACATTAAGTGCTTGATCACAAGAACTAAGGGTCTTAGAGACAATTATGTTAAGAAATAACGTATAAAACTATTCATAATCACCCATATTACACACACAGAAAATTACTTGTTACTTGTTAAAAAGCGACCTGGCATAAGATAATGCCAGTATTTACACAAAAATTGACCTCACAAATCTAATTGCAAGTTTTATTCACTTCCTAGGTATTATACATTTTATATATCTCCAACTTTTATACACCGTTTTCAATATGTACAAGTATCAAGTACAAATCGAAAGGTCAATGTATGATTGAGTCGCTATGTAGATACACCGTGTAGGATCTGTCACTCAATGATCGTCATTGAGTGTCTCATCGTCGAGTACTAGAATATGAATGTGAGTATAAGAAGGTACAATGTTACAGTTACAATCAATCAATATTTGAGGTATTATTCAATAATATACTTCTTACAATTAAAACTAAAAAAAATGAAGATTATACTTGAGCATGTTTGACCCCCTCTTATTTAATAACTCTAGCTTGCTGTTGCTTATTATATGTGATATAATATTTTCATTAATTGCAAATTTAAATGTAGGCAACATTTTAAAACATGCATGAATTTATCTTTTTTGTATATTTTAAACGCATGACATCATTAATCAAAAAGAATAAACCATGTTTAAAAATACTAGTAGATCATATCTATCTATTTGGAAAAGCAGACAAAATGAATATTTGAAAATTGTTATCAACACGGTACATTTAATTGCTCAGAAAAGGAGAATGTTAGGTAAATGCTGCTATTGAATTTTGAAGAAATGTATCATACTGAGTCAAACTAAGTTGGTATATTTCATACATTGAAAATTAACAAAATGGCAAAATATTCAAAGCTGCCTCATAGTTTTTTTTTAATTTGAAACACGCATTTTAAATCCGCTTAAGTAAATGTAATTTCACAAGGAGCACAGTATCTGATCGCTCTGGGTCTGATCAGAACACAACAAGATGTTAATCTACATGTACACCGATCGAATGGATGTTGTGAAAGTTAAGTCTGATGTCTAGAGAAATCAATGGTATGTTTAAAATAAAAAAAAAAGCTAGTGACGTGTATGAAATTTAAAAAAAATACTTTTTAAATGATCAGCTTAAAAGATTATTGATTGGTGTTTGAATGGAAACTAAATAAAAACTATATTATTTTTAAAGGCGTAAGGGACAGTTTAGGATATTAATGTGGATAAAAGAAAATTGCCAAATTTTTATATGTTAAAATTTCTATTTATATCGCTTTGGTCTGTTCAATGGTTTAATCAACATTTAATGGGAAAAAATGCGTTTTGTCAACGTCGGGTAAACAAACCATACTCTGTCCAAAGTTTCTGCTTCCATAATTGTTTTCGTAATAATATCTCGATAATCATAAAAATTAATATATTTGTCTCTAACTACATCCATTCACTAGAATGAAAAAAAGTCCAGATTATTTGTTTTGAAATGCCCCTTCTATCCAAAATAAAAAGTCCATATGGAAATTGCATTGCAAAAGCATGAAAGTATCCCGAATTATAACGTGAAAAAATAGTGTGAGGTGTGTCGACTACTTCCAAATGGAAAAAAGATGTGAACATCTCTAAATTTTGATCTTTGCACGATGTTTGTTTTCGTTTTTTGTGAAATTTTCTGGTTGATTAAATTAAAAACAGATAATGTAATAATGAAGAAATCGTCGGGGTTGTTTTTCATTCATCAATTTGAATTGTACTTCATTGACAAAAAGTTTATTTAATTTTAAAAAATCATCAAAAGTATTAAAAGCAATAACTTAGGATAGAAAAAACGTGATTCATCGCCACAAATTATATTTATGTTGCTAATTTCAAAACGGTTCGTCGCCGCATTGCCCAAAAATCAAGTACAACTTCACAAAACACTAGAATGTAGGTAAGTGTGATTGATGGGGAAATTTATGCAAGGCGATTTCAGATGAAGAGACATAGAACGTACACTTTAAATTTCAAAAATTCTTTAAAGCAGTACTTTGATATAGGATAAGGAATCATGTTTGTTTTTTGTGGGAAATTGCTTCATTTATATTCCCAAAATATCTTGTTCAGCAATTATCATTTTATAAGATAAAAATTTTCTAAAGATATCATTCTTAAACTCATAAGATAATCTTTATTTTATTGCCAACGATGACTTATGGAGGATAGTGTTTTTTTCTGAAATGGTTATTTTTAATATGAGAGCAAAAAACTTATGATGCTGTATCACCTTTGTTAGTAACTTGATTTCCGTTGCCTGTACGAAATACATCTACATCTAGTGCCCTTAAAAAAGCATAGTCTCCTAAAATTTGCTAATAAAATTTTAGTTTAAAGAATCTTAACTTTTGTGAAGGACATTAGAACTTGAATGATATATGATATATGATAACACCTGAATAGGAAACAATCACAAAATATTTCTATAGCTCAGTAAGTAAACCTAGTATTTTCCACCCTTGGTGGTTAGGATATACAGTAGGATTTTTACGGATTAAAGATATTTTGCTTTAATTGTTAAGAGAAGTCAAGATTTCAATAAAACAAATGGCAAATTGTACAGGATGTAAATATTAGGTAATTCAAACTAATTATAGATGTTTGAAGCTCGATTGGATTCTTTACAAATGTGTAGGTAAAAATACCGTAAAATAACAATTACAAGGAGATATTATGCAAAAAAAATGCATCGTACTCAATAGCTAGGTAAATCTAATATCTCCTTAATATGATTGTTAGGATGCATAAATAGTTAGTTCTATTTTACGAAATAAAATATATAGATTTTGAGTTTAACGAATAATCTGTTAATTGATGTTAAGGGCAGTTTAAATATGTTAAACGAATTACATGTATAGGATTTTCAAACCTGTAATTCTTTACAAACATTGAGGGACTTATTGAGGGCCAATGTTAATGCTAAAAACATTTAATTTAAGATATTTACAAATACCATTTTTATATGATTGATTGGACAAAATTGAAGCAGGAAAAAGAATCCATAATACTGACAATGAATAAAGCAATTTGTCATTTATTCTAACTTTCATGGAGTATTTGAATTATTGTGAGTTGGCGGTTTTTAACCCCACCTTTGCAAATTAATTTGTCATTTATTCAATTATTTTTCTTCTTTAATTTATTGTTTTCAATTTAAACAATACAAATTGGGTTCATTGAATAAACGACCTTTAACGCAATCTGTTGTTCTATTTCATTGCAAATGAACTCGGACTCATTGGAAGATTTTGGATTTAGTTACTTGTATTGGGTAAATTATGTGTAGCAACAAAGCTCAAAGTTGGGCAAAATTAATAAAGTGTTTCTCTTGGAAATGCTTATGTATTATATTTATGGAAAAATTTGGTTGACGAAAAAACTTCTAAACAATAAGGAAATTCACACGTACTACGAAAGCACCAATTTTAGCATGACTCTCAGAAGGCAACATGAACATTTTTTATGAACTTATACAAGTAATCGTCATTTTTTCAGGTGAGCAAAATTTAATTTTTAATTATGACTTAAATCGTATTGCGTTTTAATGACAAAATATTTCTTCTAGTCATTTATATACAAAGGGGGGGGGGGGAAGTAATAAAAAATTATACCCTGTATAACGCTGTTAAATCATGAATTGTAGAAGACAACAATGGAGTGTCGCGGACAGGAGGTGTTGTATGTGGAAAAGCAGGTTTTAGTATCATATATTCCCTCTATTGAAATTTCTGAAAATGTCTGACATAACGGAGGCACATATGGCGGATGTAACTCTCCCATGGAACAATACCGAGAGCGGGGGGATTCTCTTTCCCATTGGAAACATGTTTAATCTACGCATGACATGTGTTTTGAAGGATTTGAAATCCTTGGCTGTTTCTAGCATTAGCGATTGTTCTACACAGAAGTTCAAATCGACTAGTACACATGCTTAACGTTAAAACCTTCTGATTTTTGTTTAGCAATGAAATACCTTTGTTTTTTAACAATAAGTTGTGTTAATAAATTATGTAATATAAAGGTCTCTTTATTATAATTTTCATATAAAGCATGGTTATGTTTAGATTATAAATATATCAGTCTCCTTTTAAAAAGGGATCGGTATAGAGATTTAAAAAAGTATTCATGCTTAAAAAAATAATAATATAAGATTTGTGGGTTTTTTTCTACGACCAAACATATACTATAATGAATGTATGAACGAATACATCAGTGTTAATAGAAATAAATAAACAATGAAAAATAAAAACATTAAATGTTTAAAATTAATAGACGCAATCATGATGAATAACTAATTATATTAATTTATTTTGTGACAAGTCACATAAAACATACCACCAACTGCAGGTTATTAGAAAAGGTAGATCAAGTAATGTTATGTATCGTACAATCATTACATCGATATGTAATTATAACACATATATAGTGTATAAACATTCACTGAGTATTTTCTCTCATGGTTTTGAAGAAACGTCATCTGACAAAAACCGAATCAAGATCTAATCAATCTCATTACATTTTATTGGCTAATTACCAAACGCATTATTAAGCTATGTTTAGTTCAATACACGATAACGTGTATTTAGATACTGATGATTTATGTGTACATTCCTGTGTTCTGGTTAATCTTGTGTACTTAGATGTTGCGTGTGAAGTATTTCTGATTGTTTGAAACTCGGCTACATTGGGAGGACTGAGTGGGCGGACTGACGTCAGACTTTCAAAAAGTTAACCCTTATCTGTATTATACAAATGTATGTTTTTAACTAACTATGGTGGCATATTTCTACCCCTTGTATGCAAGCTATTTTTTATCAAATACATCGAAATGCAAGATTAATATGTTGACATACAGGATACTTATGTTAACATGAAGCACAACTATGTTGACATAGAGGGAAATTTCATTCTTAATTATGATGTACTTTGATTCAACAGTATATCGTAATGTTTCCCTACCACCTGTCACCCGGAACCGAACGTGTTACACACAGACGGAATAATAGGCATAAAAATGACATGCATCCCAACCACTTTTGAAATACTTTATTATTTCAATATTGGTTATAATGAAAAACATTCCCAACCACAATTGGAATAATTCATTATTTCAATAGTGGTTGTATTTCAATAGTTGTTGCAAAGTAATTCTTTTAATGAAATACATCCTCAACCACTATTGAAATAATTGATTTCAATAGTGATTCTCATAATAATATTTATTTATAAATAATACTAAATAATTACGTTTATTAGAAATTTGACTCAAAGGCACTGAGTGGTCTTACATGGCAATACATGTAAGTCTAGGCTCCAACGTCACTCTCCTTACCAATCTAAAATAGTTGTCGCTATTGCAAGCAATTTCCTTAATTTTGTATGTAAAAGATCTAAGTTGATTATTGAATATAGTATTTTCAAAGAGGCCAGATTTAGTTGCATTGCCTTTTTGAGGACATGGGCATTTTATATTCAAAAGCGCAAATTCAATTTCAATTATTAACGAAGGTCAATTTTATGAGGATATTGTGAACATAAATAATATATAAATAAAGAGTCTTAACCATAAACAGGAAATTAATTAGTAAAAAATATCAGAGCTGTATGCGAACGTGGAAAGATGTTATTTTACGTGTCGTGCTTGTGTTTATATTTTATAAAAGAAGGTAATGTTTTAGAATTCTTTAAACTTTAAAAATTCTTTTATCAGCAGTTGATGTTTCATTACTACATAAACGTCTTTTTAAATCAAAATAATTAAAAGGTGTCATGATTTAATTTGATCGGTGTCATGCTTAAAAAAGTAAATTCACTATAAAGGTTCATGATAAAAAAGTACTTCTTTTACATGTTAATCAGCATATGTAACGGCTGACGAAAAATGTTGGAAAACTGAGGATATAAAATTAAGAACGGGTGGTTTTATCAGATGTGAAGAAAGGGTTATCATTGTGAAGGATCTTGAGTTTTATGGGAAGTACGGAAGGGATTACTGTTATGGAGGATCTTCAAAAATATACCAGATATTCAATTGTACAGGACTGCGTAACACCTGTAGCACAAAAGATGAAGACATGTTAGCGATCATCGATGAAAAAATAGAACATTGCTGGGGTATTGTGAATGTTTGTATCATATTTGATTGTATACCAGGTGAGTAAAAAGATTGTCTGTAATTTTTATTGTTAATGGATGAATTTAAATAAAATGATAAAATTGATTTGTTTGATACGATAGACTTATTAACTTATGTATTTTCATTTTATTAACGAGGATTTAATATGCTGACTTTTTTAATAATTTTTTATTTCATTCTCTTTTTGCTGTTTCCTTTTTTATATTCTCTTCAATATTCAATATGTACGAAAGCCCATTGAGCTCATTTTCGTAGGTAAAAAAAATATTTTTTTCGTAAACGCGAAACTTTCGCAAATAAACGCGAAACTTTCTCGAATAAACGCGAAACTTTCGCGATATAACGCGAAACTTTCGCGAATAAACGCGTTAGTTTCGCGAATAAACGCGTAAGTTTCGCGAATTAACGCGAAACTATTATATAAATATTGTCATTTCATACAGAACCCATATGAAGAAAAACGATGGAAAACAAACACATTTTAAGTTTTATATAATAAATACTTATTATTCATTATTATTATAATATCCGTGTTACGTTGATTTATGAAGACAAAATTATCTTTTTGGCATATAGATATTAATAAATCTGATAAAACTTTATCATAACATTTTTATATGTTATATGTCCAAAGTAGATAATAAGTTTGAGCATCATATTACGATTTTCAGTTGTTCGCCGACCTTGTGTTCGAACAGGCATTCATTGATGATCTTTTTCTTATAAAATTGATATAAATTTAACCGTCACAAACCTTTTAAATCTTAGTATTAATTTTTAAATGACATATGTGATAAATTTGGAGGACGAATTTACGTCATCTAGATTTGAACAAAAGCTTGAAAATTTCAATTCACAGCTTGACTTATCTCTCTGATATAAAACTAGACGTTAAGTTATGTTGCAGCGATATAATATATATCATAACGTTTTAAACAATGATATCCTTTAAATTCTAAAATGATACCTAATTAAACGTTTAATTCGAATTAAAATTGTTATAATTAAAACATGTTGCTGCCCCATTTTCAATAATACAGCGCCCATTAGAATGTGAGAAGCGCGATGCATTATGTTCTTTGAAAATCAGTACTAAGATTTTAAAGATTTCCTACGTTTGAATTTATGTTAATTTGTATAAGGTTAAATCTAATTCATTTACATCTTTATATAATATTTTTTTGTTTTTTTTAGATTAATATATTTGTTTTCAGTAATTATTCTTCATAGGGTTTCTTCTATGAAAAAACAATATTACATTAAAGTTTCTCGTTTAATCGCGACACTAACGCGTTATATCGGGAAAGTTTCGCGTTTATTCGACAAAGTTATGCCTTATATCGCGAAAGTTTCGCGTTTATTTGCGAAAGTTACGCGTTTATTCGCGAAACTAACGCGTTTATTCGCGAAAGTTACGCGTTATATCGCGAAAGTTTCGCCTTTATTCGCGAAAGTTTTGCCTTTATTCGCGAAAGTTTCGCGTTTAATCGCGAAAGTTTCGCCTTTATTCGCGAAAAAAATATTTTTTTTACCTACGAAAATGAGCTCAACGGGCTTTCGTAAATATGCTAAAACTTTACAAACAAAATTTCAATTAAGCCATCCTAAGGTATAGTTTTGGTTTGACATGCATTGCTACATGTACATGTATAATTAAATATTCATTACATGATTGATTGAAGGACTTATTGAGAACATGATGAATAGTCAAGCTCTGACAAGACCGTTAGGAACCATTTTCCAAGTTGTTCATTTCTCTGGAATTTTGAGGTGCTCCATATATGGCGATATATCACAAATTATTCTTCATAAAACGGATTCAGCAGATATTTTGGTGCGGAATCAAAATGGTTCGAGGATTTTGGAGTGCAACACTAATGGCTGTGGGTCAATATTTTCCCTCATAAATATTCATACTTTATACAATGCTATCTTTAATAGATAGATAGATAGATAGATAGATAGATAGATAGATAGATAGATAGATAGATAGATAGATAGATAGATAGATGATAGATAGATAGATAGATAGATAGATAGATAGATAGATAGATAGATAGATAGATAGATAGATATGGATGTACGGACGGATAGATATACATGTATTAGATATATTGATATAAATTGCAAAAGTTTAAGCATCGATGCTACTTAATGTAATCAACATTTAGAATTATTCATTGATATACAAAGGTTTTTTTATCATCCTCATAATTACATCATCATACTTATGCATACTTTTGATACAGGAAATTATATAATATATGTGTTCGTTCTTATTTGAGTAATACAACAAAAACGATGTTTATATAATATTATTTATCAGGACATTCTTCTATATTTGATTTTATTTGTTTTTTTAACTAGTATTCATTCATTAGATTTTAATGCAAAATCATTTCAGATTATTCTTCCTATGGTGTTTACAGATCTAGATATAGATTCTATACCTGTACTAAAAATGTGAGCCAGGTTGAAGCAATGGAAATAACTATTTATTCTGGACAAATCAGGAACATAACCCTCATAATTAAAGGTAAGGTTTATCTACAGCTCCCATTGCATTAATATACTTGAAAGAATATGGGTATATGTATGTGTTTGAGTGAGCGTATGTGTACGGGTGCATTTTTTTGCGTGCACGTGTGTTTACACTTGTCATTTATCACATTATATCTATTTTCAACAAATATGATTATTACTGTTCTTTTTGGTTTTTATAATTAAAATCATTTATTATTTATTATAATTTCAATATTAAGTGCTATTGATGACTGCGGAAGCCTTTTAATGTATTAAAAATTGTGCTTATTCGTTGCAATTTTACTGCAATTTTGATATATGTACATTGATATTGTGTAAACAGACATTATTATACATGCATGTATAGCAAGTAAATGTAAATTATTCTAAACAACTAACGGATCAAAAACATCATTTACACTATGAACTTTGTGATGTAATGAATTTGTTGTCGAACTATGATTACACTTATTATTTACACCTATCTGATCTGATTTTAGGAGTCATACTTTATCAATGTCGAAATAGTACCTATGTGCACGAAACAAACGATCAAATACGGAAATTGATGTCAACTTTAAATGGTACGTATTGGTATTTCCTTTTACAACACTAATGTCCTTTTGTAATTACACGTATTGGAGCAAGGAACTTTTTTTTTTAAATTACGCACTTTGATTTTTTTTCTCAAAGTGCGTTAAAGGAACCAAGTCAACGCACTTTCAAAAAAAAAACCAGGGTATACCAACATTTTCATTATCGAAATCACAATATATATATATATTTATTTATTTATTTTTATGTCAATGCAATTACTGTTGGTAAATTGTTGTGTTTGTTGTTCTTGTTGTACTTTTTCTTTGTATAGGTGAAAACAAATGTGGATGGTCTTCTAAAGACGTTCTTCCCTGGACTACCACTCTTTTTTCCTCAGTTTTATCTTTGTCCCTGACAGTCATCTATGTCATTAAAATTCGGTTTTGGCAAAAGTTAAAGGGTATATTGTTATGTTCTTATATTATGTTTCATAATAAACCTATTTAAATTGTTTTCTTATTACAATAAAAAAAGTAAATTTCTTTTCTTAAATAACCCTCACCATCCAAGGAAACCAAATAATCAGGACGTTTTATGATAAAATGAACGTTGAAATTTAGATTGTTACTGCATGAGTTGGTTTAAAATACGTAAGTTTATTTTTGCGCAAATCACAGTTGTAAAAGATTTTGTTCCGCTTAAATTCACCCACACCGCTGTGATTGTCAAAGAGAAGATACATTTGTACCAACAGTTTTGAAATGACGCCGTTTTTAATTCTCCAGACAAAATAAAATTGCGAAAAAAAACTATTGCGAAAAGTTCTATAAATACAATCTTACCATGTTAATGTTTCTCATTTTATTAGTTCATTTTTACTTGATATGTGAAATTATTATATAATTGGGCTGGGTTTTTTTTTTACAGAAACACATTCGAAGACAATAAGGTAATTCTTTTAATTTTTTTTTAAAATGTGCATGCATAACCATGATATATAAATTGATAAATTTAAATCTGTTTTTACAGCACAGTTACCTCTTGTCATCAAGGCTGTTCTAAAGTACGTAGTAATGTAACGGACAATAATTATGAGACTCCTCATTATTACACGGAGATACAGGTGTAGCTGTATGGCGGGTCCAACTTAAATATCATCGGCAAATTGTATCAGTAGGATTGGATCAAGATTAAAGAGAATTAAGAGTAATATGTATGAAGTCTTTTAATGAAACATATATTATGTATTAACATTCTCTGGTTTCACCCTGTTAATTGGATTGTTATTTTATTTATTGGATTGTCATATTGGTTTTTTAACTTTTTTTGCACTGATTTGTATAGAACATTTGTCGTTATTTGTATATATATGTAGTTTCCTTTTTTCCTCCCGGTATTACCGTATTCACAGCTGGATTGCACTGTGCTTATGGCCTACGCTGTGCTTGTGTAAATACTCAGATAATATTTTCTGTCCTTATATTGTTGTCTATACCATTTCACAGCGTAACATTTTTTATTGTTATCTTATACGATAATCATAGAATATACGTTTATAGTCTAAAATTTCCGTTTCCGTCACATTTTCACTATTTTTAACGAAAATACACATATTTGTTAACGATGTGCATTTTAAATAGATGAAAGAAAGAAAATCCAATTTTTGCGTTGACATCACATCTATTTCTTCCCGGAGAAATTCACACGAACGTAAACAAGTTTTATAGGGAAATTAATATTTATAAAGGGAGATGTTGAGATCTTTTCTTCATTCAGAAATACTCGGTACACCCTGCACTATCATCCATGTATTTTCCTGTCGCTCTGTGGGAAAGAACTATAGGTGTCGTTTGCTGTGTTTCAAATTAATTCAGACGGACCATTTGAGATATATATCATTACTGTACAAGTAATACAAAGCCAAGAGAGGTTTCAGACTCCGCTATTTGTGCCTTTAGTTCAGCACAATTGCTGGAAAGTAGAGGTCACACAAATTAGGTCCGGGAGCTAAGGCTAAGCACCGAGAATAAAAAGGAAAATTAATATTTCATTCAGTCATAATTGTGATCAAAGAGAAGTGATTCTAGTTTATTATAACAATAAATTTAATGAAGACAACGCGAAAACTTAATATTACTCGTATTTAGAGCCTACAAAACACATTACAATAGACGCCTGTTACTCTGTCACAATGTTTACCATTCCTGCCGTCTAGTATTGAATAATAATCATTAAACCCTGAGATGTTTATGAATATCGATTGGTTTGGTTTGAACATATTTTATGAGCACACCTGAGCTGAAAGCTCAAGTGAGTTTTTCTGATCTCTTTTTGTCCGGCGTCCGTCCGTCTGTCTGTCCGTCCGTCTATCTGTCTGTAAACTTTTTACATTTTCGACTTCTCCAGAACCACCAGTCCAATTTCAACGAAACTTGGCACAAAGCGTCATTTGGTAAAGGGGATTTAAGTTTGCGAAAATAAAGAGCCACACTTTTTTTCAAGGGGAGATAATTAGGATTTATTGAAAATTGGCTGATATTTTAAAAAAATCTTTCTCAAAAACCATTTGGGCAGAAAAGCTGAAACTTGTGTGGAAGCATCCTCAGATAGTGTAAATTTAAGTTTGTTTAAATCATGGTCTCGCGGGGTAAGGTGGAGCCACTATGGGGGTCGAAGGTTTACATAAAATATATAGAGTTAATCATTAAAAATCTTCTCAGAAATCAAGCAGTCAGGAAAGCCGAAACTTGTGTGGAAGCATCCTCATATTGTGTAAATTTTAAGTAGTAAAAATCATGACCCAAGGGGTAGGGTGGTGCCACAATGGAGGGTCGAAGTTTTACATAGGAATATATAGAGTAAATCTTTAAAAATCTTCTTCTCAGAAACTAAATCAGGAAAGCTGAAACTTGTGTGGAAGCATCCTCAGATTCTGTAGATTCAATTTTTTTTTCAAATCATGACTCCCGAGGGTAGGGTGGAGCCACAATGGGGGACCTAAGTTTTACATAGAGTTAATCTTTAAAATCTTCTTCTCAGAAACTAATCAGCCAGGAAAGCTGAAACTTGTGTGGAAGCATCCTCAGGTAGAGTAGATTCAAGTTTGTTCAAATCATGAACCCCTGGGGTAGGATGGGGTCACAACATGGGGGGGGGCAAAAATACACATAGGAATATAGATAGAACATTTTTTAAACATCTTTTCTAAACTACTTGCCTAGAAAAGCTGTAACTTTACTGGAAGCAACTTCAGATAATGTAGATTCAATTTCTTTCAAATCAAAATCTTGAGCAGTAGGGTGGGGCCACATTGTGATTCCAATTTTATATTTGCTTTATGTTTAATGTAGGTTTATATCCCTTATATAAACAATTGTTTAGGATCTTTTTTGAGAACTGCAATGCCCAACAGGTGATAAATGTATAAAATCATCCTAATAGAAAAGGGACTTGATTATAAACATAAGAATATCGGTAAAAACTTTTATTTATTGGACTTTTATTTATACAGGGTCTACATGTAAACTACATTGTCCAGATATTTTCCATATGACTCCGTTAAGCTGATTTTATCATACCTATTGTTGCTCAGGTGAGCATTGTGACCCATGGACCTCTTGTTGTATTTATAATATACAGTGCGTTTTAACACAAGTTATAGCAACTTACTAATTTTATACCCTATATCAATATCTATTGATTTAAGAAAATGTTCTTCATAAATATTTAAATAGAATATTATATGAATCAATAATTTTGAAAATGGTAATCACAGAAGAAGACAAACTTATCAATTTAGAAAAGTTCGCGTGCAAAGAATAAATGTATGTTTTAAATAAAGTAAATGTGTAACTGTAAGAATTTCAATGGTACACATTCCACATACTGTAGGTTGAAATCAATAAAATAAATGTATGTCATATACAATGATACTCAGATTGTGCTGACTTAGTTGCATTACTTATTCAGATTTATCAATTGGTCAATATGTTTGATGTTATGATTTTAAAATGATTTTCATAGTATCAATTAATGAAGTATTATTCCAGGAAACTCAGAAATAAAGTTTAAACGTTTAAGAAATGTCGAAAGTCCAAAGATCCTTTGCACTTTCAATTATGAATCATTGCCAAAAGTGTTAAGCAGTATGTATAATTGTTTTGCAATGCTTATATTGCAATGTCGATATTGTATTTGTGCTTGTATGATTGAAAAATTGTTTTATGCATATCATCAATAAAAGACAATTCCTACTCTATTATGTGTCTTGAAATTCATCATATCTACCGAAGGACTTTTAGACTCCTAAATTGGAAATTATTCTGTTTTTTTCCTTCGTTATGTCTTTAAGGATTTTGTTGCATTTGATTACATGTTGTGTATCATTTTAAAAGTTATTCATTTTAAATAAATGAGTTTTGTGGAACTTGATATAATTATTAAAGTGATTCTTTTAAAATACGTAGTGTTTATTTTTAAGAAATTATTATTTCATATGCAGATAACTGTCGAGTAATTTTGACAGGTTGTGCATAAATAATAAATTTGTATCATAAAATTTGAAATTGAGTTTAGTAGAGCTGGGGTTTTT
Organism: Magallana gigas; assembly: GCF_963853765.1. NCBI lineage: Eukaryota > Metazoa > Mollusca > Bivalvia > Ostreida > Ostreidae > Magallana > Magallana gigas. The sequence continues at coordinate 9,402,047 of NC_088855.1, forward strand.
TAAGACTAATTTACATTTTAAAAATAGTTATCATACTATTGAACTGTTAAGTTAATTTTATAAATAACATATAGGGGGAAAGGGATCAGGTACGAGGGGAGTACAAATTTCCTATAGTGAAGTAAGAAATAAGGAAATGTTGTAGATTGTCCTAAGTATAACATTTAGTGGAAATGAATTTGTTTGTTGAAGATATTACAAAACGCTAAACGATGAAGAATTTTACCATTATCAAGTAGTTACAGCTGGCGACGGCTTATTAAAGGAAGCTAGTGGAGTCAAATTTGAATGGCATGTGATTTTACATATCGTCACGCGTACGGATATTTTTTTCCCAAATTGCAATATGCGCAATGCATTTGCAACAAATCAATTTTGATAAACCTATAGAAATAAAAATAAACTTAAGTGTAATTTGGTCTATCAAACAAATTTTTACATAGTTGTTAAATTAGTCACACCCCCCCCCCAAAAAAAAAATTGCTTCACCCTAAATTGTTATTGGTTTCTAGGCTTAAGGAGGCTGGGGGGTCAAAATATAATATAATATAAAACCATCAGATTTATTTGAAAATTTTACATGTGATTTCTGAAGCTATCAACTACTATTTGATAAAGAAAAATTTCATATATTTTAATATGAAATTTCATCATTTTCTATTATTTTTATATGGAGCTCTTCTTTTAAAGGAGATCAATATTGTCTAAAATGGCAGCCACCCCTTAGCCCCCTTAACTTGAAATTATAAGATAATAAGAAGACCACACAGATCTTAAGGTTTCTCTTAGATTATGTCGTGCGAATAGATATTGTCTGCATTTAAAGAGGTTTGCTCCTGTCTTTTTGGGTAACTTTTTTTATGTCACCTTTTATCTAAAATTTTGCATCATATATTAATTCTTTTTGTATATTCATATTTTACAATTCCAAAAATCAATATTGAATAAAATTGTTAAAAGAAAATTATATTTGTACAGAGTTTAGTAAGGGACTATATTTTGTGCCGAAAGGTTTCAAGAGGAAAATGAACAATTTTTATAACTGAATAGTTTTAGAGTAATGTTATTTTAGGCCCCAAAATTTGAGCGCAAACTAAACTTCTAGATAGTTTGTGTATTATAATATATTCATGTTGTTCTGAAAAACATTTTTGAACAATATTTTGATATTTCTATCGATCTATTTTGGCATTTTAGCTGATATTTCATAGAAGTCCACACAAAAATAACTCCAATTCTTGCCTAAAATTAGGTTGTTTTATGTCACATCTCAATTTTTTGAGATGTGACCCTTACTTTTTTTTTTTTACTTTTATACGAGACATTAACTTTATTTCTATTTGTATGTTGAGTTTTGGAAAAATGATAATACTATTATTTTTTGAAATTGCGTTATAATTTGATTACTCCAAAATATTGTAACTATCTTAACATTTGCTGTTGGATTCATTATAAACTGTCATCAGCCAATAGTAAAACAAGTTTTTTTTAACTTTGACCTGGATATTACTTTTATAGTCACTACATATGTTCAACTTCATATTGAAATCTTAACTAAATAATACTTCAAACTATGAATATTTGTTTGATTTCTTCAAATAATCAATTTCCATTCCTAATTTAAGCTTTAATTTCAGGAAATCTATCATTTCTGTTTGGGGCCCCATATTTCCAAAAAAAAAATGGCATGTGACATAGGTCACAAATAAAATAAATGAACATCTCAAGTCCCCATCTTTATATCCAAGATGTTTTTGATGATTGACATTTCTAGTATTTCAAGTGTCAACCTCCTTGATATATCCATTATCATCAGCAGTTACTTTTACATTATATCTTATTCTAAATAAAACAACACGTTATCCTCTTTTAAAACTTAATTAACTAAATTAAATAACAGGCAATATGTCTCTCTAGATTATCGTCAGCAGCAGTTGTTTGAAACTGTTTAAAACAACGTGTGTGCTTTCACAAATGTTTATACGACTGATAAATATTTATTCTCTGGCTGATACTGAGGTGGACTAGATATCACCATCAGGACTGGGTTCATGTTTATCTATAAAAATTCATTAACTGGTTGTTAATAAAATATACACACATTTTATATGTTGTATGTTTATGTAACTTTTCAATATAGGTATTTTTCCCTAATTATCCAAAAATTAAATCAAAATATATGTGAGAAATTTCTACATCAATTAATGGGAATTTTGATTAATCAATATTTTATGGTATTATTAACCTATTCTCAGATTTTTCAAACATTTATCTAAAAGTTTATTGTTTATGGCCTAAAATCAAGAAGTGGAGCGGAAATCGATATGCTTTTTGTAAAGACAGAAACCAATACCGGCCCTATAGTTAAATTCTTTTGTTATTCTCGATAAATCCTTTGGCAACGTTTGGCATACCATATATTTTAAACTTATCAATTATAATATAATAAGATTATATAAAGAAAAGTCTTTAAAAAAATTTCTCAGAACCTAATCAGCCAGGAAAGCTAAAAACTTATGTGGAAGCATCCTCACGTAGGATAGATTCAAGTTTGTTCAAACCATGACCCCGATGGTAGAGTGGAACCACAATGGGGGGGGGGGTCAAATTTTTACATGGAAATATATAAAGAAAAGTCTTTAAAAGTCTTCTCAGAAATTATCAACTGGGAGTATCAACTTTTTAAGCAACAAAGCAACAAGCGGTTGTTACGTGTTACTTATCTTTCAACTTCTTTATGACTAATACCAATTGTAGATTTCTTCTCTTTTATGTTTGACGGAAGGAAATAACGAAACATATCAATTCATTTCACTTTATCAAATTATTGCAACGCCCATTTATGACGTATTTGAGGATTTTAGGGGCCAAAGTACTTAAAGCTGACATGAATTCATAAAAGCATTTGGTCGCCATATTAGTTTCGATCGATCCTCTACTGCCACTGGGGTATATATACCGGTTGAGAAAGTTACGGTCGGTTGCTTTCCGATCGAGGCATTCACGTTGCACGGACTTCTAAATGCATTAACTACACATTGTAGTAAAATGTAGTAATAGAGAATAAAGAAAACAACAATCAATGAAATACAAAATATATTTATTCTTTGAAAAGATGTCCAATGTACCCGCATTATTTTGCACAGACTGTGCTGCCTTACTTCGCATGCACATCGAACAAGTGTGTCGTTCATACAGAGTGCATGACGCTTCTTAAAAACCCCAGCGGTACTACATCAAACACAGTAGCTAAATGATAGTAAATCCAAGAAAATAACAACGTTTCCATCCCTTCCTACAAAAACGCTTCGTTTCTAAATTCCATGCGATAATTGACATTGCTCGATCTGCGACAGTGTGTGGTTTGCGCATGTTCGATGTTAAAACATACATAGGAAAACGTTCTACAATTATCGAGGAATTTTCGAAGTAGAAATAAATGTGACAATACAAAAATTAGTTTTTGTCTGTTGTTGCAACAAATAACATTCTTAAAAGAGATCCCTTCTGAGGATTATTTTCGATCCGCGCCTGACCTAGTAATAACATCAATAGTGAAACAGACTATACTATTTTATGCAGAATGTTCTTTGAAAATGGCTCGATATACTAAGTTTTTATGCAAAACAGGCACCCATTATTTTTGGTATTGCACAATACAAGCATCAAACATGGCTATGATTTTATTAAGCAACCCAATGTTTATATTTTCAATCACTCTACCCGTGTTTGAACACGAACGATAACACTGTTCTGAATATTATCGTTTATTATAAATAACTGTTAGATGGTGGAATAAGACATACATCTTAAAAGCTTTCCACGTTTTAACATAAATCAAAGTAGGATATGATATGAAAAACGTATTTTGAGAATTTTATCCGAACACTTATACATCCGCTCGAAATTTCAGAGGAATTGAACACATCTCGGTGAAGTCTCGTGAACTTTCATTCGAGCATCTCTGGATTTATTACGTACTTAGCAACGATAAAGAAAACATTCCGAACACATTCGCAGGGGTGACTGGGGTATATATACCGGTCGGGAAAGTTACGGTCGGTTGCTTTCCGATCGAGGGATTCAGGTTACACGGACTTCTAAATGCATGAACTACATATTGTAGAGAAATCATTGTAGGAAAGAATAAAGGAAACAGCAATCAATAGAATACAAAATATATTTATTCTTTGAAAGTTATCCGTACTATTTTGCACAAAAAGTACTGCCTTACTTCACATGCACATCGAACACGTGTCTCGTTCATACAGTTCATACAGAGTGCATAACGTCTCATTCTTTGAAAACCCCGGCGGCACTGCATCAAACACAGTAGATGAATGATAGTAAATCGAAGAAAGTAACAACGTAACATCGTTTCCATCGATTTCTAGAAAAAAAATCGTGTTCGTGTGAATGAAATACCTGAATGCGGTGAAGCATTATTAGTGCTTTCGGTCTTATATAAGGGGTGTGTAGCGATGAACAGAACAATAGAAATCGACAACTAATATGGCGGTAGTCGGAGATAAAAGGGAAATAATGCGTATTTATGAATTCATGTCAGCTTTAAGCATTGTAGAAGAGAAAATGTTTGCATAGATGATTCTAATCAGAACACCAATGTATGTCCCCATTAAGGATCTAGAGGGATGGCCCCTAATCTAAAAAATGAAAAATAATTTTAGATAGGTGTAAGAACAAAAAATATTAGTATTCGTGAGACCTTTCGAATGAACTCAAGAAAAAGGAGTTAGTCCCTTAAATTAGGGGCCAAGACATTAATAAAGTCTCTTACACATACCTTAAAAACGATCAATGCATTTTGTAATGCATTATAGAAGCAAAGTTATTGATCGTAATAATATCAGTTTGTAAAACTTATTGCCACACCCACTGATGACGTACATAGGGATTTTAGGGGACTAAAATCTTAAATATTTATGGGCTGTTTGTGAACAAGAAAAACATTTTGTTAAGCATTTTAAAGGATATTGACAATCGTATACATTATCTAAAAGGGAGGGGGTTGAGGAGAAATTTTGAAATTTCAATGGTATTTTAATCGTTTCGTTTTGAACGGATGACCTACTCGTTATTTGTAACGAGATTGTATCTAGTTATTATTACTCTGATAACAGTAACTTGATCCAAAGGGTCGGATCACGTCGAGTTTCCAGGCGCGGATCATCAGATCTGATGATCCGCGCCTTGCAACGAGACGTGATCCGGGTCTATGGATCAAGTTACTGTTATAATGATAAATTTATTATATACAATTGTCCATTTAAACGTTTTAATTACCAATCTCTTTAAAACCAACTGTTGGACGTTTACTTATGTAACAAAGCTATTTAAAACGAACTCTTTTGAAAACGCGCTAAAATACAGACGTTATTTCATGCGTACTACGTCATCAGTTTGAGAAAGTGGTGATACAAAAAATTGGAAAAACCACAGGGCGGAGGCATGTAAGGATGTTGCGGGCTAGCCGACAGGCTTCAAAACACCTCCAGAATTGATCAATAAAAACACCAAAAGTAACTTTCTCACAATTTATATAACACGAAATTTGAAAACAAATTCATGGGCTGATAGTCGTCAGGACACTGGTACACCAAACTTCACAGGTCACTCCATTCCTGTACACTAATCATTACTCGGTATTCGGGACCTGCGTACACAGAACATACACATTAAGTTACACCTACACATAAAGTTCGATACAAGTAATGACCCACCAGACACACCGTACATAACAGTGAGACAACATGGTACACGTGGCAGTGCAGCATTACATTTACTTGCATTTCACGATATCTAATAATAAACCAACTTACTTTACACGTAACTTAAATACTGTGACGACATTTACTTGCCAATTACACTGTTAGAGTCACTAAACACGACATATATATTTACTACTCAAATTACGGCAGCCCTATGATTATACTATACTCACGACAATAGATAACTAAAGAAATAATGAACTATATAACGATCATAACAAACTAATAACTTACTAAAGGGACATTCAAACAAAACAAATTACAAATAAACCCGGTGAAACAACAAAGTTATCCCAGGACCATTTAATAAACAAATAGAATGAGAATGAATAAGTAAATTGGTTTACTCACCTCAGAAGTCGTGTCTGTATTTATAAAATTAGACAATTAAACTACAGAAACTGATAATATCAGGAAGATCGTGCAGGTGATTTACACTGTCCAAAGAGGGCCAAGAACCTAAACTTATGTGGATATATACAGGTGTCGAGGGGTATCAGAAAGGGTAATAGAATTCGAGGTCCAGTACAGGATAACTAAAAATAAAAGACTAATTAAAACAGCATCGTAAATGTAACAACGGAAATGATATCAGTTTGATTGAGAAAAGCAGTAATTGTACTTCCTGTAAGTACTCTCTTAACATATCCTCAGCAAGATAAGGACGAGTATGGATGCATCTAAAAGGTGCACTATGATTAATCAAACCAGTTTAATGATGGATACAACAAATCAGTTTTAAAAAACCATACGTACATGTATAAGATTTATCTGAGTTTCTTTCGATTTCAGGCGATGTTATCATAAATAATTGTGCTCGGCTTCAATCCAGTCTCCATCTTGTCAGTGCCAAAGAAACAACGATTGGTATGACTTAGTTAGATTTATCCTTACACGTATCACTAGATTATATGGTGTGTGACTATCAGTCAATGTATCGTGTCTCAACAGTGTAATGGAAAGAGCGCTGGTATAGTGATAAAGGTTAGCAAACTTTGGGGTTTTTAAATTCTTTTTAATTTCAGATTATAGAAAAATAAGGTGATCCAAAATGAAATGAAACGCTCATACAAATTCACCCAGAAATAAATAATTTTAAAAGAATATGGAATTATATCTCTTTCCAGCAGTATCCAATGATTCCGTAAGGAATATCCAAACCACTGTAGTTTAGAAAATGTCTCGCAGGAGAACATTTACTCGAAATTGGTACATGCAATGTCGTAGTGGTTAAAAGAAACATCCGTGCAAATGTATTTATACAAACATTTACACATGCGTAATCAACTACCACATTCCACACATACATGTACTGCAACAACAATAGCTTGACACGAAAACAACTCGAACCCGACAATCACATTAAAACGCTAAATTTACATTTTCAACTGCGTTTGTCTGTGATAACATTAAGAATCAATTTTGAACCCTAAAATTCAATAACTTCACAAAACATGAGTGACACAAAATGGGCGTGTCGTATAGCATAACCGAAAAACGTATTGGCTGCGCCGCATAGTAATACATGACATGTGCATAAAAAATAGTGGTTTTAAAATAATGCTGTTTTAAAGTGTAAAAATTGTAAATAATGTAAATATAAGTAATAAGGAATCATTCTTTTAATATTAAGAGGTGATAATTTCGGTGGGAGCGTGGTCAAATCTATCATAAAGCCCTTCGGGCTTTATTGGATTTGACCACACCCCAACGTTTAAAAATGATATGGCGACGAAATATTCCATGAATTTGTTTCAGATTTAAAAATACATAATAGCGTTTGAATAATGACGATATTGGCATATTGCTTGATTTATCAGAAATAACGTATCCTTTTTTTAAACGGAGAACACTGTCGTTGTGAAAGTAGTAACGTTGTTCATCTAATATTTTTTTAACAAATATGAACAATTTTTTTTAATGAATCAATGGCATTGGTATTCATAAGGTTCCCTTTTTTTAACTATATACATGTATGATATTAGTCAAATTTGGGCTTCAAAATTCGCTATTTTTAAAATAATTCAGGTACATTAATTTGTTGTGTTATTTTATAAAAGGGTTGACATGAAAACTATTTTTCACATATTTATTTGATTTATATGCACTCACTGGCAGTATATGACGTCAGAAGTGATGCTTTTTTTTATAATTCAATCAAAATCAATCAAAAATTGACAATTTCATACCTTTTTTCGAATGGGAAATATAGAGCGACTCTTTGAACAAGAACAAACTTTTTGTCACTTATAAGTATTGGAGAGATACATCTTTGGTGAAAATATTTTGTTTGTTTAAGCAGTAGCTCGATGTTTCCTTAAAGAAAAACTGCCTCAAAACAAGCCGTTTTATGCTAAAAATGAGAAAATGGCGGGGAAAGGTAACCTTTATGATGTTATATTTTTCAATTGTGAGTACTAAAATCAAAATTAAAATTATGAAAAGACTTCAAATGTATATTTGTACAAATAAAACAAAGAATTACAGTAAAATGACAATGTTCATTTTAGGGGGCCATTTTAGGCTCAAACCATTATATAGTCCAAAGGATTAACATTTGTGGAATATTTTTCTTCAATTAATTTGTTGCCGAGTAAAGAAAATGCCTGGCATTCCATAACATAGTGGTAGTCGTCACCCAAAGTGTTTTAAACTTTTTATTACATAATGAACAAATTCTATGACATCTTTTTATGTTATTCCATCTTCCAGTTTCAATAAGTAATTTATGATTACAGGTTCTAAATTTTGTAAATATGAATCTTAAATCATTTGGAAGTTTTTTAAGATAAGTTTCTTGTCCAAAGCTTTTCTTGAAGATTCTGTAATTCAAACATTTGGGTGCATTTTCTACATTCCTGAACCAATCTTGTAAAAACTGATTTATGAGCGTCTCTTTTACAATAGATTTTAGCCAGTTGATACTACAAAAACTTTGATTAATCCAGACATAGGAAAGACCACATGAGTTAAGAATATCTCTAACATATTTCAACCATGGTTGCATAAACGAACCCTAAAAAAAACATCGGTCAGATACTTGTTTTTTTTATGTAGCAGGTATAATTCTGTGGAGCGTATCAAGAACATGTTAAAAAAGAATTTAATACAATCGAAGAATTAATAGATATAACATATGGCATACGTGAGTCTTTACTTAAACAGCTGTTAAACATTTCTCAAAGATGCTAGTATCTTCACAAATAAATAGGATTAACCCAATAGTTATGAAAGGAGGCCTTTTCGTTCTATAACGAGTGGGAGATAATCATGTTGTGATTGTTATTAAGGTCTTCCGTTTCCGACGGAAGACCTTCTTGTTTTCGTTCGGTTTCTTTTTCTTCGCTATTTTTTTTTTCCAACAAATTTTGTTCACGCGATTTCTCAAAAACGACTCAACCGATTTTCATTAAACTTTCAGATATGATAGATACTGATCTAAACTTTATACGTATTTTTTTTTTATCTTGATGACGTCATTTCCGTTTTTGAGATATTGATGTTTTAGCAATTTTCAGAAGGTCGGCTTGTCCTGGGATCTTCTCCTGAAGATATTAGGTTCAAACTTTCAGGGATTGTAGTTGAAAGATTGTAGATGTGTCTTTAGGCATTCATTTTTGTCTGCCTCAAAAGGCGCTGAAGCTCGCCTGTACCGGAAAATTTTAGATTTAAAAAACGTCGTTAGTTTTTCGGGTTTTCTTTGTTTCTCTTTTCTGAAAAATATTTTGTTAAGACATATAATGTAAAAAAGGATTATATTTACAAGATCTTTCATTTGATATCGGGAAAAAGGAGCTTGCCCCTAAAACTAGGGGACCAAAGGGCTCTAAAGTTTTTTTATCTATAGCCCTTTAATGAGGGATATTTTGTGAAATGTTATAGAAGCAAATATGTTTATCTTACAGTTATGTATCCAAGCAATGTAATGATTTTATCATGTGTTACGTAATTAAGGGTTTTTAGGGGCCTAAAGTTCAAAATTTTGATCACCCATATCTCAGAAAGGAAAAATATTTTGAGATGCAGTACAAAAGAAAAACTGTTTAAATGATGTTTTTAACAATATGCAACCTTCAAAATTTCGTTAAACGGCCTCTATAAGGAGATAAGGGATCGGCTCCTAAAACGTACTTTCCCATATATCTCCAGAACGGTAACGAATTTCTAAACATTTGTTGACAAAATGTGTTCAGATTTAAATGTCCTTTTATTCGTTATCAAGATAAAGGGGCTGGCCGCTTAAATAAGGGGATCAAAGGGCTCTAAAGTCTTTCATCTGTAGCCCATTACTGAGGAATATTCTGTTAAGGTTATAAATAAGCAAAAATATTTATCTTACAGTTATGTATCCATGCAAATATAATGATTTCATCGTGTGTTATGTAATTAGGGGTTTTTAGGGGCCAAAAGTCCAAAATTTGATCACCCATTATATCTCAGAGAGAAAAAATATTCCGAAATGCATTACAGAAGAAAAGTTGTTCAAAATGTTGTTCTTAACAATATGCACCCTTCAAAATTTCGTCTAACGGCCCCTATAAGGTGATAAGGGATGTGTTCAAAATTAAATGACCTTTCATTTGATTTCAAGAAAAAGGGGCTGGCCCCTTTAATTAAGGGGCAAAAAAATTCTTAAGTCATTTATTTTTAGCCCTTTGCTGAGAGCTATTTTATGAAAGGTTATTTAAGCTGAATTAGGTATGATACGTTTATATATCTTAACAATATAATGATTTCCTCTTGCGTTACCTAATAAGGGTTTTTAGGGGCCAGAAGTAAGCAGGTTTAATCTTTTCTATCTTAATTGGAAGAAATGCATTTAAAAGTATTTAAAAAAGGAATGTAAGACAACTTTTAAAAAGCGATACAAAAAAAATAGTACTTCACTCTTTTTTCCATATCATGTTTTTTTGTCGAAAATCAAAGTCGATGATGTCATATCTCCTTCTAAAAATCGGACGGAAGATCTCCTCGTTGCTCGCAACGAGTTCGTGTCTAGTTATAAAATTATATTTGTATCAGATCAAACCAGTCGGCAGTGATATAAGTAAAGTTTGACAAATTCGGTGAGATAGCATTTACTCGAAAGATAGTAAATAGACGGTGCATGATCGGATTTTAAAAAGACGAAATAGCATTAATACTACATGCATTATATATAGATCTTTAAACGGAAATAAGAATTATCCTTGTAACGGTATATAACATACAGTAAATACAGTAAATATAAAACTTTAGGATACAGATACTCACTCCCAGTGCGGCAACATTTGAAAAGATCCACATCAATAGGGTATATGATTTCAAATAATAATAATATCGGACGTTCCATACTTAAATTTTATTGATTTACATATACATTGAATACGGATGAATCAAATCGACTGTACAAACAATTTCTACTTTTAAGGTCGACTGCTTCTGAGTCAAGTTTTTTTTCTTAAAAATATTGAAAGGAATAATGTCAACATTATTTGTTATGGGCATTTGAACTAATGTTGTTTGAACTTCCTAAAAGAATGCAATGCTCCTGTTCTTATTCGGAGTCGGAAAAAAGGAATAAAACTCTACTTAAATTATATGCATGATTCGATTTAGCATTAGCTGTAGGAACATATAATCAGATTTCTGCGATTTCCGGGAGATAGCAATAGATTTTAATAAATCTTTGATGACAACAACAGTTCACAATGTTTGAATGCATACAAATTAATCAAACAAAACATACTAGTTATGCAATCGTTTTATGGATGAAAAAATGACAATTTAACAAACCGTCAACCATCTCCAAAATCCATAAGTAGAGCAACATGGACTCCCAAAAAGATAGCGGTAGGAAATTCATCAAAGTACTGAGAGTACTCGAACAGAAAATTTTATTTTACTTAATTACCGGCATAGTTTAATAAATATCAAGAAAATTTATACTTGAATAATTTCGCTGAGCATTGACAACTTCGAAGGGAGTAAAGCTCGCCTGGATAGAATTATAAATGTGTTTGTGTCTACTGAATTTAATTGAATATCGGTATTTGACTATATATGTACGTATGCTTAAAAATTGATCTCCAAGGCTGTTTACTCATCTCCAAAAAAAACACATGCATCGAAATCATAAAAATACTCGTATTTTTACTAAAGTGGAACGATCAGACAATTTACATTGTGATTTTATTCTCATTAAAAAACTAGCCTCAATCGCAAACCAAAACGAAAGATATTATACATGAATTTAGTATAATTCAGGGCAGTGTATAGGACTTTTGGGGTTATTATTTCCCGGTCTCAAATTTGGGCTGTAGGGTACCCACGACTGGCTCCCAGGGGTTAGTACTCATTTGATGGTACCCCTACAGCCCAAATTTGAGACCGGGAAATAATAGCCCCATATGCCCTCTACACTACCCAATTATTCGTTTGTTGCACACTTCAAAGACAAAAGAGATAATGGCCCGCCTTTCACCCCTATATCATTGTGAAATGCTAAAATATGACAAAGTTCAGGTGAGCTAACTGAACCCTTGTAAGGGTCATATGTGCACTCTAACGCTTATTATGAAACATGGCTGAAACAAAATAATCCCAAGTTCATCTGAGGTTTTTTGCCGTATTTGACTGCGACAGATAATAATTTTTTATGAGAATATAAAATCACAATATGCTAGGCGGTTTTTTTTCCTCATATTCGTATTAATAAGATGTCTTATTAAATTTTAGATTGATATTGTTTCCGGGGGCGGGTGAAAAGGCCCGCAGATAAATTTTTAAGGACGCACATGTTTAACTTCGATATCGATGTAAACAAATTATCTTGCCACACTTAATTGGCTAAATGTTTTTATTGCATGCGTCTTGTGTTGTGTTTGTTAGATTTTTTGTTTGTTATGGGGTGGGGGGGGGCTACTTTAATGTATAGTAAGTATTGTATGTTTTATCAAATTTTTTTTCCCAAACGTTCGCTTTTAATTAACAACGTTTATATGTGTTTTCGTTAGAGTATACAGCGAATATCGTTGTGTGCCTTTTAATTTACTTTCATCATAAATTCATCATGTCTTATATATCTTTATACTTCTGCATATCACTTTATTCGATGAATATAGTTTTTCTATATGTATCAATAAGACTACACTTAGGATAACATTGTTTTCATAACTTATGACCCGAAAAGACATATTTCATTTCTATTCAACAAAGACGCATTCATAACTTTGATCCAGGCGAGCTTTACTGCCTCCGAGGTCGTCAATCCTCGTACAAATTATTGAGCATTAATTATCTTGATATTAATTAAAATATGCCGATAATAACGTAAATTATAATTTTTTGTTCGAGTACTCTCAGTACTTTGATGAATTTCCTTATTGGCTGCTAGCTTCTACGGGCTTAGTGGCTGCTGTTAGTGGTTGCTAGCTTCAGCCGGGTGGTCACACCCGTCGTACGCCCAAAGTCATATCGGTAAAAATGTCATTATCGACGGGAAAAATGTCGTAATTTGGAAAACTTATCATGATCGAGAAAAACGGAGAAAAATCCGTGGACAATTCGGTATTCAATCAGAGCAAGGCAATCACGAACCTCTGGAAAACCTCACAGGCAGGATCAGGTGCCAAGGAGGAGTGAGTATCCTCTGCTGACCGGTCACATCCGCCGTGTGCTCTTTGTCATAATCGGGGAAAAAACGGAAACGTCCGTAGACAATTAGGTGATTAATTATGGTCCAACAATTAGTATGAAAAACGTCAGTCAGCATGCGACCCAGTCAAAGATTGTATTTGTTGACAAGGCTTGTTATGAATGATGACAGCTGATCTCCATATCTACTTGGGGATTTTTTTGGCCTACATATAACACTAACGAAAAAATATGATTTTCAATTATTTATTATTCAATTTCAACAATTAAGTAACTATTAATATCAAGCATATCCCCTACTTCGAAATCAGGCATGTTATGGTAAATTCTAACAGATATATTTCAGATGTTTCATGACTTATACTGTTTTCATGATTTTTTCCTTCTTTATATTTGACTGCTGAAAATAAAACTTGAAAACAAATTAAGTCTTCGTTTCCTAATTACTAGTGCTCGACATGATTAAGTGAAAAATTCGGTCTGTTCAATGAAAGATTTATATTGATAAGGAAATTCGCATAAAATTTAATCCTGGAAAATCCTGGTTATTTTTACAGAAAGGGAAAAAATAACTATGTAGGAGTTTGGCATGACTTTCAAAAGAAAATATGCATATTTTCTTTATCCTCATAATCATTAAATTTTCAGGTTAGTAAAAATTACGGTTCAATAACCAAATTGCCTTATAATTTTAAATGGTAGAATATTTATGTATCTGACCTTATATTAACAGATGAAAGCGACACAGGCAGTGGGAATTCGAGTCACACAGGCTGCAAGACACTGTTAAATCATGGCTTAGAAAAGACCAAAATGGAGTGTCGTACAGAGGAGGTGATTTATGTAGAAGAACAGGTGTTAATATCGGGTCCTTTCTCCATTGACGGTTTCATTAAAACCTGTTATGTTGTATCTAAAAAAGGAGGATGTACAATGACTCTACCTCAGAACGAGACCCAGGGACGGAGAAATCTTTTTCCCATTGGAAGCATTTGCAATCTACGAGCAGACTGTGTTTTGAACACCTCGCTATTAAAGATCCCAGATGTTCTGAATGATAGCATTTGCTCTTCACGTGTTTTCAAATTGACTAGTTTTACATACACATGCATACAGAGTAAGTCAAACTGAATTGAAACAAACGATGGAATTATTTTTATATTTTCATATTAAAACTCTAATACTTTGACATTTTGATTCTGCATTCCAGAAAAACGTATATATTTATTGAAGGAAGACACGAGTTTTTCGGAGAGAACAAGAGACGTGCATCTTGTAACAGACAGTTTCGGTGGCAACTTTAATTGTGACGTAGCTGGTCCTTTAAGCTATATGTACTTGTTAGAACTAAAAGAGGCCACATTGTATGTCTCAAGAGATGGCCAACAATTATACAGTAAGATTACGTTTTTCAAACCAGGCTTGAAATTAATGTAGTAGATTACTGATGCCGTCTACAGTCGCCCTCCCCTTCCTTTCCAAAAATAATTTGCACCATGAAACATCGATTTGTTTTCTTGTTCCGAAGTGCTTTAACTTTCGTGAAATCAGTGTTCGGTATTTGATAAGCAATAATAACTCATACTTTTTACCAACTTTTAAAATATTTCATCAGCGGTAAGCTGTTAGTAAATTTATCTGGATAAGCTTAGAGATGTATATATAGTATTATTAATTGATAGTATAATTGGCGTTTGACGTCAAATCCTTCCGCATAATAATGCAAGCAGTTTAAACATCTACTTTTAATTATATTAAAGGGACATGGTCACGATTTTGGTCAAAAATTATTTTTTCGATTTTAATGTTTACAATGCTTAAGTAAGGCATTTTTCATAGGCAACCAAAATTTTAATGTCATTTGTTGAGTTAAAAGTGAGTTATGGAGCGTACAATTCTTCGCTATTTAAACAAAAAAATGAATGTGGTAAAAGTTAGGAATGTTATTTTTGCTTAAAATGAATACGAATATAGATAATTCAGCTTGGAAAAGATTTTTACTAGTATATTGAACATATGTAAACAAAAACAGGGCACGAGCCTTGTTTACATGACAAAGAATTGTGAACAATGTATCTTGCTTATAACTCATCGACTGGCACCCCATTTGATCATTAGAAATGCATTCCTAAAGCATTGTAAATAATAACAAGTATTCCTTTTAAAGGAATGATCGGTAATAATGATATATAGATAGCTAAAAGCAATCAACATGATCAGTTTGATGCAAAATAATTTTTAAAAAGTACTCTATTTTTACAAAATATAGAATATTTTGAATATGTACACCATAATTTCATCATTATAAACCGTCAACAAATTTAATTTTGAAATAAATTTGAGGAGAGCCGTTTGTAAACTCCTTGTCTAGTTTTATATTTTTAACGTAATTATTAAATGTTTTAAAATATATCTTCTTCTTCTTCTTCTTCTTCTTCAGAATACTAGGTATAGGGCTCTTCAAAGAGCAAAAATAACACGTATACCAAGAAAGAGTTATATTAAAATAATTTAATGCAACTGAAAAAAATTGAATGGCATCATAACTTGCTATTGAGGTCGCATTATAACGTAGCCTTGTTTATAAATCAACCTAGCTACTATTATGCAACATCAACAGATCGAAGTCAGTTCATGGAGCATCTTCTTTTGATCTTGGTCAGTTCAACGAGGTCAACTGCATTACTGAATGAATCGTTCGATCGAATTTCTTACGCGTGAGACAAAATGTGCATTCTTGAATTAATAGGTCGAACTGTATTTAATGTATGTTTGCATCTCTTAAGGTAAATGGATTGAAATAAAACTGAGTAAAATGTTATAAAAATACCTAACCACAGCTTCAAGTTTTTATAAGAACTACTTATGCAAGCGGAATGTGTGCGCACGTGGAAGCATTTGCCGGATGCCTCATATGGACACAACAGTGATCGGCCGAAGCCGATCACAAAAACAGAAAAATAAAATTTGACCGAAATCGTGACCATGCCCCTTTAATTGTACAGAACGATTATTGACAACACAGCCTCTATAAACAAACGCAGTGAGTTACGATATCATTAGCATAATATATAACGTTTCAGGCAACAACAAAAGAGACATATACGGAAAGGATATCAGTCTAATTGTGAAAAGCAGTAATTGTACTTATTGCATGTACTCTCTTTACATATCCTCGGCAAGACAAGGGCGGATGTGGATACATCTAGAAGGTGATCTATGATAAATCAAACCAGTTTAATGATGAATACAGAGAAATAGTTTTAAAAAAACACGTATACGATATGATCTGATATTCTTTCGATTTCAGGCGATGATGTCTTTATTAATTGTGTTCGGCTTCAATCCAATCTCCATCTTGTCAGCACCAAGGAAACAACGATTGGTATGACTCAGATTTATTCATACACGTATCACTATGTCCACTGGTGTGTGACTGCCAGTCAATGTGTCGTGTCTCAATAGTGTAGTGATAGGAGCGCTGACACAATGATGAAGGTTGGCAAAAGTTGGGAGGAGGGGTATTTTATTTTTAATTTCAGCTGTATCCAATGATTCCGTAAGGAATATCAATATACCACTGCGGTTTATTTATTTAGAATATCCCTTGCAGGAGAACATTTACTCGTAATTGGTACATGAAATGTTGTAGAAGTTAAACGAAACCTTCGTGCAAAGGTATTTTTACTAACATTTACACATGCGTAATCAGCAACCACACGCCACACCTACTGAAACAGCAATAACTAGGCAAGCACTTGACAAGAAAACAACTCGAATCCGACAATCACATTAAAACGTTATATTTACATTTTCAACTGGGATTGTCTGTAATAACATTACGAATCAATTAATTTTGAACCCTAAAACCCAATAATTTCATAAAACATGATTGACACAAAATAGGCGTTTTTATATCATAACCGAAAAACATATTGGCTGCACCGCGTAGAATACATGGCATGTGCTACAAAAAAAATGGTGGTTATAAAATAATGCTGTTTTAAAGTGAACAAATTGTAAATAATATAAATATAGGTTATAAGAAATCATTCTTTGAATATCATGAGGTGATAATTTCGGTCGGAGCGTGGTCAAATCTATCATAAAATACTTCGGGCTTTATTGGATTTGACCACATCCCGACCGAAATTATCACCTCGTAATACTCAAAGAATGATTCCTTATTCCTTAAAAACAACCATGAACAATCAATACTACACATAAATGACCATGCACGAATGAATGAATGTCATTGAATGAATGAATGAATAAATGAATGAATGAAAAGTTAATACAATACTACTTTTACTACTGAATAAATGTAATACGGATGAATAAAATCAAAACATGTGATAGTCACCCTGTGACATTCATGAAGTAATGTTTTCTAATATCTACATACAATAAATACAAATTATATGGATGATCACATCAGAGTTTTACAATCGAAAATATTTTAAAATGGAAAAGTTATTTCATAAAGAATGTAACAGAAAAACATTACCAAAACCATTCTTATTTTCATAAATTTCTAGTAAAACAACTTTCTACACATCACGATCTCCCTCCATTGAAATATGAAACAAAAAATGATTCATCATATACACGTACAAACAGATATTTAAACAATGATTACAAATAAAACTTATAGTCACATAAAACATTATAATAACATGTAACAATAAAACATATTTCATTTTTGGGGCAATATTTGTTCATTCTTTCGTAATTGCCTTACGGTTTGAATAAATTTAATTAAGCGGCAATTTAGGAAACAAAATTGTTAAAGCTAATACGCATTGTTTCCCTTTCAATTCAGTCAAATAGCTTCGTTACGGTCGCTACAAACCAACTATAAGGGGAGAGCCCTACTGATGGTTCACCACATAAACACCAAGCAAAAAACATTAAAATCCAGGCACCAATATTTTCAACATCATCATTAGATAGAGTGTATGATGTTCTGATATACAAATCGTCTCACGAGTGAAAATTGCTCTAGACTTTAGAACCTGGAGTGTGTATTTTTGAGAAACTGATTAAAATGGTCATACTTTATTACTTTCTTGTATTACCGCTTATTACTATGCTAGACAAAGTGTTGCAGTGGTTATGCACTCAGTGGGAATGGAACACGTGTTCAATATGCAGTTGACGAAGTAGGTCAATCCTTTCTGTGAAAGATGAATCTTGCCAAAGGCAACACCCAGGGTTTTTTTTTTTTATCGCGTATGGTTTATTTGCTTCAATTATCCATTTATAAATACATGCAATTATAGTATATGTATTTAAAACTAGAAGTCAGTGCAACCTTGATTCGACCGATCGTAATTTTTCTGGACCGGTATATCTAACCCAGAAGAGTCAAGCAACGTTTAAAAATGATATGGCGACGAAATATTCCATGAATTTGAGTCAGATTTAAAAATACGTAACAGCGTTTGAATAATGACGATATTGACATATTGCTTGATTTATCAGAAATAACGTATCCTTTTTTTACTTGAGAACAACGTCGTTGAGAAAGTAGTAACGTTGTTCATGTAGTTCTATGTGGTAAACACAGTAAGTTTTAATTACTACAGTACAATCGCGATGTTGGTCTGGCGCAGGTTTTGGATGGAATCCAGAACGAAGTTCTCACATTACCAATTGACTTCGGGACAAATATCACTTAGGAAGGCTGTCCTTCAGCAATGGGAAATACCGTCATTCAACGACAAAGGACGGTTTATGTTTGAACATGCCATTATTAATTATACAGTTTATTCCTCCTGTGTCAAATAGTTCTGATCAGATCCAACTCAAATGTAATTTTGTTATCAAACACCTGTGAATGGTTAAGTTTTTGGCCTATTGTTTGTGTACCCTAGCAGGGAGGCGGTCGGTAACTTGTTTTTTATGTAGCAGGTATAATTCTGTGGAGAGTATCATGAACATGTTAAAAAGAATTTAATAAAATCGAAGAATTCATGGATATAACATATGGCATTCGTGAGTCTTTACTTAAACATTTCTCAAAGATGCTAGTGTCTTCACAAACAGATAGAACTAACCCAAAAGTTATGAAAGGAGGCCTTTTTGTTCTATAACGAGTGGGAGATAATCATATTGTGATTGTTATTATAAAATTGTATTTGTATCAGATCAAACCAGTCAGCAGTGATATGATATATGTAAAGTTTGACAAATTCGATGAGATAGCATTTACTCGAAAGATAGTAAATAGACGGTGCATGATCAGATTTTAAAAAGACGAAATAACATTAATACTACATGCGTTATATATAGAGCTTTAAACAGAAATTAGAATTATCGTTGTAACGGTATATTATATACAGTAAATATAAAACTTTAGTAAACAGATACTCACTCCCAGTGTGGCAACATTTGAAAAAGATCCACATCAATGGGATATATGATTTCAAAAAATAATAATACTGGACGTTCCATACTTAAATTTTATTGATTGACTTATACATTGAATACGGATTCATCAAATAAACCATACAAACAATTTCTACTTTTAAGGTCGACTGCTTCTTCGTCAAATCAAAGTTTTTTTGTTTTTTCTTAAAAATATTGAAAGGAATAATGTCAACATTATTTGTTATGGGCATTTGAACAAATTTTGTTTGAACTTCTTAAAAGAATGCAATGCTGCTGCTCTTATTCGGAGTCGGAAAAATGGAATGAAACTATACTTAGATTATATGCATGATTCGATTTAGCATTAGCTGTATGAACATATAATCAGATTTCAGCGATTTCTAAGAAATTTGGGAGATAGCAATAGATTTTAATAAATCTTTGATGAAAACAACTGAAAATTGTTCACAATGTTTGAATGCATACAAATGAATCAAACAAACCATACTAATTATTCAATCGTTTCATGGATAAAAAAATGACAATTTAACAAACCGTCAACCATCTCCAAAATCCATAAAACGAAACACAAATTCAAAGCAGAGCAACATGGACCCCCCAATAGATAGCAGTAGGATCAGCTGCCTAGGAGGAGTAATCATCCTCTGTTGACCACCAGGCTAAAGCTAGCAGCTACTAACAGCAGCCACAAAGCCCGTAGAAGCTAGCAGCCAATAAGGATATTCATCAAAGTACTGAGAGTACTCGAACCGAAAATTTTATTTTACTTAATTACCGGCATAGTTTAATTAATATCAAGAAAATTTATACTTGAATAATTTTGCTGAGCATTGACAACTTCGAAGGCAGTAAAGCTCGCCTGGATAGAATTATAAATGTGTTTGTGTCTACTGAATTCAATTGAATATC
Source organism: Magallana gigas (assembly GCF_963853765.1). NCBI lineage: Eukaryota > Metazoa > Mollusca > Bivalvia > Ostreida > Ostreidae > Magallana > Magallana gigas. Next base: position 9,422,773 of record NC_088855.1, read on the forward strand.
GGTATTTGATAATATATGTACGTATGCTTAATCAAAGTACCGAAGAACTGATGAGAGTTAATTTTATCGATGTTTATATATTTTAAAATCAATGATATGTTATTTTGCAAGACAAGCACAGGTAGTTTCTAATCTGTATTTGAATTACGCATATTTTTATAATATGCATTTTTGGACCTTTTTCGACACAAGAATGTTGATAAAACCCCATATGAATCATGTAAGTAATATTTAAAGATAGAATAAATTCAATCAAACTATGTATCAGTGATAGAAATATTTCTGGAGAATTTATGGATCCAAGCAATATTGAACTCTCGTCTCGTTCAACCAAACGCTCGGCTATCGCTGTTAATCTCCGACAAGCAAAAGAGACTCTCTGCTTGTCGGAAATTTACGGAGACAGCCGAGCGTCGAGTTGAACGAGACTATGTTGAACTCTGGCGTAAGAATACATACAACCACAAAAAATATCTAAATTGTTCGTACCATTTTAAATCTGACTTTTTCCAGAAAATTGATCTCCGAGACTGTTTACTCCTCTCCAAAAAAAACACATGCATCGAAATCATAAAAATACTCGTATTATTACTAAAGTGGAACGATCAGACAATTTACATTGTGATTTTATTCTCATTAAAAAAAACTAGCCTCAATCGTAAACCGAAACGAAAGATATTATACATGAATTTAGTATAATTCAGGGCAGTGTAAGGGACTTTTGGGGCTATTATTTCCCGGTCTCAAATTTGGGCTGTAGGGTACCACAAAGTGGCTCCCAGGGGTTAGTGCTCATTTGGTGGTACCCCTACAGCCCAAATTTGAGACCGGGAAATAATAGCCCTATATGCCCTCTACACTACCCTATTATTCGTTGTTGCTTTGTTGCACACTTCAAAGATAAAAGAGATAATGGCCCGCCTTTCACCCCTATATCATTGTGAAATGCTAAAATGACAAAGTTCAGGTGAGCTAACTGAACTCTTGTAAGGGTCATATGTGCACTCTAACGCTTATTATGAAACATGGCTGAAACAAAATAATCCCAAGTTCACCTGAGGATTTTTGCCGTATTTGACTGCGACAGATGATAATTTTTTATGAGAATAAAATCACAATATGCTAGGCGTTTTTTCTTTGTCTCATATTCGTATTAATAAGATGTCTTTTTAAATTTTAGATTGATGTTGTTTCGGGTAAATTTTGAAGCACGCACATGTTTAACTTCGATATCGATGTAAACAAATTATCTTGCCACACTTAATTGGCTAGATATTTTTATTGTATGCGTCTTGTGTTGTGTTTGTTAGATTTTTTGTTTGTTGTGGGGGTGGGGGCTACTTAAATGTATAGCAAGTATTGTATGTTTTATCAAAAGTTTTTTTTCCAAACGCTCGCTTTCAATTAACAACGTTTATATGTGTTTTCGTTAGAATATACAGCGAATATCGATGTGTGCGTTTTAATTTACTTTCATCATAAATTCATCATGTATTATATATCATTTTATCTCATACGTGTGGTGTATATTACCTGTGTGATAAACCTTTGCTATATCACACGGGTGATGCTATATCAAATACTTCCGGTCGGAACTACTTTTGAGACAGCCCCTCGCTTCCACGCTTCAGTGACCTATTTTCGAAGATTTGCTAGTACTTTCAATATAACTATATGATATCTACTACAAAAATTAATATAAAATTGATTTTGTCAAAGATTTAAATTACAAATATGAAGGAAAACACATAACTGCGTAGCACAGGCGTTGGAACCGGGGGGCTATTGTGAGTGGGGGGGGGGGGGAGGGGGGGGTAGCCCCCCCCCCTTTTTTGCAAATTTATTCATAACCGTAACCACAAGACCATGTTTTCTTGTTTGTCAAGATTTTTGATAAATTTAGCCCACTTCCAACTTTCAATTTGCTTTGTGAAGTTTATAAAACTACAAATTACGTTAACTATCAAGGAGTTCATCCTGACGACGCGATGAAAACAGAGCGCTCTGGTTGTGTTTATATACAAGAACTTACCGAAATAATGTTTCATGAGACTTTTATTCCACCACCAGTAAGCATCTATTTTCAATTTCGAATCATAAGGCTAGCCTAGTGTTTGTTTTATTAAACATCATGCATCAACAACTGTTCCTCGTTCGAGTCAGTTCAAACTAACGAGCATTCGCAACTTTGTGTATGTCAACAAACTTTATATTCAAGTCTTCTAATCGGAATTTCCATTTAATCAAGTGAATAAGCTCTAAGAAAAATTATCTAGAGCTAAAAAATTATTTTAAGGTTTATTTCAGTGAAACTTTACATTAAGACAGTTAGATTTTTCTCAGGAATGACGTACTAAATTGTATTGTGCAAGGTCACAATAGCCGCATAACACAACGTTGAATCATCTTTTTTAATCTTTGAAAAAAAAAAACCCCAATTTGGGTCACACAAGGGACTGTCTCAAAAGCCTCATAATATAAATCAAATTGTATGAGATAAATAGAACATCTATAATTGTGTGATTTTATATTTGCTTTATCCAACTCGTTGAAATGGTTATATTCGCTCGGCAAGCCTCGCGAATATATACACCATTTCAACTCGTTGGATAAAGCAAATATAAAATCACACAATATAGATATCCTCTATATACGTCTGCATATCACTTTATTCGGTGCATATAGTTTTTTCTATATGTATCAATAAGACTACACTTAGGATAACATTGTTTTCATAACTTATGACCCGAAAAGACATATTTCATTTCTATTCAACAAAGACGCATTCATAACTTTGATCCAGGCGAGCTTTACTGCCTCCGAGGTCGTCAATCCTCGTACAAAAATTATTTAGCATTAGTTATCTTGATATTAATTAAAATATGCCGATAATAACGTAAATTATAATTTTTTGTTCGAGTACTCTCAGTACTTTGATGAATTTCCTTATTGGCTGTTAGTGGTTGCTAGCTTCAGCCTGGTGGTCACACGCGCCGTACGCCCAAAGTCATATCGGTAAAAATGTCATTATAGACGGGGAAAATGTCGTAATTTGGAAAAAATATCATGATCGGGAAAAACGGAGAAAAATCCGTGGACAATTCGGTATTCAATCAGAGCAGGGCAATCACGGACCTCTGGAAAACCTCACAGGCAGGATCAGGTGCTAAGGAGGAGTGAGTATCCTCTGCTGACTGGTCACACCCGCCATGTGCTCTTTGTCATAATCGGGGAAAACACGGAAAAGTCCGTAGACAATTAGGTGATTAATTATGGTCCAACAGTTAGTATGAAAAACGTCAGTCAGCATGCGACCCAGTGAAAGATTGTATTTGTTGACAAGGCTTGCTATGAATGATGACAGCTGATCTCCATATCTACTTGGGGATTTTTTTGGCCTACATATAACACTAACGAAAAAATATGATTTTCAATTATTTATAATTCAATTTCAATTTCAACAATTAAGTAACTATTAATATCAAGCATATCCCCTACTTCGAATTCAGGCATGTTATGGTAAATTCTAACAGATATATTTCAGATGTTTCATGACTTATACTGTTTTCATGATTTTTTCCTTCTTTATATTTGACTGCTGAAAATAAAACTTGAAAACAAATTAAGTCTTCGTTTCCTCAATTACTAGTGCTCGACATGATTAAGTGATAAATCCGGTCTGTCCAATGAAAGTTTCATGTTGATAAGGAAATTCGCATAAAATTTAATCCTGGAAAACCCTGATTATTTTTACAGAAAGGGAAAAAATAACCATGTAGGAGTTTGGCATGACTTTCAAAAGAAAACATGCATATTTTCTTTATACTCATAATCATTAAATTTTCAGGTTAGTGAAAATTACGGTTCAATAACCAAATTGCGTTAAAATTTTAAATAGTAGAATATTTATCTATCTGACCTTATGTTAACAGATGAAAGCGACACAGGCAGTGGGAATTCGAGTCACACAGGCTGCAAGACACTGTTAGATCATAACTTAGAGAAGACCACAATGGAGTGTCGTACAGAGGAGGTGATTTATGTAGAAGAACAGGTGTTAATATCGGGTCCTTTCTCCATTGACGGTTCCTTTAAAACCTGTTATGATGTATCTGAAAAAGGAGGATGTACAATGACTCTACCTCAGAACGAGACCCAGGGACGCGGAAATCTTTTTCCCATTGGAAGCATTTGCAATCTACGAGCAGACTGTGTTTTGAACACCTCGCTATTAAAGATCCCAGATGTTCTGAATGATAGCAATTGCTCTTCACGTGTTTTCAAATTGACTAGTTTTACATAAACATGCATACAGAGTAAGTCAAATTGAATTGAAACAAATGATGAAATTGATTTAATATTTTCATATTAAAACTCTAATACTTTGACATTTTGATTCTCCATTCCAGAAAAACACATATATTTATTGAAGGAAGACACGAGTTTGTCGGAGAGAACAAGAGACGTGCATCTTGTAACAGACAGTTTCGGTGGCAACTTTAATTGTGACGTAGCTGGTCCTTTAAGATATCTGTACTTGTTAGAACTAAAGGAGGCCACATTGTATGTCTCAAGAGATGGCCAACAGTTATACAGTAAGATTACGTTTTTTCAAAGCTTGCAAGCAATTACAGTTTACTGTTACTTTCGACATTCCGTGTGCCCCCCCCCCCCCTTTATCCAAAAGAAACGCTATCAAAGATGGATTTTTCTCCTTGGAAGAGATTTTCAGCTTTGTCGCAAAATATAATGTTCATGAAATCAGAGTTTGATGACCATTGTATGATGAGGAACGAAATCACATGATTTACCATGTCAGTGTTTCATCTTTGTTTAGTGAACATAATTTACATATGTAGAAAATGATTGACAATCTCATTAGAATGAAATGTAGACCCACTTACATACATGGACTTGCAGCACGGGAGCGGATCCAGCTTCCAACTAATTAGTTTAACATTGTATGGGCCATTTGTTCACCGCAGCCTCTCTAATCGCGCGTAGTTGACCCGTTTCTTATATTAAAAGCATCATGTTGCATTTCAGAGAACGACAATAGGGATATATATGGAGAAGATATCGGCTTTTATGTAAACAACAGTAATTGCATTACATGTATGTACTCGCTAAACATATCCTCAGCAAGACAAGGACGGATGTGGCTACATTTAAAAGGTCATTATTGAGAAATCTTTAAAAGAGTAATAAGTATGTCTTGATTAATGGGAAAAAAGTCCCAGAAAACATAAAATTTGATTTGATATTCTTACGATTTCAGGCGATGATATCATAGTTAATTGTACACGAATTCCGTCCAGTATATATCCACTCGTAACCACGGAAAGAACGATGAAGATGACGTTGTCAAACGATGATGTACCTTACACGAAAGGTATGACGTAATATTTATGATAGCTGATAGTACATTTAAAGCAGAGATATAAACACATGACACATAAGATGTGGTTTATTTTCTATTTATTTCATCAAAGTAGGGGAGCTTGAAATTGATTTTTATCCTATCTTTGATATTTTTGTTGTTATTTTCATTTTATTTATCAGGTTCTAATTCTCGTCGTCTGTTCGTTCTGCTGGTGTCTGGTTTGGTTTTGGCCTTAGTTTTAATGGCTGGACTTTACGTCATGCAAAGAAGGTAATTACTTAACAATTCAGGCTTTTATCTGGGTTTTTTTTTTAATTAAGTGCTGTATTTATATTTCAGAATTTCAAAATTCAAAAACGTTATAGGCATCGAAAATACTAGTACTTTAGCAATTACTGTAGCTAGTGCTAAATTAATGAAATATCTATTGTTACTGCAAACCTGTGATTCATATTTCGAACTAATAGGTACTATCATAAATTGCAGAAACTACCTTAAGAAGTTGAATAATTCGGATCAACAAAATGATATAAGAATATCGAGCGAGTTTAGCGTTCACGTGACTGATGCGGCTGAGAATGCCAATATCTACTCGGAAATCTCTCCTGTAAGGAGAAACTAGCTGTCCCTTGGAATTGACTCGCAAATTGAATTTTACCAAACTACAAGAAAAAAAACCCTGATGTTTAACAGGACTTAAGTAGTTTTATTAACAAAACATGTAGTCGAAAGTTATCTAATGAGTTTCGGCTAAAAATTAATTTTGTCATTTTTTAACATTAAAGGTCCAACGTTTGTCAATGTGATTTTTTTAAATTGATTTAACTTCATTTTAGGAAATCAAATAATAATGGAAAATATGTGACAACTTGAGTTAGAGAAGGAAATATCTTAACAATATAAATATCATAATAAACAATTCCAGCATAGAATAGATACCTAACGATTATAGAATTGAACTCTCACTTATACTACTTTAACAGCTCAAGTATATTTTAAGGGGTTTAAAACTCATTAAAATCGTTTTAAAACAAACTATATTTGACTTTGTTGCTAAGAAAATAAAGAAAATCATTTGTGAAATATATTACTAGTACCTACAACCGCAAGTTGTTAAGAAGGCAGATCCAGTAATGTTGATTAATATGTCCAAAAGACAGATTGCTTTGTAAAAACAAATAGAGTGTATTTCACCACCTGTGTAGTTTTCTCTCCTATTTTTTAAGAAAACAAAATGTTTTAATACTTGCATATCTGCTGGCAAAAACGAATCACGATTCAATCTAATCAGTTTTAATCATTTTTTCTGCTAATTATGAATTTATCAAATGCATAATTTTGCGATGATTGCTTTATTAAATGATAACATGTATTTTGATTATTATCGATTACGTGTACAGGGATGTACCGGAGTAAGCGGAATGACGTTAGACTTTCAAAAAGTTGATCCTAATCAATTTTATACAAATGTACGTCTTTCACGAATTTATTCTTTGTTATAATGTCTTCATGACTCTGTACTCAATCATCAACAATTGAAAAATGTAACTTACGCAAGAATGGATGCGAGTTTGTTGGTTTTTTGGGGGGGGGGGGGGGGGGGGGGTTAAATTGTTTTTGTTTTTTGCTTGTTTTTTCTTTCTTTCTTTTTTTTTCTAAGCAAACTGATCAACAATAACAATGATTTACGTTTGTAAAGTTTCGATCCTGTAATAACTCATGCAGCCATGTTGCATGAGTTATTACATGGTGTCAGAAAATCCGCGTCCATCAGTCAGGAACAATGTCACACAGCGGTATCAAAACTTTACCAGAATTTATTATAGCTGAATCTAACTCTGGAGCGAAAGAATGGGAGGCTTACAAGCGCGACTTTCTTGTGCATTTAGATGCTCTGGGACTGGACGACAAACCCGGTAAGAGGAAAGTAGGATTATTACTAGCTAACATGGGCCGGGAAGCTGTGAAAATCTACGATTCGTTCACATGGGCTCCACAAATAGAAGAGGACAGAGACAACAACATCGAGGCACAACCGGGAGAGAATAAACATGATCTACAGACAGTATTCAAGAAGTTCGATCGTCACTTTGGGGTCCATAACTATCGAAACATTAAAAGGCAAGAATTCTTGAAAACCAGGAGAGGCAAAAATACAATAATGGATTACATATCCGAGCTGAAACGTAAAGCTGAATTTTGTGAGTACGGAGAGCAGAAAGAAGGGTTGATATGTGACATGATAATTAACGGTGTCAATGATATGAAATGTTCAGAGAAGTTAATGGAAATTCCCGCTGGCGAATTAACCCTGGATAGGGTCATTCAAACCTGTCGTCAAGTCGAATTGACCAACGTGCATTTGAAAAATTTGGACGCTGAAAACCCATCAGTAAATTTTGCGAACACAAAACATAACACAAGCTACGAGAAACCAAGGACATTCGGACAACCAGTGCAGCGAGGGCAAAGAGGAGGAAGCAGATACCAAGGTACGCATCCGTATTGTGCAAATTGCAGCAAACATCACATTAAAGGACATTGTCCAGCATTTAACAAGCATTGTGATGCCTGTGGGCAGAAAGGACACTTTAAGCATTCAAACCTATGTCAAAGTCGTGCAGCACCACCAAGAGGTCATCAGAGAAGTCGGAGAAATTTCAGAGGAAGAGGACACCCTCCGCGGCGCTCGCGAGTATATTATGCCGAAGACAATACACCTCATAGCAACTCTGAGCTAGAAGAGATGTTTAATCAGTGCACAGTACAAGATGTGTGGACCGCGAGTACAGATACTAATTCAGAGTCAACCGGTGATTGGAAAGTTACATTTGACATTGGCAACAAGAAATTAACTTTGGACATTGATAGCGGTGCACAGTGCAACATATTATCCAAAACAAGTGCCGAGAAATTTTCGTCCGTTGCTCCGATCACTGATAGTAACGTTATTATCAATGGCGTAAGCACCAAAGTTAAAGCATTTGGACAGATAAGCTTACCATGCAAATACAAGGACACAAAAAGACTAGTTAGTTTCCAAGTGATTGACAATCCTCGACCCTTACAGTTACTTGGTAGGAAAGACAGCATTCTATTTGGCCTGATTGCAAGAGTTAACAGTGTCAATGTCAGTACCGCTACTGAGCAATTAAGGAAAGACTATGCAGATGTCATTGGACAGGACATTGGATGCCTTCCTGGCGAATACGAAATAAAAATCGACAAAACAGTGGCACCCGTAATTCACGCACCAAGAGCTATTCCAGTAGCTATTCGTGATCAAGTAAAACTTGAGCTTGACAACTTAGTTCGTTGTGGCATCATATCTCCAGTAACAGAACCAACTCCATGGGTCAACAGTATGGTATGTGTGCGGAAGAAAAATGGCCGCGTGCGAATTTGCATAGATCCATCAGATCTCAACAAGGCAATTATGCGTGAACATTATCCAATGAACAGTATTGAAGATATTGTGACAAGATTGCACGGAAGCAAGTATTTTTCAACCTTGGATGCTAACATGGGCTACTATCAGATCAAATTGTCTAAGACCAGTTCTATGTTAACAACATTTAACACACCCTTTGGAAGATACCGATACCTACGTATTCCAATGGGGTTGAAATGTTCCGGTGAAGTTTTTCAGAGGGAGATGGTGACTCATTTTGGCAGCATGGAAGGAGTAGAAATCGTAATAGATGACATATTAGTTCACGGAAAGACCTTGGAAGAGCACACTGACCGACTCAAAACCATCGGATTGAAGTTAAACTCAGCCAAGTGTGAACTTGTGAAACCGGAAGTTGACTATGTTGGCCATCGTCTCACAGGAGAAGGCTTGAAACCATCAGCAGGCAGAGTAAAAGCAATTCTTGAGATGAAGGACCCAGAAGACAGAGGGGAACTTGAGACAGTACTTGGTATGTTAGCTTACCTTGCCAAGTTTATTCCAAGACTAAGTGAACTCACAGCTCCGCTACGGAAAATGAAAACAAGTGAAACTTGGAACTGGGACGTTGAATCGAAACAAGCATTCACTAATGTCAAGAAAGCACTAACCTCTACAGATGTCTTGAAGTATTTTGACGTCACTCGACCAGTGACTGTTACCGTTGATGCATCAATGAAAGGCTTAGGAGCAGCGATTTTGCAGGAAAATGGAGTTGTGGCCTATGCATCTCGAGCTCTAACCTCAGCAGAACAGAGATACGCGCAAATCGAGAAAGAGATGTTGGCGGTAGTCTTCGGATGTGAACGTTTCCACAAACTGCTGTATGGGAAGTCTAATGTGACAATAGAAACTGACCATAAACCACTGGAAACCATCATGAAAAAACCCATTCATACAGCACCAATGAGGATACAAAAAATGATGTTAAGATTACAGCCTTATGAGTTCAATCTCATCTACATTAAAGGCAAAGAAATTGGATTGGCAGACTGTCTGAGCCGACTACCATTAGAGAACAGTGACGAAAGGCTGATAGATGATGAAATGATGGCCATGGTAGCTGAAACCTTATCGTATACAAACCATGAAACACTAGTCGAATTTACGAAGAAAGATCAACAACTACAAATTCTGAAACAAGTTATTTGCCAAGGATGGCCAGAGAGGAAATGTGATGTACCACTTGAAGTCATGCCATTTTGGGACTTTCGTGATGAACTATCTACTTACAATGGACTCATCTATCGTGGGGAGCGTACAGTCATACCGTCAGAACTAAGAACAGTAACATTGAAGACAATCCACAGTTCTCACCAAGGGATCCTTAAGAGCAAACAGAAAGCTAGAGAATTAGTGTTCTGGCCAGGAATGAACAAACAGATTGAAGATGTTGTCAGCAGATGCAGTGCATGTTTAACACATAGAAACAAACCACAAAGGGAACCAATGATGATTCATCCTATACCTTCACTTCCGTGGAGCAAAGTTGGAACCGATTTATTTGAGCTTGATAATCGTCATTTCCTCATCCTAGTTGATTACTACTCAAACTTCATTGAAGTAGCAGAGTTAGAAAGGGACACCAGAGCGAAAACTGTCATAACAAAGATCAAGGAGTGTATTGCTCGTTATGGTATAATGGACATATTAGTGAGTGACAATGGGCCACAGTTTGCATGCCAAGAATTCAAAGAGTTTACAAGAGCATTTGGGATCGACCATGTCACATCATCACCATTACATCCACAATCAAATGGACTTGCAGAAAGATCAGTACAAACAATCAAGAACATCTTAAAGAAATGCACAGAGTCTGGAGATGATATGTACTTAGGGCTACTTGATCTACGCAACACCCCCAGGGATAACGAAATCGGATCACCAATGCAACGTCTTATGTCCAGGCGAGCTAAGACACTGATACCCATCAGTGACACATTGCGAAAGCCGTGCATTATAGAACCAAACCTAGTATCTACTCGTCTTATGGAATACAAACAGAAGCAAAAATTCTATTATGACCAAAGTGCAAAACCAAGACCACAGTGTGAACTTGGAGATTCCATACGCATTCAAACACCTGATGGTTGGAAACCAGCAACCTACGTGTCAACCTCTGTACATCCACGTTCTCATATTGTTGAAGCTGGCAGTCAGGGAAGAACGTACCGCAGGAACAACTGTAAACTGATGAAGACAAGGGAAGACCCGCATGTGATCCAACCCAAACATGAAGGATTTGCGTCGCCCACTCTTGAAGTTCCGATCCTGAGAAATCCATCGGCAAACCATTTACCACCAGCAAAGCCTAAACCAGCATTACCAGAGGAGAAGCCAAAGGTTGAGCAGAAGTCCGAGCCAGGACAAGCACAAGATACACAGCGAAGATGTACACGTTCCGGACGAGCCGTCACAAAACCAAAGTACTTATCCGACTATTCCGTGTGATTATCTATTATGTGAAAGGGCATAATAATCCCTAGTCAGTTAAAACTCATTTGTTATGTTAGTTAATTACGTTTAGTTGATGTTACACTAGTCAGTGTATTTCTAGTCATTCTGAAATTTGTCCAGCCTAATTTGCAGTAAGAACAATATTGAACATTGGATCTGATAATATTTTATTTGTTCAACTCATTTGAATTAACTTAACTATGTATTTCATTCTAATCTCCAATTAACACAATTATAAGCTAAATATAAATCAGAGTGTTGAATTTCATAAAAGGGAGGATGTAATTTAATCAGAATTATCTTGTGTACGATCTGTTACATTGTTGGAACTCTCTTATGTAAGAAGTTGAATAAAGTTAGTTTATCCGGTTATGCAACATGGCTGCATGAGTTATTACAGATCCCTTCATATGGAAATACATGTAATTGGACAGAGATTCAGAGAGAAAATTAGACATATATGGCATCATGATTAATGTTAAATGCGTTAAATATAGCTGTGCTGTTATAAACCCAATGGCACTGTATGCATACGTGCTTTGACAGAATCAGCTACTAGAAAATGGTATAAATAAGTTTGATGAATTGATAAATATTAAACTTTTGATGTAACAACTGCTTGATCAGAGAAAAGATTTTAAAATTCGTGTATGAAGTGAAAGTGGCTGATTTTTTTTCTGAGAGAGAGAGAAAGAGAGAGAGAGAGAATTTTCTATCGTTTTCGTCTTTTAAAACAATATAAGCTGCAATTTTTATTTAGATATTTTTATTTCAAGACAATGAAATTTTCTCATAAAATGACAAAAACATTCTGGTTTATATTTCTATTAGTTAATTTCCGTGGGAAAAGTCGTTAAGAAGCCTTATATTTGGAGCAAAACTGAATTATAATTGTCGTCCTGTACAAAAATTGATCTGCTATGTATTCCTTAGCAGGGATATCTTTCTTTTGACAAATGATTATGATTTTTTTTAAATTATAGTTATTAAAATAGTTAAAGTTACATGCAGATTTATCATACTAGCAGGTTTTTTCAGCAAAATAAAATTCTAAAAAATGCAGCACATATTGCTTTAAGGTCAGACTACATCGTTTTTGTATCTCCTCGTAATAAAGAGTTCCAATAAAAATTTGTATTTTTATAATGATTTTTAAACTGAACTAAAATTTACTTGAATATGGATATCTGCCTAGATGACGGAGTGGTTAGCCGTGGCCGCTCTCTGCCAGGAGCGTAGGTTCTAGACGTTGTGGGTTCAAAGCCCGGCCCAATAGTGAATTTCGCTGTGCTGTTTGTTTATTTATTTTTATATCAGCAATTCAAGTGTATTTTCAAGAAGATTATACAGGAAATTGCATTCTCTAGTATTTTGCAGAAATGCCTGGTAACGTGTCATAATTTTTTGCAAGAAAGCTTGTCATAGTAGTAGTAAACCTTTTACAAATTTCTGGAAAATGTTATACGTAAAATTGAGGAACGTGTCGTCTGACCTTAAATGGTAACGCAAGCGGTCAGGTTAATGTCTAAATACATTTTATGCAGAATCTACATATGAATTTACATCTACCAAGTCTTATTTTCTCTATTTCTTACGAAAACTTATAGTTAATTCATAGCTCTACAGAAACAGCCAGACTAAAATCTACACTTGTTTAAATGTCCAATCAGACAGTGAGGTTAATCCCTAAACCTTCATTAATGTTCTAATAAGTGTACGATAAGTTAACTTTTAAAAATTGAATAAGTTTCATATTTTTATAGTGGGTAATACTACAAAGCTCTTAATGCGGATCCGGACAGTTTACATAGATCTCAACCTGCACGGGTTTTACGTATGTGTCTCAGTAGAGTATATACTGAAAGGAAAGCAACACATATATTTTTCACTGAAACCAACATATCATAAAAGAATTGTTTTAAAAATAACCTCCTAACCATTTTATAAGTATTTTTTTTTCAATTTCCTTTTCTGAGATTTGATGTTTACAATCCAGTACATGCCAAAGAATTATTTGCATATTGTAAAACACATACTGCAGTAATGTATAGTAGAGCTAAAATATCAGTTACCTTAATTTTGGTTTATAAAGCTAAGTTTTATTTTTAGTTGTCAAAAAACCATTTTTATCATATGTTTGTCAAAAAGTGCAGATGAGTTGGCATTAATTTTCCATTCAACGCACATATTTATGTAAAGCAACACCATTTTGGCATATTTTAACATTTAGTAGGTCTTAGTAAATTCTAGGCGGTTCATAAAAGAGAAACCTGTTTTACGGAAAAAATATTTCAACCTATTTCATTTCTTTTTTACGACGTAAGAAAAACATCCGATTATATATACATACAACTTTTTAGCAGACGTTTAAAAATTTTTGAAAAGACATATTATGTAAGGCATATGGTTTATGGTTTAAGGTAGGTGGTCTGTAGTTAAAGTTCAGAGAGAGAGAGAGAGAGGGGGGGGGGGGGTTCAAATAATTAAGAACTTCTGGTACCTGCAGCCGAGTAACGTATGTAGCATGCAGTTGTAAAGATAATTACATATACTGCAGTAGTGCATATCAATTTTTATTTCCAATCATTAAAATAAATTAGCACACCTCACCTGAACCTCCCACGTGTATTTTTTTTTTCATGATCAATGTTTACTCAAGAAATACGCCGTTAATTTTATTTGTGAGAAAAGTAACTCCTTATCGTTATTTCAGATGGCTTCTCTTGAATTTGACATCGACAAAGGTACTATTCTGTCCAAAATTGACGAAGTTATATTGTCGGTTCTTCAGCAAATAAACGATAATAAACCACCGGTTTTAAGTCATTTTAACCGATCCACCTGGCTTAACGTCTCTTACGATGAAAATATTGGTCTCTGTGTCAATGACGCCATGAAAATGACGTCAGTACGTTTTGACTCCAAGCAATCGATCAAGAAGTTCACATTGATGATGAAATTGCTGTCGATGATTTACCGTCTAATCCAGACAGGTAGTTTCTGCACTAAACGTGATCTTTACTATCAAGACACTACGCTGTTTGGAAACCAGACGGCATTAGATGAAGCGCTGGAAAATGTGTCCTGTATGATACAGGTGCCAAGATGGCGTCTGCACGTGCTTGCTACCTCTAAAGGATGCATTGCAGGTAACCTGTGTTTCCACGATGTTGACGGTAATTATGTTGATTGTAGCCAGACCAAAGCAGGAATCCAAGTACCGAGCCACATAGAGGGCCTGGAACATATCCAAACGGACGCAGATCTTGTCTTAGTCGTAGAAAAAGATGCCATATTTCAACGGTTACTGAGTGAAGGCTTTTGCGAACGCATGCGACCATGTATAGTAATTACGGGCAAAGGTTTTCCTGACATGAACACCAGGATGCTTCTTAATCGATTGTGGAGGGAGTTTTCCCCTAAATTTTACATCCTGGTGGACGCTGATCCGTACGGAATAGAGATTATGACCGTGTATAAGTACGGTTCCCGTTCCCTGTCCTTTGAGGCCCCAATGCTGACGGTTCCCGGCTTGGAATGGCTCGGAGTTCTACCAAGCGACATACAACGACTACGCCTTAAGGAGGATAGCCTTATAGACCTTAAGCTTTCAGACAGGAACAAAATATCTGATATTTTGGCTCGACCGTATATTTCCAAGTCACAGTTGTTGTACAAAGAATTAAATGTTTTGTTGGATCTTGGCAAAAAGGCTGAAATCGAGAGCCTCGATTCCATATCAACTTCCTTTCTAACAAACGTATACCTTCCGACCAAGCTAAAACACGGGTGTTCATAAAAGAAAACCCAGCTTATTTTGTGGCCCATTGTATATCGATATTTACTGCGAAAATAACGTTGGGTTTTACCGGGTATATATAACGTATACCATTTTCATGAATGAGTTTTGAAATAAAATTCTCAATTTTTGACGTTTCTCTAAAAGGCGAGTTTATCCAAAATTGTGTCATATTCGAATATCATTTCTGGCATATTTTATCTCTGAAATAAAATCTGCAACATGACTTCATGTATTTGTAGTATTTGGGGAATACTGCTGCATTTTGATTTTCCGACGCAATATGGATTCAGTACTAGTAACTTGAATTCCTAGTGCCGATCAGTTTGCCTTTATGTGCAAAGTTAACGTTACGTCAAGATTTTAGAATCCAACATAAAACCGTGTAGCAGTAATGGCATAGAACAATGAAAAGGGAAGCATTTTTTTCTCGCAATATGGCACTTCTTCATGCATTTCCATTCTTCGTTTATGAAAGGCATACTCTGTACACTTCAATCGATTTATACCTCATCTTATGACATTTTGCCGAATGATAAAAGGGAAGAACATCCGTAAAAGTCGGTGCGTTCGCTGTAGCTTTAAAGATTTTAATCGTTTCAAAATAAGCCACACATATTTAAATGACATAGATGAAAAAGCTGATTTTTTTTCGGGAAATGCATTGCATTCAGGTGGAAAGAGAAAGTGAGGGGACAGTACCATGCAGTAAGAGTTTAAAAATTCGCTAGTTTAGATAACTTAAATATTGTCTATTATCGTTAAATTTTCGCAATATGAGGAAAATTATATATTTATAACCTGTGTGGATTGAACCAGCGACCGCAAAATTAGATATATCGATGCTTTACCACAAGGACATGCACAATACAATACAATTTCGCAACTTCGAAAATACACTCACCGAACATTTTTTATTTTCAAAATGAAGATTTATCAAACAGAAAAGAATTCAAATATAAAATTTACTACAATATATGTAAATCAATTTTCATTTCGAATTACTTTCGATTGAAGTGGCTCAAATACGCAAATATATATTTATACAAGGCATACTCGTCCATTTACATGTACCTTATGCTCCTTATAAAATATACATGTAGATTTCATTGCTATTATATCTAATGATTATGACTTTTTTGGTCAGGAAAATATTCAATTTACATTTCCTTTGAGATATTTTAAGTCGATATTGTAAATATTAATTAAGTCATAAGTTTCTTCGATATCATATATTAATTAAGTGCGCTATAGTTACCTCTTTACTAATTTTATGAAATAATAAAACGACAATGATAAAGCGTCCAGTCTGTAGGTATTCCTATGATCATCCTGGGTTTCGTACGTCGTCTTTATGTTTGCATGGAACTTAATTTATATTTCTCGTGAGAAAATATTCATCGATTTACTTAGGAAATGTGCCTATAGGGTATTCAATGTAGGAAATTTACTTTTATGAGATCTGCATAAAACATCATTTGTGTAACATTTTGCCTGTATATTATTTAATAGAATGAGATTTTGACAGAGAAAACATAACATTGTAAATGAAGGAGAGATGAAATTTAAGGCGCTGTTCTTTACGAATGTTCCACAGGAAGAGAGAGAGAGAGAGAGAGAGAGAGAGAGAGAGAGAGAGAGAGAGAGAGTATGTCAATTTATTGCAAAATGAAAAAAAGTAATACATGTATTCCCATGTCTGACACAATGTATCTTTTTTTCAACACCAGCAAAATTATTTGTTATGATTTAAATTAAGTAGATATTAACGAGAGAATGTATATATGTAAAACATTATTAGTAAATACATTGATTCTGTGGACCCGCGTGAAAACGTTCTACTATCCCAGTGATCCTTTGCGTTGCATAGCAACATGGCGGAACAGGAAGCGCTTCTCATACTACCCATAGTCCTCTGCGTCTCCGAACAAACGAACTCTGGCGGAAGTTTGAAGCGCTTCTAAAGAAAATTCTTGCCTGTAAATCGCATATATCTTTCTCCATTTACCGATAAAAAATCCTTTTAAAAAATTGAAGTAAACAGCACATATGCTTACGTTAAAAAATGTACCTATCTGAACTTTTGCTGACATATGACGTCATTTCCTTCCCCGAATTTGTCCGACAATTTACGAAAATTGTCGAGCGCAAAAGAAAGTTAAGTATGACGTCACAGTGATCTCGCGTTTTTAATATACATTTAGAGGTGGATCAAGCATCTGTACTGGATGTAACGTGTAGGAAGTACTCAGTATCAGTGTTAACGGTGACTCTTTGGCTAATTAGTTTTGTTTTGATAATTTTTTCGCTTAGTAAATACACATGCAAGTTCCATATTCTAAATTAACTGTCATATTGATCCAAACATATATGCATTCGTTAGGTAGGTGACAAAAAATAATTAAAACAGAAAAGTCCAATCATTATTATATCTACGTGCAGCCACGTCATTTTGTACTGAATGAATAAACAAAAGAAAAAAAATTAAACTGTTAAAATATCTATATTGTACATGCATTTGTTATAGTTGCAAACGTGGTCAATTGCAAACCTTTCAATAATATTGGATATCACACACCAGAAAAGGGTGAGGGCACACGTCTACAACGCTTATATGGCGTACAAAAATTAAAAACAAAATTGATGTCACAGAGGAAAATAATTAAAACACAGGTAACAACATGCAAGGAACAAAATGAGAAATAACACAGACACACAATTTATTGTTTACTTATTTAAAGGATCATTATTAAAAGGTAAAGGAATGATAAAACATAATTATATTTACATGAAAAAAAACCAAACGGCTTTGTGTTTATCAAAATATTTTAATAAGTCTGTGTAACATTTTATTATTGCTCAGTGGTAGCATAGGCGTCGGAACCGGGGAGGGGGGGGGGGGGGGCAAAGCTAGACCTAACCATTAGGCACATAGCATCATAGAGGGTTCAACCCCCCCCCCCCCCCACTTTTTCTCGCAGCAAACATAATTGTTCCTAAATTTACCTTGAACAGACTGAAATATTGAGAAGTTGTAGTAATAAGTTGGAGTAATAGGTATACTAGCCCCCCTCCCCCCCCCCCCTCCCGGATTAGGTATTTCATGATTTGGGGGAGAAAAATTTTGGTAAAAATTTTTTTGGAACTAGGTATACTCCCCCCCCCCCCTCCCCTCCCCCACGAATTAGGACCCCCCCCCCCACGGATTATGATTTTCATGATTTTGGGGTTTTTTATTTTACTTTTCAAGATTTCTGAGGATTAGTCTAGCCCCCCCCCCCCCCCCCCCCCACTTTCAATTTGCTTCCGACGCCACTGAGTGGTAATTTAAGTGTATAAGCCTAGGAAGGGAACATTGGAATAAAAGTTTGATAACTTCGGGTTCCTTAATTGCGGTGGTAAAAGTTTTCGAGACAAAGCCAAAGTTTTTTGGTTAGGGCAAGTCCACGGGTTGCATTTAACAATGATGACAGATGTGTGGTTCCTTCTGCGCTCGCCCCAAGGGTTACACCGTAAAACATTTTGTTGGATTTTTTTTTAAATTTTAATATTGAAGCATTTAAATTTGAATATATGCAAAGTTCTTCTTCTAAAGGAGATAAATATAGTCTAAAAATGACCACGGCCATCCATCCCCCTTAAATAAGAAACCAGTTATATAGCACATACATGTACTTTGAACAGTGGACATAAAAACCCAAATAATGGAATATCTTGAGAGGAATTTTTTTCTTTCTTTTTTTTTTTTTCTTTTTTTTTTTTTGTTTTAAGACAGCATTGTGGCCAAACAAAAAACCAAACCAAAAAACCTTGATATGAAGCCGACTGCAAGAATATCTGTCTGGAATAATGATGTATATTAAATCCAATTATTTAAAAATCCAATTTCTTTATTTTATCTTTTCATTACATCAAACATTTCAATCAATCAATACTTCCACGAACCTATGCTTAGCGGTTATCCCCGCAGTGTGCCCACTAGATCTCACAAATTAGATTTTCTCGCAGCAACATTTTCTGAATAAGATCGTCAAATGAGGCTTAAGCAACTGAATTCCTTCGGATAATTTGGACCTTTTGAGGAAAGTTTCTGTAATTAACAAACATTATTGCTCTTTTGTTCGACATGATGTGTTTATAGCGAACAATTAAGGGACTACGTTTTCTGCGTATTACCGTGAGGCTTCTACCATCAAATGAAAAAAATCTTAAAAGCCCATCCAAAATCAAGCCAGCTTTGGCTATACATGTCTTTAATCTTTCGGTGAGCTTCCCATGGTATTTGCACACAAAAAAATACAACAGTAAATTGTGATGATTTGGTTGCATAATTTGAATGAATACATCATTTCAAAAATAAAGTGCTTCTGTGAGAATTGAATAGTTGCGGACATTAAAGAATAAACAAAACCTGTGTCAGTATTCTTTTCGGTAATGATGTAATATCTTTGTACGTAAATAAGACGGTTCTTGTACCGGCAGATATCAATTATAATATTAATTATTGTTATACTTTCATGTTAAATACTGAAATCTGATTGGTTAAGACGCAGTTAATAATATTTTCTATTACCCTCAGCGTAAGTAACGCACTTAGCAACGGGTAACATTAAAAATGTTACATGCGCGAAAATTATGCGCGTACGGTTCGCTGTAGAATTCACGTTATTCCTATATATTTACATTTTCCAGTGCCTTCGCCTGTGATAACACTACGTATCGATTTTGTACTATATAACCCATAATACAAATGACGCCAAATCGAGTCGCCAGCGGGGTTTGCTAATCTATCATTTGAATATATAATGGTACGATTGCTTAAAATTATATAAATATAAGTAATAAGGAATCATTCTTTGAATATTATGAGATGATAATTTCGGTCGGGGTGTGATCAAATCTATCATAAAGCCCTTCAGGCTTTATTGGATTTGAACACGCCCCGACCGAAATTATCACCTCATAATACTCAAAGAATGATTCCTTATTCCTTATATAAAAGCAGTAAAGTTTTCTTAAAAATTAAGACATTCAGTATAACAAAATAAATAGTGCCTGTTTGGGAGGATAACAGTTGAAATTGACACCCCTCGAAAACCATTGTCAACCTCCGCTTCGCGTCGGTTGACAATGGTTTTCTCGGGGTGTCAATTTCAACTGTTACCCTCCCAAACAGGCACTATTTATATAATATAGTGCTCATGTTCAAATGTTTTACCTTGCAACACGTCAACTACGTTAAAAGAAGGGGCTAAACAATCTTTATATAAAAAAAATATTGGAGCCCACTTCATGTTTCTTTATACATGTAATTCCATCACTCTATAGAATTGTATTAATTATTCCGATGGCTAGGCATATCATTAGTGTTTATTTCTAAAATACAATACTCTATCAAATCTTGTTGGTCTGACGTGACTAAAAACGTCGTAATGATTACGATTTATTGCGTCTCTACGAGATATCTGATGACTAATGGCGGGTTATCGTGCATGGTTACGTCAAGAAAATCAGTTACTTATTTGTATGAGTATGGTCTCTGAATGGCCCATAGATCACTTATCCGGAAATATTTCGATATTCTGGATGTGTGTCCAGTAATGGGTCTTGTGGTGTTAGGTTTCGTACAACAGATTTGTGTCTCACTCAGATAATACTAAAGGTAGCAACAATTTAGGCAACTTCCTTGCTCAGCGTGACCAACTCAAAAGAAAGGGGTGTTACCGTTAACTTGCAAAACTAAACAGTGGTCATGTGAGATATCTGATATAGACCGGTGTCTAATATCGAGTTGTACCTGATATCAATTCGTGCCTGATATCGACTCGTGTCTGATATCGACTAGTGCCTGATCACATTGTGTTTGATATCGACTAGTGCCAATATCAACTCGTGCTTGATGTAGACTAGTGTCAGATATCGACTGGTCCTAATATCAACACGCGCTTGATATCAACATGTCTGATATCAACACGTGCCTGATATCAATGTGTTTGATATCAACATGCGCTTGATATCAATATGTGCTGATATCGACTCGTGTTAGATATCAACACGCACTTGATATCAACACGTGCCTGATATCAACAAGTGTTTGGTATCGGCTCGTGTCTGATATTGACTTGTGTCCGATATCGACCATTGCCTGACTTTGACACATGTCCGACATCCAACTTTATTCACAGAGTACAAAATACATATTTACTATAGTCTATAGATATTAGAAAGGTTGTAAAAGAATATGACAGATCCAGGGAGACAGAGAGAAACAAAATATTTATTTACAATTAATCGACCCTGTGCTTACATTCACTTCAGTTATAAAGCAGTCTTGATATGTATCCTTATCAAACTCATTGCTGAATTGTGTTTCTTGGGAAATTTTTTTTTCTAATATTCTATCTGTCCTTAAAAAGTAACTTTCTCGGCGTCAATTATATCACCGTTCTATTGTCAGTTAGTCAGGTTTTTCCTAGAGTTCGTCTACGATCTCGTTCTGTTCTACTGGCACCTCGGTGTTGAGAGACATACTGCTGGCTACGTCCTCTTTGTTGTGGAGACTGTACACCAGTTGGTGGGCCGTCCCAGTCTGCGGATCTCTCAGCTCTATCGAACAGTCCCGAGTGTATTCGAATGTAAACGCACCGACGATACCACCAAGAAAAGGTCCTATCCAAAATATCTGTAGACAGAAATTTGAGAAGGTTTATATCAGAAGGTTATTATTCATTTCCTCTTTGATTGTTAGCTAAATTATCTTGGACCAGAATATACTTTGACATCTGATTTTTAAAGTTATATCAGAGAAAAATCAACCATTTCTTAGAAATTCAATATTTTTACATCGAATGATAATTTTCTAAGTTCTAATATCATAAAATGACATTTAGTCCATTGATTTTCTGATATCAGAAATCGAGCGGGGCCCCAAAGTATTTCGTTATCAAACAGTGATCAACATTTGAGCTTAAAAGGGCATTTGTTTTAAAACTGTAGAACAGCATCAGTGTGTTCGGATTACAAAGATAAGAAAAGTGTTGAACTTCATTGCCATTCCCTTTTCCCTTTCGAACATTACCCAGTGGTTGGACCAAGCATTATGGAAGATTGCTGGCGCTAGGCTCCGCGCTGGATTGATACCACAGACTGTTGCCTCGGCCTGAGATAAATAAAAAGATAAGTATTACCATCACAGCTGTACGCATCGATAGGCGCGGGAACACTGTAGCTGAACGCAAAACACTCTTGAAAAGTCGATTTCGGACAAATTATATTCTCAGAATTTATTAGATTATTGACAATATGACATGGTGTAGTATGGAAAATAAACAGCAGAACTCCAAAAGAGCGACAAAGGGCATCTATTTATCACGAGAGTAGCGCGGGAGATGCGAGTTCCCAATAAAGCGACAAATTAAAAGCAAACATCTATAGCAGTACGTAAATAGTGGATATCGACAGATAGATTCCTATACATTCTTAATTGAATTAATCATGCGATTTGACAAGCTCTCAGTCTAACAATAGCTTTATCACATGTCGCTTTATCTAAATAGTATCAGGATAGACAATATAATAATCTATTGTTCTCTGAAGTATTTCAAAAAAAGTTTGTAATTAAAAGAGTATATCAATTTTTTTCCGATGAGGTGCATATATCGGTCAATTTTAAATGACATTAGTGTATTTTCCAGAATATTAATGATCGTAACACAAACATAACCGATTGGGAAATTTTCGAAATTTTAATAAAAAATGATACAAAATATTTTTAAAATGCTTCAATTTTTTGGCTCAACCCACGAGAACACATTTGATGACTAGAGGTCACAGTCAAAAGTTAGTAGTCAAGAGAGGTCATTATTGAGAAAAGAATGTTTCTTTGATCGTTTCTGCGTGCACCCAATTCATATACTGTATCAAAATTGGTAAGTACATTTGAGGATTTTTTTATTGTACATAATAGCTTGTTCATAAATAATTTTTACCGAGTTTCTTTATTGTGCGTGAATCTTACCGCAAACAGATGAGCAGCGGCAATAGAGACCCCACATGGAAGAGCCTTTGGCTCAAGCTTTTCGTTTTTCCTTCTTAGGGACGAGAAATAAGAAAACACAAATATGAAGGTCCCAAGGAACTCAATACCGAACGCCTGAGCGTGGGACACCCCCGGGTTAACCTCGTTCACGGCCAAATTCTGACGACTGTACTCGGGCACCAGTCCATACAGGACAGCAGAGGATAGCAACGCAGCAACAAGTTGCACAAAGACGTAACATGTTGCTCTGAACAGGGTAATGTATTTCGTGCAGAGCAAGGAAAGAGTAACTGCGGGGTTGAATTGTGAACTACTAGCGTGGCTAAGAGCAGAGACCAACACGAATTCAATGAGTCCAAAACTGGAACTAATTCGTAGAATCCTATTGGGGTCTACTTTATCCCGGTCCCACGTGACCGTCGCCGCACATCCAAACAATACGTATAACAACGTTCCCAAAAATTCACAACGGACACTCTTCCAAAAATGGCGTTCTTGTATTTCTCCCTTTACACTTGCAAAGTACTCTTTCAGCTTCATTTCGCTTCAAAGAAAAACCAGCAGTGAAAAAAACCAGATCAATGCATTGTTTTCTGTAGTACAAAAAATACCAGCGGAACGTATGCGCTGTCCGAGATAATTATTCCACTTCATGTAGAGTCTTTATAATACAGTACAAGGATTTTCCATTCTCGGTTCCTATCCTCCCCTATTAAGATATCAGAAATAAATTCCCGTCTATTTCTTGATGGGCGTTCTGACTTTAACAACAATACTACAATTTTGGTATTCAATTACCTCATCAAATGCCTCGCCAGCACACGGCCAAATTAACGACAGCGCCGAACGCAACGTACACGCGCTCTCTCATCCCTCGGCAATAAACGGTCATCCCCTGCTTGGATGAGATTTTCTGCCAATGTGACTACATATTAGGCAATTAGTTAAATGCAAACGAGCTCTAAGAAGAGACGAACGCGAAACTGATAGCTGTGGCGGTGCTTCTGGCTAGATAAAATACGGGTTGTCGGGAAGCTATCGGGGGGAGTACCTGCAAAGCTTCTGTCGTTTAATGAACAGAGGGGAGAAATGAATGTCGATATGAATTATTTTGTTTCATCTGTGACTGGGTAATTAAGACTACTGGTTATGGGCGATACATGTAGGTAACCGAATAATTGATTTCCTCTGAACAGTTTCTTTTCTTGTGGTCTTGTTGATTAATTACAATACAAAAGCGTGATCTGATTTCAAAAATAGATGAAAATGTTTTTTTTAAAAAGGCGACGTACGATCTTGAGTAAATCAATGAAAGTTGATTGTGCCCGAGTCGCTCCGTGTGCAATATTTATAAAGCACAGGTACCTGACTTATGTATTGCTAAACATTTCTAAGGAGGTACATAGAGCTAAAAACAAAAAAATGACTTGCTATATTGAGCATATTGATTTTTACCTCCATTATAGAAGTTTCTGTAGATCAAAACGAAAATTAACCGTAACAAATGAAACCGTAAATACGATGCACAGGCCTCAAACAGAATATGTGAAGATAATTGCACCAGACATGAAAGCAAATGGACAAAAAAAAAAATACTTTGCTTTCGAACAAAATTCAAAGCCGACATGAAAAACCTTGAATAAACAGGAGAAAATAAAAAAAGAAAAAAATCAGACAAAATGTTTCTTCCATTTAATATTGGAAATGATTGTAAATCACAGACATTTATTGGTTAATATGGCAATAATGCACACAATCCATTGGATTTTTTTTCATAAATAAACAAAACTCACAGCAGCAATGGACACTGGTACACCTCACCTACAGAATAATCTCATTCCATAAGTCCTACACAATCAAGTGGTGTATCTACCACTGTCTAAACACATAAACATTAAAATACTCATTTTGTCGTCTGTCAACAGTTATTATTCTTCTTCAAATAAGAGTAGTAATTCAAATAAACAAGAGGTCTTGAAGAAACTTACTCAACAGAATTGCGTTAGATTTTCTGAACTTTTTGCTTTGGCAATGCAGTAAACATGACTTGCCTAAATAACCTTTTATCGTACATAACACTTTGTGTGTCTGTTAATTAGTACCCTTTTTATCAGCTTCTATACTGTCCTTGAAATACAAATGTCCTTGACATAAAAACTTAAATCAGGTCAGGGATACACTAAGTTTAAAAGAAGGAAACTGACTGAAACAACACTCAAAGCACCAGGTGTATACAGAGAAATACGGCTACTGGGACCATCAGAATAACTAATCCACAGCAATAATAGGGGCATTTGATTAGTGTTTTTGAGATAGGTATCTACTGCTACACATACATCAGGTAATGTCTTAGAACTGAACTCACTACAATTACATCTATGCCAGGTGAAACAGTGGATTTACATCAAAACTTTTGTAAGAGGTAATTCAACTTTGTTCAGAAGTAATGTGAACATGTTTGATTTGAGTGACAACGATGATTAGGAATGTACTCTACTACTAAAACTTTTATACCAAAACATGCATGTATACTCTGGAATGTTGGTACATGTTTTTATAACATTCAGCATGAACAATGACCAAGCTTAACTAAAATCAATAAACTAACAGCAACAAAAACAACTTAATACAACCCATGTTGTACAAATCTTAATATATTGCATAAGTTTTAATACGAGAATGATACCTAATATAAAACAGCCATTACAAAGTCTTAATGAGCAAGCGCATTTCTTTTGGCCACATATTTATACTGTGGAATCATTAAATTTCGTGGTGGCCAATTTTCGTGGATGACTTAAATTTTACAGGTTCGTGGGGACGTAATTTCGTGTATTCATATATATCTACAAAAGGGAATATGACTTTATTACCCTAATTCATCAATTCGTGAAGGATGTTATTTCGTGGATGAGAGGTACCCACAAATTCCACGAAAAATGAGCCACCACGAAATCTAATGATTTCACAGTATACACATAGCAATATGGAAAAGAATATCATGAAACACTACATTACAATCCAGTGAACTCGATCTGTCAGTGAAAGCCATGGTAGAGACTAGATTACACAGCAAACCTATGCTGGTCACATGATCATTCTGGTTCTCCTCATTAAATTGGTTCCTACCCTCCAAGAAATCACAGTACATGACTAAAGAGTCATACTCTTGTTTACCACAAAGGCAAGGAAACCAATTATTTTATCCTTGTCACTTCGTCAGTTGTTTAGAACACTGGGTGAACACTGCTCGACTTCACTCTGTTGAAACATCCTCCACAACAACAACACTTGGTGATGGATGTTTCTGTAGAACCATTTCTGAGGCGTCCTTGTTGTAAGTCACAAACACAGACAGCCGGTTGACATTGTAAATACCTGGCTTGCTGAAACATGCCGTCATGTGGACAGCTCGTTGCTGATTTGCATCTAAGTTTACTTTGGTTAATGTCTGGGAGACCCAGCTAAAACTTGTCAAATGATGAGCTTCAGGATTCACAAATTTCTCCTCTGTTCTGTTGTTTAACCTGTAAATTGATGAAATTTAATGATGGTATAACATGCCTGTAATGTTATAAAATCAAATGATGGTATCACATATGCAGAGTTGCATCAAAAATGTCAAACTCAAATCACTGTAAAAAGTTGTGATTTTTGCTGACAAGACCCTACCTGTCTGGTGACTTGCTAGTATCAACTAAAATATCCAAGGAGGTTTTTGTGCAGTTCCTCAGTAACAATGTAACTGGAACAATGGCTAATCTACAAAAGAAAGTAATATTATTGATCACTTTCACCAATGCATAGGAATGAGCAAATATCATGAACTTATTTAGATAATCATATACAGTACATCTTACTTGTTGTTTTGGAAGTTATGCGGTACTTGGGCCTGGTGGCTGAAGTTAATGTCCACCATTTGTGTAGTGACCTCGGCCTCTGGCCTCGGATTCTCCTGTTCTTCCCAGGTTTTTGTAAAGCGTACAGGGGGTTTCTCAGTGGGAATCTACAGAACCAACCAAACATATTGCATCATATAATTCTATTTTGGTTTTTTTTCGTAGAAGAAGAGACAGCTCTATACCTGGTTACTGATTACTGATGACACAGAACTTACAATAAAGAATGGATACGAAGTAAATATGGTGTCAATCTTTTTGATGATGACATGGTGCTGACCAACTTTAATTTGGACCTCCCCGTCTTCTGCTATTACACAGGCCTATTAAATAAAGAAAAACATTTACTTATAAGTGATAATATTTTCATCACTAGACTACTACTGTGGGTTTATTAATATTCAAGGGTATCAATTTTCGTGGATTAAGGTTCCTCGACACACCAAAATTTTATTTTATGGATCGATAGAGAATCTTTTTTGAAACATGATTCCACAAAACAGAGATCAATATCGGCTTTCAGTTATTTTATACAAATTTTTTTGGATTTTTTCAGTGAAATAGGAAAAACTGTTTTGCAGACAAACAGAATATATTAGAGCTTAAAACTTGTTATCAATTAATGTGTAATATAATTATAAATAAATTCATGCCAAAGATTGTTTGGTCAAGTGTTGAATTTTTTAATTAAAAAAATATTTCTGAAAATCAAAATTGTAATTCTTTAATATCTTTTTAATCTATGGATAAAATTTTAAAAATAACATATAGTCACATAAACTATTTACTAAACAATGATATTTTACAAAGAAATTGAAATGAAAATGCGAAATTTTGGAAAAATTGCTATTTATCAAATTTGAACCGATCCCGATTAAAAAAAAACTGATCCCGATCAGAATTATTTTAAAATTGAAATTTTACAAATAAACTGCAGTTTTTTTCTAAGTAATTGTTATGAATTATAAAGTTAGTAAATGAAGAAGCCATTTTACAGCTAAACAACCTGAAATTTTTGCAAAATTCTGATTCATTCTAACTTTATGTGATTTCGTTCGGGATCAGTTTAATTACAATCGGGATCGGTTCGATTTTAAAATTTTCCATTTATACTTTAATTTCACTATTTGGTTTCAATTTCTTGTTGAAATATGATTGTACAGCAATTGTTAAATGCGAGTAACAGTTTATCTGCAGTTTTTATCCATAGATTTAAAAAATATCTACAATCCTTTTTTTTTCATTTTCATAAATATTTTTTTTACAAAAATATTTCAAAGTTTATCTGGCCGTTTTTGATATGTATTTATAGATAATTGTATTGTGCATTAATTGATAACAAATTTTTAGCTCTAATATATCTTGCTCGCAGCTAAAACGATGTTTCCGGTTTCTATAAAAAAATACAAAAAAATTCATATAAAATAATCAGAGGCCGATATAGGTGTCATTTTTAAATAATCATTTCTCAAAGAGAATTCTACATTGATCCATCAAATAATGCATTGGTGTGTCGAGCCACCTTAAGTTAAAATCACAGTTTCAAGGATACGTAAATTCATGGCTAATGACCCTATCAATACAAATTGTTGGTAGGAACTGCACTTCAATGAACATTTAATTTTCAGGATAAAACTTAACAACGAAATCAATGAAAATCGGTATTCAACAAATATTGATGAAACCTTGTTTTCACAACTCATTATTATCATTTATAAGTCTGCTGATTTTAATTTAAAATCAAAACCCAGGGTTTAACTTTCACATAAATAACTAGTTTGAGGACACAATGGAAGACAACTTCTGCAATGTAACCACACAAAATGAATACTCTCTTAAACTCAAAACACAACTAACCTGATCACTTACAAAGTTTTACATAACATATATAATTAAATATAAAAACATTTATATAATATAATATGATTTTTATTTGATAAGTCTTTTCGTTTTACTGTGTAATTCTCACACAAAAAATAAAGAGATCAGCTTTACCTTCCAAAGAATGATAAGTGTCATTCCTAGCTGGATGGCACAGTTTAAGTCGCTGAAGTTTTTCTCCCCTCTGTTTTCAACTTTGTTTTGCGTAGAATCTTCAACATTATTGTGTGACTTTGATCTCAGAAAGAAATCGGCACAAGGTGTCATAGCGCTATTTATCTAGAGGGGAAAAATTCAAACTACAGTGATGTGATAAGTATGGTATATTAGAATAAGACAAATTTAACTGTTGGTGATCTCAAGATTTGTTAATCCCAGTTTATTACAATTGTGTAGAAATGGATATAACAAGGTGCAAATAGTCATATAGACAATATGAAAGCTAAATGAGTTAAATAAATCATTTCAAATAAAAACTTACTTGCTGATCACTAAAGGAGACATCACTAAATATCACAGACTGTTTACCCAGCACAGAATCTACAACAAACAAATCACACAATCTATCAATAAATCACACGAGAGAAGTAGATCACTGAAGGGGTTGTTGGAGGCCCACTTACCCAAGTTACTGGCACTCTTTGTGGCTTTCAAGCATAGATGCATTGTCTCCCTGCAGCCCACTGTAATATCTGGAAGAACAGCAACATCTATTGGTTGGTCTTTAAAAACAGTCATATCAATGCTATACAAAGGACAATTGTAGTTAGCCTGACCAGTAACCTAAAGTTTTGTATACAAGTTTATGCCAGTATTCATACCGATACTTGCCGTAGTGAATGTTACATGTAGTGAATGTTACATGTAGTGAATGTTACATGTAAGTAGTAGAGCAAATGGTAAGCAGGTAACCTGCCTTGTAACTTGTGAATTGTTTTGTTAATTTTACCTGAACAGTTACTGATAAGTAACAAGTAACAAGCCACCGTTCGTACTGAGTATTTACCTGACTTGTCCTGAGAGTTGAGGTACTTGATTGACCACAGGTCACTGGCACAGGACACCTGGTTCACCTGGATCTCTTTGACATAGGCCCTGTTGGTCTGCACCTATAATAAGTTTATGGCTGGTATCAATATAGGCATAATGTACAAGGCACACATAAACAAGTCTTTGCACAACTTTCATGTAGATGAATATAAATTCTGATTTGCTGCCCTTTTTTAATCATTAATGAGTTTTTATTCCTTAAAGTACTAAGTTTACTTCTAAGTAATGTTTTCTGGCTTGACTGTTTTCTAACCTGACTAATGTTTTCCATTTCACAAGAGATGACACAGCTTCCTTGGGCGGCCGAGTTCTGGTGAGCACTGTTTGCTCGACGGGCCACTGACCTCACACTGAGGGACTCTAGCGTGTTGATGACCGCCGTGTGTCTCTGAAGTCTATGTCTGTTATTTAAAGAATGCAGAACTTAAACAAATCTAACAGGGTCAAATCAATATAAAACATGTACATGTATATCTTTCATTTTCTGTATTCTACCCGGTT
Organism: Magallana gigas; assembly: GCF_963853765.1. NCBI lineage: Eukaryota > Metazoa > Mollusca > Bivalvia > Ostreida > Ostreidae > Magallana > Magallana gigas. Next base: position 9,453,232 of record NC_088855.1, read on the forward strand.
ATTAATATTTTGTAAATTTTGTCATGTTATCACCAGTGTTAAAATTGGTGGTGCAAATTAAAGTGTTGCTGCAGGGTTTTACAAAGAATTTATCAGGACAATAAACATAAATACCTATTTACGTGTGATTTTAAACTTTATCTATCAAATCTAAAGATTAAAACAAATCTCACTGAGTTATTGACTGACCTGACTTTCGGGGTGTTGGTCGTCACAGGTTCATAATAAAACATAAAATGTACGTCATGTACGCCCCCTATATCATTCCCTCTGACCCAGGCAGGCACCGACACCGTATTCTTTGGCTGGAGTGTCCGGTTAGGTAACGGAATGTCCATTACACTAGATACCTTGTCCTTTGTATTGCAACAACACTTTGTCTCTTCACCCGATACCTCACTAACACTCTGATACACACAGGGAAACTTGGGAAGTTCTCCATGACCCCCTAGGGTTATAAACTCCGGGGTAGAAGTGGCTAGTTTCAGTTTATGTAGAGGACTAGTCCCAATGTTTGTAAACTGTAACATCACTGCATGTACTTCACCACACAGCAAACTTTTAGGAAAATTGCAAAATGAAACCTGAAAAATAAAATCATATTTGAAGACCACTAAGGTTATAGAAATTTTCACAGTCTAAATGTGAAATCCTTTAAATCTAAAGATTTTCAAATCAATTATTCAACATCTAATAAATGAACAATGTACATTAAAACCAATAAATACAAGCAATTCTGCTCTTTGGAAAAAGTAAATTTTACCTCAGCCTTATAAGCAAAGGACATACAACAATTGATAAGCATTATCTAATGCCCATACCAAATCTCCATACATGTACCTGAGGTACCTTTAACTGACACAGTAAAACAGAGAATATAGTTATAATGAATTGACACTTACAGCAAAGTGGTTTTCATTCACCGTGACTTAATTACATGTTGTAATCTTGACGGATATAACGAATTACGTTTTTAACGAAGTAAAATCACCTGTCCCTGGCACTTCCTTTAATTGCGTGTTTTACTGTATATAAGCAGAAATAAACTTTATCCAACACCCCTACAAAATCTACATTCTAGTTAGTGAAGAATGTCTGGTTGAAAAGATGAGCTTTATCTAATGCCTCTATAAAATCTCCATAACTGTAACTTATGCATCCCTTCCTGACATGATCTTTATCTTTCACCTATACCAAACCACCCTACCTGTAGCTGAGGCATCTCCGGCTGTACCACCAGGTCCAGCCTGCGGTCCGGCCCGTACGCTTTGCTGGATTTCTCCTCCTTGGTGTTGTTAAGCCTGGGTCCCTGTACGTCCAGTCTCTGCTTCCCCCGGACAAACACCGTGTTAGCTGGGGACGGTTTAATGTTCCGGTCATCAGTCAGGGAACTCGAGAGATTGTAACAAATACCCACAATCCTGAGCTCCCCAGTCTGGTGTGGGGTCAAGGTGAATTGTATCTGGGGAGAGAGTTACACATGACAATGTTTCACTGACAGTTAAAGAAACATGATTTTTTTGGTTACATACATAATGTATGTATCATTATTATAATACAAATTGTTAGTTATTGATTTCATAATTTTAAAATAGAAAAATTAGTTTCCCTTACTGGAGATCTTTCACTTCCAGGTAGCACTATTTCATCAATCACTTGTGTGTGGATTATTTCATTGGCAAGAGTATTCTAAGAAAAAGAACACATTTAAATTATACATGTTGCAATTTTTTCCTTAACAGAATAATTACAAAATCAAAGTTATTGATATATTGTGTTGGAATGGTTAGTTAAAGCATATCCACTCATCAAAGCAAGTCACGCAAAGGACTCGTAATTAATTTGTCCACTGAATTCTGCTGCAGATTTATTTCTTATTGACCATTCTAACTGCACCGTGGTCTTACCTTCACAGAAGAAAAGACTTCATTGGTGATGAGTTGTGGCTTTTCCTGTCCAGGGATGGAGGGGAGGAAACTCCAGAGAAGTGTGACCTCGTTCAGCACCAGAACCACCTTAAGGGGGTTTACCAGAAACAGCTCAACCGTGACCGGTTCTAAACAAAACAAGCGTAAATCTCAGGTCAATCAACAGCTCACTTGTATATAGTGTACAATGTCTCAGTACCGTTTTGTTGTTTTGTGTAGGAATCAGTGCAGAATTGCAGAAGGCTAACAGTGTGAAACAAAAATTTCTTGTTTATATCCATTAATAATACATGTACATAGAGCTGCTACTATAGATATTTTGTTAATTATATAAGTTGAAAATTTAAACCTATAATAGGCATTATTCTTTTAAACTATTTTTTAAAACGAACAGGACATAATCTCCATTTTTTCTCTCCTACCTCCTACATATGCCACAGGGTTAAACCTGTTGTCTGTTTTGTTTGTAAAGCACTGGATTGTTGGTCTGTGGGTGACGGGAATGATGCCGTTGTTAGCGGACGAGACCAGAGCCTCCTCCAGCGCTGCCCACCGTGGGTGGTTACTTTCACTGTAGTCATAGCCTATGTGTCCAGATTTATCTGTGGAAAAAAGTTCCAGCTTAAAACTTACCTCTATTAATGATTAACTGTAAGTGTAGCATCTACATGTACGTGCATGAGGAAACTTTAAAATCATCATTATTACTTGATCATATAACAAGAGCAATACATAATTAAATGCATATCTAAACAATTTCTTAATTTCTTAAATCTGAATAGGATTGGGCAACAGGCTTTCTCTTTATTACCATAACCAATCCTTTATATATAACCTTTCATATGCTGGCTTTAATACTTCTTAAGTTATTCAATGATTTTATTACATGGAATCTAGATGATGACCTGGGTTACCTTGGTTGTGCTGGGGTTTGTGGCCTACAAGGACTTTTGTTGCATTGTTGTCAAGCACGGGGATTGGCAGCTCAGGTAAAGAACTGGAATGAACACTGCCATAATTGGACACTTCTTGACTCAAAAGTTGCTGAAAATCATGAATAAGTGAATTACGCATTGTTTTTGACAATGATTTTAACATAAATTAAGCTTGTAATGTATAATAAACTTGTTAAGAAGCTGTCAGAAATGGTTTACCTTGTACACAAAAAGGTATTCTCTTAAAAAAGCATTTTGTTGACTAGGAATCTGTTTACTATTCTCTGTTAGTAGGTGCTTGAAAGCTGCAGTAGCATTATCTAACTGTTTCAAATTAAGGGACTGTCTTCCCAGAGTGAAGTTTATATGATCCTGAAACAGACACAATTTCATCTCGTATACATACAATTTGTACAACACATCTCTTCATGAAATTTATAAACATGTGTAATAATGTACAGATCAGAAGATTGTTTCTTTTTGTATTCATTATTTGCAATATCTACACTTTCCTTCATGTACACAGATATAAAACTGTTACCTCCGCCAGCGCCCAGTTTTTGCCTTTATACACCTGCAGGGCCTGGGAGTACGACCTGAGGGCGTGCTTCCTCTGTCCAGACTTGCTGTACCGATGGCCCGCCAATATCATGTGGAAGGCGTACTTTCTGACCTTTGGAACCTCCATATTAATGTAGCAATGAGCAGCTTGTTCCAAGAGAAGAGCACTCCGTAAATCTGAATCCTGAAGAGACAGAATATATAAACAATGATTTGATTTCTATTGTACTAACATACATGTACAACTGGAATCGGGAATAAGTTCTGAATTTTATACTTCATCCTCTTCTTGAAATGAAACATTCTGAGGCAGCAAATTTTAATAATCTTGTGTCTAAGAGAGGAGTCTTAATCATTTGACACTCTACCTCACTAGTCAGCTTGATGAACTGCAGAGCTGCTTCATTGTACATTTTTCTACTTTTGAGAGCTTCAGTACTCACAAGTGTTGCCCTTGTTGCATATAATGGATTTCTAAGTGTAAACAAAAATAACATGATAATTAGAAAATTAAATACATTTCAGAATTCCACATATCAAGTACATCTGATTTTATTGATCCATTCTTAAAATACAATAAATATTGCTTGTGATGAAGCTGTTAAAAAAAGACTTTCTCATTCCTTATAACTGATATACTTTATGTTCATAAAAAAGAATGATTAGATACAAAGAGGGAAAAAGTATAACTTTATTAAATTTATATTCTTTATATTGAAGAAGTTTCGAAAATGTATTTTCTTTGCTATAACCATTTCAAAATAAAATAAAACATACTTGCAAGACTGGAGATACGTTGTTATGGCAGACTCCATATAATGGAAAGGGTATTTCTGTTCTCTAGGATTTCCACTCATAAACATTGATATACAGGCCATTTCCTGAAGCAACAAATACCATGTCTTACCATTAAGCTTATATTCCAATCTTTACAACTAAAACACCAATAAAATTGCAGCTGAGTATATAAGTTTAATAATTCATAGTTTTGGCTTTAAAGATTCGAATGCACACTCACCAATGCCCCTGCATAATGCAACCATGCATGGTCATTATTGAAGTCACGCTTGGCTGCATGATAAGTGTTGTAAGCAAAATCATACATCTGGAACAGGAAAGCAAGATCCCCTAGTCTCCTCATCTGTAACTCTGGAGCATCACTGGTGTACCTTTAAATGTGAAAAAAATTATTGCAAAATGTCGCTGCAAAAGTTTAGACAGGTCAAACATACAAACTACAAGTACCTGTATTTTTTAAAGCTTTCTTAACCAGTACATCTACATGTAATTATACTCACACAACTGTAGTATTCTGATTTGCTGCAACCTGCCCTGTAGGTTTATTTCCACCAAACCATCGTTTAGTGGCACTGAATAAAGATTTGCTAATACCTTTCCTTGAAGCATGCTGAAAAAAGCAAAGAAAGGTTTAAGAGAAGCCAGTCACACTGTAATAAGAGCAGCTACCTTAAAGTGCATAATACCCATAGCTTCATTTCTATTAGTGAGGTTCGATTTTCCTGGATTTCAAATGTATACGGTTTCAGGATAATTAAATTCACGGACATGTATACTTGGATGAATGTTTCATTTTAAGGATCAAATCAACTACAAAATTAAAGAAGATTGGTGTGCATTGAATACCGGTAATGTAAAACTAAGACTTGAAGTGAGAAAAGTTACATTTTGCCTATTTTAAGACTGTAGCCTAATCTGAGGACTGCTCGGTTTCCTTGCTTTGTACCTGTTCATTAAGTATCTTCATTTGTCTCTCGGTCCACGGAATGAGAGCCCGCACACACAGCTCATGCATGAAGATCTTGATTCTGTCTTGGTCACTGGTGGTCAGACATATCCCGTGGCCCCCTTGTCTCCGGTCAGTCAGTTTAGCCTTGGAAGATGAGTGGTTCAATTCTGGGTCGTAGCTCTTGTCCTGGGAGAGAGGACTCTCTATGTGGTTCATGCTGTCCAGTGAGGGTTCAGACAGGGGGTGGTCAAACGTCTCACTGGCCAGAGACCCTGAGGATGCTAAATAGACGTCCATAACTATAACACCATTACAATTCTGTTACTTTAAAAAATTCTAATTGCCTATAAAAATTTCAAATGCATATACACATGATTACCGGGTACTTATTTCTCTAATCTGTACAGTTCCTTTCACTATACCTAATTTCAGGGTGTAATACACATTGATGGTGATACATTTACTATGATATATGTAATAAGAATTTACAGCAATACATTTATTTAGACTACATATTGTAATTTATGAAAAGTGTTAAAATGATATGAACTTTTTAATTTCTACTTGATAGATCTGTTCTTTCTATCTACTGTAAATTCCTTATATCAAGCGAGTACTTAATTCCGCTATCTTGCTGTTTTGTATCAAATAGCGATAACATTTATCCATATTTCTTAGAATTACCAACTCACAGAAAATATTAGCGATATCTTAAAAAATCTGCGAGAAATGCTTCTAGCGATTTGACGCGAATATAAATTCCTCGCTTTTAATTAGGAATGTACAGTATTGACTGGAAATTACCTGTGCCCTCCCCCGAGTCTGGGGACATGTCAACCAGGCTACTGTTGGAAAGGATGGGTCCTGTCAGGGTGGAGTTCTCTATTGCCCCCTCAGACACCTTGGAGGGGAAGGCATCATCAACTACACTGCTGCTCCCGGTGTCATATTCTGCTCCCTCCTAAAACATACAGCACAAGCTTATAATTAACCAGCCCTAACTGTAGTGTATATAAATTTATTATCAGGGCAAGTTTAAAATTCTAGCAGGCATGTTCACATATTGTTTTTAGGGGAAAATGTGTTAATCTAAAATTTACATTGATGAATTTAGTGTGTCTATGGCAAAGCAGCATGCTTTTAATTATTTTTTTCCTAAAGTTTGGGTTTGCGATGAGTTAAACCTACTGGAACAATATTGAAAGATTGATCTACTATGAAAATAAGCTCACAACATATCATGCCTCTTACAACATATATCAGTTCTAGAATTCCATGCTTCAAAATGAACAAATTCAGTTTGAAAATAATTGACAGTGTGTGAAGTTAGAAATAAAACATGAATGATGGAAGTAAAGAGCAATAAAAAAAATCTTTAATCTGCAAAATTACCTCACTTTACAAGTATAATCAATTCATATTTAAGTTTTGTACATCATTAATCAAAAATCTATTAATGAGCACCCTGCATTGTTGATGGGAATCCATTTCAAGTCAGCTACATCAATAACAGTGAATGTACAAAACCATGGACATTTCAAATGATATGATTTAGTTTCCCAGTAGTTTGTTGAGACAATGTATCTGATTCTTTTCAATGTTTTGATGAATCTTGGACAAACATTTAAATAAAATAGGAATAAATAACACTGACTAAAGACTCAGTATCTACCCCTGAACACTAAATTACATGTATACACATACAATCATGAAATGAAAAAAAAATACTACAAAGCAAATGATTCTATAACTGCAGCTCATGCACATCTTCAATTTTACAAAAAAAACAAAATGTCTCCCCAGAAAGTGGCAACTGAAACAAAGCACTAAGGAGAGAATAAATAAGGCCTTCACTTACCCAGGCTATGTAATACCTAGCTTTGTTTCGCTTTCTCTGAAAATTATTCAAGTCTATGACTATGGACTATTTCAGAATGCCACACAAGATGTACAGATTACTACACAGAATCTAGATCATTAATTTTGATCATGCAACTACTGAACAATCCGTGCCCTATCACTTATTTCTATCTTGAATCAACACCGTTTTTCTCATATTTGTTGCATTTTTACATGTTAAAAAAATTTTACATCATGCTTTGAGTAGACAAATCACAACAATTCAAAAAAGTTATAAAGATTTTTCAAGACAGTACTAATCATGATCATAACCATAATTCATTCAAATATCATGACAACCTATCGGTACATAAACTGTTTACATTTCATAAAACACAGATTTATTGATCTATAACAACTATTCTTTAAAGCAAATTGGGCTGTATTTTTAAGGAATCTTAATTTGCTGCAAAAAATGTGCTAATATAATTATTCTGCATGTAACCTTGACCTTTTTTTTTTATATAAGACTGAAACATATTGTAGAATTTTATTAAAAAAAAAATTCTGGTCATCTAGGACATATATTACAATTTCACATTAAAAATTCTAATATCAAAATTGTACCCAATATTGCTTTCACTGATTTTTTATTGCACTCAATCATACTAATAAAGTCATAAACACTCAAAACTGACTGCCCATTTTTGGACTGCCCTGTACTTACGCTGTTTGCTTCTGAATTATTCTTGTTGAGGAACTGGCTCCATGGATCAGGGAGGTCTGTATGCATGCTTTCTGCCGTGTGTAGACTCCGCGAGTTTATGTGCAGGAGATGGCAGTTCTGGCCACCGAAAGTTGACTTCATACTCTGATACACAGCTTCTGCCCTGAAGTCACAGCAAAAACTGATCATGTCTTCCCCAAGCTAAAACATCTCAACATTGATTCAATGTGGATCAAAGTTGAAAGTACACCAATTCAAAAGATAAATGATTATGAAGCTTTAATTCAAATGCCATAAAGACTGTATCAAATGGAATCAGTTTTACCCAAGAAAAATACATCTTTACATATGCAGCATAAAGTTTCGTTAACATGGATTTAAATTTTGCAGTTCATGTTTAACTACAACACATTTGATTGAATTCATAACAACATAAAAATAGGTGATAAAGTGCATAGTATTAGAGACTGTTGAACAGGTTACACAGGTGCCACATGTTGACCAGAGGACACAACACAGAGTGGGAGGTCAGGGACACCCATCTATAAGCAGACCTGAGGGTAAGGTTGTGATACTGTGCAATATCGTACTTAGCATCTTCCCCCTCTACTACGTCATGGAGCAGCACGTAATACTTGAGGATCCCGGGACAGAACCAGCGGGGCATCTTGGTCGGGAACTGAGTCTGCTGCTGATGCTGATTGGAGGAGAGGGAGTTGAAGGCAGTGATTGGGTCCGAGTGGCCAGAGGACACCACAAATATACCTGGACACTAGTCAAGGATTGTAACACCCATTATGCCTACGTAACACAGCATTCTTGTCTCCAAAAAATTTATTTTTAAATAATTTCAAAATGTTAAAAATGTTTGCATGATTTCAAAATTTTAAAATACAATCTGAATAAAATCTTGTGATATTGAAACCTGGTTAATATCTTAATCGTAGATCATATCACTATTGAATTAAAAGCCGATTTGATAGGATACAACTTAAACAATGGCTCAGAAATTCATGGTCACTTGGTGGTAGAACTTTCAGGAAAGTGTCTCTGTAGGCTTCATACCATGGTGTTGATGCTGAAGTATGAAAATTCACGTTTTAATTCTTGAAAATAAGAACTGAAATGATAGGTAAACAATGAGGATAATATAACAACATGTAGATATCAAATAACTATTAAAATCTATGGCAAATCGTGCTCTACAGAGCAGCAAGCTTAAATACCAGTATATCAGTAGACATTTGTTTTAATTCATCGAAAGGATTGACCTTATTCTCCTCCAAATCATGAAAATATTTATAATGCAAATAACAAACATACTATTAATCTTACCAGTAAACTTACTAGTGCTGAAACGAATACCATAAATCAGTATTCGAATATTCGTGAGTGCTATTCGATTCGTATTCGAATATTCGTAGACGTCATAGACAATGTATTAAGCATATATGATAGTTTGTATTACTAAGTGGGTGTATGTGTAGACTGCTTAAACATGTCAGTTCGAAGTTGACACTTAACGTTAATGCATGAGTATCCATTGAATAGGGTGCACATTTAATTTTTAAGCAAATAATAATATACTGATTTTTTAAAAATCTCCATCAACTACAATCAAAAGATTTATTACTTCTTTAATAATATACTGCAGTCCTTACTCCTGGATGAGACCGATACGTTACTGCGTAAGTCAGTCCAAAAATTTCCGCCATGTTTGATATAGTATTAAACAGAAAACTGATAACGCTCATAACTCCGGAAATCTTCTGTTTATTTAAAAAAAAAAACAAATTATATCGAGGTATCTTTTTTAAAAAACGTTCGATGTGCCTTTTGATATTAACTCTCCGTAGCTCACACTCGTTCAAACAGTTAAGCAATTTTTTTCTCCAGCGTCTGACATGAATTGAGAAATCCAGAATGTTTGTCTCCGTTTAATGTAAACCCTGCTTTTACTTTCAAGGTAAACAAGCATGGCGGAAGAGTCTATTACTGGGTTAAGTAATTGACTCTACCAAGCATGACAGTCATAGATGGCTTTATATTTACTTTCGTTCCGAGTAAAATGAAATAACACGATGCTGCATAGTTTACAGTGCTTGATATGGGCGTTTAACATGTGATCGAATATTCGAATGCTAAATATACATTCGAATATTAGAAATTTACTATTCATTCGCGAATATTCGAACATTCGTTTCAGCACTAAAACTTACACATAACAATTGTAACCAGTACAGAGGACAGAAATACTGGTAATAGTGTTAACCACCTTTCATTTGTTATCTTCCCATCCATACCTGATAACTGTAAGTCGTAACTCCCAAAAGTGACCACATTTCCCCTGCCCCCTTCAACCAACTGGGGTTGAGTACTGGCCACCACATCATTCATCATCTTCCTGGCTGTCACTGCCTGGGGAAGTTGCATGTTCATGTCCCGCATTGTAATCTTCAGGTTCTTGATAGTGTGAGGAATATTATTTGGATCTCTGATGTGAACTAAAGAAACAAAACAAAAGGTCTTGAGTTTCCATGAAATATAGGGGACTTATTTTTCCTGCTGAAATTTAAATCTGTTAACATTGCCAAATTGTGGGTGCAGTTAAATAGTACATGTACTTAGCTAGCTGAAATATATAGTAATGATATTTCATTTTACTTGGAAGACTGTTGGCTTGGTAAAGGAATCATTATTTCCTTATTCGTATACATAACCCCTGTTTGAACACTGCATGAAAATATAGAAAAACATGTACCATGTATATATTTGGGCAAAACATTTCCTAATTAAAAAGCTGTTCAATAACAGATAACAGTTAATAATTTACGAGAATTTGAAAAAAAAAATTATCCTACATCTCATTTTATTGACCTATAAGTGTCACCAAGGACCTTAATATTTAATTAGAAAGAGACCTATATTTTAGGTACGAAAAGGTAAACACTAACTTTTAAGGTACCTCACAACACCTAGAGCAAGACATACTTTTTCAGACACTATGTCACAAGATGGTGATTTAAATGTTTTGTTTATTTGTTTATATCGATCAATTTGGTTGAATATCACCATAGCTCAGTGGTTAAAGTATTGGACTTGTGAACCGCAGATCATGAGTTTGAATCCACCTGGAGCTTTTGTTCATATTGACTGAACTAAATTTTTGAAAAAGATCATTAAATTTTTTATCCAAAATTGCAATTTTTTTGTCTATTTGACTTATATCCTGCTTTTTATCATAATCAAGTGACTTTTCTGCTGATTTGAAACATTAATTCAAGGTGTAGTGAGCCACATTCAAGTAAAATCTCTCATACCGCTATTTCATACAAGAACAGTAGATAAGCTATGTAGGCTCATCAAGAGTTTACAATCCCTTAAGGTCCTCAGTCTCAATGAGATTGGTGAGATACCTGTTATGGTAAATTTGTTTAATATGTAGTGCAACTACTGCGTATGCAGGACATGAAAAAGGCCCCCACTTGTATTTCACTGGCATTTTGTGTCTGATTTGCAAAGAGGTTGTGGGAAAAACTGTGAAGCAAAAGACTGCGACACAAAACAAGTGAAGGGATTTTTCCTACAAAAAAAGGGACCGCCCACTTTTCAGTGTAACGAGGCCCCTCCAATCCCACAAACTCTACCTATTCAAATATACAGTATATTAACGCTGATATGAACTCTTTCATGATGCATGCAAACATTTATACAGTACCCTCTGTTGTGAGGCGACAAAACGGTTGCACCAACTCAACGAAAGTCAAGTTGTTCTTTTGACACAACACCTCGGCATCCGGGCTACACAGCACAGCCACTGCTGGGCTGAACGTGTTCTGGATAAACTCGTGGGCTGTTTGCTTGCACAGCGCCATGACTATTTTAATTAAAGTACAGCTCGATAGATAATTTATCAATCAATTTCGTAATTTATGAACCAAGGTTTCTCCTCAGCTGCCATCTTGCTCTTGAACATGCGCCTCATAGCATTTCCGGGAAGAAAGATAACTCGAATACAACACATTCAACTCAAGGGGGTGGATCATGTTTCTAAGGCCACATCAAATAAATTTATTGCGCTCCGCGTTCTCGTATTTAAACTTAATTTTCCCACTTACAGGAAATCTTATTTTATTTCTGCTGAGTGTTTTGTTTTCAATCATTTTAATTTATACATCAGAAAAGGAAACGTAGAAATAATATTGCCCAAAACTTTGCCTTAAAAATTAACATTTCATTTATTTAATCACTCATCCACTCATACTTTTTTTCCTCAGATGTTCAATTAAAAAATGAAATATTAATAAATTGATTTGATCTAGCGTAAGAAAGAAATTATAGTATTTGATGTTACTTTTGTTGCAGCCTTTAGTTGAAAAAGATGATGTACAGAAGTTTTTATATTTTTTGCATATTCTCAGTAAATTTTAATATATCAGAAGCATGATACGTGTACAATAATTTGCCTATCATTTTAATTGTAAACAAAAAGATATATTTCACATGGTTAACATTTAAATAAAGTACTGAGTGGACAAACAAAAGGTCCTCAAAATATTGAGCAGTATGATATATATCTGCATTGTCCAGATACTTGACCTGGAACTGTGATTACATGACCTCATATTCATAGCCATGGGTTCTCTTTCTTTTGAAGGATAACAGATTAAGTATACTAAATTGAATGTCAGGCATAGATTTCTCAAGACAATATTATTGAATGTGTAAATTATACAGTATACAACTGTAGACCCCTGTGAGAAATTGCACAACAAAGAAAAAGAAAGGGTTTCAAAATTTTAATTTTTCACCACTTAATCATGACCTTCTGTACAAAAACTCATCATGAATGAAAACTAAGACATGCCCAAATCCAATTATACATGTTATGATAATCACAATGCTGAACAAAAACTTTTGCAAAAATACTACATGAATTATGTAATCGGGTTTTTTTTTTCCACCATAAAAATCCAGTAAAGGTTAAATTTTCATTAATTTGAAGATATGAGGAAGTTATTTACTGATGTATAATGAATGTAAGTCCAGTATTAATACATAACTAAAGCATTTCTGGTTCCCTGACCTACCTCAAATTAGAACCAACCCTAAAAAAAATTTGCAAACTTTTATGAAAGGTATAATTCTGGAATTCACAAATGAAAAATCTCATTTCTGTCTCCCCTCATATTTAGAAAACAACATTATGTCATTCATTAGAAAAATATCAAATCTATGATCAGTGTCTTTGAGATGTTTCAAGAGGGGCATTCTTACATGTACTAGAGTTTTAACAACAAGTTCATATTAATTGTTTTGAAATTTCCCCTACATACACCTAGCACACATTTTTCAGGCTGGAAAATAAAACACTATACATTTATCTAGACCACAATATACAAATAAAATTGCAGTAAAATTCTCATTCCAGATATTGGATAATGAGCACTTCATGGTACCACATGTGTATAAAAAAAAAAAATAAAAAAAGAAAGAAGAGAAACAATGAATAGTGCAAACATAATGAAAAATATGAAAACATTAAAAAAAAAAAAATCAAGTAAAAATTCAATGGCTACATATAGTTAGTAAAAATGGAAACAATAGTTGAGAAAAAAACCACCAGCTAAATATTTCCTCCTTTCCATAGAAACATGATATACTGATAAACATTCATGTACAATGTACCATTCTAGTAAAAGAAATCTGAGACCATATCTGATGACAATAAGTGTATCACAAAAAAAATTCTTTCATATACATGTACATGCATCTTTTTAAGAGTTAAAAATTAATACAGTACAGTAGTCCTAGGCAGCAATAACTGTACATTTTGTATTACTATACACAGTAAAAATCTAGCAACTACAGCTATGAAAGACATCAGATAGTCATTTCCTTTCAAAATTATTAGTGATATGAACCAGTGCTGTTAATAAATACTGGTAGTATCATTAGCATTAAATTATACAGATAATCATTCCAATTTTTTCAACAGTTTTTCCGTACTACAATATGTGAAAGGATGAGGGCATTGCATTTAAAATATGGAGAAAATGATGATGTACTAAAGCAGTCACACTGGTTTATTTTACACATGTTAATGATTCAATGTCCGACTAGCTAATAATTTACTTGTGGTATCTACATGTACAATGAAAGATTTATAAGTTAAAGAATATTTGAATTTTGAATGGATTTCTCACTCCCACATGTCACACACATATAAACACACACATATTAATAAAAAAAAATATTTTTTTAAATGTATCCATTTGAAATAGAAATTCTACAGTAAGATTAAAGGGGTATGATCACAATTGAGCTCAACATTTAATTTTTCCATTTTTAAAGTCAAGAATGGTTGACTAGGGTTTTCTTATGCTTGGCCAAAATTTGAATGCCACAAGCTACAAAAAAGATACCAAATTTTGGTCAATCTTTTGAAATGCCCTTCCCTCCTCCCCTGTTGTTAACCATTCTAATTATGATATCAATTCGTGACCATGCTCCTTTAAAAAGATAATCAGACTTTTTCAATGAATGAACTGAATTACATATAAACTATATTCTTAAACAAACAGTTGCATGTAAAGAAACTTCAGAAATAAATCTAATACATGTATTGGGATTTTCTTTATATTAATACATTTGGCATCTAGGAGTATCTTCTGTTAAACACTCGGTCCCTTGGTTCCGTATAATATTGTGTGAAACTTTTTTAAGCGTGGCCTCTTCCGTCGGGGCTTTGAGCGCCCTCTGTAGTACTGATTGAGTAGGAACAATAGTACCAGTCCTGTGGCTATAAAAGCCAGTACAGGGAACACACTGTTGGAGTCTATATCCTGAATGGGCCCGGCCCCCTGTACGTGAGGCTCCGCCCCTCCATAGCCCAGTTTCTCCTTGGTTTCCAGAGATTCAATTAAATCCTCCACGGATTGTCTCCCCAGGGGTAAGGATTCCTCTAATCGAACGGAAAGCAACTTCTGCTGCTGGAAAAGATTCCTGAAAATACAGATGAAACTGACATTTAACATACACATCAGTACATGCACAGCTAATGTGACATACAACTTCCCGTCCCATCATGCTTTGTGACCCATCTCTTACCATGATCATCATGCATTAATAACAAGCACTTGGCACGCAGCCAGTGACCCGTGAAACCAGTCTGTACTTTACCTTTACCATTTACAATTAAATGCATGAAAATATAATCATTTAGCATTCCTAGCTTTGCAAGCCAAGGGACTCTGGACCAGTCCACTGTCCAAAACAGGAAGCTGAGTGGACCCAATCATTTGGCTCTCAAAAGAAGTACCATACATAAGCATCATGTACACAGTACAATTTCTTTACGTAAAGTTCTGAATCCAGTTTTGGTACCAGGTACTTTGAAACCGTACTTAATTTTTTTTTTGAGCAAGCCTTTCTTTTTTGTGCTATTTCATAGGTATAAAAACAAAGATGTGCCTAAAACACACTTGATTTAGTATATTCTAAATTGAACTCTATTAATGGCACTTAACAATGAGTGTTGGTGCAGGAAATGCTTACTTTAAGAGGTTCTCTACAATCATTTCAAATAACCAAGAAAAATGAAGGCTAACTTTTATATCATTTACATGTACAGTTGTGTTATACATCCTGTTGCTATTAAGCTAGCTTAGTGTCAGCTTGTGATCTGGAAGTCATCCGTGCAAAACTGGCTGGGACTTTTTACAAATTAAATTTTTTAAAAAGTTTTTAAATGCAGTTTACAATTTCATCATTTTTATATCCACCAAATGGTCAGTATACCTTTACTAGGTGTAAAATGTATGCAGGAGTTGGTACAGTATATAATTCAGATAACTTCACACTTCAACTTATGATTCATGCCAAATGGAACAGAGATTGGACACTGCGTTTAAATTCACGTGACAAAACCACCAAATAATTTTCATACCATAGCAAAATATTAAAGTGATGTAGCATACAATTGGGAGACAGAGTATTGTGTACTGGTATAAATAAACATTAAATTCACACACAAATTAAAGTTATCTTTAAAACATCTATAAAATAAATATGCCATAAAATTTCATTTAACAAAATGATTTAAAATATAAATTAACAAAAGCTTAAAATTGAACATTTAAAAAAACAAACATGCAACACAAAAAAAATTGTGATCCCCTTCCCCCTTGGAAATTCAGAAATCAATATATATAAGTACATGTACTTTTACATGTATTTGTACATGTGTTCTAATCCTCAATCCAAAGTAATATTTAACAAAATTATGACTTCTGGCTTTAAGTAGAGTGTATATACATGTAACTGCAAACATTTTTTGAAAGGATTGGAATTGGTTGTTTTATGAAATAATAGCAATACATGTATTCAGATTTGCATCTCATTTGCCATACTTACTATCTGCATGTCTGAAAAATTGTATCGATGAAAGGGACAACAAATTAGATACAACAGACAAGGATGAAATCAAACGTTCCATAAATATGTGTGGGAGACTATATGAAGCTATTCTACAGGTGTCCAGTGTAAATGTTTAAGACTCTTTAAGACAAAAATTTCCATGTGTATGACACTTACGTTGGTGCTGATTTGTTGATGGGGTGACTCGGAGCATAGATCACTCTCGGACATGTTGGAAGAATTCTCGAACGAGCAGTCCCAAGATGACCTTCAAGTACTTTTGAGTATCTGTGTAGATGATTTCCTAAAGTAACATAAATGAATGGTTAAAAGTGGTCAGTAACTCATGTACAAGTAAACATAAGTTTAAGTAATGCATACACTGAAGCTGTTTTAAAGACTTACACAACATTTTTACGTTTCATTTAATCTCTTAATCATACCCAGAAAATTAACAATTATTTTCCAAAATTTCAATTTTGCACAATATTTAGATATGCTTCCTCACAAAACAATGCTACAGGCACATGAAGTAGTGCCTGTGTCCCTATGTACTACCTTCCATCCTGTTGGGTAACTCCATGGGTGATATGACAGCTTTGTCCTGATTGGAGAACAGCTGTACAAGGTTGTTGTATGCTGTGTACTCCAGTATAGCACTCAGCATCCAGAAACAATCTACAAATAAGACATAACACACATGAATATATACATGTAGCCAGATCACCAGTATTGTTGACAAACCTTGTTAGCTTACTCACCAAGCCCCAGGTGTACTTTTCCTAATTTTAATAAACATTCATTATTTTTAATCCATGTACAGGTACATGTACATGTATGTGTACAATGAAGGAATTTCACCTAAAACAATTCGTATAAATACAATTGCAAAAGCATTCTGATTTCACAATTGAACTTCCTGCCAAATTACAATCACTCAAAGACATACAAAAAAAAAACTCTGGTCACTTATTTGTTGTAAATCGCTTCAGCATAACATTATGTCAAAGAAAGCGTTTTTAAAATTTTACTCCCAAGACAAACACCCCATATAAAACTATTAGCATATTTTACATGAGCTATGGGATTGACAGTTCTTAACACTCCATGTAAATTTAAGAGAGAGTATCCTTCTTTTTACCTTTCTGCATGTGGCTGTTGTCCAGACAGTTGGAGTCTCCATACAGAACCACTCGCCCACTGCTGGGCTGGACCACGGTTTGATAGACACCCAAGATAGGAACATTCTCATTCAACACGGACGATCCCTTCAACACTTCATGTCCTGCAGAAAAAAAATTGATTTCATAACCAATTCAACAGAACAACGAAAAACATTATTTGTGGTAAGTTACGCATGGTGTCATACATTGTAAAAGTAGCTCAGGAAAAATAAAGTAAGTGTATATTTGACTGCTTAGAATGTGAAATACTAAATATCAGTATATGTAAAGTTTTCAAACGGTAACTATGTATCCAAGAATATGGTATAAAGTACATGTATAGGAGAAATACAAAAGTAAATCAAATACGAGGCAAAAATGCAGTAACCTTACCTTGATCTTTGAGTGTCTGAGTGACAATTATACCATCATCCGGAAATTTGGCCAAACTGGTTCCAGATGCATAGTACACTGAGGAAGGAACAAACAAATGTCAAGATGCTAAAGATATATGGATGCATGAAAGTTCTATCGCTGTTGTACCATTCATAAACATGTACATGTAACTATAGATCCATCACTTCATTTAGATTTGTTTTCAATATTTACTCTGTAAATTCCTTGCACTGCATGTATCTTTGTTGTAGCATTTCCTTTTAAGCTTTAACTTTGAAAAAGAACAAGCATGTGCTGTTGCAAGTATCAAACTTGCAACAGCACATGCTTGTTCTTTTTCAAAGTTAAAGTTATTACATACATGTATATACAAATATCATATGATAATCAACTCACTATCATGATCACCCAGGGTAAAATCTCCCTCGTAAACCTTATCACTGAAAGAAATAAACACATCATTTTTAATAACAATGATTGTATTGAAAAATATCAGTGAATCGACCATCAAAATCTAAAGTCATCATTTTAAATTGGCTAAAAGTTTCCACCACAAATATGTACATGTAGATACAGAATGAGTTTTTCATCATTCAATGCTTACCTGAATGCCATTCCCAGAGGGGCTAACAGGTCATTCAGGGCTGGTATATTGACACCTCCTGTATCTGGCATCCACCATTGTCTGATAAACATGAGAAAAGGATTGCAAGACTTGTCTTATCACCACTAAATCAACTCAAAGTGTAAAAACAGTTTATAAATTAGACATTTTCATTCCTTAAGGTACTTCACTACACCGAGACTTATACTTTTTAAGAAACTACGTCACAAGATGGTGATTTAAATGTTTTGTTAAACTGTTTGTATCAATCGATTCAGATGTATATCATCATAGCTCAGTGGTTAAAGTATCAGGCTTGTGAACCGCAGGTCATGAGTTCGAATCCGCCTGGGGCTTTTGTTTATGTTTACTGTATGAAATTTTTAAAAATACTATTTTTTATCTAAAGTTGCACATTTTTTCGCCTATTTGATATATATACTTCTTATCCATCATGCTTTCTATCATAATCAAGTAATTGTCTGCTGATTTGAGAAACTATTTCAAGGTGTAGTGAGGCACCTTAAAGGTTACCCAGTTTTTTCATGCATATGTCCTTGTGTTATAATGATATGACTTTGTTTTGAATGACTCAAATAAATGCAAGTAGCATTTAATGAATAGAAAATAGCACATGGGATTATTTTGCTGCATCCTTACCTGGTATTTTCATCATAAAACTTGACTTTTTTCATGACAGTGACATTGTACCAGTCAGCAAATATGACCACTGAGAGCCCGTTATCGATGTCCCTCTTTAGCTTGGTTACTTCCTCCGGGAAATATTCTTCCTCGGCATCTACGATCAACAGGGTCCCGTACTGACTTGCATCAAAGCAGGTCAGGGGCGAACCTATGGTCAGAAAACACAGGTGTTAGTACCTGTTCATGAATTGTTAGTCAGGGTCTATAGTGTATGCACTTAGTGACAGTGACGAATTGCTTACCTAAGACTTCGACAAAATACCCAGCTGTTCTCAGATGATGGTACATATCTTTGAAATTTGTATGAATGTGGTCTCCATTCCTATATAAATAGAAATTTTCATTACTTACAATACAGTTAAGAGGAAAATACATGCAACGAGTACTCAAAGAGAGAAGAGGGAGAGGAAGAGTTTTAGACTGACCAGTCTAACGGATCATTTTTCATCCTCAGGTTGTCTCTGGGGAAGTAGCCTGGGGGATACCTCAGATTGTGGTACTGGTCCCACAGCACCCTCTTACTAAAACAGACACGCCATAGACATCAGCATGATGCTAAACAATTTTCTTTTCATTTATCATTTATCTTTTTAAAATGCTTTTTTGTGTAACTTATATCTATATGAATTACCTTCTTGGCGGTGTTGAAATAATCAGAACTTTCACAGGAAGATTTAAAATGGTCTGTCTTGGCGCAGTCTCTTCGCCCTGGAACACCAAATCAGAGTAACAAAGAGTCCAAAAATTCTAATTTTTACATTTTTTTTTTAATTTCAAACATAAAAACCCAATAAAGGTAGAAGTAAGCTCATACATGTATCTAATCTGATTTGACTTACCTCTGGGGGTGATTCCACTGTCAGAGTTACCTGCCCCTGAGCAATGCCTTCATAGGATGCCCCAGATTTGGCCACAGAGATTGAGATGGCTAAATACCCTGACCAGGGCCACAGAGTTTTGGAGTAGGAAAATGCTACATCAATGTAGTTCCCATGATGTGGAATGTATGGCTCCCAGCGTGGCTAACATCAAATTCATGAATGAAAATCTTCAGCATATTTTCAATGAAATATCAATGATGAGATGCAAAATAATTTTAAATTCAATGATTTGCATCTTATTAGGCTTTGGTAAACAGAGCATAAAAGATTCAATGACATCCATTAAACATCTTACGTCTCACCTTGTTAACTATCACCCCAGATACTCCCATGCCATTTAAAACCGTTACCTAAAAATACAAGAAAGCAGCTTAATAAATATTATGTTCATTTACATGGAATAAGCTTGATTTGATTGGATACAAGGATATAAATCAGTCTCACATTGACTACAACAGGCATGGCTCCATAGTAGATGGGCTGAGAACAGTAAGGCCACATGTAGGGGCATTCTGTCAGGTCAATGTATCCAGGACTCAAACTGTAATAAACAATACACTTCAGATTCAACATGATATCTTCATTTCCCATATGCACATTATTGGTATATATTAAATTACATTGAACAGTGTAGTATAAATAAATTATGTACTTGACTATGTAATTTAACTGAGCTGCAATGTTAAACCACTTTCAGATCATTTTCCATGCTTTATTCTGATCAATTTCTTCACACAAAGGCTTGCTTTTTAGAAAATCTGTAAAACATTTGAAAATGCTGATGTTTTTTGTACCTTGCTTGTGGCTTGTAGGTCCTCAGGGTTTGATAAGCACGAATCAAGTCCAGCTTGCCATGACCTTGCTCAAACATGTTGACCTCTGGTAGTCTCCTGGCGGAGGCCATTAAAGCCTGCTTCATACTGGCCGGGTTAATGATATTCGCTCTATCCAGCACAGCACTGTAACAATGGAAGCATGAATCAAGAACATAATAAAATGAATTAAGAACAAAATACATGTACAGTGTACCGATACATGAGTTACAGAGTTAATTTACAAAAATGTGGTTATGATATGGTAATGTTCTTTAAAATTAATCAATATTCCACATATTCTTCAAAAAAGTTATATACATGTAAATATACAAGAGAATATACAAGAAAAATCATTTTTCTAAACCTCATTCTGATGCGTTGAAAATGTGTAAATGAGAAATTGTGATACCTTCAATCAGGTTGTAGAAACAAATGTGACAAATTTTTTATTTGATTTCCTCATAAATCAGGAGTAAGTAAATGTTTGCTGTACAATATGAATGAAAAATCTGACAATTTTATAATGTCAGACTGCCTGATCTTTACCTATACAGGAGAGTGACGGCTCCAGCCACTACCGGCGAGGCTACACTTGTGCCCGACAGGGACCTGCATCCACCCCTAAAGAAACATTAACATACTATACATATCGCAATATAATGCAAATGTCGAATGATTCAACTGGAAATATATCTACTTGGAATTGACAAAAAATATATATATATACTGTTTGTACTATGACATTGTCTTACTTCAGAGCTGATCCACGAACAGCTGATCCGTAGGTAACAATGTCTGGTTTCAGTCTCCCATAGCCATGAGGAAGTTCCTGTAAATACAACCTTGTTACTTAACATTGTAATCTCCCTATATATATATCTTGTAACATTTTATCATTATTGCGAACTCCTATATATGTGCATGTATCATGGTAAGTTATGTTACAGAACATGGTGAAAAAATATTTTATAGTGATTGACCGTTCATCAGTTTGAATTATTTTTTAAAAGAGATAATGATAACCATAGATGTTTACCCATGTGGTCATTCCTCTGGAAGAAAACCTTGCTATCTGGTTGTCAAAGTTAATTCCCCCTACTCCTATAACATCCATCTGGTCAGCTGGGTTGTTAAGTGTGCTGTAAAGTAATACATGTACAACATTTTGGGTCTGTAATCATCATGCATTTCAACACATTTTTTCTTAAAATAACGAAATTTCAGTGTTATATATTTTGTTCAAATATAACAAGGGAACTTGAGCCCAAGATGTGTTTACAGGGGTATATGATCATACCTATACAAACATAACTTACCCATACAGTGGACCATCGTTTCCAATAGCAGAGATCATGATGACTTTGTTGGCTGTAAGTTCCCATACCTGAATATAGAATCAACATTGTAGAAGATGATAAATACATGTACCAATAAGATAGAACATTTCTAGTTTACATTTTTGTAAAGATAAAATATTGTTCAAATATAATCTATTTTCAGAATAGAATAGAGTTTTATTTTCAAAAATAGTCTGGATATTGAAATACTGATTGACATGCACACACCTTGTCAACAAAAGGATGGTCCATGAAATCTGGTCCCCCAATGCTAAGATTCAGCACATTGATTTTCTTCAGGATGGCATAATTAAAGGCATCCAGGAACCAAGATGTGTAGGACACCTGTAAATCAATGGTGTTGGATGAAGTTCATTGACATTAATTCAAAATACTTGTACAATTCATCACTAATTGTTGGCACAATTTATAAAGTCAACCTTTAATATTTTGACCATGATTAATTCAGTAGTGTAAAACACTGCATACCTGATTGTTTGTGAACACTCTGTACACATGGATGTCAGCATCAGGTGCAAATCCTAGACAATCCTTGTAGCTGGCAATCACCCCTGCCACAAATGTACCATGGCCCAGACCTGCAGCCACAAATAAATCAACGATAAATACTGCATTACTATAGGTTTAAACCTTGCTTACCTTTAAAGATTTTATTTGATGAGAGGTTAATTTGCGCTATTTGTCCAAAAATAGTTTGTCAATATACTGAAGATGCAACTTGTAAAGAGTCAACAGCGGTGAAATGATTGATTGCTTATTTACAGTGCTTACCATCATCAAGGGTTTTTTCGTTAGTCCAGTTGGTCCGGTCCTTGATTCTGCCTTTCTTGAAGTGTGGGTGATTCTCTGAGAGCCCAGTGTCAAATATAGCTACCTTGACACCCGCCCCTGTAAAAAATGAGACAAGACAATTTTACTTCCTATCAATATATTAATGTTTCTGCACCTACTGATTGAAAAAAATGTATCATATATTTATGAAACTTTTTTTCCAAAAATATACCTGTGAATCCCATATTCCACAGAATCTCAGCTTGTAGAGCACTTACAATCTAATGGAAAATGAAATGCGAAATTAATTATAAAATAACAGAACTGCTAATTACCTGAAGTACATAAAATACATAAAGAATACAACTGATAATTGAAGAGTATAGACTATACCTGTTTAGGAACAGCCCTCAGAAGTCGCCTCCCTTTAAATCGAGCTGGGGAATGCCAGTAGGTTGCACCCTACAGAAATTTAGATCACAATTCAAACTTCACGTTCATTTAAATATGCCTTAAATTACATATTATCTTGAACAAGTAGAAAAAATTCTATACTGTATAATAGAAGTTCTTCCCAACCAAGTTTTACAGTCTTTTTGACCAGGGCAGGAGATTGTTTGTCATTAAAAATATGGAGGAAGACTGTAACTCTTGATAGTCTTTTTGACAAGGGTGAAAGTTTTACTGACCAGGGATAAAAGACTTTTACTGACCACTGTCTAGGGAGAGGAGAGAGTTACTGACCAGTGAGAGACTTTTGCGGTTGTGCGAGCGCGAGGAGTGGAAGGTCTGGGGACACATGTTGGAGGACGTCTCATTGCATTCCCTGTCCTCTACCTCACTCTGCTCCACATCTATCAAACAAAGAAACCACTACAATACAACCACTGCACAACAACACACTAAACTATTTACATATCACGTTCCAACATTTAATTTTTTGTCATATTGTACCAGTATTTTAAATAAAATTACTCACAATCAATATTCTAATAAGTACTGATATTTTGAATTAAAATTTCCCTTCATCTTATTATATAGGGAACAATCTTTTACTTTTATATATAAGTTATTTAATAAACAATTATTCAATACATTATTATAACTGATGTTTTTTAAAATGTTATATTTTTTAGAAAAGCATTGAAGTTCTGGTACCTTTCACAAACTTGAGAGACCTGGACAACTTTTTGTGGGGAGTGATTCGTTTGATGATTGGGTGACTCTCCAAAGCCTCAATACCAGCATGACTGCCATCATTCAACTGAATTTGATAAAATGCAAACAAAGGACATGTTAATAAATGAAATAAACACAGACATATAATTCATGTACCAGTACTTGATGTATTTAAATACATTGCAACCTTCCTCAGGTTTCGAATCAAAGAACATGCATTTATTACCATTATACTTTTTAGAGATTTACAATGTGCTGTAATAATCAGTCTAAAATCAACCTGTAGACTGAAGTATGGTATCGGTTTCATATAAATAGAAAATTCAACCATTATCACTCATAGTATTGCTAACAGATAAAAAAAATTCATTTTTCATTTCATTTCAACCCATTTACCCTCTCTGTCAGTAGACAAATTGAAGAAGTCACTTATTTAGTGATAGGTCAAAAACTGACTGAAGAGAAAAAGCCCTTTATTCAATATAAAAATTGTGTGATATCTATTGGTACAAGCTTCGTTTTATCAACGTTTTGATGAACAAGTAAGTGGGAGTTAATTTCTACCTTTACAACATCAAAGTCACTTGGGTAATCGTAAGCCAGATTATCCCTGGGTATAATCTTCCAGGACAGGACCCCCGAGTCATGAAGGGCAGCGGTCAGGAACCTCTTCCTGGCCTGGGGCTTGTAGTATCCATTGAAGGAAACTATGTACTCTGTAAACATCCCCTTATATTTAACATACATAAATCTTTATCTATATACATATGTTTAAATAATATACATAAAATCAAAAAGCAATTTCTAATTACATGTGAGTTTTTCTCCTATAGTTACAATAGTGAGCATGTACTAGTATGTACTTCATTTGAAGATTTGATTTAAACATATAAATATATCTTATTTAAAAAAAAACAGGATTAGAAACACATTTTTACAACTTATGGTTTCTTCTATAATGAAGTTATGATAATAAGTATGGATGAACAGTATTTGGACATGTATGTTAAGTGAAAGTACAGGTATAAATGGTTATTCAAGAAGATTCAAGAAATTTTGTAGGATCAATAGTTATAATTCTTACCATGATCAATGACTGTACTTGAGTAGTCAATCTGAACTTTTTGCACTTTTGAACTATTACAACCCGTTTCTAAATAAACTGTGTTACTGTGAGTGGCATGGCACATTCCACATAAAAATAAAATAAGCAGCGTCAGAAGCATCACAGAGCGTCTGTAGAAACATCCACGTAACCATGAAAACATGGGGAATGAACTGAAGATCGAATCAACATCTGACTATATGTTCTATACAACTTCTTCAAAGTCTTCCATTGCTGAATGGTTTTCTTGAGTTCAAAATAAGGAATTTATCCACCTTTCCAGACCTATATGAATTAAAACCAGATATCAGTAATTTATAGACAGATTGTTAAATGATTTATAGTATAATTAATGATACCGGTACTATATGTCCAATATATGTTTTTTGCAGTTCCAATATTTAATTGATGTGGATATGACATCATATCTTAAATTCTTTCATATAAGCCTTCAAGAAAGTTATATTAGTAATAAAGCTAATGCTTCAGTAAAGGGATGGGAGAAATAATGATGGACCAGTCCAATAGAATGTTTTATCGCTAAAATGGATGTCCTACAAACCCCACTTCTGATGTGCGCTTGTCCCAAGGCACTGTTAGATTATTCTATCTTACAAGTATGCATCTACTGGCAAATGGGTATCTATAGTAAAGCTTATTATGTCCCCTGGAATTTTGACAATTATAATGTCAGTTGTGAAGTCCCATAAATTCATCAAAATAAAAAACCTAGCGATTCACATTTCCATAACTGTAGCCTAAATTGTCGATATATCTGTTGGACTAACGTTATACACACTAAAGTCATTTGTGCATTCGTTATACACACTAAAGTCATTTGTGCATTCGTTATACACACTAAGTCATTTGTGCATTCGAAAACAATAGGAATTTAAAACTTTTACAAACAAGACAGTAATGGTGTAAACATGGCATATCTTGAATTTAAACACGCATGTAGAAAACCTATAACTGTTTAAACAAGTTAATAATACATAGTAAAGGATAAAACATTCAATGAAAACCACTCCAATGTCCATCCTATTAATATCACAGACCTTTCAACATTCTGTCATCTCACATGTCTGAGTACTTCAATTTCTGTCATACTCAGTTGTAACAGTTTCGGTGATTGGCTCATTGTTTTGGATTCCATTAAATAACTTATTCGGAATACCTTCAGCTTATACCAACTCATCACATAACAAATCTAGAGGAGTATCTGAAGTATTTTGATTCAATATGGCGGAAGAAAATTGTCCCAGACGAAACAAATAGAAAAGGAGTTATATATTCAGCATCTAAGTAACAGGTATGCTATACAGTTCGATTTTGTGTAGCAAAAGCTTTCAATAGAGAACCTGTATCGGGCTTTTTCTTGTCATATAGATTTTGTTTGTGTTAATTTTTGGACAATATTACCCACCCCCATTTTCTGGAAACGTCATGTTTGACATTTAAGTTGTTCGCAATTTTTTAACAAACCAAGCACATAGTCGTTTATCTTTTAATTAATTACAATTGTTACTAGTCTTGTTCACGCTAAATAAAATATTGTTATATTTTAGAATGATAACCCTGATGGTAACGGAAGAAGGAATGGTGGGATGTTTAACCAAGTATGAATAAAGGTAGACATGAGGCTCAGAGAGGAAACAACATGCCGACGACTAATCAAAAGTCAACTGAGTTCCCTTGTCAGAATGGGGCAGAAAGTCCCATGAGTCAGTTTTCCAGTGAGAATGAGAAGTCATCTCCAGAATCATCCGAGAAACGTAAAGAGAAAACATTCAATCCAGATTTTTCGAATGAGGGTCATAATAGATTGGTAAATGGCAGCAACCCATCTGTCATAGGGCCTGTTAATGGATTCTTACATGATGACACAGATACTCATAGGGCAACTACAGCATCTGTTAGCTCGCAGGAAGAAGTTACTGCGTCGGGTCATTCTTCAAATTTTGTTGTGAACTGTAGCCGCTGTAGTAAATACAAGAGACCCCCTCAAGTCAATGGGTCACAGAAGAGACAAAAGTCACCAAAAGCAAGTAGACCTAAGTCTATGTCATGGAGTCGTGTTGTCAAACACAGAAGAGATCAAAGAGAACACGAGAAGAAAACTGGTTCAAAGTCTAAAAAAGAAAAATACATGTACCCAGAACTTGACTCTAGTTCAGATGACTCATGTTGCTGTTTCAGTTCTCCAGAGAATGGGGAGGTACACAGTTATGATAGATCATCTACAGAATCTGAAGGAGATGACAAGGAATATTCAAGAAAAGATGGTAATTCTAAATCCAAACCAAATCACCACTCCAGGACAAGTGAACAAGTAAAATACACCAATGGTCATCATGAACAAGTTCATACTGTAAATTTACCACCTAGGTTTGAAGATATGCCAATAACTGCCCCCCTAGCAGTCCCGGAGGATAGCGATGGGTCTTCTCAAAATTCTGGTTGTGATTTTAAAGAAAAAGAGACAGATGTTGGAAGTGATCAAAATCAGTTGTCTGACACCAACCATGGAAACAAAACCAGTGATGTTGAACAAGGTATAATTGGAATAGGTATGCTTGAAATTGAAAAAGAGGTTGAAAATGTTTTCACTCATGTATCCAGTTCAGAAAGTTTGGAGGAGATTGCAGATGAAGAGAACTCGAGCGAGATTCCTTTGAATAGAGGTGGTTTGGTTGTAGAGGAAGTGACTGTACCTTCTAGTTCAGAAAGTCTGGATGAAATTGGAGACTATATAGAAACAGATTTTCCTTCTCGAGCCAGTCGTCACATGTTTGCATCTAGCTCAGATCATTCTTCAACATCTAGTGATGAAGATGAAGGATATGGAGTTAATCAGGAAAGAGATTTACACAATAAAGAAAAGAAGTTATCTTCAAGCCAAGGTCTGCAAGTCAGTGAAAATGGAGAGAAACAAAGTAATGAGCCTCAAAGTCCACAGTCTTGCCATGACTCCCATGATGATAAAAAAGATTATTCACAAATGGATGAATTGGAAGCTTTTCATACAGACTCATTTGCTGATGTAACAGCAAATTTATGTTATAGCATGGAAGGTCAGTCGTCAAGTAATGCATACACCTGTAGGCCAAAGTATGTAACAAAGAACAGTGAGGAAAGCAGTGAAAAGCCAGGGTCGGATTCCTCCCACATGTACTCGCCAGAAACAGATTTCTTGGATTCTGTTGACTCTGACGTGCCCACGTCTGCTTCAAGCTTGCAGCAGATGTTCTTGTTCAGTCAAGACTTGGACAATCCTAGTGTGATAGGCCATAGAAATGGTGAGAGAAATTTGTCCGAGTTCTACATGTTTGATCCATTTGGTTACGCATCCAATGATCTACAAGGTGCTGAAGGAGGGGTTACAAATGACTTGAGCATGAGAAGACATTCATTTGAGTTTGATGATGTTGAGTGCAATATGGAATCTTATGACCCTCATCTCTGTGTAGATGACAATGAACATTTTAATTATCTGGATACCTACAAACATGGAAAAGTGCCACAAGCCAATTTTCAAAATTCAGAGAGCAACAGACAAGAGAAGGTGTTTTTTAAAGAACTGGAAAAAGAGAACAGGTCAGCACCCCATTGTGATTCTTCCGATGAAGAAGAGAATTTGAGTTTCCGTCTACGAAGGGAACATCAGGGTAACGTTCAACTGGGACATTTTCCTCAAGAAAATGGACCTTGTATGGTACTTGAAGATCTGGAAAATCCAACACATGCTGTGAGAAATGCAGTCATTATGCCCCTGCCAAATAAACTGGATGAATCTTCAGGGTAATGTTTGTTCAAGTTCATTTATGTAGATTATCCCATAACTACTAACTAGTGCAGTTACACTTTCAGCAATCATTTTTGAAGTACTAGAGATTGTAACAAAGTAAACATATGCAATTTTTTATTTATATTTGGCATGATTTGATTCACTTCTAGGGAAAGCTCCGAAGATCCAATCTATGAAGATATTGATAGTTTAGAGACCTCTCTGTCCTCCATAGATAATTTACATGCAGTGCAAGAGGAAAACACTTGTGATACTTATTCGAAGGTACACATGTAGTGTGTGCAATCACAATTTTATTATTCAATATGCATGCTGTGTTTTTTTCCTCAATTGACACAAATCAATGATTTATGAAAAATCCGATTAAATTTTGGAGATTAATTTTTTGAAATATATTACATGTATTCTGGACTAGTGAGGGTTTTTTTTTGTCATCATAATTTGAAAATTTGATTTTTATTCATTTTGATTTCTATATAAATTATCATGTAGAATAAATGTAGTAAAACATTTTAACACTTTGCATATAGTGATTTCACTGATAAGCTTATATAAATAATAGTAATTATGCGTCTTTACTATTCCTTAAGATGTGCTTTGTTGAGTCATTATTGATACACCTTTGACATTGTAGGGGATGTGTAAGTTTGATCGGCGTAGGCGTCGGGGGAGGCGACCAGTGGACGTAGAGAAGGTGATGATCTGGCATGAATATGAGGCTTACCTGTTACAGGTGAAACAGATCGGAACATCTGCCTGTGGCCCCACAGCGGTGCTAACAGTTCTGGTGGGTTTATAGTATTGTTTGGTGCATCAGCAGAAAATGTGTACACAATATATTGTGAAAATGTATTGAACACTAAAAAGGAAAGTCTTAATTTTTGCATATCATGATTTTTCATGAGAGTTTGGATGAGGAAGTCTCAGTCATATAGGGTTTAAATATGCCAGAATCATTTTTATTAGCTCACCTGAGCCAAAGGCTCAAGTGAGCTTTTCTGATCACAATTTGTCCGTTGTCTGTCGTCGTTGTCGTTGTCGTCGTTGTAAACTTTTCACATTTTCATCTTCTTCTCAAGAACCACTGGGCAGATTTCAACCTAATTTGGCACAAATCACCACTAGATGAAGGGGATTCAAGTTTGTTCAAATGAAGGGCCACGCCCTTTTTAAAGGGGAGATAATTGAGAATTATTGAAAATTTGTTGGTATTTTTCAAAAATCTTCTTCTCAAAAATTATTAGGCCGGTAAAGCTTAAACTTGTGTGGAGGCATCATCAGGTAGTGTAGATTCAAGTTTGTTCAAATCATGGTCCCCGGGGGTAGGGTGGGGCCACAATTGGGGGATCAAGTTTTACATAGGAATATATAGAGAAAATCTTTAAAAATCTTCTTCTCAAAAACTATTTGGCCAGGAGAGCTCAACTTAAAATGGAAGCATCCTCAGGAAGTGTAGATTCAAGTTTGTTCGAATCATTGTCCCTGGGGTAGGGTGGGGCCACAATTTGGGGATCAAGTTTTACATAGGAATATATAGAGAAAATCTTTTAAAAAATTTCTTTTAAAAACTATTAGGCCAGAAAAGCTCAAATTAAAATGGAAGCATCATCAGGAAGTGTTGATTCAAGTTTGTTCAAATCATGGTCCCCGGGGGTAGGGTGGGGCCACAATTGGGGGATCAAGTTTTACATAGAAATATAAAGAGAAAATCTTTAAAAAATTTCTTCTCAAAAACTATTAGGCCAGGAGAGCTCAACTTTGAGTGGAGGCATCATCAGGTAAGGAAGATTCAAATTTGTTCAAATCATGGTCCCCGGGGGTAGGGTCGAGCCACAATTGGGGGATCAAGTTTTACATAGGAATATATAGAGAAAATCTTTTAAAATTTTCTTCTCAAAAACTATTAGGCCAGAAAAGCTCAAATTAAAATGGAAGCATCCTCAGGAAGTGTTGATTCAAGTTTGTTCAAATCATGGTCCCCGGGGGTAGGGTGAGGCCACAATTGGGGGATCAAGTTTTACAATCCTTAAAAATATTCTGGGAAAGTTTTCGGTCCAAAACTCAGTACTTAGTGTGAAAGCACAGGTTATGAGATTAAAGGTAGATTTAAGTTTGATGAAACCATGATTCCCTAGAGAATAGTGGGGCCACGAAATGGGGAGGGGGGGGGGGAGTTATAGGAATAGAGAAAAATCTTCTTACAGGTACAACAACAAAAAGGGCTTTACTAAAAAATAAGAGGTGGATAAAAATTGGCATATTTTCAATTTTTTTTAGCAAGATCTACTGTACTCAGTTGTCAAGATATTTTGATACTGTAATGCTAATTTGATCAGAATTAAGGCAATTGTTGCTCAGGTGAGCGATGTGGCCCCTGGGCCTCTTGTTTCTGCTTGCACTAAGCTTACATTTAAATTGATATTGATTTGATAGATACATGTAGCTTATGTAATTATTGACAACTTGAAATAAGTGTTAGATATATAAGTACACAGTCATACGTTTTAATGAAGTAATTAATTGTGACAGGAAGTTCTATTTCATTTACAGAAAGCTTTTGATTATCAAGTTGATAAGGAAGAAGTATGCAAGAAAATTGTAACCAACATCAGAATGGAAACAGCTCCAATCAGTTACTATCTGTTCTCCAGATCAGTAGCAGGTAAACTTGTAGGGTACATAAATCACTAAATTCACGCAAAGTCACCAAACAGAATCTTTGTTTTTTACTTGTATCTTGAAATTTAATACAGGCTGAATAGCTCAATAGTACATGTATTGCAATATTAATCTTATAAATACATATCTAGTGTTGTTTTATTAAATGAAAAAGAATGTGAGTATCGGTATTCACAATTACACTATCAAGATATCAAACACTAAACTGTTAAGCAACCTTAGGCCTGCTTTTTCAATCTGTTGTGTTGTCAAAGCTAGAAAAGATAAGTGAAAAAAAACCTGAATATTGAGTGTATAAAATTGTCAATTAGCAAAATAATTGTTGAGCTACAATCGTGGTTTATAATGGCATGTAAAATTGAAATATAGGAAGGACATGCATTAATTTCTATATTAGAGATTAAGAGCCTTTAAATAGGATGACACTAAGAGTTCTTGGTCCATCACTTACTATACAGTAAAACACGCTTATAGCAAACATGCTTATAATGAATTGACATTTATAGTGAAGTGATATTCATTCCCCTTGTGTTTTAAGATATTGTGAAGCTAACAGATATAACAAACTACGTTTATAACGAAGTAAAATCGCCCGTCCCTGGCAGTTCGTTGTAAGCGTGTTTTACTGTATATAATAACATGTGACAATTTTAAAATTGACACAACTTTTATGAGATTCTATGCTGGGTATATGAATTGTTGATTATTTAGGATTTTTATGATGTTTTTGTAGGTACAACAGCTCAGCAGTTGATTGAAGGTATCCACAGTCTGACCAGAGGCACCATACAGGGTAGATTTTTCCACTTTTATCCAGCCAGAAAAGTAGAGCTACTCAAGTGGTTAGGTGGTTGGATCAAGAAAGGTAAATTTGGATTAATGGTAAAATAATAGTTATTGCAAATTTGAGTTTTTCGTATATAATACCATGTACATATACATGTACTTAAAAAGCCATTTTGTAATATTAGGTGCTGTGCCCATAGCAACATTGAATTTACAGAAGGGGGTAAAACCTGGATGGACCATTCCTGATGCTTGGCATCATCAAATGATATACGGAGTCAGTTCCAAAGGTATAAATAGAGACTTCCAATTTTATATATTGGTAGCCTAAAAAGTTTTCTTTTTTTCATGCCACTTTGTGTGAAAATCAATGACTTTAAATTTTTGTTATAGCTCACCTGAACTAAAGATTTAAATGAGCTTTTCTGATCATATTAAGTTAATCTTTCTGTTTATCTAATTTTTTTATTTTAATTATCTGTGTTTTGCCTCAGAATGTATGCACCATATAAAAATATCATCGAAACATTTTTACCAGTATAAAAAATCAGACCAAATAAACTTAATCCAAACTCTGCAGGCTTCTAAATGGAAATACAAGAATTAAAATTAGAAAGGTGATGACTTTTTTGAAGTACCTTTATTTATTTTGAGGTTAATTTAGTCTAAACATTTTTTGGGGGTTATTTTTTCAGGTGTATATTTGACAAATCCACTAGAAATAGTTCCTGAGGAGACGATCATGGAACAGCTGACCAGTGATTCTATCCTCTTGGTCCGGCGTCAGGACGTGGTCAATCGGTTCCGCGACTGGTCTCCCCTCAATGATCTAATCACCAAGAAGGACAAGAGATGGAACGATATGAATGTTTTAGGTACGCATCATCAAGTCATGAAAACTAAATAATAATCATTTGTATTGTCATTAAATACATGCACTATTATGTATGTGTAAGAAAATCTAAGTACACTGTAAGTGGTCCTTTTCTTCTATTTCCTTGTTATCACACTTATGAGAATGTTATCATATAAGAGCCTCAAACAATGCTATTTGTACAGACTAGGAGTAAGCCTCTGTTTGATCTTTGATTTCAGGTCAGGTGGTCAACGTGCTTCGTGAGGCCTGCACCGCTATGTATCAGCAACCACCCAATTATCGCGCCCAGCTGACCACCCATATCTCGATCCCTGCGGCCTACAAAGCTGGTATAACTCTGTATGTTCGTCAAAACACTGAAGTGGCACAAGAGCTTTTTAATGCACCTGAGCTAGAGTTTAAGGACTAGGAATGCTCCGTCAACTTTGACCTCTCCTGTATCATCACCTTGGTAACTTGGTGCTTTTCAGCATTATTTCAGGTGGCTTCAACTTGAGTCTTTCCGCATATTTTCTTTTCAAACCAATGCCTAAAAGTGCTGTTTGTTACTTTTAACTGTTAGTGGTTGTGTGCATGGACTTTTGTTTTATTACTCTTACCAGTGAAACTTTAATCTGAAGTTCTCTATAATTTTGAGTCAATATTAACATATGTTAGATATGTTCTTTACTGTAGGTAACGCCCTCTGCTAAGACATGGCTATTCATCGTGTATATTAATAAATGTATGTACCTGTTGAAAAATTCCACTGAGGCAGTGTAATCAATAATTACCGTTATAACATTGTAAACATATGTACTGTACATTTACAGGTTGGAAATTCTTTTAACACAAATATGAAAATATATATTTGGTGATTCATTTGACCATATTTTGTTGTCATGTATTTCAATAATACATTGTATTGGTCAGTGTCTGTTTTAACAGTGTTTCAGTGTGATGCAAGATGAATTCCATTTATCATTACCTGTAATAAACATCCTTTTGATTTCATTTTACATTGTATTAGAACTTCCTAATGAGTGTGTGAATATTTTGCAAAAAAACAAAGCCCTCATAACTGATGATATTTGAATTAGATTTATGGATTCTAAATCATTATTTTTCACGAGAACAAGACAGGCATAACAAATAGAATTTAATGTATGATATGATAATTGTACATACTTGTAGTATTGAAAGTCGAACATAATGTGTATTTGTGGATTCCTACACTTTCACTAGTGCTTATGAGACTCGGCACACGTTTAGTATACACTGTAAGGTAATTCTTCCAATGGATTCATTGCCTTTGCCTTGAAAGCTTGTTATTTTTCAAAGTATTTGTACACTGACTTCATCTTTCAAGATTTTATGAGATTTTATCCAACTCTTTATTTTTTTGAACAAGAACTGCAGGTCTGATTGTAATGATTTTGACCAAAGATTAACTTTATTTTTACATGTATCTAAATCTTCGTTTAAAGTGTGGCACGGATGTTTACAAGAATGATGTAAACCGGTTTACTGTGAGAATGACTTGACGACTAGTGAGGAGGGAATTCTTTGTTTTACTGAGGAGAGAGTCCATTACTTTCTTATGCTACATAATCATGTTACAGAATCGCTACAAAATAGTACTGTGGTGTTCTCAATATTGGGTTGTTTGTGGTATTAAATCAATGTATTTTTTCTTCCCTTTACCATTGCTATTTAGAAAGGATTTTGCAAGTAGTTAAGATGGATGCATAATAAGATTATGTGTTTGTATTCTTTATACATTTATGTATGTATGTATGATCAATGATGTACTTGTGTACATGCAATGCAAAAAATAAATCATGCTAGACTCTCAATATTAGATTTGTTTACTATTTTAGTATATTCCTGTGAAGTGTGACAGACATTACAGTAGTTTGTGAAAACTTTCGATAACTTTTCTTGGGATGAACCCATGCTCAGGATGATATACACGTCATTTTGTTAATTTAAATGAGACATGTAAATCTCTTTGGCTTTTTGCAATGCACTGCTCTGACTGACATTTTCACTGTACATAGCTGTGCTATGTCTGTCTTTTAAGGGGTATAAAAAATCGCTGTAAACACTGTGAGAAATGCCACTGTTTAAAAGTGATGGTATGTAAAGATTGTCCAGTTCCTTCAAACCTGAGTTAAGTGTTCTTGACAGGGTAGTGTCTTTATGTTTGTCTTTATTGATGGATTTCGTCACTTCATCCTTTGTTTTGGACACGCATGTCCAGGTTGAATGATCACATCTCAAAAACTTAGATCCACACTCATTTTGACCACTGTTCCCACAGGAAGGCTGTCGATACACAACATTCTTGTTCCATACATCACTAATTCCATCAATCACCACCAGATTTCCAAGTCCCATTGGAGCAAATGAAGCATGGTTCCTCCTGCCATAGAATTCTGGGTAATCTTTAGTAGGGTCTATCTCTTTTGAGCGTTGATGGACTCTAAAATCTTCCCACACTTTATCAATAAAAGTGTGGAGAACATAAAAAACAGGGTCAAAGGCCCCTATTTCTATCTTTCTCATCAACCCACCAACCCAAACATGTACATTATTGTGAAGTTGTTCAAGATTTTTACTTGACTTGGTATCAGGGTAACTGATGTTGCCAAGAAAGTCCTCCTCTAGGATGTTTCTCAGATCATGAACACTCATGAGATGCCTCAGGGAGGACACTTGTCGATGGAGCAGCCCAAAGCCAAACTGAGTGTTCCAGCCCCTAAAAGGTCCTGTGTTCACTTCCCCGTCTCCATTCCCTAGAAATAAATCGGACCATATCACAGACTCGGAGGGGTGGGAGAGAGGCTGATCTAGAGTGCAGTCCCAATATGGTAACGTTGCGGTTGGTATCATCTGCCTCAAGGCATTTTCAAATCTGTCAGCAACAAAAAACCAGAAGATAATGCGTTGCCAAACGGACATGATATAAAAAAAAATGTTAATCAAAACTAGCAGTTGAGTTCATTTACCTGTACATGTAATTATTACAATTACCATGTACATCATTATCTGTCAATACTCAAATGTGATACATGAATTTACATCAAAACAATATTTACACTATTATCTGTAACTACTACTGGTAGATCTATACAAGTGCAATTAGCATATGACCACACAATATATTTATTTTCCTAGAAGTATTTTACTTACAGTAACAAGAAGACCCTGTGCCAGCCCAGGAACCCCGGCCCCCCGTGAGCGGCTGTGTTACTGGAGGATCGAGAGTGGATGTTGGCCAGAAGGTCATACTTATTCAAACTCACTGTCTGCATGATATGAATTTATAGATAAATATGTAAACAGTTAATCTGAACATGCTTACAATAATCAACCTTTTTTAAAAGAAAATTTGGTTTCAATAAAGAAAAAAAAACAAGAATTACTTGAGAAACACGGTACCTAATTGTTGCATGTAGGTCCCAGGTGAGACAAAGTCACACAATTTGACCTTTGACCTCTATCAATGACCTTGATTTTTTTCTGACATGGACAAAATAACTGACCTTTTTTGTCATTAATTACTTGACCAAAATTTATATAAAATCTCTATTTCATTAGTTTAAAGATATGGTTTAATTTAATTACATTAACAGTTACTGGTAATTGTTTCCAACAAACACTATACATGTACCCGGTACTACGTCTAATGATCTTCAATCTTAGGGAACATAATCAAAATTAAATTCTGGTAATCAATAGTGAAGTTTTTAAGGATGTGTATAGCTACCGTATCATTTTTTAGCATGTTGACTGCCCTGTGAAAGTACTCCCTCTCTTCCTCAGTCAGCAGACGGTACTCTTTTCTTTCTCTTGTCTCCCCTTCCTCTGGCAGAGAGAACAGAGAGTTCAGCCATGTGACGTCTGCTTCTGTCAGTGGGAACTCAAACCTTGGATCTGATGTTGCAAACATGGACTCATCATGGATGTCAAAGTCCAATGGCTGTTCAAATTCTACAAACTCTACTCTCACTGTTCCATTGGTGTTGACAGGGTTGATGAAGACACCTTGGCCAACAGTTTGAGTTCCCCATTGTAATAGCAGAAAACACAATATCTATGAACATTAGGAAAAGAATTTAATGAATTTCCTTTTTTCTTTTGATAGGAAATGTCATAGCTTGGGATATTTGTACAATAGCAAGTTCTGTCACATTAAAGTAAATGCAAGAACATGTAATTTGTATGCACATTTAGTTCAATTAAATTCAAATACATACCATATTTCTATGTCACTACATTTAGTCTCTTCCACTTTTTTGATCCAAAGCCCTTAATCA
Source organism: Magallana gigas (assembly GCF_963853765.1). NCBI lineage: Eukaryota > Metazoa > Mollusca > Bivalvia > Ostreida > Ostreidae > Magallana > Magallana gigas. The sequence continues at coordinate 9,490,815 of NC_088855.1, forward strand.
TCCTAAACACAAGAGCATTGGTTTCTCCTAAATACCGTCTATTATATAGGAACTTCTAGATGTTCAGGTACACGCTTTTGTTCCATGGCCTGAGGTCATACTATGTGTGCGTTTTACTGATGATTAAGTCCTGTAACGTAATCTAACCGTGTCTTATGCAAGCTGTTTACTCAGGGTTGGGAAAAAAATTTGTAGCAACAAGTACAAACTCTATGAGCTGATCTAAGTGTTCTTGCAAAGACCAAGAAAAATGTAGCCCAGGTAGAAATAGTTCACATTCATGTCTTTGATTTTTTCTGCTGATAATTTGGAAATGTAAGTGATTTAAGGTGGTATGGTACATATGTCGATATCAATGTGGATTAAAGTACATTATGATAAAACACTTTCACCGATTAAGAATTTTCAAAATACACAATATTGGCCAAAAAAAATGTTTTAAAATTTTTGGAAAAGGTAAAAATCTTAAAATCCTCAGCAGTCAGGTAACAGTTTTGAGCTAGAAACTATTTATAAAATTTTCCTTTGAATTACTTATTTCAATAAATACTATGTCACAACATGGAGTAGTCCCATACCACCTTCACTTTAGTTAGAGTGAGGATTACTTGGAAAGAGAAATTTCTCCTTGTCTTACAACCTGTCTACTGAAAAATATATTCGTTTAAGATTAAGTCAACAGCATTGGCATTAAATTTCTTAAAGTATCTGATTTTCAGGGAGACAGCAGGATTGACAGGTGAACAGACGAAGTTTATAATGCATTCAACTTTTTGCCTTCTTAAAGGCCGAACATTTTACAAACGCCCCCTTTTTTACCTGTACAAACTTCAAAATGATGCCGCTTGTCAATCAAGTTTGAAACAATAGCACCCAGTTTGATTGACGTGATCGTCCGAGCGTGATCTGGCCAGGTCCGCGGATTTCTGTTAACTAGCAATTAACAACATTATCTTTGATATCTTCCGTCATGTATTAAAAGGGGGAATTGAAAATTGATTTTTAAACATTACCAGTATTAAAATTGGTTATGAAAAATAATTATTCAGTGATTGTAAATACGCACAATTTATATTTGAATTATGTTGAATGTGTGTGACCTAATAAATTCCACGAAAATGCATAGACAGCTCCAAAACATATCAAATTTTATTTTTACAACAAACGTACAATATATGCTACTAAAGCTATATTTACTGGTAAGAAGTTGGTGTGTGTAAACGTCACTCCATGGAAAAAGAAAATCCATTAATTTTCGACGTATAATGGCTGTCTTTACATTCCACATTCTTACCGGTCGTATGGTTTTCTTATACTATTATAATTGTTAAAATTAACTTTTGAAACAATGTCAAGTGCTAAACACAGTGTACTGAGTTATACTTTTATAGCAGAATTAATTTACTGCATTTTTTCAATTGTGCTTTACACACGTGTGCTTAGAGAAAATTCGGACGACACATACCATTTTCGTATAAAATCGCTTCGTATGGTCATTAGAACAAATAAACTAAGACATAGATCCTCTGCCAAGAGAAATAACTCTAGTATGAATAAAATAATATTATTCAGTTTGCCCCGCAAAGTATGCTTATCTTGTGAGTATTTAAATCTATACAGGTACATGTACTATAATTAATTCAGATTTGTTGTGAAAAAAATCAGATGTAAACTGAACAGAGTTGAATCTAAATATTCAAACTTGTGTCAAGACTAGCAATCTAATTTCCATTCATGTAAATTTCATACAAAAGAAAGGTAGAATTTGTATAGTAATTTATTTTTCAACATACATTTATACATGTACTAAACATGATCATGTAATTCTATTTCATAACAAATATAAATTTAAAATGCACACAGTAAAAAGTACACCAACATTGTACACACATGTACCACATGTGTGTTAGAGTAATTGACAGTACATTCACTGATATCACAGACTTTATTTAATGATCCCAGAAATTATACATACAATCAATCCATTCATACTTATGTCCTATCATTCAATCACACAGATACACATCATTCAATGGACCACTCAAGAATGATACTATGATCGGGGAACATGGCAGTTTTGTAGCCTCTCTATGGCTCTAGAAAGTTCAGCGGCTTCAGCACTAGGAACATTTTCAGGGGTTGTCTCATACACCCAGGCCAAAATCTTCAGGAGCTGGGGTGTGTCCAGGTTTGGTGCAGCTCCCATTACCAGCTGTTTCATTTCATCCACCTCAACTTTGCTGTAAAGTCAATGAATGCGTGATTATTGATTGTGGCAGAAAAATCAATTTGTACAGAGGAGTACATGCACTGGGTATGAACTAAGAGGATCTGACTGGGTAACTCCTTGCACCTTTTCTATTAGCCTTATTCTAAAAGCAAACTTAATTTTTTAATAATTATGAAAATAGATGTAATCTAAATGTTTACCTTGACCCCTCAAGCTTTTGTTTGACTTCCTCTCCAAAGTTTAACCGATCCTGTTTCATCCATTTAAGAACTTCATCAAGGAAGGGACCAAATCTTCCTTCATCATCCTGAAGCATACAAGTTGATTATCAAATCAGCTCAATTCACATTATTTGAAATAAATACATTTAAATTTCAATGGTGGAAATCCTTTAAACATACTTTGGAGATGTATACCAAAAGATAAAATATAAAAAGTGTCAAAATCATTCACAAATTATTTATTCGGGGTGAACATACATTTAAAATCTTAAAATATTTTTCTGATATTGAAGCCATATTTCTATATCCAGACTGACAAGCAGTTCATGCATTTACCTCTTTAAACATTTCCTTGTAGTCAATCTCCTCTGCATTCTGAGCATCCAGCTCCAGTTCTGCCCCCTTGACCAGAGCTGCCATGGATTCCTCATCCACATTGGGCAGCACTGTCTGGATTCCAGATATAAGCTCATTCTTGGTAATTTTTCCTGGATTTCCTTTTTCCACATCAATAGATGTCAGCTGATTTAACAGCTGCTCTATTTTTGTCATCTGGTCATGGTAGATTTCTTCATCAACCTAAAATGCAAACACATTGGAGATTTTTAAAATTTTTACTCTTGTTACATGTATTTTGATATTATCTAAAGTATGAGCCATTGAGGATATACACATCAAGGTTGCTGCTAAAAAAAAAGTCTCATTTAATAGCAACAACTAAAGAGTTCAGTGACCTCACATATTTATGAATTTGGTAATTAAGGCCTGTTCAGCAGAGAGAATGCTTCAGGAAGGTGTCAAATTTTCTAGGCCTAAGACACAAATCCTGGCAGGCATTGAAACAGGATCTTGTAAATTCTAAAATTTATAAATCAGATTGTAAAGACAAGGAGAAAAAGAGAGTGACTTACATTGTTTTCCAGCACTCCCCAGAACAATCCCACAAGCTCATCACTCGAGTATTTCTGGCAGGCGTCATGAAGATTGTATGCCCATTCTACCTTCATCTGCTCCATGGCAAATCGGCGACTGAGGTAGGTATCCAAGAAGTCGGCCATGCTGTCACGCATTTCTCCTTCTGCTTTCTGTTGAGAAACAGAGAGTTATAATTATATGATATCAATTTTTTTTTTAAATTAAAAGACCATACTCCCACACACTCTTACCATACAGCAAGCTTTTGGAACCATTATATATTCTCTATGTAACATTATGGTGGTTTGAGAGTTTAAAGATTAAAACCAATAAGTTCTAACAGACTCTGAGGTCAATAGACTTACAGATGCATCATGGGCAGCTTTTTCCCTCCAAATATCACGGATAAGTAACAGACAATCTCTTTTGCCAAGACGACGGTTACGAACAGGTCCATCAAATCGCAAGTATTTTGGAACAGAAGGTCCAGTTCCCTGAAGTAAAAAAAGGAAGTTTTTAAACAGTTCTCTCTCTCCCCTCTCTCTCTCTCTAAATGCTTTTATAATTAGTTCTTTTGTCCATTTTCAATTCAACCTTTCATGTGAAATGCACAGTCCTAAATAATGGGATCCAAATATTGTATATACATGTATAATATGATATGTATAATACCTGTCCATCAAAATACTCTGCTCCACCCGAATCCACTGGTCCGCCTGCCTGTATCTCTGAGAGCAGAGCATCCACCAGGTCATTGGACGTCTTGCCGTCTGAGAGCTCCTTCCAGCGGACCACACCACCTGATACAACGTCTGCACATTTCTCCCAATCAGGCCTGACAAAATAAGAAGACAATTTGATTTTGATACCCTGTACATAGTAATATAACTTTCTTTCTTTTTGTATGTGGCATACTGATATACAATTAGTTATTCCCCACAACAATGAATGAATATTGGAACATACCACGGTAAGCTTTCTTTTTATGCTGTAAATTCCATTGATATAAAATGATACAGTGTGCCTTGGTTTGACAATATATACTAAAGCTTTAGTCTAGGAGCCGCATTACCTGGGAGTGGATGCTCTCTTCATCTGCTCTAGCTCTACATAGAATTCATCTCTCTGTTTGGTAACCTGCTTCTGAATATCCAGTAATGTACTGCAAAGTGAAAATACAGATTGTGTGAAGTTTTAGTATATAATGCTTGGAATATTAAGACACATAATTTAATAAATAGTTTTTACTACTACACATGTACATGCACTTACTCATGTTCCAATTTCAGTTTATCAAAGTCATCTTTCAAGGTTTCAGTTGACTCTACCAGTGCCTGAAACAAAGTCAGTAATATTGAAGAAGAATTATCATATCATATTATTTCTAACTACCTTTTTACTATTAAAATATCTACTTTGAAGATATATTATGTACTTCCTAGAACACATACTGGTAATAGTATAATTTTTTTAAGATAGCTGAATCGTTCTGAAAATATAGGATTATAGACTCATGTTAAACTCACATTGTGTTTGGCTTCTAGAGTCTCAAAGTCTCGTCTTGGGATGACATCATAATAATTTGTAATCATGTCATTCAAACGTTTTGTGGCATTCTTCTCATCTTCTCTGGCTTGCCTGTAAGAACCAAATTCTAATGAAGAAAATACTCTTTCCAAAACATAAGAAAATATTCAGTGATTGACAAAATGCAACATCCAATGATACTATGGAGTAACTGTAGCAATAATACATGTACATGAATGCAACGACTATATATTGTAAACCGATTATCCCAAAGGAAAAACGTTTATGCTATGCTTGTAAATTATTAGTCGAAAATGAAAAACATTTTGTACTTTACTGTCCTGTGTATGACAATCTTCGATTTCATTATTGTGATATTTTCAATGATAAATTGTACTGTGGTATTGATCCCATAAAAGAAATTTTTAATCCATGTGATTATAATACTACAAAATGTCTATGTATCTACTTGGATAAATGTTTTATGCAGAGAAAACAGTTCCAGGGACTATGAAATATTGTATAAAACTGTCTTGCATGCTGTAGCCTTTATGTTACAATTTTCTTTTGTCTGTCATTTGATATCATTTTGACTGTATGCCAACATGGTGATGTCAATTAATAAACCATTGAATTGAATTGAATATATACAATGTGTTACTAATAAGAAAGAGGTGCTCTAGATATTTTGTCTACCGGTAAATTAATCTTTATTCATAACAAAAGTTTCCAAAAAACTGACTTTTTCAACCTGTTGATAAATCTTCCCTCTCCTCTTTACATTTTTTAAGAGGTAAACACTTTCTGGCCACTTACCTGAGAGCTATTTTGAGTGTAACAGGATCGTCTTGAGCCTCCATTTCTGCTGACTCCTTGGATGCCATTAAGTCATCTTTCTGATCTCTCATATCATTCATTTCTTGTAGCAACATTTTCTTGGAGTCTAATTCATCACGGTAATTTTTGTATGTTTCTGCCAGATCATCCTCCAACTTTTTCACTTCTGCGACCAGATCCAATCGCTCATTCTGCATGTTCTGAATTTTCTCCAGAAGTCTCTTGTTTTCCGCTTTTAAATCCTTTATTTCTGTTACAATCAAGAGTTTAGCAATTAATTTACAAGTTCTTTAATAAATCTTTTGATTTAAAGTATATTTGTAAATGTAATAATATTCAAAGCCCTTCTCCTTGCCTTCTGTCTAGTAATTTAAGTACGAACTTATATTAAAGATATAGATCGATACACATATGCTACAATGAGTCAAAATGCACTATTTGATGATTCTGCTAATCAGAGTGAGCAATATATTTTGCTGAATACTGAGTGCACTAATAAAAGTACCATCATTAATAGCACCATTATAAAACTAGCATATTTCTTTTTATTTAATATTCATAAATGGTAAATGATAAATATCTTTAAAGACTGGCACACTGTAATTTTTAATTCAGTTCTAGTGCCAAGTGTAAGTTAATGAGTGAAACCCTATGGTGTACCTTGCTTCTCTTCCTCTCTGATTGACATTATTTTCTGGTCACACTGTTCTGATACTGTCACCAGCATTTGCTGAAATAAATCAACATTTTGTGTCACCCATTATGTGAACATTTTTAAAATTCAGTGAGATTTGCAATGAGTAAAAATAAACTATGAAAAAGCATGTTTTTTAATGTACATCTGTTCTCATTAAATAAAAATAAACATTATTTTCATATGCTCAAAAAACGTTACGTAGTAAGTTGCTACCTGTATTTGTCAAATAATGGATTTATAAGCTCCAGATTTTAAATTTCAATATAAAACAAGAATCTATTTGATTTATTAAAAAAAAACCCAGATCAGATTGTGTACCTTTAGTGGCTCGAGTTCTCTTATGACTTGTCTCTGGTAGGCCAGCATCATCTCGTACTCATTCTTAATGCCAGACAATAGAGGCTTGTAAGTCTTAAAGTCCTCTATTAAATATTCAAACACCTCTCTGTGTGCCTGGAAAAGAACATGAAAACAATCTTTATGACTTACTTCTGAGTTGATATCATACTGAGTTTTGATTTACTGTTCATAGAAAAACAAGAGGCCCAGGGGCCACATCGCTCACCTGAGCAACAATTGCCTTAATTCTGATCAAATTAGCATTACAGTATCAAAATATCTTGACAACTGAGTACAGTAGATCTTGCTAAAAAGAAATTGAAAATCTGCCAATTTTTATCCACCTCTTATTTTTTGGTAAATACCAAGCCCCTTTTGTTGTTGTATCTCTAAGATTTTTCTCTATTCCTATATAACCCCCCCCCCCCATTTCGTGGCCCCACTATTCTCTAAGGAATCATGGTTTCATCAAACTTAAATCTACCTTTAATCTCATAACCTGTGCTTTCACACTAAGTACTGAGTTTTGGACCAAAAACTTTCCCAGAATATTTTTAAAGATTTTCTCTATATATTCCTATGTAAAAATCAAACCGCCATCATGGTCCCGCCCTACCACTAGTGATTTTGCAAACTTGAATTTACACTACCCGAGGATGCCTCTACACAAGTTTAAGCTTTTCTGGCCAAATAGTCTTTAAAAAAAAGATTTTGAAAGATTTTCTCTATATATTCCTAAGTAAAATTTCATCCCCCATTGTGGCCTCACCCTACCCCTGGACTATTATTTAAACAAACTTGAATCTATATGATCTGGGGATGCCTCCACTCAAATTTGGGCTTTCCTGGCCTAATACTTTTGAGAAGACTTTTAAAGATTTTCTCTATATATAAAAATGTATCCCCCATTGTGGCCCCGCCCTACCCCCAGGGACCATGATTTGAACAAACTTGAATCTAAAAATGTATCCCCCATTGTGGCCCCGCCCTACCCCCAGGGACCATGATTTGAACAAACTTGAATCTACATTATCTGAGGATGGTTACATGCCAATTTGAGATTTCTTGGCCAAATAGTTATGAAAAGAAATTTTTTAAAAATTTCTCTATATACTCTTATGTAAAAATTGATCCCCCAATTGTGGCCCCACCCTACCCCCGGGGACTATGATTTGAAGAAACGTGAATCTACACTACCTGAGGATGCTTCCATTTTAATTTGAGCTTATCTGGCCTAATAGATTTTGAGAATAAGATTTTTAACCGGGTTTTCCAACGGAAAAATCCGGTTATTAAAATGGTGAAAATGGCGGGCGGGCGGGCGGGCGGCTGCCAAAAGGGTACCCTCATTGTACGGATAACTCCTCCTTCAGTTTTCAAGATAGGAAGTTGTTCTTTTGCAGATCAATTGTACATATATCAGAGGAGTGCATATTGCTAGGATTTTGATTTCCGATAATTTATGAAAAAAATACCAGCTTTTGAACATAGTCATTTTTTGGCAAAATATTGCATATAGGGTACCCTCATTGTACGGATAACTCCTCCTACAGTTCTCAAGATAGGAAGTTGTTCTTTTGCAGATCAATTGTACATATATCAGAGGTGTGCATATTGCTAGGATTTTGATTTCCGATAATTTATGAAAAAAATACCAGCTTTTGAACTTAGTCATTTTTTGGCAAAAAATTGCATATAGGGTACCCTCATTGTACGGATAACTCCTCCTACAGTTCTCAAGATAGGAAGTTGTTCTTTTGCAGATCAATTGTACATATATCAGAGGTGTGCATATTGCTAGGATTTTGATTTCCGATAATTTATCGAAAAAATACCAGCTTTTGAACTTAGTCATTTTTTGGCAAAATGTTGCATATAGGGTATCCTCATTGTACGGATAACTCCTCCTACAGTTCTCAAGATAGGAAGTTGTTCTTTTGCAGATCAATTGTACATATATCAGAGGTGTGCATATTGCTAGGATTTTGATTTCCGATAATTTATGAAAAAATGCCAGCTTTTGAACATAGTCATTTTTTGGCAAAATATTTCATATAGGGTACCCTCATTGTACGGATAACTCCTCCTACAGTTCTCAAGATAGGAAGTTGTTCTTTTGCAGATCAATTGTACATATATCAGAGGTGTGCATATTGCTAGGATTTTGATTTCCGATAATTTATCGAAAAAATATCAGCTTTTGAACTTAGTCATTTTTTGGCAAAATGTTGCATATACATGTAGGGTACTCTATTCACTGGATAAGGGTTGACATGGATTATGGATACAGTTTACATAAAAGAAAACCCGGTTTGCTGTCACATTAACAGCTTTTCACTTGTTAAAGATTTTCTCTATATATATTCCTATGTATAACCTGATCCCCCAATTGTGGCCCCACCCTACCCCCTGGGATCATGATTTGAACAGACTTAAATCTACACTACCTGAGGATGCTTCCATTTTAATTTGAGCTTTTATGGCCAAATAGTTTTTGAGAAGAGGATTTTTAAAGATTTTCTCTATATATTCCTATGTAAAACTTGATCCCCCTCTTGTGGCCCCTCCCTACCCCCGGGGACCATGATTTGAACAAACGTGAATCTACACTACCTGAGGATGCCTCCACACAAGTTTAAGCTTTTCCGGCTGAATAGTTTTTGAGAAGAAGATTTTTGAAAAATACCAACAAATTTTTAACAATTCTCAATTATCTCCCCTTTAAAAAGGGCGTGGCACTTCATTTGAACAAACTTGAATCCCCTTCACCTAGTGGTGCTTTGTGCAAAATTTGGTTGAAATCTGTCCAGTGGTTCTTGAGAAGAAGATGAAAATGTGAAAAGTTAACAACGACAACGACAGACAACGGACAAATTGTGATCAGAAAAGCTCACTTGAGCCTTTGGCTCAGGTGAGCTAAAAACTGGAAAACATTTTTCAGAGCAGTTGTATCTCTATCCATAGCTAAAATTTGAAGGTGTCTTCTAAAGAACTAATTAAATTTATCTATCAGTTTCGTTTACTATAAATGGTGCATAATATATAATTTCTAGGTATATACACAATTATGCATGTGAATCATTGAAGTGATATATTTACCTGTAATCTGAGTTCATTGGCATTAACATCTGTAACACCAAGGGCCCGTAACTCTTTCTTCAGGTAACTCTCCAGCTGTTCCAGAAACCTAGGTTTGGGGATCATCTTGGGCTTGCCCATGGCTTCTTCATCGTACAGAATCAGACTTTTGTTTTTGGACAGCATCAGCGTTGTAGATGCCCCCGCTTGGCCACTGGCATGAGCAGGCCATGTGTCCACATCCCCCGACCTTGTGTCCACATAAGGCTGAAACAGGATCAACAAAGTGATCATCAACAGTGAATTGTGACTTCTTAACTTGGAGCAATAATAACTTACTAATTTACAAACTATAAAGGTTCATAATCATCTACTATAAATGTGAATGTTTACCCTGTGTTTTAAATTATGCAAATGTAAAATTTACCAGGTATACTTCCATGATATACAGGTCTGTCCTATAATTGTACAGTAACATTTCACGTTTTATACATTTGTCTTTACATATGTCTTTAGCACTTTTGGTGAAGAGCGGCTATATCAATACCTAGGCTAAATCATGACAAGTACATCCCTAAATGCCATGCATATATTATATAAGTAGATACATCATAAATCCACACTAAATCAATTTACACCAAATATCATACATGCTACATATAATGTGTTTCCAGTAAATGACGATGATTTTTTCAAATTGAAAGGCAAGTCTCAGCACTGTTTCAAATGTCAAATGGTGGCTCGGTTTTAAAATTTAATATTATGAATTATAATAAATCATTTTATTTTTCTACTAAAAAAAGCAACATACTTCTGTATGCTATGGCTTAGGAATCAAAGATATCATAGATAATAATATTGTACACCAGTTTATAGGAATTATCAAGACTTACCCTCAGAGATTTTGGATTGGGTAAGGGGTGTATTTTGTCATCAAGCTTATATGATGGCCCTGTTAATCCTTCAAATTGCTGGCCAGCTCTTGGAGATATAGTTCTTCCTCTGTAAAAAATGATTGATATAATATGTTTGTATAAATCCTATGCATAAAATCAATTTGGTGTTGACAATAGATTAAAATAGTGCTGAAACAAATACAATAAGTCAATATTCAAATATTCATGACTGCTATTCTATTCGTATTCAAATATTCGTAGACATCATCTCAAAGTATCTTGCATGTTTGATGGCTTATATGACATTGTGACAGTATGTGTAGACTGCTTCAACACGTCAGTTCAATGTCGATACTTAACGTTTAAGTATCCATTGAACTACCCTGCAGGCCTATTTAATATATACTTTTTTATTCAAATAAAATTGAAAAAAAAATAACATCTCAATCAAAAGATTTATTATTTCTTAAATATACTGCAGTCCAAAACGTAAATCACTCCTAAGCTTCCTGCAATTTTTGATTATAGTATTTGATAAAAGCAATAATGACCTAAATTTCGGAAATGTCATCTTTTTTCTAATTAAAAAAAAAATTATATTGAAGTATCTCGATCTCCGTAACTCACACTTGCTCAAACATATTTAGCAAAATGTGTCAGTATTTCTGCTATTATACATTTATCATGTTGATGAATCGAAAAATCAGGAATGTTTGTCTTCGTCTTATGTAAACCCTGCTTTAACTTTCAATGTATGGCAGTCATAGATCAGAACTTTGGAGAAATGATTAATTTTTTAAACAATGAGGCCAATGAATGTTTGCCTTTTAGATGATTGATTAGATTGGATGGCGTGCCTATATATATATATATATATATATATATATATATATATTTACATTTTCCAGTGTCTTTGCCTGTGATAACACTACGTATCAATTTTGTACTACATAACCCATAACTTCAAATGACGCCAAATTAAGGCGCCAGTGGGGTTTGCTTATTTATAATTAAATATTTAATCATACGGTGGCTTACAATTACATAAATATAAGTAATAAGGAATCATTCTTTGAATATTATGAGGTGATAATTTCGGTCAGGGCGTGATCAAATCTATCATAAAGCCCTTCGGGCTTTATTGGATTTGATCACGCTCCGGCCAAAATTATCACCTCATAATACCAGGGATAATACTCAAAGAATGATTCCTTATTCCTTATATATATATCCGTCCTTCCATTTTAGGAACTGGGAATGCTCAATCAAGTCGTAAACTTATTCAAATCTTTTTGCATCTCTTCAAGTTCAGCCATTGTACAAAAAAAAATGGCGACGTAGTCAAGGCAACATTATCTCTTTTCTATCGTGAGGATATTTTCTATCGTGAGGATATAACACATTGCTGCATAGTTTACAGCACTGCACTGGTGTTAAACATGTGACCGAATATTAAATCCATAAAAAGCTAAAAATCCATTTGAATATCAGAAATTTAACTATTCTCAGCACTAGATTAAAACAAGATGTTATTCACATGCGCATGCTTCTGGTACATCTATGTTTGTGACATCACATTATGATGACATGATTGGTAACTTAGTTCCTTGCAATTCAACAAACAATCAAAGATGGAACTGTCAGATAGTCTTGACAGTTGCTGAGAACCAAATGACTCTGATTTATGACTGCACGTGAACCATCGGACTTCGGTGTGTCAAACTATAAGGGTTTGGCACAGACCTTCAGACGTTACAGTCCCATCACACTTTGGAGTCACATTTGGGAGTTCTACACATTCACAACAAGAAAGAAAAATATTATCATGAAATAAGGACTCGAACCTGTGGCCATGCAAACATGCATATATGCAGGTATACACCTACATGTATAAGTAACAACTGCCATCGATTTTGCAACGATCTTACATGTCTTACCGCAAATTGAAATAAGCCTATGAGTTTTAGAAAAGCTTATTTGAAAAAAATAAATAAATAAAAACACAGCATATTTCCTACACATTTTTTGTTTTAACACTTATGAAGGGCTCTTCTATTTTGAATTATTCTTGTTATTACCCTTCAATGGGAGGAAGTCTTGCTACCATCATCCGTCCTTCCATTTTAGGAACTGGGAATGCTCAATCAAGCCGTAAACTTATTAAAATCTGTTTGCATCTAGCCAAGTTCAGCCATTGTACAATAAAAGATGGCGACGTAGTCAAGGCAACATTATGCTATGCTCCCATTTTCGATACTGCTATGATATTTACGTCGGTAAAAGGCACAGTTTCTAATAATATGATAGTTAAAAATCGTACCGTTAGTAAGAACATTTAACAAATTCATTGATAAATTTTGTTTAATTTCATTAATCATATGTCGTAAACGGTTTACGTTAGCAGCCGTTACAAATTTAGTTTCATGTGATTCGGTCCGTTTTATAGCTATTAGTAAAGTATATATAATTTATTCAAATTCATAGAATTTGACTAGCCTATTTTACAAAGTTTATATAATAGATAATGGTGATAAATTATGATACAATATTAATTATCCAATAATTGATGTTGTTTTATAATGCTTGAAATTATCTCCAAGACAGTCAGCAGTGTCTTCGACCGCATTTTCTCGAAATATTTAACGTTTTAACAGCAAACATTAAAGCATCTTTTATAGGGGAACGAGCTGGTATTTGTTTGCTTTAGCAACTATTTTCTAAACTCTGTCCAAAGTTATTGCTTCCATCGCTTTTTGATGATTTTTAATAAAAAAAAATTCACATACCTGTGAAAGAAAAACAGTTGAAAACGATCAAAAGGGAATATATCCAAGATATTTTCATTGAACAATTATCATTTTTCACTCATAAAAGTTCACAGGAACAAAACCAAATTTCTTACGGAGATTTCTCCATTCGGAAGAACTCGGGATACCTCGCGCAATTTTTCAACGTTATCATCCGGGCTTATTAATGGCTGATGCAATGCAAAATCCCCTTAGACTTTCTATTTTTGATGTGTATTGAAACCTGAAGCGGTAGAGGGGCGTTTCACAACAGATAATCTGGACATTTTTCATATTAGTGGATGAACGTAGTTTGAGTACAAAGGTATTTATGATTATCGAAATATCAAGCAAAAAGTGGTGGAAGCAAATACTCGGGACAGAGCATAACATATCTACCCATTGCAACAATTCATTTCATATCAACAAGAATGGAGACGACAGAAAAAATTTAAAAAAAAATAGGAGACATCGTTAACTGGTTATATAATTATTTCTCAAAACAAGACGTATATATATTAAAATAGGGCCTAACAGAAATTTTTATTTATACCTATACACCTGTACACTAAGTATTTCTCCTGTATAGGCCTATATTTTTTCTCGATCGTTGCTTTCATACAAAAATAATGACTTTATGAATTAGGATTTTATTAAAATTACTGGATATTGTGCACTGATTAAAAATTTCGAATCTTGATAATCAAAATTTTAAGTAGTCATAATTAGACTCAAGAGGGTTATGTCACTCGAGATGTTGGCATGTTTAGGACCTTTAATTCCACGATAGACAGACGGTGATAAGATCTTGATGGGACTCGAAACAACAACGAAAAATCAATCTTTCTCTCATATGACCAATGATATAAACGATATAAACTGCTATATTGTATATGTGTTGTTGATTTCAATTTTGCATAAATTATAGTTTGTTTTTAAAAAAGCAAAATAAAATAAATGCTTACAAAATGAATGAGAAAATGCACGATAGATAAGATGAGGTCGAATTAAAAGGGTTGCGAATTAACCTAGATCCCCATAAACATATCGTAAATTTATGTGAAGTTCATTGCCATTGGACAATATTTTTTGCTTCATCGAATAGAAATGTACGTTTCAGGGTAGTGTTGACTGCTCAATATCTGCATACGGGCATTGGTGGAAGTAATAGAAAATGGCAGCGACAAGTGGATTTAGCTCCACTGAATCGCTAAATTCAAGTATTCAAGAAATTCCCGACCCCCTAAAACAACTTTATCCAGCTGTGAACGAAGAAGAAACCCCTCTTCCGAGAGCATGGAGTTCGAAAGATAAATACAACTTCATTGGATTAACTCAAAATAATCTGCGTGTGCATTACAAAGGTATTTTTTTATTTCGACATACGTAAACAATCCTAATTTATTCTGTTTCACCAAATAACTAGATTCTAGGATTAAAGTTTAACAAAGCCAAAGGTTAGTTCCACAAAGTGAACAAACTGGTGTCTATTTTTGTCTTATAAATATCTAGTTGTCAGGCGAGCTTCTTTGTTTTGGTTTATTTTTAGAACAGCAGTAATCGTAGAATCGCTGACCCATTAAACAGCTGATCTGATAGAAGCAAACAAACCTGGATCTGTTAACACTTGAAATGATATGCAACTTGTGGTCACCTATCATAATTTTGCTATGAGTGAAAAATCTGTGTCATGGAAGGAATATTTATTATGAATTTTTCACTGTTAACATATGTAAACAAGATATATGTAAAAAGATGCCAAGAAAAATAGAATTGCAGTTTTAAAGTGGTTAAATTTTTTATGCTATTCAGTAACAACCATGTATAGTATGAATGAAGTGAGGACTTGTTGTTTCGTACCAGCTGCACATGCACTTCAATGTAAACACTTGTCCGTGGGAAACTCTGCAATAAATCAAAAGAAGTGGATGATTGCTTTAATGTGTACAGACTAAATACAAGGTTTCTATATAGCTTTCAATTTTTTAAAATGCTGGTTGCCAATCCAAACACATGCCAAATTTTCTTAAAACATATATTAATTGTTTTGAAGTTAAATTTTAACTTCAGCCAGTAATAAATTGATGGTTCATATTAATGAAATTTTAAGTCTTAATAAAGGTCTATACTTGTTGTTGATAAAGAATGTGGGTTTTCAAGTTAAATTTGAACAAAACTCACATTAGTCGCAGAATTTTTTTAAGTTGGTAGATGTAATGGCTTGTGAATTTATTCATGAGCAGTCCTCAATGTACCATCAGTATATTATAACAAACATTTCACATTACATGTACTTTATTAATATTTTTAAAAATCATTTGTAGTAGAGAATCTTTTGAATAGCTGGACAAAAATATAATATTAAAAAAGTTATTATATGAAAATTTATAATAAACAAAATCCACACTCAATCATATATATTTTTCTTTGGAATCACTCGTAATATTTTTCTTTGGATTCTTCACTCAAACCAATTACTCTCACTTTTAAATGACAATGAACAATAAACTATTTGTCTACCTGCAATAATGTAGCCCTCTCTTATATATTTTTTTTCATCTGACATTTTCTGGACAGAAAAAGAATGAGAGATGGCAACATCAGTACAGCTATCTTTTGTCAGCCTTATAAACAGTATTGTTTGGTGTTTACTATAAATATATGTAAATGATTTACTTCATCCTGTGTTTCTATTATTTAAAGAAATCTCATCAGAAGTCACAACATTATTGTGAGTGTGTTCTGGTTTAACTTTGAGACCACACCCAACTAAATCTTGACCTAAATAGCATATAAATATATATATATATATATTGATAGATATGTTAACTGGAGCTTAAAATGGGTTGGTCTTGAACAATTTTCTTTGTAGGTGTGTTCAAAATCCTTGAAATTTTTCCTACTGTGAATTTGTATAGAATTAATGATTTGAAAAAAGTATGATTTTGTGTTAATGAAATTGAAGCAGGTGCTTTTTGTGAAAATGTAAACTTTGATTCATTACAACAAAGCTATGTTAGTACAATGGAAATTGCATAATGAAAATCTAAAGTAGGTTAACTTTCAATGAGTTTTTGAGATAAGGAGCAAACTAAGGATAAAGCTGTACAAGGAAGTCGGTAGTTCTATTTATTTACAATTCTAATTTTGACGTCCCTGAAATAAAACAAAATCTGAGTACAATACAAAGGTATTTGCCTTTATAACACTGCTAGTCTCGTATAAATTTCCCTTCTTTGCAAAACTATGAACTGGCCATGTTTATACACATACCAGTTTATTTTGTTACCAAGTAGGGAATTGAATCCAAAAAATGGAATTTATCGTTAGAGTGAGGCAGAAAAAGATTCAAAGACCTCTACCACAATCTTAAGGTAATGTCCTATTTCATTTTTTTTTTGCTGATTCATTGGTATGAACTAGATATATGTATTGGTTTAAGTTTAGGACACCATTGTTAAAGTTCAATTTCCCTGGGGGTCACTGGTGTTTACAACTATCCAAAGGTTTAAGTCATTGTGTGTGTAGTAAAAGTTCAGGATTTAAATAAAAATCAAGGTGAGAGCTGTACAGGTGTAAAGTGGGGGCTTCTTCCAAAATAAACATCCCTGGCTGCTTATGTCACACTTGTCAGTATGAGGCCCCTTCTCTATCACTCTCAAGTGCCTTTGACAGGATCGCCATATCTAGTCAGAAATTCATTAGGAGATGCATAATTACGTAGTGAGCACACATGCACCTGAAAGAGACACAAAGTATAGATGTAGGGCTTTCGTTCAAACATAGGTTTCATAAAGCTAATGATCTGTTTTAAAACATTACATTATACAGTAAATTATGGTATGCTATGGCATTGGTTGTGATATCAAGTCAATACAACAAATTCCTTAAGATGTCATTTCCCATCAAAAACCTTACGTTTTACTGCAGATTTATCTGGTGGTACATGTATACTCATTAAAACAGCTAGCTTTTAAATAGGCTTGTATTCTAAACAAAAGACTTAAAAGGAGACAACTGTAGTCTCATACAAATTTTGCTTAATTTCGTTTTTGAAGAATTTACAATTTTTACTCCAAACATCATACTACAGTTGGGCCTCATCAATCTGGACAACTTTAAAACTGAATTGTCCAAATATAAGAAAGAATTAGGAAAAATTAGTCTCCAATCTTAAAATATCTTAAATAATTGCTATCTGAAAATCAGAATCCATTAAAACTAATGTCTTGAAGGCAGGCATTAGATTATCAGCATTTGGATAGCTAAAGCTCTGCTGTAATAAGATTAAATCATAATTTAAAAAAAAAATTAGGGGGAAAATACAGGCAAGCACTAATGCCCTGCCTCGAAATTTCTTGTTACATGTAAATACAAGGAGTTTATACTGAATGAGTCGCACTATGAATTTGTTCATTGATGATTTGATCACAGGATGTTTATATTTCAGTGACACATAAGGTCATGTAATACCAAGTTACACGGAATTGAAGAAGATTTATGATAATTAACACCTACGTAGAGATACAGATTACAATGTACATCGCATGCTCAGATGTACCAAAATTTTAAATTTCATGACCCATGAGGTAAAGGTTCTGATTCCAGGGTGGGGCAGAAATGTCATACAGTGTTTATTTATATAACATTTAAAAAATCTTCTTTAATTCTGATGAAACTGAATAGAAGACTATTCTTTTTGTAAATCTTTGCTAAATATTACGTATATATGGTTGTCATGTTGGTAGTCAGAGTATGATAACATTCATGCATCCTTAGTTAGGAATAAATGAATGAATGGTGCAGCATCCATCTCTCTCTGTGTACATATTGTAATTGGGTTGATGTAACACTGTGTAGGGCTGCAGGGCAGTGTAATTGAAGAAATGAGTTCGCTAGGTACTTCCTGGTGAAGGGGAGGTTCAGTTTTCTTCCTTGAGTCATTCAACACAAACTAATTTTTAACTACCTCAAACATCTTTAGATCAAAAGCAAACTTTACAATTGATAGAGCATAAAAAAAAAATATATACTCATTTTTTTTTTACCCATTTGAGTAAGCATATAAAACTTTTATCTAAATCAATTATTAGATTCCACTGAATTTTTTTTTTTTTTTATTATTGAAAAGATTTAGGCGGAGTAGTTTTTAACTTGTATATCAAACCTAAATTAGGATAATAGGTACTTGAATTTTACACAAAGTTTATGTTTATTTCAGACGTATGATGAATTGAATGTGTGTATACTGAACGGGTTACAGTTTGTTCAACTATTTGACACACAGTTCACATATATATTTCAGAAGTATGATGAATTCTAAGTGCGCATATATTGTGCTACAATGTGTACAAGTATTTTTCACAAAGTTAACAATTATTTCAGGAATTTGAAGAATTTTAATTGTTACAAGTACCACATTTGACTCAAAGTTAACATTTATTTTAGGAGTGGGGAAGAACCACAAGGATGCAGCCAGTGTCCGGGCCTCCCACCCTATCCCCCCGTCCTGTGGCATCTACTATTTTGAAGTCAGAATCATCAGCAAGGGAAGAGACGGGTAAGTGGAGGGCAGAAAAGAGGGCTTGATGGTCGTGGCTATTTTTAGACTGAATTGATCTCCTTTAGAAAGAAGAGGTCTATATGAAAATATAGGAAAATACCCAAATTTGAATGATAAGATATATGGATTTTTTCTCTACCAAACAATAGTTATACAAATCATATCCTAAAATTTGAGGTAGATCTGATGGTTAATATGACCAACCAGCCTCCGTAAGAGGGGATCTACAAATCCTACAGTTGTACTTAGGTTTATGTAAACAGTGTGCAGCAAGAGCTATCCACAATGTACACATGATTTATATAGATGTTTTCACACAGTCTACTTAGAGAAGTATCTGGTCAAAAGGAGAGATGAATAACTGATCAGGGCCAGCCTGTAGAGAAGTGTCTGGGAGTCATGGTTTATTCATCTATTTGTGTGTAACAGACAGATATCACCGTCTAGGAGTGATAAGAAAAACAACCCATCAAGTACACACATACTGTGTACACACTCAGTACATACCAGTGTCATAGAGCCCATTGTACTCTAGCTGTTGTACAAAGGTGGCAGATGTGTGAGACCATTGCTATCTGACCAACCTATTACATTATACAATGTATATCCTGTGTACTGGTATATTCTGTATAACTGGCATATAATTTATATAATGTCATATAAGGATAGCCAGAGCTGTGTGTGCTCTATTTTTTGTGTTTACACTAGCTATTAAGAAATATATAAAAACCATCCTTCCAAGTATTACCTTTAATTTTTACAATTGAATGATTGGTTAGCAATCAGAGCATTGAGTTGCTTTTACGTACATTTTTAAGTATATTTAATTGGAGTTTTTTAACATTTAAAGAAGGATCGAAATGTTGCTGATAAGGAAATGCTCTTAATTTTTATGGGGTTTTGAAAGGGAAATTTTACAGAATATAACATGTATTGATCAAATTTCATGGTAGCTGATTAAATTATAAATACTGAAGAAGAAAAAACATCAGAGGATAAATATGCAGGTCTGTCAAAGCTTGTTATTATAACATTGTTCACCAGAAAAACATATTCAGTGAACTTGTACATATATATTTCAGTAGTGAGTGTTGGTAGTACAACATAATGATTTCCAGAATGTTGTGTGCTGTTTTATTGTGTGTTGGTGTTTTCATTCCTTCCAATGCTCAGTGTGGGGTTTGACAGTTCCAATCATGTCTTAGCTGGCACTGTATAGGATTCCTGCTCTCTGATGTCTGATGTACAGTTACTCTGATTGCACATCTCAATGGGATGTGTGCATCTGTTATGGCAGACTACAAAGTTGTGATACTGATGCTTACTGCCCCAAAGGAAAGCTAGATCCAACCTGACCCATTGGTGTTTTGTTGTAAGAGAGTCTAGCTATCATGAACAGGACTCCATCGCCAGGTATATGGTTTTAGACATTTTGTTTTTTGTTTTCGGTTGGTTCAAGGTCATCATTTTAAAAATGTATCACAAGGTTGCCAGCATACTTTTACACGAGTGTTGCTATATTTACCTCTCCTTGAGAGACTGGAAGACTCGGGAATGTTCATCTGTTTCATTCACACTATCTGGCAAACTCAAAAAAAGAATAAAGAGGAAAAGAGAGTTCTGAGCAGGATATTGTTATATGCCTGTTGAGTGTTTATTGACAATGCTGTGTAATTAGGCAGATAGGGCAGTAAGTAAACAGGCGATGTTCACTGTGGATGTAGGTCAATAGGACCAGGCATTGAACCATGGTGTAACCACTGCCTGGTCATGTGATCAGGTGTCAGTGGCTCCCCACCACAGGTCACTTGTATGGGATATCCCCTCTGTAAGGGCGCAGAGGGATGGACTTTGTTTACACAGACATGTAACAGCAAGATTGTTATCTTGTCACAATCAATTATGAAGAATAGAAATGTATTTGTTACTAATCAGTCTGGAAAATGTGGCAAAGAGCATACAAATTGTGAAAAATCAATGCTGAAGGGACAGATAATCAACGCTATGTTCAGTGAGGTAGAGGGAATTCAATGATAAAGCAGGTCACATACATTTGAACAAGCGCATTAAATGCAGAGTAAGGCTGTTTATTAGATTACTGCTACAATAACACCACATAAAAAGATCACTGATGAAAATAAATTTAAAATGCCAAAGGAGCAAATCATATGAAAATTTTATGAATAATTATGATTCATGGTAATCTCTCTCTCTCTCTCTCTCTCTCTCTCTCTCTCTCTCTCATTTTTGTTCATGTGCCATTTTATTTTATAAGTACACTTTCTTGACTTCCAATAAACACCTGATGTGCACTGAAAATCATGAGATATTGTGATTCATACTTTACTGAATCCTTTTACCACCCATTTTGAACATTTTGTAAGCGTGAAAGCACAACAATTTCTCCTTGTTATTCTATATTCATGATTATAAGTTCAAGTATGAGGTTTTCCGTATGAAAATTTTTACAATTCATTTCATATTTTTTGAAATTTAAAATACTTACTGGATAATTTGTTAAACTGAGTGGTTCACCTCTATTAGTTTATATTTCATTAAGTATACTCATTAAATTCAAATTGTACTGGAATTACATGTATAGGATTTACATATGGTACCGGTACATACAGAAATTTTCCATACTTAAATGCCAACTTTTGTATGTTTTGTCTTTTTTTTTACCTTTAATTTGAAACCCAGGGCTTGAAAGTTTGACCTAGCTATTATTAATACCATTAATTACTGTTTCCAACAATGACATGTACTTTTTCAACAATACAGTTTAACAGCCTGTACGTTTCAGTGTCTGTAAGTATAGCTGTCAATGAATAACATTGTTGTGGTAATGTTAATGATTAGTTTTGCTCTTTCCTTCAGCTATATGGGCATTGGTCTGTCAGCACAGGGAGTTAACATGAATCGATTACCAGGTAAGGGAAAAACAACAAATCATAGCTCCACGTAGAGATAACACTTAACCTTCAGTCTGTACACACTGCAGTATAAAGTGGTAAATAAAGAACCCATGTGGTCAGTTACATTGATATGTAGTTTACTAGGTTTCAGTTTAATGTAGCTTTTTTACATCAAATGTCTGTAGCAGTGTTATGATAACACAATATTTACATTTTCTAATGCCTTTGTCTTTGATAACATTAGGAATCAATATTGTAATGTATAGTCCAATACATTTCATCAATCTATTTTAATATTTAATCGTACAATTGCTGAAAATTATATAAATATAAGTAATAAGGAATCATTATTTGAATATTATGAGGTGATCAAATACTGTCAGGCGTGATCAAATCTATCATGAAGCCCTTCAGGCTTTATTGGATTTGATCACTCTGATTGTATTTGATCACCTCATAATACTTAAAAGATGATTCCTTAATCATTAATTAATGAAGGTATTGAAACGTACTCTTGTATTATATACCATACATTTGCTGATAAGGTTTTGAGCCAATATATTTTCCTATGTTGCTCATTACAGTGAAACTAAGTGTTTGAAAGGTACATAAAGTTGTTGATGTTGTAGGTTGGGACAAACAATCCTATGGTTACCATGGTGATGATGGCCATTCTTTCTGTTCCTCGGGAACTGGTCAGCCATACGGACCAACATTTACAACTGGTGATGTGATTGGCTGCTGTGTGAACCTCATAGACAACTCCTGTTTTTACACAAAAAATGGAATTAATTTAGGTAGGTTGACTTGAGATAAGGATATTTTGTTTTTATGAAGGAACATTCATTAATAAAACTCCTCTCTGAGGTTGACTAGGTGGTTATTTATTATTATTGACTTTATCTGTTTTTTCTTTTTCAGGCCTCGCATTTACAGACCTGCCGGTAATGTATATTACTCAATCAATAAATGTTATTAGTACTGATGCTTTTGAAGTTGTTTAAGTAATTCATGCATTATTAATTTCATATCTAAACTCTCTGTTTGAAAAAGAAGATAATGTTTACAAGTTAAATAATAGTGAAACATCATCTCTCATTTAGTCTGAAATATTTATTGTTGATCAGCAAAAAATCACAGGAAAGGAAATCATTAGGCCAAGTACTAAGAATAAGGTAAATTGTCAATGCATGACATCATTAGTTTTAAATTGTTTATAGCTTAAATTTAAAAGGCACATCGACATCACTTCAATCAATTGTTTAATAGAAACCATGAAATATTGAAGTTTCCTTACATGAACTTTTAGAAAATTAAAAATTTTCATTTCTATGTAAATGGGTCAAGGGGTAATATTTTTAAGACATTATGTTTTTGATGGTTGCATTATTATAAACATGAAAAAAGTGTTATATTTATGATTCTGTATGATTTGACTATCTCAATCATAAATATAAGTAGTAAGTAAAGTTCACCAAGCACCAAGATTTGAGCTTGGTTGGTACATGCTCGATTTTCTAAGAAGCCCTTTGGGTTGCACAGGGTTTGAAAACTTGAGCAAACAAGTTCATATTTGGTTTAGATTTGAATTACAGCATCAGCAAATGCAGACTGAGTTGACTAAATATAAAAAAAACTTGACTTGTATGATTGCAGAGTGCCAACATCTGTGTAATATACATGTGTGTCATTGTCATTGCAGTCAAATTTGTACCCCACAGTAGGACTTCAGACCCCAGGGGAAGTGGTGGAGGCCAACTTTGGTCAGACTCCGTTTGTCTTTGACATAGAGGATTACATGAAGGTATTTGTTATAAGATAATGAGTGCTAGAGTAAACTTGTTGAATTATTTTAAGTAAATGAGTCATTTGTTGTAAATTTCATCATTTCAGAGTTCAAAGGTTCAGTATGATGAACAAGTTTTGCTCTGTCAACTGTTTAAAATGTCATTTTTTATAGTAAAGAATTTTCAGCTAATTTTAATGTAAACGGGTGTAAAAGCTGGTAATGATTGCTAGTTGCAAGGGCAAGTCAACAACAATAACTTAGTTAAGAAACCAACTACTTGTTCAAAAGAAAGGAATATCCCTGTTGTTATCACAATGTTTTAAAACAGTCATTTTTGAATGTTGAAATTTTGTTTCACACCAGATACCAGTATGCATATATATCATTCATGTTTACAGGAGTGGCACATGAAGACCAAACTGACGATAGAGAGGTTCCCTGTCAGTGACAAGAAGGGGGAGTGGCAGACTGCACTACAACAGTAGGATTCAAATTACCCACCATTTATCTGTATTTCTCTGTCTTCATAAAAGTTTTATTTCAATTGATGAGCTTATTCATAATCTCTTAACACTTTCAGTAAATTATGATTACCGGTAATTGTAATGTGCCTACATCATTGAATTTTCAACAACAAAAAATGAAGTTATGACATCAAATTTAGTTGTTTGCCTATATCTTGTTGTTTAGATTGTACTGAGTTGTTTCTGTTTGTAGGATTGTATCTACGTATCTGGTGCACCACGGTTATTGTGGCACAGCAGAGGCATTCTCCCGGTCTACAGGACAGTCTATAGAGGAGGATATGTCCTCCATCAAACACAGACAAAGTAAGCAACACAGCTAACAGTTTGTTGTACGTGTATGTATTGAGTGTGTGGGCTGTTTATAAAAGAGTTTTATAAACTGTAAACTAACTAAACAATTTGCCTACTTTATTTCGCAATTTACCTGAGATGAACTGGTTCACGGTGACTAATTATCGGACCAAGCCTTATCCACACTTCTTTTTTAATTACAACTACCGGTAAATAAAAAATATTTATTTGCAGTGAGAAATATTCATGACAATGAAGCTCTCGCAAACCTCATGAAAACTTCTTTTGCAAGCAAATAAAGAAAAGTTCTGTATTCAGTATTGGAGGGAAAAATTCATGAAATGTTTTTAAGACAATAAACTTCATGAACGGATTTTATTTTAGGAATACAGAAGCTAGTATTAGCAGGACGCATGGGTGAAGCAATAGAGACCACACAACAGCTTTATCCAGGATTACTAGAGAGAAACCTTAACCTGTTGTTTATGCTCAAATGTAGACAGTTCATAGAGATGGTGAATGGGACTGACACAGAGGTCCGAGGTCCAGCTATTCGCAGCCCAAAGTCACGGCACGGGAGCGGATCTAACCGTTCCAGTCCCAACATGAGCCCTGTCCACCACACAAATTCAAATTCACAGAAAAACACTCCAATAGGATCTCGTGGCAATAGTCCTAACCGACCTATAGGTGTTAAAGGTCATAGTTCAGGTTCATCTTCACTAACAAGTCAAAACTTACAGGTGTCACAAACAAACAACCAGAGTGTTGGTGATTTAAAGACTATATCAGAGGAGCATATGAATCACGCGAATATAGCAATGAACGGTTCCGGGTGTCACATGATTCAGGACGATGATGTAGAAATGATGGACGGACTTGTTACAGAGACTAAAACATTCACAAATGGAAACTCAGAAGGGACGTACATGAACGGGAATAATCACACATGTAAATCAGAAGAGATGGGTAGGTGTTTCACACTTAGAGTACTTACTTTGAAACATGCATGAACATGTATGTTGTGAAGTGCTAGGGAATAACATTTTTTTTTATTTTACATGCATTTAATTTGTATTAAGGTTGCTCACAACACCTTGAAATAGTTTCTCAGATCAGCAGAAAATTATGTTAGAAAGCCTGATGATAGGAAGTATATAAGTCAAATGTTTGAAAAATATGCAGTTTAGGATAAAAAAAAATTGATTTTAACGGTAATTCATTTAACGAGGCCGAGGACAGAACAAGTACGCACGCTTTCGCGCAGCGTTTCATTTGTATTGTGATGTCATCTTTTTGCTTGGTTGACGCCATGGCGTGATAGTTTCAACTACAGATATTCAGCGAAATTTGTTGAAAATTGCTCGTTTGATGCGTAAAATTGATATTATATAGTGGAATAAACATAATTGTCTCGAAGAATAAGCTATATTTGGGCTCGGGTCAAAAACGTGAAAAGGGTTCCGCATGCCTAGCCCTCTGTCACATTTTCTTAACCCGCCTAAATATAGCTTAATTCATATATTTCAAGACAGTAACCACGTATTTTATATTTATGACCCTTAATATGTGATGTTATATATTAATTATTACTTAAATATGTCTGAATGTTTTTAAAATACTATAAAGATCACCATTTTCGCCTTTGTCAAATAAAAAATAGCCATCATCTGACAAATCTGGGAAATTGGGCATACAAAAAACAACTTTAATAAGACCCCTGGAACACACCAGGAGGTAAAAGGGTTTTTTTATTCGAACATTTGATGCCTTTTAGCAATAACTTTAATATGTAGAACAGAAAAAGAAACCTCTAGGGCAGAAGTTGTAAATAATGTGCAAAATTGATAAATTTCAAACAAAATCCCATAGGGTCCTATGTTAATAATTAACAAACTTTGAGATGACCGCTTAAACAAACGGTGTGGTAAATGTCTTATTTTTTTTTATCTTAAAATAATAATTATATCAGTAGAAATTCATGCAAAAAAATTCATTTCAAAAATCTAGGGCAGAAAAAATTAGACCCGGCCTCGTTAATATGAACAAAAGGCCCAGGCAGTTTGAGCTCACGATCTGCGGTTCACAAGCCCAATACTTGAACCTATGCTATGTTGATACATAATCAAATCGATTGATACATTTTGTTTTGTACAAACAATTTAACAATACTTTTATTTCAATGAAGCAACTATCTAAAATAAATCAATCAAGTTTTAACCTTTTCAAAAGAAAAATGTCCAAATTTTAAATAAGTGTTCTCTTAGAGAATTTTCCACATACTATGCATCTTTACTTCTCCTTTCCATGAAAGTCAAATAATTTTCATAGTGATAGATTTGAAAAAAGATTTTGTTTACGGTACTAAAATGTAAAAGTTGTGCTCTTGACACAGATGTGGACACCCCCTCAGGTAAACGGCAGCTATGTGGAGGATCTCAGGCAGCCATAGAGAAAATGTTGCTGTTTGGGAGAGACCTTCAGTCAATGAGCCAGAGGCTAAAACGGGAGTACGGCAAAAGCGAGAGCAACAATAAATCTTTACAAGTAGGTATCTTCTGTAACAGCATGTGACTCATTTTTCATGACATATTAAAATATGCATTGTACAGAGTATTTTTCTTTACAGATAATAATAATGTACTAGGAGTTAAGGAACGCTATGAAATGTACAAGATATTAAAACATATGTTTTTAGAGAAACTATACTATGCTGTTTTCATTTTCTGAAATTATTGCATGTTTTATAGAACTGAATAACATACTCTCTCTCTGTAGAATGCCTTCAGTTTGTTGGCATACTCTGATCCCTGGAACAGCCCAGTAGGGTACCAGTTAGACCCGGTGCAACGAGAACCAGTCTGTGCTGCCTTAAACAGTGCTATATTAGGTATACATCTTATGATCTTTCTCTTCATTTATTATTTGTTGCTACCTTTTGTAGATTCATGTCTTTGAAACTTAATAATTCAATGCAGGCTCTCTAAGTTATTATTTTAAGGTTTAAAAAACATCAGTGGAAAAATGTAGTATGTGTAACATAATTATATGGACACACATTGTCAAGTTTTACTCTAAGATTCTTTATTGGTAATAACTAATATTACATGTGGTAGAAAAAATAACTGAATTCATAGTTAGTGTTACAATTTTGCTCAAAATATTTCCAAGGAGTTATGCCCCTTTTAGTTATGCATACTATAAAGCATTGTCAAGGAATTTGTCAGGATAGGATATGAAAATTTGTTAATATTTTCCTCATTTCTGCAATTTTGCTGGTTAATACAATGTATTTATGTTTATATTTCTGATCACATATTTAGTGTAAAAATACTCTGTGGATAAATTTGCAAGTTAAGAGATTTGGAAAATATATCTGCTAATAATTTTTAGATGAGTAGTTCAATGTGTAGTTTTGTGCTCTTATGCAATCTTTATTGGTGAACAATATGTTTTGTTTTTACAATAATGAAATATTATAAATTACTAAAATATTATTACTAAATCACTTAATACCATATACTGAATTGTCAAGACAAGTAGATGATCCCTATTTTATCTGCTGGTTAAAAGTCACACATTTATTGCTTTTTATCCAAACATAATTTCCCATTTACATGTACTTAACAGAAACAAATGCATTTGATATGAGTATTGGATAAATCCCTCATATGAGTCATAATTCTAAAACATACTGTATGAAAGCCAATATTTAAGCATACTTTACTAAAGATAACTTTAACATCCATGTTGTGTTTCAGAATCCCAGGGTCTCCCTAAGCAGCCTCCACTAGAACTGGTGATAGCTCAGTCTACCGAGTGTATGAAGCTAATGTCCAAGGCCAAGATCGGCTCCTGTGCATTTGCCAACCTCAATGACTACCTCCATTGACAACGGAGAGAAAGTATCGGTGCCTGACAAGTCCTAGAGAACCCAGAAGTTGTGTACACAAAAAACATCCTGTGTGTCAGATGAAAACGTACATGATATGCAATTCTTCTCAAGTTAATCATAGCCGGTTCATTTTATGCATTTGTATAGATGTAATAAGACAACATCATATTTGTTACAAAGTGAAGATGTTTTCATGAACCGATCCAGTGGATTTTCATTCAGATTTTATTGTGTACATGATCTTGTAATGAACAGGATTTTATGAGTCATAGTGTTGTGTGTGTTACAAGATTGTTTTCATCTTTGCTCAGAACATGTAGTAGCTCTTGAATTGCCTAGCCACCTAGAAATTAAAACAGCTAGAATTGACATTTTCACAACCCTTTTTGACTTGTATTGTGTGTTCTGTCTCTAGAACAAAAGACCAAGATAACTCCTTTGGGTGTATATTAAGTTGAAAGCACAACTTTTGTTGTGTTTTCTGCTATAAGAAATGAATTATCAGTCAAGCTGTAATATGATAAGATTGTCCTCCTTTGTTGCAATGCTACGTCTCTTTGATTTTAGTCAGGTGATTTGATCTCGTCCACATGCGTTCTGCGGAATGGATCTTTGAATTGATATTAGCATCAAAACAATAAGTGTTGGTTGCCACTTTTGAGACTGGGATATGATATGGAGAGTAAATTACATAATGACAGGATGTCATTCTGATATGTACATAGTATGTTTATCCACATGTAAATGTGCACAAAGTGTACATGGAGACCTCATAGATTGGCTTTCATTAAATGGTGAATGGTTTTATAATGTATTGCATAATTTACTGTTGTGATCCAAGGAGGTGATTGATTGATTGATCGATTGATCGATCGATATTGGAGACTTAAAGTTATTGATAGATATGGATATTTATTGTTATCAAGACATCCGAGGTATGACATTTCGAAGGAGTATTGCTATTCAGTCTATTTAAAGATACATTTATTTATTAAGATGAGAGGATTACTTCATATGCAAGTTTAATACTAAGAGCAAATGTTTTTTATTATACCAAACAGCAGTGAAACTATATCTAATGTGTGTGATATTTCAAAGACATTAAAGATTGTACATTTAAACTCTTTGTTTATTCTTGGTTCACATGCAATCCTTAGAACAAGAGTATAGCCATATTCAAAGTGTATTAACTGTACAGAATCATACCAGCTGTGAGTCGGTCAGCTTTGAGGGGTTTTTGGTCAAATTATACATATTAAATGTCAAGGTTGTCTGGAGATCAGAAACATCGACATTGTGAAGATGTACCTGAGAAAGCTTCAGTTTATTTGTAGATTCAGATTTATCGAAATCTTGATTCCTATGGGTAATGTGGAGCTAAAATGGGGGTGGGAGTTTAACATAGAATAAATAGAGAAAAAATTTTAACAGGATAATATGTGGAGAAAAATAACATCAATTCTATTAAATTATCAAGAAGATTTGTATTTGATATCATGAAGTTGATATGATCATTGTTAAGGCCGTTGTTGCTCAGGTTAGTGATGGAGTCCCTGGCCTCTTGCTTACCAGTTTTTTCACAATAGTTGGCTTGAAAAGTTATTTAAAACTCGCATAAACCCTAAAGTTATAAAGTTGAACTAAAAGTGAAAAGGAAAGGCAAGATCAGATAAGTATGACAAGTTGAATTACTCCCCAAAATAAGTTTTTCTGTGCAAATTGAGGTACCTGCAAAAGTGGGATATTATTGAGGTGTCCTGAATAAACCAAAAACAGAGCACGCAGCTCAATGCTACATGTACTACTAAAAGATATTTTGTATGAACTCTTAAAAATAAAATAAGTTTGATAGATTCTTTGGAACTGAACTGAGTGCATAATTAGGAATAGTAAAGTTAATTAAATTAATACAAAAGGCCAAGGTTCAAAAGTTATGCCAAAGTTCAACAGCTATCACCGCTGAATATCTTGAATAGTACGCAACCGATCGTGAGTAATGGTAAAGTCACAGTCAAAAGAAACAGTTTCTTGAAACTGAACTGTATTAATGAAGTTCAGTGGCTCTCAACAAGGGATATGGAATTGAAGGTCATTTAAAGAGTCAAGGTCGCAAAGTTGGAAAAAAGTTGTGCTCTCATCAATAAGTAAATGTATTTTTCGTTTAAAAGAAATGTTTACCCCACTTAAACATCGACATCGGAGATAAAAGAAATACTAGTATATCTAAAATATTATTTTTAAGTAGTAATTCCTTAACCGTAATAAAAATGTGAAAAATTCAATGCCCAAAGGATGAAGGAAGTAGATCTAGTTAAAATGCGATAATGGTGTGTATATACCAAAAACTATGTTTTGACCCTTAGGTATGTTATTAAGTTCACACCGTTTGCCTAAAAATCAAGACATAAGATGTCCTTTTTATCACGATACTGATCTCAAATCTCGTAAAAAGGGGGGACATTTATAGGTTTTCCTGGCCAATATGTCTTTTTTGTCTGCATTCTTTCTCATTTGATCGCTTTATTAGGTCGGCCATACCAAACAACCGTGCATCATTAATGAGCTGTATTGTTGTTTATGGTACCAGAACTAAAGTACAACCCAAAAGTAGACCATCTGTAAACAGTGGCCTAATGTTGATACTAGATTGCACCATTTGTCAGCGAGAACAGTGCACTTTGTGCATCATGGATCAAACACAGTGAGGGTAAAGGAGTTTAAGGGAGTTCAAAAGTTAGAATTGCTCATTGTTTCTCTAGTACAGCATTTGCTATGAACGGAGTTCGTGTTACCAAACTGCAGGTTGGTACTCTTATATAATAGAATCATATCTTAAGATCAGCATCTTTTTTAAGTTTCTTAACTAATTGATTGGTAAAATTTCGTTGATCTGTTATCGATGAAACCAAAAAATGGACGTGACTATTTTTAGAATTTCATTAATTTCTAGAAGATAAGGTATGTATAAGGAAAATATTCAAAAAGGAATTTAAAAAAAATTTAAAATTGTAAAAGGATTTTTCTTTACTTATTTATAACATACTACTTAAAAACCATTTATAACATTTTGAAGTAGATCTGGAGGTTACTTTGAAATAGAAATGGCGATAAAACATTTGGGTTAACTTTTTTTCTTCCTTATAAAAATTTTACGAGAAAATTATGAAGATACAACCAGCCAAAAGATGATCTGCTCTGTATATAACGTATAAACTCAAATCACATGTGAATGATACTAAAAATGTCATAAATGTCCTTCTTTGCACGATGAACATAAAATTATATGGAGCATTGTAGTGAAAATCAAAATTCATGAAAATGTTGAAATATATTGGGTATTTTAATCAGGAAAAAAACCAATTGGAATTGTTTAAACTGGGAGGGTATTTTTTAACTAACTTAAAGCTCTTCTTGGTAACGTTGGTGAATTAGTCTTCATAGTAAAGTATTATCAATGTTACATTTCGTGTACACGTGTCTTTATTTATGGATAGCTTCTGAGACTGTACCTACTATTGCTATTTGTGGGCGTGGTCTCCGGGCAGTCGTGTGAGTACCTTCCTTTTGTTGATGGTTGTTCCCACTCTCCAAACTTCATCAAGAAGTTCATGGCAAAAGCGTGTTTTCGTCACGATCTTTGTTATGGATGTGTAAGTAAATATTATCTTTTATAAAGTCATATTACTTTCAACATCTATTAACAACATGCACTGTAAATTTAAGTAAAAAGTCACGTGTCTCATTCTCTCCTTCTTGAACTTGTTTTATACAAGTAAATTTATATATAGTATATGAATCCCTTGATTTATTTTATGGAAAATAGAATTTATCAACTTTCAATTCTTCTTAGCTTTCAATTGATTTTCTATTGCAGGGAATCAAGTTTGGATTTTCGCGATCTTTTTGTGACGATACTTTTCACTTAGACACCATTAGCATTTGTGATTTTAAAGCTCCCTTGTTCAACTCTCTTTGCAAATCCCTCGCCAGTTTTATGTCCTTTAGTGTCCGTTTGCTGGGGGAGAAAAGATACAAATGGGTTTATCCTGAGCCGTGGTGCGATTTACCGGAAGTTAGGCACTGTTTGCCCCCATTCCCACTTAAGATGGATTAAACACTTATATTATACAATTTCCTTCTGTGTTTTCTTTGATGTGTGATTAATTAAGACAAAGATGGTTTAGTTCTATATGGGGTACGATTCTGGTTTAGATCTCCTACAGACGATGACTGAGTACATGACTGAATAAGTTTGATGACGTTCTTTGGATTTTGTCAAGTGCCAGCTGGAAGTCCTTAATTATAATGCTATTGGGAGGGGGATGCATGAAAACTGGATTTGATAATATTGTAATTCATAGAATTTTACGATGTTCTGTTAATAAATATACCAAGTTAACAAACAATTATACATGGTACGATTTTCCATCAGATTTTCTCATCGAATTCGCTTTCGTACCGTGTGACCACCGACGTCATCATTATTTAAGGAATTCCATTCCATATTGTATTGAAAGCGCGACGTTTCAATACATAAGACAAGAATTTACAAGAACACTCAATAAAATTTTAAATTAAATATATATTCAAATAAAGAACAACAGATATTAAAATGCAAATGCGACTCTGTAGTTCGGCAATTTAATTTTGGGTCAGGGGAGTATTTACTAAATATGTGAAATTTATTCACCATTTTATTTGAATTTCTGATATCAGAAAATATAATTCTTGATATAAAACAAAGGTAATCACAGATTACAAAGCTCACCGAGACGAGACAACACCCTAATGAGACTTCACCTTATGAGACCACCTTTATCATATTAAATGAAAATCATACGTTATGATCTTCGATATTCATGGATTCTATTTTGACACAATATCAAATATCATCTGTTAAAAAATTGTATGATAATCATATGTTCATATGTTAATCAATACAATAATATAAAATTAAATATTGCATCCTATCATATTTTAATTACAACATTTATGATACATATATCATATAATACAATAAAATACCATAATAAACAATGATGAGATATGATATTGTAAGGTATGATATGACATTGTTTTGTGTTATAAGTTATTGTATTTGATCAAATAATACAATATCATAATATATATTACAATATCATATTACATAATACATCATAACATTGAAACATATAATATTAGATTGTATAATATAGTTTGATATTGTATGATACTGTATCATTGTTGATACATAATATGATATTGTATCATATGATACAATATAATTTGATACAACATTGTATCATATCAAATGATACAATATAATGTGATAATTAAAAGTAAAATATTATATAATACAATATTATATTGTACATATTGAATCATATGATACAATTACAATGTATATATTTTACAATATCATACAATACAATTTCATATGATGTGATAATATATCATATAATAAACCAAAATCATATTATACAATATCGTATGATACAATATTATATAATATTACAGTATCATATTATACAATTTCATGTGATAAAATTCTATATTACAGAAACTAATATCATATAATTTTATTATACAATATCGTATGATACAATATTATAGAATATACAATATTGTATCATAGGATACAATATTATATTTTGCAATATCTTATGTAATAGTATTATGTGATAAAATAATAAATTAATAATACAATACAATATAATACAATATTGTATCATTATATACAATACTATAAATAACAATATCATGATACAATATCATAACATAAAATATCAAAAAAATTGATACAATATCATATCGTATCATATAACTTTTTATAATATTACATATGATATCATATTGTATCATATTAAACAATAATGTTTCATACCATACAATACTATATCATAGGAATCATGTTATATCATTTATCAACAAACACATCTATCTATCGAGCAGGTTTGAGTGAGGTAGGAGATTTCTTTAGCATCCTTGGTAATGGAGATCAGGCTCTGCATCTGAAGCAACCTCTGCGTTTCATTTATAACATAGTTTAATCAACTATGCAAGCTATCATCTATAAAACATGTGACCTGTTCCAAAAAAACTAAACGGTTTAATTTACCTCATCCAGCATCCAAAACCTATGGCTCAGATTCAGCATTCAAGCCTGTCAGGTGCATCAGTATACATTAGACGCATCTCCATGCAAGTTTGGTGAAGTTCAGACCAGTAATGACTAAGATATCATCATCAGAGGGCACTAGCAATTAAAACCTTAACCTGCTCCAGCATCCACAACCTATGGCTCAGATTCAACATCTATGCCTGTCAGGTGCATCAGTATCATAAGACACACCATCCATTCAAGTTTGGTGAAGTTAGGACCTGTAATAACTAAGATATATTTTTTAGCATCCGTGATAATCCAGATCAAGCTCTGCATCTGAAGCTTCCTCTGTGATTCATTCATATTACAGTTTAATCAACTATGCAAGTTTGAAATTGTACTATTATCCATTAAACATGTGACCTGTTCCAAAAAAACTTAACCATATCCAGCATCTGAAACCTATGGCTCAGACTCAGCATTCAAGCCTGTCAGGTGCATCAGTATCATAAGACGCACCATCCATGGAAGTTTGGTGAAGTTAGGACAAGTGATAACTAAGATATAATCATCAGAGGGCACCTGTTTCAAATACTTTAATTAACCAGCTCTAAAAACCTTAACCTCCTCCAGCATCCGAAACCTATGGCTCAGATTCAGCCTTCAAGCCTGTCAGGTGCATCAGTATCATAAGACGCACCATCCATGGAAGTTTGGTGAAGTTAGGACAAGTATTAACTAAGATATAATCATCAGAGGGCACCTGCAACAAAAACTTTAACCAGCTCTAAAAACCTTAACCTTCTTCAGCAACTGTAACGTATAGCTCAGATTCAGCACCCAAGCCTGCCTGGTGCATCAGTATCATAAGACACCCCATCCATGCAAGTTTGGTGAAGTACGGACCAGCAGTAACTTAAATATTGCTATCAAAGGGCACCTGCAACAAGAACTTTAACCTGCTCCAAAAACCTTAACCTCCTCCAGCATCCGAATCCTAAAGCTCAGATTCAGCACTTAAGCCTGTCTGGTGCATCAGTATCATAAGACACACCATCCATGCAAGATTGGTGAAGTACGGACCTGCAGTAACTTATATATTGCAAGCAAAGAGCACCTGCAACAAAAACTTTAACCTGGTCCAACAACCTTAACCTCCTCCAGTATCTGAAATTTAGGACTAAGATTCAGCATCCAAGTCTTTCAAGTCCATAAGTAGGTCCAGATGCATCATCCATGCAAGTTTGGTGAAGATAGGACAAGTAATAGCTTAGAAACAGGACCTTGAACAAAAACTTTAACCAGGTCCGGACGCCGACGCCGAGGGTATAGCATAAGCTCCCCCTGACTTCGTCTCGGTGAGTTAAAAAATCAGTTTGAATTTCTGATATCAAAAAATCGAATTTATAATATCAAAAAATGATTTTAAATGAACCGTATTTTCTGTTATCAAGAATTCGAATTTATGATATCAAAAAATCATTTTTTTTATATCAGAAAATACCTCAAAAATATTAAAACGGCCACCTTATAGTGGTACCCTTTATGCAATATTATGCAAAAAATGACTAAGTACAACTGCTGATATTTTTTTCATAAACCATCAAAAATCAAAATTCCTGCACATCTCTAATATATGTACAACTAATCTGCAAAACAACAACTTATCTTGAAAACTATAGGAGGAGTTATCTGTATTTATAGGGGTACCCTCTTGGCAGCTATTCGCCCTGCATTTATATGATTTCACTAACCATATTTTTCCTTCGGAAAAACTGGTTAAAAATTGATGTGTTTGGAGAAGGCTTATATTTATTTTTTCATACTGACATCTTTTTGTATGAAATATTGTGAATCGCCCCTAAAAATCCATTATTTGCGCTCTTAGTCAGGGATATGAAACATACATGGAACAGCCATATTAAGATGTTATTTAATTACCTTCTGCAGCAAAAAATATGACAGAAATTTTGTGGAGAAATTCTTTTTTTATTAAGGAGTAGATATATATTAATGATTGTTTTTCAAAAGTACATATGAAATTGGTTGTGTAAGATATAAAGTTTCATTTAATCTTACAAAATTAAATATACTCAAAACACGTAAAGATGTTTGGATCTGTGCTCATGCGCAAGAATTAGCAAAGTTTATTCATAGAAAATTGTTCGTCGCAGATTTCCAGTGCAAATATAAGTAGAAAATTACACTGAATGTAAATATAGACAATTGAACGTCGCAGATTTACAATGCAAACATAGAGGGAAATGCACACTGAATGTAAATATAACACAGTGTAGAATCTGCAGTCAATCAGCAGTACTTGCTTCAACATTCAGTCATTTCTTGTCTACCTCATAAACGTGCGCAGGGCCAGGTCTCCCTCTAGTACATTTCCTTTTCTAGAAGTAGCGAGACTTTTTTGCCAAAGTGGCATCATCAAGTCACATTCCAACAGGATATTCTACAGAATCCTTGTCCCTTCGTTTGTTCATCTTCAGATCTTCCTCCAAGGGTTTGCCTACTTGTAATTCACATGTATCATCTGGTTGATCAACACTGTTTGGAATTGGAATTATTTTAACAGCACTTTCAACTTCGGATTGATCTTCATCAAAGCGTTCCTGTTTTTGTTTATCACTATATTTTATCAGACACACAGCTGCAGGATCAACTCTATCAGTGCTTAGCATTGTGCTAAAATCATTGATCGCATGTTGACTTTTCTTCGGAATATCTTTTCCTTTGATCTTACGGTTTCGAAAATGGAATAAAATAAAACCTATTAATGAAAATAACAGTATAATGGAAGCTGCAATAAAAAAAATTGCTAAACCCTTGTAAATCTTCAAATCATCCTGTAGACTTTGAATCTCTGTGTATAAAGAAAGTTCTCTTTGCTTCGAGGAATTGATTTTTCTTTGATTCTCTTTCGGGGAGGAAATTCCACCATACTTTTCAAAGCATTCAAAGAACTTGTAGCTCTCTGGAGAAAAGTACTTAATTTTACATGGAGTTAATGACAAGTTATGGCATGGAGCATTAAGTTTTGGTTGAATGAAGACTTCACCATTTTTAAAATTATACTCCAAACAATACTTCAAAACAGGAGTTTTAGAAAAACAACCAATGCTGGTTCCGAAACTTTTTGGATTTAGAACGTATGTTATGTTGTGCATGGAATCATCACATCTCAAGCCTTTTGTTTCTTCCTTAAATTCATCTTGATTCCTTGGAACATAGGTCACATTTTCTATTAACAGATGTTGCTGGTCTGAACTCACTATGGGAATTACTAGAATCAGAATCAGCATTCCAATCATGTTTGCCTACAAAAGAAAATGATTGCATTAATATTTAAATGTTACATTACTGGCGTGCGACCAGTTCTCGCCGAGTACCATTTCTCGCCAGTACATTGTGACGTCATTTTATCAACACATAAAATCATAGACGAAAAATGACGTCACAATGTACTGCCGAGAAATGGTACTCGGCGAGAACTGGTCGCACGCCAGTACATTTTTCGTAATGAAATCCGCCAAGGGTTTGTGGGGAGCAAAGTGGGCCGAAAACCCTTGGCTAGCGAAGATGCTTTACCCGTGACCATGTGGTTTTCTCACAACAACGCACAAGTACATACTTTTGTCCACAGTCTGTACATGTAGCTGTCAATTTCTTTTTACCTGACAAAATATCCAATAACAACTGGAACTCACGTAAAATGACAGTCCTGACCAAATATTCATAAGATTCTACCCTCTATGCTCCAATCTACTTGTACGTCACATCCGCTCTGAGAATATTGATTTTTGAAAACATGGGGGAAGTAGATCTAATCGTGTGCGGGAAAATTTGAATACCGGTATTTCACCGAAAGTCAATGGATATGTATGACAAGCCAACATTCACAAATATGTCAGCTATAAATTTTCACGGTTGATAAATTAAGTCTTATTACACAGGGGCTTGTGTAGAAAGAAAAAAACATCGTTAAAAAAAAGTGGGTACCTCGGAGGAAAAATAAATATTTTTCCTCCGAGGTACCCACTTTTTTAACGATGTTTTTTTTCTACACAAGCCCCTGTGTCTTATTATTTAAGAAATGAACTCAATGTCTACCCAAGTTATACTCGTATAACCTGGGTTGGGGCAATTTACGCTTTATAATCTGCGAAGCGGATTATAAAAAAGCGTAAATTGCTCCAACCCAGGTTATACGAGTATAACTTGGGTAGATATTGAGTTCATTCCTTA
The DNA here is from genome assembly GCF_963853765.1 of Magallana gigas. Lineage (NCBI taxonomy): Eukaryota > Metazoa > Mollusca > Bivalvia > Ostreida > Ostreidae > Magallana > Magallana gigas. Next base: position 9,529,657 of record NC_088855.1, read on the forward strand.
TAATTTAATTTTCTGGAATTTGCTGTACAAATTGAGTCCGTTTTACTTTTAAAAATGATATAAATCTGTTCAAAATTCAAACGTAACGTCAAGTGAATTAGTACGTTGGTGCATTGTGACGTGTCTTGTGACGTGCAAACCAGGTTATACAAATTTAACAAAATTTTTCTATCCAATCAAATGCCGCGTTGGAGCAATTTACGCTTTTTTATAATCCGCTTCGCGGATTATAAAGCGTAAATTGCCCCAACCCAGGTTATACGAGTATAACTTGGGTAGACATTGAGTTCATTTCTTAAATATCTTACCTCCTGCTAATTTGTAGGGAAATCACTGGCTAACAGCTGTCACATGGAGACCGTGTATATCATATGTTTATGGATTTGGTTTGAAACTATGTTGTATGATAGAACCAGTTCTGGGTTTCGATCCAGTTTATCTTAGTTAAAAAAATGAACAGTTACACAAGTATTTTGGGGCCAGATACATACAAATAAGGCTTCTATACTCTGTCCCGAGTTTTTTGCTTCCACCACTGTTCGCTTGATATTTCGATAATAATAAATACCTTTGTGTTAGAACGACGTCCATCCACTAATATGAAAAATGTCCAGATTATCTGCTTTGTAACGCCCTCTCTATCGCTTTGGGTTTCAATACAAAAAAAAATCCAAAAATAGAAAGTCTACGGGGATTTTGCATAGCAAAAGCGCGGATGATAACGTTGAAAAATTGCACGAAGTGTCCCAAGTACTTCCGAATGGAGGTAAGATATAAACATCTCATTATAAATCACCGTAAGAAATTTGTTTTCGTTCCTGTGAACTTTTATGATGAGTGAAAATTTGTTAATAAAGATGTCTTGGATATTTTCCTTTTTATCGATTTCAACTGTACTTTTTTCAAAGGTGTGTGTATTTTTGTTAAAAATCATCAAAAAGTGATTGAAGCAATAACTTGGGACAGGCTATAATAGACACAATTATGGAACGCCTCAACTGCCTTATGTAGATAATCTCCATAATATGATGATACTTCAACATTACATGCTGATACTTCAACATTACATGATGGTACTTCAACATTACATGCTGATACTTCAACATTACATGATGGTACTTCAACATTACATGCTGATACTTCAACATTACATGATGGTACTTTAACATTACGTGCTGATACTTCAACATTACATGATGGTACTTTAACATTACGTGCTGATACTTCAACATTACATGATGGTACACTACTTTAACATTACGTGCTGATACTTCACTATGCGGTGGTTCTAAAAATAGGGAGGCGTCGCCTCGGGATCGAAATACGCTAAAACTCAAAACAATGTCTGTAGAGGTATAGAGTATGCTGTAAAGTTTTTAAGACTGGGCTGTTTCTCTGTTTCAGATAGGACTAAGGTCCATTGAGACTAATTTAGATCTAGATACTCAACAAATGCTACTATTTGGTTAGTAGCATAAGAGAGGATCTCTACTGAATAAAAATAATGTAGGAACAAATAGGATTTGTTTGGGTGCAATGTATTCAGGCATGTGATAACCACACATACAGCTTATAAAATCATGGCCCCATTCATGCAAAGGATAGAGCACTGCATTTAGTGCTGTTGAATCTGATTTTAGCAGTAACTGTACTGTTGAATAAATCAGTGCTTACATTGCCCACCCCTACACGTGGATCTCCAGGGAGAGCCCATCAATTCCCATAAGTCTAATCTAACATAAATGACAGAAGTCTTTGTTTAAGTGCTATTAATATTTTAGCAGTCCACTCTGACCGAGCGCCAAAAGATTGGGCTCTGAATGCACATTTTTAGACCAAAAATCCCCTTTGGAAATTTTGTTCCCCCTGATTTTATCACTGAGCCCCAATGGTCTCACCAAGCAACTATTTTTTAAAATTTAAAATAACCCTTTCAAAAGACACTTAACCAAATAGTAGCATTTGTTGAGTATCTAGATCTTAATTAGTCTCAATGGACCTTAGTCCTATCTGAAACAGAGAAACAGCCCAGTCTTGAAAACTTTACAGCATACTCTATACCTCTACATGCATTGTTCTGAGTTTTAGCGTATTTCGATCCCGAGGCGACGCCTCCCTATTTTTAGAACCACTGCATAGTAAAGTACCATCATGTAATGAAGAAGTATCAGCATATAATATTAAAGTATCAGCACGTAATGTTAAAGTACCATCATGTAATGTTGAAGTATCAGCATGTAATGTTAAAGTACCATCATGTAATGTTGAAGTATCAGCACGTAATGTTAAAGTACCATCATGTAATGTTGAAGTATCAGCACGTAACGTTAAAGTACCATCATATAATGTTGAAGTATCAGCACGTAACGTTAAAGTACCATCATGTAATGATAAAGTACCATCACGTAATGTTGAAGTATCATCATATTATGGGGATTATCTACATAAGGCAGTTGAGGCGTTCCATACACAATCGTGCTGTGCATGTCTGGTCAATGATACTGCATATTTAGAAACTGATCACGACTTTGAAGATTATACATTCAATTTGGCTTGTTATCTAAATTTTCCTCGACGTTTGATCAGAACCAGGGGCGGATACAGGATTTGTAGTTAGGGGGGGGCGTGGATAAAATTATTGAGGCAGGGGGTCTGGGGGCCGCCTTAAGGCCCCCCGTGGGTCCAGGGCAAAGCCCTGGTAGGGGCCCAGGGGGCGAAGCCCCCGGAAGCTCCTGGGTTTTCGTGTATTTTGAAGGTAAAAACAGGCTCAAAATAGTGGTATTTTTTCAGTTATGTACACTTTGCACAAAAGTATATAACAATTTGACACAATTTGTTACTTATACCTAATACTTGTATTGGATTAAAAACAAAATATTTTAGGCATTTATGAACTCCCAAAATTAACCAGGTTATCAAAGTTACAACATTCTAATGACGTTACGGTATCAGCTATTAGCTGTTAGAAATATCTGATGCATCAAATCTTCAATATTCTTATATTAAAATAGTCTATTTACCTAGAAAAAAAATTCAAAAAATATACAGTTATTCAGAATTTTCTGCTTGCATCGCAATATGGAAATGACAGCGCAGTCTACACTTGAAACAAAACTGCTGGGATTTCCAGTCGATTCTTGGTCGAAGCCCCAAGTTCAGGGCCCTGGGGAATTTGATGCAGCCACCATAATAAAATGACCAACACTGCTTGTTTTAAACACAGTTTAATTGGTTTGTTATCAGAACCTGTCAACATGCATTAGGATTATTAGATGTTTATAGATGTTTATAGAGTAGCAGAATTAGTCAGCATAGCACAGCTAGTGTATCAATGAGGTGTAATATTGAGTCAGGCATAATTATAAATAAAGTGAAACACAAAATGCTAACTTTTCTAAGCCCTATGTAAAATTTATCAAATCATCTACAGTCATGCATACTTTGAAAATTTTAGGGGGGGGGGGGGTGCGCCCTCCACGCCCCCCCCCCCTTAAATCCGCCAGTGAGAACCCCTCATATACCTTAATATGAAATGTAATGACAACGAACAGTGGAACAAACCCAGTGTAGAGAAGATATTTCCAAAGTACACAGAGGAGGATTTTGGGCGATAATTTCGCATAATCACATTAGGAAAAACAAATATTGCATTAAAAAAAATAGTGATTAATTTTATAGGCTATTTGACAACAGATGAGACAGTTCAAATTAATGCTGACCAGTTTGGTGTACTGTGAATAAACAGTCTTTAAAATTGTAAAACGCCTTGCAAATAGATCTATTGTTTGTCCAGAACTTCGGTAGCAATGCATTAAATGGCCAGATAGTGAAATGTTTCCAGCACTGTAAAATAGTTTAAAGATTTTTTTTTTAAATTCCCTTGTGTAATTGGTGCCATCGACGGCAGTCATATACCTTTAAAACTCGAGATCTGGGTCCAGAAAATTATATTAATCGAAATTCATTTCCATTGGTCATTCTTCAAGCAGTGTGTCATTAAAAATTGCATTAACGAGAAGTTAACTGTATTTGATCAGGGTCTGTTCACCACTCTAGAGTTTTTAAAAACTCCGAAAAAATTCAGAGAGAGGTTTACCAACAATACACACCCACCTTTTGGGGGACTCTGCTTATGATCCCGAAATGTTGATGATGACTCACTGTTTGTACCGTGGGAATCTATCACAATTAAAGTCAAAACCAGTATAATATTATATTATCCACAACAGTAAATATGATAATTACTAGTATTGATTTTACTTTCAGGACCATAAAAAAGGACGATTTTGCCGTTTGAAATTTGTGGACATTCAGGACATTAGAAAAGTTCAAAAGTAGTTATAAGTTGCTATGTTTATTGTATGTACTTTTCAGTTTGTAAACTTATCAAAGTTCAGTTCTAATAGCATTGAATCATGATTTTTTTGATAGATACGGTCTCATAAATGCAGCGACGTGTGCTCACAAATTGAGTAACGCGCGTCATAATAAAACTCGTCATTTTAAGATTTGAGTACCCTGTGTGCATTACAGTGTTATAACTTGCACACAAGGGGCAGAGATATGCCACCATACGATAGAGTAATACGATATGAATATCATTTAATTGCTGTGTTACCAATGCATATGCACGTACAACCAATTTGAAAACAATTCCAAAATCATCGCGGTTTTTAATGAGTCGCACTTTCTCCTTCGATCTAACGGCTGTTTGTACTTTCAGTGTTTCGCTGACCATTGAGTACACAGGTCTGCATTGTATATATCGTAATTGTATGTGTTAAATGGGTGCATGGGCGTGACAGCCCAGGACTTTTTACATACTCTACAAACTATGAATGACTGCATACTCTAAATTACTAAACATTAACTGAAGATAACAATACTGCACGATTGGAATTGAATTTGACAATAATAAGACATTGTATACAAATAACAATGCTCAATGACTGTGAAAGTACAGAAGCAAATCTATACTACTAGATTAAAATAATAGACTCGAAATTTTGGTCTTTAATACCGATAAATCGGAAGAATACAGTTTTTTGTTTTATATATTCTAAACTTCATTGGTACTTGAAGATTACCAAATCTTTTATTTTTTCTCTTAAGCTTTGCTAATTAATACTCAACGAAAATTCATCAAACAATCCCGGAAATCATCTGGATTTTTCGGATTTTACAATCTTGCGCTTGCGCAACACATTCACGCTAACGGGATCTTTAGTTTATGTTTCCACAATATCATATTTGCATGAATAAACTCAGAAAAGATAATACAAAAACGGGTAAATTTTCATTGGACTTTTGCTATATATTCTGTTCATATATCCTAATGATTCTCATGAGAGAAAGTATAAAATATCAAATATACATTTCAACTAAGTTAGTACATGTACTTACTTTTGTCTTCGTGATGACAAAAAATTTTGATTACATGCAAAAAATTCACATTATATTTCTTAGGAGAGTTAAGATAAAATATGTTTTATCGTAAAAATGAAAAATGTCCTACAAACACTGTTTTACGATAGAATGCGTTCCGTGTATTGTCTCTGTAGGAAAGAAAATACGTTTACGTTGGTGAAAAAGTGTTGAATTCTTCCATTATATGGATTAAAAAAATTTAATGAAAGGTACAAATATTTACAGTCTCAAAAAGGTTTATTATGATGAATTTGACTGTTATTTTCAAGGCAACTTCAATAATTTTCTCTAAATTAATTCTGCAATTTTCTACGACATTACGGGACACGGGTAGATTATTCAAACCAAGGAAAGTGTAGTGAAATTAATAGCATTATTGTAGGCATATAGCTTTGTTATGTAAATGTCAATAATACGGTGTGTCGATGTATCCATTTTGTAAATGTCCGATACTATGCAATGTCAGCCCCTGAACGCAAGGGTCAAAGTCTAGTATACTACATCTAGAAATAGAATTCAATACACTAGCTGTCACTATAAGGCCATATTGGCCCCACCTTAGGGCCTGAACACCTGACCCAGGGGCCATGAATTTTACAATTTAGATAGAGGGCTTCATAATCATAATATTCATGCATTCAGTTTATCTTCCCCTGCTGTAGATGAAGAGAAGATGATTATCTAGGATTTAATACAGTTTCACTATATGGCCAAAATATCACTATATGGCCATGTTGGCCCCATCCTAGGACCAGAACACCTGACCTAGGAACCGTTAATGTTGTATAAATAGTGCCTGTTTGGGAGGGTAACTGTTGAAATTGACACCCTGAGAAAACCATTGTCAACCGACGCGAAGCGGAGGTTGACAATGATTTTCGAGGGGTGTCAATTTCAACAGTTACCCTCCCAAACAGGCACTATTTATTTTATTATACTGAATGTCTTCTTTTAAAGAAAATTTTACTGCTCCTATATAGAAATGAATAGATTTCTACGGCGAACCGTACGCGCATAATTTACGCGCATGTAACAATTCGTTGTGTTACCCGTTGGCAAGTGTGTTGCTAACGCTGAGGGTAATAGAACGGATTACTAACTGCGTGTAAAGCTATCAGATTTCAGTATTTAACATGAAAGTATAATAATACAATTTGGTAGAGGGCTTCACAAGCATTCAGTCATCATCGGTGACCATCCCCGTGTGATTCACATCGATTCTCTTTATCATCACCGTGTGGACTCAAACCGTGATTTGCATGCAACAATGGTATACAGTTTATCTCAAACAAATATAGGCGTAGAGAAGAAAATTTTATAAGACTATATACATTAATTTCTCTAATTATATGCTCACATTGGTTCCGTCATAGGGCATAAATACCCTGACCCAGGAGCCATTAACTTCACAATTTTGGTGGAAGGCTTCATAGAAATCATAACCATGCATTTGGTTATTCCGGTTATTGAAATGGTGAAAATAACGAGCGGGCCGGTGGGTTGGCGGTTGCCAAAAGGGTATCCTTGTTTTACGGATAACTCCTCATACAGTTTTCAAAATAAGTTGTTCTTTTGAAGATCAATTGTACATATATCAGAAGTGTGCATATTGCTAGGATTTTGATTTCTGATAATTAATGAAAAATACCAGCTTTTGAACTTTGTCAGATTTTGGCAAAATATTGCATATGGGTACGCCATTTCTCTGGATACAGTAGGTAGTGTTGATTAATTCAGGGTTCACATGGATTGTGGATACAGTTCACCTAAAAGAATATACGGTTTGCTGTCACATTGACAGCTTTCCACTTGTTTTAAAACATGTGTGGGAGTAGAGAAGATTTTTTTTTTAAATTTGGCTTTTTTTTTGCTTACTTGGCTTTGCCCATGAGGCCATTTGGATGGTATTGTCATTAATTTCACAATCTATATTTTTCTTATCCTAGAGATGCTTCAAAGCAAAAAAATTTAACAATTGGCATTAGCGTTTTCAAGAAGAATTTTTTTTAAATGAATCAAAGAACTGGGATTACTGAAAGACGGGGTCTTGAAAGTTCGAATTATTATTTGTACAGTAATTGTCCACGTTTCCCTCGAATATGTTCAAAAAATTATGAGTTTGAATTAGTTGTTTCAATCAAGTATGTTAAAATTCTGCTTATTGCAATTGCCTGATACTTTGTCTAAATTTTACTAAATCCCGGCCAGGACGGTTCTTCATAATTGTAGAAAATTGACAGAACGGTATATTATGTAAAATAGGACCCCAAGGAAAAGATTTTAAAAACTACAGCTAACCTGGAAAATCAAAACAACTATATTAAGGTAGATGATTTAAAACATTAGATTTATTTAATTTTGTGATCCAAGGGAAAATCCACAAGTCGGACGGCATCTGCTATACGAGGTTATGCAGCGGTATGACTGCTGTTCATCTCTAAAGGAATGTTTTACATAGAAAATAAAAACAAGTCTGAATTTGCCTTCTCGTTCATTGACTCTTAAGTTAATTTAACTGAATTTAATTGTAAGCAAAATCTATATATATTATACAATTTGGGTGACCAATAGATCAAATAATGTATACAATCTTATCGATTGAAGAACCAAGTTAAATGTTAATGTTCACGTTGTCCGGGAATATAAAATTATGTATTTTTTTTTAATGTTATGAGACATAAGTTTACACTTTTTTCTATACTTAATAACGGACAAATCCAGATATATTTTAATTATTTAAAAGAATTATCCATCAATATCTCAATGTCTCTCATCAGAAGCTCAGCTGATCTTTCTCCCATCGGTAAATATCTCGCACCAATATTAGACTTATTAATTCAGAGATCAGATAATGCATGGTTGTTATGTTTTTATAGATTTTTAATTTACCGTGTGGTAGTATATGTAAATGAATACATGTAGTACTTATCTCAATTTTAAGAAGATAAAAACTACAAGTTTTAATCGTATTTTTTAATCCTTTATTGTAGCTCTGCGAAAAAATTGAAATTAAGTTCTTTTTTTTTTCCAAGACACGCATGAAAATGTGCGCTTAATAGACGAGAATGTATTAAAAGCCAACAAGAATAGAATTCCGGGGTCCCCCGCTGGTCAAGCAGTATACTAGTATTGACCAAGGCTGATTTAGGAACTTGACCAAGTTATTAGTGGTATAAACATTTGGTATAAATTTCATGTAAATCCGTCAAAATTTGTAGGCATGAGAGCGTTTACAAGGTCAATTTTTTGATAAAACGGAGTCATTATTGTGGTCAAAGTCCCATAACTCCAACAAAAAGTATCGACCAATGCTGATTTTCGAACTTGACCAAAGTATTAGTGTCATAAACATTTGGTATAAATTTAATGAAAATCCGTCAAAATTTGTAGGCATGAGAGCGCTTACAAGGTCAATTTTTTGATAAAACGGAGTCATTATTGTGGTCAAAGTCCCATAACTCCAACAAAAAGTATCGACCAATGCTGATTTTCGAACTTGACCAAAGTATTAGTGGTATAAATATTTGGTATAAATTTAATGAAAATCCGTCAAAATTTGTAGGCATGAGAGCGCTTACAAAAAAGTGTGACGGACGGAAACACGGACGCACGGACACACGTACCCACGGACACACGGACCCACGGACGGACGCCCGGCATTTCTATGTCCCCGCTCCGCGTTGCGGCGGGGGACAATAAAAGGACACCGATCCCTGAAATGACAATGTCCTACAACATTTGTTAATATTGCTGTTAAAAACTTTGCATATATTAGAAATTTTAAAGTCAAATAATTCTGAATTAATAGCTAAAATTAACAATTTACAATTATCATACGATAATTTTTCTTTATCAATTGTCAGTAAAACATTACCGCCAAGTGAATATTTTTCCTAAACATGAAACCAGCTCTCCTTCATTAGCACTTACTAACTGATCTGGACATTGTCCTTCTTTTTTTTTTCTAACCAGTCCTGTAACTGACTTATCTCTGTACATTTATCAATTAATGTCTTTATTATGCTGTTGCTTTATTTTTAACGACGTATATAACAGCCAATCAGGAAAGGTCTACCCGAAAATATGAAGTGATTCATTCACTTAAATTTTGGTATCTATTTTCTAGTTTTATCAATTTGAAAAGCGTAATTCGTGTAGATGATGTATGAGTTTACACAAAAAGTAGTGAGTGGCGAACGCATTTATTTTCACCAATTAATTTTATATGAATCGTTGCAAGAAAATCGTGACAGATAAGTCGGTCTAAAAAATCAAAATGGCTACCGTGACGAACTTTTTAATAGTTATAGTACTTGGAATAATCTTATTGTAAAAAGAATACTTCTAACGCCAGGTGCCTGTGTTTGTTATTGGTATACAAATAAAACTTTGTTCAGTAATTTAGCATGCAGTTTAAGAGTTTACAGAGTTTTCATAAACCTTGTATAACTGATACCGTCCGACTTGTGGATTTTCCCTTGCATGCATCAAGAAATTTAAAAAAAATCTAATAACTTAAATTATCTACCTAAATATAGTTGTTTTGATTTTTCCGATTAGTTGAAGTTTAACAGAATTTTTCCTTGAGGTCTTATTTTACATAAAATACCGTTGTGTCAATGTTCTACAATAATGAAGATCAGTCCCGGCCGGTGTAATGAAGAATAATGACCCCCGTAGAATAATGACCGGGGGTCATTTTTCTACGTAGAATAATGACCCCCCTAGCTGAAGAATAATTGGATTTTTCTGAAGAAAAAAGACCCAGGGGTTATTTTTCTTCTTGTTAAACATGAAGAAAAATGACCCCCATAAAAAAATGCCCCCCCCTAAACATGAATAGAAATTGGTTACCCCGTATCCAAGATAGGACTTTGAAATTAATTAATTTTTTCACTCTGTTCAACTGATTTTGAAGTTATAAACACCGAACTTGTAAATTAATCGCTGTATATAGTTTTTCATATCCGAAGCAAGTACGCACAAAACACTCTGACATTGCCACAAATTGATTGTTAACAGTTACGTTACTTCTCTCGTCGACATACGGCGGGAAATGACGCAAATAAAGAAAAATTCATACGAAATGGTAATATTGTGTGATAATTAACGAACAATAATCATCAAAGAATAATCGTTGTAATGATATAAGCAATATTCATTGGTGAATGAATTGTCAATCGAAGAATGATACATATCTATGGTGCATATATCTTTATGGAAAAAGACTAAGGGGGCAGGTAACGTAGGAATATGAATATATACTTCTTATTTACATTTCTTGGGGAAAATGATTTTTTTTTTTTAAAAAATCATTCTGCGTTAATTTTGTTTTCTTCTACGTAATACAAGAACATCAATATTATAAACATTTGTTGTAGTGTTGTTTTGTGATCATGAATAGACTTTATTCTTTTCGAGCAAATTTGTGAAGAGTACCTGACTATAGTAAATCTTAATAGATAATAAACACTGATCGATTATAATAAGAAAAGATTGTTTCTGAAAGCGTTGATAAGAGGTTAGGGCCCATGTTAGGGGTTTATATCCCGCTTGATATTGATCACACGATCTTTATTGTATCCAAAGTTACCAATGCTCATGCAAACTATTGAAGCATTAATCATCTTGATATTAACTAAACTTACTAAAGTATGCCGAGGATAAAGTAAAATATATTTTCTGTACGAGTACTCTCAGTACTTTGACGATTTTCCTTATTGGCCATTAACCTCTACTGGCTGCTGTCAATGCCTACTAACTTCAGCTTGGTTATAATGCCTAATAGTGGAGTAAACTTTTCATAATTTTGGTTTCATCATTAATTCTGGGTGATGAACTAGTATACCCAGCAGTTTGTATTGTGGAAATCCTCAATGCAAGTATAATTCATGAACAATATGAAGAATATAGAAGATACGACGGCGAAGCGCGAAGATACGAAGACGAAAGTGCTAAGTTGCGAAGGCGAAGAAGTGATACAACTATCGCTTTTTCGCCTTTGCAACTTCGCACTCTCGCCTTCGAATCATCGCGCTTTCGCCTTTTTAGCTCACCGAGACGAAGTCAATGGGAGCATATGCTATACCCCCGGTGTTGGCGTCCGGAGCTGGTTAAAGTTTTAGTTGCAGCTCCTGTATCTAAGCTATTACTTGTCCTCTCTTCACCAAAATTACATGGATGATGCATCTGGACCTTCTGAATCTGGTTCCTAACTTTCAGATGCTGGAGGAGGTTAAGGTTTTTGGAGCAGGTTTAAAGTTTTTGTTGCAAGTGCCCTTTAATAGCGATATCTAAGTTACTGCTGGTCCGTACTTCACCAAACTTGCATGGATGGTGTGTCTTATGATACTGATGCACCAGACAGGCTTGAGTGCTGAATCTGAGCTATAGGTTTCGGATCCTGGAGGAGGTTAAGGTTTTTGGAGCTGGTTAAAGTTTTTGTTGCAGGTGCCCTCTAATGATAATATCTTAGTTACTACTGGTCCTAAATTCATTAAACTTGTATGGATGGTGCGTCTTATGATACTGATGCACCTGACAGACCTAAATGCTGAATCTGAGCCACAGGTTTCGGATGCTGGAGGAGGTTAAGATTTTAAGAGCTGGTTAAAGTTTTTGAAACAGGTGCCCTCTGATGATGATATCTTAGTTATAACTTGTCCTAACTTCACCAGACTTCCATGGATGGTGCGTCTTATGATACTGATGCACCTGACAGGCTTGAATGCTGAGTCTGAGCCATAGGTTTCGGATGCTGGATAATGTTAAGTTTAATAGATAATAGTACTATTTCAAACTTGCATAGCTGATTAAACTGTAATATGAATGAATCGCAGATGTAACTTCAGATGCAGAGCTTGATCTCCATTATTAAGGATACTCAAAATATATATCTTTGCTGGTGCCCTCTGATGATGATATCTTAGTTATTTCAGGTCCTAACTTCACCTAACCTGAATGGATGGTGTGTCTTATGATACAGATGCACCTGACAGGCATGGATGCTGAATCAGAGCCATAGGTTGGAGATGCTGGAGGAGGTAAAAGTTTTAATTGCTGGTGCCCTCTGATGATAATATCTTAGTTATTACTGGTGCTAACCTCACCAATCTTGCATGGATGGTGCGTCTTATGATACTGATGCACCTGACAGGCTTGAATGCTGAATCAGAGCCATAGGTTTATGATTCTTGATGAGGTTTAGTTTTTTGGAACATGTCACATGTTTTATAGATGATAGCTTGCATAGTTGATTTAACTATATTATTAATGAAACGCAGAGGCTGCTTTAGATGCAGAGCCTGATCTCCATTATCAAGGATGCTTGAGAAATCACCTTCCTCACTCAAACCTGCTTGATAGATAGATGTGGTTGTTAAATGACGTAACATGATTCCTATGATATAGTACTGTATGATTTGAAACACTATTGTTTAATAAGATCAATATAATACCATATGTTATATTGTAAATCATTTTATGATACGATAAAATATTGTATCAATTTTTTTAAATATTTTATGATATGATGTTGTATCATGATATTGTTATGTGTAGTATTGATTATTATGATACAATATTATATAAATAGTGCCTGTTTGGGAGGGTAACAGTTGAAATTGACACCCCGAGAAAACCATTGTCAACCGACGCGAAGCGGAGGTTGACAATGGTTTTCTCGGGGTGTCAATTTCAACTGTTATCCTCCCAAACAGGCACTATTTATTTTGTTATACTGAATGTCTTTTTTAAAATTTTTAAGAAAATTTTACTGCTTTTATATAGGAATAACGTGAATTCTACAGCGAACCGTACGCGCATAATTTTCGCGCATGTAACATTTTTTAATGTTACCCGTTGCCAAGTGCGTTGCTAACGCTGAGGGTAATAGTAAATATTATTAACTGCGTCTTAACCAATCAGATTTCAGTATTTAACATGAAAGTATAACAATGTATATTGTTTTCCCTTGGACTGAAATGTCACACTTTCATTGGTTTAAACATAGCACGTGATTGCCTCATATATCTCTATATTTGTTCTGTGAGAAATAATATTAGGCAATATGGCCGTCATTGGTCGACGCTTCGCTTACTCATTTCGACATTTCATAGTATTTTATACATAAACTGCATGCTGTAAGTTCTTAAAGTATTTGGAGTTGTTGCCCTTTGAAATTCTTTAAACAGTTAAAATTAGAGTAGTTGCCCTTAGAATATTGACGTCACATTGTTTTGTCTGGAGCAGAACAAAATGGCAGCGACGAAATTTGCTCAAATCTCTGCAGAGGAAAGGGAGAAAACATTTGAAATTAAATAGCAACAAAACATTGTAAGTAAACATGGGTAAAGCAAAGATTTTGAAAGAGTATTTGAAAGGTGAGATGAAAATTTTGAAGAGTTTAAATGAGTTAAATTGGACGAGATGTAAGGCATCTTGTACATGGCTTTGCGTAGATCATCGCTATTTGTGAATAAATATGTCGCTTGATAGTCCTCGAGAAAACAAAACACTTATTAGGTTAGTTACTGACTCACTACGGAAATATATTGGGTTGATCAATCTCATAGAAGGCTCGGCTTCGCCTCGCCATCTATGAGATTGATCAACCCAATATATTTCCGTAGTGAGTCAGTAACTAACCTATAATAAGTAATAATATCATATTGTATTATTTATTAATTATTTAATCACATGATACTATTACATATGATATTGCAATATATAATATTGCATCCTATGATATTATATTGTATATTCTATGATATTGTATTATACAGTATTGTGTAATATGATATTGGTTTCTGTAATATAGAATTATATAACATGAAAATGTATATATGATGTTGAAATATTATAAAATATCGTATCATACGATATTGTATAATATGATAGTGGTTTATATGATATATTATCATATCACATGCAATTGTATTTTATGATATGATATATTTTTATAATATGATTGTATTATATAATATTTTATTTTATCCCATGATATTGTATCATTTATTTGATACAATGTTGTATAAAAATACATTGTATTATACATGTATAATACAATATCATATTATGTATCAAATATGAAACAGTGCCATACAATACTATATCATACTATAATATTTACATTCACTTTCTTTCCCTCTATTAAATTGCATTGGTTGATTTGAGTGATATTTATGCACAACACAAAAGACCCAATCACCAAATCTGGTGCGTATGAATACATTTAGTATTCCTTCAGTATTTCTCAAAGAACAAGAACTGACTCTTCTCGCGACTTCAAACCGGATAACGACCTGATATTATATTTACGCTGATAAATATTTCATTGATGTAAATATATTTTGACAGTTAAATGAATTCAATTGATTAATATCTTAGTTTACCAAGAGTATATTCATTAAATTACAGAAAGAAAAATAAAATTGTGTTATTAGAATTTAAAACGCTGTGCACGATTTATGTCAGCATATTTCGGCTGTTCCAGTGGCCATTCCGTTAATTTCGCATTATTCGTTGAATCAGACAGAGCATTTTTTAAAAAAAAGTCATATTTGCGGGAAGGAAATACATGTTTTAAAAACGTAAATATAAGCATTGATTTATTATTTTTTGAAAGATGAGGTCTTATAACTGCAACGATGAGTGCAAACAAATTTTCATAACGCGCTAGCGCGCGTTATACAATTTGTATGCACACTTCGTTTCAGTCATGAGACCACATCTTTCAAAAAATAATAAATCAATGCTTAATTATTCAATATAATATCATATGTTTCAATGTTATGATGTATTATTGCAATATGATATTGTTTCATATAATACTATATTGTATTATGTTTTATGATATTCTATTATTTGATAAAATACAATTATAATGTATAACACATTACAATGCCATATCATACGTTACAATATCATATCACAATTTTTTACGGTATGTTATGGTAATATATGATATATATTGTAAATTTCATAGGATGCAATTTTAATTTTATATTATTGTATTGATTAACATATGAACATATGATTATCATACACATTTTTAACAGATAATATACGATATTGTTTCAAAACAGAATCCATGAATATCCAAGATCATAAAGGATAGTTTTCATATAATATGATAAAGGTGGTCTCATAAAGGTGATGCCTCATAAAGGTGATGCCTCGTCTCGGTGAGCTTTGTAATCTGTGATTACCTATGTTTTATAATTGCGGAGCTCTCCATCGTTTAAAGGGTTCCGAGGCATTAATAAAAATAAATTATCCAGGAGGATAGGGTCCGGACTCCCTCTCCCGTTTTACTGCGTAAAATTATTAATATTGAATTTTCCGGGGGGCGGACCCCCTCTCCCCCTCTAGATCCATGCATGAGCAAGGGGTATCGCAAAATGAAATTAGAATGTTACTGTGTCGGTCCACGGTAAACAGACGGCTTGTAAGTGACAGAAGTCTAGAAGTGCATATGTACACATTGTGGCAGATATTAAATTTTGTGTGGAGTAGATAATGATTAGGCATAGCCAGCACTGGTAAAAATATATGTTACATGTACACATTAAAATATTTATAAACATTCATAGTAAGCGCGATGGCATAGCACATGCGTACCAATAATAGCATGGATTAATCGGAAAACCTTGGCGAGTACGGTGCCTGTATTAAAATCTATGTAATCGACCGAGACTTGCTGAATGCAATCAAAAAAGGCGAAGGCGAAAGTGCGAAGATGCGAAGGCCAGAGTGTAAGTTGGGAAGGAGCGATAGTAGTATCGCTCCTACGCCCTCGCACATTCGCACTTTAGGCATCACATCTTCGCGCTTAATCGTCGCATCTTCGCACTTCTGCTCCTTCGCCTTCGCACTATCGCCTTTGCAACTATAGTCTGTCCCAAGTTATTGCTTCCATCGCCTTTTGATGATTTTTAATAAAATTACCCATACCTGTGAAAGAAATACAGTTGAAATCGTTTAAAGGGAATATATCCAAGATATTTTCATTGAACAATTATCCCTTTCCGCTCAGAAAAATTCACAGGAACGAAAACATATTCCTTACGGAGATTTATAATGGGGAATGTTTACATCTTTTCTCCATTCGGAATACACTCGGAATACATCGCGCAATTTTTTAACGTTATCATCCGGGCTTATTAATGGCTGTTGCAATGCAAAATATCCGTAGACTTTCAATTTCGGGATGTGTATTGAAACCTGAAGCGGTAGAGGGGACGTTTCAAAACAGATAATCTGGGCATTTTTTATATTAGTGGATGAACGTAGTTTGAGCACAAAGGTATTTACTATTATTGAAATATCAAGCAAAAAGTGGTGGAAGCAAAAACTCAGGACAGAGTATAAGGTCGAAGTGGCCCTATCGGAACACCATAGATATATGTAAACGTAATTGTTAAGATAACAACCATACCCCGATGCAATACGGAAGGATGTTTATTTTCTAAGATATACCCCTTTTTTTACTTTAAGTTTATTTGAATATGAATTATAATTTCTGTTACTTTCTGTAAACTGCAGCAGTAAAAATTACAATAGTGTAAAGACTATTTCACAAATAATAAAAAAATATACCGAAAAACTTTAATTTACAAGGGGGTCATTATTCTACAGGGGTCACTTTTCTTCATGTGGAGTGTGCTCATTTTTATGAAAATGACACTTATTCTTCAGGCAAAGGGGTCATTTTTCTACGTAGAATAATGACCGGGGGTCATTTTTCGGCGTAGAATAATGACCGGGGGGTCATTATTCTACGTAGAAAAATGACCCCCGGTCATTATTCTACGGGGGTCATTATTCTTCATTACACCGGCATTTAGTAAAATTTAGACAAAGTATCAGGCAATTGCAAAAAGCCGAATTTTAACATACTTGATTGAAACAACTAATTCAAACTTACTCATAATTTTTGTAACATATTCGAGGAAAACATGGACACTTTTAAGACCCCGTCTTTCAGTATTCTCAGTACTTTGATTAATATGTAATGTTTTAATGTTTGTACATTGTAACCAGGGATGGGGTCGATTACTTTGTAAAGTAATCGATTAGATTACAATTACTTTGGTTTTAAAAGTAATCGATTACAGGCTAATTACATCTATTTTTAAAAGTAATCGATTACATTAGATTTCTTTTCCTCAATGTAATCATGATTACTTGTGATTACTTTAGATTACATTATTTGTTTTTCAGTTTTTTCATAGTTTAAATGTTTCATTTAAAAAAACAGGCATTTTTTGACAGGACTCTTTATTCTGGTATCAATGTAATTTGTTGCATTATTTACTATTTGAAGTATTCCCCGATATGTATGCAGAGCAGTATCTACATTTGGCTTTCACAATACCTGATGAAGGTCGATCATCAGAAAACTCAAAATGTTGTACAGCAGACATCTTTCTCTAAACAAAGTCCAACTAAAAGTGACCCTTTAAATAATTTTCCCAATTAAATAAGCACAGTATGTGAACTGTTTTCTAATGCGCCTAAAAGCAAGAACTGTTGAATAGCAAACTCATTGTATCGTGACTAGACATGAATTTAAACATGCCCAAGGGCAATAAAGGAATACTGGCCAACTTTAAGACTGAACCTTATTCACTAAATATAAGATCCAATGAATAATCATTTCAACCTATTGAATTTTGCCATTGTAATCATAAAAGTAATCAAAAATTAATCATGATTACAGGACTTTTTCACAGAGTAATCGATTAAATTATGATTACTTGTAATCAGAAAAATGGATGATTACTGATTACTCATGATTACTCAGCAACCTGTAATCGATTACAGCTGATTACGATTACTGATTATGATTACCCCATCCCTGATTGTAACTCTTATTTTCATAATGAAGTTATGTATTTGGTTATTGAATTTGAAAAGAAAGTTTATGTTTATATACATGCAGATTTTACATCATACCGTGTGAGAAACAAGACATGCTCATTTTTTTCCATTATCACTGTACAATATGCACGTTTATTTACAGCATAACGCATTCCTCTTTCGTTGTACAACGTTTACTCTGGTTTGCTAAAAATTATTTGTTTGGGAAGGAAAGACTATGGTGGGAGCCTTCTTCCTGTGATTATTTTTAAAAATTTTGAATAATGTACTGGTGATTAAACTATATCTTTGGTTGTCCCCTCTAGATTTTCAGACAGTTAATCATTTACATGTGCATCACCATTTACACATTATCATACTTTCAACAAACGAAACCTTAAAATTTTAGATTTATAATTTTTTTTCAAAGCGAGTTGTCATAAATTTGGCCCATGGGCTTCTTGCTTGCTCATGCCATGTTAACTCTTTCAACATCTCTATGAAAAAAAAAACAAAAACAATTACGTCCTTCTTAAGAAATTCAAACCTTTAGATGACTAAACAATCTATTAGTTAACATTGTATCTATTTGTTGCACTTACATGTAATCATAATTAAACAAACAAGTGCGCTCTTTTTGTGATGATACTTTTCGCTTGAATACCGTTCGCATTTATGAGTTCAGAACTCCCTTGTTCAACTATTTTTCTTAAAATCCTCGCCAATTTTATGTCCTTTAGTATCCGTCTACTTGGCGAGAAAATGTACACGTTTGTTTACCCTGAGCCGTGGTGCAATTTACCGGAAGTAAGGCACTGTGTGCCCCAATTGCCATTGAAGATTGATTTAAACACATACATATATACAGGTAGTATACAATTTCCTGTTGTGTTTTCTTTGATGTGTGATTAATTAAGACAAAGACAGTTTAGTTTATAGATGGTATTACTCTGATTTAGTTCTGCCAGATGATTGAACATGATAACTAAAATAGTTCGGTTCTTAACCGATGACGTTTTCTGGAATTTTGTCCAGCGCCTGCTGCAAGTCCTTGATGAGGTCATCAGGATCCTCGATACCAATGCTATAAAAAGAGAAGACAGCAATTTTAATTGGATATGCTGCAAAGAATTGAATTTTATGATGCAGTTACTAAATATCAAACAGTACCTTATTCTAACGAGTCCATCGGTTATACCACCGCTCAATCTGTCTTCTGACGTCATCAACATGGGACCATGCGTCATCGTCGCTGGGTGCTCGATGAGACTTTCCACTCCTCCTAACGAGACAGCCAGTTGAACAAGTCGCACATTCTGTTCACATATTAAATAATGTAAATTGAAATTAAAATAAAGGGAAGACCAGATGAAGGCTCTTTATATATAACTTATGTTTTATATTTGTGCAGAGTGCTTTGTGCAGCGAGGGTCTGAGGGTCTATTCGATGAATAATTAAAGTCATAATTAATATCATTTCAAATATATTTCATTTTGTCAAATAAAATATACAACGTGAGTACTTTATATCGGAAGGGACAATAACTCCATGACTAAGATTGGGATTCATCAAAGCTTGTACACCATATTTTGATGATTAGAAACGACACATACCTCTACTAGGATCTTGCCTCCTTGGACACCGCCCCTGATCTCCGCGGCGATCATGCCACTGAACATCTTCATCTGTTTCCTAGCGATCTGGTGCTGGGGGTGGGACGGGAGACCGGGATACATCACCTTTTGAACCTGCAGCAGTTCATCATAATATGAATAAGATTGCATCTTAAAATTAGACAAGAATTCATAGTGCGTGATCATCCACACTTTAACTTCCCAGTGTGACAGAGCAAAAACTTCTGAAATGGACAGATGTGTGCTATGATATAAAGACAGTACTGTTGAGTTGTACCTTAGGATGCTTTTCCAAGAACTCGGCCACTTTTTGCGCATTCGAACTGTGTTTCTCCATACGTATTGGCAGAGTTTTAATTCCGCGAAGGAGAAGACTTGCATCGTGGGGAGACTGTAAAATTCATTAAAATTAAAACTAATCTAAAGTTTGCTTTCACTTAAAAAGATATTGTATGACGTAGAAGAATAACAAAATAGCGAGAGATATGTTTAAGGTGGGTTCCGCAATGCACTAAAAGAATAAAGGGGACAGAAAAGTTCACATTTAGAAGAACATTTCAAGCAGGGGTACGTTTAGGATGAGACTGAGAACATGGCCAGAGACAGAGGCCACATGCAGGGTAAAACTTGTTCAGGTCCTACGACAAACGGGGAAAAGAGGTTCAATAAGTAAGTTCATGTTCAGTGAAAATAGATTCCATCTCGTACGTACAATACAGTGAAAACGTTTACAAGTACAGTGCATAAGGGTGCCCGTGTAGTGAGTTTATAATTTTGCAAGAAAGACCAACCATTGAAGTCCCCAGAGTGGTTTGATAGTGAATCATGGTTTTCCAGAGATCCACGGATCCAAAGGTCAGACATCCAGCCACAAGGTCACTGTGGCCTCCCATGTATTTGGTACTGCAATTGCAACCAGTACATATAAACCAATCGATACATGAAAAGTGTGTTTCTTAATAGGTTCTTTTTGTAATATTAACTTAAATAAGCTAATACAATACAAGAACGTACCAACTATGCATTGATATATCGATTCCGTGTTTGATGACGGGTTGTAGGTAGGGACTGGCAAAAGTACTGTCCACTATGGTCAGAACATTGTCCAGTGATCTCCCAAGTTTACCGAACTCTTCCAGGTCAAGGATGGCCATGTTTGGGTTACAGGGAGTCTCGCCATACAACACCTGTTATATTTATAGTTAGTATTGGTATTTGTAGCGTCTCAGGAGTCAAAAATACATCATTTGATAAAAATCATCCAAACAATTCGAGTTGTATACCTTTACCAAATGAGTTCATTAATATTTAAGTAGACTTTTTTATTTGTGGCAAAATAGAACCATTTTAACAAGAGCTTGGACTTTGGGTAGTTGTGTCAAAAAGCATGCATTGTGACGTAGGCCCGTCTATTTCATTTCTGGTCATTCGAACTAAGCTTTTGAGTTAAGATTACCAATTGGTGTATATATATTACGCTTGAAACCAGCGTCATATTAAACTTGTTTTTACGCAAGAAATAGATAGTTACGTCCTACTGACATTCCAAGGCCCTGTTAGAATGGTTCTAAATGCCAAAATAAAAGGAACAAAGGTTTAAACAGAAGGTTATACCCTAGTGTTAGGTTTGATGTGTTTTCTATACTCCTCCACTGGACACCCGGTGGTGACAAAGGTGTGTTCGATTCCATACCGTGGCAGGATGTTCACCACTATGTCGTATGTCCCGCTGTAACAAGGGTTGTTTACCACCTGATAAAAAGGTGTAAATTCTAAAGGTGCTTCTAGGTAAAACACGTTTATTCACCTCTTTTGCGGTCGATACACTTGTATGTTTCAAAGGTACATGCACAGGCAAAAAGAAAAGTGATTTTTATGTACATGTATGTTCTGGTAATTTGATTTTAAAATTTCTCACAGGTTTATTTTTAAAACATTAATTCAAGTTCTGATTTGAAGGAAGCAATAAGCTCGCATGACTTCTTTTTTTCCAGTGAATTAACATCGTCAATACCCTACCATATTCAATCTTAACATTACATTTTAAAGTCCCGTCTTTAAAATTCAATGTAAGGCTTTTAGATTAGTTTTCAAATGACCTTTTGATTAATCATAAACTACCGACAATATTTCGCAGCAAATGTTTATATTATTTGTTCACAATGTTAAAAATAAATATATTTTCACCTCAGTGTTTTATGGGAGAACTTTTACAAGTGTCTACATTGCTTTACAAAACAAAATTGATCAAATTCAGCCGTTCTGATACGCTACCGAGAGCGGTAGCATATCAGAACGGCTGATTTTAATCAGATTGTACAACTGAGAAAGCTCCTCATAGAAAAGCACTCCAAAGAGACGTTTAACATCAAACAAACAAACGAAAATTATAGAGTTGTCTTTGTAGGTATGAAATACAAGCTTTGATTATATATACTTGCTATATGATCACCGCTTTTCAGAAAGCATAGCAAGGCCGTAGATATCGCCGCCATTCCCGTACTGAACACCAGGCTCCCCTTTCCACCTTCTAAGCTGTTAATGACAGCGCACACGGAATCGTTCGTGAAGTTACCCAACCTCGAGTAAATGTATCCACCCTGTGTTCAATTAAATGATACTAGTACATGTACATTAAATTTTTTTAACAATTCTTTCTTATTTTTGGGATTAGAGATTTGTGGATTTTCAAAAGATTCTCTTCATTAGGTAAAATGGTCAGTCGCAAAAATTGATATCTGTGTATGTAAAATGCAAACCTCCTCCAGGATCTTGAGATAATCATCCACGGATTGCAGTTTATACGTGGATGAATGATAGATGGGCGGTACCAGGGCCTCTGTTTTGGGACCAGGGGGAGAGGAGAAACGTGAGGACGTGGCCACAGTGTCGGGTGTGACGTCATTGATATGAAGCCCATTCACGCCCTTCTCCAGATCGGATTGGGGTGGGAACCATTTCTTACTGTAGACAAAGGGTTAGAAGACACGATTACATTTTAGTGCAGTTCCTATCTTTGATATTTTTCTTTAACATTTTTTTAATGAATCGCACGTTCTCCTTCGACCCAACAGCTGGTTGTACTGTTTTTTTCGCTGATCATTGTGTACAAGTCTGCACTGCATATATCGTAAATGTTTACTACAGTATGCATTAAACGGGTGGGCGTAGCGGCCCATTAACTATGATCAGATGCAGGACGTTGCACTTTTTACATACTTTACAAACTATGAATGACTGCATACAATAAATTACTAAACATTAACTGACTCAAATTCTTACCTCATCTTGGCGTTCTAGATTTTTGAAAATATTGTATACCTGTAACATTTCGATGAGATAACAATAGAAATTAGGTCAAGTTTGTGTAAATTTGACACTACACCTGGGGCTCGTTTCATAAAGAGTCGTACGTCCAGACTTAGCGCTGCGCCGGTGTAAATACGGGACTAGTTCGAATATATCATATTGCGCATCTTTACGTCCGACTAAAGTTAAGCCAAAATTTTACGCCCACTTAGGTAGACGTAAGTTCGGACGTAAATATAAATAAGCATATATATTATGAAACGACGATTGTATTTTATCACTAATGCGATTTAAGTAACATGTATTGTCACATTCAGATACTGAGAAAGAACTATTTATACGTTTAATTCTGGAATTTGATTGCCACGGGAGTTTCTCTGGAATTATTGTGCACACGGGGGTTTCTCCCGAATAAAAGCGCATGAGAGAGAGAGAGAGAGAGAGAGAGAGAGAGAGAGAGAGAGAGAGAGAGAGAGAGAGAGAGAGAGAGAGTAATTTATATAAAAAAGTGCCCTAGTTTTAATTTTATGTGTTGCTTTTTATAAAGTTACATTATACTTTTTCTGAAGCATTTTTTCTTCCTACAACATTTACCATGAACAAGTTTACATCACATTTAGTAATAACTTTACCTTTTAAAAATCTTTCATTAAAATTTTCAGTTAAATTCTGTGTCTACACAGTTTATTCATATACATGTATAATATAAAATATGACAATTTCCTGACCTTTTTCGCTCTTTGTCATTGCGCATTAATTGAAATTAAGGGTTCTGGAACATAATTAAAGAGTTTTTACTATATATATTATTCATTTCGCGATGGTTTGCATTTTACCGTAATATAATATATTATCATACATGTACTTTAACAGGTTAAACTTTCAAGGAACAATTATGTATCCAGTATTAAAAAACATAAATTGAACCGGTATTCATCAAATCAGTTTGAATTGCGATTTTGTCTAAACTCTAAACTCTAATGTGTCATCATTATTTTGTTTAGAATACTGTATGGATAATATATCTTGAGTTAAAAAAAAAAGAATCGCATATTATGTATTCAGTGAATTATACAGTTGTTGCTCAATATTGCAGAATGCACGAGAGTCAAATATTGTTTTATTGATATTCATGTGAATCAAATTTCGCAACAATTTGACGATAAAATATCCACAAAACGACAGTCAAATATAGTAAATTTATTCTAAAAAAATATAATAATGACAATAAGATATTGGTAACTATAATGTATATACATAATTATAATTATATTTAAGTACATGTACGTATAAATAAGTATATTAAATTTTGAGTGTATCGATATTGAAAAAAAATATTTTTAAAAAATGTTATCACAGTTTTAATATACTGGTGCATGCATGATAAGAAATCAATTTATATATATATATATATATATATATATATATATATATATATATATATATATATATATATATATATATATATATATATATATATATATATATATATATATATATATATATATATATATATATATATATTAAAATATGTATATGACAAACAAAGCATTAAATTCAATCAGAAGATATTGAAAATATAAAATAAAAAATCGAAACGTAAATAACCTGCACTTTCCAACGATGAACACCAAAGAAAAGCAAAAGAGGAGGAAAAAATGTACACATAATACTAGTATTAATCTGTACCTCCGAGTTAATTAGCCTCTGCTTCATACAATAAAAGCAGGAAATTGTATAGACAAATTATAATATATTAAAACTTGTAAACATCAATCATAACTGTGATAAAATAAAAGCAAATCTCATTAAACACTACCCTGAGTGACTGAACAAATATGGGGCTGACATTTTAAAAGATTAATTGGGCCTGTTGGATATTACTATAAAGCCGAAAAAAGCGTAGTCTACAAAAGTAGCATAGCCTAGCTTTACATCAGCTAATAAGATAACACTGACTCCCTGGAACTATGGCACGAAAATTGTAGATGTTAACAAACTCATCATCAAAGAAAATAATGTCATGCTCATCTCCATCATTTGCATGCGAGCACAATTCTAGAAACGTTTCTGCCTTGTCGTAACCACAAATAATGACCGATCCCTTCCTAGCATACTTGCCGGAAACTAACACAATCTCATCGTCATGGCACGTAAAGACCTCCGTAAGATTTAACCTCTCGACTTCCATCAATATGGTTTCCAGATTCATTCGAGTCGGTCTGATTGCGCTGATAATGAAAAGTTCACACGATAGATTCTTCTTCCAATGAAGCAGGCGATCTCTCGCCACCCGTGACGACAATCTTTTGTCAGATTTCCGGTACACTTTCAGCGTATTGTCCCAGTCCAGTACGATCTTGGACATTGGTTTTATCATCCATTCTTCTATGTCTGAGTACGATTTCTCTTGGGTTTCTAGATTGGTCAATGACTGCATGGCAGCTGCAGAAACGTTCACTCG
Source organism: Magallana gigas (assembly GCF_963853765.1). NCBI lineage: Eukaryota > Metazoa > Mollusca > Bivalvia > Ostreida > Ostreidae > Magallana > Magallana gigas. The sequence continues at coordinate 9,555,353 of NC_088855.1, forward strand.
AATGTCACAACCTATGATAACCTCAAATAAAAAATATACGGAAAGCAACTCGGTTTATTTTTGTAGTCATTTAACACGTGCTCGTGCGAGTTCAGCTCACATGATATCTGTTTATTTAATACAAATATTATTAAATAGCATACTTGTTTTCCGGTAGTACTTGGCCGAGATAATTTTAGAACGACACAATACTATATTTACTGCGCTGCATGTTCAGCAGTTATTTTGTTACACGATACATGTCAATCCGTATTATCAAAATAAATTGTGAGGGGGCGTAGTATATAACTTCAATTTCACTCCTCATTTTCTTATTTTCATATCATTTTTTTTACATACTCCCAAAAAAGTGTGGGGGGGGGGGGCAACTCAATGATAATTCAATCTTTTATATGTAAATTTAAAAAAATTTGTTGCTGCGAGAAAAAGTGGTGGGGGGGGGGGCTGCCCCCCCCCCTCCCCTGAATCTACGTATCTGATACATGAAGATTTTATTCTCAAAGTACAAAATGTATCCATAAATTTATAACACTATACTCAAAAAAGTAAGACATGATCATATTAAAATATCATTGAGGTATATAAAAAATGTGTATCAAATATGGTTGCTATGACATTTTGTTTATACATGTATTTATTTTGCCACTGACAGAATTTTTTTTGGAGTTGTTGCTAAAATGTTTTCGTCCAATGTCTAATCTGAATGAAACTATTACAAAGAGATGTTCGTAAACTCTCTTACTTCAGCTTATATCCGAAGAGTAATATAATTTACTTTGTTGTTTTAAATATACGAGTTATCCATGATAATGTATTCTCTCATGTTGGTGTTACGAAGTGACAAACCCTAGAGTACAGTAAGGGTTTGTGTCGATACTGTGACTGGTATAACATTCATAATTCAAGTATCTGGATATGGAGAAGTGTTTTAAGTAGGAAAATTTTATGATTCTTTTTTTCCCCCGTATTTTATCAATAAAATACATTGCAACGCAATAGAAACAGATAAAAAAAAGTCTTCCCAGACGGGGAATCGAACCCCGGCCGCCGCGGTGAGAGCGCGGAATCCTAACCACTAGACTACCTGGGAACTTACTAAAATCGTAAATTAAAAAAAGTTAAATCACTGGGGATTTGCATTCAATAGTTATTTTTATAGTTTTAAACATGCAGTGGCGGATCCAAAGGGGGTGGATTACGGGGGTTGCAACCCCCTCTCTGAAGATGCAAAAAAAAAAAAAAGAATACTTATATAAAAAAAAAAAAAACAAAAGAGAGACGAATGCATGAAAAAAAGAGTGTGAATTAGCACCAGATGAAATGAATGTCTTATACAGATGTTTCCGGCCTGTGTTTGTTTTATGAGAAAAATTATTTAAAATGCCAATTTTAAGGATTTTTACCTGATTAGTTGCAATTAATCCACGAAAAGTGATGTCCGTATTCAAGAAGTCGGCTTTCTTTTTAGATATTTTATGCAAGAGTTCAAGAAATGTAATTTGTGGTTAAGAAAAAAGTATCTCAATGTTTAAATCTATCATTCTGTTTTTAAGAACTACGGCTCTATTTTTTTTGTTAAGTATTCTACATATAAAAGTGTAATCGCCGATTTCTCTTACTTAGAAAGCCTTTAAAGGTTGTATGGTTTTTACTTTTAAAAAATCAATCAACAAACATAGAGGTTTCAAACACAATGCGATTTCAATGTTGATGAGAGAACGTCTTATCACTGTTATAAAATGTTAGAACTGTGCAATTATTGAATATTTTTTTTTAATTGTAAAACTCCTTTTTTGTTAAGATTAACTAATAAATAAACTTAAGTATGTTGACAAAGTATCAACATTTTCACCTTGATAGAGACAAGAGATTTGACTGTAAACCCGTAATTAATTGCAATTTTTCATGATGTTTGTTTGTTTCACTCTTTTTTTTTTTAAATAAAAAAAAATAGAAGCCTCTGGAGGCCCCTCGTAAATAAAAATCCTACAAGCCTACACGTACTCCCATCATTGCAAACCACGCCCAGTATATAAAATTCTATCGGACACCCTTGTCAGACTATAAGTTGAATCTAAATAATGGGGGGGGGGGGTATGGACTTTATGTACATTTTAATTGAATGAAATATATATCGAACGTGTCTGTGATAAAAATTTTGAAGGGCCAGAGGTGTCGATTACTAGTATTCATTTTTTTAAAGCTGCTTGGTCCGATTTTTTTGTTATTACAGTATAAAAAAATTTCCCATACAAATCATTTATCTTAAAAAGTTATGGACTTTCTCCTATTTACACCAGCAGAATCAGTCTCCTTTCAAAGTTAGAAATATTCAAAGTAAATAAAAATAATTTCTTTTTGGGCAAACGAAAAAACAAACCAAAATGCATCACGGGAATGTTTAGAAAAAGAAACCGTTTGGTTTCGTCCCCCGAATGATTGGGGTTATTCAACCCGCATGCTATGCATCGATTGTAAAGAAAGCAAACTTCAGAAATATTAGCGAACAAAACGTACAAATGTTTATTTGTAATTTGTCTGATCATTTCGACCTTTATTTAAAGCGATGTCACAGTCGTAATACAACCATACCCGTCTCTTCGTCAGGGGTGAAATTTAACATGAGGCGAAATAACGCGATACCCTTTAATGTCGTGTGTTTTGTTAGCAAATTTTGTACGCATTTTCCTTCATTGAAATATGGCTTAATTGACTGGGGAAACTACTGCAATGTCTATTATTATACATATACTTAGCATAACCATCGTTTAAAAGCGTGCATAAAATTTGATATAAAATCGGACCAAGCAGCTTTAAGGTAAAGGTAGTTTTACAAAAGGCGTAAAAAGAGAGGGGGTCCCTAAATGTTCTTTACGGGGGCTCGGAAGTCATCAAAATTAATATAGCCTACTTTAAAATTAACAGATTAAACAGTAACATAATCACCTTTCAAATATATTGAAGTTAACTGAAGTTAGTACTGTTCCTTAAAAGATATACCCCTGGCGCAGACAAACCATCAAAAAGTGCTATTGTTTAAAATTGTGTTCTAAGGTCGTGCAACAATTATTGATAAATAGCCGAAACAATGCTGACAAACTGAAAACAAAACTCTTTTGTCGTTGTTATCTGGTTTTTATTGCATGTTTAATTACACGTTCATCGTTTTCAATCAAAGTTTACTTGTTTCAAAACCTATACAATATCCGTTGCCAGAAAGTGTTTGTTTTGAAGGTGAAGGTGCGTTTGATCCTCAGTTCCCTGTTGTAAGAGTAAACAGAGCGTCGGGGTATGAATACAATCTGGGCCTTACTGGGGCTCGTCATCAGTACTACGTCATATATCCCCACACGTCCGCGGGCCGTGAGGGATCCCCGTCGCCTCGGTCGGTACCTTCTGACGTAACTTCCCCTCCGCGACCCTCTCCTGCTCCCCCAACGTCCCCATACTCTTTTGTAACCGTTTGATCTCCACACTTTCCCTTTCGATCCCTTCCGTCCCCTCATTCTTTTGGAACCTCTCTGACTCTTTCCTCTTCCGGATCCCCTCCATTTCTTGCCTTTCGCCGACTTTCTATAGGATGGTCTTTTGGATTTACTTTCCTTTACGCTGGATTTCCCCTTCGATTTTCGTTTTGCGGACCCTCTAAGAAGTTTTCTGACTATTTTTTTACCATACTTTTTTGCTCTATACGTAAATTTTCCGCGGCTTCTCCTGTAACGTCTCTTGTAACCATTCGTTCGATAGTATGACCTGGAAGTTCTGTAACGGTTCCTTCGTCTGTAGCGTCTAGTCCGGCAGCCCCCGAATCCACACCTTTCATATCTGACTGTACTCTAAGTAATAAATCGTGATTTTAGAAAATCCTTTACATCATAAAACTTTTTTAAAAGTTCCAAAAAAAACAGTCAAACGCTATAGCTGCATGGGTCCCAGGTCGTCCATCCGATTTTTTTTTTCAGACCGGGAGCTACAGACCTGCAGCTAGTCAAGCGCATATTGGAGACATACTATGATATGAAAGATCCAAGCAAAAATCTTGTAAATTGGTATCTTATAGTTTGGTTTTACGTAAGACATACCGTGAATTTCAAAAGATATGTATACAGTACATTGGAATTGTCGATCCGTTCTGAACTTTCTGAATATTATTTAGAACAAAAGGTCTTTAAAAGAATAATTAAAACCCATTGATTTAACCAAATTTCGCGCTCAACTATGAAAAATGAAGAATGACTCACAAATGTGATGCTACGAGGCTTCAAACTGAAAAAAATTCTGGCGGCGTCATTTGCATCACCGTTGGCGCTGTATTTGTTGGCTTCTCGATAGCTTGTCAGGATTAGTTGAGCTTTCCTTAACTCTGTGAAAGGGGCTCTAGTTACCCGCTCTGAAAAAAAACGTAGACAATTAGATTGTGATAAACGTACCCAATATATGTTTCATCCTTTCCAATATGAAAAAAACTTTTCTCTGCATTCCTTCTTATCCCTTGTCTTTCCGCAGTTTTAATCCCTTTTTTTAAAACACGCACCAGTTGGATTTTTTTAAACTAAGGAAATTGTGTCTTACAAAAATTGATAAAGTAAATATACTCTTTTGAATTTTTATTATCTCTCAAGAGTAAGAACTCAAGGATCATTAACTGTATACCGGTAAGTTGTCCATATATCGACTGTCAATTAAACTTTTCAATACAGATTCGTTGATATATATGAAATTATGGGTAAACTATCAATGAATTGTAAATAAACTTTGGATAAATCAAAGTACCCAGATAATTGTAAAATTTATGGTCCAGAACATAGTCCGTTCGGCGGGGGGATTTCCAGTAGGAGGAATAGCTCCGAGCATCGGTCCGGGGGGACCAGAGGTAGGCCACAGCCAACACCAGTACGGTCACACCGAGTCCTCGCATAATGGCGCGGTCCTGAAACTGTTCAAATAATGAGAAATACTATCTAAAATTGTGAAATTTGATTCTATTGTGGTAAATACAAAATTTGTTGTATTGTGAATTTTGTATTTATATTTTTAGCATTTATTTTTGTGACAGATCAACCTGAAACTTTCCAACAGGATCTCAAGCATATTTTTATTTAATATTGTGATTTTATAGAAAAGGCAATAGTAAATTTTATAAATCGCAAATTAAAATTCTCTTTGTAAGTGCTTCTATTTTTTTTTACTGTTAAAAATATGTATAAGATTTGACTATAGTGCAATAACGTTGAAATACCAGAATTTTTTCAAACTACGTAGTATATTTTTTTTCTTAGTGATAAAAAGAACATAAGCAATTATTTTGAATATGAGTATCTATTTTTTTTTTTTACTTTTATCAAACTATACCTGTGTATTTGGTGATCACAGACCAGCGATAGAGGAAGGGGCTGTACGATGTACGTCACTATCCCTGTCTAAAGAGTAGATCGCGTGTCTCCCGAATAAAAACCCGCGTGTGGACACCACAGGTGTGACATGCTGTACGAAATCAATCCTTGAAATTTGAACATCGTTGGCAATCATTTAAGGAAAACAGTACAAATGTTGTATTAAAACATGCGCAAAAAAACCCACTAACATCACCTTTAAGATACCCCCCCCCCCCAAAAAAAATGAATAGAAGATTACCTATTCCTTTTGTATAGCTGTAATGACGATATTTCAATCAAAAACCTTACAACTATTGCACAGTGTTGTAAACATGTCATAATGATATTCAGGTGAATCTGCAACCTAGGAAATGTGCAGATAACCGCTACCCACCCATCCCGCCTATATATATTTTCAGCTCCAATTTTTTTTTTCGGAAAAGGGGTGGGTGAAGTTCTAAGCGCTTTTCAGTATCATTTTATATAGCTAAGTATTATATACTGAGATATATATTGTGTATAATTTCATGTTGGGGCAAGCAGAGACATTACCGGCTCAAATTCGTAACTTTTAAAAACTATGCAAATTTACCATCCAAATTCACCCTAACGATCGACGCAGCCGCTCGCTGGATCCTTATGTAGAACCGTACATGCAGTCAGTGGACTGTAGTTTCAACACCCTGCATATTTTGATTCACCACTAAAAAGGGTACCAAAGAGCTGTGAACTTTTAAGGAAATACACACATATTTTAAAACTGTCGTTTTGTTATTTAGAACTTATCATTCGGAATTTCTTGTTCTACGCGTGGGTTTGTACAATAGTGTCGTCATAGTGTGTCCGGTATACTCAAGCGACGGACCGAACTTACTCAGTTACTGTTAAAGATGTTGATTTATTGTGGAATTTTGTTGATTTTAGTAATTTTATTTGCATTATCAAAACTTCTATCGGCAAAGAAAATAAAGCTAAAAGGAGCTCATGTATTGGTAAGTTTCATTATTCCGACACAGCAAACTTGTACTTGTGAATAGTTTTAACAGTTTTTAAACTGTTAAAAGAGAAAGCGTCCTGTATTAAACAAATTTTACAAATGTTAAACCAGAGATATATATAACATAGTATATACGTCCCTGGTTAAACCCACTGGAATCATTATTAATCACTCAATTATTGAGGTCAACTCCATATCGGAAGAAGAAGGATTCAAAATACTTATAGATTTAGATTAGCATCGATAAAGTGGTTGATAATTTTTGAAAGATTTGAAGTGTTTATGAATGGTCATTACCTATATGTCTTTCTCTACAGTCTCTCCATTTCATTACAAATATCTTGCCTAGGGAGGTTTGTTGTATAAATTTGATAAAGTGTAACCATGATTGATCAGTTGATAAAATCATGGCATGTTTTTATTATTCTGTGTATCAGGAAATCGTGATATTCGCATGAGTTTATGTGTGGCCTTTCATGATATGATGCTTATTAATTTTTTTTTCTTCAGATAACAGGTGGATCTAGTGGTATTGGTAAAGCCCTTGCTATTGAGGCGGTTAAAAATGGAGCTAATGTCACTATCATGGCCAGGAATGAAGTAATTTGCTTTGAAGCATTATGTTTTTACATTCAATGGATATCCGTTCAATGGATATCCGTTAAATATTTGGTGATCAAGGCAAAGTTATCATGGTTATGATAAAACAGCAATTTGATTACATGTATATAGGAGTGAGGATTGAAATCATTTGGCCAACATTAATTGGAATTGATTTTACAGATATATCAAATTATGCATATAGTGAAGTAAATTCAAAGGTCCCCAGAACATCACTATAACCATGTTACTGTATCATGATATTTACAAAATATATATTATATTTTACAGAAAAAACTAGAAGATGCAAAAGAAGAAATAGAAAGTCACATAAAAGATAAAGATGCTCAGGTGAGTCCAGTTACCTGTAAGTAGACAACTTCAGAGACCCAATAATTATCGATAAAAGCCAAATTAATTGATAAACTTACTTACTTGCAAATACTTGGCTTAATTCACTGCATCCCATGGAGGACATATGACGACTCCATTGGCGTTCAATCTCCCTTTGTCTTGTGTGATTGTTTTTGCCTCCTCCCAGGTTTTGCAAACTTTCTTTAAGTCTGATGTTAACACTCTATGCTAGCTTTTCTTTTCTGTTCCATATCTTTGCTGTCCTTGTTGGTTATACTCTAAAAGTTTGTCATGTTTCTCGTTCCTTAGGTCTTTGGTTTTCATTTCATCCTCCTCCACAAGTCTATATTTCTAATGGTATCTGGCTATCTTATCCCAAGGATGCTTTTCAGGCAGTTGTTCACAAAGACCTGAACTAATGATTATTTTCATTAGTTTATCACTGGTGCTCAAAGTAACTCACTATATCATTTTTATATCAGTTTTTAAGAAACTACTCAAGATTTCTAACTTCATACAAGAGTATGTACATGTATTGTTCAAAATTTTCTGATCTTTCTTCAAAGATGCAAAGTACTGAGAGCAAATCCACATTGACATACCTGGTACATGTATTTTACAATGATCAAACCCTTTTTTTACCTTGACTTCACTATTTCCTATTTTTCTTGTGCAAAAAATGAAGGTCCACCCCTTAATATTGCAATTCATATGTACACATTAGATGGGGCATTCATGTCTAAGGGTCACAACACGTTTCTAATTGTATTAGTATCCAAGTGATTACAAAATGACATGCTTTTATGGTAGTTTAAATTCATCCATTAATAAGTAACATTTATTTTTTTCCTGTCTGTTTCTAATGCAAATACCATATATAAATGATACACTGTCTGTCAATTTCTTTTTATACTCTGTATGATATGGATCCTTTCATCAGTGATAACTTTATGATGTCCTATTTTATATTGCATTGCAAAATTGTTGTTCTACAATCCTGGTCAGATTCAGGACTGTGCAAAATGCACCAATATTGTCAACATTGCTCTTTAACACTGCCATCCTTGGTTTAACTTACAAATATGTTCAACTTTTCTAGAAGGTTTTTTCAACATCTGTGGACATAACAAAAAGTGCAGAAATGGTTAAAGAAGCTGTTAAAAAGGTAAATTGGAGTGATACTATATAAACATTTAGGTAGTTTTTAATTGAACTATTCCAAAAAAAAAGTTGATTTGAATAAAGCTGACTAATCAATTTAGCATCATGATACCTTTGATAGATTATGTCCATTTATTATTCTTTATTTTTTTTCATTTTACAGGCTGAAAATAATCTGGGACCAGTTACAATTCTAATTAACAATGCAGGCAGTGCAGTGGCTGGAAATTTTGAAGACACTTCATCTGAGCAATTTCAGGTCTTTATTAAAAAAAAAATCATTTATTTTATTGACATTCAGTCTAAATGCATCTTATAAGTTATTGCTTATTTAATCTTTTTAATTTCATGCATGTACACACAATTACATTTATTTCAAAATTCAATAAATCAACAAACTATTAATATTAATATTAAATTTGTATATATCAAAGAATGATAAATATGATAACTTAAAGTCTATTTTGATAGTATCCAAAATTTTACCTATTATCTAATCTGTATCTCAGCGCATGATGGATTTGAATTTTCTCGGAGGTGTCAATGTCACCAAGGCTGCCTTAAAAGGGATGAAGGACAACAATGCAGGAAGAATAGTTTTCATCTCATCACAGGCAGGACAAGTGGGCGTGTTTGGCTACACCGCCTACTCAGCCTCAAAATTCGCTCTCAGGGGATTCGCAGAGTCCCTTCAAATGGAGGTACTTAATGAATTTGCTAGTGTAGTACAAGGAGCTAGACTCACCTTCTTACAGTGATATTATATTTAAAAGAAAACTTACTCTCTTAGTTCACTATGAAAGATACTTCATTGTTAATTGGAAGATAAGACTTCCCTATGATTCTCTACTTCACTATACATTGTTATTGCAGGTAAAACCATACAATATTTATGTTACCATGGCATTTCCACCTGACACAGACACTCCTGGTCTAGCAGAGGAGAATAAATCTAAGGTTAGTACTCTATTGTCTATTTAATTTTTTTCCACAGATACAGCGTGTAAATATGGGATTTGCTACCTTTCAAGGATTTAAATAAATTTTCACATGCAGATTGTATAATTATTATTCTCCTTTCTTTCTTCTCTCTCTCTCTCTCAATATATATATTTAAACATAGATTTAAAGAGCACATGTATTTATTTTTAAAAATCCAGACTTCCATAATTTTTTAATAATTAATTCTGTCTTAGCCCAGGGAAACACTGCTCATATCAGATACAGTAGGACTGTTTTCTCCCAGTGATGTGGCCAAGTCAGTATTCAAGGATGCTGTGGTGAGTGCATGTATACAATTGGAGTCCATCATTACTAATAAATAATATCTTAATAAAACAGTTATCCTGTACCAGTTAATTGTAAATAGCTGTTTAAAATAATCCATGTTGTACAGTGCATCTATTTCATGATGTACATGTATAAGACTGGCTGTTTTCAGGTTGTATATCTTCATATTAACATGTACTGCCTAAATGCCATGGTTTGTTATTTGCTGTTAATGTATGAATTGATGATGAACATATCTTAATCACTGATTTGCAGAATGGGAAATTTTTGAGTTACGTTGGTATGGATGGCTGGTTGCTTTGCAACTTATCAAGCGGGATGTCCCCTGCAACGTCCATTTTGGATTTACTTCAGCAGGTATTTATCATTCCATTTCATTTTCATGTATTAAAACTAAGACATTAATTTATGCATTAAACAGTAGGTTAGCAAGTAATTTTGCTTAACAAGCAAGCAAACCTTACAGGCAATGGGGTATTTAGATACCAGGTTTTACCTTGATAGAAATCTGTTGTTTCCCAAGATAAAGATTACTGCTGAATTCTATTCCAGTCTTCCAATGACTGAAAAATGAGTTCAAAGTCATCCTTGCAAAACTAAGTTGAAAACAAGTTCTCTATAGTTTTGTAGCTTGTCACACATATTGCACAGATATTGTCAGCTAATTTAATTGACTTGCACTACTGTTCCTTTATATTAAAGAACATTTCTTTTTTTTTGTTTTAGATATTCACTATGGGACTGTTCCGCTTTGTTTGTCAGTTTTATTTGTTACATTTTGACCGGATTATAAAAAAGTGTAAAGAAGAGAAGGATGCAAAACCCAAGACATCATAAGATTTCATACGTATCTAATGGGTTTTTTTTAAAACAATTTAAATATATTTATGAACAAATTATACATTTATCAGTTGTATTTGAAATACTGGTATATTAATTTGCTTTTACATTCAATGTATTCACACTTGCAAAAAATATTTTTCGTATTATTTGTATGAATAAATTTTATATCAAAATAAAATAATTATGGCATTTATGTACTGTGATGTTCAGGTAATATATTTTGAAAGGGCTCTTTGATTTTATTTTATACTTGCATATTAAGAAAAAACGAGCTATTTATGGTGTTTAATTCATAGGGAACATATAAAAGAGTAAGATATGAACTACAATAATGTGAGATTACGGTACATTTATTAATTTTCATATTGCAACATATTTCTTTGGCTTGAATTTATGTGTAGATCTTAAAACTGGCTGACAACAGAAATTGTTGCCATATAGTGTGATGTAATGTCCATCAATTTCAAACATGAAAACGCTGCCTTTCTTTGGGATGCCTGGAAGTAAAATAAAACATTTTTTAAAAATCATGGGTCGTATGGTCACGTTGAATGTGAAATAAAGTTAAATATATATAAAAAAGGAAATAAGAAAATACCAGCTGTTACTTACACTTTACTTGATCCTGTTTGGTAATAAATTTAAATGTATTCTTGGTTTCCATGATAACAATCCCAGTAGCACCAATGTAAGATGGACAACAGGACTTGGAAACTGTTAGGAAACATCCATGAAAGTCCGCTTTCAGGATGCTTTCACAGTTATACTGATCAAATGGCCTAAAAATAAACATACCAGTACATATATATTTATATACAGTGTATACAAAAACTTAACGAGGCCGAGTACAGAACGAGTACGCAAGCTTTCGCACAGCGTTTCATTTGTATTGTGACGTCATCTTTTTGCTTTGTTGACACCATGGCGTGATAGTTTCAACTGCAGATATTCAGAGAAATTTGTTGAAAATAGCTCGTTTGATGCGTAAAATTGATATTATATTGTGGAATAAACATAAATGTCTCGAAGTATAAGCTATATTTGAGCTCGGGTCGAAATCGTAAAGAGGGTTCAGCAAGCCTAGTCCTCTGTCACGTTTTCTTAACCTGCCTAAATATAGCTTAATTCATATATTTCAAGACAGTAACCATGTATTTTATATAAATAACCCTTAATATGTGATGTTATATATTTACTTATTACCTAGATATGTCTGAATGTTTTAATAATACAATAAAGATCACCATTTCCCCCTTTGTCAAATATAAAATAGCCATAATCTGACAAATCTGGGAAATTGGGCATACAAAAAACAACTTTGATAAGACCCCTGGAACAAACCAGGAGGTAAAAGGTTTTTTTTATTTGACCATTTGATGCCTTTTAGCAATAACTTTAATATGTAGAACAGAAAAAGAAATCCCTAGGGCAGAGGTTTTTTAAAAATGTAAAAAATGTGCAAAATTGATACATTTCAAGCAAAATCCCATAGGGTCCTATGTTAAAAATTATCAAACTTTGAGATGACCCCTTAAACAAACGGTGTGGTAAATGTCTTATTTTTCTATCTTAAAATAATAAATATATCAGTAGAAATTCATGTAAAAAATTTCATTCAAAAATCTAGGGCAGAACAAATTAGACCCGGCCTCGTTAAAGTTAATTCTTTAATAATAGAACAGTTTTTCCTGGGCAATTTTTTTACACTACCAAGTAGTCAGAAGAGCAGAGACAATGTCCTTGAATGTGGTTACCGGAATATAGAATGTATTTATAGAAACATTATTTGTCCCTGACCTGTTGGCTTTAAGTCTTAAGGTCACTTAAGGGGTTGTGGGGGTGGGGTAAGGCCATCATTTCATAAAGTTATAATGATCAACCCCCTAAGGAAGAGAATTTGATATTCCAGAAATTCATGGAAAATTTTCATATTACTTGTGTAATAAATTAAAGCATTTTTCACTCTAGGAAATTCGGTGACATAAGTAAAATATAATATTCAATATCATAAATTGTTCTCTTACTTGCTCTTATCTGTCAACCCCAAAGTTTGTTTCATGTACTCTTTCCATAGATCATGCATAGGTAGATATGTTTCAAATCTGAAAAAAAATTAATAACTTGATCTTTCTCTCATTTCAAAGCAAACAAATATGATAGAGACTTTAATATGGTAAACTTCATTATACAAAGTCATTGCAAAAGATGTAAAAATTACTTATGTCCTTCCTTTGGAATGTCAAACAACTTCAGTTTTCTTCGCTCTCGAGATGTAAGACTCTTTCTTTTGGATTCCTTAAGTTTCCTTTTCTTTATAGGCTTGTTATCTAGGTTTTGTTTAAAGTATTCAAGATTTTCTATCTCCCCTTTACGTAACCTTTTTTCCGGAAGAGTTGCTTTTAAAAAGTTTGCAACAAAATCATCTTTTACAGCCTGCAATAAAGACATTCAAAACTTTATAGTTGTTTATTGACGGATGGGGAGAGGCAATAAACATATTTTTCCAAACTCCACAATTTTCCTTTACCTTAAATCCAAAATTTCTTGCCTCATCAGTTATTTTTGGATCCAGTTGTGAGTACATTTTCAATGAAACCTAAAACTAAGCAAAATTCAAATGTTTGATTCCAGCTGAGCTTTGTTTGACCTAAAATTTGGATTGTTGAAAACAATACAAAAAATGCTGCATACAGGGATATTCTAACCCAATTCACAAATACTTGTATTAGGCTCTGAGGGTTCGAGACATATTCTAATTCTACCCATTTTTAAGAATCCAAATCAAATTTCCAGAAGAAGGTGTAGGGAAAACCCAAGAACCGTTTTTTAGATCTGTGCATGGTCAGTAATCCTGTTAACAGCTGGTTGATTCAGGACCTCTGACCTACGATGGATGGAATGTATTCTTATGTTTTGACACCCATCCCCATTGGATGAATGACCTGGGAGCTACGATGCCTCCCATAATAAAAAAAAAGTGCAATTTACAGCACATAAAAATTGTGCTGCTTTGGAATGATTAATCTTATTTCTGAACACATTCTTACAAATGTTTGAATCAAAAAAAATTCTCGGACATTTTACTACATACATATCATCATTTCACTTGCCTCTGATATTTTTTTAAACACCATCAGCAGCACCGTTAAATGAAGTGGTGCAGTTTGTTTACATGTAAAAATGAAGACTATCTTTTTCGACGTGAATAAATATACTTCATTTTCCGAAGTCGGTTAGGCCTTAGCATGTTATCTGAGGCAAGTAAAGTGACGATATCACTATTACTAGTATCATTGGTAAATTGCCTGAAAAAATTATTAATGGTACTGAATGTTTTCACAGAATTCGTGTGAAAATAACTTAAAGTTAGTCCAAAATATGTGCGCCGTAAATTGCAGTGTTTTGTTTTTTTAACAATGGGTACCGTGGCACTCTACATGTACAGGTCCAGTACAATCTCTTGATTTAGCTATATAACTTGAAAAAGCTATATAGCTTTATAAAGCTATTAAAAATAGCTTGATGAAGTTATATATGTACAGTTTTTGAAGCAAATATTTCTTGTAAAAAATGAACAAAAAATAGCAATTAACTTGCTTCTCATATTTGCACAACTGACCATTGTAAACTTGACCACAATTAAAGATAGTTTTAACACTGCAGCTTTTAAATACTTATAAGCAAAAAATATATTTCCATTGTTTGGGTAACTGTTTACCACTTTGTGTGCAATGAGGCGTGGATAAGTATGATTTCTTCTCATTGTGATAAATTATTACCAATCAATTATCTTGTTTACCATAACTGACCTCCTTTATATTTCAACTGTGTGGTCATGAATCAGTTGCCCCAAAACTTTTAGTGCAAAGTCTCTTAAGGAGACGCAAATTGATGAGTATTCTTTACATGCATTGTTCACAGAACAGTTCAAAGTTAAAAACTCTCACTTGACTAAAGTGCGATTTTTTATACATACTGATAAAATTACAAATTTAAGAAAAATGTATGACAAAATAGCTAAATGAAGCTACTCTGAATAGCTTAATAAAGCTATTTAGCTTATTAAAGCTGTATAGCTAAATCTGGAGATTGTACTGGACCTGATCAGCTGCTGATGTACATGTAGCTCACAGGTCGTCCATCCGATTTTTTCAGACCGGGAGCTACAGACCTACATGCAGCTACAGTTAATGATTGTCCATACAAACCTCCGATCCTTAACCAAATGTTAATGTTGTCGTTAGATTTATTTCCAGACAGAAAGCTAGAAACTATTTACTGCGAAAACAGCGACAAAACTACATACCTCTTGTAACTCTTCTGTTCAAGAAGTCAGAAATATTGTGCAATTGGTAAAGTGAGGAGCAGCATTGCAGGAATTAGATGTATATAACTATAATTCCTAGGTTTCATTGCTAAAAATGATTTTTCGAGGATTATCAACTTTACTTGGACACGGTATTATAAAAACACATAATTTTATTATAAATATGTAATGTTTGAATAACCAAAATTAAACTTTTATTCAACTTCTCTAATGTACGGAAGCCTAAAAGTGTTAAAATTGTATATAGTGAATATATTCAGTACAATCTCCAGATTTAGCTATACAGCTTTAATAAGCTAAATAGCTTTATTAAGCTATTCAGAGTAGCTTCATTTAGCTATTTTGTCATACATTTTTCTTAAATTTGTAATTTTATCAGTATGTATAAAAAATCGCACTTTAGTCAAGTGAGAGTTTTTAACTTTGAACTGTTCTGTGAACAATGCATGTAAAGAATACTCATCAATTTGCGTCTCCTTAAGAGACTTTGCACTAAAAGTTTTGGGGCAACTGATTCATGACCACACAGTTGAAATATAAAGGAGGTCAGTTATGGTAAACAAGATAATTGATTGGTAATAATTTATCACAATGAGAAGAAATCATACTTATCCACGCCTCATTGCACACAAAGTGGTAAACAGTTACCCAAACAATGGAAATATATTTTTTGCTTATAAGTATTTAAAAGCTGCAGTGTTAAAACTATCTTTAATTGTGGTCAAGTTTACAATGGTCAGTTGTGCAAATATGAGAAGCAAGTTAATTGCTATTTTTTGTTCATTTTTTACAAGAAATATTTGCTTCAAAAACTGTACATATATAACTTCATCAAGCTATTTTTAATAGCTTTATAAAGCTATATAGCTTTTTCAAGTTATATAGCTAAATCAAGAGATTGTACTGGACCTGTGCAACACGTTTTAAATATTTAAGAGGCTAGTTGGACAACAAATTGTCTATTTTAGGTTTAAAATATGAACATTTTCCTATATACACTTTATTACGGAGCTCGTCTTCTTTTGGAGATCAATGTAGTTTGTAAATGGCAACCATCCAGCCATCTAAGATGATTTATTGTTGTATCATTTGCGTGCGATTTTGCATACTTATAATATTATTCATTTTAATTCAGGACGGAATTTAATAAATTTTCCAAATGCAAGATTTTCAACCTCCCTGTTTTATAACACTCCATTTGACGAAACTATCCTTGAAGTGCTTGTATGTCCAGTCTCCAAAAAACCTTTGAGGTTAGTAAAATATATCAGCCAGTTCAGTTATTCCACAGCTATTCACCTTAATTAATTTGTGAGCTTTGTGTTGTACAACGTGATGTATTTATATGTATTTGTTGGAAGTTCTGTGGAAAATAATTCCTCCTTTGTTTGAATTTCAAAATTCGATTTTATAAACGCACACGTTTTTAATTTGATTTATACACATTGCATGTTGAAATCAAGCTTAATAAAACAGATAGTATTAATTTCATAATCATTTTTAATAGGTATGATAAGGAGAAAAATGAACTAGTCTGTGAAGAGAGTGGAATAGCGTACCCCATTGTGGATGGAATACCCAACCTCGTTCCTCAAGATGCCAGAATTATTAACAAGGACACAGTAGATAGAAATGAAAGTCCACCCAAAACACAAAATAAATGAACCATTTTTTCAATATGTCTTAACTTGTTTTTTTTTTTAACTTTTCGTTTAAAATTTATAGAGAACCCATTCCCCCAGGTGCAGAATTTTATCTCTACGAGAAGAATTTTCCGTAGAGCTACTGATCTACAGCTAATTCTCTCTCTCTCTCTCTCTCTCTCTCTCTCTCTCTCTCTCTCTCTCAGCTCTTTTCATCAACATGTTCCAACCAAAAATGAAGTTTTTGGTTATGATAAAACTATAGTTGTTTCCATTTTTACAATGTCAAGGTTTTGTGATTACGAAACTTTGTGTGGAGTACCGTAATCCAAAAATTTTGACGTTATGAGGGTGTTTTGTTCAAGGATTTCATCAAAATTGAAACGTAAGAAAAAAAACCGAACATTGGTCGACTGTAAATATTACAGGAAGTTGTGCTTGCTGAAATACAATAGACTGTCGGAAAGGAAACATAACATTATGTCCCAATCTGATTTAAATACAGATTTCTACATAAGCGCTTATGTAGGTAGAGATCTGTATTTTAATCAGATTGCATTATGTCCATTACTGTCGCGATACTACTTCGGATTTTTTTTTCCACAAACTACATCGCATCTTCAAACTGTGGGCGCCTGTAAAGTGCGAAACGAAATCGAAACGAAACGAAACGAAATCAAACGAAACGAAACGAAACGAAAGCAATCGAAACGAAATCAATCGAAACGAAACGAAATCAAACGAATTTTTAAGCCGATTATCCGAAATTTCACTTATTAACATAATTATATAATTTTTGCAAATTTCGGATAATCGGCTTAAAAATTTACAGCGCCAATCTGAAACATACAGGTACTTATATTTTATGGTTCAAAAATTTATTTCAATGAATTTATTTTTACTTTTATGTAGTCAAAATTGATATTAGTTTTGTTTAAATTCCGTTTCGTTTCGTTTCGATTTTTGATTTCGTTTCGTTTGATTTCGTTTCGTTTCGATTGATTTCGTTTCGTTTCGATTTGTTTTGTTTCGTTTCGTTTGATTTCGTTTCGATTTCGTTTCGCACTTTACAGGCGCCCTCAAACTGTCAGGTTTTACAAAATTTGTGCAAGTAAGGTATTTGCAAGACATTGTGAATATTCTTGTACAGGTGCTCAAATGACTCTTATTTATACCCACTGAACACGGCGATACCTTTTAAGACACCACCCTGCATCGTTGTGTTAATGTACAAAGTAAAACCATATAGTATATATCAATAGTTTTTCATTTTATTTTGTCAGTATCAATAAAATACTGAAAAATGTCCTGAACAATATCATGGAACTGGCAATAATAGGACACGATGTAGATACATGAAATATCATTGCATAAAATTAATATCTTTCATTGTTACTGCGTTGTAAAGCTAAAAAATATCACTTATATAACAATGATTTGTTCCCTTAAGTATAAAACACAATACTAGTATATGCTTGATTTTTAAATAAAAATACGAGACAGGTAAAATGCACTGTCAATTTCTAAGTAAGTCACGGTTTTGTTGGGACTAAGCTGGTCCTCCGTCAATCCCGAGTTCCGGTTCCGTAGTTAGCCCCGCCCGCCTTTACTATCGCCTCTCTGATGAAATCTTCATTCAATTCGGATTTCTCGTTAATCATTAGTTCTACAGCATAACTCTGAAATATTGAAAAAATATATTAACTTTTTTGCGTTTGTCTCTGTTAAAATTATGCGACTTTGAACTTTCAGAAACAATTTAACGCTTTGCATAAGTATATATAAGTCCGAGAAGTTGTGCCGGGTGAAATTATTTTTGTAAATATTGCCGGGTGAATATTTAAAATATTTAAACGATGAGACTACACACACGAATGACTTCTTTGACTGAGGATTTGTCGGTGCCCATTCTTGCCCGTTTGATTCCAGACACATTTTTACCGAGCCATACAATTAAGGCGAATTTAGTTCGTTTGCTGAGCTCGTCGCCGGCGATCACTCGGAGGAACCCGTATACTCGATCATCATCTACAAAAATCAACAATGGTTTCATGATTCAGAAAACAGTGGAGAACATCCTATCGCATCTCGAACATGATCTTTGTAGATTGACCCAACAGTACCTAGACTACCTAGCTTCTCCTCTTCTCTGCACAGTCTCATTTTGTGCAAAGTGATCGAAGCATCACCATCAGACTAACACTTGAAAATATATCGTAAACATGTAAAAATAATATTTCAATACCATATGCATACACACAAATTTGGAATTTTGACACGTGAAGTGGCTATTTGAAGTACTCTCTTTTATACTTTTGTTTGGTAACATTGAAGTGCAGTTAGAGTAGATATTTATATATTTTTTTAAACACACAAAAGTTGTCCAAAAGAAAAATATGAGAATGGATACGCAAATATGTTTAGAAATATATAATTTTAGTAAATTGTTTCTCATTCAAAGGCTCTGAATTTTCTTTTGCTAGATTAATTACGCTTTTTACGCACAGGTGCTTGTTGACTGGACCCCCCCCCCCTCCCCCGACCGAATTTTACAGAAAAACCCAGGGAATTAACTCCCATATATTAATGAAATAATCTTTAAAAACTGTTACAAAATATATCCAAGTGAATAAATCAGTAAAAACAAACTACCACAAACACTTTTATAAAACACCCACTTAAATTCCTCCTCTGCACGTTTTTCTGTGCGGGGGGGGGGGGGGGGGGTGCTATGCTCGGTTTTAAACAAATAAAACTCGATTTTCTAAAATGAATGAACAAATAGATAAAACAGCAAGGATACCAAAATAATAATGTTTTTAATGTAGCGGGATCTGAACCAGTGACCATTTCATGCAGTTTAAAACTTCTATGCGATTTCACTTGCCAACTTCGAATAATTTACATACATGTCATTCAACACATAGATCTTCCGCACCACATGTATCAGATGTTCATAAAAAGCGTTTTGAGTCAGATATTAATCGTTATCACTGTCGAATAAGTTCTGTCATATAAAAGCATGAATAAGATCTACAGCTTTATACCTACCGGTGAAATTCGACGCGAAGTCTTCAAAACTAGACCCAGTAGAACCCAGGACAATGTGTGATCCATCATATTTCAAAACAGCCCTGTTAAAAATCGAATACGTTTTTACAAGAGATAAATATTCAAACAAAGAATTGAAAAGAATGTCCACACCTCAGAGACTAATCACTTAGTCATAGCTAGGTTTATCGCGAGTTTTCATTTTTTTATTTAATCCACGAGACAGGTAAATCGTTATTTACTGGGTGGAAAGGTAAAAATGTAATGAAAGCCGCGGTACATTAATTATAACTTACCAATTAGTGTCGTTACTATCATTACGAACTTCTTCGTAAGCATCGCGGATTGTCTGTTTGTCTATGTTAGCCATCTTTACGTGTGGAAA
This sequence comes from Magallana gigas, assembly GCF_963853765.1. Lineage (NCBI taxonomy): Eukaryota > Metazoa > Mollusca > Bivalvia > Ostreida > Ostreidae > Magallana > Magallana gigas. Next base: position 9,575,379 of record NC_088855.1, read on the forward strand.
GGAAAAAAGCCAGCTACACAGGTGGGCGTATTAACTTGTTTACCTGTATAAGAGAGCCATAAAAGGAAGTGAAAAGAGACGTGTAAATCTCAGGGACGATCTCAAAACAAGTTATAAACTTCTGAGAAAAAGTTACACGTACATGCAATATTTTTTTCATGTGTTATCCATACATTATATTGGAATATTATCGAAGAACCTGTGTACATGTACCTTTTTAAGAAAAGTAATTATATACAAGTATAGCCTTATGTCATCAACAATAATCTGCATGCATGTTAATGTAATGTACGAAGGCCTGCAACATATCCATCGTGAAAATGAGAGTATTTCTGGTAGTGGTAGACTATAGAAAAATAAAACCGAACACACAGAAACCAGTAAATTATTTCTATACCATTATTATATTATCCATATCTATCAGGTGCACATTTTGAGTTTATAATGTCTCCCTATACTTTAGGGAGTCACTTTTAAAAAGTTCTACTTTAAGTATCAAAGGTACAATTTTATCGACTGATACATATTTGTTATTTAAGAATTTCTGTTTTAAAATGTTAATTTACCAAAACATTGTCTACTTATTGATATGAAATAATTATTTAAAACAACTACATTGTATATAGATATAGTTGTCGGAGATAATAATTTCTCCCGAGGTTAAAGGTCACAATGGCTGCGCCCATAGAACAACATGGGAAAATGCATTGATCGTTTAAGTATATGTTAATGGTGATAGTTGATGCCAGAAACTAGTGACTTTTTCCATGAGACTTTTGATTTCCACTACAGTGTTAATTAGGAGGAAAATGAGTACTTTCGTCTCGGTAATTAATCCTTCCACGGGAAAGGTAGACTGGAAGCTCCAAGATGACCAGTATGATTACCATCAAGAAATCGCCAGGTAAGTGCAGTAGATTGTTAGAGAGGCCTTCCTGTGCGTGTTAAAGTTAGAGTGTTAGAGTTCACAGAGATAATGCTGTGTTGTTTGAATATTTGACATATATGTAAGATATCACTGAAGAGCAATACTTGTGGTCCTATAACAGTATAATAGTATGCTGCCATTGACTTCATGGTCTATTCTCTTTTGAGAAGTGGACAGGCATAGCCGACATCCACGTGGATGTAGGCTATGCCTGTCCACTTCTCAAAAGAGAATATTCAGGATCATACAAATATTTACACGTGTCATGTCACTTCACATTCTTTCTTATGTGTCTTGTTTTAGGTCAGGATATGCAGACATGCTTCATGACACAGAGAGGGTATGTAGATATGGTAAATGTTTTGACAAAGAAATTTTGTATTAAAGTCTGTCCCAAGATAAAAATATGCATAAATATCTTGAAACAGACTATAAGTACGTAGCCAATGATTTGTCAGTTTCATCTGAATTCAGATGTCTCAAATTTGTTGAAAACTAGCTGCCTTAAAGTTTGATTGAAACTATTACACAAGAAAATGCATGTCTTTGAAGTTAAGGAAATTTATAAATCAAAATATCTCTCTCTCTCTCTCTCTCTCTCTCTCTCTCTCTCTCTCTCTCTCTCTCTCTCACACACACACACACACACACACACATCAATTTTTCTAAACCTTATCTTTTAATTATAGAACAAAAAATATTACAAAGCCTTGGCAGAGGCAATCCAAATAAAGAGAGGGCTTGGAGAACCAGTCAATGTTCTTGATATAGGCACAGGTACCGGGCTACTGTCCATGATGGCCGCTAGGCTGGGAGCGGACACTGTCACAGCTTGTGAGGTATACTATTCACCCCCTCCTTTTATTCTGTGAATTTTGGAACAGCACTGTACAGCACAATTTGAATAAGTTCTTTATTGATACTAGAGATACAATCAACTATTTTCTAAGAATTCATAATTAATTTTAGCTAATATTTAGTGTAAGACCTTGTTATTTAGGCTTTTGAACCCATGGCTAAATGTGCTAGAGAGATTATTCAGCAGAATGGTTTTGGAAACAAGATCAGATTAATTCCAAAGCGATCTACAGACATCACAGTTGGTAGAGGTAATATTATATCGTTTTATGATACATATGTTCTATTCTTAAAAACAAGTTTTCATGTAAATATATAAATTCGAATGTACTGTTTTTCTATATTAATGTGCATTATTATGATATTCATCTGATTGAATGAAGTACAATAGAACTTAAGATGTTGACTAATATTTATTTTAAATGGAAAGTTTTGAATTTTAGATGGAGATATGCCAGAGAGAGCAAATATCTTGGTAACAGAAGTCTTTGATACTGAGCTCATTGGAGAAGGAGCGATCAATACATTTACTCACGCTCACAGGGAACTATTGCAGGTGATAGGAAGCTCTAGCTGTTCATTTTTGTTGTTGATTAGTTATTTTGAAATCGACATAGAATAGGACACAGAAAGATGTTTTTACTATGAAGAAAAGTGTACACAAATGCTAAATTTTATTTGAAAATGAAAACTTATCATGACATATAACTGCTACTTTATGTGTATTGTAAGTGCATACATAATATGTACACTAATGAATAAAAGATAAATGTTGATATCTTATAGATAATTAACATGATTTTGTTTACAGAAAAACAGCATTGTTGTCCCATCAGCTGCTAACATGTATGTTCAAGTGGTCAGCTCAGATTTCATACGTCGATGGAGGGACATCAGACCCATAAAGCTACCTGGGGGTGGGGTCATTGACCCTCCTTCAGAAATGACCAGCTGTGGAGGGGCACCTGCTCTCCATGATCTACAACTCCATGAACTCCCACAATCCTTGTTCCAAGTTCTCTCCTCACCTCTCCTTATCTTCAGGTATGCAGTTACTGTATAAGTGATGAAAGTGTTTAACATTACCGATACATTTACTGGCCATTGTATTGCATTTTGTCCTGATTTGATTGATATTAGCCTTTTTGGAAAAAAATTCTTTGCTCAAGAAATATAGGTAGTTAAAGATTTGATTACCCCATACTGGACTAGAGATTTGATTTTGTCCTTGCATTTCCAGTTTACAAAGAGAAATTCTATTTCATGATAGGTTTGACTTTAGTGGAACTCATCCCCTGAAATTTGACAACCAGTCGTCAAAGACATTTGAAGCTCTACATGCTGGGCAGACAGACGGGATTTTCATGTGGTGGGACCTAGAAATGGATACGAAGAACAAGATCAACCTGAGCTGTGCCCCGGGGTGGGGTCACCCAAGGCCTGAAGAACTGCAGTGGCGCGACCATTGGATGCAGGCCATTTATTATCCCAACCAGCCTCTTTCAGTGCAGAAAGGTGACAAGGTCAAGGTTATCAGCAGCCATGATGAATACAGTCTGTGGTTTAATGTGCAACCAACCAACAGGTATTGGACTCTTATTTGCCCACTACAATTCAGATTGACAGGCTACATTGGCATTTATTTTATTATTTCAAATGTGTAAAAATGAATATTACGAATGATAACTGTTCACCAACTTAAATAGTTTTGTGTGTGAGAAATATGTACTATGTTTCCATAGGGTCAAATATAAGAAAGAATTCAAGGAAAATATTAAATGCCAATAAATGAGTGCTAAAAAGAATGCCATGAAATTTCATTTGCAAAAATTTGTCTTAAAATAAAGTTTTTCCTTATGAAAGTTGGTCTACAATATATGTTTGATTAATCAAGATGCATGATTTCAATGTCTTTGATGCAGCGTTGATAGCAGTGATAACATGGGACCGGCCTGTAGCTGTGGGATGCATGTGTCCTACAGCAGGTCACAGATCGGAATGCTGAATGATCCTCACAGGCGCGACATTTATTACTCACTTTTAAAAGAGGTAAAGCTTGATGATATAGATAAAACCTTGATTACCAAGTACAATGTAGTCATGTGGTTGCTAGAAGTGCTTGATCATTCCATTATCTGCAAATCATGCCGATATTGTTTTTCTGTGATATACATGTAGATTTATTTTGGTGGGGTTTTTTTGTTTCAGAAGGTTACCCCAAATTCTATTGTGTTAACTATATCAGATGGAAGTCTGCTTTCTCTGGTGGCTGCTAGACTTGGAGCAAAACAAGTGAGTTTACATGGATCATAGTATAATAAATCAAATGAATGAGAGAAAGAGAGAGAGGGAGAGTGTGTCACTATAGGGCTAATTTCCGGGTATATGATTTTTGTAGGTGTTTGCTTTGGAGACCAATAATTTCACCAGAAAAATACTGCAGCAGTTTATAAACCACAATGACCTTGGTGATAAGGTGACCATTTTAAGTAAGGAGCCTGAGGAAGTAACAGACGATGATCTACAGGGTTACAAGGTGACAATAAAAAAACACCTACATGTATATAAAAGATAAAATAATAACATGTAAATTCAGGGGTCAGTTTTTGTGAATGATCAGTTTTCAACAAGATCATGGGAATATTTTTGGAAAATTACGTGGACGCATATCAAAGTACTATACATTTATTTCATAAATTGTTGAAGGAATACCCATGAAATCCACAAAAATTGAGCCCCATGAATTCTAATGATCCCACAGCATGTGTTTCTGTATTGCTTATAGCACATAACATATTGCATTTGTACCGGTAATAACAATTATGTTCCGTAAAATCTTATTCAATTTAGGAAAAAGTGAAGATATTTTAATTACCTTCTTATATCTCTCTACCTCTAATGAATGTCTGAAAACCCTCATTAATTGAAAATTTCTACCTGTATCCATAATCCAGTATGTATATCTTTATTAAATTTACCTTACTGTTACATTGCCAAATACAATGCACATACTCATTGATAGCATGTCACACACAAAAATATTTAGCATTCAATATTTTTCCTGGGATCCCACAGATTGACCTAGTTGTTGGAGAGCCTTACTTCCAGTCAGCTGTGTTACCATGGCATCATGTTCATTTCTGGTATGCTGCCAGACAACTGTCTGGCTTTCTCAGCGAGACCGCAGAAGGGTTTCCACAGTTGCTGACCATTAAAGCAATGGCTGTCAATTTCCGGGACCTATGGAAGATAAGATCACCGGTGGGGATGTGTGAGGGTTTCAACATACAGCTGTTTGATCAACTGATTGAGGTTCATAACCTAAAATTATATTATAAATTAAGCAACAATTGCTATGTTGGTTTTTTTTGTAAGTTTGTGGCTGTGTGAGATGTAGAGGTACATGTAAAGTGTTTGTTAATGTAAAATAGTCCACAAAGTAATTTACACTTGTATTTTAACCCCCCCCCCCCCCAAATCTATCCATCTAATTACTGGTATTAACCTATGAAGTGAATATAACATACCAGCTACCTATTTCTCAAAAAAAAACAAAAAACGATCCATATCTCCTATAGAAGTATTATGATATCATTTTGATTCCACCATTGTTTGCAGTTTAAAGTGTTTCTTTTGTCTAAAAAAATTTACTGATATTTCTTAATGTACTAGTAACTATTTGCTGTATTAAATTTAAGTATTGGTATTAAAGTAAAAGAGATATGTGTCACTAGGAAATGACAAATTTTAACTGTGAATGGTTTGTTTTGACCCAGAGCTCCTCCGAGATATCAGACAGCGAGGTAGAGCCCCAGCCCCTGTGGGAGTACCCCTGTACAGCCTGTACTGACCCGGTCACGGTCCAGTCGTTTGATTTCAGTGAGGCATCATGGGTAGACAACACGTCAAAGTTGTCCAACATCTCCATAACTCTGGACCCTTCGATGTAAGTTGATTTACCATTTTGAGGAGATTTTGGGCACATGACTTTCAAATATAAAACCAAATGCAGCTGCTCCAATAACTTAAACACCGTCTGTGAATTTTAATGTTCTTGTTTTATACAATTCTGTGTATATAGTTTTTTAAAATAAAAGTATGCTGTTAAGAAATTTGGGTGGTTCTCTAAATTTTAAGGGTGTTTAAGAGATTCTGCCATGCAGAAGTCTTAAACTTTTCAATGAGGGTGTAAGTAATCATGTCCAAGAATTAGAATCAACAGTAATAATAAAAGTTTGATTTTTTTTTTCAGAGATGAAAAGTGTAATGGAGTTGTGTTATGGGCAGAGTACCAGTTCACGGACCAGTTAAAAGTTTCTTTGGGGCCACGGGAAAAAGTGATTGTAGGAGAGAAAGTGGAGTGGGACTTTTACAGTAAACAAGGCATCCATCTTCTGACAAACAAAGGAAAAGATTCTGTAGAGAATCTAAAGACAATTGACGTGTCTTTGACCTTTAAACCAACCACTGGCGATTTTGACTTTATATTCAAGACTAAAACTTCATAAAAATTTACCTTGTATGTTTTTTTTTATTCTTAAATTTCAGTGGTGCTTCAATATTTTCAAGTTTTTGGTACATGTATTATTGATTTTATTGGTGTACTTTATTCAAAGAGAAAAGGCGTTCCTGATTGTTACATTACTTAATGCGAGTACATTTATGAACTATTTTGAGCAAAAATCGTGTTTTAATGGGTCTTTAATATTCAAAGAATGTCAATCTAATAATTGGGTTTTGTAATTCTCAACCTTCATTAAAATCAACTATCGGTACATGTATTGACACCTATGACAAGATTTGGTGCTGATTGTCATTCATGAATTTTATACAAGTATGCGTATCACTGGGACTGACCTTTGAAGGGACATGGTCACGATATTGGTCAATAATTATATTTCCGTTTTTAATGTTTACAATACTTCAGAAAGGCATTTTTAATAGTCTACCAAAATTTGAGAGTCATTCGTCATGTTATAAGCGAAATACAGAGCTCGCAATTCTCTGTCATGTAAACAAACTTTTTGTTCACGTTTTGAAAGTTGAAGTAAAAATTCCACTTTTAGACCTAAATGAATGTGATTAATGACGGGATATATTTATTTATGCTTAAAACGAATTGGAGGAGCGGGAGAAATCAACTCGAAAAAGAACTTTTACCGGTTTATTGAACCAATGTAAACCAAAAAAAAAAAGCAGGGCATAATCCTTGTTTAGATGACAAAGAATTTTGAGCTCTGTATCTTGCTTATAATTCTACGACTGATACTCAAAATATCGTTGATCATTAGAAATGCATTTCAAAAGCAATGTAAACAATCAAAATAGAAAAAATATTGCTTCTTTAATTGATCCTGGTTGGTCTTTTTTAGATAATACAACCAGGATTATATTTTTCTGTTTACATATGTTCTCCGAATTAACATTTAAACTCTGCATAAGAGCCTCTAGATCTTGACTTAGATGCTGAGTTAAGCTCTCAAGGAAAAATTTCAATGAACAGACAGGTCTGTTCACCAAACATTTTCTAAGAAAAGAAAATGACAATTTTTTATTTTCTTCCATTTAATCAATGACAAGAAATAAATTAATACATTTTTGGCACCTAGTATGATTGACAGCTATCAATAAATATTTGAATTCATAGAGAATATAACAAAGATAGAGACACCATTACCGACAAAAATGGACGTGATGCAGAACAGCAAGTTCATCAGATGAATAACCAAACAAAGATGGAAGTCTCCAACAAAAGCCATATATTGTAACAATGAAAACAGCGAGTTCATTTAGAATGTCACTCGCTGGAATCTGTGGCGTAGAAGTGTGCATATCAAACGTTTCTCTGCACACTGTCAATTTTTACATCTTCTATTTCAATATGATCCCTTTATACATACCGTATTAGGCCTTTATCTTCAGTATTTTGTACAACAACGAGAGATGTCACTTGTACAAAAAGCGATCAACGCTATTGTAAAAAAAAAAAATGGTATTTTTTAGAAGTGTGAATACTGATGATGGATGTTAAACCTATAACATTTGTGCTCAATTATAGAAACTGCATGATAAAAGGAAACGTTGCAAAAGTTGATTAACAACAATGTCTTTGTATAATAATGTAATAGAACGTTGATCCACCACTACTCTACATCGGCGAGGTTATTGCGCGGGTCATCGCTCCCAATCCCTGCGGCATCGTCTTTCTGAACCTCATCCTCTACATCATCCCATTCAACGTCTTCCTCTAGTTTGGTGGTCTCTCTGTACGTGGGTGGGGGAGAGAAGTCTTCGTCATCACGGTCTCTCATCTCCATGCCAGGCTCAACCTTGGAGTTTCCAGCGCCACCTACATACATTACAAAAGTCATAAAGCAACTATCCATTGACAATTATGAAATATCATAAACTTAACTAAAAATTTCAATTGTTTTTCCAATACGTTTGGATTATCGCCTGACACTTGATATGCGTTGGTAACATCAATAACAATAATAATACTTAAACGTCGTTTACAAATTACGAGAAAGCTTCATGATCCTGGGACCATAAGTGATCTCGGATCCGACATAACCATAGACTCGCTGAGTTTAATTAGAAATTTTGAACGAAACAAGGTTTTCAATGATGAAAACAAACCTTTGCATTTTTTGCAACACGGCCAGCAACAGCAGCATTTGACGCAACATTTCTTGCAGCAGGTCAAGGCGCCGACGACGGTCCATATGCCGGCGCAACCCGCGATACAGAATACGCCGGACATCACCATTCCTCCCAGCCCCAGAGCAAAGAAGGTCCCCAGCAACTCGTCAAGAACTGTCAACAACAAAACAACAGTTAGTTATCATAAATTTTTTCGTTTGACGACATAGCTATACTCTGGAGATTTTTTATTTACAATCTGAACAACCTTTTATCTATTTGATTTTTAGCACTTTGACAACTTCGGTGGGGGGGGGGGCGCAATAATTTGTGCCACAAATGGAGCCCCAACACTGAGTGGAGAGAGCACAAACAAACATATTCTTGAAGACAGACTAAACGTTGGCCGTGTTTATGGAAATAAGTATTCATGATACTCACAGGAGCAGTTGAGTTCGTCCGAGTTGTCGCTGCAGTGCCTGGTTCCGTCACAGACCAAGCGGTCGTCGATACAGATGTCCGTGGCCAGCGTGTCATTACAGTAGAATTCCTCAGACTGACAGGGCGCTGTTCAAAGAGAAGTACAATATATAGCAATCATAACGTGATTGCAAACCACAATATGCAGTAAAATTATTCTAAGCACCCATCTCTTTAGAATTATGCTTGTCAACTTTTATCTACATCTTATAGAATTGAATTGAATTTTTTTTCTTCCGGTATTATATTATACTCACAGGGTTCGTAACGGGTTGCTCTGAGTTTAAAACCACTCTTGGTGCCCGAGCCATCAGTATGGAACACCATGGTCATGTAGCGATCTGTGGGTGTCCCATTGAAGCTGACGCCATGAAGCCCACAGAATTTGCCGACAAGATTTGTGGAGTTTATGGCGTTCATGTCAGCATCGTAAATGGCCAGGTAATCTTTTGTACAATCGGTTGATGGTTCTACATTGAAGTATTGCCATTCAAATTTGAATTTGGCGCCAGCCATTTTGCCAGCATCGAACACCATCGTGCAATCCACGTTGCTGCTGTAGTCCGAAAACCCGAACAAATCCAAGTGGCTGCTCAGGTATGCGCAAGCGTCTTCCACCCGTTTATTGCAAACTCCCCCAAATGCATTTCCTAAATCGGGATCCATGTAATCTGTAAAAGGAAGAATTTTTAAAAATTTCATTTTTTAATGACTGTTTCATGTAAATGATTAAATCATGCATGTGCAATGCTATTTATATTTTGGTTAACTATTAAAGTAACGTTGTTCAGTTTTTCTTTTTTTATATTTTTGCTTTGGTCTTGTTTAAATTGAAACTTCATTTCTTGTCTCAAATCCACCCAAATACTTTCAGAAACACTGCGATGGGCTTACCAAAGACACCCTTTTCATAAAAGAATTTAAATGCGTGTTATACTATTTAGTCGGTTTAGTTCAATTGTATGCAATGTTTTAAGCTTTAAGATAAATATATTTATTTAGAGTTTTGTGAAGTTTAAACCTTCCTACATATAAATAAAACCAATATTTTCACAAAGCAAAAAGGAAAATTGTTTTTAATATTGATGAGGGAGTGTAACGGTTTTTATTATCTGACCTCTAAAGCGCACCTGTCCTTAGGAGTTCTTGAGAGTTTTTGGAGAAGATGTTAATATCCTTTGTCTGGATGAGGTCCAGACATCAAACGCCATAACTGAATGATTGTGTTTACTAAATATTATGAACTTTCTCAGTCTCCACCCCACCCACCTCTTCTTTCGCGCACCTTTGATGTCGCGGCTGCAGACGCTTATATCCAGACTCTAATTGCCAGTTGTTTAACACGTATTGAAGTAAATGTTGTTTACTAGGATGGAAGATATTATTTTTTTATATTAAAAATGCCATATAATTTTCAAACTCCTCGAGAGATGTCCTTTACAAACAAGACTGTTTGGTAATCAATCATTTTACGCGACAACTTGTTCAATTACATGTACATGTGTAGTTCTATCTACAAATGTAAGTCGGTGGATTTTTCGTCTTTTTGACTCAAATTGAGTTTAATATTTCACGTCGACCTCCTGAAGAAGTTTCTTTCAAGAAGTCATATGCAATGGATTGATTGCCTTGTCTGTTGTACTTTTACAATAAAACAAAAATATGGATGATAATCCTCATGTTTTTTAAGAAATGTCGTGTATCTTAATTGAAAAACGAGAGAAATGCCATACTGTTATTTGAGTTATAAATTGACCAGGTAGGTATATTTTTTATAGTTACACGGTAAATACAAATTTACACGCATCGTGTATAAACTCTAATTTACAAAATGACAGCTATGATATATTTCTGGAAAAAAAAAGTTTACTGCGTTTAGGAAAATGGGCGATCAATAAAAATTACTTATCTCCAAATAAAGGACTTCTCCGTTTTTTTACCCTGCACTCTCTCCCTCATTCCATCGGAAAGAAAATAAATCAAATACGATTCAATATATTATAGAAAATTCCATTAAAGCTAAACATATATTCTTTCTATGACAGTAAATACATGTATATTAATTAATTGATTAATCAATTATTTTATCTATTAATCAATCTAATTTTTTTTTATTCATTTATTTATTTGTTCATTTATTTTTTTATGAATTGTAAAATAGAACATGGACTGCTTGATATTTGACATACTTTCTCTTTAAAAAAAAATATACAATGTCTTACAAGAAAAGGATATCACACGGTCAGTATATATGTATATAATTTGTAAAGGGATTAGTGATTTAACGAATTAAAAGTAAATCTCTCTTGCAGTTTTAACCTGGCAAGTTCAAGGGGTAATTAGGGCAAAGTCTTCGTAATATTAGTTCATGGTCCAATATTACACATTTCAACTTAGCATGAAATTCACATTTTTCAATAAGAAAGCATAATAGTAAATCAAAAAATTATTTATTTGTTATAGCTAGGAATAAAATAGAGACGAAATAAACATTTTTTTTCTTTTAAAAATTTAAAAAAATTAAATAAGAAAATTGGTTAGAAAAAAAAAATAAATCAAAAGAAAGACAGAAAATAGAAAATTATGATTAAACGTTTAAACGATTCTTACGTTAAAAACGTTCAAACAGATACTTACAGTCGGCGATCAAGTAAAAGCCAAAAGAGGAAGAAAATGTGAGGAAAAAAGCAACGATTCTGACACACGACTCCCCGTGGTTCTTCATGGTGATTTGCTGGGGGCCTAAATTTCCTTTCTGATAGACACTGTCACGGTCTCCTCAGCAAGACAGGACTTTAGGACACCATAAGCAAGCGTAATGTGAGCGAAAGACGGAAAAGTCTTAGAAGGTGCCCTATATTTAATTTAAACCTACATGCAGAATTAAAGCGCGCCTGATAAAACAGGACGATTGTTACCTTCCAATAATGCACATAAGAAGATTAGGCGAACAAAGGATGGTAAAAATGGAAGGCCCCTTTTCTTTGTTTCAATTGAATTTGATAATATACAAACTATTTGAAAGACAATGTTTTATTTTCACAATGAATTAAGTTGCCATCACGATACAGCCAATACATTAGATGCCGGGATCAACTCTAAATAAGACATGTTGTGTACACCAACTCACGCGTTTGGAATTTACGACAATTTTTAGTAAAAATATTTGAGAACAAATATCATTGCGAAAAAAATTAGAAATTTACATTTTACTTATATTTTATAGTGGCCTAAGTATTTCATATATATTTATGATATTCCCGGCCTCTTTCAAGAGGCAAGAAATTATTTCAAACAAAATACCTTTGTCCGGTCATTAATTGTCTCAAATAGCTCAAATTTCGAATAGGGGCGTTCATCTTTAAAAAAAAATGTGTTTTTCTTACAATGTTAAAGTATTCCATGTACAACAGTAAATGTTTAAAAAGTCTGTTACCACATACAAATATATTTTTTGAAATATCATTGCGAAAAAAATTAGAAATTTACATTTTACTTATATTTCATAGTGGCCTAAGTATTTCATATATATTTATGATATTCCCGGCCTCTTTCAAGAGGCAAGAAATTATTTCAAACAAAATACCTTTGTCCGGTCATTAATTGTCTCAGATAGCTCAAATTTCGAATAGGGGCGTTCATCTTTAAAAAAAAAAATGTGTTTTTCTTACAATGTTAAAGTATTCCATGTACAACAGTAAATGTTTAAAAAGTCTGTTACCACATACAAATATATTTTTTGAAGTCTACAAAATTATTGACTTAAATTCGCTTAAAGTATTACACATGTATAGTTTACAAATATGTACATCTTATATATTAATGCAAGAAACAATCTTTTTGAATTACTTTTTAATAGGCTTGAAGAAACAATTTTAATTATCTCACATTTGCTTCTTTGAGGTAGTGACAATTTGTCTTACAATACAAACTGCTTTATTTTTTCAGCAGTTCAAAAGTTCATTTAAGAGTCTGGAAGATTTAATAATTAAATTCCTTTTTTATTTTGCTTTTTATACTGTATATTAACGTTATCTACTATATATTTGCTATTACTTTGTAAATGCATGTCTATGAATTTAATTATTATAAAGTCAATAACTATAAGTAACATGTAATATTACTATGACAATTGTATATATTGTATGTATTAATATTAGGAGAGGAACTTGTAAATTGTAAGAACCTGTTTCCAATCCTTTTCTGTAATTTACACAATAAAATATGTTCAAATCAAATCATATATTAGGCGTGGATATAAAACAAGAGAGAATGCGCGGTCCGGAGCCCAAGGAATCTACATAGATAGTTAATTGACCCCCCCCCCATCCCCCCCACCACCCACACACAAATCCTCAATCCTGTATTACCTGTAAGGTTTAGGAGAATTCTTTAAATGTTTAACATGATATTAAAACGAGAAATAATAATTTAAAACAAATAATTTTAAAAATCCAGATTTTTGCAAACTGGATGAAACCAATTAGAGAATTGACCCATTGAAATATTTGGGGGAGGGGCACATAGGATGAGAGCTGTTCAATATTTCCTTTGTACATTAATGAGATTCGGGTAACCAGATCCGTAAAAGCATCAACAACGACCTATGGAGAACCAAACTTTACGTATTGCCCTCACAATTAACTAATGTCTCTCTCACAGCACCTCCCAGTCTGGGTATCAGTGTAAATAATTGTTTTATGCAAATTTTTATTATGAAGAACCAAACTTTATGTAATGAACAATACCCCACTCCCTCTAACCATGGTCACTCTCACAGTTCGCAAAACTGTCTCTTCTAATTTTATCAGTGGCGAATATGATCTGATTTCGGACTAATTGGATTAAAGCATGTTTATTTATACCAAAGTAACCGGTATTCTATGTTTTTGTCTTGCCTCTAATTAATTGAATACATTCTTTTATCTAAACGAAATCAACCAAGTCCATATGTACTGCACGTGTACTTATATTAAACACCGCACAATCCTTAGACTGTATTTAATTATACAGCTAATCTAGGGGATCGATAATTATAAGATTGTTTTAATGACCAAAGTTTAACCCACTTTTTGACTAGTTCAAACTATGTAAGACGGGTTAATGTAGGGTAAAGGCTTTCATGAAGTTTATAAATTCACCTTATTAAGGGTATATTTGTAAATTCTCTTGACAAAATAATATTATTTACATCATCATTTATATACTCGATCGGGTCGTTTTAAATATTCACCAGTGTTATAATCGATTTATTAGCATACACTGCTTGTATACGTATGGCATTCTTTGGTGCTATTCAAATAAGACATACGTTATTTGTCAAAATTATCTTTAATATCATTTCAAAATGTCATATCAATGTATAGAATCCATGTTATAGCCCGGCTTTGATAATAGTGAAAAAAAAGAGGAGAATTTACATCCCTCAGCAATAATACAATATGCTTACAGATATATTCATTTTATAGCATTGTTCATGATATGGGAGAAAAATCTATGCGTACAACTGTTCAACACTGAAGTCATTATATGTATAAAGAAATGAATTCCTTATAAATAGATTACATCGCGGTCATGTACATATAAACAAACAATAAACAATAGGTACATGTATACTACATGTACATGCACACTTCTGTGTGAAAATATGAGGCACCGGTTAATTTTTCTGATATTAAAGAGATATATTTTATGTTATTATACTTTCATGTTAAATACTGAAATCTGATTGGTTTAGACGCAGTTGATAATCCGTTCTATTACCCTCAGCGTAAGCAACACACTTAGCAACGGGTAACACAACGAATTGTTACATGCGCGTAAATTATGCGCGTACGGTTTGCCGTAAAATTCATGTCATTTCTTTAAAAAAGCAGTAAAAAATTCTCTAAAATTAAGACATTCAGTATAATAAAATAAATAGTGCCTGTTTGGGAGGATAACAGTTGAAATTGACACCCCTCGAAAACCATTGTCAACCTCCGCTTCGCGTCGGTTGACTATGGTTTCCTCGGGGTGTCAATTTCAACTGTTATACCCTCCCAAACAGGCACTATTTATATAATGTCAAGAAATCAGTTTGAATTTATGATCTCAAAAACTTATTTTCCGATATTGAAAATGAAATTGCCGGTATCAGAAAAATGGTATCAGAAAGAACTTATTTACTTATTCATATACGTTGTGCCATCATGACAGGTTCTCTCACCGCAATATAAAATGTTAAGTGTAATATTAACATGATTATAACTTTATATAAAACATTATGTAAATATATATACACGCTTTTTCGCAAATATGTATTTTAGCAAATATATTTTAAAGCTATGGTTCATTAAAACATAAGAATAAAATGCTTTCTTTGGTGATTTATGCGGGATATAAACTGATAAAGGTAGCGACATTGTTGAAAAAATACATCATAACCCGCGTTGTGTTAACGCGGGTTATGTAATTTTTTTATGCAACGATCGCTATACCTTCATATACAGAATATAACCCGCATGAAAATTCTAAGAAATCATTTTTATTGTTTATATTTACATTTAAATTAATGAATTGATCGTAAAGAGTAAGTAAAATTTACTTAATTATTGTTAATGTAAATCAATGCGTTAAAGTATTTACCCATAAGTGAGTCGCCATAAGATATTGGAATTTGAGTCCGATATCACCATGATTATTTCGGTCAGTCCGTGATTTTTCTTAGGCTTCTAAAAGTCAATCGACCAATCGATAAACTGGTTAGAACTGGGTATTGTAGATTTCAGTTCTATCAGTTTCTGCAAGGCTATGAATTACATATGAAATTTCCGTAAGAAATAGAGCGACTCATATCTGAATGTAATAAAAAAAAAACCAAAATACATTCGTAAGTTCTGCATCTCCATTCACTATTCATTTATGTTAGTTTGTCTGTGTGTATCATTCGTAACTAAGTGTGTAAACAAAAAAAAAAACCAAAAAACCAAAAACAAAAACCGCTACGATTTCATCTTGAGATCGAATCGATTTAAGTAATCGAATAGATTTAAGTACAACGACGGAAGCGAACGCCGCCATTTCTACTTTCGCTTTGTCTCAATGATATTTGAAACATCTTTTCACAACTACAGCAATGGTTCTTAAGCTTGCAAAGTTATTGGTATGTATATGCCAAATTAAATGAGCCGAACACATACTCAGGTTACATTAACCAGGGTTATCGGTTTAATAATACATGTATATAGTTGACTCCCAAGATTCTGCTTTTAGCAGATTCGGAAAGAAAACCCGTGGGTTCCGACGATGCTGTTAACATGGTTAACCTTAGTTACAAATTGTAAAACCATACTTATCAGGAAAAATATATTTTGTAATTGTAAATGCTCATGTTTTGTAAATTTGTATAGACATAATATGCAAATTATTATTATACAAAGCATTACTCATATATTTTTGTCTCTTTGGTATACCTAACTGTTTTGCTGCACATAACTGTAAATGTGATTGTTCTGTCTTCGATTACAGGGGATTGTTGGAACAGGTGTTCTGATTGGGATATACATTGACCAGAACTACGAGGTAAAAACTTTCCAACATTTTCTATTCTCACTTGCTTTTAGAGGAGAGATATTTTTAACATACATGTATTACATTTGGCTGTGTATTCTATGAACAAAATTAATTTTTGGGGGAAAGAAGCTTCAGCTTCATGACGTATATCACCAAATGTTAAGCATGTATATTCATAAATGCCCTAAATCAAATCTTAAAGCAAACTTAATGAAAATTTAAAATCCGCCAAATATTGCATTCATGTGAAACATTGACAGTATTATCATTAGGATGAAAATGAATCAATATCACTATAAAAAATCAAGTGGCTTAAGATGAGAATTGCATAATGGATTAATTATTTTAAAGATGTATCCATCTGTTTTTAATTAAGGTACCCCGTGTCAACAAACAATCATGGGATAACCTAATGAAGAAAATGGATGACATGAAGAAAGACAGTAAAAAGGACCAGTCCTGACACATGTAGCAATGCATTTATGTGATTTTTGATTTATACAACTGTGAACTACATTTTTGTACTGTTAAAAAAACCCAATAAATATATACATTCCTAATTGGAATTACTGTTACCTTTTTTAATTTTGCTTACCTGGACTTTATGTATAGCTATTATATTATTTAGACATCCACTGTACAAGTACCGGTATTAGAATTCATTTTTATCACATCAATGATCCCCTTTATAAGTTAGCATCATCAATTTTTTTTTAATGAAAATCTTTATTAAACTGAATCATCCACAAAATTATATCCCCTTGTATACAGTTATCTTCAGCAATAATTGTATAATGTTTTCAAATTCTAGCAGCACTTGAAAGGCCTATATAAAATGCCCGGCAGTTTGCCAGCTGTGTTTATATATCTTCTGAGAGGATTAATACATTGTATTTGTTTAAATTGTGATTTATAAACACAAGAACAACTTGAGAAAGTTAGAAAAATATTCATTTACTTGTACTTATCACAATTAATGCAAGAACAATGAATACACAATTAATTCATGGAGGCATATTAGCTTTACAATTCAAAGCATGAAAAGAAAAACTACCACATGAAAGTTCAGTTGAAAATAAGTTGTATCACATCTTGATATAAAGTATGTACAATGCTAAATGAATTTAAAGAATTCTTGAGGTGGGTGTGAAAACATCAGATCTTTTTTGTTATCTTTTGCTTCATCTACATATACTATATTACAAATATGGGTTCATAATGCAAAAACAGGTCTATCTTCTATTGCATTGTATACATCATTTTGTACATACCATTAAATAGTAAGTACAAAATTGTATTTCATCATATTGTACATACCTGGGAATATTTTTAACAATGAGCATAAAATTATACCCCTGACCATGGGGAAAACGAGTTTTTAACTTATTTACTAGAATCATGCATACTGTTGAATGAACAATATTTCTTTATATAAACAATCACTGGGGAAATGTCCCAGGTTTTTCAGTTTTATTCTCAAGATTC
Organism: Magallana gigas; assembly: GCF_963853765.1. Classification (NCBI taxonomy): domain Eukaryota; kingdom Metazoa; phylum Mollusca; class Bivalvia; order Ostreida; family Ostreidae; genus Magallana; species Magallana gigas. The sequence continues at coordinate 9,593,326 of NC_088855.1, forward strand.
ACAATCCTATACAAAAAAAATTAACTGGATAATAAATGCAGATAATAACTTCTGATAACAATGACTTAAGGACAGACGAGACGTTCCTCAATTGTATATAATTTTCCTTATTTATTAACATTTAAACCTGTTAATTCCCAAAAATTCAGAGTACATTACCAGGCTCATTTCAGAGCTAGAATATTTAGAATTTTCCTTAAAATAGCACGCAAAATGCATTTGAATGCTTATAAGTAAAGTCATACTATATATTTTCAATTAAACACTTTATATCCAAATAAAAAAAGATTCATATTACATATAAATATAATTATGAAATTACGAAGTGGAAATCTTCATATTGTGGAGATAGGAAAAAATGGAAGATAGGTTGCGTCTGACCTTAACATCAATATACTATACACAGTAAAAGGATAAAGACACAACAATGGCAAATTAACTGAATCAAAAAATTGTACAGTAAAATAAAAGGAAGGATTTCCCCTTCAGTTATTTTATCATAATCTATTTGGCACAAGATAAAATCACTGCTTTAACAGCAATACATTAATTTTGTTATAATATTTGTCATTTCAGTTTAATTAAATAATATTATGCTTTAAACAACAAACCATGAACAGTATCACATTATGCAATGTTACACAAAATTAAGAATTACCGTACTCAAGCTTTAGTGAAGAAAAAAAAATACAATGCCTTAAATTATACATGTACATATACCTAAAAAGCACCTTATCATTTGTAAACATATACATATTATATTCTATGATCATAAATTGCACACATTCCCCTAGCTAGTCTCTTAATCAAATTGCAAGTGTGATGATCGACTCAATTTAAACTATCCCACTTCTTTATGATTAACTTTTGAAGTTAAACAAACTATGATTTCACCTCCGAGTCAATATCTTTTTATTGCCTATATACCGGTATAACCTATTAAAATGATTATAATAAATGCAGTTTGTTTCTTTTTTAAATGGATTTCAAAATCCCCAAGTGTGTCTTTCTCCACATGCCAAAACATGTCTTGGTACATTGAAAAAGAAAATCCAATCTTTGGTTTTCAACCATCAAGAAAAGATTAGGTCTGCTGTCCATGGTTTTATACTGAACAAAATATTTGAAAGCACCGACACATAAGTTTGAGATGACAAAGTAAGTATATGTAGTAGATACATATAGTAAGAAATATCTAGACACTACATCACAGCATAGGGCCCAGAAGGCATGACTTTGTCTTATTCCTGCACGTATACAAAAATAAATCTATTTGAAAATAAATGACTATTGAGATCTAAAACACATCATATGTAATTAGATCTAGCTCTCTTCATATAACATATTATAGTACAAGTTTACTTCAAAAGTAAAAGTAAATCAATCTTTAATCTAAATAGGTTAGGAGGAACATATCCAATATTATAATATGTGATAAGTTTAATGCTATAGTCAATCTAAAGAGATTTGCCTCTAACTACAAATTATAAGAATTACTTGCACACTTGTCCATAAACTAAACCTCACCTAGCTAGCATATGTGCAGGAAAGATCTGATGTATTATTATCAAAAATATTTATAAATACTGCATTAAACTACCCGTTAGAAAAAAATTTTAATGAAAATAAATTTTGGATGTAGATAGTTTAAAATGATTGAAAATTGATACATGTATTTTAAACACAAAGGCACATTGCAGTGAAACATAGGGGTTATAGCTACTTTTATTGGTAAGAAATAAGATGTGCAATTCTTTATGCAATGTACTAGTATCTCACAAGATTAAAAAAAAAAATTTACTTAAGCAAAATTTGAGATCAATAATTGTAAATCAATCTAAAGCACTAAACATATACCCACTTTCCAGGTTTTGTTATTTCAAACATTTTCATACTTCGGGGGGGGGGGGGGGGGGGGGTGTCACAAATTTCTTCACGACTTTGAGGGCAAGTATATGGAATATATATGTAGTCACAAGTTGAGTTCTAGAAAGAAAATGTCCCATCACAATACATGAAATGCAGAAAAATGACACATCGAAGCAAAGGTTACAGTAGAATCCTCATTAAACACGAGGACTCAATCCGTGTACAATCATGTGAAGCACACTCGAAGATTTTAAAACCCAACTTTCATTTTTGAGACAGTTGTAAACTATTAAAGTATAAATCTAATTCTTGTGTTTATACATTCACTCGATTTGATACAAAATGGTGGATTTGCAGAATTTATGTACACATGTAAAAAAAGGAATCTATACTAAATAAGACAGATCAAAAATGTGAAAATTATATTGCAGTAAGATAGGCAGAGAGGCAGAAAATGAAAGCATAGAGTACGCAAATGATGAACTTGGGCATCAGTTCATTTAGTCTCTACATCACAGTCATAAAAAACAAAATGGTACAAATAAATATCAAAATTTTGCACAATTAAATCTCCAGTTTGCTGCATATCACTGACATTTTCACAAGTTGAAGATCTGAATCACCAACATTATGTTGTTTCTGTCAGTCAATCAAACTGTATGATTATGGCAAGACCTGGACGTTTCTGGAAGGCTGCATCTGTTCCCTTGGAGATCCACTCTGATTTGGTCCACATATGAATTCCAGAGTTATAGAACATCTTTTGTCACCTCGCCTCAGAGATTGTGTTGAAATTCGCTTTATCTTGGTTTGGTTCTGCTGTCTCTTGAAAATGAAAAATTTGAACACTAGTGTCCCCTAGATTTGGACTTAACTGGTCCACTGATAAGCTCCTACGATGACCTCTATTTAATGAAGGTCTTTTAGGCACTGTGTCATAACTTGGTGACAACACTGATTCGTGGCTCCGGGATAGGAGAATTAAGGCAGTGTCATAATTTGGGGGAGGAGTCATCGGGGGCTCCTCTGAAGAAGTTATTCTGTCCTGTAAATAGAAAATGAAAGCTGAACTTTAATATGGCATCTTGGCTGAAAAGTTGGCTCAATCAATTTTTTATGGCAAAAATAAAAATTTTACTTCATACAGGTAGACAATCTATTTAAAAATGTACAAATATAAAAGCTAAACTATTACTGCAATTTGATCTAGATACATATATATATATATATATTGATAGATATATATCTTCCATATCATTTTCACACTGATAACAATAAATTTGTTGCATAATAATGAATTATTATTTATTATTCTGTAAACATTTTTGTGATCTAAAATAAACAAGTAACAAGAGGCCCATGGGCCACATCGCTCACCTGAGGAACAATAGGTATGATAAAATCAGCTTAATGGAGTCATAATACAAACAATCTGGACAATGTACAATTAATACATGTAGATCCTGTATAAATAAAATCCATTTTTTCCACCTGGATATTCTTATGTTTATAATCATTAGTCCCTTTTCTAACATGATGATTTTATAGTCATATCACATGTTGAGTATTGCAGTCCTCAAAAAGATCCCTTACAATTGTTTATATATGGGATATTAAGCTACATCAAACTCTGAACCTTCTTGTGAGGCCAAAGAATTGTCCTGGAGCCAAAGTCTTAACAATTATAAAGAATCATCTGGCTGATTAGTTTCTGAGAAGAAGATTTTAAAAGATTTACTCTATATATTCCTATGTAAAACTTTAACACCCCCCCCCCCCCAATGTGGGCTCATCCTACCCCCAGGGATCATGTTTTCACAACTTTGAATCTACACTGCCTGAGGATGCTTCCACACGAGTTTCAGCTTTCCTGGCTGATTAGTTTCTGAGAAGAAGATTTTCAAAGATTTACTCTATATATTCCTATGTAAAACTTCGACCCCCCATTGTGGCCCCACCCTACCCCGGGGGTCATGATTTTCACAACTTTGAATCTACACTGCCTGAGGATACTTCCACACAAGTTTCAGCTTTCCTGGCTGATTAGTTTCTGAGAAGAAGATTTTCAAAGATTTACTCTATATATTCCTATGTAAAACTTCGATCCCCCATTGTGGCCCCACCCTACCCCCAGGGGTCATGATTTTCACAATTTTGAATCTGCACTACCTGAGGATGCTTCCACACAAGTTTCAGCTTTCCTGGCTGATTAGTTTCTGAGAAGAAGATTTTTAAAGATTTACTCTATATATTCCTATGTAAAACTTCGACCACCCCATTGTGGCCCCACCCTACCCCCGGGGGTCATGATTTTCACAACTTTGAATCTGCACTACCTGATGATACTTCCACACAAGTTTCAGCTTTCCTTGCTGATTAGTTTCTGAGAAGAAGATTTTTAAAGATTTACTCAATATATTCCTATGTAAAACTTCAACCCCCCATTGTGGCCCCACCCTACCCCCAGGGGTCATGATTTTCACAACTTTGAATCTACACTACCTGAGAATGCTTCCACAAAAGTTTCAGCTTTCCTGGCTGATTAGTTTCTGAGAAGAAGATTTTTAAAGATTTACTCTATATATTCCTATGTAAAACTTCGACCCCCCATTGTGGCCCCACCCTACCCCCGGGGGTCATGATTTTCACAACTTTGAATCTACACTACCTGAGGATGCTTCCACACAAGTTTCAGCTTTCCTGGCTGATTAGTTTCTGAGAAGAAGGTTTTTAAAGATTTACTCTATATATTCCTATGTAAAACTTTGACCCCCCATTGTGGCCCCACCCTACCCCCGGGGGTCATAAATTTCACAACTTTGAATCCACACTACCTGAGAATGCTTCCTCACAAGTTTCAGCTTTCCTGGCTTTCTGGTTCTTAAGAAGAAGATTTTTGAAAATTTCTCGAAATTTTTCATTAATTTTTAATTATCTCCCCTTGAAAACGAGTGTGGCCCTTAATTTTCACAACTTTGAATCCCCTTTGCCTAAGGATGATTTGTGCCAAGTTTGGTTGAAATTGGCCCAGTAGTTCTTGAGAAGATGTTGAAAATGTGAAAAGTTTACGGACAGACGGACAGACAGACAGACGGACGGACGGACGACAGACAAAATGTGATCAGAATAGCTCACTTGAGCTTTCAGCTCAGGTGAGCTAAAAAGCTGTCAATGTGACAGCAAACCGGGTTTTCATTTATGTGAACTGTATCCATAATCCATGTCAACCCGTATCCAGTGAAATGGAGTACCCTATATGCAATATTTTGCCAAAAAATGACTAAGTTCAAAAGCTGGTATTTTTTTCATAAATTATTGGAAATCAAAATCCTAGCAATATGCACACCTCTAATATAAGTACAATTGATTTGCAAAAGATCAACTTATCTTGAAAACTGTAGGAGGAGTTATCCATACAATGAGGGTACCCTTTATGCAATATTTTGCCAAAAAATGACAAAGTTCAAAAGCTGGTTTTTTTTTCAAAAATTATCAGAAATCAAAATCCTAGCAATATGCACACCTCTGATATATGTATAATTGATCTGCAAAGGATCAACCTCCTATCTTGAAAACTGTAAGAGGAGTTATCCGTACAATGAGGGTACCCTATATGCAATATTTTGCCAAAAAATGACTAAGTTCAAAAGCTGGTATTTTTTCATATATCATCGGAAATCAAAATCCTAGCAATATGCATACCTCTGATATATGTACAATTGATCTGCACAAGAACAACTTCCTATCTTGAGAACTGTAGGAGGAGTTATCCGTACAATGAGGGTACCCTATATGCAATATTTTGCCAAAAAATGACTAAGTTCAAAAGCTGGTATTTTTTTCATAAATTATCAGAAATCAAAATCCTAGCAGTATGCACACCTCTGATATATGTACGATTGATCTGCAAAAGAACAACTTCCTATCTTGAGAACTGTAGGAGGAGTTATCCGTACAATGAGGGTACCCTTTTGGCAGCCGCCCGCCCGCCATTTTCACCATTTTAATAACTGGATTTTTCCGTTGGAAAACCCGGTGAAAAACCTGTTCATTATTCTGATCAATAAAAGGCACTTCTTTACTAGTTTCAGACTATCAGTATATTGTTTTTATTACCAGTTTGTCATTGCTGTTCATCTTCGCTAGCCAAGGGTTTTCGGTCCACTTTGCTCCCCATAAAGGAGCAAAGTGGACCAAAAACCCTTGGCTAGCGAAGATGTTGCTGTTACATTGTTGGTAATTTTGATATCTTTAAAAAACATTCTATTGACATTTTATAATCAGATAAAGTCAGGAAACAAGAGGAACATTGGCTACAGACCCTTCTGTGGAAAATCTGAGGTGTAGGTGGGTATAAGTTGGTTGTTATCACTTCGTCATAGGTAGGAGGAGGTAGAAATAAGGAAATTCGATCCGCTTCATCCCCATTGGTTCCACTGCTGCGAACTGAAATCACAATCACTCACAATATATATACTTCTCCATTAATAAAAGATTAGATCTCTAAAGATGTTTCCTCTATTTGCTCTATGTCATGTGGTCTTTATTTTTATGCCACATGCATTGACAGTAAATTATTACTATTCTAATAAAATGTGACAAATATTTCAAGAACTCAAAGAGTGAAGCAAATTTATAAAGTCTACATAAAATCAATGTAGTCAAAAATGCACCCATGTTTAAAATCATTGGAAGTAAATCCATTCCCCTTGTGGTTATTTAAAAGACCTATTGGTCAACCATACAATTGCATTTCATAGATCAGTATACATATAAATTTTTCAAAATTAGGATTTTTGTGCATAGACCTACCAGGGTACAATATCTTACTCATCGGCTTAAAATTCAATTGAATTAATTACCAGTGTTGAAGTACTACTTTATAAAGTATAATGAAGATTTTACGTGATCAATCCCATCACGTGTTAATAAATCACAGTGTTTCTACCAACCAGACAGAAAACAAATGTTTTTCACATCATCATGTAGATGACTAATGTATTTTTCAGAGAGAGTGAGAAAATCCAATGACAGGATAATAAAACACTAGCAATCAATTAGAAGACAAGATCATTAAGGTGACTTCGCACTACATCGGTCATCCATTTTCAAGGATATGATGTTTCTGCTCAGAAAAGATCAGCTCTATGAGGAATACCAGTTATATGTTTTTTGACAAGTTCATCAAATGCAAGAAATTCGGGGAAAAATTGATTTTACTCAGATGAACCTGTACTCAGATACACCTGATGTGTATACTATTTTATGTGACCACATTGTGTAGTAACCAGTCTAACCAGATGATTAAGAATGACATTAAACTTGTTGACTGACCTTGATCCTTTGAAGGTCATTTATAACTGACCTTTATCAAGATCATTAGGATTGATGTCTGTAATTTCTATAGTCTAAAAGTTGGAAATAAGGTAAAACTTATAAATAAAAGGGCATACAGCCCCAAAATCTATGTTAGATCTTTTTGGCATAAATCTAATACATATGTATGACTTTAGACTTACAAAATTGTAATGCCATCTTAAAACTGAAGGCAAGAATAACACATTACAATAATTGTTTTTAAAGTAAGTCCAAATAATTCAGACACCATCTTTAGAAGAGATATTGTGTTTCCTCAAATTCCAATTCATCTTGAAATAAAAGCTTTCCAACATTGATTGCATTTTATGATAATATAGCTATACCAAATAATCCCGAGTATCACTACAGTTAACTTCATGATCAGATCTTCCTATTTAAGAGGAAGATTACAATCAAATTTTTCCTACAGCTTCCCAATACCCTGGTAATGAAGTCTTCAACAATTCTTAACAATAACTTAATCTAAGGATTCTTAAAGCAAAAATGCCTGAACAATCAGCTATAACCTTGACTTTTTCTTCTTACAATTACTGTGAATGCCTCTACATCAGCTACCTACATCACATTTGGACAGTTTTATCTTGATGGTATACTTTTGAGCAAAGAGTTAGATGGTGGGAGAGATAGCTCACCTGACCGGCCTCGGCTATGAGTCGGACTTCTGTTTCTTTGCTGGAAACAATACAGGACGATGAGAAAGATGACGACGGCCAGCCCGACCACGATCATTATCAGGATGGTATTCTGGTTCATCAGCTGCTCCTCCGCTGAAAAAAATCAGACGCTTTGGGTTACAGGACAGGATAACACACATAATAAACGAGTTTGTTAATTTCTTTCCCAAAAAAGGCTAAAATTCAACAATATTATGTCACTTTTTTTGGTAAATTTGATCTTATAAGGATTTATGGAAAAAACTCAGACATCTTTTATCCATCTAGATATACAGCTACATGTATTTACAATAATGGTACATGTAATGTTGGTGAATATATCTGAAAAATATATGTAAATTCTGGTGAAACATTGATTTCTTTGTTTCTCCTAGGTTGCTTTTATAATTCTTCACTTTCTCATATTAGTGGAAGATGTTGCCAATAGGAATGAAATATTGAACCTTAATATAATTGTAACAGTTCGAATTGGATGAACTCAGTGAGTAAAAAGACATGCTCTATTAAATGCTGAAATCTGTTAAATATGCAATCAAATAATGTCACTGTGACATCATTACTAATTGTTTGTTGATTGCCATCAACTATCATACAGTTATATCCACGCCATTGACAGTAACCGGCATGTCATTCACATCGAATTCAATTCTCTCTATCATCATGGAGTGGTGTGGACTCAAAATCGTGGTTTGTGTCAATGTATCCAAACAGGCTTAAGATTTTACATAAAATTAATCAGAAAGGCTTTACTATGGAATAAACAAGGATTAAAACCAATAGCTATTGTTGACATCGATGTAGTATATAATTTTATAGTGATCGATCAGTTCATATACTTTGCATCAGATGGATGACATGTTGCAAAATGTTTTTGATTCATAACAGTTCATATAGATTTCAGACAAAGTAAATAACAATGCTGTGTTTTTATTAAGTTCATGTATTGTGCATTTCATATTCTTCCTGACCACTAGACAATCACTGCAGTCATCTTCCCCTCCATTCCCAGCCAATACATTAAATGAGCGTGAATTTCTATAAATCTGCATGCCAAAATCCCCAGTCCTGATCAATACAGTCTAGGGACCCACTCTCTCTTAGCCTCCATCATAAATCCTAGTGGTAGCACACTGCGACAACATATTTACTAATGCCTATGAAATTTTCCAATCACATCTTTTCGTTCCCATAGGAGTATCAACCAACATGCTGGTAATGTCATACAATCATTTACACTTTCCATACAACATATCAAATTCCAGACATAGCCATTATTAATACAGGGTACTATTATATTTTTTAAATTGTTCAGAGAGATGGAGAAAAACATCTTTGAAATGATATCAAATGAAATACATGTACTGTAGAAGCACATATATTCGTTGGGTTAAAATTTTGTTGTTTTTTAACCATTAACAATTTTGCTAGGGTTTAATTTCGTCATATTGTAATCTCTAAAATGTACTGTGTATCAACTCTGTATTTACGAATACTTGGGCGAAAAATTTGTCATGGATTTAATTTCCTTGATAAATATTGCCAACAAAAATAACGAAATTAAATTCTCAATGAATTTTTCTGCATCTGCAGTATCTAAATTGTTTAAAGTAATTAGTATAATTATGATCTGAAAACAGGTACCGGTAGGTAAACAGTATGATGTCCAACAATCAAAAGGTTCTCAGAAGGAATGAATGACTGAAATTCCTTTTTTTTTCAAAGAAGGTCATCAAGGGAAACATGGGATGGACAAACAAGCTTGGAACAAACAAATAAAGATGAGTACTAACGGCAAAGGTCCACTTGTGATATACAGCTTCCATCAGCACACAGTCTGTAGTTCTCCACTTCACAGGTTGAAGGATTAGGATCCAGTCCCATTGGGGAGTCCCTGGTTCTGTTGGTCCGTAGCAGCTGGAGCTGGAAGGGGTTCCTCCCCTCATACTGGGGAGTACTAATCTTCATCCTATTAGACATAATAAAAATAGTTGCCTCTTACAAAGGAGTACTAGTTTTCATATTATAAGATTAGTCAAGAAAGATATTTATGTCATAAAAACTAAGATGTTGCATAACAACAGTTGTTTGGTAATTGGTTACATAATCATATTATCATCATTTCATATCTCTCTCTCTCTCTCTCTCTCTCTCTCTCTCTCTCTTTGTTTGCTATAGGTAACCGCTCTTAATAATTCAGTTAATAATTATGTAACAATGTGTTGTGATACAGAGAAGTCTAAAAGGGGTCTATAAGTCAAAATCGATTCCACTGTGCAGTGTGCATGCTTAGGTCTTAATGAATTAATTAGTATATTTGATCAGAGGGTATTTTTTGCTATGAAACAGAAAAAGATAATTCAGCACTTATCCTTTCATTGCTTTATTCATTTCATCTATTTATCATAAGTTCTAGCTTAACTTTTAGCAAGAATCAAAATTCTTGTTAAGCAGATGCTTAAATCTACCTTTGTCACGGAATCACTGCCCATCTACCTAAAATTTTAATATATTTATTTCAACTTTGAAACCATAATAACCTTAGACAGCAGGTTAAAAGTTTGGCATGCTTACTCAACTATTAATGCCTAAAATTACTTTAAAAACCCCCAAAACAGGGATTCAACTATTTGTCCATGATTTAATAAAAATGTCCAACATTTAGTAATTAACATAGCTAAAAAATGTATACACTACAAACTGTTTGATCTGGAAACCAATTCCTTATTCAGTACAACCCATCTTGTTTCTTTCTTAAGATGTAATGATAATTATAGAGAAGTGGTTCATATAGGAACTTGGCAATTCATGACAATTTTTAAATCTATTTTTGTGAAATAACATGTTGCATCATGATTGGTTTTTTTTTCACTGCATTTAAATGCACAGCTCTATAATTAAGAGCAAGATTTTATCAATAACTTATGTACAGAGTACATATAGAATTTGTTATCTGTATTCAAGAAATGGAAAACAAAACAAAACCAGGATGTTCTTATTTACAAGTAAGGTTATAGATATTTAATATATACGGTAATTTATATATTAAGTACAATTATATATATCTTTTAATGTAAAAGATATTTACTTTGTACCAAGGATGACAATATAATTACCCCTAAATTCTGGCTTTTCCTTCAGCATTTGACAATATTCTAGATCTCCCATAGCATGAAGAACACATCAGACATATGATCCACTTAATGTTAACACCTGAATATTTCACCAAAACGTTAATTCAATTTTTGCATTAAACGGTAACAGATTAGTATGATTCTTTGTGACAAACTTCACACTCCCTTAAGCAATATCTGTAAAAGATTCCCTAGTGTTTCACTTTTTCTCATCTGCTTGAAGTAGCAAAGGATGTTTAACTTGATGATCTGACGTCACACTTAATCTTTTCCTGAGAATCATTCAGTAGATCTCTTAATTATAATGCTACTATACACTCAATGTAACACAGTTTGTACTATAACACTAGTGAAACTTCATTGTAGCAATTTTTTTGAAAGGTGATTAGGTGTGGGAGTAGAGTAAAGCTTTGTCTTTTAAATTGCAATTCAAAAGCATGACACTTTTTCCCAATTTAGTGAATTCCTTTTGAACAAGGATGAACAGGCTAAGAATGTTTTGTTGCCAACCGATAAAAAAAGCCTTATACTTTTGGGAAATATGCATCCTAGTGCATATAACTGAATTAAAGATTCATTATTTAATTATTCAATAAAAATATTAGCCCAAGAGAATTTAACTTCCTTTTTTCAAAAGTATTTGTCCCACACATTGATCAAACTGTTTCTTCATCAAGCAAGTGATAGAATTTTCAGAGAGTTTTTCTACACCAAAGATGAAGAATATAAATGATTGAAGATTTTGTAAGCACTTCAACATCTTTAAGTCTTTTCAAGTATTAAATTGACTCATTTTTCTGAGAGTTATAGGTACATTATTTTCCCCCATCATTCAAAATCTTTCATAAAAATATTTATACATCCCATATGTTTCCTGTGAAGCACGAAGTGGGCACTTAAATTTCAAATAATAGACAAGGAGAGGGCTATAGGGCCAGCGATTGACATTAAACAATCATTTATAAAGCATCAATTCCAATTTTAATTGCATTTGAAAACTGTAATATTGAAATTATGGGAAATGTTGCTATTTTTGAGATGCTGACAGATACATAATCAATAATAGATATGATGTTGAGTTACAAAATTGCCAGATAATTTTAATAAAAATAAAAAATGTTCCGAATATGTGCAATCTCATAAGTTGTACTATTTGATGGGGGTCACATTTTTATAAGTGTTTAAAAAAGCTTACAAGGAACACTTATAAAATAGGTAGGGGCTCTCAACTTAATGAAAGACATCAAATGAGATGAGTGTCTCTTTCTCAATGTCTTTATCTAAAAATCAAATGAAATTTAACTCTCAAAGTTTATAATATCAAACATGCAATCATTCCAGTTCCTGATGCTGGTGTAGCTTCAACAGTGATCGTCATGCATTTCTATCCTAATTTGATTTAAATTAGGATTAGATGACTGGGACTTTCGGTTTCCTAATCAACCACTTTTTGGATGGGATAGCTGACTAATGCATACTATAAAATATTTATCAATTTGTTTCTGATTTCAATTTCAAATAGAATGTTCAGAAATGCATACATGTGAAATACCGGTAGTAAGACTTATTTCCTTATGTTATGCAATCAAGCTGCCCCCAAGAATCGTTTAATAGAAATAATGGAATTTTAAAACTTTAAAACTAATATTACAGCTAAACTACCTGAGAATGAAATTAGCATCACAGAGTCTGACTACTTTTGCACACAATCACTCTTATAAAGTAGACTGTTGTCTTGACAACTGGAGAGGTGACAGAATCCTCTATACGAATCAGCTGTGAAATTGGATGCCATGATAAAAGGACCGTGCATACATAACTGGTCGCATGTAATTTGCAGTCTGAGGATTCAAAGCTGGATATAGGACTAAAATCCAGTTCTCCGATATTTTCCTATAATTGCTCATATATTCAGACATCAATTTATCAATAGAGCTGAAGTAAAAGGCATAGAGACCATGTACTCCATTATCTTGGTTGTTGAACCAGGTCACTTCAAAATCACCAATAAGAATTAATGCTTAGAGACCTCTAGACCAGCTGATGAATAAGTCGGGGGGGGGGGGGGGGGGGGGGGGTGTTTCTTATCAATTGGGAAAGGTACCATACCAGTTCAAATGGGAATGTTATAGCATCAAAGCTGGCAAGTTGAAAATACCGGAATATGAACATTATCCATATTTTAGAAAAATGAACATTTTACCATGCATTGTATTTAAAGTTGGTCATTTTGCAACATTATTCAAGTTGTAAAACATGTCAGATTTAAGACAAAGGGATCTGTTTATGGCAATTCAATTGGGTATGATATTGTTGGGAAAATAACCATTTCTGTGCATTGGGAGGGGAACCAGCTGTTATGAGTGGGAAAACCACCAGTAACAGTTAATTATATTGATGATAGGTATAATAATTTAAACATTGTGTAGAAATTTTATTGGTTAAAGAAAGTACCAGTAAATATGGCTGACAAATTCAAGTAGAAATAACCAATATACCGGTATGTATTTTTAAGTAAATAGTTTTGAATCGATTTATGTCCTGCAAAACTGCATGTCAAGAGTTCAGTTAAGAAATGCAAATAATAAAGTAATTTATTTACCATATGTTTTGTGGTAAAATTATTGTAGGAGTGAATGACTCCTTTTCTTACACCATTCAACAATTCAGAGTTGTGCAATCAGCGTCAGCAATGTTATTTGCACTTAATGCTTGCAGCTTCATCAAATACTTTTCGCACAAAAAATTGAATTACCAGTACATACACATGTAATATCATCATATCCTTCCAAAATGAACAATAGTTGTGAAATTTCCTTGTGGTTAGGTGAGTCTGAGGCTTCATTGATATTTACCTGACATACCTGGTAAAAACCTATCATCCTCAGAAACGCTCCAGCTACACCTGTTGAACTGCATTCATACAACACGCTGCTTGCTTTATCTATTTATTCACACTGACACAAACAGACCCCACAGCAAACACCTCTTCCCCTGCATAAATAACTCTGGTCACTGTTTAGAACAAGAATGACCTATCTTCTAGTACCACTACACAGCTTGGAAAACAGACCACCTTTATATTAATCCTCTCTATCTACATCCAAAGACCAATTTATTTGCTGCATTGAATAAATGCTACTATATACAAACATAATGCAACAGCCATTATAATAATCAGAAAATCACATCCACACTCTACAGACTGAGATATATGTTCTGTTAGTACTGAAGCCCACCCATGCTGGACTCTATATCTACTATATACACTAGTAAATACTGTTGTAACTTTTTTACAACTATTTGTTAGCGTACCAATTCCTTAATAAAAACAAGCACATTGTTCGTGTGCATGCATACATAAGAGTATACAGATCACCAGTAAAGGAGAAGCTTGCTCATTTTATAACAGTCAAACTGACATCCCTGTTATCTGGTATGACCCGAGTCACAAAGTTTACATAAATTACAATCATCATGAAATTCATGATTCAGTATCCTGTATATTATTCTTCCTAGTTAGTTAAGTTCAAAATAGAAATATACTATTGAGTTTATCCAAGATTTGAAGTTAAAGGGAGCTTCAGTTTTAGGCAAGGAGTCTGGCGGTCTCAAGGCTGCCTGCAGTGGGTCCATGGCAAAGTCTTAGTGGGGGCCTAGGGGCGAAGCCCTGGAAGCTCCTGGATTCTCAAAATTTTTAGGGTAAAATTGAAGTCTTCAAATTTAGACTTTTGTGATACGCCATGTATTTCTTCTTGTGATTATATTTAAAGGTAATAAATTTATTTACAATTTGAATTCGCCACTGTTATCCAATATATACGGTAAGATTTTAAAAAAAATAGAAAAGAATACAACAGTTGCAGAACTTTTGGAAAATATTTCCTCTGGAAAACTGACACTGAAGGCTAAATTCATAATGGAAGGGAACAAGATTGAATGGTACATAAACAATCATATGGTGATAACTTGATTGATGGCATTCATAGAGAAAATATTATCCTGTATTCATAATTTTTTTTGTACAATCATGTATTATCCTATATATTATTGTAAACAATAAATTTTTTTTTATTTTTTTTTGGGGGGGGGGGGGGTAATACATGAGGCTTTTTTAAAAATAAAATTCTTATTATTTAATGGGATTGAATATCTTTTTTTCACAATGCATAGTGTACATATATTCTCTTTTGAGAAGTGGACAGGCATGGATGTAGGCTATGCCTGTCCACTTCTCAAAAAAGAATAAATGTACATAATATATACAGGTACACAATCACACTAGACTGTAAATCAAAAGTTTATCACAACTGCAACTATCAATCTAACTAATGAACTCCCAATGAAAATAATTTGAGTGGGATTGTGTTATTTACTTTCCAGGTTTTTCACAGCATGCATGTGCTATAACCAAACAAAATTCAGAAGATAATCAACCAATCATGATCATCACAGGTGTTTCAACACAATTTATCAATGCAAAACAAATTTGATATATCATATTGAAGAAATAGTTATGTAACCCCAAACACTAAATGTATCACTAAAATACACTTAAACTACAATCGTACAACTTAAATTTAGAAAAACTAGTTGAATGAAAGAAAAAAAGTGAGTAGGCTGTTCCCACCACTGACTCAAAAAAAGTGAGTAGGCTGTTCCCACCACTGACTCAAAGCTCATGCTAGATGCAAAATGAAAGACTAAATGTTACAATGTATGCATGCATTGAATACAACACTCCATCATTTCTTCCAAAAGGGGCACTTTTACTTACCGTATTAAATATAACATGCAAAACATAAGCAACATATATGATATAGGGGTAGGAATACAAACAGATTGCATCACCTTAATATGTCCATTTGGACCCTTCTGTTTCAAAGCTCAATACAATTGCATAAGGCATGTATCGACTAGCATCACCTCGTACCTAAGTCTAAATTATACTACAGAAGTTCCACAATATGTTTCCTTTTGTCAATCGTAGAGTAAGTTATCACCAGTGGAAACCTAGAATAGCTCACTGTATGGTTCGGAGCTACACGTACAGTTGTTTAACTGCGAATCAAAGCTACCCGTACAGACAAGTAAGGCAAGAGCTACGCATACAGTAAACAATATCATAGAAATACGGCAAATTACATTGTAATTTAGCTCAGATAAAGGATATACTGTGGTTTCATTAATATTCAAGGGTATCAATTTTCGTGGATAAAGTGAAAATCACAGTTTCAAGGATATGTAAATTCATGGCCAATGACCCCTTCAAAACCAAAATGTTAATAGAAATTGCATTTCAATGAACATTTAATTTCGTGGATCAACTTAAAAATGAAATCCACAAAAATTGGTATTCAACGAATATTGATGAAACCACAGGGGCTCGTCACGAAGTTTTTTCAACCTTTTATATATACCACCTCTATACGTGTATTTTATAGTATAGAGGTGGTATATATAAAAGGTTGAAAAAACTTCGTGACGAGCCCCTGTGATGAAACCACAATATGAGATGCAAATATCAAATCTCTAATATTTTGAGGTTTTGTTCCGATATATCTGATATAACATTATAGCGAGCGCAGCTCGCCGGCGCGCAGCGCCGGCGCGAAGCGAGCTCTACCGGCAAGGCGTGTGTGAATAGAAAATTCGGACTAGTTGCACATTCATTCAACGGATTTTTTTGGCGTCAGTAAATCGGACCAGTAATGCATCGTTTTAATCGTCCCAGTAGTTCCCTGTAATCATGGCAATTTTTATCACTTCACACTCTCACGAGAATCAGCAAGACAAATTTAGACAGTAAAAACAATAACGATGTAAGCGACATACAGTCAATGTTACCTCTAAAGTTCATCTCAGTACACTTTCAATCAAAAATAATCGTGTGACGTCACAAACGTTTACACATTGATCCGATATATTTTTTCGGAGTCAGTAAATTTTGACCCACAATTCATAGTACCAATGGTTTCCAACCTCACGTTCCAACATCACGTTCTCCCGAGAATCAAAGTAAAACCTTTGAAAAGCTTATAAGATGTGTAATTTTAAGAACATCATGCTTTTTAAGTAAATAAAACAGTATACTTCGCATACTTTTATTTCTCAGGGGAGTTTTAAAGAGTAAGACGACACTTAACCAACGTCAGCTTTGACGTCACAATAAGCACTGATAAGGGGAAATTACTCTAATTGAAGTTATTGTAAATCTGCTGAAATGACCAAAATCCTCTTAAAATCTTGCAAAGGCTAAGATAAAGAACAGCTGACGAATAAGGACATTTCTTCAGATACAGGAAACAGTTGTAAATTGCACTAATTTGGATGAATGCTCACAAATATTTTATTCACTAGGCCTATAATTACGGTAATTTCCTGAAACGTAACGTTATACGTAGCTGCGCCTTTTTTTAAAGGGGGTGGGTGGGTGGATGGCAGCCTCATCTAAAAAATCTTTGCAAGCAAAAAGAAAAATAAATCATGAAAATTCTAATCCTTCAGCTCTTTAGCAGTTCAATGGTTTCTTTATTTTCACTTCCATTTATTACATGCGGGGGGAGGGGGGGGGGGGGGGACAACACCATGTTCTTTTAACATGATAAGCAAATATTTTTAAGCGTAAATTAAAAATAAAATTAAACATTAATTATTTTTTTTTAAGTGGAGGGGCAAATCCATGGTAAGTCGATTTTCTATGTATAAATTGACAAAAATGAAAAAAATGTTAGCATGGGGGGAGCTCTATGATGAGTCAAGTTTTATATGTAAGTTTAAGAAAAAATGTCTACTGCAAAAAATGGGGAAATCAATCAATCAATCATAATCACAATCACTTTAAAAGAGGAGATGCAGTGCAATGAATATTTATATATTAAAATCTTTATTATTTAACAACATTGTATCTGAGATTAAACTATTGTTCTACATATAAATAAATAAATTATAACAAATCTTATAAACTATGAATAATGAAAATTTACTGAAAATAGGTATGTTTTATTTTTTGGCATTCAAATTTCACGTCGTTAATTTTATTTTATTAATTTATTATAATTCATTGTTTGATCACATGCTGTGCTCGCCCCAACGGTCGCACCGTAAAACATATATAGATATTCTAAATAAAATTTGCATGACCATTGATATCACTAAATGCAACATGTTGGAAACGTTAAAAGTTGCTTTTCATGTCAGAATATTAAAGGTCCCCGAAGAGAGCAATTAAAAGAAATCTCATGGGCATCAAAAACCCTGGTACAAATTTTCACTTCACATGAATTTACAATCACAAATTTTTTAGAGTTGTACTCTACAGAAATTGCAGATCCAGTCCTTGATAGCAACAGGAGCTGTACTTTTACCATACCAGTTACAAACAATGCTTTGTCCTTTGACTATTCATACAATGAATGAACACATCAGACATAGACATACATTTACTGAATGCATTTTTAATTAAGTGGACACTTGAATCTTGTATCTCATACATTTAATTGCCGTTAAAAACTTATCGATAATACATAAAAACAACATAGTTTCTTTATAGGTACTTTTGGCTATCATAAATTAACTTCAGCCCCTATTCCTAGTAAATCAGGAAAGGAAATACTATCACTACCATCTGTCAAAAGTTATATTTATTCACATATCCTACAATTAAATCAGCAGAAATCATGACCCCAGATTGAATGATGTCCTAAGAGTCCCATTAAGAGACCATGGAGCTTGACTCCCGCTACAGATGATATCTACAGTCAATACTCAAGTCTGACCATCATGTGGGTCTGTAATACGGTACTGAGGGCTTTACTCTCTCTTTGATGATATTTCTGTTCAATATTCATAAATATATTCATAAATAAATTACCTACTCGTGATACTAAGTATACAAAGCCTCTCTATTTTCTCTTCTCTATTTTCCTTCAGGAAATGATGAGATTCAGAAAGATATTCATCATCAAAGGCACAGTCTGAATTAGCCTTCATCAAATTACAATTGCTCAATTCCCTTCATTAGTATTTTTTCTTTTCATTCTACCAGCACCAACTAATTCAGCATGCCTATAGAGCTACATGTATGTCATGCACTAGCTTATATCTCTGTGCAAAGATTTGACTGTCGAGTGTTAAAACTTAAATGTGTTGATAGATAAGTTTCCTGTTTATCGATAAAAAGATCTTTTCTACCCAAAGGATTTCATACTAATAAACTCATAGTTGCAGGTTCAATAAATATGGACCTAGAGCTGCTTACAACTATTTCAAAATGAGACAAACTTTGACAATTGAGGGCAATGATGATTTACGTGTCAAGTGAAATTTTTTATTCTCGAATCTGTAACATTTACTCTTCCTGAAAACTTTGATCACTCTGCATGCATAAATAATTTACAAAGTACTGGTATGTTAGAGTTTCATTTATATTTTTGTGTGCTTAGAATTGTGAAAATCAAGAGTGTTTCCCGAATCTGAAACATTTACTCTTCCTGAAAACTGTTCATTTAGTGTGTTAAAATAAATTACTATGCATGTAAGATGCTCATATTCACTTAACTTTCTTCTGTGCTTATAAAAATACGAAAGTCTAGTCTGTTGTTATCATGTTAAACAAAGAAAATATCAATGATCTATCACTTGTTTGGAGCTTTTAATGTCATGTTCAACAAATTTTATGAGTGCCTTCTCAACAGCACGTAAAATCTTTGTATGGTTTACTCTCCAGGTGGAGAGTTTCAATTAAAGATGATTAAGCATTACAATGATTTTACATAAAACTGTACACAGTTCCATGAGGCCTAACAAAAAAATAGGTTTGTTTCCGCTTTCCCGACCGACCCTAACTTAAACCCAAAATTTTTTTTCGAGTTTTTTTCGTAAATTTCCGTTTACCGGTATATCCATTTTTGTTAAAGTTTCGTTTTTATCCGATTTAAAAATTTAATGTGTCCTCTAAATTTAAGTCGTAAAAACGCTTAAAGAACTTATTTAGATGTCATCAGTGATGTGTGGATGTTTGTTATTTACAAATGGCAGCACATGTCGTTCCAGTTGAGCTTGAGAAATGTAAGATTCAGGGTGAAAGTAATTATTGTAATTTCTTGCACAGAAAAAATTAAACAATGACAACAAATACTTGGTTTTTTTTATCTTACCCAGTTTAATAGATAAATGGTTTAATATGCACAATTGAACAGATGAAGAAAAGAAAAAAAAAAAAAAGCCGACCTATCGACCCTAATTTTTTTCAGCCTGAAAGCGGAAACAAACCTATTTTTTTGTTAGGCCTGATACAGACAAAAAGGATCAGGTTGTCATGCAACCATCATCTCCTAATTTTACTTTATTCATGTAACTGCATGCATGATCACAAATGATATCTTGGCACAGTGAAATTCATTATATTGCATTACACATATTTAATTATATAAATTTTTGTTTATTTAATTTCAGTCCACATCAAATTTTGTTATATTTTATCAAACTAATCTTTGTACTACATGTATCTAGGTTATATCAATTATAGTAAACATAGCTAAATACTTTTTTACCCTCTACTAGTCTAAGACTGAGTGAATGCAATTCTCACCAAGTACCATTTCACACCAGGGCATTGTTACATAATTTTTTGTACGTTTTATGTGCTGATAACAATTTTCTAAATGATCTGAGAGTTTTGTATTGATATTCTCATATCAGTATTTAGGGATAAACATATTTTCTAAATGATCTGAGAGTTTTGTATTGATATTCTCATATCAGTATTTAGGGATAAACATATTTTATTTTCTTTTTCAGTTCAGCAACCTACTTTATAGATTTATTTAAACAATAAAATGCTTTCTTTGGTGATTCATACGGGATATGAAGGTAGCGACATTGCAGGACACCCGCGTTAGCAGGTTATGTAAATTTTTCCTGCAATGATCGCTACCTTCATAACCCGCATGAATCATCAAAGAAAGCATTTTATTGTTTATATTAACATCTTTCTTTAACTAATTAATAAACTGATTGTGAAAAGTTAGTAAAATTCACTAAATTACTGTTAATGTACAAAAGTACGTTAGCTAAAAGAAACAGCCCAATCGTCTCCTGTGAGACTTTGAGTCTGGCATCGTCATGATTATTTCGTGCAGTCCAGGATATTACTAAGGTCGCTGTAGGTTCAGAGCAATCGATAAACAGGGCATGTCAATTTCAGTCATGTCACTTTCAGCCGCTGTAGATTTCGACCAATGGATAAATAGGGCGTGTAGATTTCAGTCTGGCTGTTTCTATAGAGCTATGAATTAGCTATAAGTTTCCGTAACAAATAGAGGAAATTATGCTTGGTAGATGTAAATATATACATCCAAAATTATGTAACAAGAACAATGTATGATTATTATATAATAAGTATTTGTAATGGTGAGTACCTGGTAATTTAAATGCAAGTTTTATTTTTTTAGCTTTCATCTTTAATATTTAATGACTGTCTGGTATATCATAAGTGCAGACAATTGTTACAAAACACTAGTTGATTTGACAACCCTACTTTTCAATAAGCATTTTTCAAATATACGAATGTAAATAAATACATGTATCAGCCCATCTTTTTTGTTTCTAGATTCTATAGCTGTTGCTATATCCCTGACATTTATACTAGTCCATCTGACATACTAGAGGTTCCTGTTATGACATTTTAACTAATAAAGCATAAGCAAACATGTACTACATGTTCATACATGTACGCATACTTCTGGTACTTCAATTCAACCACATACACATATTCCACATTCTCCGAATACCTATACAAACAAATATTATGCACATCATTTGATTTGTAAGTTGCATGCTGATTAGAATAAATCAATTTCTCAAATTCCCAAGAGATCCTAATGATTTAACTGTTGATTGTACAAGATGCATTGAGAACTCAGAAATATATTAAGTTAGTGTGTATACATGACTTTACAAGCTTTTATCCATAAGCATATAATAACAATCAGCCATAACTGTTTGGTTTCTTTAAATGTGTAATATGTTGGCCATTCCATTAGTATTAAAAATTAAATGTTTTAACAAGAGCTTGGATTTTGGGCGGTTCGTGACAAACTCCGATTTGATGAAGATGAGGTAAACTCATAGTTAACTGTCAAGTCATTGGCTAATAGTATGAATATATTGAACACAACATCACTAGTCAGACTTCATCCTGAGATGTATATTTCAGATGAAACAGCATCAATTTCACACAACAGAGCAGCTCTAGGGGGAAAAACTTTCCAATGTTGACAGTCTATGAATATTAATGACCTCCTCTTAGCAAATTAGAAGAAAGGAGGTCAATATCTGACAGCTTGTTTTGATGAGCAAACTAGATAGTAACATCCCACAGAAAGTCCAAGCTCTTGATGGCTCTATATATACCATTAAATAAGTTCATCATTTCTAGTCTATTATCCCGCCTGAATGTTTACTGTAAAACTTAATGTTTCTGGCAAAATAAGTAACTTATTGGATATAGTTTTCACAAAACATATGTACTAGTATATCAAACACTTTTTTTTTTATACCTAGTGTTAAATTGCTATGAAGTGATTGCCTGTAGCTATCATATTTATTGGACTCCTGTTCTACAGGTATGCACAAATAATTTTATGTGAGGAGTTACATGTATCATTTAGGACTGGAATAAGGAACTTTTGCCTCTGCAGTGTAAGGGGTAAAAATAGAAATTTATGGATATTTTCTTATCTCATTCCTATTTCATAAGACAAGTGTGAAGTTTAGGCAGAACTGGACCAAAGAGAGAGAGAGAGAAATGTACTCAAGACATATGCAATTAGACCTTGACCTTAGATCAACAGAATTGGTTCAAGGTCACAGTTTGGAATTGGTAAGATTTCAGACCAGATTGACTAAGGATAGAAAATATATTCAAAACAAAGGGTTTTTTTGATCCAGATATTAATAATATTCTTCAAATGCAATAACTTGGGGTTAGCAAGTTATTCTATATAAGCCATCGGTTCGTAAGATTGAATCTCAGGAGTTCTATATAGATCTACTGAGTGATCAATCTCATACACAGTCAGTAGGCTTATAGGAAAACTTGTTTACCATATTTTTGACAAAATAATCTCTTTTTTGGGGGGCCAAATCACGTTTGGGATATTATATCGCAATTAAATGGGCTATTATTACCCATTTGGACATTTGGTGATCCCAATCAATTCATCCAAGAAGCTCAAGCTAGTATATCATCAATTCAATATTCTATGGTTTCTATTTAGCAGCATTCTTCGACCTGACAACTTAGCAAAAGCCTTTAAAAATGGCATCTAGAGATATTTTCCTTTGATTAAATTAATATTATGCAAAGCATTATCTGTAATGAATAATTGAGAAAACTGAGATGCATAAACATTTTGGGTCTGAACATTGTCTCAACCGAAAGTCCACCTAGTTCTCTCAGATATGGGATTAGGAGAGTACATCATGGCCATGATTCTTTTGATTGTTATTTTGCTTTCTCTTGGAAGTGGGGGGGGGGGGGGGGGGGGGGGGGGGGGGAACATCATCGACATGAATATATACCTATTCGATCCATGAAAATTCAAACCTAAGAAAATTTGTTGTTAGATTTAAACTGGGATGAATTTTTACTTTGTTTTAAATGTACTGTCTCAATGTGGACTGGTAATGTTATAGTACACAGACTGACAGCAGAGACATAACACAGACATATTACAGAATATAACGTTACATCCCCGACTGACAGATTTTTTTTTGGGGGGGGGGGGGTTCTTGGTTGATCATCTTTAGATTTGAATATGATTAAGATTATGCGATATCACACAAAATACAAGTCAAATACCTTGAATATGGAAGCTTGAATTAACCGGAGTATCCTGTTATTGTTGATTGTCAATACCCTTGTTTACAAACACACGCACGGTATGGTGTAATCAACATCCACATTATATAACAGTTACCGGAATTACAAAGAAATGACACTAAAAAATATCGAATAGTTACATTTTTCCTGTTAAGTACTTCATCTTCTCTTTCTTTCGTGTCCAGTAAAAGCCTAAATTCCAGAATAAACGGATTTTATCTCATTTTCTTGATGAACACTCCTCACACTCGATATACACTTGGTCCTAGTTTCATCAAATTAAACTAAATACCAAACCGGATACGCTGTTGTCCACTGGAGTGAGATTCCGGATTTCATTTTGCATGCTACCGAAGTTGATTTAATTTCTGAATATAACATTTTATAAAACTATAATATTAATATCAAATCAAATATTGTCTAAAATGCAGGCAATGCCCGTAAAGTACATTGAATTCAATCCACATAATATGTTTCCGATAGCACTTTGTGACACACTGAAAAATTAAACGATGTTCATGTAATAGTTTCTTGTCTGTGTTGTTCTTTTATTATAATCTTATAAAACTGCTATAAGACGTATGTCTTCTACAATGGAGAAATAGAGAAATTAAATTGAATTTATAAAATATAAATATAATATATGAAATATTATATATAATATATTGAATATAATATTCGTGAACATCAATGTCAAACCGCTTTGCGCTGCTATTAAAGAAATACAGTTCGAAGGCCAACGCTCACAGAAATATTGTGTCTATGATAATATTTTTTTCCTTTAATCCAACGTATAACTGTAAATAATGTACTTGCATCTTGAAAAGATTCAAACAAAATGTGCGCTGTTGATTTCATTTTACGCTTAATATCAAAATTAATGAGTCGACTTTTTTTTTATCTCGTTGAGCGACTTTTCGTAACATTACGACTTCTTAGAGTCACAGAGTCACTACTTTTAAAACTAAAGCAAAAATAATAACGACAAATGGTTAGTTATTCTCAGACTTCTGACTTCAAAACTCATAATAAAGACTTTTTAGCTCGAAAGCCCACTGAGATCATATTCGGTAAACAAAAAAATATATATAATTCGTAAAGTTTTTGCGAATAACTTCATACATGTAGCTTCGCGAAACTACTACTCAAATAGACGGGAAACTTTCGTGAATTATTAAAACGCGCAAAACACAATATGAATATCGCACGGTATACATGTATGTCAAACAAAAATCCATGTCAAGTATATTTCTTATTTTCAAATGCTGAGATAGATGTTTTTAATTTTCCTTGCTTCTTTTTGAAATTCTATTGAGATGTGCTGGTCTTTGTAATTCTTTTTTTCAATCAGACGTAGATCATTGAATCCTTTACAATATATCATATATCGATCAGAGACTTCATCATAATAGAAACTCTAACTTCTATTTTCATAGTTTCGTTATTATTTTATTCGGATACGTGAGTTGTATGGTAATTCCAAATAAAAGTTAAAAATTTGAATTATTGTCCAAATAAAGTGAATAACAACTTGTGATTAAAAAAACAACAACTTGTGATTAAAAAAAAAATAACGTTTAGTATCGCGTTCAAGTTCCATTCAAGGATATCAGACACAACTTTTAAAGAGCGAATGCTGGGAGTATCATTAATTTTGCATTAGTGGAAATGAAGAAAATTAATATTTTATTAGATGATTTTGAAGATCTATCTTTTTTATGGAATTATCCTTCTTATCCATAGTACGTCATATTTCTGTATGAGTAACATTTATTGACAATTTTCTCATGAATTATTCAGTCCAATTCCTACATATATCATATACCTAGTAGTGTATCAGCCCTGATACAAATGTTTTAGACTAGGTGAGACAGCAACCGGAAGCTAGGGCTGTATCGCCCTCGGGGCTGATATTTCTCTGTCTCAGCCCGTCGTCAAGGGGGTGTATTGCCCTCAAATTTGAAATTGATAATTTCCACATATCTTTGCTTTAAAGTAAGACTAGTTTGTGAAATAACGATAGAATAACGAAAACATAATATAAATTATCACCTTACACGTCTGAATATTTTTATTTATTACGGAAAATTGAAAAATAATAATTCAAAAATAGCGCCAAAGAGTGATGTGTATCTAAGTAAGGGGAGGTAACCTACACCGGTTGTGTATTTAGAACAATAGCACACTTTATTTAATATCAATCAACGTTTAAATTATGGAGGATATAGAGAAGGATGGAACGAGACTTAGAAAACCAGAGATTAGACTGTAAAAATTAAGGGGTTAAAGTAATGGACGCGCTTATGAACGTTCTCAAACAACTTTCTATATAGTTGCTATAACAGTTTGGATCTTTATGAATGGAATCTGACGGGAAACTTACGAAATCCCAGTGAAAGAATTTGACTTATAACGAAGCTGCGTAGGAGGGAAGTTTCTCTCGCGATAATTTTGAATTCTAGAAGATAGTGCTTCATTTCAGACGACAGACTCCCTTCTACTGTATTTCAAATGACGATGGTTTGTCAACAAAGTCCGACAACTCTTACAGTTTTAACACATATAAAAAGAAATAAAAACGTACAAGTTTTGTAAATCCGAAAAAAATTCTATAGCTTCTTCATGATAAATTATATTCCTTATTCGGAATTTAAATTTGAATTAGGCCTAAAGTCTTTGATTTTAGATAAATGATATAAACAACAACACACTTTTGTTTTGATCTCGTCCCTGGTATCAGCCCTCGGATGGTATCGGCCCGCGCCCTTCGGGCTTGGGCCGATACCAACCGCTCGGGCTGATACCAGTGCCGAGATCAAAACAAAAGTGTGATATTCTATATGTATCTCTTACATTCAAAACGATTGTTCGACAATCATTCATATAAAATCAACAATACAGCTGTTGTTGTTTTTTTAATGATGGAATGATTTTACAAGTCGCCTATTGCGCTTGTAGATAACAGATCAACCATTCAGTCTGTAGGTCTTCTGTACGCGCATATAACTCGGCCTAGTGTTGGCCTATTTGTTCAAGAATTGTGCTAAAACTGTGAAAAATTTATTACATGTACTTATTACGTTATCAGTTATTACAAAATCTTCCCGCCAGAGTTGTGTCTAGACCGAGGCGTAGTTTGAACACACGACAGATTGGCCAATACAAACTCGTTGACCCGGTGATTCAAACAACAGAAATAGAGAAAAATCTTTTCAAAACACTTTTCTAAAAAACCATTGGTCTGAAGTACTAAAACGTGCATGGAAGCATCCTCATGTAGGTGTAGATTCAATATATGATCCCCAGAAGTAGGCTGAACAAATTAAACTGAATTTCAGATCTAGAGCTTTACACATATTAACGTACGTCATGCAAACCTCCACAAGCGTAGGTGACAAGGAGGATGGCCAAAGTAAGCAGATAAAATACACGTACACCGTTATACTATGGTAGGATGATAGTTTTCAATATAATTGAAGAACTATAAAATAATTAATCTAGTTGATCATATTTGGATGACTTGTCTTCTCTGAAATAAGTCGCCTACTCCAAGTTGTCATAATATGTTGCAATAATGTCTATAAATTTTACATTTTTACTTCATTAGAGCGGCATAATTTATATGCATTTTTTTTAGTGCAACATCATAAACCATACATGTTTTTGTTGCAAAATGATTTCGCTCTTTCAAACCTCAAAATTTAATAAACCAATTCTTGTTTTCTGATTTATTGCAAAAAACAATAAAAACAAACTGGTTGTCAGTAATCAGCTGTACACTATGATACAAGCAAATTGAAAATGTAATGGATATGTACATGTAAAAAGTAAAGCTGTACAGTATAAAAATCTTCAACAATAAATATCAATTGAACAAAACATTGCAAACTTATATACACAATTAATTGGCATTGAAATGCAACAAGATCTATGGATGAGGTTTTTTACAAATACACATGTAATTCATGATAAAATTTCTACATTTGTGTGGAGACGATCAATACTAAGGTGCTATAACATGTATAATGTCTGTCAAAGCACTACACTAATAAAGCTAGATTTTTTCCAGATATTTCACGACTTTCTTCTATGATTCTTAGTGATGAATAAACAAGTGTTTTGTCATCTTTCACTTCATATCTGTACAATGAAAATCATATCTTCCAAATAAAATGTGGCACTTGAAGAAAAAAAGAACACATTAGAGCATTGCACATTCAGACACTGTAAGTACACAAAGCCTTGTTTATTGGTGGCTGTCCCTTAAATCTCACTAGGTGGGGTATCTACAAAATTTACAAATATTTGAAGAAAACGGTAACACTGCGCAGTGCTTTCATTGCTTAGTAAGCTCTGGGCCTGTTTGTAGTTTACGTATCTCAGTCACTGGAAAGTTCCCGTCGTTCAGCACACGGTATTCGTTCCCCTGAAGTCATCCAGCTGCTGTTGGTAGTTCTTGGCCACTTGTGACACTGTGCTGGTACTCTGTCGCAGAGTTGGGACTGTAAGAGGGACAGTAATTTAGTATCCCAGTAAGATATTCAGTGACTAAAGTTATTTTTTTAAATACTAGGGTACATTGCATTACTTACCTATAAAAATTCTTCATGGATAAGACTATTATAGATTGTGTTTATAAAAAATTATTACTTTTTCAACCAAATACATTAAAGAGTTGGTTAAAAATCACTATACATGTACTCTTCTAAATTATAAAGATGTGCAGGTAAAAACAGAGACTACTGAGTCATTATGCCCTGGCAATAAAAATGCAGGACTTAATTTCAAACGTTCTACTTTCCTAATGGCCAGTCTGTTTTGCTTAAAACAATAAAATATCACAATTATTTGCTCCAAACTTTTATAATATAATGATTAGAAAATTACCATATCCCATTCCTTGTAAGAATAGACGGAAAGCTTCACACACTTTTCCTGGTTGTTCTTCCAAAGGCATCCCTCCACAATCCTGGATCTAAAGAACAGATTCATACTGTCATAAAGTTACAATTCTCTATAATTCTTTCACTGATTTTCAGCCAACAAAATATTTCTGCAAAATTAAGTACATACTTAACTATTATGACTTTTAAACATGATTCAATAACAAAATAAAACTTGCCTTCAGAAAATCTGTTTTTTCTGGGTCCAACTTTCCATTTAGTTCAACAGTTTCATCCAAATGAGGAGAGTCATCACCAACAATTAACAATGTCTGGCATCTACAACAGAAGACAGGTATACATGTATAAATATGTTACTGCATATTTTTAATCCTATCAAATGCTGAGTTGTTGAAGTAAATGAGCTGTATTTTAAACATATAATTTTCAAATACATGTACTAAACCAGTTGGTTCATAATTCATCATATAAAATGACCAAGATGCACGCACACACACACTAATAGACACATATATCCAAGACTGTAACTTACGTTAGAGTTTTGGTACCAATTCTTCTTACTGGATCCAATTCTCTTTCGATGCCCAGAGGGGTTCTCCTAGAAAAAAAAAAACGATTGGTAAATTCTAGCTATAACCTCTTTTTGTAAATGGATGTTACATACATTTGTGTACATGCATTTATTTATTTTTCCTGTGTACCATGTGACTTGTTATAAAGAGCTGAAGGAACAATAAAACAGCATGTGCAGACCCCAAAAAATTTTCACAGTGGGGTGGGAGTTATCTATTAATAATAATAAGTTTGCTGTGAAGGGGGGTCCTAGGCACATTTTTGGTAATTATACAATGTGAATTTAATAAATTTGAATTTCGCCCTCCCCTAGATCCATACATGGACAGGGCCTTTGTATATATACATGTAAGGCTCTAAAGAATTTGTTACCTGTTTTAAATCTGTTTTTAATAGGTAAAAATGACTTACGCCAGATAGGATTCAATCAAGAGTGAAAGATTCTGAGGGTTGATGCTCTTAATGTATTCTTTGTAGACAGTTGTCAAATCGTAGTTTTCCCATTGGGTTTTCTGGAATTTCAAAAATAAACTAAAATTACAAATTATCAATTTATTTTCCATCCAAATAAATTATTTTTCAATGGGGAAACATCAAATAAATGACTTAGTGGTATGCTTTTGTCTATGAAAAACTCTTTGTTCAGCTAAAGTACTTACTGATCCGAACCAGTGCCAGAGGAGGTAGTCTTCTGTGAATGTGGTCATGTTTCCTCTCCACAGATACCAAGAATTTAGCTACAAAAAAAATTAAAAATGTGACTAAAGAATGAATTCTAGAATTCTACACAATGTAAGTCAAATAAAATTTGATGAATTAAGCATTTTGATTTAGACAGGTGAAATTGCAAATTAAATTAAAATATTGTATTAAATATGTAAAAAAATATTAGTCCCCTTTTAAGTCATATTGTTAAAGCAGCCAAAACTAACACAACTCAGAAGAAACTTACAAAATATGAATAGTTTAGGACTGGTGATAGACCAGTCACATAGATTATGTGGATTATGTTGACATGTAGATTAAGGTCAGACGACACGTTCCTCAATTTTAGATAACTTTTTCCAGGAATTTGTTAATGGTTTACAACTACTTTGACAAGCTTTCTTGCAAAAAATTAGGGTACCTTACCAGGCATTTCTGCAAAATACTAGAGTATGCAATTTCCTATATATATAATCTTTTTGAAGATACACTTGAATTGCTGATATAAAAAAAATACATCTACAGCACAGCGAAATTCACTATATAATAACTATATCTCCGCGGGGCTTTGAACTCACGACTTCTAGAATCTATACACTTCTGGCAGTGAGCGGCCACGGTTCTAACCACTCGACCATCTAGACGGATAACCAAATCCAAGTAAATTTTGATCATTTTTAAAGTAATTATAAAATTAGTATTTTTCATTGGAACTCTTTATTACAAGGAGACACAAAAAAGATTCTCGAGGAACATGTCGTCTGACCTTAAGGTACAGTGGGGCCTCAGATATCCGGACGCCAGATAACCGGAAGCTTCAGTTTACGGACGATTTTATTTGGGAACAGATTTTTTATACGTTATTTTGTCTCATTTATCCAGAATTCCGCGTTCTGGATCCGGATGGTCTGTTTTTACCACAAAACACTGATTTACTACTAATCTTGCTTCATTTAACCGGACGGTAAAATTTGATGATACATTACTCAGTACAAAAGATTACCCCTGTCAATTAAGTTTCACGCTTTTTTTACGTGCTAGACCCTCATGAGTAGCTTGTATAAACACACTGACTTCCCAAATCACTTTCAAAAATTGGAAAATTGCGAAGAACAGTGTATCACACATATATCACACTTTGACACAAAGAATTTAGCTAGATTCGGTTATCATTATTGTCTGGTTAATATTTAATGACAAAATAATAAAATAAAGCAGAGTTCTTTATATCTAAAAACGTTCATAACAACAGACAACTCTAGTATGTGCTGCTATATGGTATGAAAGGCGAAAAAAACTAGTATCAACATTGGGAGCCATTGTATACAAATACATTATCATTCATGACAACAATAGACATATTTCAGATATCCAGACGCTTCACCTATCCGGACGATTGGACTTGGGAACGAAAGCGTCCGGATAACTGAGGCTCCACTGTAATTTCTTCTGTGCTTTGACAAACTCATATTATGAATAAATCAATAAATGAGCTGGCTGTTACCTTCTGGTATCCCCACTCCACCCAGCCCGCTTTGTCTGCTGATCCATTGATCAACACCAAGGAGTCCACGTGTTCAGGGTGATTGAGCTTAAGTACAGAATTCATTACACAGGTGTTAATGTACATGTATTAAGTTTTTTCAATGATAGAAAAAGGTCTGAAACAATTTGCCCAATGTAATGTGGCATTAATCCACTGTCATGTCTTAAACTCTGGAATCAAGTTTGTAAAGTATGACAAACTTACAGCATATCTGCACAGAACGTTGACTCCTGCTCCTACACCAAAACCTATGAATCTCTTGATTCTGAAATGGAAATCAGGATACAAACACTGAAAACAGCTTTATCAGATGTACAATTTTGAGAGACATCAAATTCAGAGTTTCACACAAAATTTCACTAAACTCCATACAGCGATTAAAGAGAGTTGCGCTAACAAAAACACAGGAATGACTAATGGATGAATCCATATCTAATTAAAGTAATGAAGAACTGACGGGAGTTGATTTTGTCGATGTTTATTTATTTTAAAATCAATGATATGTTATTTGGCATGACAAGTACATGTATTTTCTAATTTGAATTACGCACATTTTTATAATATGAATTTTTGGACTTTTTCGACAAGAATGTTGAGAAACCCCCATATGAATAATGTTAAATAATATTTAAAGATAAAATTAATTCAATCAAACTATGTATCAGTGATAGAAATATTTTTCGAAAATTGTATGGATCCAAGCAATATTGAACTCTAGTCTCGTTCAACCAAACGCTCGGCTGACACCGTAAATCTCCAACAAGGATTTACGGAGACAGCTGAACGTCAAGTTGAACGAGACTATATTGAACTCTGGCGTAGGAATACATTCATGTACGACTACAAAAAATATCTAAATTGTTTGTACCATTTAAAATCTGACTATTTTCAAGGTATTTATAAATAAGTTTACTTGAAAAACAATGCTTTAGCATACATTACATCGAATTCATCAATTATTTTCAAGAACTAAGTCTTGTCAGCAGCAGTGATTTGTGCTGAGGTCCAAACACTGTTTCACTTTCGGTTTGTCTGAGTAACTGCATAGGAGAGTTGATTAAAATCAACTCCCAATAATATATACATGTATCCCTTGCAACTTCTTTGCTTGTGGTATAAATATTACATAATAGAATGACAATGTTATGTAACCTGTACTATAGAAACAAATTTCATGAATTCCTTATGCATGTATGGACGGATGGTCAGATATGCTGGGATTGAAATAAAACATTCAGATATTTTAAAAAATCAAACAACTTACTTGTAGTGGTTAACAACTGAATGAATAGCCTCTCCGAGCTGATCCATGGTAGGGTAGGTGAAACTGTCAGGAAGAGAATCAATAATAATTATGCATGGTAAGTCAATTACTGTATCGCAAGACCCTCCATTAACAATGAACAATGATTTCTGAATCACTTCTCAAAAAGTAAGTTCTGCATTAATCAGTTGAAGTGTCTTTTAACTACTTATTATTATATTAACTACTTTATCTTTTACAAAAAACAACACAAAAGTATGGAATTTTATGAAAATATGGATTTGTATGCCAAGAATTAAATAAAGCACAGCAATTAACAGGCAAAATGATATCAAGCTTAAACTCAAACTGATTTAAATATTGGTGCTACAAAAGTTGTGGAATTGAAATCTTGCATACAAAACTTATTTACTCAATAAGATTTAAAAATTCTTTTGAATCAAAGCAATTTCATGAGTTCACAACACAGGAAAGTTGATACATTTCACAAACTGAGAAAAATTATATACACCACATTATCTTATGGTAAAAAAAATAAAATCTTAAAATATAGAATGTAAAATCTGAAACCAATTACACATGTATATTGTATAAAAAGTAAAAAAAAAGAAGAAAGAAATAAGTTTTGACTTATTTTGGATGCAATTCTACAAACCACTGGTCTCTCAAGTAGCTGTTTGAGTGTTCCAGATGTTAGAGAAAGAGATAAAAAGATGAATTAATTCAATACAAGAGCTAGCTGTTGTAGTGGGAGACTATCATGAGAAGGGAGAGATGGTCAACTTGTGGTATCAATACCATGGTATCTAGAACTGTCACCAAGTTGACATGATGTTAAGTTTAACTCACTAGATTACTACAGTTCATATGCATAGTAATGTACCAGGTAGTTTTATGGTGTCAAGCTATAATAGTATCGAGTTAGAAAAACTATTAGCTCAGGTAAAGATTAATATAGATATGAAGTACCGGTAAAAGATTGATAAGCAATATGCTGTATAACTTTGCATACTAAGAAAATTTCACTGAAAGATAAAAAATGAGAGTATATGTACTCTGCATTTACTGGTACATTACTTATCTTCATTTATGCATTCTGGTTTATAAAGAGAATGTACAATAGTGGACATCTGAAGTTTGGTCATTATTGAATTTTGTACTATAAATGCTAACATGCAAATTTGTTTCAGCAGACACATGCAAACAATTTAATTACTGTAGATTCCTTATTTTAAGCGAGTACTTAATTCCGTGATTCAACAGTTTTCCATCAAATCACAAGAACATAAAACCGCGAATGTCAAAATTTTATCATAATTTCATGTAGTTTACATATGTTCGAAAATTAAAAGCAAGATATTGAAATTCGCGAGATGGACTTCTCGCGATTTTACGGGGATATAAATTCCTTGCGTTTAATTAGGAATTTACAGTATCAAAAGACTGCGTTCCAGCAGGATTCATGCATGTTTCTTTGACCTCACCTGGAAAAAACTTTTAAAAATGCTCTGAGAAATTATTGAATTTTTTTTAGCTACATTATTAAGTTATTTGACTTTGATATTCCATTAAAAATCTATTTTCATTGTCTATTTATAATAAAATACGAGAAAAAAATGGCCTGCATAATGTCTTTATCATTTTCCTTTAAAAAGGCACACTTTTAATCATTTGATAAACTATGAGATTGCAATAATGATAATATTTGATTACAATGATGTACATGAATTAATAAGATGTTGAAAAGGCTCAACATTTTTCCAATCAAAATTCAGGAAAAGGATGGGAAATCTGCAGTATAATCTAAAAAAGAGAAAATTCCTACAATCCAGAGAAAAGCAGCGAGTTGACTTCCAATGTAACATTCTCTGTCAGCAAATGTCAAAATGGTAAAGTGAAAAGAAAGAAGATGAAACATTCAAAATTCGAACAAACATTTTTTGTCCACAAATTTGCAATTTTAATTTCACTTCAAGAGAATTTTGTTCGGAAGCAAGCTTTTCTCAGACAACTAGCAGAAATTCTTCATCACATTAAAACAAAGCAGTAAATCCTGAAGTTTTACAAAGCGTTTCTCTGTTTGGTAGCAGCGAATTAAGACTTGCGCAGTATGTAGTGCAAAGACAAGCAGAAAACAAGTCGTCTGACTTTCATACATGATGTCTCCTTGTTCTCTAGCTAGGGAGGCAGACAACTAAGACAGAAATGGCTTTCCAGATAAACATCAGTGTCAAAACATATTACAAAGATTTTAGCTCATTAACAATTAACCAGTTGATAGCATTATAAAGTTGCATAAAGAGAGTTTTCATATAGCTACTAGTAGTTATATTAGAGTTTATTTGGCAGACAGAAATTCAGAGAGAGAGAAAAAGATTGCTTTGCTTGGACAATTTACAACTTCTATTTTTGTTGTGATCATTAAATGATTGTTAGAATGAGAGAGATGGGTTTACAAGCAAAGAAATCTTTTTCCTCTTGTTGTCTACATATGTACTAGCCATTTCTGTGTCTGAGGGTGGCCTAGCTAAACATACCTGTTACCCAGTGAATCTGGGTTGCCTAGGGCATCCTGCCTATTGAAAATAGCAAACAATAAATATAAGCATCAGTATTTAAACCAATCTGTCATTTACATGGAGGTTACACGGCATGATTGACTGTGCAACAAAAGGCAATAATTATATTGGTGTGTTTATGTTTCATAACAAAAAGTTTTATCAAGTTAAAAATAAAGTTTTACAATTTATTCATAGATAAATTTTTCCTTTTACATAAAGTGAACATTACATAAAACTATAAACCATTTTCCATAATAAACAGCATGCTCTCTACAAATTACTCAGAACCCTACAACGTAAGCCTTCACCACTGAATAAAACCAAGACCAATTTAAGTGTTGAATATTCCATCTCCATTTACCATGCTCTGATCAAAATCAACACACACATATACCAGATATATTTGTAACTTGGTGATCAGTTGCTCAAAACAAACTGTCATTGAACAAAACATTGCAGTTTTTTAATCTTCCAAGTGTACACTGGGAAAACTTATGTACGGTCCACAAGTGCAAAATCTATCTTAAGTTTCTGCAATGCCATAAGTGCAAAATCTATCTTTCTGCAAAGGTGAAACAAGATTTTCATGGGGGATAGATCCCTGTTTCATGTCCCATAACCTCAGTAAAACTGTAGGCAAATGAAGTCCATACAGTAGAACTTATTCACCAGCTACACACGAAGTGAATATCTCTGCTTAAATAATTTAATGTATTGCAAAACAGTGTAAGTCTTTATATAATAGGAAAAAATAAATAAAACCCAGAAAGGAAGATATAAGTCTTACTCGGGTCGTAAATGGAGAGCGCCATCTTCCTGCCCAGGTGCATTGACATGGTACACACAGAAATGTCGCAAGATTGGCTGCATATCCGTAAAGTTGAAAAATCCTTGGAAGCATGTGATGTCTAAAAATTGTTGATTAAAAGCATTTCGATATCAAACTGCAAATTCAAATTTAGACCCAATATGCAAAATTCTGTATTTCATTTCATGATGAATAACAGAAAATAAAATTTGACAATTTGCATTTGTATTGTCACATAACCAATTGAATTTGGAGGAGAGATTTTTTTGGTTTGTTACAAGAAGAAGACAAATATTTCCATGCATGGACTTACTGTTCAGACCGATATCATGGAATGTCAAAATGGCAAGCTTTGACCTGTCTCCCTGAATAGCAACATGAAGGTTTCCAAATGGTGTCTCAATGTCATCCTCCTTTACAAAAAATAAAAATCAAAGAATTAGAGTCCTATCGATCAAAATTGTTCCATGTTAAACATCAAAGTAAATTAGACACTTGTTAACAGCTGTTTGAATTGTAGGTATGAACAAACCTGAATCAAAATGCTGGAGGCATTGTTAGAGAAGTTTCTTGGTTCTTTGTCCTGTACATTTATCCCCGTGAACTCTATCTCTGTTAGTTTTTCCATCCTTTTCTGCTGTAATAAAGGTAAATGTCATAAGTAATGCATAAAATACAAAAATATTCTTGATTTGTTATATCTGAAACAAAAATTCAAATGTTAAATTGTTAATTGAGCAAAAACCATCAATCTCTGATAGGATATAAAAGGCTTAGTTGAGTGACTGTGAAAAGAGGGCTTTTAATATAAAATTGATGAAAGTTAAAAAGTCAGTAATAGTAGCAATTTCTTATTTTAAATCATATGTATAAATAATCTTTTAAGGTAGGTCTAGTATTTGGAATAAAGCACATAGTTTCATATAGAGTTAAACCTATGGCTAGAAAAAGTTGACAGTGATATGTGTGTAGAATGTTTCAGTTTTTATACTGTCATATGAGATGAAAATAGAATCCAGCCCTTTTGCCAACAAATACAACAGTAGTAGCATAGAGTCATAAATCCTCCATCTAAAGGTTACACAGCTCTAACAACTTGTAATAAATAACCCTGTGGCAGACCGGACTGTATGTTTTATAAGCCATTGGTAATCCCTTTATTTATCTAACAGAGATAAACAATTCATAAGATTAAGTTCATAACCAGTTGTGTTTTCCATATTTTACTGTCTGTAAAATTTACATAC
This sequence comes from Magallana gigas, assembly GCF_963853765.1. Classification (NCBI taxonomy): domain Eukaryota; kingdom Metazoa; phylum Mollusca; class Bivalvia; order Ostreida; family Ostreidae; genus Magallana; species Magallana gigas. The sequence goes on from NC_088855.1 coordinate 9,630,873, forward strand.
TAAAAAAATTGAAATAGTTTGATACATTTTAATAAAGTCTGAATATTCAAAAAATATAATTCTGTTGTCTTTTATGTTATAATTTTTACAATTTTAAAAAAAAAAATTTAAATACAGAAATCTACAATTATTTAGTTGTTTGAGACACAATGTCTAGCCACAACCCAATAAATTTTGAATTATCATTTACATGATCCATGATTGCAAATATTTACATTTCTTCTGTACTAAAAACAGAAGGCTGCATGAATTGCACTTTATTTTTTGAAAATGCCTTTGTTTCAATTTGAGAAATGCTCTTGTGTCAGTTATACTATATGTATACTTGATGGGTTTTTTTCTTAAATGGTGACTCTTAGTCCACCCAGGTTAAAACAAGCTCTAGCTTATGAGTCAATGACTTTCATCAGCAAAGCAAAACAGGAACCAGGTATAAGCTGTATACCTTTGAAAAATATTGCTTTGTTAAGCCTTAAATTGGTACAGGGCTTTGAAAGGAATTTACTTTGGTGTAGTTTTCTTGATATAGCATAGATATATGGGTGGACTAAGAGTCTAAGACAATGCAAATTAATTTCATCATTTAAAAAACACCAAGTATACGTATAGTATATTTTTAACTGACACAAAAACGTTTCTCAAATTGAAACAAAGGAATTTTCAAAAAAAGAAGTGCAATTCATGCACCCTTCTTTTTTTTTAGTACAGAAGAAATGTAAATATTGACAAAGCTAACAGTAAGAATGTGACCTCACAGTAAAAGGTGATGTACTTGGCCTTGCTCACTGTGTTTTTTGCAAAAACTAAAAACAAACATCTGATTCAATGAACCATTTACCAAGCATATATGGATCGAGTTTGAGAAGATTAATTGCATTGTCACATAAATGAATGCTACACATGTCTCATGTGATGCCTGTTTCAGAGTAAACAAACCAAATTAGCTATCAGTGCAGGTACCGGTACTTGACCTACATGTCACATTCTTTACAACATTTAATAAACAACTTATACTAGACATCTTTGAGATGGTGACCACTTCAAAGGGCACCACTTAAATAATGGAATTAGGATTAAAGAATATCAGAAAATTTTGCTTTGACATTGACCTATGACTTAGAAAATTTCAGGGTGGCTTAGAACTTTAAGTTTATCACATGTGTCCAATCAGGTGATCACCATAGTATACCCTTTGACATATAATTTTTAATCAATGCACTGTCAATCACAGGGATCTAACTCAAGTTGTAGTGGTGAGAAGCAAGTGCAATGTCTACTGTCCTACTTAGACTCCATTTAAACTAACAGTTTTTAAAATCTCTACTGTGGTTTCCACATGGGGATGAAGTTCATCTACACATTGTTGATGCCTCTCAGCCTAACATTGTAGTGACATAGGTCATCAACAAATTACAGACTTGTAATTTTCTAGGAGATTAAAGAAAATATTAATAAGTAAGAAACATTCTTCTCTCAATTCAAAAATGTGAGGTTTTATCTGTACATGTTGTAAGGCTATAAAAGCCACAGGTAGCAATTGTTTTTGTTTACAAGTCTAACACTTGCTATTGATATTCACCTGTCAGCAAAAGGAGGTAAATGTAATTCTGTTTTGACAGTGACAGGCGTTATTTATTAAAGCTTGACTGAATAAGTTGACTGTTCATAAATCTTTGCCCCGGGCCATCTTTCATGGAAGCGTGGTCTGTAGTAATCTATACTATAGTTGCATTAATTCATAAGGCAAACTAAATTAACTAAAATCAACGTGTAAAGAAAAAAGGGCTGAAATATTTTGTGCATCAGAATGAAATCCAAATAAGTTTGTGTTAATGTATACATTATTTCCCAAAGTATATACATTAAATGCTAATGAGAAAAAGAATATAGAATATGGACAGGCTATTTACGTCATTTCAAAATAACATACTAATTCAATTCCCAGATTTGTCTCTTTTGTTGAACTAGAAGGTAAAATTTCAATCATTTTCATCAAATAAATCATCATAACTTACCTTAATCAAAATTTATGTGTCCTCAAACTTTTAAGTTTTCACCTTGTAAACTCTCTAGCAGAATGCAAAGTGCTATTTTGTAAACACATCTATGATTGGATCAAGCTAAGAGCATGGCCAATCAAAATGCTTCTTACCAAATTCATACTAAATACAAAACTTTTCGATAAACTTTGAAGTATCCGAAATAGAATTATTAGTTTTATTTTATATATACATTATTTTTATTGTGAAAACTAAAATATAAGAAAATTTGAATTCCCGAAAATTTCAATTTGCGTTTGTGGAAATCTTATAAGTCATTTATATAAATTTTTCACAATAAGATATTTCCGGAAATAGGAAGGCCACGCAATCTTTAACGTCACCAACGAAACAGCGTCAAAATGGCGTCCGAAGGTCTATGGGAGGACAGAGATGTCCGTTTTGACATCAATCCACAGCAAATGAAGATGCGACCTGGTGAAAAACTGATTGATGCCCTGAATGCCGTTGAAGATACTAAAGGAAACAATGGAGATCGCGGTCGTTTGATGGTCACAAACCTGAGAATTATATGGCATTCCTTGGCTCTGCCCAGAGTAAATTTATCCATTGGTTTCAACTGTGTCATCAACATTTCAACAAAAACAGCCCAGTCAAAGCTTCGCGGTCAAACCGAAGCGTTGTATGTTTTGACAAAATGTAATAACACACGGTTTGAGTTCATCTTTACGAATCTCATTCCTGGTTCTCCAAGACTCTTTACAACTGTCATCTCCGTCCACAGAGCATATGAAACATCCAAGCTTTATCGCGATTTGAAGCTACGAGGAGCGCTCATTCACAACAAACAGCTTCGACTTTTACCACAAGAACAAGTTTACAACAAAGTGAATGGAGTGTGGAATCTCTCCAGCGACCAAGGAAATCTGGGGACATTTTTCATTACCAATGTTCGACTGGTTTGGCATGCCAACATAAATGAATCCTTCAATGTCAGCATTCCATACTTGCAGATGAAATCTGTAAAAATTCGTGATTCAAAGTTCGGACTTGCCCTCGTGGTCGAGAGTTCTCAACAGAGTGGAGGTTATGTTCTTGGGTTTCGAATTGACCCAACAGAAAAGCTACATGATGTTGTAAAAGAAATTCAGAGTTTACACAGAGTGTATAGTGCTTGTCCGATATTTGGTGTGGAGTTTGAGTCCGAAGAAAAAATTGAAGGAGCAGATGATATGGGGGTAGATTATCAGCAGGATGATGTTGAAATTGAGGCTGATAATTCCTCAGACGCCTATGCTGCATACTTTGCAGATGGAAACAAGGATAAAGACAGAGATCCAGTTTACTGTGAAGAGCTGGGACTTGCAATAGAAAAATTAAGAGATGGAATCACCTTGCAAGCTCTTTGGGATGTGCTTGCTTAAGTATACATGCTGGTTTATATAAGAGACCTTTCATCACTGTACATGTCTGTTTTAGTGTATTATTTAATAGATGTCCAATAAAATTATCAAAAAATTATATTGAACTCACAGTATAAACTAGCAACATTTGCAGTCATTGGTTAATATGCCCTTTCTTCTAAATACGTACAAAAATTACCACCTGGTAAGTTTTAATTTATTCATAAACCTGTATACTAGTGTGGAATCATTAAAATTTGTGGGGGCCAATTTTCGTGGATTGCTTAAATTTTACAGGTTCGTGGGGATGTAATTTCGTGTATTCTCGTATACCTACAAAAGGAAATATTACTTTATTGCTTAAATTTATTAATTCATGGAGGATGTTAATTCGCGGATAAGAGGTACCACAAATTCAACGAAAATTGAGCCACCACGAAATCTAATGATTCCACAGTATGCTCATTATGCTTAATATGGTACTTTAAAGCATAAAAGTTTCCACTTAAAATTACTGCTTACTTGTAAAATATTCATTAAGTCAATGAATGTAATATTAATGTAGTAGAACCTCAAAAAGATCCAGTGCTAGTGAAAATGTCATTCAGATAACACCTCTTTATTAAAAAGTCTCCTGGGATCTTTAAAGTACCAGCAAAATTGAAATCTACAGACAATATATGTATTTCCTGTTGTTTTGCCAACCCTTTACTACCATTATGCGAGTTCCGCATAGCAGGTGTTTGCATGTGCTCACCAGAATTCCCTATTCTCTAACACAAATTTTGGTACATGCTTCAACAAAGTTGATGTTACTTTGAGATATTTTTGACAGTTTCTAGTTTCATCAGATAGACATGATGTTCAAATAGTCAACTGAATATAATACAAAATGTTACTTGTATGGATGAAAGATAAAGGGGAATAACTCCTCTCAAAATGGAAATAAAATTGCTTAACGATAGTGGATAAATGTGTTTCCTGTACTTATTAATAATTACATTTTATTCTAGAAGAAATATTTTTGCTCATCATAATTAAGCACTTGTTTTAATAGAATTAAGTGTACATGTTTGTATTTACTGAGTGATTATAAAAACTCGATCCTTCCTGAAAACTATAAACCTACACCAAGGGTCATCTATTTCCCAATTTTGTTGAGTTTTTCATGCTCATCAAAAATATGCACTCAGTTCGCCTGCTAAATGTCAGCAAGTTGAGGAGATTTTGAAATAGTTTATGAATGCTCACAATATCAGAAATAGAATTTCACCTTACACCAGATCCTTGATTCACTCAAATTTCAGGCAAGACCAAAATAACATTATTGTTTGATTGGAAATGCCTCCAGCCTCATTGAAATACCCCCGCTATTAAAAATTTATTAGCAAAAAATAGAGAACTTTCTTATTATATTGTGATTTTTATTTTTCACCAATTTTCAATAAGTTAAACGTCAAGTTTGAAAAAAATTCCCTCCTTCCCTGCTGGGTCTAGAAACCTCCAGACGGCAATTCCAAACAAACATTTCTTTTAATATGGCCTAAATAAAAGAAATAGTGCATTCAGATATCGTGAGTTAAAACACTGCTGTGATGCCATTTCTTTGTTCCAGCAGTCTAAAATTTTACCTGTGACAGTTCAATTGTAGTGAGCTTCTTAACTTTAACATTGGACTGTCTCATGTAAATCAACAATGAAATTCAATGGCAGCATTTTAGGTACCATATATGCCTCAAACACTTCTGTATGAAAAATTATCAGACAGTTCTCCGCCCTAACAGGCCTTGTCTGTCTGATAATTTTTTCTACAGAACTGTTTTCAGCATATATCCATTACATATATCTGTAACTATGATATTAGTCATATCACAAAAATGACAACCAGCACAATGTATTATGTTGTACATGTTCTACATTTTAATTGTAAAATTACCGGTATTAGCTCTGACCTCACAAATTAAAACAGAAAATTCTTAATAATATCTTTCTTCATGGTAATCAAATGAAAAAAGGTATGGTACACTTCAACATGTCTTGATGGTTTAAATATTTCAGTCACTAAATTTGAGAATAGCACATGTAATGCAGTCAATATTTTGTCTATGATCATCCCACCATGGTCCTCTTCCTGCCCCTCATTCTCACCTCCTCAAGTTTTGCTATGACATCTTTAGACCCTGTATCATTGCTCTTGCAGTAAGCCTCCAGTATAACATTGAATAACTTCTCTGTGTTTGGATGAGTGCTTATAAGTGCACGCTCTAAAACATACAAGTCAACTCCTTTGTCTTCCGACAGATTTTCAAAGAAACTTAAACCAAAATCAATAAGACAAAGTCTATTATTTGAGGGATCTCCTTGAAGAAGCATGTTTGAAGTTGTCAGGTCTCCATGTACAATGTTCTGCTTGTGCATAATACCCAGCGTGTGTCCGATGGTATTTGCAAGGGGAGTGAGAGTTTCTATGGCTTCTACTGCTGTCTTACTGCTCTGAACACTCTGAATGTAGTCCCTTACAGTTACGGAATCTAGCATTTCTTCCATGTAGATACAGGAGGAATCCATGTTCACAAAATACACAGTTGGAGTGAGGATACCTGTGAAAGATAAAAAAATATATCTCTAGCTGGAACATCTGATGGAAAGAAATAATAGAATCATTTTAACAAGAGCTTGAACATTATGTAGATTAGTCAGATGGCAATGTGACATAGTCCTATCTAATCCATTGCTTGCAACTAAGCCATGGCTCTTAGAAATAAATAAGATTTGCATGGGTTTGGAGCTAAGATCATGCAATTGGTGCATATTATGCTTGACACCAGCATCATTTTTAACTTGTTTTGATGCAAGTACCGTAATAGATAGTTATGTCCCACTTAAAGCCCACGGTCTTGTTAAAATGATTCTAAATCACAACAAGAGAGACAGAGAGAAAGAGAGAGACAGAGTGTGTGTGAACTTGTTGAATATACCCTTGTACATGCATATGTACCTTTTTACCAACTTGCAAAATGAGCGGTCAGTGGGTTTTATAATTTTATTATAACAAACAAGTCTATAGCAAGTACTTAAATTCATCAAACCCTGAAACCTAAATTTAACATTAACAGGGACCTAGTTTAGACAGACAAGACGGGGATGCAGGAGAAAAGTAGCTAGCAAAATCAGCTGTCTCCCTAATCAAATAAGGAGTTACTTTATATAGGGGACAGAACAATAGAAAACTGTCATTAAAGTTATTGGTTATTGTATAAATTGGGCGTTACCAGGGTAATAGAAGTAAATCACATCCAGATTGGAATACTAATAATAATAAATATAAATAAAATCTCGATCTACCACACATGGAAACCTTTAAAAAAATAATTCTATTTTATTTCAGTTATAAAGTTTGAAGCATGTCAAGACTATAAAAAATGACTCCCTTCAGAAGAGTCAGAAAATTTTCTGACTGTCGTCTTATCCGAAGATTCAGTAGAGATAACAATGAATGAATTTTAAATAAAATGAATTATATAAAAGAGTAAAGAAAGAAACTTAGAATATTGCACAGTTTTTAACCATAAATGCATGGAATAAAGATCACAGAAAGAAAGATAATCAGATATACCCCGTCTGTTTATAAATTCATAAATAGAGTATATCTCTTTTTCCCCATACATTTAACGGTTTATTGATAGAAATTCAGAGGCCTTTGGTAAAGATATACTACATTTACTATAGCAAACAACTATAAGTGTCATACCACTCATCCTACATCTCAACATTGCTCTTATTTCAGACTTCACCCTTTGAGCTGTCAGTGATTTGTCAAGAATTGGGTGTCTGTATGATTTGCTAAATCGTTCTTTGACGATGCATGGCTTTCCATAAAAGTCCGTTTTATGAATCTTTGCTTCAGCACCTTGTTTCCACAATTCCATGTTGTCTCGCTCGCTCCTCGCATGAAATATTATGCTCACACTCTTTTTTCATTTTATTCAAATTCGATATTTTTGCCTTTAGTAAAACACAGATATGATAAAGATTAAATATTCTACCTTTTGAATCTCCAGAAACAAAAGAGCTAGGGATAAGTCATTAATTTAAAACCCTATAAAATATCATAGGCATCTCTATTTTATATATAAAATCCCAAAAATTGAAGCGTAATCTAGTTGAATTATTTTTCAAACATTGACCAATTAAAATGTTTTTTATTAATCGTTATGAATATAGATAATATTTTCTTTCAATGTTTAAATTTATATTAATAACTTCTCCTGGAGCACCTTGCAGACAGCTGCTTTTAGAATGGCACAATCCAAGGCAGAGAAAAAATTTACATTGTATTATTTTCCCACTTCATATTCTTCTCAAAAGGTAACCAATTTATTTATCGGGTAAATGATTTTAACTTGTCGATGATACTATCCACTGATTAATTCATTTCAATGGACTTATAACGTTATGTGTTTGATCTTCACTATCTTGTCATGCACGTGAAGGTCAAAATGACAGAACTTCACTGTATTTACAGACTAGAAAAGTAAACAAAGTGTAATTAGAGAAAAAAGTGAAAATTGATGTGCCAACATTCAGCCGAGATTACTTTTATTTAGTTTTCTTTTGAGTCTTTACTGTATTACCGCGGTACTACATATTGTTTGAAACATCTTTTATAACCAGGGAATGAATGAAAGGCAAATAACATCCAAGAAAACATAGTTTTACCATAGTTATTTATATAACTTTTTCTAAGAGAGAGAGAGAGAGGAGAGAATGAGAGAGAGAGAGAGAGAGTTTTAAGAGTTAAGTTTTATGACATAATTTTACATTTCTGGAATTATATTTTTAACAAATACAGGTACTGCTTGCTTTATTTGAGAAAGAGCTAACGTTCACCCCACGCCTTGTAAGTTTGTTTTCTGGACAACACAATCAACCATGGTATGTCAAACTAAATCCAGAGGGGGCACATGTTCCTGTTCTCAAAGATGAGGCAGCAGACATGATCATCAATGAGCCTGAAAACATTATGGAATATGTGGACAAATCCTCAGAAAATGGTAAAGAGTGGTTTATCTATTTAAGTTTTGTTGACAAAATGTGTTTCTAGTGATACTGGTATTATACATGTTAATTTATGCCCTCCAGCTACAGTGTATGCTTTACAAACTCATTTATTTTCTTAAGCAAAGTACAGTTGTCTTTTCAGTATCTCAAAATGATTCGTTTATAATTAAAGTAATTCACCATCAGAAACTCAGGGCTGGTCTTTCATATACACAAATACTGGTCATTGACCAATTTGTTAAACTTTCCTTAGTCCTAATTATGACCGTGCATGTATTTACTGTTTATAGTCAAGAGTGAAAATGATTATTCATAGACCTTAAAAAAATGTTCTTTAAAAACATGCTTCTGTTTATGAGGTTGCATTTGTGTTTTCATTTACATGAAAGTGTTAACTTCAGAAGGAGCTAAAATGAAAAAGAATGGGAATTATGAAATAGTGAAAAGTTCAGACCTTGGGTTTCTGACAATGGAAGTAACATACAGTGTTAATCAAACAGGAGGTTTACATAAACAAAATTTCATATTTATCTATTATAATAATAGTATAATAATTATTATCATGATTATGAGCTTTTTTGTGATTAGTTATTAGAGTATAACTCTTTTATGTTAAATCTTTTAATTCAGCATGAAGTTTGTAAACAGATGTGGCATAAATTACACCTGGAGTAATAAATTAATTTTTTCTACAAGTTTAATATGTAGAAAAATCTAGCTCTGGACGCTTATCACGCCACAGTTTGAAACTGCAGGCTTTATAACATGTTGCATGTTTCTCATGTTCTCAGGTGAGACATTATTTCCTGATGAATCTTCAGAACTTGGAAAACAGGTTAGACAGCTTTGTAAGCGGTTGGATATGGTGGAAATGGACATTATAACCTATGGTATTATTTATCATCCACATCTGTCCGAGGCAGGGTGTCAGATTTCAGGGGCGGAGCAAAGGAGTATGAGGGGTCAGTATACTTCTTATCAATTAAAATCATGTTTGTTTTTTACTTAGAATTTATAAACATAATTGTTTGATATTATATAGTTAATTACAGTAAATCTAGTTAAAACTGGTGTACTGCCATATGAAGCTCTGGATGCTCAAAAGAATAGGCAGAATGGTAAAACCAGTGCATGTCTGCCCAATGCTAGATTATTAAGATGAGGAATGTAGCAATACAGTGTCTAGGTTGTGTCACATTTTTAGTTTTCATTTACTTGAAAAGTCTTTTGTGTGGATATAGCAATAATTAAATTTATTTTTTTTTCCAGAGAATTTTGCAAATCGACTGAGTTACTTAACAGAGCTAGCAGCAGCTCATCCTGCACTAAGGGACAGCTACCTCACAAAAAGCCAAATTGCAGCTCAAAAATTTGACACCATAACAGATGAAGCCAAAGTTAAAGGTCACCTAGAGGCTCTTAAGCGTCTTATGAAAGATATCGAACAACAGCTGAAAGATCTGAAAGAGAGTAGGTCTTATTTGCTATGCATGAAATAAAAATATGAATTGCACAAAATATGAACTGGCCTGTGTAATTAAACAATTAAATTAGGTGACACTCTGAGCCAAAAAAATTAAAAGCTTTGCAATCATTTTATTTTTCCCTAGCTGTATCAAGTCAACTTTTAAAGATGATTTTGGTTCTTGATATGAATTATTAATTTAAAAGCATCAAAACTTAAAATAGAAGTAAAAACTAATAAACATGTAGGAATTTCCAAGGTATTTACAATGTGTAAAAAAAACACAACTAATGTATTATGATTGCTTTTTGTCTGCAGAGAATGGAGATGTGGCAGATGTACTATGGTTGTTTGGACCAATGTTTACGGCTGCCGATATCCACCTAACGGTTTTGTTAAACCGCTTGACTTTGCTAGGCATGGACAAATATTATTTCCCACCAGACCAGTGCCCTCACATTGACAGTTATTTCTCACAGGTGAAGAAGCGTCCCACTTATATACGACTGGAGAAAGAAATCTCAACTTTGAGACTCACTTTACTTTGGGAAAACCTCAAAGCCTGGTCGCCTTTCTTAGCAGGGGCTGCTGGGATAGGCGTAGTTGCGGGAGGAGCCTATCTAGTTTATCAAAAAAATAAATGAGGTAGACTTTAGGGACTTTCGAATGAACATTGTTGTAATATGGTATTGTAGAGAAAAAAAGAGTGTAGCACAAGTCCATAGAAGGGTTTAAATGTATGACTTGCTTTTACTGTGGATTTTTTCCTTAATATTCACCAGATCTTTCAGTTTAAAAATTTTGCATTTAAATCTTAATTGACATGTTGGTCCATTTTTTGATGAATTTTTAATGTCTATCAGTGCAATTTTAATATTATTTTATAGTTTTGGTGCTTCCATTGAACCTTTTTCTGTCATGTTCATTTTTTGGAAGTGTTTATGTTGAAATCAGTTGTGGTGTTCAAAATGTAGAGTAATGTTTGAGACATGTTTTACCATTTTATATATTTTAACTGAAACCAGTTCATTTTAGAACTGACTTTTTGAAAGGTCGATATACGTATGTTGTGAATAATTTATAAAGATAATGGATAATCATGGTGTTTTTTAAGGGTGGAGTAAGGGGATAGTGTTATGTACTGTTGGAACAAACATTAACCATTTAATTGTTAACAAGATTATTATTGGCATTATTTCCAGTATTTTTCAAGGTATGTCAAAGTACATACTACATAGCTGATGGAATAATCAGCTAATGGGTCTGGTCAAATCCCACATATTACAGATATCCTAGTCATAATTAAAAGTGTCTCTCTTCAGTCTATTCAATCGGAGATTTTAGACTTCTTGATTCTCTTGGCACTCACTTATTGCAACAAATAGTATTAGTAGTATATAATTATGAACAAGGTGAACTACTAGTATACATAAACAGTTTTAAGGCTGAAATGTAGCCTCAATTTTGATTTTATAGATTTATTTTTGTCTTTCTTGCTCTGTCACCACCCCCTCCCACCCTCCCACTTTCAAAATTCCCTCTTTTCAAAATTGTTTGCTTTTAAAGAAATTTGATTTTCATCGTTGATGGAGTGTTAATGTTAAAATGGCTATTGCGTAATATCGGATATTATTTAAATTAATTATAGAAAATACAGGTATTCATTTTGGATACCATCATCTTCTCAAGTCAAGAGTTTAAGTTCTGATCAAACCCTTGTGAGGAGAGAAGCTGATCAGAAACTTGTAACTTGGGAAAATGGATTACCATATAGATGGAGATTTCTCTGTAATATTGCAGTACTGCACTAGGGCTTTTAATTTATGCCTTAAAATCTTTCTACAGTAATCCAGGTATGGGATAGTAAATATTGTTCTTAATTCTAATGCAACCAAAAAGGTAAAATGATGCACTTGAGCCATTCAAAGTAACTGTAGGCATTAGATTTGCAGGAAAATTGTATGGTCTATTTACAGGTTGTGTTTACATTCTGAGCATACCTATAGTATTGATATTTTACACACAAATACTATTTACTGTTACTTACATTGTACATTTATATAGTATTGTATTTATAACTGATCTTTTCAAACAGTTTTAGCATGCAATGAGATTCTGTTCCATTTTCAAACTGCTGATTTACGAAAGTTTTAGAGACTGACAATGACTGTAGGAGAGTACTGTGTATTATTCCTCACCTTTTTTTTTGTCGTTGCTTTTTTGTTTCAGTTTTTGTGATGTATTGTGATAGTTATTGTTATAACAGAATAAACTTACAAGTTCAAGGATGGTGTTGGTCAGATCCATTCAAACTAAATGTACATGAAACTGGTACCTCGTATAAGTTTATCCACTCTGGTTAAAGTCAACTTGTAGATAATCTAATATTATTATACAATACGTATGATACAATATTATATAATATACAATATTGTATCATACGATACAATATTATATATTTTGCAATATCATATGTAACAGTATCATGTGATGATATAATTAAATAAATAATACAATATCATATTATACAATATTATATCATAATATACAATACTATACATAACAATATCATGATACAATATCATATCATAAAACATCAAAAAAATTGATACAATATCATATCATATATTACTTTTTACAATATAACATATGATATTATATTATATTATTTTCATGCATTGTAACGAAGAATATCATTGGTTCTTTTGACATCACGTATCAAAGTATAAAAATGCAGATTGACCTGTACTTTCTAAAAATAAGCTTTAAAAACTCAGATTGACCTGTTCTTTCTAAAAATAAGCTTTAAAAACTCAGATTGACCTGTACTTTCTAAATATAGAAATAATTTTGTTTTAATCTTGCCAATTCTTCTTTGGAAAATAATATAACGAATGTAACCCTTTCACTCGGTCAATCCATAGATATATCGACTTCACAGAAAAGCATATGCTTTTCTGTGAAGTCGATATATCTGTGGATCGACCTCATGAAAGGGCTATATTTGTATAGTATCATATTTAACAATAGTGTATCATATAAAATTATTATACAATACTTTATCATAGGAATCATGTTATATCATTTAAGAACAAACACATCTATCTATCAAGCAGGTTTGAGTGAGGTAGATTTTTTTAGCATCATTGATAATGGAGACCAGGCTCTGCATCTAAAGCTACCTCTGCATTTCATTTATAATATAGTTAAATCAACTATGCAAGCTATTATCTATAAATCATGTGACCTGTTCCAAAAAACTAAACCTCATCCAGCATCTGAAACCTATGGCTCAGATTCAGCATTCATGCCTGTCAGGTGCATCAGTATCATAAGACACACCATCCATGCAAGTTTGGTGAATCTAGGATAAGTAATAACTAAGATATATTTTTTAGCATCCTTGATAATGGAGATCAAGCTCTGCATCTGAATCTACCTCTGCGATTCATTCATATTATACATGTAGTTTAATCAACTAGGCAGGTTTGAAATAGTACTATTATCTATTAAACATGTGACCAGTTCCAAAAAACTTTACCTTATCCAGCATCTGAAACCTATGTCTCAGATTCAGCATTCAAGCCTGTCAGGTGCATCAGTATCATAAGACACACCATCCATGCAAGTTTGGTGAAGTTAGGACCAGTAGTTACTTAGATATCATCATCAAATGGGCACCTGCACAAAAACTTTAACCAGCTCTAAAAACCTTAACCTCCTCCAGCATCTAAAACCCATAGCTCAGATTCAGCATTCAAGCCTGTCTGATGCATCAGTATCATAAGACACACCATCCATGCAAGTTTGGTGAAGTTAGGACCAGTAGTTACTTAGATATAATCATCAGAGGGCACCTGCAACAAAAACTTTAACCAGCTCTAAAAACCTTAACCTCCTCCAGCATCCGAAACCCATAGCTCAGATTCAGCATTCAAGCCTGTCTGGTGCATCGGTATCATTATAAACACACCATCCATGCAACTTTGGTGAAGTTTTGACCAGCAGTTACTTGGATATTGCTCTCAAAGGGCACCTGCAACAAAAACTTTAACCAGCTCCAAAAACCGCAACCTCCCCCAGCATCTGAAATTTAGGACCCAGATTCAGCATCCAAGTCTTTTAAGTCCATAAGTAGGTCTAGACGCATCATCCATGCAAGTTTGGTGAGGATAGGACAAGTAATAACTTAGATACAGGACCTGCAACAAAAACTTTAACCAGGTCCGGATGCCGATGCCGGGGGTGTAGCATTTTTTTTAAAAATATTTTTTTAAAGGACTTATAAGGGTATCTATTGGCATGGCACTGGTGGAATAACAAGGCTGACCATATATCCCAATTTGGATTGTGTCTTTTCCAAAATGTATGGAGGGCCCATAAAAGTAGGTCTTTAAGACTTGAATATAAAAGAAAGTAAAATTATAGATCTTTCTTTGAATACATTTAATAGTTATCTGTTGACAAAGTCATAAATACATGTACCAAATAAAAATTGATCATACACTATTTTTTTATTGTAAACATCCTAACATTACAATAGATGAATACAACCAGCATCACTAATACAAAATGTTATAAATCATACAAGATTTCTCCACATCATGATACAAAATGAAATAATTCATGATTGATTTTAACACAGATATAATGAGAGTTTCATTTTTCTGTGAACACTAATGCCACATAATTTCTTCAGAGTTCCTGATGGCACGAGGTGGTTTTTTATTCTGTATGACATATTAGATGATCTCTGTATGTTGGAATCTTCTCACTATGTAGGTAAATGCTATGAATTGGTATGCAAGGATGAGTAGATTATTATCCATGTTACCTGAAAAAAAAAAAATGTCCATAGTAAGTTATTGGACTGAAGTTAGAATCAACCAGTTTACTTTCGGTGACATAGCTGAAAAATGACTATAACTGAATTACCGGTAGATAAAAAGCGAACTTGAATCAACTTTTAAGCAGAAAAACTTTGCCACACTTTGCCACACTTCGCCAATGAGCACATACAGGTACATGTCTAAAACTTAGTTTGGGAGACTCAATTAATTTACATCATTTTGTAAAATAAGATGCAGAAGGACAATATTCAATAGGACTATTTTCCAAGAGTTAATTAAAAATATGAAAATCACAGCTCAATTAAAACTAGATGGTAACCACTTCAAAGGACAATTCAATAAGTGAGCCGATGTACATAAGTTTGAAAAACATGTTTTAGAACTTTGCTTTCATCTTAACCTCTAAACAAAAAATTAACATGTAGTTTGAGATAAAGAGAGAGAAAATATTTTCAGACAAAGATTTTTTAAACACATCTAACTTGACCTTGACTGTTGACCTAGAAACTTTATGGGCACTGGGCTAAAGAGAATATATGATCTGGACACTGATATACAGTAAAACACGGTTAATACAGCGAACACGCTTATAATGAATTGACGCTTACAGCGAATTGATTTTCATTCCCCGTGACTATATCACATGTTGTAAACTTGACGGATATAACGAATTACGAATTACGCTTAAAACAACCCAAATTTGCCCGTCCCTGGCGCTTCATTACAACCGTGTTTTACTGTATGTATTACATATTATAGGTCTGCTATGACCTAAAAACTTGGTTCAAAGTCAGTACACAAAATTTGTACAAAGGAACTCTGTGTGTAGTAAGGCCAGATTGGGTCAAGGGGAGAAACAAATGCTTCAAACAAGTGATGCTGGATGACAGAAAAACAGACAGACTGATCACTAACAGTAGGTGTCTGTAGAATGGAGCTCAGTACACAAAATACATGTAGCTTCTCACTAAAAATCATTAGCCATAATCTACATGAGCCCTGGCATTGTAATATGTGTACTTGGTACAAAAGACCTTGGCAATGGGTCACTATCATGTAAAATGTACCAGGGCAGGAATAGAATCTGGTTAACTTTCTAAATGTAACATTGAACTTTACCAAATGACCAAAAGAGTTAGAATCATGACACACCTCCGGTTCAATTCACGTACAATGTATTCATTATAGGCAATCTTTTTGTGAATTAAGGTGGAAACGTTTAATGTTTCTCCATTAGAAAGTTATGAACTGGGCAAGAACATTACACTTTTTGTCAGTGATATTAAATTTGTTAAATGACCTTGGTGGTCAAACAAGTTTCAAAAATTTTTCATTAGCATAGTTTATGTGATCATCTGATACATGCATTCCTTTTCAAAAACATGTAAATTATTTAAATAGAAAACAAAAGGTACCAGAAATGCAGCAAATGATGTCATAAGTCCCTCTTTTAAGATTTCTGATGCTCCTCCATATTCTTCATCATCAATTTTTTGAAATGAGTTGTAATACAGATATACAATGCCAAGGTTGAGTGCAAAAAACCTGTAAAATGCAAAAAGTGAAATTGATGGGATAATTTATCAGGTGTAAATGATTGTCTTCTTTTTCAAAATCAAAGAGATTTTCATCTTTAACAGTTTGTAAAATTGTATTAAGATAGAAACTACCGATAATCAAGTTTTTTATAACTCACTATGTAAAATGCCTTCTTAACTATCAAAAGACATGAAATACAAAAATTCCATAACAACACTGTCATATCATGTTATTTGAGAGATTAACCAAATTTTATAGAGATCTTTGATCACTTACAGAAGCAATCCAAAAAATCCCTTCAGTGGCAACAACCCCCATATTAATCCTTGAACAAGACCAAAAACCTGCCGCATCCAATAAATGACATCTAAAAACTCATCCTGAAAGTAGAACAAATCTTAATCAAGGTACAACATTGTCTATTACTTCATAAACTAATAAGAAAATAAAACATACCGGTATGTGGCGTGCGATCATTTCCTGCCAGTGCATTGTTATGTCATTTTTCGTATACATATGTGTTGATAAAATGAGGTAACAATGCACTGGCGAGAAATTATACTTGGCGCGAACTAGTAACGTGGCAGGAAATTTTTAAATGATGGATGTAATGGTTGACTGTGTCATTATTTTGGCTCATTTGAATTTTTTGAAGCGATAGAATACAAGATAAATCAATTTTGTACACAGATCAGCACACTTGAGGTCAGGAACTGCAATATTCTTGAAATATTCGGCCCCAAATTGGCGAGGGGGTTAAAAAGTTGTTGCATACCTGGTGTATTTATATATAGATTGGGTATAGTTCCCCTACATTTAACGGCTTATTGACAGAAATTCAGAGGACTGGAGGAATATCGACAGTCAGACAACTCGGTTGCTAGAAACCCTTACTTCGGGGTGAAAGGGGGGGGGGGGGCGGGTTTGAACCCAATTTGGTTCATGATTATTTTCCCCATCAAATAACACATCAATGGAAAACAAACAGAATTTTGCAATTGTCCTTTAAAAATATATATATGTATAAAGGAATAACTCATTAAAGAAATTATATTAAATATGTAAATCTAACTTCTTTTATTTTAAACAGTAACAAAAAAGTATGTCTTGTATTTATTGCTATAAACTTAAGCTTATAAAGTGTAACGTACTTTATCTTCCCACGTGGATCCAGATGCAAAGGCTTTCGATAGTGTTGAGATTGTAAGGAATCCATTGACCGGTTTCTCGTCGGTTCGCTTCCTCGGTGTTAACGAAGCCATCAAATAAACTTTACTTTAAAATCTTACTGAAATATGTAATGGTATGAGGACTGGAGACTTCAAAATTTGACAAATAATCAGAATTTTTCCGAGGACTTCACATTATAGTTTAACATTTTTGACACGCCGATCTCGACGATAATAAAAGAAAGTCGTCCTTCGAATCAATTTTAGCTCACCTACGATATCAACAATGGTACCGATATTTTTTAAAATATATGAACCGGAACAAAACTAATCATTTTTGCCAATACACAGGAATTTCTCAGACAGGTATATGGATACTTAGCTGCCGGTCTGTAGCTTCTGCTCTGAAAAAAATTCGGATGGACGACCTGGGAGCTATAACGTTACAGTGCCGCCCATTGAAAAAAAAATGTATATCTATAACGTACAAAAAATTGCGCAAGTTTTGGACTGATCAACCTTATTTATACGCAAATTCTGTGAAAAAGAATTAGTACCATTAAATTCTTCAGGCAAAGCGGTTCTTCGGAAAACATGTTGTCAGAGTTGAATCTTGGCAAACGCGGTGAATTGTTATACTGAAAAAAGAGCAGACCTTTGAAAAAATCATTTCTAATATTGACAGTCTCCGGCTGAATATTGGTGACTTTCAGGCTCATCATAGTAGTGAATCAGAATTATTTGACAGCTTGTTTTGATGTTCAAACCAGATGATTTAACCTCTTGTCAATGCGACACGAATGCTTAGTTGGGAATGATCGATTTTGTATTTATATCGTAGTAGGAAAGGAGGAATGAGTCAATAAATACAATTTAAAATAATGGCTGGACCAGGAATTTAACCCGGGATCCCTGCAACTCTAGTCAGGAGCTCTACCACTGAGCTAACCAGGCAGATATCCACGGTCCATATAGCCCAAACTACCACATTCCTCCCTCCTTAAATAGTCTTCGACCCCGAGGACACAACACAAGTTCGACCTTGTCAAGACTTATTCTTGTTATGTCACAGCTTTATTGTTCCCATACACACCACCGGTAGTTACATGTACCATAGGCGTCGGAACTGGGGGGGGGGGGCTTAGCATAATAGAGGGTTCAGCCCCCCCCCCCCTTTTTTTCTGGCAGCAAACATAATTGATCTAAAATTTACATTGAAAACATTGAAATATTGAGAAGTTGAAGGTATAGTTATTTTCATGATTTGGGAAAAAAAGAATTTGGTAGGTAAGATTTCATTTTTGGAACAATGGTATACCCCCCCCCCCCCCTCCCCACGAATTAGGATTTTCATGATTTTGGGAATTAGGTTTTGTCAAGATTTCTGAGGATTAGTCTAGCCCCCCTCCCCCCCCCCCCCCCACTTTCAATTTGCTTCCGACGCCACTGTATACAGTAGTAGTTGGGGCTCCATGGTGCCGTGGCCTTCCTTGTACAGGCAACACACACATATATATATATTGCCTGTACAGCATGGAGCCCCAACTACTACTGTACATGTAACTACCGGTGGTGTATATGGGAGCAACAAAGCTGTGACATAACAAGAATAGCTGATACTTTCATGATTTTTATCGAGATAGAAAGAAAATTATTCAATATACAATGAAAACAAATCTCAATATAATAGGAATAATTAAATGGCATCGAATTTGATTACTTCAAAATAAGTAATTTTAATATCCATGTGCTATGGTATTGTTCGGTAATTTATCAGTTGTATAAAACACTTTTTCAGAGTCTGAGAACAGACATAGCTTGACATCGGGAATAATCGAAATCAGTCAAAGAGGTTTTGGCAACTAAATCACACAGGTGTTTATAATATATTTTAAATATTCAGGTGAGCCAAAGGGCATGTGAGCAATTGGGAAATTCGTGGAACGAGTTAACAAAATATCTATGGACAAGGAAGGTTGCGTATGTATGCTTTGTTTGTTGTCACATATCCTGACCTTTTCTCTTTTAATTGAATGAACTTAGAGAAAACCAATGATCGGAGTTTCTACTCGACCTCTCACTGCACATTCTATGAATATACTGTACACTGCCAGAATCACACCCCCAATATTTTCTTTCTTTCCTCAAAGTAGGTCATTATACAGGACCCCAAATACTTATTATAGGTGCAATGAACTGTGAATCTAATGCATGTTTGTGTGCGTGATCTACTACGACCGATAAATAAACGATACGACTTAAGGGCATTTTTTTACTCTTAAGGCCTGTAGTTGCTAAAATTTCACTTTAGACTTGGAGATTCCTTGCAATTTAGATTGACAGCTTTTCCAGCCTTGCCAGTCTATGTGTTACGTATTAGCACTATTATTAGATAACAAGCACCCTTGGCCTGTCAAGAAACAAACCGGATGATAACAACCAGTAAACACAGTAAATATATTATTGTCTGTGGCAAGTGAACGTGAGGAAGAGTGCATAGGGAGATAGATTAAATTAGCTATACTATTGTAATAAATCAGTGTGTCAAACTCAAGCTGGATTCTTTTGTAAGTTTGAATATTTCTCATTAGACTCATTTTGCTATGTGAACAGTTTTCCTTTTGATATATGGAAAATATTTCTTATGTCAGGGTTATATCACTATTATCATACGAAAGAGAATGTAAGAAGTAAAGACAACAAAACTCTGTTCCACATTGTGACTTGTTCATTGCCAACCCGTTTAGGAGCAATTTTCAGAACATGCTCGCTAACCTGAATATATATGGTTGCTGTGACCTAAATATAGCTTAAATTTATTTGGATTTTATTCAGCTAGGGCTTATGATTCAGTTTGGATTTTTTTCAATTCAGAGTAAGTTTATTTTATGTCAATTTTTCATTTATTCACCACTTTGCATTAGTGAATGCCCTTTATTGATAGAATCTAAGAAAAATGACAATTGGATCTTGTCCTTAGATATGATTACCATAACAAAGAAAAAATAGAAGACTGTAGATTGCAAATGACAGGATTGCATGTTCAAATGTTAAGATGTTTATTTTTTAAATTTTGATACCACAGTGTAAAATCTTCGCAATAATCTGCATTTGCCCATTCAGCTATGGATACAATGCGAAATGACTGCTATAGAGAAATTAAGTGATTAATTTTTTTCTATTTATTTTCAAATTCTTGTTTGCATTTAAAAAAAGGTCTTTATATAAAACATTATCTATGTATAATTACAGACATAACTATAAAAATATTAATAATAATAAATTAAGATATCATATTTCATTTTTGCATGCAATTTGTCTATGTAACCAGGGGAAGTACCTTTCAGCCAGATAATTTCTTAGTTACCTTTTCTGTTTCTAAAGAACTTCAATGAATTGATTTCAGTTTATTTCTGCATGCATTTAACTTTGTTAGAACTCTTTTAAAATTAAACTCAACAATCAAGGAGTAAGATTGCATTATGTTTTTAATGCAATTTTTTATTTCCATTTATGACATTTATGTCTATTTTAAAATTAAGTTATTTATAATGAAAGGACATTAAATTTTCAATGCAAGTTTTAAATTGATATATAGTTACTTTGGTTTCGTCATTATTTGTGGACATAAATTTACCTCAATTTAGTAATTTAAAAAAATCCAAGTATCAAGAATATGTAAATTCGTGACAATGATCATAATTATTAATATGTCAATGAGTTTAATATCAAATTGTACATTTGTACTGTACTTTGATGAAGATTTAATTCAAAGAATATTTATGAAACCACAGGACAAGCTTTAGTTGATGTACAGACATGTAACTATGATGCATCAACAGTATACCTGCATAAAATTTTATTTAGTAAAGTAGCCAAACTAAGGTTATTGGGGTTATTGAGTGACATTGCATATTGAAAAGATATTTGTCAAATTAAAGACACTCATGCAATAGAATAAAATGAACATTTTTAAAATATGAATGTTCACAGATATATCTGAACACAGTAAACAAATAAAAGTCTCTTGGTGAAAATAAATTACCGGAAATGATTGCTTGAAAAATGTTTGCATTAGAGACAGTTGAATATGAAAAATGATTTACCAATATACATGAAAATTAAGAACTTTGTATGAATAACATACATATAGGACTTTTATATATTATATATAGTGATGACTTGTTCTGACATCAGTCAATTAGGTTCTTAAATGCAAACTTCCAATAAGGGAGTTTTAACTGGGTTTTCCAAAGGAAAAATAAGGTTATTGAAATGGTGAAAATGGTGGGTGGGCAACAGGGCGGTTGGGTGGCTGCCAAAAGGGTAGCCTTATTGTACGGATAACTCCTCCTACAGTTTTCAAGTTAGGAAGTTGTTGTTTTGGGGATCAATTGTTCATCAGAGATGTGCATATTGCTTGGATTTTTAAGTTTTGATAATTTATGAAAAAAATACCAGCTGTTGAACTCAGTCATTTTCACTTAGAATATTGCTTATAGGGTACTCCATTTCTCTGGATAAGTAATGTTTATCAATTCAGGATTGAAATGGATTATGAATACAGTTCACTGAATTGCTGTCACATTGACAGCTTTTCACTTATTCTTTAATCTTTCTCAGTGTTTTGTTTTAGATTTGATATACCGTTAGTTTTCCTTAAAAATACAATTTTGAAATATATAAGCTCCTGATTTTATTTTTATTGTGCCACTATTCATTTCTGTGGGATTAATAAACAGCTTAATTTCTTAATTTTAGAACCTAAATTTAATATTTAATGTGAAATGCAGATTAAAATATCTTTTATTGATTGATTATATTTTAACATTTCAGCTTGCTAGATTTTGCATAGCAGTTTACCAGGTATGACTATATGGGGACCAATAACTCCACGCACCAACCTAGAATGAGTGTTTCTGAAACTGATTCTAGACCATCCACCAGTCATCAAGAGGAGCCTCAAGATGTACAAGCAATTCTAGCTTATCTTATCCGTAGGTAAGTCAGAAAAAATAAGTAAAAACAAAACTGTGTGTCAAGGATACTGAAGTGTAATAAAAAACTGTCAAAATTGAGATGCCTTTTAATGCTTTTGTCACAATATCTACACCCACGTGCCGAAAGTATGGCTATTTATTCTTTTTTCCCTATTTATTTCATTGAAAACGAGACTTATTAAGTTACATTTCATATTGATACAATTTTTAACACATTTTTAAAAAAAAGGTCCATTTTGCTTGTTGATGGGTATGCACTGAATGATTGCTAACAAGTGTAGGTTTAAATCTCATAAAGATGTTCATTTTGTATGCAGTTTCTTCTACGTGCATCTTCGTTTCCTTAAAATTCAGTACCCTTCTTTGAATTCATAATGAAATAGTTACAGTTTCAGTGACATTTTTAAAACATTTTATCTGTGCTTTTGCATTTTGTGTACCAGACACAAAAAAGGTGGAAATGTTTGAATTATCACAGATTCCCATTAGAAGGTAATTGTACTGTAGATTAATCTCCTGTTTCTTTTTCTGCTTACAGTGGCCAGGTTAGAATTCTGACGAACGACGAGGATGATGTAGACAGTAAGGAGGAGGACTCGGATGGGTGTGAGTTTTACGGTCCAGCCAGGCCTCCACAAGGTAATACACTGCTTCTTATTAATATGGGAGTAAATAATTACTGTATATAGTGAAATATTCGCTCCCGTTTTATTTTTTACCCTTTCGCCTTCATTGTCAGTGGTTCAATTTAAGAACAGGCAAATTGCAATCTATCAGATTATATCACTCTTTAAACACAACTGTGTCAGGGTGAAATCAAGATGGGGCAAAACTGTTTGCAAGTGTAGAAGTGTAGAAAATTACACGGGGTGAAATAATCCTGTATATAGTACATGTATCGGTATATGGTTTACAAATTTACAGGCCTTCAAAAGATAGTCTAGTGCTTCTTACTGGTAGGGGAATAAAAGATTTTGATATTTTTCAAATGCAAATGTACATGCAATTAAGACTCAAATACTTTTTAGTTTTCAAATTTTCATTCTTGATTTTATTTTATTAAAACACCTTTCCCAAAGTTGGAAGCTTGTATTTCTTTTCAAAACTGCCATTTAATGGATAAGTAATAGGTCTCATATAGTTGCCTCCCCATGTGCTTTAAACAAGAATTAATGCAAATATGATAGACTGTTAAGATTAAGAATTGGTTTTATATAAAATAACTTTCTCCCCTCTCCTCCTGATTGTCATGTAAATAAATACATGTACTGGCTTGTATTCCTTTAAACAAATATAGCAGCATAAAAAATGAAGCAAATTTAAGTACGTGTATCAAATTTTCCTTTTGGTATTACAGAGGACCCACACCCGAATACTGAAGAATTAGATGTGAGTACAGAGTCTGATCTGCATGGCTCAGATTTCCTTATTTTCTTCAAATTCCTTCAAGTTGGCTGTAATCACTATGTCATAGATTGATTGTCAACATTTTCAAGGTCATGTAAAAACCCTGATCAAGTTTTATTTTGTAATTCAATCTTACTTTGTATTATCTCTTGACAATACAACTTTGTGGGAGATTAGGATCAGGACCACCATTTTACAAAAGAAATAAGAACAAAAGGAAGATAAAACCATTTGTAAATTTTACCACAAGAGATTGATATAACTTACTAGTACTGTTATACTTATTGTTACCGGTACATAATGTTATAGTTTTAAATGAACAAATGATTGAATTTAAGTTTCTTTAAAATTAATATAAGAATTAAACCACATTATACTTTTGAGTTCTTTAGTAAAATGCAATCTCCCAATTATAGTTAGCCTAAGATGTTCAGTAATATTTATGAAATTTTAAAGAATGAAGTGAAACCTTTAAACGATTTTTTGTTACTTAACAATTGTGAAGTAAGAATGTTTAATAGTTAGTATCTGTTTCAGAGGAGTGATATTAAAGAGGAGGTAATGCGGTCGTCTGGACGGGCTACCAAGAGAGACATGAAGCCCACTGTATTACACATGTTGCAAAATGTATGTTACATAGAGATGTATGCTTTATTTATTAACTGTTTAAAAAAATGATTTTGTTTGGTGAATAAGTCATAACTTGACTACCTTTAAGAAAATTAAATCAGACACATGTACATGTTTTTTTTGCCTTCGTTGTACATCAAAAGTGATACATTGGCATCTTTTCGTTTTCATTTCTTTTTATACCGGTAATTCATAATTTGCCTAAGAAAACATTCTCAAAGAATAATTCCTCTGATACATAACACATGAATGGATGGTAAAAATCAGGCATTGTAACATGATTGTACAAGTCATGAATCCTGAAGATGTTGAATCTGTGATGATCTTTTCTGTCTGTTTACATTGTACAGAGGGAGATGGGTAGGAACAAGAAGCAGCAGTTTACTTTGGAGGATCAGAGGGTCATCAACTGCCAGTGAGTGTCATGGAAACCTTCTTATCCCAGATAAACTGATTTGATTCACATTCATTAAGTTTCTTTGGTCTCTGGATCTTCAAGAATGAACTTGAGAGGTACATGTACACTGCACAAAACGTGGACAAATCAGATGTGGATAAATTCAAAACTCAAATGTTTTGTTAGAAAGTTGTAAATCATCAAGGCTTTTGTCATAGTTTGTTTTATTGATAATTATGGCAAATAACTAGCCAAGTACAAATTAAATTTTGTTTTACCATAATGTAAGCATTTATCAAAGTCATGGCTGCTTTGTTTCAGGTACCTGCCAAATCAGATGAGTGTAATGGCTAACTACAGACATAAAACCTTCTGTGGAACCTACTCCAAATCTGGCAACATCTTCCTTTCTGCATCACAAGGTATTGCTATTGTTGCTTTTTATTGCATTATACAGAGTATTGTTGGTACTTTTTATTGAGGACATGCATATATAAGTATTTTTACAGTATCTATCTTTAACACATCTGCATGTATTTGGATGATTTCAATATGGGACAAAACCGTTTGCAACTGTATAAAGGCAGATAATAACATTGGGTGAAAATAACCCTGTATATAGTATGTGGACAGTTCCAGCATTAACACTAAGTGATATTATTTGACATTGGTCATTCTGAATCATATTCTTGATTGTTTTGGTGAATTATTTGTCAATGATGTTCCCTCCCAGATTATCTTTTTACCAAAATGTATATCACTAATTCAAAATGCCTCTGCTACAAACATGTACATTTGCTGTGACATTGGCAATATTACTGTTGCAATATGTGTGATTGAAATTTATTAATTTTGAGAATTAGAATAAAAAAATGCCTCTGTATTTTTTCAATAGCTAGATCATACCATCATCTCCTAATTTTACTTTATTCATGTAACTGCATGCATGATCACAAATGATATCTATGTGTAAAAGTGGATAAAAGCATATATATAATTTTTGATTGGTTCTGGCATATTCCTCGGCACATGTATGGATACCTATATCTGTCTAGTAAAAAAAACCCATTAATGCTAAGGAATTTTGTTTGAAACAGATCAAAATATCCGGATATATAATACTGAGGATGATAACTTTGATCTGATAAAAAGAATAAGAGCACGAGACGTGGGATGGAGTGTTCTTGATACGGCATTCAGGTAATAAATTACGATAAGGAATCAGTCCAAAGATAAAAATACGGTCACTTTCGCATTATTTTCCTTCTATTGATCTAATGTGATATTGAAAAGACATTTTTTCTTCTCCAGTCCTGATGGGAATTACCTGATATACTCCAGCTGGTCTGATGCAAGTGAGTTCTTTTAATGTTTCTTGTGAAAAAATGTCAGTTTCCTTTTTAAAATTAAATCACCAAAATGTTTATAAAAGAACACAAATTTTAATTTTAAAGTATGTTAATTAAAGTGTGAATTAAAGATTTCACAATTTATCAAATTATGTCCGTAAAATTGAATGACCAAAATACATACATATATTTATAAAAAGTTTAATTTGTATACAACAATGTGTTAATGTATATTAAACTGTGTCTGGATTTTTCCAGTTCATCTATGCAACATCCATGGTGATTACGAGACTCACATCCCCCTACCTCTGAATCCCAGGACTCACAGTTTTGCCATTTTCTCCTTGACTTTTTCATCGGATAACACTGAAATTCTTGGAGGGTATATATTTTTCATTTGTAAATTTGTTTGTTTAACCAAGAAAATATGTGGCTTTATTTGAAATCCCTATATAAGTGTGAATTTCATTTGAAATTTGTACATTTTAATTACAGAGCCAATGATGGGTGTCTGTATGTGTATGACAGAGAAAGTAACAGTAGAACATTGAAGGTAAGGAATAGTCAGTACTAACCTACATGTATCTGTAATGGAAGCTTATCAAAGTACATTGTGAGTGAGATTTGATATTTACAATTGACCTATTTCTATTTTCACTAATGGGATGGATAAAACTGATTCAAATTAAAATAGTTTATTTGTGCATTGTTACAGAAGCGAGCACTTGAATGAATTGATTTATTAATATGAAATGTCTGGGTTTTTTTCATTCTTGTATACAAACAACCAAATGAAAGACAGTTTACATGTACTTGGTTACATTTGACAGATCGCTGCTCATGATGACGATGTGAATGCTGTGGCCTTCGCTGACGATTCGTCACACATACTGTTCAGTGGGGGAGATGATGGATTGTGTCGGGTAAGAACTGAATGGGATCAAAAGTCTGTGTCTATGGGCAACTCAGTAAAACCTTATTCGGTATAATTCAGTAGTAATTTTAGCTTGTACAGTTTGGGGACTATAACACTGGTATATTTCTTTTGATTGATTGACAGGTGTGGGATCGT
This sequence comes from Magallana gigas, assembly GCF_963853765.1. NCBI lineage: Eukaryota > Metazoa > Mollusca > Bivalvia > Ostreida > Ostreidae > Magallana > Magallana gigas. Next base: position 9,658,215 of record NC_088855.1, read on the forward strand.
CGAACCCTAAAGGAGTCAAGTCCAGAACCAGTTGGGACGTTTGCTGGTCACCTTGACGGAATTACTTACATCGACTCAAAGGTAGGAGAACAGGGTCTTTTCTACTACTTCTTATGCAGTTTTGATAATAAAATGTATTTGATTCATATTAAATGTTGTAGCTTTGTTCTATACATTGTTCTAAAGAGAGAAAATGAATTATGAAATGAAGCATTATAGCTGTATTTAACGGTAACGATAAAGCTTATTCTTTTCCATTGTATTGTATTTTCCTACAAAGTGTTTAGAATTACAAGGGAAATAATGCATAATGATCATCTTTACTGTTCTTCAGGGAGATGCTAGGTTCCTCATATCTAACTCCAAAGATCAGACGATCAAATTGTGGGATGTCAGGAAATTCTCACCCTCAGTTGGAGTAGAGGTAGGTGAATAATCAAACACAGAGAAAGATGTCCTTGGTGATCTTACCCCTTGCTCAAACTTTTAGTTTCATACCATTATACACAGATACAAGTACATGCATACTGTACATACATGCTGTATTATGCAGGAACATGTATGTTTTGAAGCAAGTATCTTCTTTCCATTTCTTTCCATTATTCATGTATTACTGAGTAGTTTCAAAGCTTGTTCTTTTTCCATTTCCATCACTGAGTTGTAATTAAGCCGTTGTTCTAAAACCTCAACCCTTTCAACCACTAGACATTTGAGAAGGAAACTGAAGGTTTCAGAACTTGACCTTTGTTCCAAAATCTGACCTGCTCTACTTCAGATGTACATGTAGGTCTATGGTTTGTCAACTATTTAGGACTAGTTGGTTAGCTTAGTGTATATGGATTGGATCTGGTCTGTTTGTTTAGCAGTCCATCTGTTTATCCATCTACCTCAGAAGCATCAGGATATTTACAGCATTGGATTTAAAAAACTAATGTTTCATTTTAAAATGTGTAGGGGGGTCGTTTATTTCTAAAGTATTAATATATTTTTTTGCACATTTGTTTTATTCATAGGGTAAGAGTTTTGTTTTTTTATCTTGCATAGTCTCTATCAATTAAGAGAAGCAACAAGGAATGTTTTTTCGGAAAATATTTTCATAATTACTACATATTACCGTTATAATAATCGCTAATCTACAATATTGATGGATACTGGTACAGCGGTTGTATTGATCCGTTTATTAAATCAAAACTTTTTGATTGGACATTGGAATTAAAATTTCTTGAATGAACATGCACACGTGATTAGAATGAGTAACTGTTATGTTCAATCTCATCTCCTATATATACATGTGCAACAGTCTATATAAACATTTTCAGGCAACGAAGAAGGCTGTGGCCACACAGAACTGGGACTATAGATGGGAGCAGGTGCCCCGCTCAGGTCTGTCAGTCAAATAATGTCTGAAAACCTTATTGATTTAAACCTTCGCACAATAATATATGTAATTTCTACATGTACGGTACTTGGGAAAGTTTAGCTTCTTTAAAAGGTTTTTTATTAGCACTCTTTAAGTGTTATTATTTCCAATGTAAACTTACTGTGAACTTTATTGAACCCTAAGAGTTAGTGTTTTTTGGCTATTGCCTAGAGTTAGAGAATATTTTGAACTTCGCAGAAACTATAGGAAGTATTTACATTCCGATGCTATATGGTTTGATGATTAATTTGTGGTGGAATTCATAACAAGAAAGGCAGCCTTTTCTATCTTGGAACTGGTTGGGCCTTAGGGTTTAACTTAAAATAGATTGGATGATATGAAAGAGGAATTTCACTGAAACCTTTCTTTGCAGTGACCAAGAAGAGGAGGATTGAAGGAGATTCCTCAGTGATGACGTACAGAGGACACTCAGTTCTGCACACCTTGATCAGATGTCACTTCTCACCTGAGTACACCACCGGTCAGCGGTATATCTATACAGGCTGTGCCACCGGGGCTCTCGTCAGTAAGTCAAGCTAGGAGTGAGGCTCATCTTGCCACATTGATGTTATGTTTAATGCAAAAACACTGCTATGATTCAACAGATTTTTTTTTAACTATTTCCCTGATGACATGGGATTTTATATATGCAAATATCTTGCTTGAATTATAGGTTAAAATGCGTGAAATTCCTACAGGTTAAAATATGTGAAATTAAACAAAATATTACTAATCACACAATGCAATTAAAAAATATTGCACATTTATGAAATGACATATCTGAAATACTGCACATTGTAAAAATATGGATTGTTTCTGATAATTTTAAGTAACTGGTAAAAGCATTTCATGAAATGTCGTTTGATATTCATGCCATCACATCCTAACATTGACATAACAAAACATCAAAAAATAAAGTTACTCAAAATTTACATGTTTAATTACCATTTATTCCAGCAAGGATTTACATGCATATCATTTTATTTCAGTCTTTGATCTGCTGACAGGGAAAGTGGTCTCCAGACTAAAGGGCCACAACCAGTGTACAAGGGATGTGTCATGGCACCCTTATAAGAATATCATTATGACCTCTTCAGTAAGTAGGAAATAATGAAAATATAGCAGCTCCTAGGCTGTGTGTTAACTGAGCTTTATTGCTCTTTTTATGAAAAGACAATCCTAAAAAATTTTTAAAATTGTAGGGAAACTATGTGTATTGTTAGAAGTGAAAGATGGGATAATGAGTATCCCAAAATCATAAAAGTTCTGATCCTTGAGTCAGGGAATCTGATGTTAAGGTGTGGTATTACTGTTTACAGTGCTGGCAGAGTAAATGCTGAATTCTAAAATAAAAATTTACATCTCTACTCAGTGTTATCTAACAAGCAAACTGAGTGCATAGTATAGATTTGCAAGAAAGTTACATGTACTATCAAAGTTCTAAAATTCATGAGGGAGTGGATCGTAAACCCTTGGCTAGCAAAGATGGAGGGTCTGAAGATTTGATGATAGAAAAACTCTTTTGATCAGGGAGAGAAAATTAAAAGAATTCCATTTTATTCAAATCTACATCCCACACTTAGTAATATACATATACAATAGCTTAGATACTGTCACAACTGCTGTTTTCTGTTCTATTTCCGCTCTATTTTTCACGTTTTAAACAGTTTTATTTTAAAAATCAGAAACAAGTAGAAAAAAATATAACTATCTCTGCAAAGATTTATTTATGTAACACCTACAAATTTTAAATACAAGAAATAATAATTTTATTATTTAATCGCTTGCCCGCTCGTACCTTTTTTCACTGGATGTCAGACGAACAAGAAATTAAATTGATGTGGCCTATTACAGCGAATTACAGAATACCGGTAGAGTTTTCAATAGCTTGCTAGATTGATCAATAGGGTATTCAATTTGGTCAGCAAGGTATCACATTAGGTTTAAATCTAGGTCATGTGATTACTCAGGTATGACAGCAATAGAGTGAGTTAATCTGGTTAACATTTGCACGTTTTGGACCGTTTTGTTTCTCTCTGTTATCCTACATTACTGCTATAAAAGTCTGAACTAATTAAGCAGTCAGCAAAAAAAAAACTACTAGTGCTGTAAGATGCACCAGGAATCAGGGAACCAAAAAGTTTAATGATTTTTTGCAGGAAAAAAATATCTCCTTTTAAAGTTATGCTTTTCTCTTTTGTTTGTTTCTTCAGAATTTTGAATTCTTCTTTTGAATTACATTTTTTGAAAAACAAAATTCAAATTACTCCAAGCAGAATTGATGCTCTATTGAGTCCAGTGCTGTCCAGGTGAACATTCTTTTTAAAAGTCTATGAATAGAATAGCTAACAATAGGAGAGAGTGTTCTAGAGGTTTTCTTTGTGCCAAATGAATTGGTTGAGTGCAAAATAACAATCTACACTTGAGTAACCACAGGACCTAGATTTAAACCTGATGTGATACCTTGCTGACCAAATTGAATACCCTATTGAGCAATCCAACAAGCTATTGAAAACTCTACCGGTATTCTGTAATTCGCTGTAAAGTATTCAACTACTTGTTAAAGAGTACTGACTGTGATGTAATGGTCTCTGATCTTCTGTTTCCCAGTGGGACGGCACGGTCAAGAAGTGGGACTACCAGCATCAGGAGGAGGAGGAGGAGTACCCCGAGGAGAGCATGGAATCGGATGATTCGGACGACGCCACCAAGAGGCGAAAGTGTCAAAAAAGGGCAAAATGCACACAGGCATTGAAAAGACAGACGAGGTGCACAAATCGGCAAGGACTTTTCAATTGAATACATGGAATTTCTGAGAAATATGTTTGGAACATTGCTCAAGCAGGAGAATTAGAAATGTGAACTTTATCCTGTTTGTTATTTACATTTACTGACTGATTCGGAGAAACTTGTCTGCATAAAACGGCATTTTATGTGTGGATGTCGGCATGTTGGATTTTAATGTTGATCACATCATGTTGAAGTCATGTAATACACAAGACCTAGATCATGCTGTGATTCATGCAAGGAGCTTTAGATATTTGTATATGGACACGTTTCTTCATTCATTTATCCTTCCTTTCATCAGGGATATACAATGAAGTTTTAAGATGCACAGTATTTTCTATACATTATGTACTGTGTACATTGTGTTATTGTAAAATGACAGGTTTTCCAAATCTTCATGCTTGTACATGTATATGCACATAACTGAATGATTTAGTTTCTCTGTCTTATCTACATCAATTATGGGTCTTTCATCATCAAGTACCGGTAACAGTATTGATTGGTTAAAACATCAGTATTTCTTTAAAAACGGCACTAACTCCTTAAACATACATCTATAATGTCAATACATGTAATTGAAAATCAAAAATGTGTTGTGAAAAAATTTGGATCAAATGTTTTGAACTACATTTCGGCTACATTGTTTAATTATACAGTCATTATTTATGTTTAGACAGATTCCTGAGGGATAAAATGTACCATTTAGCTTGTGAGAGAATGTTTCCTGCAAAACATCTATTCCCTGGTACACTTCATTTTCCTTTAAAAAAATTATCAATGTTATGTGGTTGTATATGTATCTATAAGAAACGCACTGACCCATATTATGTGGAATCTATTGTGAAGCTGTTTGTATCCCACTCATGTTATGTATTGCAGGAGATTTGCTTGATCTTAGAGTGATGAAATCTCAAGGGTTGAGATATTGCAGTAAATTCCACGGACATCATCATGATTCTTTCTTTTCCTTCCTTCAAGTTTTGCTTGGCTTTATTAATGTTGGCTTCATTTTTTAACATTTAGTGATAATTTTGTTAACATATTCTTTGGAAAACTTAAATTACCTCTTTGTATGGAAATCCAGTCAAAAGAAAATGTGTTGTAATTTGCAGGTTTTTTTTATTTTGAATCTTGCTGTGTGTGTTAAAAACTTTGGGTCTTAAATCTATTATATAGAATTTCTTTTCTGAATTTGGATCTCACAGTATGAATCAGAAGTAGAAAAAAGCATGCTCTTTACCATGATGGTCAATTAGTGATTAAAGAACACTAGTTAATTTGATTTGTTTGGAAGGCAAAGAAATTTGAAAATAGAATTGGAACTTGAGAGAGATTCGTACTGATCAGAGAAACCATTGTAGGCCAGTATGAGTTGTAAAAGCTGGAGTATCTTTTTTGTCTTTTGATGTCCTTGTACCTTTTGTTGTATGATGAAGATTTTTGTAAAGATACGTTTGACGCCATGTTCTGTAATTTGCCATGTCTAGCTGTGTTACAATGGCATTGTTATTAAGTTTGGCCATTTTTTGTTTTTATTCTTAGAATAGGAAATTTTTTTTTGTGTATTATTATTATTTAACTTATGTTCATTTTGATATAATATTTATTGCTATTTAACAGTTAACAATGGCTAGTGGTTAAGCAAATGTTGCCTACTTTGCTTGGAAGTTATGAGCTATAATGATTGGGTACCCCATCTATGTGTGTAGTGTCAAGTCCATCAGGTGTCAATCAAAGCAGAGAAAATGTGTGTAGGGTACAAAGTTCTATATTCATGCAGGTGTGCAAATATACATATAGGTACATGGGTATATTTATAGTGATTTCAAATTACTTCTGTGTTTTAAGTTTTTCAAATGTTTTTTTTTTTTTTTTTTTTCGAAAATAAGAAATGAAAAAAAAATCTGTGTCCTCAATGAAGACACCCCATTAAGCTAGTTTGATAGAGTTGAAATATTTATCAGTATACTCCCCACCAATTATTATAGGAAAAGTATGATAACAAATCTTAACATGCATGTTTAAACATGTATGCAGTTAAGGAAGCTACAGACTATAACCTGATGTCATTTGAATTTGATTTAATTTTTTTCATCTTCATGTTCTCAATAAGTAATAAATGGTGAAATGATACAACAATCAAATGTGATGAGGAAGTTGATCAAGTACTACATATACATGGGTAGGTCTTTTAACAAAATAAACTGTTAAAGCCTGTTTGAGTTTATGTGCATGTACCAGTGTACATGTAGTTCATAATCGTCTGTTACAGTGGGCTCAGACATCTGTTGCTGTGGGCTTGGATATATAGGGAATCAGGAGTCGGGGCAAATCAGATGAATAAGTCCATGTGAAGTGTATCTCATGATCAGTGATATCTTCTGATATCTCAGATATCTAGAAGCTTATTGCATGGTGATCCGCTTCATTTGTTTATATTAGTCCCTTCTAAGGATTACCCATACCACTAATTGTACATAGATATATATTCAACATTGATATTATGGATTTTTCGATGATTTTTGTTGTTGTTATTATTGATGAAAGAATGTTATTTAAACAATAAAACCAATGATTCATTTTGTTTGTTTGATTTTACATCTTGAAAGAAAGAATCTCAGAAAAAATTTCTATCAAGCCATCCACATTTGCAGGAAAAAGAATATTCCATTCTTTAGAGTTACGTAAATAAAATCATAATGAACATTCATTATTTTATATTCACTTACTGATTTACTGCAGGGAAAAATTAAATGATGATGTTCAACAGAACAAGAATATATAACGAGCTCAAGTGTGGTTAATATTTATTTCCTAAAAATAGCATTTGATCCATTTGTTAAATACAGTTTTTTACAAAAATATATATGTCTATTCATCAACAGCACAATTTATATCTTGAATCTTTCAAGAATATTGACTACATGTATATAAAAATTCAAATACTATTTATAATTGTTTGCATTGATAATGGCACTGGTTCATTTGCAGAAAATAAATTTCCTGTCAAGCATAAAAATCACAATTGATCACAATAGAATGAATTTCGGTCAGGAGTTGCATGCATTTCCAAGCAACTTAAACTTCAAGCATGTCACACATAGTGCTAAGATCCTAAATCTAGTTTTTTGCACATTTATTTGGCAAAATTAAAACATCTAAAGATAAGATGAATGACAAGTCACACATTGCAACTTTCAAAGCATCTCTAACACACAAATATTAAATAGTTACTGTAGATTCCTAATTAAACGCAAGGAATTAATTTCCGCATTAAATTGGGAGAAGCATCTCTCGCGGATTTAAAAATCTTGCTTTTATTTTTCAGACAGTTTGAACTGTAGGAATATGTAACAAAAAATTTGTGGTCGCAATTTTATAATTTTGCGATTTGATACAAACAGCGGAATCGTGGAATTAAGTACTCATGTAAAATAAGGAATTTACAGTACCTCAATCAAAGTAGAACATGCATTCACCGTGTAAATGAAATGGAATTAGAGTGTACAGGTGTAATACACTAGCAAGGAAAGCAAAGAGTACATGTATTCTAATGAAGGTTCGACAAAAATTTTCAAATAAATGTCTGTTCTACAATGACAATGTTTAGACAGTTGACTAAAACATAGAGGGTGGAAATTCTCAAATGTCTGTTCTACAATGGCATATATTGGACAGTTGATTGAAACATGGTAGATGAAAATCATTAACAAAATCACAGTTCATGGGCACAAATACCGGTACCAATCTACATTACTGATCTTTTTCAAATGGTAGGATCCAATGTATTTTGACAGCATGGAAACAATGATTTGAAATACATGTATATACAATTTGATATTCTATAAATAGAAATTATAAAGAATAGTTACATGTATATTAGCGAATTTGTATGTACATGTACATACATTTGTATTTTAATATTTACAAGAGATTCTTTTGTATGAAAGGCTTAAGCTAATGAAAGATTGTTTTATGCAGTATTGTAAACATACAAGATTTTGCCCAGTCATTAACTAAATTCTTCCCCTTTTATTCAACTTGCTAGCTAACCATAAATAAGCACACTTCTATCTGCATTTGTAATGAACTTAAAGAAGCAGGCAAGAGGCAGCAAGAACAAAAGCTAAAATATGTTTAACATTAAATTCAATACCTTTTTTGATATTATACCCATTTCACACAATTTGGAAGTACACATGGTATCAAAAACCTGTTTCTTTTAAATATTCTATAAAATCAACAAAGAGAAATATTTTACCCATTTTTCAATTTGACATTAGCCTATTTAATGGTAAACAAAATATGGTACTATTATTTAATAAAACTCCATGGTTCAAAGACAAAAAGAAAAAAATTGACTTGACTAGAGGGGTTGAAAAATACAAATATTGCATCATTATTCTATAAATGAAAATGCATATTGACATAGTCTCGTAAAATAGGCGATTGCAATTGGTAGGATGTCATTAATAAATTGTATATTTACAGAGACTTAGAACAAATTGAAATTGTTCTCTTATTGGGTTATAAAATGAAGACACATAAAAGAATTCAACCAAACAAAACAACACTGAACCACAATACTGATTAAAATAAAGGACATCACACATCTATGTACACGCACAAGGTCATTATTATTAAGAAACCTCCTGCTTAAATGAATAGGAGGAGCCATTGACTTTAGTAGTGTAGGATTCTGAAGACAGGGGGGGTGAGGAGATCGGGGAGTCGTTGTGCTGATGTGCGGTTAAGTGGTCGATGGTTGACACCATGGCCGAGGCGGTCAGAAGGTGGTCCGTCGAGCTCATTGGTGGGGTGGGCGCCTGCATGTTGTGATGCAATCCCAAATTTAAGGGGCTCCCCATCGGAGAACTGTGACTGTTGTTGGGAGAAATGCAGGTGTGGGGAGATGGAATGGTGGCTGTTGCTATGGAGAGCACATCTGTGCTCTGGGAGATTTGGTCGCTGAAACTGTTGACCATCAGCGTCGGCTGCAGTGTGGTGGGGGTTGTGGAACCTGTACTACCATTCTCAGGGGCCGCTCCTGTGAAACAATGACGATTTGTATTAAAGTGTCATAAAACCAATTTTGATTACATCATTGCTTAAAATAAATTTGAAGAATCACTTCCAAATTACGATATGTTTACAATGAAAAGTAACAATCAGGCCAATGAACCATGGATAGCCTCAAAGAAATACAGTCATTTACCTTTATCTACTGACATTATGATCAGTGACCTGAAATATCTAGAACTTAAGTACGATAATCTGATTTAATGGGTGAGTGAACTTTTACTACTAATCCCTACTTCAATGCATAAAATACTAACCACCGAGGAGCATCTCCTGCAGTAGATTGTCGATTCTGGCCATTCCAAACAGTTTAGCAAACTGCACCTGCTCAATCATTTGCCAGGTAATGCTCTGCAGTGGAGGCAGCATCAGCAGAATCTCCCCAAAGCGCCCCCTGGTGTCATACTGTCGATCGTTGATGTAGTCTTCCAGGTTAACCTGAACCTGGTAACGGAAACTCTTGATTTTTTGCGGATCAGTTAGTCCTTTGGCATCTACAACATCAAAATAAAGTCATATACATTAGTGGAATCACAGTAAAATACATCTGGTAATTTTCAAGTTGATACATTTTCACTATTTTTACAATCATTTCATATTTGCTTAAAAAATATACATGTATAGAGAAATTATATTGATTATTGTGATCTATTGTGATGCCTAAAAATGCTTCATTAAATCTTTTTGGAAAGAGCTTATATATCTACCTGGGTCAAAGAAAACAATGGCTTTCAGGCAGGCAAATTCTGACTCATCCATTTGGACATCTTTCATTGGTTGAACTAGTTCATCCAGGATTCTGCTGGCAACCCGACCTATTTCTACCTCAGGTGTATTCCTGGGTATAATGGCATCATTACCTAGCAACAACACATCCTTGACCCCTAAGGAACGCCTGGCCACTCCCATGATTAAATGCTCCCCGGCATGTGCTCGCAAAAGTGCAACCTGTCAAAATTAAAAACATCTTACTTAAAAGAAGCTACATCAAAATTATTAATTTCATTGTGAACATTTATTTCTTGATTATTACTATCTTTGTGCCTATCAAAAACTATAAGTATCACTTCATTACTCTCTGCAAAAGGAAAGTTAAAAGATTATAGCTCTCTTGTGTCCCTGTATCTTGACTTTATACCATATCATAAATTTTCTGCGTGATGCTTTATTTTTGTTAAATTTAGTGGCATCATCTCAAGTGTGAAAAATTCAATCACAGAAAATGTAAAAATGTAAATGTAAAAATAAATTTTATTCAAGTTGCCCCTAATTCCAACAAGCCAAAAATAGATACACCTACTAGTATTTAAGAAAGAAATGAAAAAAAAATACACGCCCAGAAAAAGGGTTACTGGTACTGTAGATTCCTTATTTTAAGAGAGTACGTAAATCTGCATTTCAACCGTTTTGCATCAAATCTCGATAATATGAAATTGCGAATGAAGAATTTTTATCATACATGTAATTTCATGTCCCCTCGAAACATTTTTATTCATGTGGGTCAGTGTTCGTGGGTAGCCAAAAGATTTCCTTGTTTGTTGGGACGTAATTTCATTGGTAGCAAGTTCTATTTCATTACTGAATATTAAACAAATGCTAGTATATAGTTATACATTCGTGAGAATGTAAATTCGTGTGCAAAGGTTACCCATAAAAGCCACAAACATTGGTCCCCCATAAACAATGATGAATCCACAGTAGTTTACATATGTCCAAAAAATAAATGCTAGATTTTAAAATACACAAGGGCTGCTTCTCCCGTTTTTATGCTGATATTAATTCCTCGCGTCTAATTTTGAATCTATAGTACATGGTAATCAATTAAGCAGGTATTGTTTGTTTGATATTTACCTGGTCGTCAATGGTGAGCTCACAGAAGCAAGGTATGTACTTGGCCCACTCCACCAGTATCAGGAGCTGCTGCTTCATGGACTCACACACATCGTTAGCTGTGGCCACCAACTTATGGGAGAGATCAGTGCCAACCGCCGGAGACGTCATCTGCAGGAGGAATTATAACATGTCAGTCCTTGTATTGTCAACTTTTTCAATGAAAACAACTAATCAAGAAATGAGTTTACGAGTCATAAATTAGTTAGAATTATTAAGCTTTTTTTTTTTAATTTTGCAGTTTTGGTTTTCACATTTGGTTTATTGCCCTTGCAAAATATATTGTAGATTTTTTTTTATGCAAGTACCCTAATTCAAGAGTCAAGAACAATTTAAGGACATCAGACATTCAGTCCAAAGAAATATAAATGAAGTAAACATTAAAGCCACTGACCTGTCTCGAAAGAATTTCTGCATTTAACAAAGTGCTAACAGACAAGGAATTTGTTTGGTTCACATCCTCATAGCTGGTTCTCCTCACGCTGATTCTGTCTCGTTCATTCTGTACAGCTGAAGGATTCAATGGAGTCAATTTGTATTGTAAATACTGCTTCATACACGCATATAGCATTATAAAAAAATTGAAGACTTTTCTTTAAATAAATTTCAAAATATCCCTTTTTCCCCACAATTTTTTAATTTCTTGCTTTAACACTTGTCAATCTTAATTTCTTAAACAGCAAAAAAAAAAGATATTACAATATCTAATTAAACACAAGTATTGAATCTATTTTGTCATTGACATGTTAACTTTCGTACCTTCTTTCTTCATTCCAGCGCGGAAGCACTTCCTAAGTCGACAGTATCGGCATTGGTTCCTCTTGTCTTTGTCCACCACACAGTTTCTGTTGAAACGACACGAATAAACGTGATTCTTCCTGACACTTCGGCGGAAGAAGCCTTTACATCCGTCACAACTCGAGGCTCCGTAGTGTTTGCCGGTCGCCCTGTCCCCACAGATCGCACAGAACTGGCTCATCCCCTGGGTGGGGGAGGTGCTCCCGGCGGACGGCATTGGGCCTAAGGCTCCCATCGTCATCTCCGGGGAATCTATTAATAAATAAACACCTGATTTAAAAACAAAGTACTTTGAAAATATTCTGTAATTTTGAGACAATAATACACATAATATTTAAGTTGCTGCTCACTGCTCAGTCTTATTTTAATTAGACTGTATTGTTGCTTTTCTTCAATTTTCTGCCCAAAAATACATGCAGAATGGTAATAATATTAAACTTTTTCATTATTTATCCTTTTACCTGGATCATACTCGTAGTAATACTGATGCTGAGTCGCTGCCTCTAGATAGCTGTACAGGAAGCTATCACAATCTCTCATTGTCATAGAATAAACCATGAAAACAATACTAAAGCAGAACAGCAGCTACCAACCACTACAGCCCAAGAACCAAAGCAGGAAAAACAATTCCTCTTTTTTTGCCAGATTATATAGTCGCAGCCCACTGCAGTGTCAGAGCATGTCACATGATGTCAACACTAGCCCTCCAAGACACACCTCCCCCCAGACTTGGTAAAACCTGAATGGACTATTGCTTAATTGTTTATCTTAACACTTCAGTAAAGAGATAAGACAAGATGGGAAGATGGTACCCTCAAAGAAGTTGAAGGGCAGCAAAGAAAACTAAGGGCAAATCAAACACTGTTTAACTCACATAAAACATGAATCAAGAGTAGACATGTGAAACTTTTATTTTTTCTTTAAATTTTTTAATTATTAAAACAGTTTTTTTTATTAGTACAATTTTTCTTCTTTTTGTTTCGTTTCTGATTATAATGACTATCGCCGCGTTATCAGCGAGGGGCTGATAAGGAACTTAAGAAATACTTGTGTGTGTATGTGGTAACCTAAGGAATGTAAATATGATTGACAGAAGAGCAAGTAGATTCACACCTGAAACAGTTACGATAGATGTCGTTATCTACAAATATTTGTCTTTACTGATTAATTTTTGTTGACTCTTGAATTAATACGAAGCTACTGACACAGATAATGACTTGACTTCCCACACAGGGAAGAGGGGAGGGGAGGAGAAAACACTGGGGCAAGCAGAGTCTCTTACTAATAACAATAATTAATAAAGTGTGGGATTGAAAATATTTTGCTTATAAACGCTCAAAACAATGCATTTTAATCATTTATTTCATATGAGGCAAAGAAACAATTACATCAGTATTAAATCTACTAACATAATTAACTAACACAATTGGCAAATGTTTGTTTAAAAAATAATGTGAACAAGCAGAAATTGGAATGTTTTGAATAATGTTTTGAATCATATTTTATTAAAAAAAAAAAAATTTCGATCAAAATTTCAAGTTTCTGAAATTTAGCCTGTTGCTGTATCAGATATATATAACTTAGTATTGAAATCACATCTTACTCACAATAGCTTTTTTCAAAGTTTTGTTTAAAAAATAATTAATGCAATTATACACCTATTTTAAGTTTTTTTATTCAACACTTAATCAAGAGTAAAAAGAAAATATATTTTCAATCAAAAGCATTGCAGAAACTTTACCATATATTTAATTTGTCCACTAAAGTATGATGTAGAAAATTTAGGTTAACAATATTTACGCTGTTCACATTTTTAATACATGGAATGTTCTGACAAATTAGTTTTATTACTTTCTCCATCAATTTCTGTTTTAGAAACAATTTTTCCATATTTAGTTTACATGGAAAAAATGAAATGTAAATTGCTTTAACTCTATAAATAAATGCAAATTATCATGAGACAAAAGCAGTACATGTATTATCTCCATCCTTTACATTTTTTTTACTCAAGTACCAACCAACAACAACAAAACAAAAGTAAGCACAACATGTCAATTTTCAAGGAGGGTTCTCTAAACCTCTTGTTAAATTTTTTTCAGTACACTTCTATACAGAAGATCATGAAAATCTTAGGCAATAAGATTTCATTCACAAAACAAAAGCCCCCCAAAACACTTGATAATTTAATCATGTAAGTAGATAGACCAGTGCAAGGAACACTTCAAAGGCTGTTCATTTCCTAACACAACTATATGTAATAGGAATGAGATAGACCAAACATTTTGGAAAAACCAAACCTTACACAGAAAAAGATGACCTAAATTCTTGCCAGCCCAACCTTTCTGCTTAAAGAATTTGCTAAAATCTTCCAAAAATACGCTATCTTAGCTACAGATCAGCATAGCCTGCCCAAGAGGTTCTTTTAGTCAGTTCTATTTGGTTGTTTGTACTGATTACAGGGTCCAAAACCAAACCAAACACCGTTCAAGTAGGCTTCTGCCTAAGCAGGCATTACAGTTTGGGGGGCTTGATATTCCAAGTCTGTGATTGTCACATTGATAGCAAAATATCAAAATCCTCACAAGTATTACTGAGATAAACTTATCTTGTATCAGAAGTAATATCAAAATTAATACTCTTGATGTTTGAAATATTAAAAGTCTATCCAAGATTATCAGTCAATTTATAGTTCCTTAAAAGATTAGGAGAAGAATTACCTTAATACGTGTAGTCTGTTCATTCAATGAAAAATATTTGAAGGAAAAAAAATTGACAATTCGGTTCTTGTATCATACTCTAGAATTTCCTATCTAACACTTATAAAAAGACTGAAATATTTGAATACATATTGTATTTATAACCATGCATTAAAATTCTACTTGATATGGTGTAATCAATAATTTCAAGCAATTGATTTTATATTTATATTGATAATTAATAAATATTAGAACTGAAGAACACTGAGTGATTTCTTGATTGATAATCAATAATGAACTTTTATTAGATATCAAAGTCTAAAACCCAACTCTAGAACATCCACATTTAATTTACCAATTAAGTTACCAGCATTGATTTTTAAAATGCCATTTTACTGTACAAATGAATCAAAGTCTGGAATAACTAAAAAGGAATTCTAAGACCTATAACATAAAACCATTGAAATATTACATATAACTTTCAAAAGTTGTTGTTGGAATTGAATATCTATAAATTTATCAAAATATACAGGTATGTCTACCTTTGGCCAAAAGGCCAAAGACCAAGAAACTGATTGCACCAGTATTATACCCTAAATATGGAATGCAATATAACCTACCCAAATGGATATAAGTAATTCCATCCAAATTCATTAAAGCCATGCTGATTTAATTTAAGACTTGTTCACAAGTAAAATAAATATTAAAACTGGTCTGCAGCAAGGAGCTATGATGTGGCATTGATTCTATTAATAAATCTGCATGAGGTGTGTGGATGCTCTATGTTGATGAATGTAGGTAGGATAAGGTGACTGAGGTACATCAAGGTTTAATCTGATAACACAATTTATCGTGTCAAATGCAATATTTATTTATTCAGTTCTATGAATAACTGTTCATATTGCTTTTGCTTTTGTATAACGCATAAGAATATTTTTTTTCTTTAAATGTAAAATCTTTTTTAAAATTATCATGTAAGAAAATACATATTGTACAATATAACCATGTTGTAGGGCAAATCCATTAGTGTATGCATAACATGAGCCTTTATGACATGTCAGAGTAATCTCTTTGGTATTTAAATTCTTAAATAAGGGATCAATATCCAAATTTTTAAATTATTAAAAAAAAATCCATTTTTTGGTAAAAATTTCTTTGAGGTTTCATTTATTCTCAGAGTATAATGGTAAAAATACTGTGCTTTTATAGCTTTTATCCACAGTGACAGATTTAGAAAATATAAAATTTAAAAAAAAAAATCTTTTTATTAATAAAATTTAAAGTTTACCGTACCCTTTTTTGACATTTTCTACTAAAAATATATACCATTCATTAAAATTCTAGACCAATCTTTAAGCTTTATCTTGTTAGTAGCCAGAAATGGAAAAAAAGCCAAACTTATAAGTATTAAAAGTGCTTATATTTGATTTATAGTGGATACAAAAAAATAATATTTGGGTGTTTCAAACCACTTTAAAAAATCTCTCTATCATAAATCTTACCCTTATCTATGGGAAAATTGCTTTATAAATCAAAATGTTTATCATTACCTATAGATGCTGATTTATAAATGTCACAGTGCTCTATAAATAACAGTACATGTAAGAATTTTCCTAATACTATTTTCACACTACCGGTAAGTAAAATATACTGGTACTTTTATATATTATTTTTAAATTGAAGCTCTGAAAATAATTGATGCAAGATTGATACATGTGTAACATGAATCAATTCCTTGACCTTTTTTCAGTTCATAGAGCTTAAAACAAAAATATCAACAAACATTATGCCATAGCTTCAAATTTCAAAGTTTGAATGTCAACATGATGTAACATTCTGTACTAGCTCTCTGTTTATTTGACAAATGTATGAGAAATAAACACAGCAATGTCACCACAACTGTGACAAGACCCCACACCTGACCGGTGGGGGAAACTTCTCACGGTCAAGACACCAAACTATAACCCCTCTCCTCTCCATACTGACCAAAAATCCCTCCTTCTTACACAACCTACGAGTTGTTTTTGTGAGATGAGTGGTAAATGATTGGACCTTTATCAGATATTTGTGGCAAGTTTGATACTTTATAAATCAAGATCAAACATAGTGGACAAGCCCTTATCAAGGGATTATGAAAGTCTGATCCCTAGAACTACTTATATTGTTAACAATTCCTATCTTCTGAATTGAATAACTGTAAACCAAAATTATCAATGCTTATTATAAAGACAAACAAACAAGGGTTTATGAGAAATGAAAGTTCAATAATAGGATTAGTTTTCAAAATAAAATAAATGAATTCAATCGTAAGACAAGAATAGTAATATATATTTAAGGCAGGATATAATAGAAAATTTTAAATGAAACAAATAAGAAAATCTGAACTACTAATAAACCAAAATAGAAATCAGAGATACTGTTATATGTAAGTCATTTTTATCTTGAATAATGTAGGTAAATCAAACAAAACTTATCATAGTTGGTTTAACATGGTTATCTGAGTTATCAATGGGGAGATAACTGTGCTGAGGCTGAGGCCGTTATCTCCCTTTATATCAGTGACAATGGTGATGTACCTTTCACAGATAGCACGGCTCTAACACAAGTATCTACATGTACATTGACATTACTCACATGGAATTCATTTATCACAATTTTTAAGTATTTTTATCTCATTTGATGTAGTCTTGACCCTTCTGGAAAGATTTGAAATAAATTTTTCGTCAGAATTTTCAAGTGGACAATAAGCAAGATTTCTTTGCTATAACTTTATTATCAGAGAATACCCCACCCAGAGTCCTTGGTGTTTATCGTAGGGACTTGAAAACTAACAAACTACTTATTGATTTGACACTATATTTGCAATGATCAGCAAAAAAAAAAAATATGTATATTACATATATCAAAGCAATACACAATTCTCAACTGCAGTATAAATTTAAACAGAAAATGTTAAAAGTAGTTAAATAAGATAAAATTTTCTACAGTGGGAAAAACTATAAAAAAGAAATGTTGTGCCTGTTGCAGGCTCGCCTGCGGAATAGGTGGAGCTGGTAGAGAAAGTTTATAAGGATGTACTTAGTTTAACAACAATTACTTGAAAATCTATAAATGATGCATTTAAATTTATTTTCCTCCTATTAAATATTTCCACATGGCATTTATTAAATCCTCACCAATGTAAAAATAGTTCCACAAAAATTATGCTTTAAAATTCATAAAGCATTTGCGATTAACGGAACATCAATCTTATAAAATAATGAAAGCTTTTAAATCAATTTTGGTTTTCATAAAAATCATGCGCAGTTTTTCATAGTATTGTATTATTAATACAATGGTATTCTAATACATTACTTATGTTATGTTGTGAATGATCACTATAAGTGATCATCAAATGATCATCAAAACTGATTAAAAGTTATTTACCAGGAAGTGTCAAGAACTTTGTACAACTAACGATATATTATATCAAGTCATTTTTGTCACGATATATGTTTTCTTCAATTGGATTAAAAAATTATCTACCATCTTAAATTGTGCTAAATTTTAATTACCAATCAATCTGAAAAGTTACTGTACACAAATTTAAATCATTTTTCTTTTGTGGCCTAACTTCGCAAAATAATACTGTTTTAAATAAATCTTTAAATTAAATAATTATACTCCTGTGATATTTGGTGTGAATCCATCATTTGAACTAGCCCTCTCTATCGATTTCATTTTTTTTTTTTTAATTAAAATCAAATCCATGTACTGTGAGAGGCACCGTGACTTTGATAACGGATCGATATTTGTATCACCTATCAGTGAGAGAGGAGTTATTCCTCTTGACAAAATAGTCAGCTTCTTTCTCAATCTAAATAAGTAAATTAGTAAGTAAGTAAATTAGAACTTCCATCTGCTCTTCGGGTTTTGATACCTCTCTCATGGAAGAGATGCGATAGCGTAAGTAAAGGCCTGGAAAGTCCCTCTTTCCCTAGCCCTCCCCTCCCCCAAAGTCCTCCGAAACTTTAATAATGATGTAAACTTGATTTGACAACATTTAAATACTGTTACTTCATCAATATTCATCAAACACCAAATTTTGATGTTGTGTTGAACCATGCAATTCAATGGTCACTGAGGTACGAAAATTAATAAAAATGCTATTGTTAGAAAAGTCTCAATGAATTTACGTATTCTTTAAATCCATGAAAATTGATGTCCTCTAATATTAATAAAACCCAGTAGTTAAATATGTTATGGATTTTATTGGAATTTTTACTATATATAATCTTTCTGGGGTACTTTTTTTCTTTTTTTGTTGTTGTTGATTCCATTAACTTTATTAGATATCCTGGCTCCGTTTTATATACAAAAAAGTGTTTCATTCATCAACTATCAAACGCTCTATCTAATACCAATAGAAATTAATTTATAATATAAAGAATTTTTGGAGTCAATGTTTTGTACAAATTTTAAGCTTCACAAAATTTTTTTCCATGAGGCTGTATTAATTTATATATAATTTAGATGTAAGTTCTTTATAACAGATCAATTCACCCAAGGTCATGTAAAAAAAAAAAAAAGTTATCAAAAAATTTTCTTCAACAAATGAAATTTTTTTTTTTTAAATTTCATCAAAAAATCAAGAATTAAAAAAAACCCAAAAAATAAACAAACAGCAAAAAAAGATTGATGACATCATATTATATAAATTAATGAAATAAATAATCGACAAGTTTTCACCAAAACAAAAAAACCTACCTCATTTTTTTCTTTTTGTTAAACGTTATTAAGCAGACCGAGTATATAATCCACACTTAAACTTCCAAATATTTAAAATAAAAATAAAGCCCATGGAAATTCAAGCACAAACTGAGTACTAAACTTTATTCTAAATCATAATATTTATATAAACTGATGTCTATAAAACTAATTATTAATTATCTTTGTACATTGGACATGGTATGAGGGAGAGCAAATTTCAGTCTGCTGGATAAAGGGCAGACTGAGTGTGTACATATTGTAGGTATCACTCATTAACTGTGCACTTTGACAACAGATAAACAAAGATGTACTCAGTACAGTCTGTCCGCCAGACGCTAGACTGATAATGGCAGTCACCCCATCACCTCACCCCCATGTAAGGCACATGTCTGCAGCACTATACACTACTAATTAAAATGGTGCATGCTTTCTTTATGACCATTTAGAGTGGGGCACATGTTAACGCCTTAGTCTACCAATGTATTATACTGATCAGTTTGTATTATGCCTGGGAGTTCAATGCATAATGATACAGACACATGATGCGGTGTTGGATAGATGAATGGGGTACACTACTTATATTTTGACATTAAATTCCGTTTCAGTTGTCCATATCATGCATTAACTGTCAAATGTAATTCAATTCAGTTTATTTATTTAAAATGTAGTGAGTATATTACAAGTAAAATCTAATACTTTCCTCTTCCAAACCTCTGTATGGCAGTCATTTCATTAAATAAATGTTAAAAAAAAACCCACACATGCAAGTATAATAGGCTAATCAATAAATGTGAATAGATCATTCATTCTTCATAAGTAGCACTTAAATTGAGAGAATTGCATGTGAAAGCTTTTGTTATTAACTTGCTAGTTGCTATAAACATATGATACATAACTCATTCACACCTCACAAAATAACTTAAATGGACAAAATCTTCAAAACATTAATTTCCATATCTTGTTCTCAAGTTCTCATTTAGTAAATGTCCTAAATTTATGAAAGCCAATGCCATCCAAAGGTGTATAAGCTTAAAGAAAGGTAGCTCTGTGTTTGCATGTGTAACATGTATGTACAGAAAATAAAATACTAGTCTGTTTCTATTAAAGTCCGGTCAACTCAAGCCAACGAATAAACTGCAGACTTGTATGCATCTGTTTCACCAAGTATTGGTTTGTTTTTTTGACGTTTTCTTGATTAGAACATGGTCCTGCAGTAACCATAATAAAGTTATCTTATTTTCAATGGACTGCCTACAGATTCTTCTTCTGTCCGTGACTTTTTTTTCCACTGTTGGACATTGGTTAGCACTATCCAGTGGCATGTGACTGGGACATAATCCCAACTGTATCAACCACAACCAAACATAGCTTGTTGTGCTGCATCCAAACACGCATCTGACAACACACTATGACATGTTTGTTTGGTCCCATATTGGCACCGTGTAGGTAAATTATGAAATTCAAGTGGGCAACTAACAGAAAAAAGCAGTGCAATTGCATGCTTGAATCCCCCCATCGCTTGCAACAAAAGTCTTGGGTGCATGTGCCAATTAAATCACCTTTTGGGAAGATATGATACATTGAATGTTTCTGTCATGAACTCATGATCTCAGAAGCCATTAAAGCAAAAACGTTAAGAAAATTTTGGGAGCAGGAGATATTATTCCAAGCTAATTAGACATTGCTACATGTTTACAATACGCACTCAACAGCATAACACATACTTATAAGGACACTTGGTCCATAATTATAAACTAGTCAACATGATAACAAGCATGTAGACACCATTAACCAAAAGTGTGCTGTCAGAATGACTTAATGCATCGTAGCATGTACCTTACAGCTTATTATACTTCCTCTTGATACATATGTCTTAAAAACACTCAAGTCTTTGGTATACTCTACTCAGATTTGTTGCTTGAATACTAATACCCTTCAAAAATATGAGAGAGAGAGAGAGAGAGAGAGAGAGAGAGAGAGAGAGAGAGATTCATAGGAATTTGCAACATAACATTTTTTTTTAACCTATTGTAATATTTTTGTCAACTTTTGAGAGGGCTCGATGGTCGTGGTTCTTTTGAGACTGTATTGATCTCCTTAAGAAAAAGAGCTGTTTATGAAGATATATATAAGAAAATTTTAAAGCTACTAAAATACATAGAATTTTTCTTCACCAAATAAAAGTTAAAAGCTTTAAACATCTTTCCTAAAGATTGAAGGTAAATCTGATGCTTAATTTGTTCACCACCCTGTCCCCTTAAAAAATCATCTCCTGCATTAAGATTTTAAAAATATAATGACAACCTTAACCTGTAATATTCACACTCAATTAAATTTTATTAATAAATATCAAATACTGATTAAAGTATCTTCTATCAATCAAGTCGTGGATGATCCAAAATTGGACTTTGATCATTGATCACGCTTAGGAAACACCTGTACCAACCAATGGAAACAGCTCAAAATGTGTGGGAATTCAGAATCATCAAACAAAACGGACTTTGAAACTGCAAACAGCTCCAAGAGATTTTCTGTAGACATGAAACCAGCAGAAAAATGGAGCTAAGCAGACCCGGAAGACAGAAGAGAGACTTACCGTAATTATAGAAACCACTGCACCACTGCTCGCTGCCTTCTCCAGAGATCAACATTGTGACAATGGTGTTAGCCAAGTTCTCATCAGCTGATTCAAGTAGCCAGATTATGACACCAAATATGGGTTAATTGTTTTGTGGTACAGTCATTCCCCATGTGTACATTACATCAGCATTATATAACACTTGTCAATTTGTCATAATTCTGTTTTTGGGGGAGGTCAAGTTTTCAAAAATATACCCCCAATATCGAATATACTGAATCCAATCCAAATTTAACTTTAAAATTCCAATCACAAAAAGATGACTTCACATTCAGAGCTCAGAGCAACGAATTTCTTCAGAAAGCAAAAATATTGAATTCATGATGCGCAAATTTCTTCTTTTTTTTTTTCCCAAAAACAAATAAGTAGGCCACAATACAAAGTTGTACCATATGACTAGAGGTAATCTACTTTTCAGCCAATAACAATTGTCCTTCTTCTGAGGACATTAAAACACACAATTTTTTGTAAACTATTTGCTAGACCTATTACTGAAAAACTGGAGCACCAATTACAATTACCCATGATTACTAATTACTGTAGTAAGAAAGGAAGAGATCGTCGTGTGCAAATAAAAGGAAGTGGTAGATTATTGCGCAAATTCCTTCATTTGTTTTCTGCATTACTGTATTCTGTAAATTTATTTTTAAAAATATGGTTCATTAAAAATAATTTTTTCCTGAAAATGTATGCGTGCTAATTCTTAACATGCAATAAACAGCATGCGCGCATTTGTCACTGATCACATGTTTTACATTCTCCTTCGTTTCGCAGTTTTCATTTTTCAAGAGGTATCACAAATCTTAAGCACCACTACTTCATAACTATCTATTTTCTAAATCCTATTTCAACTCAAATCTAAACAAGTACATTAACAAGCAAGATGCTTGACTTAGCTGGAAAACAAAATGATAGTACATTTGTATAACAAAAATGTCTGAACTTCTGCAAATTTCTTGATTAGAAGCGTGCAATTAGAATAAATGCTGTATTTTAAAAATAGAATTCATCTTGACATTTTTCCTACTAGTATAACAATTGTGTATCAGGAAATACAACATTATAAGCATCCTATATATTGACAAAAGTGTTCACCTAGTTTTTCCTAAAAAGCCTAGGAAATAACAGTTATATTGTTAGTTCCGTTCCCACGCTTTGAACACCTATTGATGAGCGTAGCACTTCTCCGGCAAGGAAGACCATGGTACGGATATTCTAAAAGTCAAGCTTTCTTTGCAAGGAATTTCCCTTTTCTCTAAATGTAGACGAGGCCTACGTGCATGGCAAAAGGGCATTTCAGGATCTCCGCAAAAACCGACTTACAAAAACTACATTTTGTAGGTCATTGTCAATTCATCATATTTAGGGTGATCCTCCTTCGTTTCCCGATCAAAGGCGTGTTCTTATAAAATTGGGTATTCAAACTTGACTGAATTCAGATAAAATAATCAATAAAGGCAATAATTCTATCCAAAGGTTAATGCAGATTTTTTGGAAATACTAACATATAGATAAGTCAAAACATATCAATACAACCCATCCATTCTGCCTTAACATATTATATACTCAGTCTTGCTTGGTTAAAAGGAACCAGTGGCATTTCAGTAGAAATTAAAAAAAATATCAAACTTCAAAAATATTTTAATACAAGTACTGTAAACCGAAACAACTTTATTTCATGATTTTATTGAGCTTTACCATTTTTCGTGGTATTTAATTGATGCCAGATTAATATTTTTGTGACAATTAAAGCCTACGAAGATGATCGTAAGATGTTCAGAAAGACACTCAGAGATTGGTTCAAGATGGGAAATATACACTAGCTATGACCAGAGTGTTGCAACCTTGTAAAATTTCTCCACATAAATAAAAGTTGGTGTACGGCAACTGCTTCAGACCACTTTAAACACTTGAAAAAAAAAAAATCCCGTAAATGGGATCCGGGCACAAATATTGTCGTTCAATTCAAAGGAGGAGGGGGGGGGGGATGCTAAAAGATAGTTTTAATTTCTTGGACATAAATATAATATTACATTAGAAATTAACTTCCTCAGAAAGGTTAGTGGGATTTGGCCTCTAAAATCATTTTTTCTATATACCAGACCTTAAAAAAGAGGGGCTATTTATAATGTCCAGTCTTCAGTCACATATCGGAGATCAAATCACAAAATATGAAATTGCTTAACAACACAAAATTTACAAATAAAAATTAGTGCCTAGAAATATACATTCAGGCAGTTCTTTTTTAAATCAAACTTGACACCCTAACAAGCTGTTTGAAAAACCAATGTTGACTATTTAGATAAAGATTCAGACTTTGACTCAGACTCGATATTAAATTTCTCATAAAAACTCAATGAATATATAATATATGACTGTAATTACAGAAAACTGATACTTCACCCCTGATCTATATTCAGTATTGGTTTATGTAATTTTGTCACCATAGTAAAGCATCAATACTTCCGCCACTCAATTGATAGACAATTCAATTTTAAAGTTGTTCAGTTAGTGCAAAAAGGTTGATTTTACATGACCTCTTTCTAATAAATTGGAGGAAGCACTAAAAAATACATTTACCTATAAAATGAGTGAAATTTGGTAATTAAACTAACCTTCATATCAATAAACTAATCTGCCGAAAGAGACTAAGTAGAAAATCATTTTAGTACCGGTATATCACACTGTCATTCAATATTAAACTGCATGTCAGTCATTTTTTTTTCACTTAAATTTTATTAATCATCTAAATATCTGTAAAAGAAAATAGCAAATATTCTGAAACTTTTTAAGTTTTTAAAATATTGGCATGTACCAAATATTTAACTGTTTTTCATTAGAATTTCATGATCCAATGCCTAAGTTGTTATGCCCTATTATATTTGATTGGCTGAAAATATTGTAATTGTAAAGTATGTAGCCTATGTTACAATATGACTAAATGATTAAAATTTGATGCAGGTGTACCAAATCATTGTTTGAAATTTAGAATTACTTAATAAGTAATTCTAAATTTCAAACACTTTGTTTTCATTCAAAAATTAGAGAAAAATATGAAGGTCATTGAAAAATATGATGCATCCACATGTACTTCTCACATCTTCAAATATGTGATGTCATCATGTGATTTCTGAATGCTAATTACTCTATCTGAGATAACCAATTAAATAAGGGTATTGCAAACTACAATGGCAATGCTACATGCAATGCCATAATCTGATGTAAAATAACGCTAGTATTATATTTCATGAAAAAAAAAAAACTTCATTTTAAGGGTAACCCAACAGTAATACTTTGATAGTATGCTTCATATTTATGAAGAAATGCCTCTACGAGGGTTGTTCGGAAATTATTGAGACAACACGGATATTTCCCTTTTTAAGTGACGGATAAGGGTGAAAATTGGCATGAACATTGAAGAAACCTTAACAAATAATTAAAGAAAGAAGTATTTAAAAATATTTAATATTTTGTTTACAACGATAGATAATAAAATTGGTGGTCGGGGTACCCAGCGCAAGCATAAATTCGGAGGATAAGAAAACTTAAACATTGTCTACCTAAGTGTCCGCAAACTTACAGCTTATACTAAAAGAAATCAGATTATATATGTTTATTTTGCTATTTATTGTGACTAACTTTTGATCAAGTTTCACTAGTGTTTGATTTGAAATACGGATATGGTACAGATATATTTACCAAGCAATAGGAATTTGAAAACGATGGTATATAGAAATTTGACTTCAATGCGGCGCAGCTGATATACATCAAATTGATGGAAATATTCTGAAAAAGACCTTCTAATGCCACTCAATTGCTTTAACAAAAACTATACGATGGCAAGGGATAAAGAACTTCAGTTTATCGTCTTTTTTCACTGATTGTTTAGCTAGAATTCAGACAAAGTGACTAAAAATCAAGTACTTTTTACACACTAACTGATGTCAACAGTTCTAAAATATGAACACAGAATCACTGTAGGAGACATTTCACAGTAATTTGACTTTCGGTTAGAAAAGATAGATTTTTTTCACAAAAATCAAGAATGGAGAGAATATGCGAATGTTGACATCTTGAAATGTAAACAAAAGATGAGAAATGGAGAATTAATTCTAATTTTCCTTTGTTTGTTAGGTGTTTAAAACATAGGATCAATAAGAAGCGTCAAAATGACGTTGCGGTAATTTTGCGGTTGCGCCGGGTCACTGGGCGATGGCAACTTGGTCAGTTTACCAGGAATGATCTAATCATGCTAAGGACAATAAATTTTTTACATTGATAAACTCTATCCTGGTTTACGTTTTGGTGAAATTTTAAGGGTTTATCTTTTTCCCCAAGGAAATAAGAGTAAATGTCTCAATAATAATTTTCTGAACAACCCTCGTAGTACTTATTTTCCTAAATCAAAAATGGCTTCAAAATCATATTACATATTAAATCATTCATACTTTAAAAATTATTCTAGATATTTAAGCAATGTTATAACTACCAAGTAAACTTTAAAATTCCTGTTTAAAGACAAATCTAATTTGGAATTGACTAGAAGAGGACACCCTTAGATATCAACATGCATAAAAGTACAAAATTTTAAAAATATATATATTTTGGAGGGTTGAAAAATTCTATTTGACCATAAAATGCACTTCAAAAATTTGTATTAATCATATTAAAAATTGTGAAACCGATGTCTTGAACTCATAATTAGGTCTTGATAGATCGCCAGCAGACTTAATTAGAACATTAAATAGACAAAAATGTTATTTGACAAACAAAATATTAAAGTAAAGGTTGAATTCTATCATTTCTAAGGCACATCACAAAATGTAGGTATCCCAGTCCTCATTAGGGGTACACTAAGTGTCAACAATGCCGCAACCTCATACTATGAAACGATCAAGATAGTTAAGATTATCGTTTAAGAAGTGTTCAACATGCTAGTTTCTATCTTATGTACTGACCACAAAAAACCCATAACACAATTTTGTCATTAATTCCAACAGGATTAGAAGATAGACTTGCCACCTTTCTGTTTTAAATTGTAGCATTTAAACAATTTGTTTTTTGAAATAGCATACATTTCTTTATTTATTTATATATTTATTTATTTTTTTTACATATTTGTAAGTTTTACGAGAAGTAAATTATTACATGTATTGCATTCTCCAATTTTGCCAAAATTTACTCATGATAAATAAAAGTTAATCACTAAATCTATCTAAGCTTTCTCAATAACTTTTTTAAAAACACCATTAATTATCTTTTCAAAATCTTTGTTGAAAATACATGTTTAAAAATTTTGACCAAAAAAATTTATATTTGAAATAAATAATTAAATAATCCTAAAAAGTGTAAAATACAGAGAAAAATTATTTCTATTTTAAATCAATTTTAGTTAAATCATTTTCTGCAAGGTACTAATAGTAATACGGTTAAAAAATAAATAAAAACATTTGTTGAAAGACCCTAGCTTTGACTTGCAAGTAATTTGGGCAGTTAATATTAATTGATTAAGTGATCAATTAATCTTATCTTGCAAAATTAAAATGTGCTGAATATGCATAATAACCTCACATTTTCTTATATTAGGCCGTTTGAAAAAATAAAACAATTTGAATACGATAACTCTGATGGCAAAATACAAATCATTAAAGTGGCATGGAATTAAAGCAGTTCAATATCCATTAAACATCCCTTTCTTCATACACTCCGTGTATTTCATTATAAATGAAGAGAAACAGGCATAAAAAAACTTATCAAAAAATACTTGCTATTATGATATCAAGATACATGCTTTGAAAACTACCTCCTCATGTCAAGCAGGACAATCACAAAACTCTTCAACAAACATTCATCCAAGGAGGACAAGAAAAAGAAATCCTTGACAGGTAAAAGAAAGTAGCCCCTAGTAGTAAGTGTCTAACCTCTACAGTGAGGCAAAACCCTCTCCAGATCCCTTAGAGTTATCTGTCCTTGATATTCCGGCTCTTCTTGAATGAGAGGATATGGTCTCTGGTGATGATGCCAGTAAGTCTGGACCGGATAAATAGCAGCTGAGTAATCATAAGTAGGATAATTCATGGTAGAATTGGTAGAATGTCCAGTATTGGGGAGGACTAACATTGCTAATCTGTCTTTGTGAATGCTAGGATTCTGATTGAGATTGAATCCAACTTGTTGCCTTTTTTATGGCGAGTTGGAACTCGGTGACACACGTCTGCACACTGCCTGGAAGTGTCGAGGCGCGTGGCAAGACTAGATACATACACACAACACAAGCCTTACCACAGCCAATTCACAACCCGGAACTAGCTACTTCGTGGTACTTACAAGACTATTAAACAAGTTAATTAACACATGTACTTTCAAATGTTTCTCTGCGTAACAGCAATTGATGACACTGTCATAAAACTATTGACGTTATTTATGCAATATAAAAACAATCGAACTTTATGCTAAACTGTGTATTAGTCTTTTAAAATGCTAAGAGTTTTGGAACTCGAGTCAAATTATTTTAATTCATTATAAAACTTAATGCCCACAGATTACCTTTCAAAATGCATAATTTGATTGCAAAAACATGTATGAAGGGTTGCAAGTGATGAAAAATTGTCACAATTTCTATTAAAGCTTTCCTTTAAATTTCTGCAGTAAACAAAAACCCTGTCTCCATCCTTCAACAGGACATAAGAGTCCTGAGATCACAGACTTCCTTTACAATGCTCTTATTGTTATATCATTAATACTTTGTAGGTAATTTGATTAAAACTAGGTATTTTGAACAAGCTCACAAATAATACCCCCATATTAATATATTCTTTGTTAGAAGGTAATGTATGCACCTTTTTCTTATAGTGACCTTGAACTTGCACAAATGACCAAAGCTAAAGGTCAGGACATATTTACAGCTCACAATGAATCTTTGTGTCAAATTTTAGCTGCTATTTATTTTCCATTACAACATATGGCCTAATTTTTTAAATAATGACCTTGAACTTGCAAAACTGACCCTGGGTCAAAATCATGAAACATCCTCAGGTCATAAGCAATCTTTGTGTGAAGTAAGAACTTCCAAAAGTCCTCCATAAGAAAGAAATGAACAAAACTTGACTGCACTATAGACAGACGGACAAGCTAGGTGATTCCTAATTAACCCCCATAAACTTTGTTTGCGGAGGGTGTAATTATGACCTCTAAAAAGATATAGCAAGCTTCTGCTGTATAATTCTGCATGACTGCAAAATATGCACATTTGCATGTGATTAACCAAACTATGGCAACATACCAGTAACTGACTTTTACCTTACCCCATGACCCTGACAATGATTTTAATATTTATTATTGTTTGCAGCTATGCAAAGATGCTTTATACATTTCAGTTGAATTTTACCATCTCTGAAATCCTGTATCACATTCAGTTTATTGACATGTAAACTGAAAAAAGGGAGAAAAAAAGCAATCTTCGTTTAAAAATGAAGATTGAGTAGATAACAATCAAAGGTCATTTTTCACGTATTTTGTTAAAGTACTTGTATCGTCAATGATCAAATCTATGTCAGCAACTTCAAAATCAACTTTAAAGGAAGTTCCAATAACCAGGTCACAAAGAGCGAATCGACGTCAACACTAGCATGCATTGTATGAACTTAATGTGTGTAACCTTTTCACATAGAAACTAGTTATTACACAAACAAAAACATTTTATAACAAAAAATTTCAAAATACACTTTTGATACAACTACATCTCAACATTAAATAGATATGGCAATACAAAATGAGTAAAATTTTAAAAAAAATTCTTTACAAAATCCAAAGTTTTACATGTAAATCTGTTACATAATTAATGTCATCTTTGTCTAAAGCTACAACTACTTGTAGCCTTGTCTATTTGTTTAGTACATGATTTCCCATTTTTACCAGACATTCCGCCTAGCCATATTTCAGACTCATTGTTGAGTGGTTGCTGACTTGACACATTTTAGTTCCTTTAATCATACATGTATTTTCATGACCGTGTTGTTTGTTTTCATGCAATAAAATATTCTTTAATAAAATTGTGATTGAATTGTCAACAGAAATTCTAAATACCTTAAAGAATTTAGAAAACTGTTAGGTCACACCCCCCCCCCCCCCACTCGCAAAAAAAAATTTGGAGATGTGGTTTTTTTTTTATAATATACACTAATATACAAATCACAGAAAATATTTTACATCTGTATGAATAGAGAGCTTATGACCCTTAGTAATTAAAAGGAAATAACTAATTAACAACATGCACATACAGAATCGGGAAGCTTATATATAATTTATACGGAATAAATGCTTTTGAATTACTAGTATCTTTAAATAATTTCAGGATGTTAATATAAATTTATTGAAATTCAACATACTTCACAAAAATTATCAACTACATGTTAAATTTGATAGATGTTACAATCATTTTGAATAACAAGTCCTCAATTTTTTAATAAACATAGATAATTGTCACTTTCTCAGTAGTGAGAGCACCTGTACAAGCAACCCTTCTAGTCAAAGCTAGTGTCTGGTAACATCCAAATTAAGGTCTACAGAGCTGTCCCCAGCTAATTCATTATTGAGACATTTGGGATTTCCCTATACCTACATGTATAACACCAAGTTAAACATTTTCGTTTGGTGAACTGGCCAAACCAATAACAGATTGTATTCTCTTTAGGTAATCGGCTTTCCATATAAGACTAGTACTAATTTTTTGGTTAGGTAAATCGCTTTCCCTATAACACTTTCTGGTTGCCGGGTGAACTGGCTATACAATGTACCTTTTAACACTAACATTGGTTGGGTGAATTAGCAATACCTATAACACTAATATTTTGATTGGGTGAATCAGCTATCCCTATAACACTTGTGTTTAGGTTGGGTGAATTGGGAATCCCTATATCACTATCATTCTGGTTAAAAGAATTGGCTATACCTATAACACTAACATTTCTATAACACCAACATTTTGGTTGGGCGAAGTGCCTGTCCCTACAACACTTATGATATTTTGATTGGGTGAATTAGCTATCCCTATAACACTCATGTTTAGGTTGGGTAATTGGCAATCCCTATACATGTAACACCTTTATTCTGTTTAAGCGAATTGGCTATTCCTATAACACTAACATTTTGGTTGGGTGATCTGGCAATCCCTATAACACTTATAATATTCTGGTTGGGTGAATTGTCAATTTTTATAACACTAATATTCTGGTTCGGTGAATTGGTGTTTGGTTGCAGGATTAGTGCCTATATCCTTATTAAACACTTATTCTACATATGTTAAACAAGCATTAGAGTTAAGACAATTAGAAATGGGAACCCATGCAGCAACACCCGCAGCTATTTTGCTAATATTTCAAGTGTCCGAATTGCCTATCCCTGAAATACTAATGTTCTGTTTGCCAAAATTACTTTCGCTATAACATGCTCTAATGCTTGCAAGCACTTTCTCTGCATGCTGCCCAACAGGCTTTTAGTGTAGAGTAGCTTTAAAGCAGTACAACTGAAAAATAGGAATCCTCCAACACCAGCTTTAGTTATCAGATTATTTTTTTACAAGAACTTGCATAAATTGATGATTACTGGTATTACTTTTACTACCAGACTAGTTCATTAACGTCAGTAACATATATCCTGAACTTTATTTTTGTAATGACGTCATGCATACTAAACGTTTGAACAAGGAGCATCTTAATACAAAGACTTCAAAGATATTACTATTCAATCCAAAATACAATTAAAACATTTTTAAAGTACCAGATATATGTATTAACTTGTAAATATTAATTCAAAGACTGAATTCTAGTGTTTCGGAAGTCAGGCACTTGAAACAATGTCGTAAAAAGTAGGTAAAGTACGGTAGTAGTATATGGTAACTATAGCGTCACAGAAAATGGCCTGCGCTCTCAGACACTAAAAAATGAACGAAAAGAGTCCAAGGATCTTTGATTTCCTGCAAAGTACACTGATACTTTAGGTGAACAGGTAAAAATTCATCGTTTTATCCCCCCCCCCCCTTTTGCTCTAGCAGTCAGTGTGCAATTGTTAAAAAAACTGTGCTAAATAGTAAGATTATTTTTTTCTAAGCATATCCCGCGAATTTAAAACTGTGGAAATTGTCTGAGATGTTTGTGAGTGTATAAGGGCAAAAAAAAAGGGGGGCCAAAATAACCCTGTATGTAATTGTATTAAAATTCGCCATACATCAGGTATTCCAGTAATAACTTAATATGTATACATAAAATTCAAAATAAACTTTTGGAAATAGTTTCAAAGAACATTATCATTTTAGTAGCAAAAAACACCAAACAATTTAGCAAGGCAAGCGCATTTGCTAAGGTCAAAGTTAAAGTACAAGTGCTTAAAAATCAAACTGTAACACATCTTAATTGTTCTTTGTCTCATTAAAAAAATCAGCCCAGTCTGGGTGGAAAGGCCCAATTTCATAGGGGACATCAGCAATTATTTGGCCTCAGCCATCGTTTTGACGTGAACCTTAGGGGGAATACCCCAGTAATGTTGTGTAACCTTGACAATTTTTATTTTGTTTTGATTAAGTTGAATTTTTCTTAGAGTAAGTCCAAGGATCTTACAATATAAACTTCTTAAGAAGTGATCCAAATTGCCTACTCGGGAATTATTTTGCCTCATCCATGTTTTGACGTGAACATTAAGGGGAATTACATCAGTACCAGCTAGTACTGTTGTGTAACCTTGACAATTTTAATCATATCAAAAGATTTTGTTTTGCAGAAGCTGAATATTTATTAGAGTTAGTCCAAGGACATTACAATATGAACTTCTCAAGAAGTGAACCCAATTGCCAGGCTAAAATTTGTAACCTCAATACTTTTGTTGAAAAATAAAGTCGGTTAATTAATACATGTAATGCTATATGTATTATTTATTACTTGCAGAAGATCATTCTTATAAAGATATAATAGGTTTTCTTTTTCTTTTGTTTAGCTGGAAAGTTCATGATTATCTTCAAAACCTATGTGTTTTTAATCCACTGATTGTCTAATACCCTATACCAGCCTATCAATAAGTAGGATTAGCACAGATTGGTGTCTATAAATCAGACTTGTTACATAAAATGTTAAAATAAAGTCTTTATCCTAGCAGACTACACAAATTGACTTTTGGAGAGTGTAATGCATTGAAACTGGTCAGCTGACACATGAATCCTGCCATGTCAACTTTTGACACAGTGACTTATAAATAAAATTCTGCCTTATAAAATATGCCACAGATGCAATGCACAATTTAAAACACACATGTAAAGTTATAATTGCAATACTCCTGAAAACTGACCTACTTTCTTGCATGCCACTTTGATTTCATACCTTGTATAGAGCACATGACTCAGTGGTTATAGGTTTTAAGACAGTAACTCAAAGGTTGCTGGTTCAAACCCCCCTTTGGACACTTGATGTTGTGTGTTGTGCCTATTAACTGTTTTGGTTTCTGTAAGCAGGTTCCCATTTCAGCTGAGTGGACTGAGACAATGTAGATAAAGTGACTTGTCTCATTAGTAATTAGACAAGTCACTTTATCTACATTGTCTCAGTCCACTCAGCTGAAATGGGAACCCGCTTACAGAAACCGATACTGTACCTATTTATAACTAGAACCATTATAACAGGAGCTTGGATTTTGGGTAGTTGTGTCAAACAGCAATGTGACGTATGCCTGTCTATTTAATCACTGCCACTCAGTGAAAGCTCATTGAAATCAACACGATTTGTCTGGCTTTTGAGCTAAGACTACGCAATCGGTGCATATTTCACTTGAATCCAGTGTCATTTTTAACAAGTTTTGATGCAAGAAATGATAGCTATGTCCTACGGAAAGTCCAAGGCCTTGTTAAAATGGTTCTAATTACAAATAATTATTTAGCTCACAATATATCTAACCACAATAATGACAATATCAAACAAACTAAACATCATTCAGATTGTCATCGTCTCAAAGGGCCTCATTTAATAATGGACATTAGGATGAAAAGCATTTCAGAGGATTTTGCTTTGACCTTGACTTATGACTTTGAAAATTTTCAGAACTTTAACTCATGTTCATTTCCCCATACCTACAGGCATTCTTAGATTAATCTGGTTAAAGGTCACTGCACACACTTTATCCCTATATATTTATCTAAGTTATAAGCCAGATAGGGAGGGGAGAGTAAATATGCTCTGAAAAAAAATTGTGTGGTCTGATATGACATTGATTCTTGACCTACAAATGTCATTCAAAGTCACTGCACATCCTTTGTACTACACCACTCTGTAGGTGGAGTATGAGCCAGAATGGACCAGGATTCTTCATATAATTCTGCTTAATCTTAATCTTAGACCTGGAAACTTAGTTCAAGGTCACTGTACACCCTTTACCCAGAGATACTCTGTGCATAAATTATAAGCCAGATTGTGCCAAGGGGAGAGACGATATGCTCTGGACCACTGATCTCGGACGGACAAACAAATGGATGGACAGACAGACTGATTAGCAGAGTCGGGCCCTAATTAATAAATGAAACTAATAAATGTAGTTAGCGATTCACAAATTCAGTAGAATTACACTGAGAATACAGAACAATGACTTCATTTAAAGTTAAGAAATCTTCTATGTGTTTACTTTGATAAAAAGAATAATTTGAAAATGATGAAATAAAATAGTATGAAATTTTTAACATTTCATAACAGATGTGTCTTCTCAACAATAGTACAGAAAGAAATAAAACAACACTGATTGAACTCAATAACCCGTGAGGAAAAATCTGTGCTTTTTCAGCAAATATTGCTTCTGATCACATCAATGACAACTTACCAGTATTGCAATTAACATTACTCTTTAGCAATACTTATAGTCTCAAATTAAAAGCACTTATTAAAAAGTGCAGAATGACCATTAAGGCAAGAATCAGAGCCATTGTAATGTTAATTAACAAGTTTTTCTTATGACAGGTTGTACTCACTTTAAATCTACTGTTCATTAAGATGTCTTGATATTGTTTTAAATCCATGTAAAAAGTATTTTTTTTAACATAATTTTTCAATGTGATATGTGCATCGTCATTTTAATCTATAACCAATAGCAATCTGAAAGCTCTGGGGGTAAACTTAACCAAACTGGAAGTGTTCCGGATATCCAGCAAAGGTCAAGGTCTTGGGTCGCAAACTGAGGTCAAGATCACTGCATTGTTCTCTTAACCACTAAAGTTAGAAATCAGCCACTCCAGCAGCAAGGCAAACAAATGTGTTTCTTTTATATAATCAATGCATTATATTGGGTGAACACTTAGAACTTTGGTTCAGTGGATGCAGGATTATTTTTACAGTAATAGTTCACTAATTAACACACAGTCATTAGTTGTTGAACTTTAATTTGCTGATGCATAAAGTGTTATAAATTCACATTACAAGATTTTCAGAGAGCTCCTTGAACTTAGCATACTTTATTTCTGAGAATGATTTAGGGTTTAAATTATAATAGCACTGGTAATTCCCAAATTCCAAAGATCGTTACTGTTTTCCAATTAAGGTCAGACATGACCTATCTTTCATTTTTTTTTCCCATCACCACAATGTGTACATTCTATAAACATGTTTTATTTCATATTACACTTTTTTATTTAGATTTATAATTTCAATAAAAGCTTTATGCTATTTGTCAGCATCCAATTGCATTTTGCATAATTATCGAAGTAAAATTTTCAATATTCTAACTCCAAAAATAGCCAGGTAATGTACCCTGAATTTTTGGCACTGCAAACATAAATGAAAAATAAAGTTTCATGGAAATTAATATCTAAAATTGATGAATAGCTCTTATGTCCTTAAACTGAGCATTGACCTACCTACATGTTTATTTAAAGGTATAAACTTTTAACAAATTAAATCAATAAATTCAATAGTTGTATCTACCTGGTATACATATTATTCTAAGAAAAATCATAACCAAAGTGCCGATTACTTTTAATAACAACTTGAACTGTTGTATTCATAGATAAGAGTCATATGGCAAGTATTGATTTTTCAAAATCAAGTCACCGAGCTGTGCCATATATCCTCCCTCTATCTCTCCTTGTTATCAAACTATTCAAGATTTACTGCAATAGATTCACGCACTTATGTAGAATTTATGTCCATTGTGATTTTATTCATTCCATGAGTTTTTTTGGTCTTATTTTCTATCTAATATGTTGTATACATATCTGGATTAATTATTTTCATCCGATCAACATTTTCTGCAACTTATTTAAAAGTTCTAAATATAGATTCATGAGTAAAGGGTAGCAACTCTTCTATTAAAAACATTCATGATGTTTTTTATGAATGCTTTTTATTTTACTAAATATAACTATGATTCTTAGTACTTTACATAAAAGATTTTTATGAGTAAACAAATTAATGTGTGGTCAACCTCATTAAACATTATTAACTGAAAAAAATGTCCCTTCAGATAAATTATCCCTGTGTGTATGGAAGGGGTGGGGCATTTACTTTATCTCTTATTGTTCTTCAATGCAGAAAGTCAACTGATTGTAATGATTCACTTTATAACAGCTGGCAAGATTTGGAGCATAATAAAATTTCAGACAGATGGACAGACAAGGGGGGGGGGGGGGGGGCTCAGATCAGCATACAGCCCCTCTACATTTTAACAACAAGAGGATTAAGGAGTAAACGGATGTATTTAAGTCTGGGACTTGGCTACATGTGGAATGGTCAAAATAATTTAAACAGTCGTATTTGTTTACCAATTATTCAGAAAAGACTTAAAGACAACTTTATTCAAACGCTGCATGGCAAGATGCAAATAGAAACAAAATGTTTTATTTACAAGCACTTAGTTGATAATTTTTGCTTACAATACTATTTAGAAAAATCAATACCAAGGTTGTATAAAAAATGTATTTCCAAAATGAGGTTGTCCTCACATAATCTGCTTATTGAAACAGGTCGACATAAAAATATACCAAGAGACAAAAGATTTTGTAAAACTTGTATAACAGACATTGAAGACGAATATCATTTTATACTTGTATGTCCAATGTACTTAGCATTACGATCAAAGCTCATAAAAAAGTATTACTGGTGTAAACCATCCATGTACAAATTAATACAGTTATTAAGTGTTAACAATATTAAAGAATTGTGTAATTTAGGAAAATTCATTTACAAAGCCCTCACACTCAGAATGGTTTGACTATATCAAGTGTCATTTGCTGATTTCAATTGTTATTACTATCAATATATATATAATATATGTGTTATTTCATTCTCCAAATACAAATTATTCTATAGATTTGTAAGGACTGACCGTCCATTATTATTATTATTTATTCATGTATTGTTCACATTTATACATGTAAGTGCTATAAGACGTATGTCTTTGCAATAAAGAAATTGAATTGAAGTCTGTTTAAATTCAAGATCCCCTAAAATCTTCCCAATTTGTCATCCAAGGTCAGTGAACTACCATACTAATGAAATATTAATGATAAAAATACTTAATTACACATTTTTTTCTACACAACAAATAAATAACTAATTCAAATTAAATCATCAACTCATGAATAAAACATTATGGAGTAAACTCTGTAGAAGTGAGTTTGTTAGGACACAC
Organism: Magallana gigas; assembly: GCF_963853765.1. Taxonomy (NCBI): domain Eukaryota; kingdom Metazoa; phylum Mollusca; class Bivalvia; order Ostreida; family Ostreidae; genus Magallana; species Magallana gigas. The sequence continues at coordinate 9,695,923 of NC_088855.1, forward strand.
ATACTGTCTTGAATTCAGTACAAATACAGGAGACAACTGTGCATCTGAGCTGGAATGAGTCTTAGCTATTACTATAATTGTTAATGACCCTGTTCTCAGCCATCTTTAAAATGAGGTTTTTTTCTTTATTATGACAAATTATCTATAATTCTGATGCATATTTTTTTTTCACTACATGACATAACCAAAGGGTATATATATGAAGATTGGTGATAATAGGCTTCAGTTTAGCATTTTTGTATAATGTAAGTCTGAAGTGCATTTAAAATATGCTTTTGGCTTTATGACAATCCACAAAACAGATTCTTCACAAGTTCTTTTATCATATAAGTTTTCACGCTGTGAAAATGTCACCCCCTTCAGGTGAGTAACAAATAGACCGTGAAGAGATAAACAGGCATAGGTCAGGCCAGGTGAAATGGAAACGATCATAAACATGTGGTCAACTTCTTTTTCATAAGCACTATAAAAATGACTACGTGTCATAATGTGTCTTTTTACGACCTTTCTTTTATCAATGATTTTATTTCCGATATAGTAACTATTAAGCGTGGCTAGCGCTGATAGATGAGCAGGACCGTTTCCATGATAAGTTAACTTATTTATTATTGTTTACTTCCTCTATAATCCTACCTTCCCCATTTGATGAGGAACTGTCACTCATGCTGGACTTTGAAACGCCGATTTTTATCTTCGTAGCATAAGGAAACCCTGGGTCCAAACTCCAAAACCGATGTCCTATTTATGGAAAGACAAACTTGAAGTTACTTTTCAGGGGCCTCCATAGTTAATCACGTGGTCTGTCATATGGCAGAAGCGTCTAAATACGAAATATTTACAAGTAAACATAGGAATTCCGGATTCTTTTCGGATTACGAGTTGCACATCAGTATTAGAAAAAATTAACCATTTAAAACTATATTTATCTATTAAAAATATTTTTTAAAAAAATACTTAAAAAAAAAGAAACTTGAAAATCAGTTTGAAGGTCAAGGTCATGTGTAACTTACTTTTGTGACTTACATGCATGTAATCTGAATCAAAAAACTGACATTCCATCCAAAGCATCACATAATTACTGTCTACGTTTCTCAAGAACTTTGATAAAAGCAAACTTTCAAGAGAAAAAGAATTTCCAGCCAGATTATCCACTTCATATTGATAGAAATTTTTAAAATATGTAAATGACAGAATTTGAACATGAATAAAAACGATGTCCTGGTTCTCTACACATGAGCTATATAGGCTAAAACCTACTGCCACTGCACTATTCACCATCTAATATCAGCAAGATTTCTTTTCTAGGATTAGAATGTTACATTTAGAGATGCGACGGTGCACTCATCCCCCTTCTCCACAATTGTCAGCCCATCCCCCTTCCTGATGACTGTAGAAGGGGAATGATTTTTATCAGACTGAGGAAGACCAGGCCAATACTATTACTAGCACCAGATAGCTCAGTTGGTAGAGCATTTGATAAGAGAATTTAGGGAGCCCCCCCCCCCCCCCCCCAATTTAAATCCCAGTCTGGTCCATCATTATTTCTCCCATCCTATTAATTACTCTCATGAAATCTCAAATTATACAATCACCACCTCACATTATGGATTCTGTACATACCGGTAATAGCTAGACTAAATAACTTACAACACATAAAATAAATAAAAAGTTTGATATATACAGCTGATAACAGAAAAAAGTGAACAATAAAACGTTTAGTTTCATAATTTTTTTTTATTAAAACAAAAGTTTTAGTGTACCAGTACACTAGCAAATGACCAAACAATGGAGAAAAACCACATCTCAAGTCAGGTAACAATTTAATGTTTTATAGCACTTATTTTTCATCAGATCTCGGATTAAAAAAATACAAAACTCTCAACATGTCGGTCAAAAACTGGCCCTTTAAACGAGCCAACTTTTGCTACGCTGTATTCACTCTGTTCTGCGTAATGTGTACGAAGTGTTCGATTTTTTTGGTCACTGGAGGTCCTGTTTACTTTGAAACCTCATGCATCGCCTTGGCTAAATAATCGACATTGCTGGAGGACACACCAGCCACTGAAATCCTGCCGTCCTTTGTCAGGTAAATGGAGAAATCCTTTGTGAGTCTTTCAACCTGTTTAAAAAAATATTGAATTAATAATGGTATCATAATATTCTTTTGAAGGTGAAATGAAAAATCATATGATAAAGGCTATCTCAAACTGAACATATCCCAAAATTCAACATAGAGATTGACACCATATACATAACATGGGACATAACTTTTGATTAATTGTCCCATTTATATTGTTATTATTTGAGATAAAAGTGTTAGTCAAGTTACTGAGGTTCAACTGTATTTATGTACCATATTTTGTCTTAATTAATTGGAAATTTCCTTTGAGATTCAGTGGTCTGAAAACTATGCATTAAATGTGATTTGATTTCTTTTTTTTTAAATTTGATTTTTTTTGTTAAAAAAACCCCCCAAAAAACCCATAACAAATTCAAAGTAAGATTAAATGCTTGAAGCCTGGACAGACCTGGTCAGGCTTGAGTCCTGTGAAGCAGAACATGCCGATCTGGTCAATGATGTGTTGCCAGTTACGACTGGATCCTTCTTTAGCCAGACCGGCCACCAGTTTCTCTCTCATAGTGATGATTCTGTCAGCCATTCCTTTCACTTCTCCCAACCTTAAAATAAATCAAAAGTTTTCCGCTATAAACTGTTATTACTGCATCAGTTACCAGGTGGTTTTAACACAATTTGTAATGTTGAGTATATCTTTGCCGTTCCCGTGGGTACCGGTAATCTTATCTTTGCAAGTTAAAAGTTTATATGTATCTCATCATAAAGATCTAAAATCTGAGCAAAAAATTTAAAAATTGAAATTGTTTTGAGCTAGCTAAATCACGACTTTAACATTCTTATAAGTTATCTCCCTTTGGCAGTGTAACTATCATTTTTCTCTTTATATCCTCTGTACCTTTAAAAAAACCTGTATTTTTTTTTTAAACATCAAATGTTTTTAGACAGTTTAGTGGCACTCTCATATTGCCACCATAAGAGGGGCATAGGAAACATGGAGAGCTGACTTTACTGATACAATCTTAAGACTTTTTAACTTCTTTAATATTAAGATTCAAGCCGTGGTCCTTATGTTATTTGCATCCTATCAAAACACTCCAACAATACTTTCAATATGCATAACAACATGAGTAGATACACAATGTTAATGTATAAACTCTCTAGGCACAATAATGTTTAAAACTAAAAAATAATATCCTAAATTTTCACACAATAAAAGTAAAAATTCAAAATCACATTATCTTTTATACATCTGTCATTGAATCACACCAACTTATCATGTGGTAGCCTTATCATCTCATTTTATACAGGGACCCCAAAGAATTGAAGAAATAACTGTAAACTTTTAACCCGAGGAACGCAAATATCAAATGTTGGTCTGCCTACCATAAGTTTTTGAGTTCTGGGGTGGTGAGGACCTTGGTGACGATCCTGGCGCCGTGGATCGGGGGGCTGGAGTACATCCCCCTGATGATGATCTTCATCTGGGACATGTTTCTGTCTGCCTCTTCCTTAGATCCACACACAATGGTGAAAGCACCTGCTCTCTCACCTGAAACCAAAAGAATCACAAAAAATTAATTTTACAGTTGTCCTCCGTCCACAACTGTACAATAAATTCTCTGAGTTTTTTTTGCAATTCAAATGTATATACAATGCACTAATTTCAGAACTTGAACTCTTCCACTCAACATTTGCAATGGAAGAATAGAAATAAATAAAAACTTATTTTACTACAGGAACTTTATCTTTAACGATGTCTTGAAACTTTGAACACTACTCAAGAAGCTTTATAACCTATAATGTTAAGAATGTTCAGTAGATTACCATATAACCCCATGTTCTTTGCGTACGACTGAGCAAGGGCAACCTCATGTCCATCCTCAATGAAGCGTCTGAGAGCAAAGGCATCTTTGACTGTGTCTCCACTGGCAAAGCCTTGGTATGCCATGTCAAAGAAAGGAAACAGCTTCTTATTCTTGATTAGAGCACTCATCTCCTTCCATTGTTCTGGCTGAAATATCAAGTTTCCAAATGCAAAACTGCACTGAACTACATACTTTTTATTGTTGTTTTTATGTTCATGCATTTATACAAAAACTTAACAAATTGTTTATTTTGTTCTTCAAACCTTTGGATCCACTCCTGTGGGATTGTGAGCACAGGCATGCAAGACTATCACATTGCCCTCAGGGATTTTCTGTTGAAAAGATAATGCTGATGACTGAGAATATAAATATATGAATAAAACTTGTTCACATGTATATCTTGAATCATGGACATGTTTCATTATTTTCAGAAGGAATTCTGAAAGCTGTTTATACAGAAATTTAAAAAAAAATGCTAAGGCTACTGGTACTATGTTCTCATTCAAAGAATATATGTCATCATGAACTTTATGAAGACATTGAATTAATCATAAAAGTCAATGAAAATATTAAATCAAATTTCAATTAACTATATCAATATTGTTTACTGGTACATTGGTACATCAGGAGGTGAAATGAAAGACATTCACTAAAAATTTATATTAAATTCAAATAGAGTAGAAATATATCTGCAAATTTTCCTACAAAGAGATGCTGTTGTTGACACATACACTGTAATATGCTGGCATATGAATACAGGTATAAATTTAGGATAATAAGTAGGACAATTTCATCAAAAATTTTGTGATATATGATTTTGTTATAAAATACTCAATTACAATAATAAATACTACAAGTATGTACTATAGTGAGTTTATATAATTACATGATCTGACAGTGGTCAATTTTTCAATTATTTGTTTTTCCACCAAAACAAGAGCCCTTAACCCTGAAATGTCAAAATGTAAATGATTTCACTTCCATGTTTCATTAAATTTAACAAAAGGAAGTAGTCAAAAATATTGTTCATTCAATACTCTAACCAGTGCTACTTTTGTCTATTTCTTTTTTCAATTCTTTTACCTATCAAAGCTAGACCTTCAAGGTTGTGACTCAACAGTATTTCCTATAAGACATACATTAATGAAAATATTTAAACACTGAAGTTCCACTATAATAATTTTCACATCTTTCCCCAAAACCTTTACATACTGCAATATCCTCCATAGCACCATTGAAATCAAATCCACAAGTGTTGGGGTCATAGTATCTGTAGGACTTCACATCCAGGCCAGCATGTCTGAAATTCAAGTAAAAATGCACAATGGCATTACCTGTTAAGACTGTCCCATTTTTCTGCAAAAACACTCCTAATACATGTACAGAGAAGTGTGTTATTCTATTAAATGAGATAAATTTTTAACTACAACTTTATGAGAATAATGGTCTTACTATCTACTTAATATAAGAAGGACATTTGTGCTTATTTTATTTCTTTATAAGCCTAAGTCAATGTAAGGTTTTTTTTTTGCTTAAAAAACCTAACTTACTTGAATATAGGAGTATGGTTTCCCCATGAAGGAGTTGGAATCCAAAAATCTTTGCCTTTTGAGTAAAATTTAGACTAAAATAAAAAAATGTGGATATATATTTGTATGAATAAATGTTTCGAGAAATCTTTCCAACAATTTGAGGTCTTTACCTTAAATTTAAAGTGCAAGTCAGTCTAATACAACTTCAAATACCAGTACTAATAAATTTCTACTTACAAAAAATGCTGCTCCTAGTCGAAGTGCCCCGGTACCTGATATACCCTGTACTGTCATATTCTGTAACATAGACAGAATCAACTGATTATAAATCACAGTAATTGATTAATTGATCAAGATAGATAAATTATGTACATTCACACTAAGTAAACACAGACATAATACATGTACAGGTTTCCTTGTGTCACATGTTTTGAATGCAAAGACCCTCATTTCAGTGAAATTTATGTGTATACTATAATCCAAATTTACTCCTTTGTAACTATTTATAAAATGCATTTGAACTACTCCGGTTTAGAATTATTCAAATAACACTTACTCTACCATCTTTAATCACTGGACTGTTGTCACCAAACGCCAACTTGGCAGACTCCAAACAGAACTCAGGAGTACCACCAATAGGTGCGTATTCCTTGTCTAGATTTCCACTAGTCAAAGCCTGTTCTGCCTGTCAACAAACAAAATTACAACAAAAATCATAACAGTCACGAAGCTGAATCATAAAGAAAATGCCTTATAATATTAGAAAAAAATCACCCTCATACAAAAAATATCTATTAAATTTGCTTAACTAAATTATTTAAATCAATGTTAGAAAAAATCAACCTCATACAAACGAAATTTTTAATATATGATCTAGTACTATAACTGCTTCTTACTTTTTTAACACACTCCAGCACAAATGGCTTCCCATTGTCATCTCTGTAAGCACCAACCCCAAGGTTGATTTTTTGTGGACTTGAATCTTTCTTAAAAGCCTCTGTAATTCCTAAAATGGCATCTGGTGGCCCCATCTCGACATTGGACCATGTTGAACTTTGAATAGAACAAAAAAGGAACATTGTATTGCAATCCAGAATATTACCATATTCTTTTCACTCAAAATAATCATTCATGAAATCGTTCGGCATGATTTAAGATTGATGATGTAAAATAATAATTTAATAAGATTTCCTTTTCTTGGATGTGGAGGAAGACAGGGTAACTTGATATTTATCATGCACTAAGCTATCTTTCATAATCAAGTAATTTTCTGCTGATTAGATTTAAGAAATGAAGATAATAATTTTTCTATTGATCGACGTATCAAAGAAAATATTGATCGGAAAACTTCAACAATTGCGTGTAGCGCATTGATGAAAAAGTTTTCCGGTCAATTTTTTCTTTGATACGTCGATCAATAGAAAAATTATTATCTTCATTTCTTATCATTTAATAAAACATTTTCAAATTAAAAAATGTGAAGTGTCATTGATCAAAAATGTAAATAATGTAAATGAAGCGGCGCGTATGAATACAAAACAACAACAGCAACAATATTCAAAATGGAGGCGCCTTCAGCTGATGCAGAGCTATTGAGCTGAATTAATGGATTTAACACTAATAGTGAGTTAAAATCTGAACCGACTGAATTGAAAATGAAAGGAAAATACATGCGATAGCTTGTGATATTATTCATTGTGCAGAAAAACTCGTAATAAAACTAGTTTTCATGTGAGATCGTTGGAATATGCAACTTGTCATAACCATCCAAGGAAAGGCGATCGTGGACGAAAATAGCTGATATGTCGACAAAGAATAGTATGTATAAGCAACTTTTGTAAACGTTGTGGTAACTAGATAGCCAGTGATGTACTTAAATGGTATATCTGCCGCTTGCAATGCGCCTAAGGAGTTGATGCATTACTCATAGCTTTTCTTTACAACGCTTATTCTGATGACCGATCATGTACCTGTGTAAATTTAAAAATTATCGTTACCAAATTTGAACAGCAGTTCAGTTGAAAGTTTATAGGCCTATATGTTCGTTATACTATTCCTGGAAAAGGAACAGCCAGCCTTGCTGTAAATTTTGATTGATTTCAAGCAGACGAAATCATGAATCAAATAATGTGTTTTGTTTATTTTTGAGGGTTAAAACTTTCAAGTTTTTATATTCACAAGGTTGCATTTTGTTTGGTGACAATAAACAGACACAACTTTACATTTTGTTGACAGTGTTTATCTTGGAAATTCCCGTTCTATAAATAGTGTTAGATCAGAACAGTTGAGAAAAGTAGATCCGGCAAAAATTTTATTGATGCAGGTATCAAAGAAATTTTTCAACCAATCAGAAGCGCCGATATCTCATCAAACGAATAAATATTAAATGATATATAATTTATTATATAGTAGATAGAATTAGAATGTCTACCGCTAAAATGAGAGATGTCCTACGTACCTGGTTTATATTAATGATGTGTATACATCAAACATATTAACAAAATGCTTTGGTACATTCAATTTATGGATATTTTGTGGACTTTGACTACATATGTGTGTTTAAAAAGTTTGTAATGTGTAAAAATGTTTTTTTTCCCCTGCAGATTATTTTTAACAGACTTAAAATCGATGTGAAGCTGATCCTCTTTGCGGCTGCTACATATTGCAAATATATGGGACAAATTCTTACTGTGACCTCAGCATAGCCTTGTCACGGTAAAATTATTTTTTGTAATTATATACATATAGTAGATGATATCCAAAAGTGTAAATCTTTACCAATTTAACAAACAAATATCCCTCTAACTATTTTTAGAATTGATAGGACAACAAAGTACATGTATAGTGCTTTTAAGGAAAATAGTTCCTATGCTTGCAGAGTGTATATGCATTTATTGGGACAGTTTAAATCATAATACTAGGAACATGTGAGAAAAGAGGATTTTCAATTTTAAAAGCAAGTGTCAAAATTGAATTATCATTTCAGAGAAAGAATTGTTTGATTATACTGTGAATTCCCCTACTTTTACTTTCATTTTCAGAGTTTTTCAATCAGAGACGCATTATGCAGGAAGCGAATCTGACTTAACACAACGAAAATTTAGCAGGAGAGAAAAACTAATGAGCTTTCATTCAAGGGGTCCCTCGTTGCTGAACGAAAATAAGGGCCGAAGCTATGAACTCTAATGTTAACATTATCACATAATTATGCAAAATGCATTAATGGACAATGAATGCCCTACAATAACTTTTGCTCTTACACTTGTAAAATCCGTATTTGAATAAAATTTGAAAATACAGTGATGTTGAAAATCTTATATGTCTTCTAATTCTCTCGCTGTGACTTCAAACATGGAAATTATAGAAATCACGATCATGCTATCCCCGCGTGAATTAACGTTATGCCTATAAAGATATGATGTGCACGAATATCAACAAGTCGAATGATCAAAATACTAGCTTATTTATCTGAAATATTTACCCAAATTTGACGCATGCTGGAGACGACAGGTTCTTGTACACAAATTTGTTGAGGTTACCGGTGCACAGTCTTCTGACAGCCATTTTTCAAGGTCGATTACAAAACGGATTTCGATCCCGACGTTATTGTTGGTTAAGTTCTTGAATAACATTACAGCGAAATGCAGAATACCCGGTAACCGGTAGAATTTTCAATAGTTTGCTTGATTGCTCATTAGGGTATTCAGTTTGGTCAGAAACGTATAACATCAGGTCTGGATCTAGGTCTGTGTTATACTCAAGTGTACAGTAGATTCTTATTTTTCATTCAACCCATAATGCATTCATATATTGCAAACAGAAAGCCTCTAGAACACTCTCTCCAATAATATTCATAGTCTTTTGAGAAGAATGTTCATTCTGGCCAGCACTGGATTTTAAAGTATTAGATCTGCTCAGCATAACTTGAAAGATATTTTTCATAGATGTTATTCAAGACATTTTTGAAGAAACAAAAGGGAAACGTATACAAGTGAAAGATTAAAAAGAATGATTTTTTACTGTAAACATACAACACTAAGAGTATTTTTGTGTCAAGACTGCTTAATTAGTTCAAACTAAATTAATGCTGTTGGATAAAATACGTAGAAAATACACCCCATCTAAAAAAAAATCTGAAAAGATTATATATTTCGTAGATATACATGTAACTCACTTTCTTGATGTTATACCTGAGTAATCACATGAACTAGATTTAAACCTAATGTGACAGCTTGCTGACCAAATTGTATATCCAACTGAGCAATCCAGCAAGGTACTAAAAACTCTACCGGTATTGTAGATATCTTAACAATAATTTACCAGAGACATTTAATGACTGGTTCGCACCGACAATGCTCTCGCGAACCTCGCGAAATTTTCTCTCACAAAAATAAAAGTTGGTTTACAGTAATTAATGGAGACTCGTTCTAGATATCATATTTTTACGTTTTAACGTTAACTTTTTTTTATTTTAGTACATTGCTATTGCTTTAAATATAAAACAAGTGATTTATTTTCATGTCTGTTTATAACTAATATCATGTATTCTTGCATATTGTATTACCAAGAATTGCTGCAATGCAATCTCGTCATTTGCTTGTGGATATCAGTTCTATTGTGTTCTTGCTTGTGTGTTTCAGTTTAAGTTTCATTTTTGCCAGTAGCAGCTGAATCTGCCAATTGTCATTCAAAACTCAAACATTTTGCATGTAAGTTGCTTCTTTCTCATGTCTGTTAAGACCGACGTAGCTACGTGTATAGGTGACAGGGCTTAGAAAAGATGATGGTTCTGCCAATGCCAAAGTTTTCGTTATCATAAAGATTTGATAGGGTTTCCCATTTTTACTGATAATGCCAATGCAATGATCTTTCATAATTTCATCATTGCTGGTATTGTTCTTTTCTACTTTGGAATTAAAATCTCATAGATTCTTGCATAGAAGCTCTTTCATTCATGTGCTTTATTTATCAGTACAATATTATTTTCGTTGATTGGGTTCTATTTACTCACTAAGCGACTGCTGGACTTTTCTTGGCATCTTAGTTATCTGGCCACCCATTATAGACAGTTCCCTTGCCAGTGCGCACTGAATATAAAACTAGTTCTCCAGATATATCGTGTCTCTCCAGCATCGTTACAACTTGCTTCTGCAAAGCTGAGTATATCTATATATTCATTATCAATGGTTTGTTCTTTCCCAGTGTTGTACATGGACTGCCCTTTCAAAGATTTGCAAGATTCAGCTTTGCAGCTTTCTGTCAACTATGACTACAAAATTTTATTCTCATTCCCTACACAGGACCTGCTTCCTAGTTTTGGGGTGGTTGTCTGTGTTAAATTGTCTAGTGATTTTTGTTATTTGGGAGAAAACCTTGAAACGGGGTTCTAGCTCAATAAAGGTTCCAGTTGACTTTGTCCTTTGTTATAAGGGCATCTGACCAGTGGAGAAAGCTTTTGCTCTTATGTGCTCTTTTCCAATGTGGTGACGATTTCCATATTCAACACAAAGCTAAAAGTTTTGATTGCTGGTGTACGTTCCTCGGTGTGGCTGGCTTCTGTTGACCGACTTTCGGTCGCTACCGACCGAGTCTTGAATCATAGTGTGCTTTCCCCTGGACGACTTGCCTTCCAATGCTCACCGAGCCTTGTTCATCCACCGCCCATGTAGTTCTGCCCGGACCTCTGCTGAGTCCAGATGATGCCAAGTATCCATCCTGTAACTACCATAAAAGTTACTTGTTCTGAAGAGGCTGTGTACTGGCAGGGAGAGACCTATATATTGTTCTCCTTTTATCTGCATTACAGCTTGACTGCAGTTAAAGCAACGGATTACAAACAAACAGACAAAGACACCAACACACTAAACGCACTGCACAGCATTTAAGTAGGCAAATGAATTTATTGATATATCGATTAAATTTAAAAATCCACTTTGAACCATGCAGGCTATCATAGATCTTATATAACTTCTAACTAGAATGCGCATGTCAACGATGATAATGGTGGATATATTTTCTGTCATGTTTGTTTTCCAGGTAAGTAACACATAAGAAATTAACGAGACCATCTTTGAATGAATGAGTGGTAGATATGATTAATTGATATCGTAAGTTCTTTTAAATTTCTAAATAAGACAATCTTTTTTTAAATATTTTTATGTTATATTAAAACTGTAAGGTCCGGTTAAAACTGCACAGGTGTATTTTTAGTCACAATAATGATAAAATTGTAAATTCGGAAAAGAGATAAGGAAAGCCAGGAAAGAAACTCAATTATATACAAGTTCTTTTTTGAAAACTATAAAGAAAAAAAACAAGTTTCGTTTTGTCATTAAGTGTTTACATATATTTTCACCGCCTCTAAGCACAACAAAACACGGCGCACACCGGTAACGTTTTCTGCATAAGTAAACCTTTTCAATTCTTTAATCAATTCTTTAATCAATTGCGAAAGTGCGAAGGCGAAGGAGCGATAGTAGAATCGCTTCTTCGCCTTCGCAACTTCGCACTTTCGCCTTCGCATCTTCGCGCTTCGCCGTCACATCTTCGCACTTTCGCTCCTTCGCCGTCGCACCTTCGCACTTTCGCCTTCGCAACTTCGCACTCTCGCACCTCGATCTAAAGGCGAAAGTGCGAAGGTCGAAGTGGCCCCATCGGAACACCATTTGATACACTCCTTGTTAGGTAACTTGATTTTCCTGAAATAGAGGTACTGCGACATTCTGTTGAAAGAGTAAATGAAGAATGTCAAGCAGGTTGGGACCAATCGTCCAAATGGGATATAATAACCCGTTCGGGATATAATAGCCCAAATGGGATATAGATTTAAAGTGCCAAAAAAAAATGGAGTTTGAATTTTTTTTATATGAATCCGCATTAGAATAGATGAAATGTAACAACTTTCGGTAAACAACTTTTTCTGTAACCGTACTATTACGGAGATTGATCCCACAGCATATCCAAAACTTCTTGGGGATCAATTTTACAAACTAGAGACATATAGAAAAACTTCTTAACCAAAAGTTGTTGCATTTGATACACATTATTGCGGATTTATGTAAAAAATTTCAAAATAATTTTTAGCCGGACTCTGCTGAAAGCAGAGTCCTGGCTGAAGGCAGGCAAATCGCCAATGTTACTAAAAATAGCACAACTTCAAAAGTAAACAAAAATCCAAACGGCGTCAAATTAAAAGCTTCCGCTGTACCAAATAGTTACACAAAGAGCCACGTTTTGTCAAAAGTGTTAGCATTTTGTTTCTTTTTTTAAATTTTGAGAGAATTGCCGTTCTTTTTTAGCTTTCTTATTTATAACGTGTTTTAAAAACAAGTCTATGCATTTTGGACACATACAATGCGCATGAATTTCCATGAACTGCTTTACTGCGCGTTGAAGAAATGGGGATTAAATATATAACGCTTTTTTCCAAAATTCAAGGCAGCAACTGTTGAATTTTTTTCTACTAGACAGACATATTTTTGTTTATTGCCACTTACAAAATTTGATCGCTCTCTGACGCTTTGCCGATATTAAAAGAGAGAGAGAGAGAGAGAGAGAGAGAGAGAGAGAGAGAGAGAGAGAGAGAGAGAGAGAGAGAGAGAGAGAGAGATTATCAGTCTTTATTACACAATTTGCATAAAGACACACCAAAAGAGCCCGGCTTTCAGTACTTCAGTACTTTGATTTTTTTTTTTGATTTTTTTTTTGCACTTTATATCTATATCCCATTTTGGCTATATTATATCCCAAACGGGCTATTATATCCAATTTAGGCAATCAGTCCCAACCTTTTAAGTGAACATTTAATACTACCGCGGGGAAATTTATTGACCTCGCTACATTTTTCAGAATAAATTTTTAAATATTTAACACTTTACAGTTTTTATCAATATATTCTACTATTAAAATATTCAGCCAGTCTTTTCTTTCCAGCAATGTATGTTAATATATTTAATTTGTCTCTTAAACTTGATATTTTTCTACAAATAATTAATTTAGTTATATTGAGTAGTCGAAATGTATATCTTGTCCTGTTTCCTTTGCTAACACGTCGTCCTAATGTTGTAATTTTTATTGTGTTCAAATGTGTTTGCTGTTTCTTTCACTTTAAGAGTTTTCCTGGGAATTTTTCTATTTGGCTTCTAATTTTGACAAAAGACTTGCTAATGTGACAAACTAGTTTGATCACATCTTCCCATGTCTTCACAATTTCTAGGTTAGGTTGAATGAAGACTATTTCATTGATTTAATTGTAAATACGTACTAGTAACGACTGAAAGCTGAGAAAAGAATATCGACTTTGCCTTCTATGCTCGGTAAATAAACTTCAACCACCTATCAGTCGATAAATTATTTTATATACTAGCGGAAAAAAGAAACTGTGCATTTTTTGTTTTATTTTTTGTAATACTGTTAACACATGTATTCGTAACAACATCTCATAACACATTAATGTCAACGTCGAATAACGTCAATTTCAGCACAATCGAAATTCACTGTTATTTGAAACTGAATTTGTGACCATCATTTGCGTTCACGCATGCTTGACAGCGACGCTTCAATAATGCCACTAAAGTGTTCAGAAATGCTTGAGGGATGTTGTTCCAGATGTTGGTTAAAGCCTGGCCTAAACCAGCCAATGTCACTGGCTGATTTGGTAAACGGCGTAAACGTCTTTCCATTTCATCCCAAACGTGCTCGATCGGCGACAAATCGGGGGAAACAGCTGGCCAAGACAAGACAACGACATTCTGTTGAACAAACAAGTCCCTGACTACACGTGCAACGTGTGGTCTTGCGTTGTCTTGCTGTGAGATTTCCATTGACAATTTGTAGAGGGGTCCTTCCACGTGCTGATATTCCACCCCACACCATAACGCTACCTTCACCAAATTGTCGACGTCTTGCTACAGTATTTTTTGCCATTCCAGCTTGCAGCATCCTAACAGCACGATTACGTTGGTTTTCGTTAAGTCGTGGCATGACATAGGAGGACAATTTTGTTGAAACTAAAGTGATTTGCTTAACAAAAAAAGTTTAAACAAATTCTTTACAGTTCTTATTCCAAACAGTATTGGCCCGTAAAACTCGTGCGTACAAATTCTTCAATAAACAACGGGTGCTCACTAAACATGAAAAAGTCCGTGCAGCCGGACGGTTACCATCCGATATTGTCAAAAACATTATCATTATCGATTGTTTAAATTTTATAAATACAAACAATAGATATAGAAAAATTATACTAAATTTAATAATGCACAGTTTCTTTTTTCCGCTAGTATAGTATCCTAAATTGTCCAAACGATTGCGCTACAAAATTGTTATGTGTAACCAATATCTATACAGTACCGAACACCAGTCACATTTGCTGAATGGAATAAAAATATTTAAACATACAGTGCAAATGCCAAATAAATCACTACGAAGGAAGTGACACGTAGTCCTTAAAGGGACTCGGACACGATTTAAGATCAATATTTTTTTTATATTTTGATGTTTAAAATTGTTTACTTCCGAATTTTGAATGATTGACCAAAAGTTGAACGTTAGAAGTCAAGGTTTAAAAGAGAAACAGAGATAAAAATTCATTGTTCATTGTTCGGTAAACAAAGCTCGGGTCATGTATAATTTTTGTTACAAGTAGTGTAAGATATGGAATTACCATTTTTTTTGACAAAATGACCGTGACAAACACTATAGACTGATTCAATGTGTACATAAATAATACATGTATAATCAATACAAGAAAGCAACATTTGATTGAAAGTTATACCAATAAAAACATTATATATGTAAACAATAACGAGCTTTGTTTACAAATCAAAGAATTTCAAACTCGGTATCTGGCATGTAACTCAATATTTAGTATTTGACTTTTAAATTTTGGCAAAGCATTAAAAATACTCAAATTAATCATACTGAACATTAAAAATGGCACAATGAAATTTAAATCATTTACCTTTAAATAAATTTCACGGTACTAAGTTATATTGGCTGATCAGAAGATTGAAAAAAAACCCCTGGAATATGGTAAAAATTGCGCTTCTGCCTAAAAGTTGTATATCTAAAATAAAATCAAATTTGAATAATTCAGAAAAGTATGGTTGAAAATGTCGATCTTACTAACTGTATGATTTTTCTGACGGATTTCAAAGCTATGCAATCATGCACTTATTAAACTGTAATGTTTGGGATTTTTTTGGTCATCATTACATCAGAGAGATATAGAGAGCGCGAACGAAGAAAAAAAGATCAATACTTTAGCTCACATTTTTAAAAGCTGTATTTCTTTTCCTTTTTATTACTGATAACCCTATACTAATGCTAATGATTCGGCATAATTTGAATGTTGTTGGACTGAGATAATATTCCATGCCAACACAATATAATTATTTACCAGCCTTTACATGCATCCTGACAAGTGATAATATGAGAAGACACGGGACCCTCATAAGGAAATATTTTATCTGGACAGGATATATTTGAAAAATCGATAAATGACGCCATTAGCATTTTACAATGAAGAAAAATGCGTATTATCGATTTTTTGCCGGGCTTTGCTAAAAGCAAAGTCCAGGCTATATTCATTCAAATTACAAGTGTCTCACAACTGCGCAAAATAAAAACAGAGAGAGAGAGAGAGAGAGAGAGAGAGAGAGAGTCTTCACTACACAATACACATACACACGAAAGAGCCGGTGTTGTATAGCAGTTTTTCCCCCATAGTAGCTTTCCCCCCGGAAAACCTACTATATAGTAGCCTTTCCCCCCGGGGGGAAAAGCTACTATATAGTAGCTTTTCCCCCATAGTAGGGTTTCTCCCTCACGTGTTTGGTTCAGATTTCATAAAACATATTTATGGAAATCCAGTAAGGATTAAAATCAATGTTTCTACACTCCCAGGTTGCATACATGTATATCTGCATTCATCTGTACAGGTTAAGTTTCGTTTTTCTGATTTATTATTTTTATAGACAATGTTTTAAGAATTTCTTGATAAATTTATCAGACTGTTTGTTTGTTTGTGAAAATTTCTTCCAGGCTAAACCTCTGTTTTAGAGAAATTTTGTTCCCGATGTTTCAGAGCCCGATTTTTAAAATCCAATTATAATAATTAAAGTGCATATTTTTTAGGGTCCAATGTCTCATAAACTAGAGATGACCATATCACCATATTTTTATAGTGGCAGTTTACCACTTGAAGATGACTCTGAAAATTTCAGCCCTCAGGGTAGGGGCCCTTGATCTTTCAGGGCCAGATGTTTAAAACCCCATTATAATGATTGAATAGTGTTCTATAAGTGCGGACCCGAATCTCAAATTCTCGAGATGACCAATTAACCATATTTTCACAGTGATAGTGGTATACCACTAGTAGATGACACCGAAAATTTAAGCCCCCATGCAGGGTATGAGCCTTTGTTGTTTTCGAGCCCGATGTTTGAAATCCAATTATAAAGAATATGTATTTTTAGGGCCCCATATCTCGAAAACTATAGATGACCACATGAACATATTTGTACGGTCATTTAAAAGTTTAAACATCATTTAAAAATACACAATCACTCATATATTTCTTTATCAAATTGATTGAAAATTACGTTTAATTCTGCTGCTTTTTTTTAAATTTACGAACAAAATTTTTAAAAAAGGTACGCGGGTAGAATTCATTATTTTTCAAAACATTTAATCAATTCATAAGATGACTAATGATATAATAAATAATTAGATAAATAAATCAATAACATTTTTATCATAAAAGGAGAAACCGAAAATCAAAAATAAATAACTAAAAATAAATCAATAAAATTTTTATCATAAAAGGAGAAACGTCAAAAATAAATAACCAACCTAAGCGCATATACGACTTTTTTACTTGTTAGTTGATTAGAAGAACAAGCTTATATTTAAAAAAAAAAAGTCAGCTTATCACAATATATGTGTTGGTTGTTTTTTTGTTTTGTTTTAATTGCCCTTGTTTAATTGTTCGAAGAAATAATATGGTACACAAGTAAATCTTTATTGCAAAAATATGAAACAAATAGTATAATTTTTTTAGGTAATTGAATCGTATATCTTGATTTATATAGCATCGTTTTCAAAATTGTATATTTATAAATCACGTTGCAAACTTAAAAGTGGAAAAATTAGCAAATAGTGAGTGACAATATAAACATAAAGTTAGTTCAGGCTCCATTTCACATTTTCCAAAGTAACCAGCAAAGATACCGACATTGTTCTGGTTGTGAAGACATTTCATTGTTTTTTAAAATGTTTACATCATAATATCTCGCGTTTCGTAGAAATGTGCTTAAAAATATGAATATGCGTAACTTTAAAACGAAATGGCAAACACTAACTTTACACACGCTTTTAATACATAATTAAAATACCATGATTTAGAACCCAATCAATCAAAGTAAAACTAAAACATTTCAGTTTCTCATCATATCATTGCATCCTGTCTCCCGTTTGATATTTAGAAGAAGAAATATATAATTGTTTTAAGATCGTCAATTCTAAATTGATATCCTTTTGGACGAAGGGAGTAATACATTTCCACTTTTTATTCCCTTCCTCTTCAAAATTAAGTCAAGATTGGTCAGTTAGTTCCCTGGGAGAAGCTTATACATTGATGGTAATACATTGGAAAATTAAATTTCCAAACCGGCGTATTTTCACTCAAATGTGTTCTCACGTGTTCATAACGTCGAAGTCAAAACTGTAAATAAGCATCGATTAGATGAAAAAGATTCGAGGTATTCCGAAATCCGTGTAAAAGGTGTTTCAAAAAGGGGTGAGAACAGGTGAAATAAAAGATGATGACACATGCATGTTATGAAGGCGCATGCCTTAGTTCATATTTGGGGTTGAAGAACCATTTATTTTATTCCATATATTAATAAATACCATAATTATCCTTTTTTGTAAGAAATTAATATCATATCAGTTATTGTAAATTATTGTCACGAATGGTCCGCAATAAACATGGCCGGAAAGTAAAAATGGGGGAAAATCAACTATATAGTAGGTTTTCCGTGGGGGTAATCTGGCAATAAAAAGGGGGAAAGCCCACTATATAGTCAGCTTTCCGTGGGGGAAAAACTGCTATATAGCCATTTTTCCGGGGGGAAAGATGGCTAGGGGGAAAAGGCACTATATAACACCGGTTTTCATTTCATTTCAGTACTTTGATTATAAGGACAAATGTGTAAACTGATTGAAATCAAGATGTACGTGGTATTAAAACAGAACAATTTTAAAAAATATCTTTTTTATTTTATAAAAATAATACAGACATATAATTTCTACATGCACCTTTATATTGAAAGTAAATATATTTGATAAAGAACTAACTGACTCTTCCACCGAACATAAAATTTTTCTTTACTTCTCCTCATGAACACGTACCCGACACAAATAATTACATTTTTCAGAGATATATTTCAAAGATTTATTTAAAAATAAATGCTTAATCTGGTTATGGCTAGAGTGAAATCACCTGATCCTAAAAGAGAATATATTACGATAACTTGTTTGTTACAGAAAAAAAGGACGACTGTTACAAATATTGAAAGGCAATGAACATGAAAAACTTCATAAAACATAATAATTTGAGATGGAAACAACAACTGAGAAAATATATAAAACTGAGAGTGAATCAAGTGAATCTTCAGAATCAGATGCTGAAGACAAGGCAAATTTTTTTGAACTGTGGAAATTTTTTGAAAACGACTGCAGGAAAATTCTGCGAAGTTTGTTAGAGAACTACTTTTCGAGCTATGCAGTTCTTGTTGAAAAAATTCCACCAGAGGCATATACATCGGAGAATTCTAACGGTATTATATCAGAAGAAGACCAAAGATTGATAGAAAGTGAAAGTGCCATTTCTAAAAAGTTTAGTTTTGAATTGCTTTGCAACATATTCGAATCCGGTGTTTGTGATGAATATTGTGACCGTCCCTCAGTTGGATGGAGATCAAAGGAAGAAAGCAGTTTATCGAATTTCCAAAACACAGGCGATAATATTTTACAACTTGTGCTGCTTTATCGCCAGTATCTTTCACGCAATAAGGAGAGAGAAATTTCAAACAGAGACAATCAAATGATTTGGAGTACTTTGCGAGATGTAGCTGGTCGTTTGAGCAATACCTGTCCAAAAATTGGGAAGAAATTTCTAAAAAGGATAGAAAAGGATGTTACCGGTATATTGTACTACATGTATTTAACTATTAACTTAGTAAACTCAGGTGACCTATTGCTATCCGTTTTCGGTCGTGCGTCGTGCGTCGTGGCTGATTGTTACCATTTTTGGTGTGAGAAATCTCTATGGAAAGAGGAATCTAAATTGTGAAATTCATGGCTCTACCACCCCCGGGACACCACTTGTTGGTCCAAATATGAAAAAAAGCCAATTTTTCAGAGAACTTCTTCTCTACTCCCATACATGTGAAGAAAAAACTGGTTGCAAAGTTATGATGTCCATGAAGCCCTCTACCAAAATTGTGAAATTCATGGCCCCTGGGTCAGGGGTTCAGGCTCTAGGGTGGGGCCAATATGGCCATATAGTAAAAATGTATGAAATCTTAGTAAATCTTCTTCTCTACTCCCATATTTATTTGTTAAACTAAATGTCTGGGTATGATGTCCATGAGGCCCTCTACCAAAATTGTGAAATTCATGACCCTGGGTGAGGGGTTCAGGCTCTAGGGTAGGGCCAATATGGCCATATAGTAAAATGTATGAAATCTTAGAAAATCTTCTTCGCTACTCCCATATATATTTGTTAAAAACTAAATATCTGGTTATGATGTCCATGAGGCACTGTACCAAAATTGTGAAATTCATGACCCCTGGGTCAGGGGTTCAGGCTTTAGGGTGGGGCCAATATGGCTATATAGTAAAAATGTATTAAATCTTAGAAAATCTTCTTCTCTACTTTCATATATATATATGTTAAAAACTAAATGCCTGGTTATAATGTCCATGAGGCCCTCTACAAAATTGTGAAATTCTTGACCCCTTTGTTAGGGGTTCAGTTCATATAGTAAAAATGTCTTAAATCTTAGAAAATCTTCTTCTCTACTGCCACACATGTGGGCAAAAAACTAGATACATGGTTATGATGTCCACTAACTCCTCTGCCTAAATTGTGAAATTCATGGCCCCTGGATTAAGGATTCAGGACATTGGGGGGGGGGGGGGCAATATGGCAATATAGTGTTAATGCATATAATGTTTAAAAATTTTCTTCTCTATTCTCACTCATCTGTATGAAAAACTTACTTATAATTATGTTTATCAGGGCGTCTTCTACTGAAGTTTTGATTTTCATGTCCCCTGGAGTATGGGTTTTGACTCTAGGGCAGGGCCAAAATGCATATATATAGGTGTTAATGCATATAATGTTAAAAAATCATATTCTTTACTCCCACACACCTGAAAGGAAAACTGAATTCATGATTTTGTAGATCAGATCTTTAAGTTTTTCGCAAAAATTATAGGTAACATAGTTCTTTTTGAAAGATTTACGGCAGGCAGGTGGTCGTCATTAAAAATTTATAACTTTTTTACTCAAGAATGAAACCTTATAAAATGAATATATCAGACTCCTCAACAAGTTTGTGTATGGGTTATATGCTACTCAGATGACCGTCAAGGCCAATTGGCCTCTTGTTAATAAGAATATTGAGATAATATTCTAGTCAAATATCATTTTCCCATCGTGTTTTTGAGGATGCAATATAGGTTCCATCTTGTTCATTTTTAAACAATAGTAGAAGCACGATTCGTTGCAAATTAAAACTACATGTATATTACATTTAACGTCTTTTTAAAGGGACTAAGACACGATTTAAGCTCAATTTTTCAAAATTTATTTTTTTCTTTAATTTTTATGTCTAGAATTGTTAATATAGATGTTTTCAATGATTTAAGTAAAATATTGAGTGACATGCAAGTTACAGAGATTAGAATTTTTTGTTTTGTAAACAAAGCTCGAGTTCTATTATTGTTTACATACGTATAAGTTTCAATCTAATGCTGCTCTTTGTTGTTGATGAAATTATTTATAAACACATTGACTCAGCATATTTCGTTTTCACAAGTTATTTTGTCTTAGATATGGCATTTTCTTTACTTTACATTATTTGTAAACAAATAAAAGACTCGAGCTTTGTTTACATAACGACGATTTCTCTCCTCTGTATCTTGCTTCTAAAATTACTTCTAACATTTAGATTTTAGTGAATCATTTAAAATACAAAGAAAACTATTTTATACATAAAAAAAAAAATAAAACTTTCATCTGATATCGTGTCTAAGTCCCTTTAAATTTGTTACATCTTAGCGTTTGAGACAACAAGGGAAAATTTGAACATGCTTCTTTCAGGAAAACACTAAATTATACAGTATTCTTATTGGTACATATAAAACATGCGCACCGTCAACTCTTCATTCTAATAATGCATCAAAATAAAATACTTTCCAGGAAGAGCGACTGTTAATAACCAAATTGGTTTAAAAAACTCAATACAGCATATATCATCAGAAGATTCGACCGAGACCATTGTCTGCAACCAGTTAGGACAAGAAAATAGATTCTCGTCCCGGAATGCAGTTCAACGAGCCCCAAAAACTTTCGTAATAAATCAACAAGGAGAAAATTGCAAAATTGCCATAACTTTAGTTGACCAAATAAAAGGCAAATCTAGCTTAAATATTGAAGGGAGAGGTATATATCTTTGTTGTTAATCCTCTTAAAGTAAATTTCATATATTGATAATTAATTAAAAATAAAATCAAACCAAAACCACTGAAAATATACTATATTCAGATGTAAGGCTCACACTGCACAGTCCAGGCAAGGGTTTCAAGGAAATAGCGGCAAATATAGGAAATTCATCAATCAGCGATATAAACGAGGACAGGCGTTTACAAGAATATTCGGTAGAGGTTGTTTCTACCAGAAACGCTTGTCTCATTGTTGATGTAAGAATCACTGCATCAAAAGTTGACTTATCGCTAAGAATGGAGCGCTTGGTAGAATGCCTGATGAGTCACAGCAATGCATTTCAAGTCCTTCATGACAACAATGTAGATAGACTGGACATTTTCGGGTATTATTACCAACCCTGCGAATATTTAGACAAACCAGGTATGTGACACTTTGTGTGTGTGAGTTATATATATATATATATATATATATATATATATATATATATATATATATATATATATATATATATATATATATATATATATATATATATATTAAATAAATAAAACAGAATGCGACAGTCCAAATTAAATAAATTGTTTACTGTTAGCGCTTTCAGCCATGTCGGCTCTTCAGACAGTTATACAAAATTAAAAACGTTGTTTGTAACGTTGTCAATGACGTCGTGTTTTTAAAGTTCATTATGACGTCACAATGTACATCAAGGTAGCGATGGCGTGAACTTTATCAACGCCGTTAAGCAATGCATAGACATATAATACAATACATATAAAAAATTATATATATGATAAATCTATTTTCGATTAAGTTTCGGGTTAAATATTTTAATAAAATAGTCCTCTTTTGTGGTTCGGGCGATTGCATTTGAAGTCCACATTTTGTAAAACGGAAATATTTTAAATGTTCCCTTTCCGCACTTTGCAAAATGTTCCGAACATGGAGTGTTTCTCACTGTTTCGTCCTTTATTTGTTGTTTGTGGACTCTCACTCGGGCGTTGAGCTGGTTAGTCTGGCCAATATAATTTTCTCCACATGTTGGACAAGTCGCACAATATATCAAATTAGACGATTTGCAGTTCATTGGGGCATTAGGTTTTAAAATTTGGCCGCTTTTTAATATTATTCCTTCTCCCTCCTGTATAAGGTCACATGTTCCACATCGGGGGTCGCCGCACTTTTTGATGGAAATAGTATTGCTGGACGAGAACTTTGCTTTGGAGAGAATTTTCCTCAGATTCGGCGCTTGTCTTCTGCTGTTTATGATAGATGATTGGTTTAACAGTTTTTTCATATTTTCTGATTGTTCTAATATTGGAAAAAAACGTTTTGCTGATTTAAAAATATTATGGTTACACGGATTATGTGTAGTTACAAATTTGGACTGTCGCATTCTGTTTTATTTATTTAAGTATTTTTTGCTGTACCAAGGCTTTATTTATCTACACACATATATATATATATATATATATATATATATATATATATATATATATATATATATATATATATATAATGCCATCTGCAACACTCAAATATACTTAGATAATAAAACAAAATCATAATTTTGAAAATCTGGAAAACACCCTTTATTATTAAAGATAACAGGTGTTAATCAGTACTGTTATTTCTTTCTTTTACAGATTTGAGACTGAACTTTGTTCTTTTTAGTCATGTGACATTGAAGTTGGGCAAAACTATCGGTGATGTGGATGTGTTTGTTTCAGATTCTCTAAAAGAAATGATCGAGCACAGTTTTAAGACGGATGGTCAGTATTCGTACATAATATGTCATCATCTTTAAATCCTCTGTGTTACTATAATATTATATTCATTTTTGCCCTTTCTAAAAATGTATTTTTTGCCCCTTCTCAAGGTTGATTTTTTAACCAAAGAGTAAATTTACCCTAATTTAAGTTACTGTGGTCCTCTATTATTTGAATACTAGTAGGGACATGGTTATGATAATTAACGAGACACCAAACAAAAGCAGAAATAAAGATCATAAAGTGAATATGTATTTTTTTGATAAAATAATTATTCCTTTCGAATTCTTAGACATTTCAGCAGGCATCTTAATGGATAAGGGAGTTCTACTCCTATAATGAAATTCACTGTATTCTATTGGTCTTATGCTGCATTTAAGGAAGGGTGCTCTTTTATATGAGGCATACTTGTATCTATATAAGGTATATTCTTTAAAAAGTTTCTTCTTTTGATCTTGTAAGAAACAAATCAGTTGAGTGCGGAACAAAATTTTAATTTACAAACTTGGGTAATCGCAGATTACAAAGCTCACTGATCGACTCAATATATTTCTGTAGTCAGTCAGTACCACACCAAATAAGTGTTTGATTTTTTCCTGAGGACTATCAAGTGACATTTATTCACAAATTGCAACGATCCACGCAAAGCCATGTACAAGATGCCTATCATCTCGTCCAATTGAACTCATTTAAACTCTTCACATTATCAATCTCATCTTTCAAATACTCTAATAATTTGTTTAAATAAATGAATAGTTTGTTACATTAAACTAATAATTTGGTATAACAAATAACTGATAATCTGTTTTAGCAAATTACTAATATCATATAACAAATCATTAACCTGTTATGACAAATACCCAATTTTGTTAAAACAAATTAACCAACAAAAAAAAAAAAGACTGCTGCGGCCCTAATTCGCTTCCGCGAGGAAGTCAATTCAGCTTTACAGCTTGACCATATTTTTTTTAAATTTAAGTTGATGAAAACATACGAGTGCAGATTAAAGGAGAAATTGTTGAACCAAAAAACATACAATTTACGGATATTCAGACTGCCATCGACCATGAAGATTTTTCAAATTCAATGAATGTATCCTTGGCAACAGACTGTCATTTACAAATTGTGGACATACTGCGGGGAAAATCAGCAACCCATGTTATTTTAAAGACCGTTGCATGTTTAACATATGGGCACCTTGTGCAAAATGAGGGACCAATAGTAGTTTTACTTCAAAAGATATTACAGTTGAACAACGTGGCAGAAATGTTGTCAAATATTTCCTTCTGCAGAATTGGTGTATTGATAAATACATCAATGGACGAAGAATTCGATAAAAACGACGAAAAAGGTTTGCAAACTCTATTTATGCGAATTCATTTTATTTTGAAATATTTATTGGTATTTAATGTAAAATGGGGTTGGTAAATAATTGATCTATGTAAATGTAGGTATTGTATTCTATTTGAGTCCCGGATCAAAGATTCAAGAGGTCATGGAGGATGGTAAATTCCCAGAACTTGTCCAGGCACTGTTGGGTGAAAATAACACAAAAGAGATCAAACAGTTGAAAGTGAAAGCAGTGTTGGAATATCACAATGGTACTTGAATTATTTTTAATGAAAGGAAATTAAAAAGATAAAATATAATAAAAAGATAATTTACATAAATAAGTGATTATACCATTAACTGTTTAAGGCTGTTCAAGATAATATTTCAAACGCAAAAAGTTTTAAAATAAATAGGTCGAAATAATAGTGACAGTGATCCTGCAATAGATATAACAGAAGAATACGAGAGACCAACACCTGAGGAGAACATCAGTCGAAACCTTCAAATTGCAATGAGTTATCTGAACTCTGGAAACCATTTAGAGGCAAAGGCCGTTGCTCGTAGTGTGTTCCATGAAGTGGCAGATGAAGACAAGGACGTGTTCAATCAATTGAAGGATATTTTTGAAAAGGTCTATCTATCTATCTATCTATCTATCTATCTATCTATCTATCTATCTATCTATCTCGTTGATAACGCACTCAAATCTAAAATGTTTTAAAAATGATAATAAGCAATGAATCTTATGCCTTTTTTTTTTTTTTTTAATATTTTCAGTGTGCAGATAAATTTTACGTTTTGAAGTGTTTTTGCAAAAGTATGTATATCTTATTACACTTTTGAACATTACCAATGTGTTAGAAATATTAAATGGAAATTTCTTGAGAAATATCAGTGTGTTATATTTATTTATTTATAGTCCGTCTCCTTGAGAACAATGAAGACTTTTTCCTGGGTCCAATATTTCCATTGATTCTATCTAGAGAATATTGGATAAATGTTATCCATGGTCCATATGAACCGAAGGTAAGCACTTGTTTGTCTCAAGTTGTACTTTTTTAATGACCAGTTCCCGTCAGATTTAGGATAAAATTGTAGCATGCGGTTAGCCATGAAAACATCAGAAAATTAAGATATCGATACGCGCAATTTATTTGTTTTTCATCTATATAACTGGGATGTCGTATTACATAATTATATACATTTTCTATCAGATATCATGTCACAACTGTTCTATTATTAAAGTAATCGAAATGCATTCGTTTTAGATATGAATATTCCTTTAATTAAAGACAAATGTTCTCATTTCTTAACATTTCTTTAAAAAAAACCTTTTTTCTATTTTAACAGGAAATTCAAAAACTATTCAAAGAAATCGAAGATATGGTTTTTGATTACACAGATAATGATGAATTCAATGACGTAGCAGGTTGCATTTGTGTGGAATTGGTGCTATCTTACCGGGAACTTGCTAATCTACATTGGGAGGAAGACAATACGTATATCATGAAGAGAATAGAAATAGTTCATTTTTATCAGTGCAAAATTTTATTTCGAAGAGTAAGATTTTTTTTAAAAATACATGTACCTTACATCATATTTCTGTCATATTTATTTAATTTATCATACCTAGTAACTTATTATGTTGCAGAACTTTTTCTCATATTGTGTTATTATACTCCAGGCAAAAAAGGTTATTAAGTTGATATGGCCGCTTTAATCAGAAAATATTGTCAAATATTGTCAAAACATGTTTATCTCTCTGGTTGTCAATTCACGTGTACTGTATGACAGACTTATGAATCTATGCAAAGATCTGTCAGTTGTTTGAACGTTATACAGCATTTTTGGAACGGGGGGGGGGGTGTCATAAACTGTTTTGAGATCATTGACCAAGATGAAGTTAACATCATCTTTGATATTACATTTATCATTGTTACATGTGCAAAATTTATATTTTCCACTGAGGTATCGATGGTCAGATACTTTATCAATATATTAACGAGAATTTTCTTTTTGAATATTTGAATATATATAAAATTTTAAAATCCTTACTAGCTGCTTATTAGCAATCTTGATAAGGATGTTGTACTTTACGGTTTTCTATCTCATCTCTCTCTTGCTGTCTCTGAAGAATAGAAAATAACAATTTTAATACTAACAAATATTTATTTTCTCATCATTTCTTTCAGGGGTTGTTCAGCATTATATGCGATATTTACAAACAGCTAGGTGAGGACACACACACATCCACCCACCTACAACATACCTTCATTATAATGAAGTAAAGAAAATACCCTTGATTTAAAAGTTTAGATGAGAGGCAAACTAAAGAAAAATACAGATTTACATGTCACAAGTTTCATTACATACAGATTGAAACGCCTGCTATTTTAAAATGTCCAATTTTATGCCAAAAGTATATAACAGTTGTATTTTATTTGTCTCTTAAACATCCTCATGAACACAAACCCTTGAAATTGAAGTGAATTTAGTTCACGTGCTGTTCGTGAATCGCTATATTTTATCTTCTTGTTGTCATTGGTTTATGTATTTTAAGAAATTTCAAAGGCAAGTAGAGAAATAATAGCAATCGAACAAATTCTAAAACATATTTCGTATGATCTGAAATATTTTCAACAGAATGTTTAGAAAATGAAATGAAAAGTGAAAGCGTTTATACATTTTTGTATGAAATCTAAGGAATTGTACTTAGTTGTACAGTCTGTCAATCTGAAAACTTCAGTTTAGATAAAAAAAACTTAAGTCAGAAAATTAATGAGAGAGAAAATGGCGTTTGATTTATTTTCTTTATATTTTTTATAATCCAGAACGGGATGGGTTTGATTTAGATGTTGATAGTTTGTACATGTGGGCATCATCACTAAAGCATCTTGGAAAGACTGATGTAGCTTTAAAGAAAATAGAGGACGCGATAGACAATTTAAGGAGGAATGCCACAATGGTACGAAAAAATACTATATGAACATAAAATAATGAATAACCAAATTGATTATGATTCACATTTTTTTGTTAAATTCTAATAGATTTATTACAATAATCATTGCTTTTTTTTCGCTTTTAGACAATCAGAAATTGTAGTCTAGACGCTTTGAAAGAATTAAGAGAATCATTAATGTGTGAAATAAATCAAATTCCTAAAGCCCAAACAAATATAGATTTTGAGTGGCTGGCAGGAACAAACATAAGTATACCACAGCATGTAAGTAAAAAAGTTGTTTAATATGGTTTCATTTTAATCTGAAACGAATGCTTAGCTACCCCCCCTATATATATATATATATATATATATATATATATATATATATATGTGTGTGTGTGTGTGTGTGTGTGTGTGTGTGTGTGTGTATATATATATATATATATATATATATATATATATATAGAAAACTTAAATGAATAAAAACACAAAGTCTGAGTAAAACATAAGCGCTTTCATTTTCATCTTCAGATGTTTTACAACTAACCAAGGTAACGCCGTTATTGTGACGTCATAATAACGTTAGCAAAGTCTCTGGTGTTGCCGTCACAATTTTGGCGTATTTTTAAGCATAACACATATCAATGAAATAAAAACAATGTAATTTAACACAAACATAGATTTTAGACACTCTTTTAAAACCATTCTGTAGTGAAGTCAAAAGCTTCGTTCAAGATGACCTGGATTTCCTCCGTCATTTACCAGAAAAAATTGAGGAAAACAGCAAATTTGTTACACTGGATGTTATCAATTTATATAGTAACATATCTAATTCTCTGGGACTTGAAGCAATTAAGTATTGGGTAAATAAGAATCCAGAGAAAATAAACAACCGTTTCCTAAAAGATTTTATTTTAGAAGCTGTTGAAATCGTTCTTACGAACAATACTTTCACATTCAATGGTAAACACTTTAGACAAATCAAGGGAACCGCCATGGGGACAAAAATGGCTCCAACATATGCGACGTTAGCCCTAGGATATTTGGAGGAAACGATGTACAAAAAAGTTAACCAGACATTTGAGGAGGACACTGGAAAATATATCTTAACTAACTGGAACAGATACCTCGACGATTGCTTTATAGTCTGGAATTCAGGAGATAACAACCTGAAAACTTTTAAAGAATTATTAAATGAACTTAATCCAGACATTAAATTTACAGCGGAAGAAAGCCTTGACCGTATTTCGTACTTGGATATTCTACTGACTAAACAGGACGAAGTCATCATGACCGATATATTTTACAAACCGACTGATACACATCAGTATTTACATTTTAACTCGTGTCATCCACGGCATACAAAAAGAGCTATACCTTATAATTTAGCAAGAAAGATATGTACCATAGTCAACAGTGAGACTGTAAAAATACAGAGGTTACATCAACTGAAGCAGTTCCTGATGAAACGAAATTATCCAGAAAAAATTATCGATGACGCCATTGAGAAATGTAAAAAATTAGATAGAAAAGATTTACATAATCCCATTCAACGGAACAAAACGCAATGCATAATCCCATTAGTAACAACATATAACCCGAGAAATCCAAACGTTACTCGTACAGTCAAACATCTTAACGAAGTCTTGAAGACGGATGAAACCTTTTCTAAAATATTTGAAAAACAGAAGTTTATTAACAGTAAAAGACAACCAAAGAATCTTAGAAGAATTCTCACCAAGTCAAATTTCACAGAAAAAACAGATTACAAAGTAACCAAATGCCAAGATCCGCGGTGTGGTACCTGCCCGTATATCAAAACAGGACAAAAATTTAACTTTAATGGAAAAGAGTTCACTATCAACAATAACATGTCATGCCAAACCAGAAATTTAATTTATGTTATCACATGTTCTGGTTGTGGAGAACTTTATATTGGTGAAACAGGAAATACATTACGGGAACGAATCCGGATACATAAACAACATATTAATTCACCGGAATATCGTAAAATAAAACTCAGTGAACATCTGGACGTATGTGGAAAGAAATCTTTTACTGTTTTCCCTTTTTATAAAATGTGCGAGTGTAATACTTCTGAAAG
Source organism: Magallana gigas (assembly GCF_963853765.1). NCBI lineage: Eukaryota > Metazoa > Mollusca > Bivalvia > Ostreida > Ostreidae > Magallana > Magallana gigas. The sequence continues at coordinate 9,726,275 of NC_088855.1, forward strand.
ACGAGAAAAAGAAAAACATTTTATAAGAATAAATAAACCTAAATTGAACAGTTTATTATAACATCTGTGTACCATTTCAATGTTTGTGTTAAATTACATTGTTTTTATTTCATTGATATGTGTTATGCTTAAAAATACGCCAAAATTGTGACGGCAACACCAGAGACTTTGCTAACGTTATTATGACGTCACAATAACGGCGTTACCTTGGTTAGTTGTAAAACATCTGGAGATGAAAATGAAAGCGCTTATGTTTTACTCAGACTTTGTGTTTTTATTCATTTAAGTTTTCTATATCTTATCCGACCACTGTGAATTTTTTCTGGATTTACCTATATATATATATATATATATATATATATATATATATATATATATATATATATATATAATTAAATGATTTTTTTGGCCTTATTATATTATGTGATTTATATGTAGTAAATGAAGCTATGCAAAATCAAATCCCTATATCCTAATTGTCATGAAATGTCGATCCTATTCACTAACTACAGCTGGTAAAGCAGGACCAAACACATATGACAAAAACTGAGGATAAAAGTTACAACACTTTTCGAAGCAATGTTAATATTTAATTTTAATAGTAACAAGTCATACATTTAATAAGCAGAAAACGAATATGCTTCGTATTTAGTCTTGAAAGTAGGAACTGACTCAAAAAGTATAACATTGGTTCTTTTATCTATATTAAAGTTACTACTTTATACAACGTATTGCTAGCAAAGTGTTACATAGTTCATACATTTCTCTTGCAGATGATGGAAAAAGCCCAGAGAGTAAAGGAACGGCACGTAAAGAGATCACATCGCAGACGTAAGAACTATTTCATTCAAATTTTTCAGGGAATATACAAGTAGTTTAGAAATTTTAATCGGCAAGCGAAAATGATAAGTGCTTCACTTGAAGTTTTCCCCGTCATTTCTCAATGAATTAAAAAAATATTCCACATTCTTCACCAAAGACGCATCTTTTCCAAACCATTCATTGAGAACTTGAAGTGAACTGTAATGGCACTGTTGGCTGTGCCTATGTTTAACAACCATAACATCTTGTTTTGTGGTAACTCATTTAATGTTCCTTATAATCCAAATACAGCAGACTCCTTTATATGCCTTGGGTTTTAATATTACCGTAAATAACTTTTTCCAAAATATGTACTATTTCAAATACATGAAGCTTCTCATTTAAAGTTTGCGACCCTTTTTATTTATAAACTTGTATGTACAACTATTTTGGGTTCACTTTACTCTGCCATTCGTCAGTGAGAGGAAGATCTCTGTTTTACTTTTGTTTCTTTTTGAATCCATGTATTTTAGAAAATAAAAAGCACACATATTAATTGTTCGGGTTTTTTTTACGCTTAGCTTTCTTGAAACATGTCAGTAGCACTTATCTCAATGAAATTTGTCTAGTGTTGTCGTCCACATTTCATTTTTCACATGATCAACTTGTTTTGGTTTATTCAGATCCAAATGATAGGAAACGCATTAGCACAATTTAAAAATGTATTACATTTTGCAAATGTCATTGACACAATACAAATATATGTATAACAATTCAATAAATGATTAACTTTTGCGTATTATAAAAAAATACGATCTAATCTGAGTTTAATTTCAAGTTGTAAGTAAACAATTTTAGGGTCCTTCATTTTAGAAATTTTCATGAAGTCTTCAAATATGATTCCATCAATTGCACAATAATCTAAGTTTGAAAACCAGTTATACAGGTTTGATAATAATTCACTTTAAGAAATTTACCTCAGCGGTTAGTTATTTGTCAATTGCGATTTAATTTACTACAATTAAAATCTAAAATTGTGTTAAATAGAACACGCCCTTGAGTATATGTCAATGTAAAGGCATGAATAAATCAAACAATAAATGATTTGATTTATAGAAATTAGCAATAATTTCATTTTATTTCAGCTAAAAAACAAAGGGAAGACATTTCAAAACTACCAACTAAAGAAGAGACAACCAAAAGAGCAATTCAATCCGAAGATCCCTCTAAATATCGAACTTGGAAAGACGTTTCTCCGAGTGTTCCAGAATTACCAGAAAAAACTAAAACTCGAAAACGTCGTGTGGTAAAATTAGAAGAAGAAAATGATTTCAATGTTGTCGAAATTGCAGAAAGGGATAACAGTGATGAATCTGATTCGGGTCAAGAATCATATAGTGAAAGTGAGGAGATACAAGGAAAACCGTTCCACTATGAGGCACCAGAATACCGACATTCAATTGAGACTGAATCAGAATTTTTCAGCGATAGTGGTTTTGATACTTTTGATGACGAGTCTCAATTTGAGAATGACAAATCGGAAAGTGGTTATAATGTTCCCAGTAGCACTGAACTTGTTGTGTCTGGCATAACTATTTCGGACAGATGTAAAAGCAGTTTATACAGAAAGGTCAAAACGGATACCTTCAAATATGTTGAAGGGGATATGTCTAAAGATGAACTTGTTAATTGTCTTCAGCGTGACAAAACCAGATATAAAAAATGCATAGTTGAGATTGAATCAGCTCATACAGCAGTTTGCACGAATTTAGATTTAGGAGATGACATAAAAGAAATCATTATTTCTGGACGATCCAAATGTGGAAAGGTTTTTACAGATGACGAAGTAGTAGTAGAGATTCTTGGCGAATCTAAGGCACAGAAAAACTACATTCCCAGACTTAAACTAGATGCAGCAAAAGTGTCAGAGGATATGAACATTTATGGGAAAATTATAGGGAAATTGAAAAGAAATAGATACGAAGGCCTTGAACATCCGGTATTGATTTGTGCAATGGACGACTTCTCGGAATACTCCATGAAACCCTTGTGCAAAACAGTACCAAAGATAAACGTATCTCATAAAAAATGTGAAAATAAATACAAAGTTGATTTGTTTTCATATGACGCTAAAAGGAATGTCGTTGAATATAGAGACACAATAAAAATATTCCATGATCACAAGAATGCATACTGTTTCCTGGTTGCCCTTATAAACTGGGATGATATGTATCCCTTTGGAGTTGTTTTGAAAGTTATCAACACAAAAGGTGACCTGAGGTCAGGGCTTATGATTCTGAAACTGCAACATCGAGTTCCTTGTCAATACAGTAAAGATGCTACAGAGGCAACAAAATTAATTTTGCAAAAAAAGCATAAAATTGATCCAAGTAACAAGAAGGTAGTTATAGGATTTACAATAAATTTAGGAAAACAGGGGGCATTAGAAACTGCGTATAGCGTTACTCTAATGGAATCGGGGTTATATCGTATTGGAATACATGTAGTAGACCCCACTTCGGTCATTAAAAAGGGAGATGCGATTGACAAAGAGGCAAGAAGACGAGGAACCGACTTTTACGTGAACAAAGACGTACTGCCAGTGTACATGATACCAGAAGGTCTAAGCAATACATTATTCAACATGGAACCAGGCAAACAAAGAGAAACCTTGACAGTGTTTTTCGATGTAAGCATAGATCTCATAAGTGGTTCAATACCAGAACATTTTGAAATCGTGGAAAAAATAGGAAGACCGATCGTAAAATGTGAAAGTCAGTACACAATAGACAAAGTACAAACTCTTTTAAAGACAAGGAAAAACAAAAGTGAAATATCAATATTGCATGTCATATCAAATCATCTTCGAAGAAAGAGGTTAAATAATGGATCTTTGTTTACGGATATTAATGAAATGTTTCCCTACGAAAAGAATAATTTCATTGAATGCTTTGATGCACACTTACTAGTTAATGAACTTCATATTTTTGCTAATGAAGCAGTGGCCAAATTTCTATTCGACAAATACCCAAATAACGTTCCATGCAAACATCACAGGCCCCCATCTGAAAAAACCCTTCTAAAGTGGAAAAAGTCCCACGAAGAAAACTTGGATAAAATATTATTTGGGTTACAGGATTGTAAAGAAGTTGCTGAAAATATGTCAGTCTTTAAATGCAATCAAGGCAAACTCAGTGACAGAAATTTGATACCAATTCAAGGCAGTGTGTGGAAATTTATGCAAGAAACGGCTAAATTAAAACAGTCTGACAAATTACAACTTGTTATGGGTGCAGATGAAGTGCATCCAATGCAGGCCCTGTGTTTGGAAGAATGGATTGCAGTACAAGAAACAAGCGAATTCAAATGTTCGTCTCCCAGAAATGAAAACGGACATTTTTGTTTACGTGTTCCCATCTTTACAAATTTTACTGCGCCACTCAGTCGGTACATCAATCTTGTTGTGCATCGAATGTTACATGCTGCACTCGATAAAAAGACAGAGCCCCCGTATACTATAGAGGAAATTCAAACATTATGCACAGATATGAATAAGGCGGAAAGTATAAGAAAGCAATTTCGCAAAAGTTGTCTGGTTTTTCTATTTGCCCACTCACTGCAATTCAATCCGCGTGTTTTCAACGGCTTCATTCAAAATGTTACAAACAATGACGTGGAATTATTTTTTCCGACACTGAGAAAATTGCCAAGGTTGAGCAAAATATTGCCATTGAACTTATTAAAATTTAAAGATAATCCAGAATTTCAAAAAGAGGTTGAAATTGATCGTTTTTTTATGACTCTCAAATGGAAAAATCGTATATATTCATTGAGAAGAGAAACAAAAAATCCACCAAATGAAAACTTTCTTAGAATTGATCCAAATCAAAACGTTCAATTTCATAATCTGAAAAAATGGATAAATATTATTCAGGATCTTTTCAAAGGAAATATGAAAAATATATATTCAATCTTAAAAAATGCACCACCTTCAAACCAGCATGTGCCTGCTTGTTGTAATACTGTGAACGACGTCAGCTCCGAAGTGCGAGGCGGTGGTACCTTCGCGCAACAAACCTGCAGCTACAGCTTGTCCTTCATGTATGGCCAGCTTCTTGTCATTCAGATGTGTGCTGAGTCTCAAAGGGGGATACTAACTCCAATGCCACAACTTCTGGACATAACACCTAATGTTAAAATTTGTTTGCATCACAGTAGAGACCCTCTTGGTGTTCTGACGTCAAGGACAACTGAACCGGCAAAAGGAAAGTACATTTCGCCTAGAGAGTACATTGATACATGGATGCCAATATTTTCAATGGAAGTTGCAACTCAAACAGTCAGTGGTGATTCATTTACAATTAACGATTTACCGATAACTTTTCGTAAGGAAGGAGGTGCCTTTTCTCTCAAATATTCATTTCTTGAAAGACGTGATATCGAGTTCACTTCTCATTCTATTGATCTTTTAAGCATTGATGAAGATAATGCTGAAAACAAACGTTTTTATATGTCTGGGTCAGATTTTCTCTGCATTAGGTGTCCTTTGGAACCATTGAACGATATTGTTTCTAATTTTGCCAATGGTGCTATCTCACCTTTGAAAAGATATTGGATAGGACACGCAAAAGTACACGATGTTAAGTATAAAAAAAAGAAAAACGAAAATTTCGTAAGGGTGGTCTTCGTTTGTCACAACAAAAGCCCCCCGATCCCTCTGGAAATGCTTAATAAAAAAAGAGAATGCAGTGTAGAAATTCTACCAAAATCAGATGTATACAGGTCAGTCATTAATGTTTAAGCTGTTGATTTCAAATTGAATGTGATTTACTTCTTTTTTTAAATTATATGCAATTCATCGGTAATATTGAATATTGAAGCATTTAAAAAAGTTTTTTTTAATATAGGAGAACTGAATTGTATGTGAAGTGGTTAGACAGTGCTTCAGAACTAGCGAAAGCTATTGCATTGCGAAAGCGACCACCAGATCTTGGTATTATATCGTGTCAATTTTATGCTAAAATTAACGTCAATATCTGAATTATCCGATTTATTGACTTATTTTTGTTTACATATGTTTGATAGACCTTTAATCCCAGTAATATAATTTTATTCAGCTTTCGTATAGATGTACATTTAGTGAGGTTGACGTTTATTCATACGTTTGGTTAATGATTATTGTAGCACAAAACAACATGGTTAGATTAACTTCTAATACAAATGAAAAGGAAAAAGGACATGCAGATTTTTGTTTTGGTGATCAATTCGTGAGCATTTTTTTATCATTTAAGTTGTATTATTATATTTTAGACAAAAAGCATAAGGAGCTTGGTGCAAAATTTGTACCTCCAACAGACGTTTTGGGAACTGGACTAGTTTTTAACGAAAACCAAAGAAAAGCCATTCAAAAGGCTCTTATTTCCAGTTTTTCCTTGATCCAAGGTCCACCAGGTAGTTTATGTCACAAACATAACTTTATATTAGTCTTTATTTCAATACAATTCATAAAAATATATTGTTTACTCTATACATCTTAATGCGTGATGAAATGGTGAAATTCAGTAAACTTTGCAATGGGCTTTGAAGTCTCTCATCGTTTAATGATGTTAATGGCTATAGATGAATATAGTACGGAGATATACGGTAAATAAAACAGATAAAAACTCTCTCTCTCTATTATGTTTGTGAAGCACAGATCACATGTTCGATTCCTCTCTGAACTTTTGCTTATATTGCACGTATTACGTGCAACACGGCCGAATTGTGTTTTACACCCAAGACTTGTACCAGGTCAGTTAACCTGTTATCTCAGATTTTTGTTGACCACAAGAATAAAAAGATCACTTTCCATTTGATTGGATAACCAATAACTACGGTCGACGGGTGTCTTCTGCAAATATAATTCACTGTTCTCCTGCCTTCCAAATGATCATCTAATTACTGCGTCAACCTTGCGCTTCCTCCACTTCTACCTGTGGTACGTGTGTTAAAGTCAAGGGAGTCCTATAAGGCTCAAAAATTTACCACAAATGACATAGATATTCATGTCCTTCCTCTCATACCCCATTTTCATGATACTGATCTTACCCACAAACAGCAAATTAAATCTCTTCAATTAATCTCTGTGGTTTCTTAACTGACCTACCAGACCTTGTGGTCCCTGACATATTTTGGGTTGGTACATGATTGGTACTAATAGACATATCATGACTAAGTGATGGAGTATTTCCATCATCACATGGATTATGACTAGAATGATAAACATAATCATTGTTTTGACAATCATATTGTTCATATGGTGTAAACTGTTCATTTGATTGCAAAATATGTCTACGATTTCTGCGGTACATATGTCCATTTTCAGTTTGAACCAAGTATGACCTCGGAGCCACTTGGTCTAGCACCTTGCCACAGTTACCCCAATTACTGTCATTATGATCCCGAAGTCGGACAGTCTGTCCTGGACTCAAAGGCGATAGCTCTTTCGTGTTTCTGTCATGATACTGTTTTTGTTTGAGTTTCTGTTGTATCTTTGATCGTTCATAAGACTCGGTTAAATGGTTACCCCGGCAACTATCAGCCATTGGTAAGTTCGAAAGCAGTTTACGTCCATTGTTCAGTATTTCGGCTGGTGATTGTCCATCGAGTATAGGAGTTGCACGGTAAATGAGTAGACTCATTTGGAAATCTGATCCATCATCCACAGATTTTTTCAATAGGCCTTTTACAATGCCTACGGTTTTCTAGACTAACCCATTCGATTTTGGGTATAATGGACTGGATGTATGATGCTGAAAATCATACGACTTTGCAAATTCACTGAATTCAGCTGATTTGAATTGTGGCCCGTTATCACTGAACACTATTTTAGGTATGCCTTGGCCTGAAAACACATATTTCATTGCATTAATGACTGATTGACTTGACAAAATGTGCAAACGACACACTTCTGGATAATTGGAGTAGTAATCACATAACACAAGATAATTTTTTCCATTGAATACACACAAATCTGCTCCCACTTTTTCCCATGGATAATTGCATAGATCATGTGGTTTAAGTGGTTCAGACGGTTGTTTTGGACGGAATTTGATACATGTTGAACATGAATTCACCATTTCACCATTCCATCGCATAAACTCAACTCTGTCCGTATATTCCAGTATTTTGATATTTCTTAGGGCATTCAGTGTGTGTTCTGGAAATCCTGTTACAATTACTTCTGCTAGTAACTGCAATTTCGGGTCATTTTGAGTTTCCTCACGAATCATCTGTAACTTACGATCTGATATGGGTAGGCTCTTAATGACAGAGTCTACATACACTTTGAGATCCTCCTCCTGTGCTGATTTGGTCAGTTTCGTGGACATATCCGTTCCTCTGGACAACGCATCAGCGGTATGCATTAATTTTCCTGGCGTGTAGCCAATACGCAGATCGTATTTCTGTACCCTCTTTGTAATCGTAGTGGACAGTCATTCAGAGACTTCTTAAATATGCTCACAAGGGGTTTATGATCGGTCTCCACTTCTACAACCTGTCCAAATATGTATTGGTGGAAGTGTTCGCATGCAAATGATATGGCTAGCATTTCTTTTTCGATTTGAGCATATCTTGTTTCAGCGTCTGACATAACTCGCGAAGCATAAGCCACCGGCATCCACTCGTTGTCATGCCTCTGTAAGAGCACTGCTCCAAGTCCAAAACTAGAGGCATCTGAAGAGATTTTAATCTCTTTGTTCGGGTCAAAGAATTTAAGTACTGGTGTACTTGTTAATATGGCCTTTAGCTCCTCAAATGATTTTTGTTCAACTGCAGTCCACTGAAATTGGTTTTTTTCCTTTGTGAGATTTCGCAAAACTTGTGTTTTCGAAGACAAGTCTGGAACATATCTTGCCTGGTAATTCAACATGCCTAAAAAGCGTTGTACATCTTTCTTACTTTTTGGAGTCTCAAAGTTAGTTATGGCCTTGACCTTGGTCTCGTCTGGCTTGATTCCTTCTGCAGATATAGTGTCACCGACGAATGTAAGTTCCTTAACTCCAAATACGCATTTTTCACGATTCACTTTGAGATTGGATTTGCGCGATGCATCAAACACCTGCTGTAGTCGTTGGTTGTGTTCTTGTAGCGTTGAACCCCATACTATAATGTCATCCATCATTGTCGTGCATCCTGGTATGTGCTCATATATCATGTGAATCGTCCTGTGATATATCTCGGGAGCTTATGTGATATCGAATGGTAGACGTAGAAATCGATACCTTCCGAATGGCGTATTGAAACAGGTAAGTTTTGAGGAGTTCTGATCCAGTTTCATTTGCCAGAATCCAGTACGAGCATCAAGTTTACTGAAATAATGAGCAGCCTTGAACTTTGCATGAATCTCATCTCTCGTTGGAAGCTGGTAATGTTCTCTCTGTATCGCTTTGTTCAACTGAATTGGATCCAGACACACACGGATCTTTCCGTCTTTTTTCGGCACTATTACAATCGGACTCACCCAATCGGTATGCTCGGTTTCTTTACATATGACGCCCATATTCTCCATGCGTTTAAGTTCATCTTGGAGTTTTTCATGTAAAGCGAAAGGTATTTTACGACATGGACCCACTACTGGTGTAACGGCTGAATCTATGGATATTCTATGTTCACCCGGTAGACATCCTAATCCATCGAACAAGTCATTATTTTGATCCACAATCTGTGCAGTGGTGTCTTTAATCTTTGTACAGTTTTCTATTGTATATGTGCGTTTTACTAGTCCTAACTTGTCGCAAGCTTTTACGCCCAAGATTGCTGTCGATGCGTCCCGAACTATCACAAAGTACACCTGAGCTGCTTTGCCCAGATGGGTCACTTCCAGAACACATGCACCTAGGACTGGAATACTATGCTTGCTGTATGACATGGGCTGTATATTCGTCTGGTGGAGTTTTGGCTTCCATCGTAGACTGTAATACTGTTTCTCCAGTAAGATGTTGACTTGGCTACCTGTATCCAATTTGTAATTGATTCCTTTGCCATTGGTGCATAGAGTTACACGCCACTCCTCTGGTTTATCCGAATGAACTGTCTCCAGAGCATCAATGAAGAACGCTTGTTCATCCTGAATATCATGAATATGTTTCTTTTTCGGCATTTTCTTTTTCATGCTATTTTGTTTGCCTTTTGATTTGCAGACTTTTGCAAAGTGATTTGCACCATTACATTTAATGCAGATTTGACCCATGGCGGGACAAGTTTTATGCGAGTCATCATATCAACAACGCCCAAACAACTGTGCACAACTTTTACCTTTTTTAGGTACCCATACTCTTTTGTCTTTGGGTTTGGTACCGACCGCATGTACTTCTGATGAAGGGACGATACTTTTTATTTGTTCCTTTGTAGACTCTGCTGCTCTACAGGTTGCAAGTGCTTTGTCTAACGTGAGGTCGACTGTACGTAGAAGCCTCTCTTTAAGTGCGTTGTCTGGTACCCCACAAATAATTCTGTCACGAATGAGCGAATCTACTAAGTCCCCAAACTCACAATTATTTGTCATAGTTCGTAATTCCGTCACATATTGATCTATGGTCTCATCGGACCTCTGCACCCTCGTGAAGAATTTATGTCTCTCATACGTGGTATTGCGTTTTGGTGTGCAATATGCTTCAAATTTCTCGAGTATTTTTTTTTATTTATACTCATCACCATCATCAAATACAAAGGTGTTATAAACTTGAACTGCCTCTTCTCCTACTACGTGTAAGAAAATGCATGCTTTTTGCTTGTCACCTTTTTCGGACGCACCTGTAGCAGTCATATAAACATCAAACCTTTGCTTGAACTTCTTCCAATTTTCTGCCACGTTCCCCGTGAGCGAAAGTACTCCTGGTGGTTCCAGTTTATCCATTGCACACTTCTGACACTTCTGACACCATGTGTTAAAGTCAAGGGAGTCCTATAAGGCTTTGATAAAACATAACGATGGCGTCGGTTCCATGCTTGTTTAATTTTGTGTACCTTCACATAAATTGATGACATCATACACATGAATATACATGTAATAGGGGTCGTTTCAAAACATACAAATGATACAGTACGCTCTATATGTCTGTCTACTGTAATGCTCTATTCAGTTGTGGCCACGTAGATTTGTACGGTGCTAGGTAATTCATCTGGAAGAACTGCATCCGTCGTTTGTATTACGAACGGGGGGAGGGAATGTTGGCGTAGAAGGAACAAGGTATACGGTTGAGACGTACTGTGGGCCGTAAGGTAAAAACGAAGGGTAGGTGTGACGTATTCCCGAAGGTCCATCAATATGCAATTCCAGAGGAACAAACAGGCAATTGATGCAGGATTCAGAATTTTTTGGACAATGTCAACATTAAAACAATTTAAAAGACAGACATGGTACAATCGAGTCGGATATGGCCGGTAGTGGCCTCCGGACCCAAGACTCTGGGTGAGTCGGACGACTAGGTGGCTGCCGTATTCCAGACTGCCGATTGAAAATTGTACAAGACTTTATACAATGATTTAAACAATGAGTGAAAACTGACATTTGTGACACTAAGTGAGTTGAGTGAAAGGTTCACAGTTATAAAATGATTAAATTAACTAAGTGAGTCTTTGATGTCTAGCGTGAAAAACATATAACTGCACAATTTCGTTTTAGCAAATTAGCAGTTCTTGAGACATAACACTCTGTCTCTTTGAAATCACACATAGAGTCCGAAAAGTGTCAATCACTCATTAAATAAGTAACTTTCTACGAAATAAATAGTGAGAAAAACTACAAAACATATGTTGAATATTAAAAATAAAGTCAAAAATAAAATTATAATTAAACAGTGAATTTTGCAAGGTTATACAGGTCTAACATCCAATAGAACACAAATTCAGAGAGAACACAGTAATCTTTTTCCAAAATGCCTTTTTTCGTGTCTTAAAAATGGCAGTAGACCACTGTAAATCTGTACAATAGCTTTGTACTAGTTGTAGTGATCAATTATGCTGCATACAACGCAGTCTCCTACGACTTGGCAGTTCTGACATATAAATAAAAATTATTAGTCAACATTCATTGTGATGTTTAAGAAAATGTTTGTCTTACGTTTTGGCAAAACTAAAAATAAAACCAATTCCGTCACAATATTATAAATGTTTTAAGTATTATTACTTTTTTTTTAGCTCACCTGAGCCAAAGGCTCAAGTGAGCTTTTTCTGATCACAATTTGTCCGTTGTCTGTCGTTGTCGTCGTTGTCGGCGTTGTCGTCGTTGTCGTAGTCGTCGTAAACTTTTTACATTTTCATCTTCTTCTCAAGAACCACTGGGCAGAGTTCAACCACATTTAGCACAAAGCACCACTAGGTGAAGGGGATTCAAGTTTGTTCAAATGAAGGGCCAAGCCCTCTTTAAAGGAGAGATAATTGAGAATTATTGAAAATTTGTTGGTATTTTTCCAAAATCTTCTTCTCAAAAACTTTTTGGCCCGAAAAGCTTTAACTTGTGTGGAGGCATCCTCAGGTAGTGTAGATTCAAGTTTGTTCAATTCATGGTCCCCGGGGGTAGGGAGGGGCCACAAGAGTGAGATCAAGTTTTACATAGGAATATATAGAGAAAATCTTTAAAAATCTTCTTCTCAAAAACTATTAGGCCAGAAAAGCTCAAATTAAAATGGGAGCATCCTCAGATAGTGTAGATTCAAGTTTGTTCAAATCATAGTCCCTGGTGGTAGGGTGGGGCCAGAATGGGGGAATGGATTTTTTCATAGGCATATATAGAGAAAATCTTTAAAAATCTTATTCTCAAAAACTATTTGGCCTGGAAAGCTCAAATTAAAATGGAAGCATCCTCAGGTAGTGTAGATTCAAGTGTGTTCAAATCATGGTCCCCGGGGGTAGGGTGGGGCCACAATAGGGGGATCATGTTTTACATAGAAATATATAGAGAAAATCTTTAAAAATGTCTTCTCAAAAACTATAAGGCCAGAAAAGCTCAAATTAAAATGGAAGCATCCTCAGGTAGTGTAGATTCAAGTTGCTTCAAATCAAGGTCTCCAGGGGTAGGGTGGGGCCACAATGGGGGGATCAAGTTTTACATAGGAATATATAGAGAAAATCTTCTTCTCAAAAACTATTAAGCCAGAAAAGCTCAAATTAAAATGGAAGCATCCTCAGATAGTGTAGATTCAAGTTTGTTCAAATCATGGTAACCAGGGGTAGGGTGGGGCCACAATGGGGGAGGGGATCAAGTTTTACATAGGCATATATAGAGAAAATCTTTAAAAATCTTTAAAAATCTTCTTCTCAAAAACTATTTGGCCCGGAATGCTCATATTAAAATGGAAGCATCCTCAGTGTAGATTCAAGTTTGTTCAAATCATGGTCCCCGGGAGTAGGGTGGGGCCACATTGGGGGATAAATTTTTATACAGGAATATATAGAGAAAATCTTTAAAAAAAATTCTAAAAACTATTTGGCCAAGAAAGCTCAAATTGCCGTGTAACAATCCTCAGATAATGTAGATTCGAGTTTGTTCAAATCATGGTCCGTGGGGATAGGGCGGGGCCACAATGGGGGATGGATATATTTTTATATATAGAGAAAATCTTTTAAAATCTTCTTCTCAAACTTATTAGGCCAGGAAAGCCCAAATTTGAGTGGAAGCATCCCCAGATCATATAGATTCAAGTTTGTTTAAATAATAGTCCAGGGGTATGGTGAGGCCACAATGGGGGATGAATTTTTACATATGAATATATAGAGAAAATCTTTAAAAATCTTCTTTTTAAAGACTATTTGGCCAGAAAAAGCTTAAACTTGTGTAGAGGCATCCTCGGGTAGTGTAAATTCAAGTTTGCAAAATCAGAGTCCCTAGTGATACGGCGGGGCCGTGATGGCGGTTTGAATTTTTACATAGAGAAAGTCTTTAAAAATATTTTGGGAAAGTTTTCGGTCCAAAACTCAGTACTTAGTGTGAAAGCACAGGTTATGCAGATTTAAGTTTGATGAAATCATGATTCCCTAGAGAAAAGTGGGGCCACGAAATGGGGGGGGGGGGGGTTATATAGGAATAGAGAAAAATCTTCTTACAGGTACAAGAACAAAAAGTGCTTGGTATTTACCAAAAAAAAGAGGTGGATAAAAATTGGCAGATTTTCAATTTTTTTTTAGCAAGATCTATTGTACTTAGTTGTCAAGATATTTTGATACTGTAATGCTAATTTGATCAGAATTAAGGCAATTGTTGCTCAGGTGAGCGATGTGGCCCCTGGGCCTCTTGTTTAAAATCGTAACTATTTTGTTTTGCCTAGTCACCTGTATACCGACTATGCATTATTCTATTGTTCTTAAGTAGTTTTCTCCTGTTTTGAGGATTAATTATCCCTGAACTAAAAACTGATAAAAGATTTTTGAAACTTATTATATAATTTAACATTAATTTCGAGTATGTATTTAAAGCTAAACTCTATCTGATCTCTATTTTTTGTTCTAGGAACAGGGAAAACATTAACCGGGGTTGCTCTGATCAAACTATTTTGCAATATCAATGAAGAGTACTTGAAATTGAACTCTGGCAACAAACATTTTGTCTTATATTGCGGTCCGTCTAACAAGTCCGTGGATTTAGTCACAGGTACCACACATATCTTTCAGGAAATGTTTTACTCTTTTAAAGAAGTATTTTAATTTTTTTAACATTTACAAAATTGTCATTCTTATTTAGCAAATTTGATGAAGAGTTGTGGGGACTACAAAATTCTTCGAGTATACGGCGGAGCTTTAGAAAGTAAAGAATTTCCAATACCCGGCAAGGTGTATTCAGTATCGCATTCTGATTCTGCGCCAGATGAATCTCTTCGTGATGTATCACTGCACCATATTATCAGGAAACCAGGGAATCGATACGCCGAAAAAATAACAGACTTCGATAGAAAATTTAAGAATGAGAAAAAGATTGATTTTCTTGAGGTTAAAGAATACAAAAGATTCATTGCCAAAGCGGTAAAGGAGGAAATACCAAAATACGATGTTATTCTTTGTACCACTAGTGTTGCGACAAGTTCACGGCTAATGAGTGCTACTGCTAAGACAATATACCAGCTTTTGATAGATGAAGCTGGTATGTGCACCGAGCCGGAGAGTATAGCGACCATTGTAGCCACCCAAGCTAAGCAAGTTGTCTTAATAGGCGACCATAAACAACTCCAACCAGTTGTTTTGTGTCAAGAAGCTGAAAATTTAGGACTACAAAAATCATTATTCGAACGCTATGCTGAATCTGATATATCTGGTAAAGTTTTAACCCTTCTGACGAACCAGTATAGAATGGTAAGAAGACTTTTTGCCTCACTCTCATCTATTGTCTCGAACATGATTTATTAGATATTAATAACATGCTGTTATTTTCACCAAATCTTATACTCAGTGTGTCAATTGCATTCAAAATAGGTTTACTGGGTTTTTTTCATATTATAAGAACAAAGTAAATTGTAAAAAGTAATTGAGGGCATAAACGGCATCCTTCTTTGAACAACGAAATTATGTTTCAATAATATTTTAACGATCCATAAAATAACATTTTTATGTAACATTCCAAATAAAATGAAGGCTATTTTTAAAAAAACATTGAATATGCTCATGAAATTTATTTCGAAGAAAATTTATGATAAATGTATGTTTATCCCTACCATTACCTTTAAATATCAGAGGAGCAACGTAATAATATTTTTGAAGTGTTAGCTCCAATTTTAAATATTCAAAAGATTATAAATAATTAAACATATAAACGTAAGATTCATGTATGAGCATATGAAAGATAGGTCGAGCGTTTTTTTTTTTGCTTTGTTTTTTTTAAACATTTTATATACATATAGTAAAGCAAATAAGCTTGTCAAATAATGTTTTTTATAAATAAAGCTTATCTTAACCGTAGAGAAAAAAAGGACCAGAATAACTTTTTAAAGGGGTATGGTAACGATTTTGGACAAATTCTAATTTTCTGATTTTATTATTTATAATGCTTTAAAAATGCATTTTTAATGATCAAATGAAATTTGAGAGTCTTTCATGGAGTTATAAGAAAGATACATGGCTTACAATTCTTTGTCATGCAAACAAGGCTCGTGCCCTGCTTTTGTTTACAAAGGTTCAATACACCAGTTAAAATATTTTTTAAGCTAATTTGTCTAACTCAACGAACGTCACTCAAATTTTGGTTGACTATTAGAAATACATTACTGAAGCATTGTAAACATTGAAATCGGATAAATAATTTTTGAACAAAATCGTGACCATGCTCCTTTAAATACACTTTCGACTTTTAATTTATTTTTGTAGCACCCTAGTCTTTGCCGATTTCCGTCCTACGCATTTTATGATAAACAGCTGGTGACTAAAAAATCGCCTAAATGGGAGGTCCTTGAGCCATTGAGTATATGGCGAGATCCCAAAAATCCTCTTGTATTTTGTCACACAGAGGGTGAAGAGGAATATCTTGCAAACGTTTCAGAAGAAGGGAACTTAATGTCCAAATTCAACACAGCCGAGATTGATCTAGTGGTATAATGAGAGAGAGAGAGACAGACAGACAGACAGACAGACTTTACCAATTTTCAAATCCAATTATATATCAATATAATCGTTTTATCAACACAATATATCGCTAAATTGAATAACAATTGATCTCATATTTATTTCGATATTTTAGGAAAGAGTGTATATGGCTTTGATTAAAAAAGAACGAGTTAGTCCTGAAAATATCAACATCATGTCTCAATATAACGCCCAGTGCAGTAAAATTAAAGACCGGCTAAAGAAACATGTTCAAAATGTCAATACAGTTGTAGCAAGTCAAGGTAGTATTTTATTATATTCATTTCTATATACATGTACTTCTCAAACATTAATACGTGGTGACAACATCAGTGTGTACGAGAGTTGTTCGGAAATTATCTAGACAACGTATATATTTTCCTTTTCCAGTGACGGATTTCAGCGAAAGTTGCATAAACATTGAACGATGCTTAACACATAATTGAAGAAGGCAATTTAAAAAGAAATGATTTTTAGTTCAGAACGGCACATGGATTGGTTGGTAGTGGGGGCGAAGAAAAGAAAGCCTAGACTGTTAGGCGTACAGTTAATATTCAAAGAAATCAAATTATACATGCCCTTTTTGCCTTTTGTAAGGACCAAACTCTGCGAAATATGAAAGCATATTAATATCATTTATGTAAGTAAAAATTGAAAGAAAAGGCGTAATAACGCCTTTATTACGTCTTTGGACATGCGTTATAACGCTATTTGCATCGTGACGCCGTTTAAAAAAGCCTTATTACATTTTATAAACAAAAGTTATCATTGATTATAAAAAGGTGTTATTACGCATTATAGGAAGGGTTATAGAGCCTTTTTCACGTAATTGCGCCTTTTCTTGTGTAATTACGCCTTTTATTTTATTTCTTAGTTACATTAATGATAATCTGGCTAGTACACCACTGGCAGAGTGCCTTACCAACTGACCCTATGACTCTAATTTTTATCACACAAAATAATGAATGGAGAGAAAGTCTTATAAAGCTCATTTTGTAAAATAAAATAAGATAAAAACAAAAGATGAGAAATAAAGCACAATTCCGTTTCCCGTGAATTTTTAAAGTTGAGCAATGGGGCGCCATGAAATGACGTTGCAGATGCTTCAGGTTAGTGGACATTGCGTATTTTTGTTCGCTTAATAGAGATAATTCATTGATAACATGAAGTAGAATAAAAATTCCTGATGTTTTTAAGTTTTAATTTATTTTTTCAGAGGAATAAAAGTAGGTCTAAATAATTTCTGAACAACCCTCGTTAGTGTAAATCATGATTTTCATGATACAAAGTTTATAATTGGCAGAATATTTTCTGAAATTCCAGCACGTACAGCATATTTTCTTAATATGTCTTGCATTTAATTTCTCCTTGTATTTGATTGTTTACTAGTATTATGAATAAATTGGCTTATTTCATTAGAGTATGTGTGTCCCTATATATTTCTCTACTGTAATATTCTAAGTGGCTTCCTGTTTCATCTATCAGGTGGGGAATGGGACTATGTAATTTTCAGTCTAGTCAGATCTTTACCTGAGTACAGAATTGAGCCCAAACCCACTGACGGTTGGCGCAAGGAAAACCTGGGCTTCATTAACGACGACCACCAAATAAATGTTGCTCTGACTAGAGCCAGGAAAGGACTCATTATCATAGGTAAAGATTCAATTCAATAGACAAAATCTATTGAGATGTACATTATTTACAGAGCAATTTATATTTATTGCTTTGAATTTTATTAATATGAAATTAAAAGAGTTCATTTCTTCTAAACATTGATGTTAACATGATTACTTATCGACTTTTTTGGATTACCTTAACTTAAACAGGAAATAAAAGACTAATGAAGTGCAATGTCATATTCAACAAACTGTTGGAAGATTATGGGAGACATGGGTGCTTAGAAGATGCTGAGAACTTTCCTCCTAAGCAGAAAAGGAAAAAATGATTCTTATATATGTTAAAGGCTTTAACAATTACAGTTTCTTAAGGAGAATTTAGTTTATATATAGTATTTCAAATTGCTGAGAAGTTAGAAGGATATCATTACTGATCTCTGTAGTTCACATATATTTATTAACGACGCCAGGAAGTTGAAGCTGTTTTAAAAGTACATATATTTCTTACATCAACAAAAAAAATATACTCGTTTAGTCTTTATCAGTAAGCTATAAATGATGTTAAATTACAAGATGTTTGTGGTGTCAATATGTTGATTGTGGATAGTAATGTATATTATGTATGCTTGAATATGATACATGTATTTTAGAATAACAAGTAGTTGTTACACCAGTTACATAGTATAATTTATATTTGCACCCAACCAATTCATTGATGTGCTATTTCATTGCATTAGACACACTACATATATCAGTTATTAAGGTCTTCCTTTCCATTTTGTCGGCAGAATTTCTCAGATTTTTCTGAAATTTTCCGGGACATTAGACAGTTTTAAAGCCTCGAAGAGTTTGTATCCTTTTTTTCAAAATTTATTTCCGTTAGTCCGTTTCCGGTCGAAAGACAAAAATCCTTGTCCGTTCGAGATCTCAAAAACGGTAAAGACTTGAACAATAAAAACTTGTGGGATAAGAAAGTTAACCCTTGTTTGTATATATGTTTAAACTGTTTTGTTTGATTCTGTGTCATTTCCGGTCGTCAGAGAAAGTACTCAAAAAATTAATTTTTTTTTCAATTTTTACTTTTTATGGAATTAATATTTACGGTTGGAGGATTACATTTGACATCTATGCAAAGTTGAATTAACAAAAATCTACTTCCGTTCAGATACCTGAAATATCTCAATTAGCTTTCTTTTTTTCAATGTTTGTTCTCACCAGATCTCAGAAACAGTAAGTGATCAAGAAACCAAACTTTTATATACTAGTAACATTTGTATGAAATTGTGTTAAACGGGTGTCGCTTTGTCAACCGTCATTTCAAGTTCTCACTAGAGGGTTTATAAAACCAAGTCTTTTATAGATGCAAGTTTTTTTTACTGTTTTCATTGACCTGATAAACAAAGAAGTACATTTGTAAAAAGTACTGAATGACAATGTTCTATTTTCATTGAGCACTTCCGTTTG
This sequence comes from Magallana gigas, assembly GCF_963853765.1. Classification (NCBI taxonomy): domain Eukaryota; kingdom Metazoa; phylum Mollusca; class Bivalvia; order Ostreida; family Ostreidae; genus Magallana; species Magallana gigas. Next base: position 9,745,744 of record NC_088855.1, read on the forward strand.
CGGTCCCAAAACAAAAAAACTATGTTTCAACGAGATCTCAGAAATGATAATTACTTGAACATCCAGACTTTTGGGATGATAGACCTTTGTATATAGATGTAAATGTGTTAAAACTATTTTGTTTGATTCGTCATAAAGATCCGGTCGTCATGGAAGTACTTCAAAAGTTGATATTTTATTCATTGTATATGAAATGAATATTTAAGTATAAAACCTTACATATGTCTCATGTGTAATGTAAATAAACAAAACAGATCAACTTTCAGTAAGACATCGCAAATATCTTGGATAACTTTCTATTTCAAACATTGTATACTCTTGAGATCTCAGAAACAGTAAGTGATCAAGACAAGATCAAGATGGATGATGGACATTTGTTTTAAAATGCAATTAACAGGTGTCATTTTGTCAACCTTAATTCCGGTTCTCACCAAACGCGTTAAAACAAATAAAGTTTTAATCAATTTTTTTATTTGGCCTGATAAAGAATAATATACATCAGGTAAATGTACACGAATTACTACCTTTTTATTGAACAGTTCCGATTGTCTGTGTCCTGTCCAAAGACAAAACCTTGCTTCAACAACATATCAAATTTGGCACAGATTAGAACAACCAAACTTTGAGGAAAGATAGACCTGTGTAAGATATTTTTAAACTCGTTTTACTCGGCGTAACTTCCGGTCGTCACAGGAAGTACTATTAAATTGATTATTTTGTTCATTTTCGTTGTTTTATATGGAAGTGAACTCTGGAAATTTCTTTCACAGTAAATTTTTCATCCATGGATTTTCTCTACATGAAAAAGCGTTTAATACGGAAATATATATATGTATTTAATCCTTCTTGTTGCTATAGCAAAAAGAGTCTAATTTATTTACATTTCTCATTTGAGCATTACTTGTTATTAATAATTATCATCATTACACAACAACACGATGATACTGAAAAAAGATTGTAGATTATTTCTATCTCGTAAATACTATCATCACGTTGTACTGTTTGTTATTACAATTTTGTTTGTAAATCTTACAGTTTTAGAAACCGGTATATTTACAGATGTTTCATGAGCAAAGCATTTGATCATCGTACGATGATCATTTTGTTTTTTATTTGCCCAGCAATTTACGTGAGATTTATGAAATGTTGCAGCATAACAATTTTAAAACTGATTAATTGAATAAAAAATAATTTCTTTCATATATTTTTTTGATGTTTTACATGTACTTTGATACATACATATACTTTCTTAATTAGGGCCCCGCTCTGCGGGATCATACTTCACCCACATGGTGGCATTGATCAATGGAGTATGCAGTGTCCTTAATTAAGGAAACAGAAATCATTCGTTGGGTATTTTTGGTCGGGTGGTATCAAATCCAATAATGCCCGAAGGGCTTTATGATTGATTTGAGCACGCCCCGAACAAAATTATTACCTCATAATATTCAAAGAATGATTCCTTATTACAAGTTACATTTATGTAAATTTAAGCCTGTAACTTTACGCCACTGTACGATTTAATATTTAAATACAAGTAAGCAAACCCCGCTGGCGCCCCATTTATACCTCATTTATGGCCTCAAGAGATATTCATAATAAGCTTTAGAGGGCATCTATGATCCCTACAAGGGATGAGTTAGCTCACCCGAACTTTGTCATATTTTGATAGTAAGATGATTTGTTAGCGCTCGTGAATCTAATTTACCCTACTTAGTACGGGAATGGGGGGATGGGGGTTAACCAAGGATACAGGTCAAATACCAGTGCATCATTTGAGTATATACAAGACGAAGGTCCCTTGTCACTCATTTTTCCTTCCAAAACATATGATATTCAGCAACTTTGGATAAACATTTAAGATCGGAAAAAGAAATATGCTCTGTATAAGTACATGTAGTGTTTTTGAAAAAATGAGCTGGCCGAACAATAATTTCTCCATTGGTATGTTAAAGAATCTATGTGATTCAACAGTAACCCTCTTTTCGTATTCTAATCAAATAAATCTCTTTAATAAAATAATATTAACATTAACGAACATTAAATTATTATAAACTTAAAAACAAGCAGTGGGATGTGGGTTAATTTTCTCGCACTGATCTTCTAAAAAATCATATTGTTTTTGATAAACTGAGCTAATGTATCCTTTTTCCCATCATATTTGCAATTAGCCAGTTGAAATATATTATACATTGATCTCCATTATTCATAAATACTAGATAAGAAGTAAATTTGCTGCATACTCATAAAAGGAAAATGCAGTTGCTACGCGATAATTCAAACCTCCCCAATTTTTCTTTCTGTGTAAATTGTCGATATTGTCTTATGAGAAAAGAAAAAAATTCTCATCTAGAAACTGTTTATCTATCAAGTTAGCTGAAAATGCAATGAATTCTTTTTTAAATATATCACATTAAGCTAAACAAGGTTTAAACAATCATTTATTGTATATAAAACTATCAACTATTTTCACTAAACCCTGAACATTTTTTTTCAAAGTGCGTTAATTTCGACGATATCAACGCACTTTGAATTTTTTTTTTCAAAGTGCGTTGACTTGGACCCAAAATTAACGCACTTTTTAAAAAAATTTCAAAGTGCGTAATTTTTCAAAGTGCGTTGTAACACTGCTAGCTTCAGTCTGCTATCACATTCTTCGCATATCTTTAAAGGGGCATGGTCACGATTTTGGTCGAATTTTATTTTTCTGTTTTTATTATTCACAATGCTTTAGAAATGCATTTATAATGATCAAATGAAATTTGAGAGTCATTCGTAGAGTTATTTAAGCAAGATACAGGGCTCACAATTCTTTGTCATGTAAACAAGGCTCGTGCCCTGTTTTTGTTTACATAGGTTCAATATACCAGTAAACAATATTTTTCTAGCTTATTTGTCTGTCTTTTTATTTATTTTAAGCAAAGATAAACAGTTCCTAACGTTTAACATATTTGTTTTCGGTTTAAAACTGAAATTTTTACTTCAACGTTCAAAATGTAAACAAACGCTTTGTTTACATAGCGAAGAATTTCAAGCTCTGTAACTCGCTTATAACTCAACAAGTGACACTCAAATTTCGGTTGCCTATTAAAAATGTCTTTCTGAAGCATTGTAAATATTAAAATCGGAAAAATAATTTTTGACCAAAATCGTGACCATGCCCCTTTAAGTTAATTCTCGATCACCTAGACTACATTCTCCCTGGAACATTAAAAAAATATTGACCGTAACCTCCTCCACACCCTTAGAAAAATGTCTGCATCTGAGCCTGTCAATGCATTCTTTGTTTTGGTTGGCTTAATCTTTCATCAAATGATTTTGTAAGCCATATCAAAAATTGGCACATCATTCCCACCTTTTATATCCAGAATATCACTTAGAACAGTGTCAGTATACGCAGAACCTCTTTTACATTCTTGAATATTGTTAAATAAGAAATGCTCTCCACAATAGAGAATGATATGTTTGTGTTTGCTTGGTAGAAAAGTGAATGAATATTATTATAGTGTGAAATTTTCACAGCACAGCTTTATAAACCCCTTGCACACACCTAAAACTGTCCAATAAGTGACAAAAAAAAAAAAGTTCTACAAAAGACTGGTTTTATTGTGTAAAATTTAAAAATCTATTTTTCAGCATTGTCAACTGGTTCACCTGATACTGTCGATTCTTAAAACAAAGAAGAAAAATGTTTGAAGTCGGATATAAGTCTCAAACTGTATATTCTATGGGAGAAAGAACTACTCTCGACCCTACAGGCCTCGATCAGTTCTTTCTCTCACAGCACAGAATGGACAGTTTTCGACTTATATCCTTTACTTAGACAGTAGATTCCATGATATACAGGCACATATACGAGTATAATTTGTGTAAGACATGGGTCACCGTGAATATCTATGGATCATCTATCATGGGTCATATAGTGATGGGGTTATGGACCGCATCACCGACTAGCAACATAACATTCCATAACAGTGAAGTTAAGTGGATGGAAATACAGATACTTAAAGCACGTGCTAAAAATTTATGAAGTACTTTTCAACTTATGCCACTTCCCACAGTACATGTAAAACTTATCATTAAGTACCCGCCTGTCTTCCGTATTTAAATCTAATCTGTCAAACTACCCTACGTCAGACGATCGAGAGGCCCCTAAACTGATAGGAGGAGAAACTCTTTCCTTATTTAGAACATCGTCCAAAATGTCGCTGTCGGGGAGGGTTTGTATTGTGACTGGTGCCTCCCGAGGAATAGGGAGGGGCATAGCGCTACAGCTGGGGGAGGCGGGCGCCACTGTATATATCACAGGTAAGTTACAATTTATTTAGTGATTTACACCTGTACTAAGGTGCGTAAACAACAGTAGAAATAGGTCAATGGTTACATTTCGGTGATTTGTTTTGTGATTGCATGTGCATCTAGGCTTGCAGTTGACTCAATAAAACGACTGGAATTATAATTTTATGTTTCTATTAATAAATTGTCTCACAAATTTCAAAATATATTTATATAGTATATTTAAAAATATGTATATTATATGTATTTCTATGCACACTGAATCGATCTAATTCTTAACATGTATTAAGGTTCTTATTTTGGATCGTCTTATTCTTGTAAATTAGACACTTACAGTTTAACGCGGAATTGTTATAACGCAGAGTTTCTTACTCCAGTCATAAAGATATAATGTTTACTCCTCACATGGCCATCTAAAAAATTGCACACCCGCTTATCTAAAGGGTTAATTCATTTTAATCCTTTACTAAATACAGAGAATGTATTGCCATAATGTCAGTACAACACTTGTTTGGATTTTTAAGCCGGATGTTTTCAATTCCTGACACATTGGGGGAAATACACTCTTTTTTCTCTCAGTCATAAATAAAACTGGCAAAAGTACTTCCTCTGGATAAAACGAGATGTTTATTTTTCAACGATTACTATTTATCATTACGTATCTTTTTTTCTCCATTGATCACGAAGCCATCTGAAATCGGGAAGGTTGGTTACATATTAGATCTCGGACATTTTCATAACGATGCTATTTTGGAATTGGGGAAAAATGTTATTAAGCTTATCTGCTGCTAGTGTAAATATTGTTTGCTTGTTTGCATTAAAGGCGGCATTTGGGGCTATAAGAGTGGAGTCAAATTTGATAAAAAAGGGAAATGTTATATTCCCTGAAGGTAGAACACTGTTATATTATATGATACTCCCTACAGGTAGAAAACTGGTGGACTCCCAGGGCGACCCCACTGCTGGAACACTAAAAGCCACCGCCAGCGAGGTAAGGCCTGTTGAATGAAAACTCTCAACAAAAATTAATCGATGAGCATTATTTGGTTCGATAGCAGATTAAGGGCGCTAGAAGATATCGCATGTTTTGCCTTGAAGATAGCCAAAATCATAAAACACACAACCGTTTGTGAAAGTTTTCCTAATATCAAGAATTTGTTTATAATTCATGGGCACTTTATAGTTGAAACTGGTTGAACCAAGTATTTAGAGGCAATGTGCAGCGTACATGTATTATAGAATTCCTTGAGCAAGACTACTTTTAACAAAGAGATACTTTTAAAAGGCGACCAAACTATGTATTCTTGAAGGGGCATGGTCACTATTTTAGTGAACTCATATTTTCCTATTTTTATTGTTTACAATGCTTTGGAAATGCATTTCTAATGATCAACGATATTTTGAGTACCAGTCGTAGATTTTTAAGCAAGATACAGAGCTCAAAATTCTATGTCATATACTCGGTAAATAAATCTGTTGATATCTTTTATAGTAAGTCTAACTATGGAGGGTAATCGTGTTCAAAAATCCAGGCATGTTAACTTGTAAATCTGACTATGCAATCGTGTTGGTGTGTGAATCTGAGTATGAATCATGTGTGTAGTTCTGATCGTGTAACCTATTAAACTCGGGCATAAACACATGTAGGATTTGACTCAGTTCCTTTTTATGATGCACATGTTCCAGCTTTTTTGTTTACATTAGTTAATTAAGGTGGCTCTATACACCACTTTTTGATGACGCAGTACGCAAAAAAGTAAATCTGGAAACATGTATTTCCGGTACTGGCTGATTTAAACTGAGGTGAATTGTATGGGAACCGCTATTTTAAAAAATTGGTTAAATGGATAGATTTAATTTGATAATTGGAAAATTCATTACTTACAAGTAATGTGGTATGTGACACCTTCACGTTGTGTGGTATTATTTATCGAAATAAACAATAAAATCAAGTATAAATTTTTAAAGAGTTTCTTTAGCATCTTCGATATGTTACAACGTAGCGCAGTGGGTTAGTGGGTTCACTACAAACCAGTAGGTCATGAGTTCGATTCCCATTGAGAACAATAACTTTTTTAACTTTCCAAAAGTTTGTAAAACGTATTTTGGTTGAATACCGTGAAAGAAAATTCTAAACAGGTGAAAATAATTCAATTATAATATACTTTAATGCACATTAATATCGACACCTAACGGGGATGAGAGGGTTGCTTTGAATTTCTCTCAGGTTGGGATACATATAAATCCTATTAGCCTAGTCAATGTTCCCCTTTATTTATTTGACTTAGTTTTGCATTAAAGCGAATATATTCACTTATACAGGGCGAAGTCTATAATGAAATATGTATGTATTTATCATTCCAACATTATATTGAGGAAATTTTCTTCAACTCAGAAATGAAAAGTCCCCAAGGTGTTTGGGCCTTGGGACTTAGGAACGATAACCCTTACATGAGGAACTTTCATACCAAATAAAATTTAAGATATTTTTTGTGTTTATTTGCAATGGTTTTCATTCATTTTTTTTATGTCACATTTATTAAAATACATTTTCTTATAACATCAAGCAACTTTTTCAGATGATTTGTCAACAGTGTAAGAAAATATGAAAAAATATGTTTTGGGGATATGTTAAGAAGTGTTATATTTTTTTTATGTGTCCGAAGGAAATATCCATCATATGACAAAATAATTTCTCTCAATTTGTTGATAGCTGTCTTTTTAAAAAATATTTTACAAAAACACGAAAAAACATTAAAAAAAATCTTTAAAAATACCTATAGTATCCCTATCGTCATTTTAATATTTGATAAGCATATGTTTTGTGGTCTTCTATTGAAAATTGGAATAAACTGTGGGTGTATAGAGCCACCTTAAACCACAGGGGCATCGTATCCGCTCTACACTCTATGACATATATATGAATAATACACAAGGGAAGAATCGAAAGTATAGGACACGATTTGTAAACAATGTCAAAAAACAACTTATTTGACAAAAGTTACGCAAATCCTCCCACACAATGTTGCAAATATTGTCAAAAACACGTTTACATTGAAATATTCCTCGGTAATAAACTCGGTAAAAAGCGTTTTTATCCCATTAAAACCGCTGTCTGATGATAACAGTATGGATCTTTATGAATTTAAAATTTCTCTCGATAATAGATTAATAATAGCACTATCTATTATCGAGAGAAATTATAAATTCATAAAAATCCATACTGTTATAGCAACTAGAAAGTTGTTTGAGAACGTTCATAAGCGCATCCATTACTTTAATCACTTAATTTTTACAGTCTAATCTGTGGTTTTCTAAGATTAAGTCTCGTTCCATCCTTCTCTATATCCTCCATAATTTAAATGTTGATTGATATTGCTATTGTTCTGAATTGTTCTGTAGGTTACCTCTCCTTGCTTAGATACATATCACTCTTTGGCGCTATTTTTGATATATTATTTCAATAAATAAAAATATTCAGAAGTGAAAGGTGATGCTTTGTATTATTTATTTGTTATTCTATCGTTATTTTACAAACTAGTCTTAATTTAAAGCAAAGATATTTGGGAATAAGCGATTTTAAATTTGAGGGCAATACACCCCCTTGACGACGGGCTGAGACAGAGAAATATCAGCCCCGAGGGCGATACAGCCCTAGCTTCCAGTTGCTGTCTCACCTAGTCCAAAACACGTGTATCTGGGCTGATACACTACTAGGTATATGATATATAAACAATATCACATTTTTGTTTTGATCTCGGCCCTGGTATCAGCCCTCGGATGGTATCGGTCCGCGCCCTTCGGCCGATACCAACCGCTCGGGCTGATACCAGAGCCGAGATCAAAACAAAAGTGTGATATTCTATATTTACAGCTGCAATTGTGCATCGGTAGGAAAATTAGACTGAAAGCCTGTGGGGTCAATCTACAGTGTTTATGCATGATTTTTATAGGTTATACGATCAAAATTACACTAATTCATACTCAGACTCGCACACCTACACGATTGCATATTCAGATGTCTGGATCTTTGAACACGATTACCCTCCATAATTAACAGCGTTGCGTATGTCGAACATTGCTTACAGGTCGAATCCAGGGGTGGAAAATGTATCCCTGTGCAGTGTGACCATTCAAAAGACGAAGAAATTGCTGCTCTCTTTGAAAAAGTAAAAACGGAACAAAATGGCCGACTGGACATCCTGGTTAACAATGCATATGCTGCCGTTCAGGTGAGGTTTGCATAGTTTTGTTACTTAATCTAGCGAGTAATATCCTTTTTTATTGATGCAAGCATATCGTTCATAATTTTGTTGAAATTCAAAATTTTATGTTTCAGGCCATATCAGAGTATATGGGAAAACCTTTCTGGGAGCAACCTTTGTCCATGTGGGACACAGTTAACAACGTTGGATTAAGGTGAAAGCTCAATTCTAAGACTGTCGAAATGAATTGAACATGTAAAAAGAAACCATCAATCATGATCAAGTTTTGTAATAGTTTACTGTGAATTTAATTGCAAATGTACCGTAAAAGATCATACACTGTGTTTCTGAAAGGCATATGTACCTCATACCAATATGGTACCTAAAATCCATGTAGTTCTTTTCCCTTCTGCTTTCCGCTACACATTTCTACTCTTTTCATCTTCAAAATTGTACAGAAACCACTATATGTGCACAGTTTATGCTGCAAAAATGATGGTTCCCAGAAAAAGTGGTCTGATTGTCAACATATCGTCAGCCGGAGGTCTGGCCTATCTCTTCAATGTGGCCTATGGAATAGGCAAGGAAGCGGTGAGCCCGTGCTGTTAACATATCCTATAAATGTATAAAAACATGCTGCTCACTAAAGGAAACCTTAATGGACCAACATACACAATGCAAAGCAAAATAGGAATTTTTTCTATAAACTTTGTATTAAAAAATGTATAGAAAATATACTGTTTTTCTAACATTCAAATTACTGTTTTATGATAATAAACCCTGAAAAATTAAAAATTAAATCTTTGCATAAATTCTACATCCGTTTATCTCTACGTATGTTGAGGTTAAGTTATCATACTGGGTGTCTTGTAGTGTGACAGGATGGCCGCTGATTGCGCAGTAGAACTAAGGAAGCACAATGTAGCCCATGTCAGCATTTGGCCAGGGCCTGTCATCACCGAACATGTGGATGATATGCTTAAAGCCAGCCAAAATGTAATTAGTCCTTCTATTCTCTCTGTCTCTTTCTATCTAAAACAAGAGTAAATAAACTCTCTCTCTCTCTCTCTCTCTCTCTCTCTCTCTCTCTCTCTCTCTCAAACACAATTATATCTTTTACTTCAGGCAAAACAGAAGCAAATGTTTGAGGGTGCCGAGTCAGTGGAGTTTACAGGCAAATGTATCGTTTCACTAGCAAAAGGTACACCTAATGAAATAGCTAGGAAATGTGCATTTTCTACATTTGTTAACCAGCACCGTTGCTAAATAAATTCTTTTCCCATAGATCCTAACTTGATGAGTAAATCAGGGAGAATTTTGATGACACCCGAGTTGGGCAGAGAATACAACTTAGTGGATGTTGATGGTAAGCTTTTTTAAATGGTACACCAACACTGGAATTGAATTTGATATTCTTCATTATAAGACATCAAAGATTGATATATTTGATTTCTAGCAGTTGAAAAGGCCAGTAAACCTATGAACTAATAACACTATTCCATAGAAATATCTTGTACAAGACTTCCTTTATTTGACTTTGTATTTGAGAGAAAGTTTTTGATAGGTTTTGCCTATTGTCATATCCTTTTGATCTTTGAATAACAAATATTTGGAAGGCAATGCAAGAAAAAGTTCAATATTTAATCTGCTTTTGGTTACATTTGGTTTTGATTTTTCAAAAATTACCAGTATATTGTTTGAATTGAACATATTTGATTGTAAACAACATATACAAAAGGATTAGAAACAAGTTCAACCAACTTTCAAGTTCTTCTCCTTTTCCAATATTGTTCAATACTTTAAACTTTTTTCAATCTCTGAGATTGTTTTAGTTTTGTCATATTACTGAAATTCATGCAATATTCATTACAGGTCGTGTAATCGATAGCATGAGACAGATCAACTGGTTGTTAGGACGCAATCCTAGCACCGCTTGGGTACAGAGGTGGTTGCCCAATTTTATAAAGATGCCTTTTTGGATGTTTGCCTTAAAAGGAAGCAAGTTCTGAATCGGAATGAAAAAGCTTTAAAAAGTGTCACAGATGAGGCATAATGCTCATCTTTAAACAATATATATGTATGAATTTAAAGACACATTTAGTGCCGAAGTATGTATCTCATATTCTAAAACATGTACTGTTAAATCTTTCTAAATCTTGAATTATTTTTGTCGAACAATACAGACTTGTATTTTTATACATGTTCTTATTTTCATATAAATGTCACTCAAAAAGATAAGATATACATGTTTAACAAGGGTGCTATACATTCCATATCATGCTTTCCATTTCTTATTCAGTATTGTGATATATACTGTATAGTGTTTAATCATAAGAAAAAAATCAAGTTTATACTACTTATATTTTACCTCATGTTTTTTTTAAGATAGTTTTTATTTGGAAGAGAAGTGATAGTGTGTAATAATATTCTGTTCCTTTGTACATGTTAACAATATCAAATCTTGTACAGTTTATGAGCAGTGGACAGGGACTAGTGTTGGAGATTTAAGAACTGATTCTTCTCCTGTGCCTTTCCAACTATCTTTCATAATGATCAATTTTTTTTAAGATTTCAAGTTTGCTTGATTTGTTTTTGTTATTGCACTTTCAAATGATGATTAAAATATTAAATCTGCCAATATATATGTTTCATAATTTTTTATTACCATACATCAAAATTATATATTTTACATGAACTCATGAAATTTACATCTTAAAAATATAAAATTACTGGAAAAAAAATTTCATTCATAAAAAAAAATGTGTACATACAAGGCTATCAAATGCAGTGATCAGACATATAATATTTACATACTACCAAAGGAAACTCCATTAACTGGCTGAATGGTGTAAATCTTACAAGGTAAAGTGACTGGAGATTATCTCGTGTATACTATTTTTACCACATATAGATATACTAAACTCACCTTTGTTATATGGAGAGCTCAGTCCACTTTATGTGTCTCTTGGCTGTCCTTTCTGTTGGCTCTGTGGATCAGCAGAAGTCCTAGAACAATCAGGCTTGCACCCATCCACCATCGCAGGGAAAGCGATTCGTTGAACAGAACCACACCTACCAAGGCCTGTAGAATAATGGCAGAACCTTGGGTGGATGATGTGTTTGAGTTTTGATCAAATGAAAACTTACTAACGGAACATTGAGCTGAATCATTATTCTACAGTAATTTGATTCTTCTTCAAAATATATCATAAAAGGAACTATAAATGTAATATCTAGACAAACTTCCTGATATATGTACATGTATAGATACAGGAGACAAAGTTTTGTAACTTAAATGTATATGTACATGTATGTAAAAGGCAACAAAGATTGCTTATTGACTTCACTTATCATGTAAAACAATAAACTACTTCATTTATAGAACAAGAAGTAAATGTGTTCTATGAATGTCACAAAAATAATATTTACAGATAAACTGACACTATAAGGCTATGAGTAACAGTCATGCTGTACCCAAGAAAAACTCTTCAAGCAACTACCAGAGTTTTTTGGTGGTCAAAATTATGCAAATTTTGAACCTTGAATTCAATCAATTCAATTAATTTATTGCAATATGTGTGTTTAGGAAGTAAAGGGATATTATTTAAGTTACTTGCATTAACAAAGAAGTTACTTACACTAGCAAGGAAGAACAAGGAAGTTACTTAAACTAACAAGGAAGTTACTTACACTAACAAGGAAATTATTGGCTGTGTTTGCAACAGTAGCTTCTGCAGTTGAAGAACAGAACTGTAAAGACTTTGTAAAGAGTGTCCACATCATCCCATTACAAATAAAAATCATGGCAAAGAACACCACTCTAACCATAAGACTAATCTGAAAAGAAAAGATTACACGTATCAAAAAATTAGATTAAGATCAGTATCAGCAAATTGATGCTTACATAGTTAATACAATGATATGATAGAAACCCTTAACATAATATGTAGTTTTTGTGCTATAACCTATATAATTCTTAATATACATGCAACAACAAAACAAGCTATAATAAAACTGCCACTTAATAGCGAGCGAAACGAGCTCTAAGAACCAGTGTGCACGGGAAAAAGAACGAGCTAAACATACACTTCATCAAACAAATTTTTTTGTCTACGTCCCATAATGCTCTTTAATGTTTTCATCCGTAGTGCTATGCCAAAAATGGCCGACTTTTAACTCGTAATTTACGGTGTCTTAGGGTTTGAAGACACGTTTTAAGTACCACATATTGTTTGGCGAGACTCGAGAGATTTGTTACATGCTGCTATACCTTCAAGATATGTAAACAAAGACGAACAAAGTCATGGATGACGTCACAGTGCTCATGCGCTATATTTCCTGCGATAAATTTAGAGGTGGATCAAACATCTGTAATGCGTGTACTAGCTATTTCAGTATAGACTGCGATACCTGCCTCATTGACATTATATGATTTGTTTTTATTATTTTTTTAATATAGAGATTATTGATAGCGCTCTCGATTGTAGCAACTGCGTTAGTCTTTTTCACTGGGATGCGCCATCGTCGGAAACCCACGGTTGATTACGCGTCGTTCCTCTATGTAGAGTTTCCGACGATGGGGATGCGCATGCTCGACTCCATAGTACGGGATTCTGGGAATACTGTATTACTGTAGATAAACTGTACCATTTGAATTTTGTTTTATCATCTTCACATGAAGTTTTGTGTTTTATTGTAAATGTCAAAAAGTAACAGTAGCTTAGGTCTTACAATGCAAAGTTATTTTAAATATTATAATAAATAACTAGCTTTATCTTAACTACCTTCAAGCTTCGAAAAAAAAACGGCCTCTGATTTATGCTTTCCGAGCCTGTCGGAAAGGTCCGAAAAGATACGATTGCTATACAAAACAGTGCCAATGGTTCTTGAAAATTTTCAGCTCGAAAAATTACAGTAGATACATTATGATTAGGGCACAGTCAATAAGTTATGCCATTGCCGATGTGAAGCCCACTCTAGATTCACAATTCTAAATTGAGACCCCACTCCAGCACAATTCCAGTACACCACTGTGCCTTCCTATCGTTAATTAATCGATGCAGAATTTTGACCAATGTTTTAGAAATCTGCTTCTGTTTTATGATGGCTACAGCGCTAGCTCACCAATCTTTTTTAAAAGATAAGCTTGTATTTATATACTAGCAATTTTAAGAGCCATACTTTACTGTCATATCAATCCATTTTTAAGCTAATTGAGCATGCATGTACAAGTACAGTAGGCAGGTAAGTAAATGAGTAGGGAAGAAATAAACAATAGGACATTTTGAACTATATAAAAAGGAATAAAAGAAAAAATAAACAGTTAAAAAATTTAAGTAGATATTGCATATAGTCAAACCATTAAATTTAAAAGTGGGAAAATACACACCTACAAACAGGGCCTGGGCAATCTCTTTCTCTCTTTTGACAATGATGCAGGGTATGTGCAATTCTTGCTGTGCTCGCCAGAATGGTAGCACCGTAAAACATATTAGCAGAATGAGTATTTCACTTACCTGGACACATAAGTCAGCTTTAATGGTGAATTGACAGGACTCTAAGATAAAATGATCATTAGTGGCCAGTTTAGCTGAAACTGATCCGAGAGCTGCCATTATTCCAGCACCGGCAGCCAGCAACAATCCCTGTCCATGCTGAATCCCACTCATTCCTCTAATTGTGCTGAAATTGATTATAATGGAAAAATGTATGCAAAATAAAAGTCTCCCCTGATGCGTTGGTTGTTTTTTTTCATAGGATTTCATTATAAACATAATTTCAGGACATTATGCTAAATACATATCAAAATACATATCAAAATACATATTATATATTTTTTTTTTCAAGTTTTGAATAATACATAACAGAAATCAATAAATACATTTACAAACTGTAAATTCTAAATATCATGACATATCTGCTGTTACCAAGTAAACACTTTATTTATGAACCACAGCTTCAAAGTTTCGAGAAGTCATGGAGGCTGACATGTTTGTACACCGCAGTAAAAATAATTAGTAAAAGATATAAATAAAATATATACAAAAGTAGAATAGTTTATATAAAATATATGAATGGTAGTAATCATAGAGGAACGCCACAAATACTACTTCATTATTAATTATATTTTTTTTATTCACCTCGTTCCACTAAAAAGAACTGGCTAAAATGACGAAAAATATAAAGTAAAATAAATAATAAATTCATTTTATGGATTTTTTTTTATTATTAAATCATTTCCAAAAATAAAAATTGATCAAAGTTTTAACACTTCCTTTTCAAGAATGACAGAGTTTATATATGAAATAAAAGCTTTATATTTATTTGAACTTTGCATGAATCTTTCGTACATTAGACCGAACAAAATTAAAAGCTGCTAGGATGGCGGAGCTCATCGTCAGCATTCAAGCGTATTGTAAAATACTGTTACACGCTGTAAAACATCCAAATTGTGCTGTAAATGGAGTATTGTTGGCCGAAGATAATAAATCAAAAGACCGCAAAGTTTTGAAATTTGTAGACTGTGTACCTTTGTTTCATTTAACTTTGAGTCTGTCGCCCATGCTGGAAGCTGCCCTGTTACAGGTATAAACGCTGTTCTCTCAGTTTATGCATTTTTTAAATGTGTTATATGATATTATGTAATATTTAGTTATTGTCGAGATAGAAAATAATATGTCTCATAAGTAATGTTCTTCAAAAATCAAACGATCAACAAACACCAGAGAAAATTCGAGTTTCGGGAAAGCCGGTATTTAAATGAACCGTAGTGCTATTTCGTTAGAAATGTCACATTATAATATTGATTTTCAGAAAAAATTGTATTACATGATTGAATGTCTAAGTTTTATTAATGCAACTCAAGCAAAATTTGATAAATTAAATAAAATTTCAAGAGAAAGGAATCTTATGTTATGTAGATCTTTTTAAAATATCTTTAGAACAATACATGGTTAAAGGTTAAGTTTTTGGAAATCCTACATGATGTAATTGCATTTACAAGTTGTAATATGTAAATTTTTCGTATTCCTTTCAGATTGATGCATACTGTAAAAGCAGGGGATACATAATTGCTGGCTATTATCAAGCTAACGAAAACTTAAGGGATAAAGAGTAAGACAGATATAATACCTGAGCCTTATTGGTGCACTAACTGACATTTCATTTTTTCAATATTGATATAAAAAGATCAATCCTTAGAAGTCTTTTTTAGCTCACCTGAGGAGAAAGGAGATTATCTGGTCATTTAATTTTGCTCAATTGATATGTTACTATGAACTTTTTATCACATTTTTATTATATCATTTGTTGTTTTTAGAGAGATACTGAAAATATATTATATTTGGCATGTACAATATTTGGCAGAAATAAGTTTTTCGGCAAGTTGTTGTGAATTTGAATTAGCGTATTCCCCATTGCTCCTACTCTTATACATATATATATGCATGGCATTCAAGCAGAAGTTGCCTAATGCCAAAAACACTAAATAGTATACACAGCCAAATGTAATTTGTTTACAGTTTCTCATCCTAAGTAATTTCTCTTTTTTACAAGGGATATATTTATATGAAAGCCAATTTAACAGATTTTATGTAAAAAGAAATTTTCTTTTACATACAATCTGTGTTTCTCTGTTTTGAAATTGAAAAACAGTTAATCATGATGTGTGCTCTTTAACGGACATTTTGTTAATAAATTGTAAACTGAAACACTGTTGCTCCATGGAAAACCTTAACTTGTACATGCATTTGCATGTTTTTCATTCTGCCTAGTTAGTTTTTATCACTGTACCTATCCTTATTGATAAAATGTTACAATAATATATGCTTGGTATCTATATTTGTGCATGTATTTTCTTTTTCTTTGTAGATTAAATAATGTAGCAAAAACAATAGGAAGGAGAATTCAGGAAAATTGTGCGAATTCATATATATTTATGGTAAGTTAAATTTCAATTTCGTATTTAATATATCGTACAAGACTTGATAATTTCTAAGAGATCACTTAATTACTATTTGTACTTTATTTTTACATTAATATTTACCTGCTCTTCATTCTCTTTTACTCTGAACCAACTTTGATGCAGACCAAGTAATGGAACTCTCTATTACTTTCTCAAACAGGTAGATAATGAAAGGCTTTTCCCAGACGCTGTCTCTGAGATGTACAGAATATATTCGCCAAGGGAAGCATCTTGGAAGGAAGAAGAAAAGTAAGAAACATTTGAGTATGACTTTCCCGATGTATTGAAGAAATAAACTGATACTACATGTTGGAGTTTCACTGACTACATTGCTACATTTCATTCACTGCTTTGATTTTGCCTTACCTAATGATTCAGTGTTCACACAAAATCAAAATAACAGTTTTTTGATTTAATTATTAAAAAAAAAATAACAGAGCTAGATACAATGCACAACAGATTACAGGATGGCAACAATAAATTGTTGGTACAGAACTATACTGATGAGTACTTTTCTTTTTTCTTTGGTCTAGATTGGAAACAGTTACCGAGGAGACTCTGAGAGTGGCCTCCATGTTGTTGTCATCACAGACTTTCAGGGAGGTGGATGTGGTGGACTTTGACTATCATTTCAATGACATCACTCGGGATTGGAGAAACCTCCCCATCAATGACTTGCTGCAGAAATGTACTTGATGATGGCTGTGCCTAGCATTTATCTGTAGGAAACGAACAAATGAAAGTACAAACCAAATATAAAGGGACTTGCCTGCTTTTGGCATAGATGGTGCAAGAACTTTGTTCCAGGACTAGCTGGAGTTGTCAGTGACTTTTCTTTAATGTGTCCAAAGAGTTGTGGAGTGACTACTGCCTAGATTTACCTACAGGGAAATAGACAGAGCGGTTGTAATGTAGAAGAAAGCATCTCACCAATATTTTGGCTTCCTAACTACAAATTAATAACTACAAGTTTACTACTTGTATATATATTGAATATTCAGTCTCAGACTTCTTAGAGCCAGCATGTTGAGGGGCATTTTTTGGTTCAATTTTATTAATTAAGGTGCTTGACTGTCTTATATGATTGTCTTTGAATGTACTCTGAACTGTATTTAATTAAGTTTTGGTTGCAAGGGAATGGAAGGAAAATCATGCTCTGTAATAATAATTATGTAATGTTAAATGTGCTTGTAAACAAGTTAATAGGTAAATGTGTGGAATGTGTGTGATAAATGGGGATATTTGATTGTGGAGGTCTCATTACATGCATATGAATATTTATCATCAGCTGCAATTTAATATAAAAAAAAACAAGTTGTAACATCTATAGATTATGTGTATGGAAACTAAGAGAGACTATCGTAGTCAGTTTTAATTTTTACAACAAAAAATTATTGATGTCTTTCATAACTTTGAAAAGTAATGTAAACTCATGTTCGGTGTCTCTTGTATACCTTGTGAATTTTTTCATTTTGTAAAGGTACTTATTCATTATTGTTGATCATCATAAAACATTTTGTTACACAATTAGTAAACTAAACATCAAAGAATACCACCATTTATTTCCCTGCAATATAGAGTGTGCTGTTCAGTCCTATCTCCTCAAATGAAAAACAATTTTTTTTATTCTTGGCTGTTTCTTTTTCATTGTAGAACAATAAATTCTCTTAATCTTCATGCAAAATCTAAAGAATAAGAGGCAGATTTTGCAGTAGCAACCACATTGCTTGTGACATCATGTTAAGATGGGGGGGGGGGGGGGTTGTTACATTTGTTTATGCGACATTATTGATCATGATATCTAAATTTTTGTGCATCACAGACATGTGCATGTATGGTGTCCTAGGATTTGCTTTCTATCTGTACAAGATAATATTACTTTCCATAGTGCATTTTAAAGTAAACCTAGTCATTTTGTTTTACATCAAAATACATGTATTACAACATTTTACTCAGAGGGCAACAAAGTATGCACCTTGCAAAGATAAAATTATAATGTTCCTGGTTTCCATTTTAAATAAATAAAAAAGTGCAGTTGCTGATAATGGGACAAAGAATCTTTTTGCTCAAAATTTTAGCTGTATCAGTCATGTATCACAGTTTGTGGGAACATTGATTTAGAATAGTATGTCTGTTCAATATCAGTAGATTTTGTTTCTCTTTTACTGAACTCTGAAGCATCATGTGCTCAGACTAATGGATTTATTGAAGAAAAGCTGATAGTATCATAAGGTAAATTGTCAACATGATGTACAACTTTGGTACTTGCTTTATGAGGAAAATAAATGAATTATGATTTGAAAAGTGCATTTTATACCTAGAACATTTGCTAGTAACAACACAGTCCAAATGAAATCAGTTATGGGTCAAGGGATGGGGAGAAGGGTTTTCCTGTTGATCACAATACATGTCACTAATTTTAGAATTATTAGTAAATCATATATCCTTAGATTATCATATTTGACATTCCTAGATTTTCACAAAGCTGTTGTGTTTCAATGTGCATATTTGATTTCTGATTTTTGTATATTATATAATGACTTGACTTTTTGTACAGAATAGAACAATTTCAATATTTAAACTTAATATATACATGTACTGTATAAAATATCTCGCTGTACAGTAGTTCTTTTATTTCTGTACAGTAAATTCATGTTGAAATGTAAATAACAGCAAGAACCAAATACCTGTATAACCTTTTTAAAATTTTGAATATGAATTACACGTATGCAGAAATCATTAAATTTATTACCATATTTGAAGTCATTTGGTGAATTTATTTTTTTTTTGTGTTAGCAGTCTCTTGTATTTGGCAGTTTTTTGTCAGGGACAATTGTTTAGCATAAAATCCAAAGCCTTCCTTGTCCAAAAACATTATTTCAGTTTGCACACTATTGGCCTATTCCAGTTTTAGTACAAGTTTGAGATATTACAATGGAAGTAGGATTTTTTTTTTTAGAAAATGGTTGTAGCTTTGTAGAATTGACAAAAGAACCATTTTAACAAGAGCTTGGACTTTTGGCAGGATGTAACTATCTTGTTTGCTCATTAAAACAAGCTGTCAAATATTGAGTACTTTCTGTCTGATTTACTAAGAGAAGCTAATCAATATTCATAGACAGTAAAAATCGGAATTTTCTTAAGTTTTGCTCTATTGTGTGAAATAGATGCTGTTTCAACTGAAATAAACATCCCTGGATAAAGGCGGACTTGTCATTGCATTTAATATTTTTTTATCTATTAGCCAATGACTGAAGAGTTAACCATGAGTAGACCCACCTACATCAAATTGAAGTACTGCCAAGAGTCCAAAATTTTGTTAAAATGGCCCAAAGACTTTAATTTGTGCTATCAGTTTCAGCACCACAGAATGACTGGATTTGGGTTGGCTTTGTATTGTTACATCTTGATGTGAAGCAGTAGCCACATCTTCTAATGATGCTTTTCATTTTAATAGACATCATTTATGCTAAAAATATTTCTTGACAGAGTCAGCTGAGATAACTGCATCCCTTAAGAAAAGCATCTGAATCTTACACTATGTACATCCAATTGGAGTTAAAGTCAGAGTATTTGTAACAAAATTAGTAATGAACTGAACAACTGCACCTTACAGCTAATAAGTAACAAAGTTTTATGTTCTTTTACTCCAACAGTATCAAACAAAATAAAGTCTATGGTTTTACATATTTATTCATACATGTATAATATATGTATTTTGATTAAATATATATGTACTTCTACATCACCCCCAGACATTACAGACAATGTCTAACCTACTTTCACTTGGTCTGGCTCTTTACCATAACAACGTTTCTGTTTAATAAGAAGTCTTTTGAGTAAAATTCTGTAAAATCAGTTTTTAAATGGAAGAATTTCCATCACTAAAATACATTTAAACAATTTCAAACTAATTGAGTATAAAGATAGTTTCACAATTTCCCTTTCACCCTTTCAGTCGAATTACCAGATATACATCACACATCATTCATATTTTCTTGCTTGGGTTTTGAGACATATGCCTGCATACTGTCCGCTTTGACAAATGCTTGGTCCAAGTCCATTTGACTATCGTCAGTGAAATCTTCTGATGGCCTAACAGTTCTATTACTACTGATCTCAGACAGTGCAGATTTTTTCAGGGAGAGGACTTGGTTTTCTAGACTGTTTAGAGAATCTGAGGAAGAGAGTCGCATATTTTTGCGTTCACTGTCAGCTAATCGGAGGACTGGAGACAAGAACTTTTTGCATGGAGATCGGTTTTCCCTGTCTTCGTCTAGTTGTCTCTTTTCTCTGTATGCCTTCCTGTGAGACATTGGACTATCATGCTGTTACAAAAAATACAAATAAAGTTACATTCAATTTTACAACACATATTCATGTCTTGTAACATGGTAACGTCACAAATCTAATGTGACAATATGATATACCAGTACACAAAGCAAAAATTGATAGGCTATAAATTTAAGAATCACACTTTATTAGCAAATGAACAGCAAATTGACTTTTTTTTTCTTTTAAAATACAAATATATGTACCGGTAGATGGTATTTTGATATGAAGATTTCAATCTGTTCAACAAGAGGCCCATGGGCCACATCGCTCACCTGAGGAACAATGGGTATGATAAAATCAGCTTAATGAAGTCATAATACAAACAATCTGGACAATGTACAATAATACATGTAGATCCTGTAAAAATAAAATCCATTTTCCCCCCTGGATATTCTTATGTTTATAATCAATAGTCCCTTTTCTAACAGGATGATTTTATAGTCATATCACATGTTGAGTATTGCAGTCCTCAAAAAGATCCTTTACAATTGTTTATATATGGGATATTAAGCTACATCAAACTCTGAACCTTCTTGTGAGGCCGAAGAATTGTCCTGGAGCCAAAGTCTTAACAATTATAAAGAATCATCTGGCTGATTAGTTTCTGAGAAGAAGATTTTAAAAGATTTACTCTATATATTCCTTGTAAAACTTTAACACCCCCCCCCCCCCCATGTGGCCTCACCCTACCCCCAGGGATCATGTTTTCACAACTTTGAATCTACACTACCTGAGGATACTTCAACACAAGTTTCAGCTTTCCTGGCTGATTAGTTTCTGAGAAGAAGATTTTTAAATATTTACTCTTTATATTCCTATGTAAAACTTCGACCCCCCCCCCCCCATTGTGGCCCAACCCTACCCCTGGGGATCACGATTTTTACAACTTTGAATCTTCACTACCTGAGGATGCTTCCACACAAGTTTCAGCTTTCCTGGCTGATTAGTTTCTGAGAAGAAGATTTTCAAAGATTTACTCTATATTTCTATGTAAAACTTTAACACCCCCCCCCCCAATGTGGCCTCACCCTACCCCCAGGGATCATGATTTTCACAACTTTGAATCTACACTGCCTGAGGATGCTTTCACACAAGTTTCAGCTTTCCTGGCTGATAAGTTTCTGAGAAGAAGAATTTTAAAGATTTACTCTATATATTCCTATGTAAAACTTCGACCCTCCATTGTGCCCCACCCTACCCCCAGGGATCATGATTTTCACAACTTTGAATCTACACTACCTGAGGATGCTTCCACATAAGTTTCAGCTTTCCTGGCTGATTAGTTTCTGAGAAGAAGATTTTTAAATATTACTCTATATATTCCTATGTAAAATTTCGACCACCCCATTGTGCCCCACCCTACTCCCAGGGGTCATGATTTTCACAATTTTGAATCTACACTACCTGAGGATACTTCAACACAAGTTTCAGCTTTCCTGGCTGATTAGTTTCTGAGAAAAAGATTTTTAAATATTTACTCTATATATTCCTATGTAAAACTTCGACCCCCCATTGTGCCCCACCCTACCCCCAGGGATCATGATTTTCACAACTTTGAATCTCCACTACCTGAGGATACTTCCGCACAAGTTTCAGCTTTCCTGGCTGATTAGTTTCTGAGAAGAAGATTTTTAAAGATATACTCTATATATTCCTATGTTAAACTTTAACACCCCCCCCCCCCAATGTGGCCTCACCCTACCCCCAGGGATCATGATTTTCACAAATTTGAATCTACACTACCTGAGAATGCTTCCACGCAAGTTTCAGCTTTCCTGGCTGATAAGTTTCTGAGAAGAAGAATTTTAAAGATTTACTCTATATATTCCTATGTAAAACTTCGACCCCCCCCCCCCCCATTGTGGCCCCACCCTACATCCAGGGGTCATGATTTTCACAACTTTGAATCTACACTACCTGAATATGCTTCCACACAAGTTTCAGCTTTCCTGGCTGATTAGTTTCTGAGAAGAAGATTTTTAAAGATTTACTCTATATATTCCTATGTAAAACTTCGACCCCCCATTGTGGCCCCACCCTACCCCCGGGGGTCATGAATTTCACAACTTTAAATCTACACTACCTGAGGATGCTTCCACACAAGTTTCAGCTTTCCTGGCTTTCTGGTTCTTAAGAAGAAGATTTTTGAAAATTTCTCGAAATTTTTCATTGATTTCTAATTATCACCCCTTGAAAATGAGTGTGGCCCTTAATTTTCACAACTTTAAATCCCCTTTGCCCACGGATGATTTGTGCCAAGTTTGGTTGAAATCGGCCCAGTAGTTCTTGAGAAGATGTTGAAAATGTGAAAAGTTTACGGACAGACAGACAGTCGGACAGACAGACAGACAGACAGACGGACGACAGACAAAATGTGATCAGAATAGCTCACTTGAGCTTTCAGCTCAGGTGAGCTAAAAACTATCAGTAAAATCTATGATACTTACCATTAGTTTGTCTATTTCTTCTGACACTCTCTGGAGAGACAATTCTGAATTTTTTAAGCTACATTTGTTAAGGAAATTCAAAAAATATTTGATAAAAGAACAAGATATTTCACATGGATGTGGGCAATATGCAATGTGAACAAAGAATATTGATCACAATTGAGTTGTTTTACAGTATAAATAGTATACATTGTGATTCCTACAAGATATAAATGTATTTATTTTTTTAACACATTCAAATGGACAAACAATGTCTTTTATTCAAAAACATTTAAAAGATCATAAATGGTTAAAAACCAGCTTGGTTTCCAGATTTTATCTACTAAGAACCAACAGTCAATGCAAACAATAAGTTTAAGTGGACATAAAGAAGAACAGACTTTTTGTTTTGAATAAGAGACAGCTAGGAGCATGAAACAAAATACCGGTATATGCTTTATTTTCTTTTTACTTGCATTTGAGTTTTGGTCATTATATGGAATAAAAGACTTGCTGGTCAAGACCATAAAGGGATGAAAAGGATACAGATTGATCTGTTCTTTAAAATCTTCCATTTTACTGGAATCCAACTGTAAAATTATAAACAAACAATCAAAATACATGTATCACCAACAAAAGACAAATATATTGGATTTTAAAGCTGAGCTTCCAATGATACAGTAATTTTGAGATACCCCAGAGTACACTGCAGTCACATGATGTCTACAGACAGTCAATTATAAGCATTAAATTGTTGCTGCTCAAAATAAACTTAAAGACATCTAAAGTATCAGTATAATTAAGGAATATTAATAAAGGAATCATTCTTCGAGTATTATGAGGTCATAGTTTTTGTCAGGGTGTGGTCAAATCCAATAAAGCTCATAGGGTTTTATGAAAGATTTGATCACGCCCGACCAAAAGTACATGTATCACCTCATAATATTCAAAAAATGATTCCTATTACTTATATGTATATAATTTTCAGTACAATCAAAAATTAGAATATTGATATATTTATGTGATTTTCATTTCTTTTTATTATGCAAACCCCACTTGCGCCACAATAATACATCATTTGAATTTATTGAACTGTACATTACAAAATCAATTGGTAGTGTTAACACAAAGACACTGAAAAATGTAAATATTAATACATACATGTACTTAAAGAATAAATATTAAATGGAAGAGATGGCATGGAAAAGTCCAATTTCAATTTACCTGAAGGAAAAGGCCTGAGTTCTCCTTACGAAGAGCCACCAACTCTTCATCCTTGATCTCCAATAATTTTTTCACTGCAACCTGTTTTTATACAACACATAAAAGTCAGTTATCTATGGAATACATTCATGAAAATTGCTAGAGATTCAAACCTGCAGATGCCTATCATTGCAAAATGATTATTACCAGTTACTGGTAATCAAACCACAAATTGCACCTACCATAAAATACTTTTGACTTACCGGCAAATACCTTTACATGTTTCAACATGAATAATTGTTGTCCTAACATTGTTAAACATTTACCGACATACAATACATATACTACATACAGGTATGCTAAATTCAAACTTACATGTAATCTCATAAACAAGAAATATGAATTGTAAAATCTGATTACCAATTCCTTTTCAATCTTCTCATGTTCCGACACAAAGTTGTGAAGATTCTCTTGAGCTTGGTCCAACTCCTCTTGCAATGATGAAATCTTAGAATCAAAAAATTGTATACTGATATTTATATACATTTAATATATAAATATACTGAATGTGTGTACATGTGTATGAATTGATTTAAGACTTCAAAGAATCCATCCACAAACAGTTATAAATCTACACATCTTCAACTACACGTATAACTCTACAAATAATGTGAAAACTCTAAAAACCTTCAGTTAAAAAAAAATTTAGTGTTACATATCTTCCACAGTAATATAAAGTTGAACATGCATGGAAATGTGAAAAAATATGGTTTTATTTTTCACCATATTGAAATGATCACAATAAAAGCCAAAAAATATATCATTGTGAAAAATGTCAAAAATACATGTACAGGCACATGTTATGCTGGTCCTGACCTTTTCCACCTTGCTCTCGCCCTCCAGCACCAGCTCATTGTTCCGGGATTCCAGGACACAGATCCTGTCCTCCTTCTCACTCAGGAAAGCCTGGAGCTCCTCTCCTTTCCGGACCTGACTATCCAGGGTATCCTTCATATTCGCCACTTCCATGTTTTTGTCTTCGATCTTTTTCATGAGTGTTGATAAAAACTCCTAATGATAGTAAAGACTCAGCATGAAACAGAGATTCTTCTCGTGTTTTTATCTAGATTCTACCATCTCTTTGAAACATATTCTACAGCAGTATATACATGTAGCATAATGAAAAGAATTCATTGCAACATAGTAAGACAAGAGGATTGATAATACAATACAAACTTTCATTCTACTAAATATATGTACTTTTCTTTCAATAGTGTTTATGATTTACGTCACAATTTCCTTTTGGGTTTTGTTGTTGTAGATACATGTATTTGTGGTTTTATCAATACATGTATTCGTTGAATACTAGTTGTCAACGATTTTGTTTTTGAACTGATCCATGAAATTTAATATTCATTGAAAGGCAATTTCTAAAATATTTTGTATTGATAGGATAACTTGCCATAAATTAAGCATCCTTGAAACTGTGATTTTCATCAAATCCATGAAAATTGATGCACATGGATATCAATGAAAATTAGTTATCTATATAAAGATAACAAGATTAACGAACATACACAAACAGAATTTTTTTAAAAGTCATAAAATCAAGAAATAACAGATACCTGATTTTCAGCAGCAATCCTTTCTAGATGTTGAATTTCACTAGTGGACGTTTTAAGGGTTTCGTCTTTCTGTTCCAGCATGACTTTTACTGTGACCAGCTCGTGTTTAGTTGATTCTAGCTCATTATACAGCTTGTTTTTGTCTTTCAAATTCATATCGGACTGGTTCAGGTTTTCCTATAGGTTAAAAAACAAAAATGTAAACTATGGTACATGTATCTTAAAAATTTCTCCAGTAACATTATATAAATAGTGCCTGTTTGGGAGGGTAACAGTTGAAATTGACACCTCGAGAACACCATTGTCAACCGACGCGAAGCAGAGGTTGACAATGGTTTTCGAGGGGTGTCAATTTCAACTGTTATCCTCCCAAACAGGCACTATTTATTTTATTATATTGAATGTCTTAATATTAGAGAAAATTTCACTGCTTTTATATAGAAATGACGTGAATTCTACGGTGAACCGTACGCGCATAATTTACGCGCATGTAACAATTTGTTGTGTTACCCATTGCCAAGTGTGTTGCTATCGCTGAGGGTAATAGAACGGATTACCAACTGTGTCTAAACCAATCAGATTTCAGTATTTAACAAAAGTATAATATCTCATTTGTCACATACATGTATCTGAAGCAGTAGAAAGTGAAGATTTTTTATCATTCAAAATGTGCAGTTTTGGTTGAATCACTATTTAATCAAGATTTTGCAAAAAGATTGTAAGGAAGCTGATATGACAGTGTGAACTGAAAAATATTTCTACGCGGCTATGTTAAGGCTGCCCGATTAATTTCACAGCGATATGTAGAAAGTCACTTGTCTGTACTTCATAAGATATGACGTCATAGTTAACTTTGACGTCACGATCTGCATTCCTTTCGATCGTTCTTAGGGAATGTATAGTAACATAATAAGTGATATTCATTGTGCATACTAAAACTGCTTCATTCCTTTACATAGACACTTGTAAATACAAGTGATACTAAATTCAATATCACCAATATGGAGTATAAAAAAACCAACAGTTTTAAAGCTTCGTAATAGGTAAAGAACTATTCATAAACTAATGGTTTTGAGACTCCCCCTGCAACGTGTAATCTAATGAATGGTGATATGTATATGCATATAAAAAACGGCTTGGCGCAAGTGAAAGATAAAAACAATCTTAGTATATTTTACGTATATTTCAAATAAAGAAAATATTCATATGAACCCCCAGCAAGAACTGCAAAATACATTACTTATCGAAGGATTTTTCATAAAAATATTTTTCATTAAATATAATTAATCACTTGCGCCAATGCGATTTTTACAGATTATTTACCGTGTTAGAATACACCCGTCACGTGCTTAAGAAAAATATATGACGTCACAAAAATACATCAACTATAGTGTTGGATGTCACTGTTAATTTATGTAATAAAAGTTTAAAGAAACTTGCTCGGTTAAAGTATTTTTCGATAATTAAAATAGTTTCATTTTTTGATATATATTTAGCTTCGGACAGCCTTAACATAGCCGCGTATCATTAAGGTGGCTCAATACACCTTGAAAAGGTCTCTCAAATCATCAGAAAAATACTTGGTTATGATAGATAGCATGATGCATGAGAAGTCAAACAGGTGGAAAATATACAATTTTCGATAAAAATCATGATATTTATAAATTTAGTTTAGTATGCACAAGGCTGAATCAAACTTGGATCCACGTTTCACAAGCCTGGTACTTTAACCAATGAGCTATGATGTACAACCAGATAGATTGATACAAACAATCTAACAAAACATTTAAATCGCCATCTTGTGATGTAGTGTCTTAAAAAGTAAATGTCTTGATGTAGCGAGGCATCAAGTGTCTGTTTAAACTGTATCTTGAGAAGCTACTTCACAAGTTCTTACCTCAACTAGACAATCTACTCTACAATCTGTACCTGTACCTGGATAATCTACTAGACAAACTGTACCATATCTAGATAATCTACTTGACAAGCTGTATCTTGATAATCTTATTAACAAGCTGTACCTGTACCTGGATAATCTACTAGACAAACTGTACCATATCTAGATAATCTACTTGACAAGCTGTATCTTGATAATCTTATTAACAAGCTGTACCTGTACCTGGATAATCTACTAGACAAACTGTACCATATCTAGATACCGTATTTTCGAAAAGAACTGGGTACGGTAAGTATAACATATCGGCCCTGTCGAAATGTGAAAAATCAAACACATGATATCTTTAAAATGTTCGCCGGAATAATTCATGTAGGACACCCCATGCATGAAAGTAACTTTCGTTTGCTAAAATTCACGTGCGTTCGGTAATTGTAAAATCCGAAACCGGACCTTGTTTACGGATTTTGTAAAATATATGGGTTTTTGTAATGTTTGATCTGATATTTCTATAAGGCCGCATTCGAGTACATACACCAATATTTCAGAATAGCACAATTTTAGACTGCTTATTAACATAGAAACGGAAAAAATATGTACAAGACTGCGGCCACTTTCGTTTTTTATTTTTCTCTATTTTTAAGATACACAAAAAATGAATGTTTTCATTGGTTAGCTAAGACGTAAGATGAGTTTCTTTAATATGACAATGCCTAAATAAATACTTAACTGTAAAAATAGACTTATGTTGACAATTGACTTTAATTAAAGAAAAATAAAACCGTTCCATGGAAAAATTGGAGTATTTTTATTAGTTTATTAGTCCTTATACACAGTGTATTTGAATTACTCACAATTACATACCGTGTATTGCAGATAAAATGGTCAACATTGTTGTGTAGTAAAAACAAATATACAATATTGATTTCAGGATGGATATAAGAATAAATATTTATTTAAAAAACCTCAACATTTCTTATAATATGTTATTTAATGAATATAAAGTTATCTGTGTGTCGTTGTATTCTACCTAAATGACGTAACAAGTGTAAACAAATGACGTCATAAAGTAGCTGAGAGAGAGAGAGAGAGAGAGAGAAAGAGAGACAGAGAGAGAGAGAATTTTATACAGATACATTTAAAATTTCAAAACAGTTTTATTATCAAAACAGAAGTCAGATTCAAAACATTATATTTGTGTTGATTTATATATTTGGTACAAAGTTATTAGAAATATATACTAGTAAATCAGACACTGAATGTTTGCCGATCCTGTTGAAGTAATTAAATCAAACTTAAAAAAAATATTTTCACAAGAAAAATATAATATTGATCATATTCCTATATGCATGCATTTTAAGCGCCCAGTATATTTACTAGTACATGGATGTCATTAGTCTCTGTAACGGGACATGTGTCTAGGGGTTAGTAGCGTACATATTCTACAGTATTTAAAAAAAAGTACAACATTTTGCATAAGAATGTAGGAATTGAAAACTAATGATAGATCTAGCTGTGTTTAGCTTTTTAAATGACAACTTTAATTCTAGAAAATACATCAAATTCTTTTTTTAAATCGTTCACGGATTTCTTGCGTTAATTTTTTCTTGATCGATCTAAATTATCTATTACGGTAGAATGTTGGTAATAATTGGTGTTGGGTTATCATTATTAACAAGAAATAATCAGTTCAGATTAAAACATTGTCAAATATATATTCATGTCGCTGGAATATTTACTGGAGGAATTAAATCGCCGAACAGGGGTATGTCCCGATTTTTGATCAATTGATCGATTTCATTCATCTTGAAAAGATATAACTCGCCTGTCTTACTAAACGTACATTAATCAATTAGTAGTCAAGTGTGCATAGAGTTTCTTCGATAAATTTCTTCTAAAACTTTCAATCTAAAGTATAATATATATAGTTGTTACAAAACAAATGTAAAAAAAAAAATCATTTGACCCCCTCCCAATGGATTTATTCAAAACATTGGAGATCTAATCCTTTGAGTGTTAGGTAATTTAAAAGCAGGTCTTCGCGCGATAACTTCACATGAATTCATAAAGTTTGCGTGCCAATTAGTGGACGGGATCATGAGAGTACCCCTGAGCACACCGTGTGTACACATGCAACTTTATAAATATTTGAATAACAAAAACTGTTTCTATTACTTTCCTATCGTTGGAAATGACAAAAAGGCCTTTGATTTTCCATCTTAATATAACAAATACAATTTAACTGCTTTATCTTTCAAGCTTACATGCAATTATTTGATACATGTACACTTCAAAATAATTTGAAATAATGAAATAAATTAATTTCAAATAATATACATGTACATGCTCCAGCTATTATGGTGTTCCGAAGGGGCCACTTCGACTTTCGCCTTGAGGGCGAAGATGCGAGAGTGTGAAGTTGCGAAGGCGAAATTGCGGAGGTGCGAAGGCGAAGGAGCGAGAGTGCGAAGATGCGAAGGCGAGGAGCGATACTACTATCGCTCTTTCGCCCATGCAACTTCGCACTTTCGCCTTCGTCTTTTTTTTTATTGCATTCAGCATGAGGTATCGGTCGATTCCAATGGAATCGAATTTGTTGCAGGCACCGTACTCGCCCGAGGTTTGCCGATTAATCTCAGATGTTATTGATACACATGCGTTATAGGCCATCGTGCTTACTATGAAAGTTTATTAATATTTTTACTGTCTTATGTGACATATATGTTTACCGGTGCTCACTATGCTTAATCATTATATACTCCTCATAAAATGTAATGTCCGCAATAATGTGTACACATACACTTCCCGATTCCCGTCACTTATCAGCTGTCTGTTTACCTTAAACCAACATCGTGGTTCAAACACATTACCATTTTAATTTAATTATGCGACATTCGTTTTTCATGCACGGATGAGCTGGAGAGGGGCCCGGACCCCCCTTTCCCCCACGGAAAATTAATTCCACACAGTAATGGAGAGAGGGTCGGACAACTCCCCCCCCCCTCCACCCCTGGAAAATTTAGTATTATTGATTTCACATAGTAAAATTACCAAAAATATGCCTCGGACCCCCCCCCCCCCGACTAGTACAATTATCCCTCGGACCCCCTCCCCTCCCCACTAGAAAAATAATGAAAATATTGATCTGCCCGGGGTGTTGAAAATAAATTCTCAAAAGTTAATCTTCTGCCAAAGATGTTATTTTATACAGCTAAAAATATCTTTAAACGATAGAGAGCTCCAAAAACATAAAAAGGCGAAGGCAAAAGTGCGAAAGCGAGAATGCGAAGTTGCGAGAGCGAAAGAGTGATAGTAGTATCGCTCCTTTGCCCTCGCAACTTCGCACTTTCGCCTTCACGCGTTTCGCCGTCGCATCTTCGCACTTTCGCCTTCGTACCTTCGCCTTCGCAACCTTGCATCTTCGCCCGAAATTGCAAAGGTCGAAGTGGCTCTATCGGAACACCATAAGGTATATATCGAAGAAAAAGACTGAATTTTCTACTTCCGTATATGAATTTATGAACAACAGCGAAAATTGAAATTAATGTCATAATATACGGTAGCCCTTGAATTATTTTGTTTAGTCGAGCAAGCTTTTTGGAAGGCTATTACTTGTACAGCTTACACTTCTGTCAACACTGGAGAAATAGTATGTCACATGCTCAAAACAAGGATGACAGGCACGTGTTATTGCTGTTTTCATTCTCTTGTCTAATCATCTTAAAGAGAGGACAAGCATTGTGGGCAAGTTTATAAGATTATAGGAGTTGACACTGCTGCTGATTTCTATAAAACCAGCGATCAATCTGGAGCGGGCAAAACCTGCCCTTTTAATTTTTCAAAAATCCTTTAAACTTGATAATGTAATCATGCAGTTTTTAATTTTTACCTCGGCTAAAAAGCTGGTACAGTAACTTTGAAAGAAAGATGTTCACATGCATTAGACATTCAAATTGATCTTAGATTAAAAAAAAAAAACTACATTGATTTAAAATACATTTTGCCCATCGTCTCAATTTGTACATTAATCTTGTACATTGGGCGTTGTCAGAGGTGCAAGCGAAAGTTGCGTAACACGACCTCTGGTGAGAGAATGCAAACTATTATGATGATGATGTATAAATTTATATAACATGAAACATGATTAATTCCTTACTGCAAAAGGCAAAGAAATAATGGATTAAATTTGTCTTTATTTACATTATATACCAGAACATCCTTTCTATAATTATTATTTGAAGAACGTTGTCAATACATTTCATGACGTCATGACGTTTTTGGTTAACTGAATAGCTATAAACAATGCTATGTTTAGATAACTATTATATGGAAACCGTAAAAGATATTTTCAAAAATCAAACTGTTTTGAAACCGGTTAATTCTCCAAATATTTCACTCAAAATTTCATTAACTTTGAAAACAGGGCCGATTTTGCTGCTTACCGTACCCAGTTCTTAGGTCGATACCGTTTATTGGGCGAAGGAGGCCGTTTTTAGCCAAAAAATAAAAAAAAGTATAAATAGGTCGACTTTGAAGAATTTGTCGAAAAATTACCGCTAGTTCTAATGAATAAATGGTTTACACCAATAACGTTATCATATAGTAGCCTTTAATCTTATTTCACAGTTTTAAACAAAAGGGAAATAAAATGTATTTCTTGAAAACATCGCAAGAAAATGTCTGAAATTACTTCAAAATTTTCAAACCAATTAATTCAGTACGGCCGGTTTTAATTTAAGATCATTTTTTATTACTTAACCGGGGGATAGTAACCTTAGCCTGGAGGCATGACTACGGTAGCACATCCCACCCTGTGTCTCTGTGTGACTTTTTACTGTGTAAATACACACGAGTCAACCTCTGATCTTATTGAAGCCTGCCGGCATGAGTAGCACGTGCCGAGATTTCAACTGTGTATAAACAAAGTAAGCGCTACCCAGACTGATTTAAGAGACACCTGGCTAAAATTTCATCGAAAGTTTTATGTTGAATATACAGAAAAAAAACTTGTTCATGTATTCTATTATGAAAACAAATTGGGGTTTTTTTTATTTCTACCCGACGATATTTTTCCCCCGTAATTACCCTTTGTACGGTTCTCATTTTACTTTTACCGCACGAAATCGATTTCCTGTTTATCGTAAGCACACGATCAAAATGCATGACAGCATATAATAATGATCGAAAGATGATTCAGTCAGTGATCTTAGTAAGAAATGTAAGAAGAAATAAATCTATTTACATTTAATTTTGTTTAAATGATAAATTACTACAGTATATTGATTAAAATCCATACGATTTTTTCACAGAAATTCAAGCAGTATTATAGTAAACACTCATGATTTTATTGGAGGGTTGCATAAAGGACTATGTGCGGTTTTATGCATTTTTTGCCCCCAAAATCAAAGTTTGAGAAAGCGCTTTAAAAATAAGGTGAAAGATAATTAAAATCATATTGGAAATAAAGGTGTAAAAGGTTATCACCACAGTTACGTCATTATGTAGAAATGACGTCATGAAGATTGCATTATTTTGATAAATTGATGTTTTGTAGCAAAATATGGGTGTTTTCCGATGGTTTTTTGATTGGGAAACATCGAGCGCAGGCTTGCTCAATTACAATTTTTTAGTATAATGTATATATCTATCTGAAGAAAATCATATGTTAAAATCGCACTTGAGCAGACCTGCGTTCTATACTTCCGAATGCAAAATATAGAGCAAAAATGAGAATATTTTCATTTATTTGCAAATTTGCGGGAATTGGGTCATTTAGGTGATGTTATAGATAAACAGCGAATAAGCAATGATGACTAAAATCAAGATTAAAGTTGTAGGCATCCTCTATGCAATGATTTGTGAAGATTTTATTTTCATACGATAATATTTAAAAATCGGTTGAAATCGGGGGCAGATAGTTTACCATACCGCACATAGTCCTTTTTGCAAAATTTTCCAACACAAAAAAAAACAAAACATAGATTGGGCAAAGCGATGAATAGGGCGAGGTCCACGTGTCAGGAAAAAAAACTATCGACCTAATTTCTGAAAAATACTGTAATCTACTTGACAAGTTGTACCTGTATCTGGATTATCTACTTCACTTTCTGTACCTGTATCTGGATCTGGAGGTCTTGCTTCTGTTTCTGGAGGTCAGCAATGGCTTCCTCCAGCTCCTGGACCTGACATTCCCTGTAATCCAGTGTCTCCTGAACTGTGGCCAAAGTTTCCTGAAATCATATGAATATCTAGTAAATTACAAAAAGTATATTCTATTTTATAGTGAAGTTGTATAATGAGCATTTGATTATAAGGAAATCTTTATACAAAAACCAAGCGGTATCAAGATCACATATCAATTTGATGACTCCATTATTTATCTTTATAGGAGTGTTTCTATTGCACTACTGGTATCAATAGAGGGGGTCACCTGCAGGTTTTGTTTGTCTTCAATGATCTCTTCATTTATTCTCTGTATTTTTTCAAATTCCAGTCCTAACGCACCAAGCTGTTGTAACAAAAAAGAATCATGTTGAATCAACATGACAACATACATGTAAACTGATATACATTGGATCAATTCATTTACTTGTATGATACATGTATATTGTTTTAATTTGTTTTGTATAAAAAAAAATAAATACCTTGTCCTCAAACTCTCCAACTTGGCTTTGAACAATAGTTTCCTGAGACTTGTATTTCGTTTTGTAATCCTCCAGTTCTTTTTCAGTTTGTCTAAGGATCAATTTTAGATCTCTGTTTTCACTTTCAAAAGCTAAGAACAGACAATTTTCAAATTTACTGGCACAATAAAAACCATAAACAGAAAGAAGGAATCAGACAACAATATTTCGTGAATATGTGCATTCCCCTGAAAGTAAATGCACGCTTAATATATATACTGTGGTATCACTCATTTCATCAAGACAATTTCAATGGTTTGTCAAAAGTTCATAGTGGTATAATTGTATGATACATGTAAATGTAGTGGTTTCATAATTTGTTTAGAATGTAAATTTGTTGGTAGGAAGAAGTCACATCTATGTGACCATAGATTCTAATTATTGGTATTTCACAGCAGATGAGATTAATTTTACCTTGTGATTTAATTTTCACCTCATCCATTTCTTGATTTAGACTTTTAGAAAGTTTATTCAATTTTTCTGTAGTTTCACTTAGCAAAGCCCTCTCTCTTTCAAGAATCTACAAAACATTTGCATTGATTGGATGTTACATCTCCTAAAATGTGTAATTCAAATCATATTTGACAACAACATGAACAGGTTTAATTCTGAGACCTCGGTGAGCTTGGCGTTCTGGTGGTCGACTTTAGAGATGTGCTGCTGGAGTTGTAACGTCTCTGTCTCCATGTCCATCACTCGCTGGTTCAGAGCTCCATTCTGTTCCTGTACATGTGTATAAATAAAAAGAGATGACATGTCATAACATAAAGGTATTTTGAACTCATTCCTACATGTATTTCAAGTACGCAGATGTTTCATTAATTACAGAAAACACCGCATTATATGGGCGCTACCTCTGCTCCCAGAAACCAATTTTCCATTATTGTATATTGGATATTAATGGAATGACAACAGGAATGTGCACACAGAAATACAACACTAAGCATCCTAATGTAAAAATTGAAAAAAATACTCTACCATTATACTGCAGTCAAAATATTCAAAATGTGTCTAGAAAGTAGAAAAAAAACAACACTACTCTTTTTGATATATTTTAGGTCTATAATGATGAAGCTCTGACCTGCAGCTGTTTGATCTCCTCGATCAGTGTAGCGTGATGCTCCTCAGTCATGGTCTCTGGTTCACACTGCTCAAAGATGCCCTCATTCTCCTCAAATGGAATGGTGTCATTCAGTGAGGGGGTGCTGTTGGTGGAACAGGGGGCACAGATCTCTCTGTTCCTTAACTTCTTCACCACTTTCTTAGGTGTTGTAATTGTCTAGCGAAGATTCAATAAAGCCAGCACATGCATCAAACTGCTTAGCTAAACGGGTTAGGCTATAACTTTTGGTAGTTCCTATCATAGTTAAAACTTACAATGCAAAGCCTACATGTATATCATAAAGTTGTAAATGAATAAAAGACAGTAACCAATATTTCCTAATAAAGACTAATAAATAAGAAAAATAAAATAAAGATCTTAATCTTGAGTTCTGAAGTACAAACTTTGTTTAACGTTCAGTCACAACAGAATTGTAATACATTGCATCAGTAATGAATACTAAAAATTAATCCCTATATATTTTTTAACACGTTAATGTTTACTGACATCAAAACTACTGAGAACTTACCTTTACGACCTGTAAATGTCTCTCTTTCATAACATCATGCTCCACTTGAGTCCGAATCTGATAAGACTCGAGTACAAATTTGAGATCAGCATGAGCCTTCCGGACGGACGCTAACTCGGACTGCTGCTCCATTTCTCTCTTTTCCCATTCATCCTGAGCTTGTTTCATTTTTTCTTTCATCTTCACAGGAGTATAGAAATTCATTAAGCTTTTTCAGGAATTTAAGATGCCTTTGATATTAATTTATATCATTATGCATTACAATTTCAAAATTTATATTTTGTCATTGGTCATCAAGAATCTGAATATTTTTCAACATATGAAATCAGAATTCTCCTTTATTGTTAAGTTATGAACTATGAATTAAGAAGTGCAATTATTGTACCTCCTCATTTTCCTCTGTGAGTTTCTCCACCTGTGACTTGTACTTTTCAATAGTAGCTTTGGACATATTGTCAGCTGCTGATGGGGTGAGCTTTGGGGTCTGGGAGATGGGCTTTTCTTCTCCTGTAATACACACTTATATTCAAACATGTTGAGACAAAGTAAAAATTAATATCATTGGCAAGGTATTAATATAAGAGTTTCCTAACATTATTCATACTTTTCAGTTTCTCTTTAGTTCTCTAACAAATAATTCAAGACCTAAGATATTAAGTCCTTTCTGTTCCTCTTGGAAATTCCTGAATTTTCTATTCATATAGATGTTTAAGATGTTTACTGACATTATTAAAGAATTCAATGAACCTTTTGCTCCTCTAGAAGTTACCTGCATTACACTGACTTTCTGTTCCTTTAGGAAATCCTTGACTTTACACTAACCTTTTTGCTTCTCTAAGGGTTCCCTATTAGACATTACACTGACCATTATGCTCCTCTATACGATTCTTGACATTACACTGACATTTCTACTAATCTAGGAGTGTCCCTGACATTACACTGATTTTTTGCTCCTCTAAAAGTGTCCCTGATGTTACCCTGACCTTGCTCCTTTAAGAGTGTCTCTGACTCTATCCTGATCTCTCTGTTTCTCTTGGAGTTCCCTGATACCTGGTATTACACTGACCTCTCTGTTTCTCTAAGAGTTTCATGACATTACACCGACAATTCTGTTGCTCTAGGAGTGTCCCTGACATTACACTGACCTTCTGTTCCTCTAGGAATGTCCCTGACATTACACTGACCTTTTTGTTCCTCTAGGAGGTCCCTGTACATCCTCTCCAGCTCATCCATCTTCCTGTTGTCCACCTGTAGTGATTCCACACCCTGGGATCGCACCAATTTGAGTTCATTCTTCAAGTGTTGGATATCTGCTGCATACTTTGTTAACTGGGGATTGTGGTCCATCTGGTATTTTAGTGTCTCTATTTCTGATCGCAAGTCTGCCTGTGTTAAGAGTCTCAAAAATCAAATTTTGATTCACTAATGAGAAATTCTATAGAGATACCCCCTTTCAACAATTACACCCATGTAATTCAAGTAAGTTATTTTCAAATTTTACATAGGTTTAAAGATATTCAACCTTATGGTATGATATCAGCATACTTTAAACTAAAATAACTTTTTAACTCTTTAAAACTGTGGTGTTGCATTAAAATGATATACAATAAAAATAATGATTTTTTTCACTTTTGACTTTTATATTTCAAAGTGCATCTGTGATGCAAAACATTTTAATCCTTTTACAAACATGTACATGTGCATATTTTAATTCAAATCTTTATGAGAAAGAGAAGTAATAAATGAAACCCAGAGAGTGCAGCAACTTTGGGACTATGCCGTACAATTGTTTCCTGTAACGCTGGCTCGACTTCCTGTTTCTCCTTGACGATTTTCTCCAGGCGAGCAATGTTGTTGTCCCTGAACTTGACAATCATCTTGTTGCTCTGTAAACACTTGTCTTTCTTGTTGCATATGTCCTGAAGTTGCTCTATTTTCTCTTGTAAAATCTGAAAATATAGTTATTTGTTCTACTCTTGATGAAACACTAGTTGGAACAAATTGTTTGGTATATTGATGTACTTTGTACTGGTGTATGTACAGTACGTGGAACAGCTTTAACCTATTAAATTGGGCAGTCGCTATGCCTCTTGGAAAATTTTAAATTGGGAAAACTATAGTGTTTGGCCTACTTTTTTGCTGACATATTAAACTTCATGCAAAATAGCTCTCTTTAAAAGTAATAAATATTGGGTTAACATCTACTGACTTGATTTTTCTGATCGGCCCTCTCCTTAAACAGCATACACCGCACAAATCTCTCCTTCCAATCGGAATCAGGTACAGAGCAGGTAGTTGATGAGGATGTTGCTGAAAACAAAAACCAATAATTACCAGGGATGTGATTGGTAGAGAAATCAAATCACTTGGTAGTCTGCTCTAAACTCAAGAAGTACCCAAATATAATCACTTAATAAACTTCAAGATCGGAATGCTTTGTTTTTTAAAAATTATCGTGGTATTTTCAACAATGTACTGTTGAGAGGATAACATCTCTTGTCACCGACATCATACAAAAGAAAATAAATGCAAAAAAATAACCCAAGCAAACTGGATGAAGTGATTACATCAAATTGTTTAAGTACAATTGGGTTTAAGATTTCTACAATCTATGCAGAAAAACAATAAAAAAAAGTTTTCAACAATCCACGGCCTACAAGATGTACATGTTAATCAAAAGCAAAATTAATGACAACCCTAACCTGTTTGAATACATATATGTAAATATATGTGATCGTATGAAAAGGTACTGTCAGAGCAACATCTCATAAGTTTACGTGGAAAAATACTTACTACAAGTATGTTAAATCTACTTGCAAAAAAGTTGGAAAAGCAACAAACTTTCCATCATTTTCAATCGCACTGCTTTCTAATCTTATTTATACTGTGGAGTCATTTAAATTCGTGAAAGCCAATTTTCGTGGATTGTGGGTTTTTGGCTTATTCTTGGGGATGTAATTTCGTGGATGCACCGGTTTTCAGTTTCAGTTTCAAAGATAACTCTTTCTAAATTTGTTTCATTGTGGATGTAAATTCGTGGGGGAGGGCTACCCACGAATACCACGGAAATTGAGCCACCACCAATTCTAATGATTCCACAGTACTTGTACATGAAGCATCCAACTATTAAGTATATTTTTAGTGCAGTGTTAATTACCTGTGATACCTGTGAGACCTGGCTGGGCTGTGAGGTTTCCACTCATGAAGGCTGACAGCTGGTCCTTCAGTCGTTTTATTTCTTGTTGTAGGGACAGGACATTTCCTTGTGTGTCTTCATTCACAACAGCCTGAAAAAGAATGGAAAAACTCCTGTTTGATTAGAGGAACATATATGTATTTTGATCCAAGGAAAGGTGTTTTGTTAAACATACAATACTGGCAATTCAAACAAAAATGATTATACAAAAAAAAATCATTGAATTTTTAGAAATCAATTATTTAATTGTGTATACGTTTACCTTATTTTTTATCAATTTTGCTCGGCGAGCAAAATGTAGAGTTGATAGTGTTTCTCCAAAGGATCTACAAAACAAATCATCTGTTATGAAATCTTAATCAATCAATATTAAATCCAAAAGCATGTTAGAATAATCAATTTAAAGCACATTATACAAATATTATCATCACTTTAATACATATCTCTTTAAAACTTCACAGATTTGGTTAAGATGTTTAATTTAAATACTTGGGTAATGATATGATGTATCAATCCCCAAAAGTTAGACAAACATGATAAACAATGTAATTATGAACTATTCGTAAATTTCATTACAATAACTAAACAATGTACAACTGAATTTACGTTCATATTCAAAACAGCACTTACTTGGAGCCAGGATGGATACATGCAATGATATGTGTTTTAGCATTACCCCCAAGAGAATCCTGTAATAGCAATGAAAAAGAAAGTCAAAAAATAATCAAGACATAATATATACTTAATTAATGAATTAAACTATCACCTTGATAAAAAAGCCATATACAATGTGAATTATAAAACTGATAAAATAAAGGCCCCTTTGAGACAGTCCCTACTAAAAATTGGCAAAATGAAGCCTCTTTTAAGACGGTCCCTACCCTGAGGAGGAAGGTGAGTCGTGAGTCTCGGTAAGGAATGTGTCGAGATTTACCATGGGCGATGTCTACCAGCGACATTATGACGTTACCCAGAATGGACAAGCTTTTGTTTATACTTCCTGCCTCCTACAAACACAAATTTGACAGCAAGAGTGAAATGAACGTTAAAGTATAAAGGTACAGGAATGAAACAAAAGATCAATATAAAAAATCTCTAAAGTTTTTCTGACAAAAGTACAATATTTCTGTTAGACCAAATAATTTTTAACATGTATCTAGTATATTTTAAAAAAATTCTTCTTATATTAACATACAAATCTATATACAGATAAATATGATTAATATTTAAGTCATTCAAAAATCAGTCATGTCTACTCAATACATACATGTATAAATGTATTGCATTTCACTGTGTAAGCTCATACTAATGTATCGCATATATTGCATTTAGAGTACTTTTTAATATTTCTTTCGAGAAACATTTGTTGGACTTTGTAAATAAAAAAATAACTGCCATTTACGTACGTACGTGTAAATGAATGTGAAAATGTAAGTACATGTAGAGGCCTTTCTGATACCTTTAGTCTCTGTCCCACGGCATTAGTATCTTTCTGCCTTTCACTTCCAGCTAAATCCACTAAATTAAGCTGTGATTCTTTCATATTCTTCACCCCTTTCCCCTGTGGTTGCTAGAAAATATCCTCTAGCATTAATATCAAATGAAGAATCTCTTGCAAATTAAATAAAAAGTGAAATTGAAACCTTCGAAAATAAATCAAGAGCCAGATGACATCAACACTGACTGTGCATTAAAACTCAAACATTGAACATGTACATGTAGTCTATGAGAATAACCTTAGACTCGATCTGTATGGTGAATACAGCATGACTTCTGGAGCTTTCTCGATTCATTGAAGTCGACGCTACTCTTCTGTTGATCCAACCAGATGTCAAAACCTGCTCAAAAAAAATATACATAATCTGTAAATACACATCTGATTACAACTTACTCACTCTGACAAATGTATGTGTATCCCAATTTAATTATTTGAATTAAAATACAATGCATGTTCGTGTGATTCCTACTACAATGTTTGTTAAGCATGATCCCCTTCTACAGAGACAGAGCAGGGACAACTCTCGTTTCCTATATAAATTTATGAGATAAAATAAGACAAAAAAATAATGCTTCGTTTTTTAGGCCTAATGCTGCAGCAACATCTGTTACCCGGAAATTATATTGTCAGAGTAAAAAGTGATATACCTTTTCAATTTTAATTAAAATATGAATATTGAGTTATTCCATTTGCTTATCATGCAATAAAAATTTTAAAGTATCTCAGGCTGATAAACTAAAGATATTTCTTTGCCTAACATGCATGTTGCCTGTCATACAGTATCTGAGTAAAGCCTCAGATTTGAAGCTGATAATAAAGAGAAATGAGGAAAGTTGGTTAGGGTTGGCTGACCTCGTAAGCCTCCAGTGCTGAGGTGACAGAGATTTCAGTGAGTCTGTCCACAAAGACCCCCTTCTTCATGTTCTCCCTCAGGTGGAGGGTCATCGTGGAGGGTTCCATCAGGTCATAGATCTGCTCATTGTAAATCTCCAGGAAGGAACACTTCAGGAGGAACTCTGAACCCTGGAATACATGGAAGAGGGAAATAATGTAATAATGCAATGTTTGATACTCTTTTTCGCAGCAACGTTATTTTGCGACTGATGCTTTTTCTGACAGTGAAGAAAATTTTTATCAATCAAGACAATCAAGGACTGATATGTGCAAATCATATTCGCAGCAATGAGATTCTCGCAAATCTCATCAAATTTTCTCAAATTCAAATGAATGTTCATTTACAATATCAACTGTCTGCTACACACATGTATGCAAAATTTTAATTTGACAACAGCAACTCTAACTCACATTCTATGCAACCCTTACAAATACAAGTTTTTCAACTTTTGTCAAATTAGGGTCTTTTTATTACAGAATAATGCCTGGATTCTTTATCATATACATCACTTGCTACTATGGGTTGTTACATTCCTTTATGAGTTACATGTACATGTATGTCTCATTACATGTAACCAGCTTGATAAAACAATTGAGTTTTGATATTCACGTACATAATACAATTCTACAGCCCCCTACCTTTTCCTGCTGCTCACTGATTAAGTTAAACAGATACTCAAAGCTTCTTGGAGTGACTCCTCTTAAATCATGCTGGAAATTTTCTACATCATCAGATGGCCCTACAGTTTGAATGTATGACTATAGACTGATGTACACACAAACAAGATCAGTTACTGAAATGCTGATATGATAGCACAAAGGTACATGTAGTACATATTAATCAAAATTAATCTAATTATTGGTTTTTAGCTTTTAGGTTAATATGTTTTATAAGTTTTGTTTATAAGTTTTTTTTTTTAGCTTTTTAGTTTATAGCTGCACATTTATTTAGTATACAGGTTGTTGATAAATACATGAATCCTATACATGAAATAAAATTTGTTGATGATTTCATGAACATGTACAACATTTATTACTAGTATGTAAAGTAGTGTTATGTAGATAATCCTGTCTAAACAAGCCATCAACAATATTCCTTACCTATCATACTGTATGTTTTCCCACTTCCAGTCTGGCCACTGTAGAGAAGAATAAATTCATCATGAAAAAGACCTAAATACTACGTACTAGAATAAGAGCTGAACATACAACTGGTTTTCAAGTTCTAGCAGGGACGTATCAAGGTATTTTTTCTATAAAGCAATACCATATGGTATTGACTATTCTACTCACTAGGCAAATATCGTTCCATTGTATCCTTTGACACAGCTCTCAATGATTTTCTTCCCCATGATAGTAAAAACTGACTCCTGAAACATGAAATTTAATTTATAATACATGTTTATCATCCAGTAAAGAGATTTTAATTTAATTTTTTTTTCAAATATTCAAAAGGTTTTTTTCCAATTATAAAACACATATTTAAAAAAAAACTTATTTCACTTTGACAGCATATTCCTAACACTTTTGTTAAAACCATTCCTTACCTGAGTGTCTTCATGATCAGCGACATGGTCAAATGTGAATGTTTTGGGGTCAGGCTTACTCTGAACTATGACAGCTGTCTTATTGTCATTCACTGACACACATGGCTGACATCCACGGTCATTGTCATAGGAGTCTGGCGGACGAATTCTGACAAAAACTTTAATTGCGTCACCGTCACTGAAAAGTATAAGTCAGGGTTTGAGGAATTTCAATATTGATGTAATGCATAACATGCAACAATGTAATAATTTTATATGTTGTATAAAATTGAATAATATCATGCATCAATGTATCACAAT
Source organism: Magallana gigas (assembly GCF_963853765.1). Taxonomy (NCBI): domain Eukaryota; kingdom Metazoa; phylum Mollusca; class Bivalvia; order Ostreida; family Ostreidae; genus Magallana; species Magallana gigas. The sequence continues at coordinate 9,789,440 of NC_088855.1, forward strand.
TAACAATGTTGTTAATTCTGATATCCCATTCTATTAATTAGGTTATCAATTACAAAAACTTTGATAGTCATCAGTATATTGATTCGGATACATGATAAAACAAAACCATACCTTGCATCTGTTGAATTGTTGTCTGAAAAGCAAACATTTTATGAGTAAACATGGCATTAATCATGTTAATCAAAAACCATAAATACATACAACAATACTAGTATGTGCATCATTCACACACACATACAAAAGACATATAACCAAACGTTGAAAAGAAAGTTAAAACTTATGATAAGTGATTTATCATAAAAAATATAATTGATTGAACTAGTATCAAGCTATGTTTACTATGTTTACAGATAGTTCTGCACACTGAAGCAGTCTGCAGATTCACATCACCACATGATTACATAGAGATAAAGTTACATCCTTACACAAAAATATCAAAAATCGTCGCACATGTACATGATGTAGATTAGAACAGTGTCAAAGGATAATTTTATGCTAATTCTAAGTAAATCACTTTTGAAACATCTAAATCTCAAACTTTTGCACAAAACATGAATAACGAAATTATTTACCAGCTGTCATATTCCGTTTATTCAACTTCAGGAAAATTTCGAATATTGAAAATGGCGGGGTTTGTTTTTCAATAATCAAACAAGTCGTACGTTTACTATTCGACTAAAAAATGAGTGTATTAAAATCTTTGTAAATTGCGTTAAAAGAAAACAATTACTTTTGTAAAACGAACTTGAATTCATCTCTCAAATCTTTACAGAAATTATTAAATAAGATCACTTATTATAAATCAACTTAAATTTTTAAAAGCTTAAAGATATCAACACAAAAATAATGTATATCGCCAATATTATTAATGTAACAAAATTGATTTAACAGATTAAAAAAAATATTATATACTCCAACTGCAAATATAACCAACCAACAACGTTTTCCTTTATGAAAAAATGCAAAGACGTTCTGGAAAACCTTCTATAGCTCTCACGGGCTAATATCAAGCTCATAAGCAACACTAAGTTATTGTCCTTTGAATGAATAATATATACACGAATTTTCATTAAAGGGACTTGGAAACGATTTGAGCTCAAAATTTAAAATTTTATTTTTCCAATTTTAATGTTCAGAATGCATATGGTTAATATGGGTACTTTAATGCTTTATCAAAATTTGAAAGTCAAATAATGAGTTTTAAGCAAGATACAGAGTTTGAGCTGTGTTATGATTTACATGTGTTATATTGATATAAGTCTCTATCAAATATTGCTTTTTTCTGTTTATCATATTATCTATGAACACTTTGAATCAGTTTACCTGGTTTGCCATGAGTCATTTGGTAATTGGTAATGGTAATTACACACTTTACATTATTTGTAAACAAATATATAAGACTCGAGTTTTGTTTACATAACAATCACTTTTAACCTCTGTATCTCTCTTAAAACTTGACTTCTAACATTCAAATTTTGGTCAATCATTCAAAATGAGCAAGTAAACCATTTTTTACACAAATTAAGAAAAAAAATTGATCTAAAATTGTGTCCAAGTCCCTTTAAATTGGTGCGAAGATTAACGCGTATAACTTTCGTGAATGTAGCGATTGCAAATAGACGCGAAATATTTACGGGGTTTTCCTGTAGATAAACGCAAAAACTTTGCGTTATCACGCATTTTAAAAAATGCTCGCCGCAATATAGCACGGGACATTTCTCTGATAAACACGTTTTTTTAAGTGTGTGTGTGTGTTATAACCACCGATAATCTTAGACATAACTACTGATTTTATTTAACCTTCATTCTAGATTTATATACGCTGAAATGTAACTTACTGATTTTGCAACCGACTATTTTTAAGGCAGCTCTGAGTAACCGTTAAACAATATGAAATTGGTATCCTATAATTTTTTATCTAGCATTACGAAGAGGACTGCTTTTTAACATGTTAGGTTTTGATTGCATGGTATGTTTGTTTTTGGTTTTTGTTTTTTTTTTCAACACCCTTGATATCAAGATTTGTAAATAGATTCGTTAAGGCTTTACGGTTAAAGTGGAGAATTAACGGATTTTTCACGTGGGTTTCTAAAAAAGCTAGATGAGTATTAAATAAAATACATATATCTGAAGGCTCTTAAATGTGCATTAATTAAAATAGCATACGTTAACTCAAATTATGTACCCTCGCCCTATGTGAAATTAAAATAGTGACTATAATTTTAGCAATTAAAAGTCGCGCGCGGTTTCAATTCGCAAAAGTCTAAGTCCGGCCTTATTTTGCTTAAATTACTTATTCGTGAAATGAATAAAAATTAGCTTAATGTGTTTACACTAAAAACACATCAGACAATCTTTTGCGTTTGATAGCAAAATTAAATATTTGTATTATATCGCGACATTTCCACTCCATAAAAAATTGTTAATTTTACACTGCTTATTGTTTCGAGTTTGTAGACGAAATAATGGGTCTTCAAGTCACAAAAGGAAAATACATGAAGATATTCTATCATTTTTAATGACTACATTCTATCATACTGGTACCCTTTATAAAACTTATGTGAATCAATTAAATTAAGCGCATTGTTGCAATATTATTACGACAGAAGAACTTCAATAGTTACTCAAAATGGAAATTGGTAAAGTATACCGGTATATCTCACGTTGGATCAACTTTTGTGACAAAAACTGATTTTTAATTTATTTAATTTTTTTGGGGGGGGGGGGGTTGGGTTGGGTGGGTAGGTAAAAAACACTGTTACCTTAAATTCTTCCCAAAATTCCAATCAGCGTTGGTTGAAACCATGAACATGGATTATGCTATTTTCATGCAAATTTAAAACTATGAAATATGTACAGCAGAAATTCTTCGTTTCTGGTATCTGTTTTGCTATGATGTTTTTTTTTTGTAACAATAGAAAAGCATGTAAAATAAATTTCTGCACAACACACATAAACTGCAGAACTCACAACTGAGAGCTTAACACGAAATAACTGAGCATTTTTCTCAATTTTTATTGAAATAATTGTATGTGCATGTCTAGTTCATGTGAACTGCATGCAGTACAGATTCAGTCAAAATAAAAAGAGTCTGTGCTGTTGATTGAATTCCAACAATATGGTCTGTACACTCTAAAGAAACTACTTGTTGCTTTGCAATAGTGTTGACTTGCCGCCCGTCTTTACGATTTCTGATGGGTGATGCTATTGCTGCGGGTTGCCTGTACACATAAGCATGGCGCCAAATGTCACAAATTACTGCAAACGAACAGTCTGGGGCACAAACAGAGAATTTACGATTTTGCTTTGATGCCTGAACATATCCAAGGGCATTGAATGTTGAAACATGTTGCCATGGAGACTGGGCTTCTTTACATTCGTTTTCCGGTTGCCATAATATGCCATCAACATCATGTCGCAAACAGAGTGCCGGGGGTTTGTCTTTGCAAAGAGACACAGAAAACAGGAACTGGTTGCTTCCAGTATTTGTCTGAAAAGGTGCAAAAAAAATTTGAGAGACTATTGCAAGTATATATCAAAGTACCTCACTACATCAAAACTTATCCTTTTAACACAACATTACAAGATGTTGATTTTAATTGTTGTGAAACTGTTTGCATCAATCGATGTGGTTAAAAACCATCATAGGTTAGTGTTTAAAGTACTGGGCTCATGAACTGCAGATCATGAATTCGAATCCCCTCAATCTTTTGTTCATACATGTATTTACAGAGTTAAATTTTTGAAGATCAATCGTTTATTCAAAATTGCATATTTTTTGCCTATTTGACTTATATATACTTCTTATGCATCATGTTATCTATCATAATTACATAATTTTCTGCTGATTTAAGAAACCATTTCAAAGTGTAGTAAGCAAACTTAATGTGAAATTATCTATACTCAAAGGAGTACAAATATATAAAATCTGCTTGTTGGAGAATATATATATTAATGTGTTTTGGTGAATTTCTTGAATCATACTTTTAAAAAGTACAAGCACTTACAGAGTTAATCCAAAGAGCTTTAAATATTGACTCGAAACAAAAAACAATCAAACCTCATATTAAAGTTGATGGGGTCAAGATACAAACTGAGACATATATTAAGAGTAATGTACTAACTAATGTACTGTGTTGTATTGTAGATATACATACGTACCTTGTGCGTAACTTTATGCGTATCTCCATCAAACCTCATCAGTGCGGAGCTGTCCTCCGGATACACGTCACACTCCTCCAGCTGCTGGGAGTTGTATGGTTTCTCCTTGCCCTCATCCGGATCTGGATTCTATATCAATTGTACAATAAGGTACATGTACATAAAAGATAAAACACTTGTAAATTCCCATAAGCATACACAAAAGATGAAACTGCATATACTGTAAAGTAGGTACACAACAATATGAAGCCAATACATGTACTACAGGTATCATGAAGAATCGTTTGTCAACTGATATTAATTATCAGGGACAATTAATAAAACCAAAGTGTGCCTTAGAATGTGTAAAATGGATTGAAAAAAGTAATGAATTAAAAGTGTATGGTACTGTAAAACTACAGAAAGTACTCTGGCCCTCACCATTTGGTCTGAGGTCAGGGCGGCCAGTCGTTCGTGGATCTGAGCTACCACTGCAGGGTCCATAGTCATCTCCCCTCGATTGTCTCCCACAACCACCTGGGGCCACACCTGGTCCTCTACTTTACTCAGAGTCAACTCTACCCTGAATAAATAATACATGGCAATTTACAGGTACAGTTCACCCACTAAATAAAAATTCACATACAAGATCTTTTTACATAAGAAAAATTGTGAAATAGAACACAATAAGTATTGCAAATCATCTCTGAAAAGAGAAAATCCTTATTCCTAATTTCATTACTCTCCACCTCTAAGATTACCTCTGGTTTTGTATTGTCCATGTGCTGGATTCCACCTCTACGTCTGCATGGAGCTGTCCTTTCAGTAAATGTTTACCATTTTTTATTCCGAAGTCAATATAGTCGTGTGACAGTGTGTAGTAAACGTCCGCTTTGGTCAGACCACTGGGTAAGGTGAACTGAGCCGTTACTTCCTCTGTGTTCTGTGACCATGTATACTCAGGCTCTGTACAATAGTACGAAATCACACATCCAAGTGAGGAAGAGAACAATCTTTATTTTCATAACATTATAACAATCCGTTTCTCTAGAATACTTTTGCTTTTACTTTAGCATGGAAGTCCATTTATAATAAGTTACCATACTTCAAAAGTATAATGTTTCCTAAACATGACACCTCTCTCTCTCTCTCTCTCTCTCTCTCTCTCTCTCTCTCTCTCTCTCTCTCTCTCTCTCTCTCTCTCTCATATTACACAATCTTAAGACAAAATGAACCTTGCTGATTTAAAGCAGTTTCCATTGGTTCCTCTTCTCTAACAGGCTTCAGTGAGTCAAAATCAAACACAAAACCAGCTTCTGCGGCAACAACTAAAGCAGAACCATCTTTAGTTAGTGCCGCATAGTCAAATGGCCGCCGACCATAGAGTCTTCTAGATCTCTCCAACACCCAAGTGTTTTTATCACCTAGAGTAGAAGAACACGTGTAATTTCATCATTTAACCAATCAGTTAAATAAATATATTCTAATGGAATCAAGCTGCTCTGCGAGTTTAAGTTTATACCAATACAAGTAGTCAAAGTTTGTTAATGTCAAGACAAACCTGAGCTGAGAGTTATCCACTCAATCACTGTTATGTGGGTAGACCGGTATTTGTCTTTCTGCTCAGCATCACAATCTAACACATGGACACACAAACAATGCAGTTTATACCCACTGTCAACACTATGAAGCACTGCGTCTACCAGTAGAAACGGTGTGCTGTTCTCCAAAGGACTATCAGAAAATAAAACCTACAAAGAGACCATGAATACTTATATACTGGTAGATATAAAACACATATCAGTACCTTCTATTAAATCAAATATCTTAAAAATTCCCAAGATTACAAAATGCATGAATTGTTCACTTGACACACAATGCAAATCAGTGAGGAAGCTACCGACAAATCTTAGTTTGAAAGATTTTCATGTCTCAACAATAAAATCATCTTCAAACGAAATACATTTAAATGTATTTATTATTGGTGAAAATTTATCATTGAAAGTATCTAGTCAGATATAATGTGAGACCTTCCACTGATGTGAAGTACTCCGGTCTCCGGTACAGTACAGGTGGAATCTCCCAGCGCCGTCACCAATCACCGCCATGTCCTCAGACACAAAACGCACGGACGCATTCAACCGTTCAGGGACTGCACTCTGTGTGTTCATATCTGGTATGTTTCCTACTTGTCCAGAAATAAAGACACTTGTGTCCTACAGGGAAAAAAAAATATATTTCAGTAAATACAATATACATAATTATTACAATTCTTTTTGCAAGTACCAGTATTCTTATTTAATCAAGTAAATGCATGTACTTTGAACAAATTTTTTCCATAAAAAACTTAAACATAGATAGCAGATTGATCAGATTATAAAGCTCAGCTTGCTGGTGAGGAGATAGGTTTATCAGTCATATTAATGAATAACTTGCTGTTGATACTGCTTGAAGAATTCCCCAACAGTTGTCAGTGAGGAAGACACTATCTGTATTCCAAGGGTCCTGGTACAAGTGATTATGAACACCAAAGAGTTTAGCATGGTGGTAGGAGTACTGATCCTGAGACAGTGAGGTAAAGGCAAGACCTGTGAAAACCAAAGAGGAAAATACTAAATACTAATCCTATACAATGTAACTGTTTTTCACCATATCTTTCCTCATCAGAGTCATAAGCTTACCATTGCACATCAAAATTATTTTAAAAAGTAATGGCTCTATCTGTTTTTTCAACACACTTTGGCTGTGCAACATATTATTGCATCCCCTTTCAATAACTCCAAACAAAATAAAGACCAAGTTAGTGTATGAAGCTATTTTTAAATTTGTCCACCTGTTGACTTGAATGGATTACCGGTACTGTATTAAAAGTACTGCGATAATGAAAATGCATATTTTTTGGATATCTATGGTGGATCTGGTGGAACACTTATGATGCAAATATTTCTTCTTCTAATTACTGGACCAAAACTTATCTCATGGCCTCACTGCATAATATCTTGAGCAAAAAAAAGTTAAGATTATCTGTTTTGAAACGCCCCCTCTACCACTTCAGGTTTCAATACACAACCAAAAATAGAAAGTCTACAGGGATATTGCATTGCAAAAGACATGAAAGTACCCAGGATGTTAATGTTAAAAAAACTGTTTGAGGTTTCCTGAGTTCTTCTGAATGGAGGAAAGATGTAAACATTTTCAATTGTAAATCTCTGCACAATGTTATTTTTGTTCCTGTGAAATTACTCTGGTAAAAACGGATAATGTATCGATGAAGAAATCTTGGATTTTTCCCCCTTTTTATCGACTTGAATTGTACTCCATTGACAGTTAAATTCATTGTAATTAAAAGTCATCAAAAAGTGATTGAAGCAATAACTTGGGACAGACTTTAGCACTTTATGATAATTAGTGAGATAAACATTATGATTTATTTCATTACATTTACACCCCAACAATAATTAAGATTCAGTCAACCAGTGAACAAGTAAATATGGTCTCTAAATGTGTAGACATGGTCTTATGGTCTGTACTTTCACTTTCACATCAGCTGCAAATTTAAAACCAAATTAAGTATTTTGAACCAGTGTTGACAAATGACAATACATTCATACACTGTAGTAAAAGTGTTACTACCATTATCAAATTTGCATGTATACGTAGGCAAAGGATCTAGACTAAGCTTGTATCCATCAAAGTTAGGATCCAGTAGTTCACGGCGAACACACAGCTTGTCAGCCATTTTATCAAAAATATGGAATGGCATATGTTACGAAGCGAAAAAACCTGTCCGTAAGTTTTAAAAGTGAACTGCTTTTAAACAGCTTTTATTTATATTCACTTCTTAAATTATTAAATTTTTAATCAGATATGTTATGTTTTTCTTTTTGAAACATATTCAGATTTTTAAAATACCTTTTTCGTTTTGAACAAAACTTAACATAAAACTAATCTATAAAAATAGGTAAGGGGATTTCCCATATGTAAGCACAATTTCAGCTCAAGGCAAGATTAATTTTATATTACATGTCAATTGTTTTTGTTCTATAGTGTAACTTGTTGAATGATAAACTATAGCAGATATTTAAGTTGCACTCCAACTTTAAGATAACCCTAATCTTAACCCATAACGTTAACCATCAGAATTTAATGCAATAATATTTTTTTTTCAATGTACCAATAAATATTTTATCACCTTTTCAAAATCTTTCACTTATAATCAAGAAAAACCAAGTAAATTAGAATAAATGATGTTATAGAAACAACACATCTGTTGTCAAAAATATATGCATGTCACTTCTTATGCCAGCTGTATATGCTACTTTCAGTTTATCCTTCCACATAATTGAAATAAATATTATTAATTATATATATATATATATATATATATTTTTTTTTTGCTTCCATTACAAGGTATCAATATTTAATTTTAATTTCTAGGGGCTTTTGAATTGAAACATGTCAGAGGTTACAATTCCTATAGTCAACCAGGGTGAAATAGAGCTGGAGGATCTTCCAATTGGAAGAGGCGGGTACGGGACCGTGTACAGAGGAAAGCACCGACAGTTTGGCCATGTAGCTGTCAAAACTTTAATAAACAATGGGCAATTACCAAAGAAGTAAGTCTTCATAATTGTCATAGGTGGAGGGAGAGTAACATGCTTGTGAGATAGATCATTTGTTAAGGAGAGGGATCTTATTTAGTGGGTGCTTAATGCATGTACCAGTAGTTTACATCAATCAGGTCAATGTTACTTGCCGAGTTTGAATGTAAAGTGAAGATGATGCAGTATAATATGCGAGCAAACCTTCACCTTGATTGAAGCAGTGACTTTTGAGTTTAACATTCTTGTGTCATAATGTCATGTAGTTTTACAGCTTAAAAATGTTAACAAAAAAAGATTATAAGTATTCCTCATCGAGAGAATATAAAAATGCAATAATATTTTAACTTGTTTTTTTTCGTGTTTGCATCAATGGTCAAGTCACAAAATAGTTAAGACAAATGAATACATGAACAGAATGGAATGGACAAAAATATTTAACATTTTGTAAAACAACAAAATCTGTTAATTAATTATTAGGTCTGAATATTGCTTATAGCTACCCTCAATTAAACATCAACAATAAAAAAGAAACATGTTTTTATCAAAGACTTCCTTACTTCTTTGCAGACACCTAGATGTACTTTTAGAAGAGGCCAAAAAACTGATGGAGTTTTGTGAACATGATGGTATTCTTCACCTTCATGGCCTCATCATGCAGAGGGACAACTACTCCCTCATTTTGGAGTACATGCCCCTTGGGAGCCTCATTGACTTCCGCAAACAATTCACCCCTCGGTTTCCCCTCTTTGTCAGATTTTTTATGCAGGTCTCATCAGCCATGGATTTTCTTCACTCCCATAAACCAACTATTCTTCACCTAGATCTGAAAGCAGACAATATTTTGTTGGATGGTGCTATGAATGCAAAGGTTTGATATGGGAAAAAATGTTTGCCCTCTCCTGACTGAGTTTGATAAAATGGAAATTCATTTTTTTTTCAAAGTTGCATGCACCTTAATCAAATAGGAAATAAATTTTCTAAAATAACTTGATTTTCAACAAAAAATGGAAACTCTTAGATTGAGATTGATCACATGAATGATTAATAATATATTGAGTTGCCTACTTATTCTTCAGGAGAGGGAAAACAAACAATTTTTAAAGATGAAAATGTGCTTTGAAATTGACATTCGGTTTTTTGAAATAAAATTAAAACAAAGAATTTGAAAATAGAAAACTGTTGTGATCTTTACATACATGTATATATTTTGCATCAGGTATCTGACTTTGGTTTATCCGAATGGAAAACTGTGACAATGACGGCCACTCGACGGACAGATATCGCGGACTCAAGTGAGCGTCGTTGTACGGTATCGCATGTACCTCCCGAGCTGTGGATTGACATCAATACACCTGCAGACCGATTCTTTGACATCTACAGCTTTGGTATTTGTGTCTGGGAAACTCTGACAGGAGCAGTCCCTTATGGGAGTATGTGAACATGTACTAGTCAGATTTGTAAAATCAAAAATAGTGCATGTTTGATATAAAATTCAAGACATGCAATTTAATCCCAAAAAATCCTTGCAAAGTGAAGTGCAGTAAAACAGGTTATAGTGAACACGCTTATAAAGAATTGACACTTTCAGCGAAGTGTTTTTCATTCCCCATGGCACTATTACATGTTGTAAACTTGATGAATGTAATGAATTACGCTCATAATGAAGTAAACTCGCCCATCCCTGGCACTTCATTATAAGCGTGTTTTACTGTAGTAACTTCACAGTAAAAAGGACTTATATCATAACTTCTTGCTTTTGACTTTTTAGATGCTAGAGATGACTTGATTCGATCGGCAGTACTGAGTGGACAGCGCCCTGATTTTAGTCTCATTCCAAGGTTTTGTCCACCCTTTCTGACAAATATTATAACCCGTTGTTGGCATCAGAAACCAACACAGAGACCATCGTTTAGTAGTAAGCATGAAGTTGAGACATACATTAATATTCATAGACTTATATTGACATATTTTTCCTTGTGACAAGATTATGTATTTTTTATGAATACCCGGTACCTTTTTAAGCATTGAAAAAAGAGATTGAGGGAGAGTTTGAAAAAGAATTTAAAAAAGACATCATTGCTGCAATGAAAGATGTACGAAGAGAAATAAAAGAGTCTTATGTAAGTATAGCATATATGAAAGAAGCAATCATCTTTTTAACTTACAATAATGAAGTGATTGTTCTGAGCAATAATAAAATGAGAAACAATCTGATCAAAATGACAAATCATCTGTTCTGGTACACTGTTGCCTATTCATTGGTGATAGGCACATTAAAATGTTTGATTCTCTAGGAGAAAACTTTCAGAGTATTTAAATTTGTTTTGCTGCCTCAAAATGTAAATTTAATTAGTGATTAAATTTGACCTCTTTGTTATTTAGCCTCCGAATGACCTTATCCATATTTACACCAATCACATTGACCACCTGACCATTCCAGAACCTTCTCCGACTACTCTTCCTAAACAGCTGGATTCAGGTCAAAGGTCATATGTGACCCCAAATTCACAACAGCTGTCAACTTCTCAGGTTTCCCAGCAGCCTGTCGCCATGGAGACAGATGTTGAAACAGTAGAAACTGTATTATTCAAAAAGGAGTCGGATATGACAAATGCCGAAAAAACATTTAGAAAAATTTTACGAGATCCACTAGCTTTACTTATGGCTCGAACTCAATATTGCAAAAACTTTTTTAATAACCTTGACCTTAAATATAAAACTATTTTGAATGATGATGACAAATTAAAAGAGTATTTAGATCAGGATGAAATGTTCAAGAAGGAAATTTTATGCCCTGGAAATGACTTCTGGGGGAATATCAGTGGAACTCACCTACGCATTGCTAAGGATAGAGCACAGGGCTGGAAGCAAGCACATCTTAATGAGTTAGAGGGTATAACAAGATCAGGTCATTATGGCAAGTCAGATTACAATCAAAGAAATGTGGAAACTTCTCGAACAGAAAGAAGGAAACGAGTGGATAAAACCTTCAGTGAACATCCACATGTTACGGAGCTGAAAAATAAAAGTCAGTTGATCTTTATTTTCTAGACATACCTGGACAGGGTATTTTAGTATTTTTTCTACCTGTACAGGGTTATTTTAGTATTTCTTCATTAATTTATAGTCTGTCTCAAGTATTGTACTGTCACAATTAGACAATTTTTAATTAAAATACACATACCTGGGAAAGATGTACAAGTGAAATTGATAAAAGGGAAAATATCCAAGGTATCTTCATTGACACATTATCATTTTTCACTCAGAAAATTTCACAGGGTGAAAAACATATTTCTTTCACAGATGTATAATGGGAAATGTTGACATTTTTTCTTCATTCAGAGGTCACTTGGATTACCTTGCACAATTGTTCAATTTCATCATTCGGGTACTTTCAAAACTCTGCTGCAATGCAAAATCCTTGTAGACATAATATTTTTGAGCCATATATTGAAACCTGATATTTTTTGTATATTCTGTGGTTTCATCATTTTTTGTTGGGCACCAAATTTTGTTGTGAAGTGGATGAATAAAATCAAATGCTTATTGAAGTTGGAAACCTGGCATCACTTTGTATTTGTATTGTTCACAGATGTACGAACTTCCCTCTACACTGGGCATTTTCACAAAATCCATGAAAAATTGATGAATTTGAATGTTAAACAAACCACAGTATATAAATTTGCAATATCATTTCTTGATTCTTTGCCAGGTAATTACACTAGAGTGAAGAAAGCATTAGATAATCCCCGACTGTATGAATCTCTGATGATGAATCCTGATGTGGCAGCCGGAAACAACCCCCTCAGTCTGACCACGCTGGACCCAGAGGTCATCAAATTTGCTAAGGACCCCATTCTTCTTTTAGTCCTTCTGCGTACCGACTATACTCTTATGAATAAACTGATGAAGTAAGTACTTAGAAAAAGTGAGTTATTGCCTTATTTATGTGCACAAAATCCGCCATTTCTTGTCAGTGATTTACTGTGGAATCAGTTTTATTCGTGGTAGTGGTATGTTATGAGCCAAATTTTTCCTGGTTTGTGGGTACGTAATTTCATTGGTAGAAAGTTAGGGATAATTTTAATAAATATTAAACAAATGCTTGTACATACCGGTACATGTGTGGGGGTGCAAAGGTTACCCACAAAAGCCACGAACACTGGTCGCCCATGAACAATTTCACAGTACTGTGTGACAACAAGCAGTAAGATTTCAATGAAAATTGCATTAGAAATACATGTAATTAAAGGGACTTGGACACGATTTGACTTCAAATTTTCAAATTTTATTTTTCTATTTTCACTTTTTATACTGATAAATATAGAAGTTTATAATGCTCTGTCAAAATTTGAAAGTCAAATATCAAGTTATAAGCAAGATACAGAGTTCATAATTCTTTGTTTTGTAAACAAAGCTCGAATATTGTCATTTTTTACATATGTGTTGTATTGGTGTAAGTTTCAATCAAATGTATCTTTCTTTTGTTGATAATAGTATATATGAATATATTGAATTAGTTTAAATTGTTTTTTACATGTCATTTTTTCTAAAAAATAGTAATTCTCTACATTACATTTTTTGTAAACAACTATAAGACTCGAGCTTTGTTTACATAACAATCAATTTTTACCTCTGTATCTCACTTGTAACTTGACTTTAATCTTCAATATTTTAGCCAATCATTTAAAATGCACCAGTAAACCATTTTATACATAAAAAATAAAAATAAAATTTTTGATCTCAAATCGTGTCCAAGTCCCTTTAAGAGGTGAATGTAGATTTCTTTTTATATAATAAATATGAGGAGTTAATATCTGCATAAAATTGTGAGAAGCATACCACACCAAAACTAAAATCTCACTTTATTTTTCTGTTGAAAGTTGTGAGATATTTGATACACTGTAATCATATTCATAATCTTAATAAAAGTTTAGTGTTCACAATTTTATATCCTCAATATATGATACAAAAAAGTAGAATTACCATTTCAAGTAAAATAAGGAATCTACAGTATGAATTAAATTCCTCATCTGATCAAATATACATGTAGCTAAAATTCATCACATGTTCGGTACTAGTATTTTGTTTAGAGAGAACGTTTTAAAATAGATGGATTAAAAACAATAAGGCCAGGAAAAACCCTGATTTACAGGATGCGGAGAATAAAACATTGATTTCACGGCAATAAATGATAAAATGTCTCCATTTTAGACCAGAAAATCAAGAGTTGTTGATGAAGGTGTTTGCTGCGGCAAAACAGAAGTTACCTTTGCCAGGTGGAGGATATGTAACACGGCCAAGTAGCAGGTAAACGAGAGAGAGAGAGAGAGAGAGAGAGAGAGAGAGAGAGAGTACAGACATTGCAATGTTTAATATGTGTATTCACAGTAAACAATATTGGGTTAGAATGAAACAACTGAGATACCAAACTTTAATTTAAATCTTTTAGCAGTAGAAGGTTTAACCCAATGGAGATGCTGAATAATCCTGACATGATGATGGCGTATGAGATGATGGGGGGTAATCCTCTGAGGATGATGAGGGGTTTAGGAAGACGAACCCCCAACATGTCAATGGACAGTGATGAAGAGGATGATTACTTTTATATGGGTCGCAGAGAGGCACCAAGAATTAATAAAAACCATGACTTCTTGAAATATCATAGAAAAGGTACAGCGACATTCAGTTTTTCCCCTTTAGTAATGAGTAATGGAATAGAGAAATTTTCTGTAGAAGCAAATTGTGCAAATTTTTTCTCTAAAATAATTTCTTTTTCAATGAATCAGTTGTTGATCTTAATTAAGAGATGGCTACCTATAGGCTAGCTTCATTATGGAATTGAACATTTGGTTCTCAGATATTATAAAGAAAGGGTTTAAGGTTAGGTCATAGAAACATGCAGACCAGTGCATTTGAAAGACTGAAATCAGTGATTATATACTCAATTTTTTTTAATGATTACAACATCTCTTATTTTACAGATTCGGATAAAAAATGACCATTGAAAGTTCTTGCCTATAGACCCTGAAAGTTCTCCCCTGAGTCTCAGAGCAGTTACTGACCATTTCCAGATTAACCAAGGAAGATTTGATTGTGATGATTGAAACTAAAGTTTATGATTTCATTGAAAACCAGTATCTTATACATATACATGGAAAATTATTAATGTATAGTGTATACCAAAAATAAATTTTAATGCAAAATGGACATACCAGTTATCTTTTTGTTTATCATAGAGTACCATGAATTATTTTTTTGAACCCAGTTCTTCATTAAAAATTGCTTAGTATAATTTTGTAATGTAATATATTAATTTACACATTATCACCTGGTGTTTATGATGTTAAAGACTATTATTGAGGTGTATACATGTGTAGCGAATTTGCACTTATGATACATACAATATAAGGTGGACAAGATTTGTACGTCTTTCAGCCATGGGAATTTTTAAACTATCAGAAGGATCGATATCAAAGAAGTTGGTGTTTTCATCTTTTAGTGATATCAGAGACATAAATGACATGTTAGCAAGGAATTCATTTTCATGTAAAATAGCGAGAATCGCCAATTTGGTCATAGTATCCTCAATCTGCTAGGCAAACTATTTAAGGAATAAGGAATCATTCTTTGAGTATTATGAGGTGATAATTAGAACATATTGCAAGAGCAGTAACTCTGTCATTCTTGACAACAGCTGGGCTGATGTACACGTACATTAATTAGTGACCTTTGTGGTGAAATAAGAATTTTTTTTTACGATAAAATACAATTTTCTTGTGCTGTGTTTACGAAAGAACTTAAAAAAATTAATCTTTATTGCTAAAGTTTCTCATGGCGATGAGTGATGTCTATAATTTCTTATACATGTACAATGTGGCAGGCACAAATTATTACTTTTAGTCAATGTTTGTTCTTTTAACATACAATTAAACAAGAGGCTCACCAGAGGAACGATAGGTATGATAAAATCAGCTTAATGGAGTCATAATACAAACTATCTGAACAATATAGTATTATACATTGCTATGACCTTCACATATGACCTTGCTACTTGGTTCAAGGTCGCTACACACCCCGCCTTTACCCAATTGCTGTGTATGTGAAGTATGTGCCAGATAGGGTTAAGGATGGAGTGAATATGCTTTTGAAAAAGATTTGTTTGTTTGATGGGTCTGATATCATCTTGATCTTTGACCTATAAATGACTTTCAAGTTCACTGCACACCCTTTGACCAAAGGCACTCTGAGGATGAAGCATGAGCCAAATTGGACCAAAGGGAGATAGTAAATGACAAGGACAAGGATTTTGCAAATAATTCTGCTCTGACCTTAACCTTATACATAAAAACTTGGTTCTAGGTCACTTCACACCCTTTATTAAACTAAACGCACTTTGTTAGTGAAGTATGAGCTAGATTGGGCTGAGGGGAGAGAATATATATCCCAATAACTGATCTCGGACAGACAGACGGACGGACAAAATAATGGACTGATCACCATAGGGCGCACGAAGAGCGGGGCCCTAATTAAGGTGAAATTTTATGCATATTATAACTGCATGAAATAACAAATTAAAAACTACAAACAAAGTTATAACATTGGTAGCGGTTTTTCTTTGAAATCGCAACAATAACTGAAGATAAACCAGCAGTGGGTGGAGCTTAGAACCATTTTAACAATTAAGAGCTTGGACTTTGGGTAGTTGTGTCAAACAGCAATGTGATGTAGGCCTGTTTATTTCATCGCTGGCCACTCAGCCAAGGCTCTGTGGAATCAACAAGATTTGTCTGGTTTTTGAGCTAAGACTACGCAATCTGTGTATATTTCACTTGAAACCAGCGTCATTTAAACTTGTTTTGACGCAAGAAATAGATAGTTACGTCATATCGAAAGTCCAAGGTCTTGTTAAAATGGTTCTATATTCTATAACAAAACTGTGCCGTTTTCTTTTATGTCTTTGAAAATGTACAAAACAGTTGAAAGCAGTAAGATTTTAGTACCATATTCACGCTTGATAAATGTTCACATTTCTTCTCATTGTCTAAAGCCAAGGTCCGGAACCCACACAGGTCCCTCCTATGGTAGAGAATTGTACATACTCGCCGTGGTTTGCGACATTTTCTTAATCAACGCCGTACGTTGTTGGGATGGGGAGGGGGTCCAAACACTTTACACAGATATCTGTATTGGATCTTTGTATGCCTTGACCCCCATCTCCGATATGTGTCCCGGTCCGCCAAGGAGCTCAGTATCATGCAATTTAAAGTTAAAATGGAAGTTCTGTAAATAGATAGACTCCGCTGTCTCCTTTTAGTGAATTTCCCCCAATTGATGATTCATTTCACTTGTGAGAGCATAAGGTCATCTTGCTTGCAAACATTTTTGTTTGCAAAGGAATTTAGTTTACATTGGCAAAGATTCGCAAAATCCATTGATTTATTACCAACGACTGTCATCCGAGGTATGTACAATTTGTGCGGGATAGCAAGAAAATTGTAATTTGGTTGTTTAATAACAATCATTAGAAAATAACACATGTACAAATGTAAGCATTTAACTGAACCATGATACAAGACGCATCCAGTGTCACCACCCTTCGTCCAAATAAAGAGCTCTAACTCAGAATACACAAAATGAATAAACTATTACTTAATACACCAAAAAACAATGAATATACTCTTGTTTTTCTCTGTAGCTTTTAACTGAATTCTATAAGTGAGTTTTAATTTTGAAATGATATTGAAGCGTTTGTTTGAATCAGTATTACTCCTTCAGGGAAAACATTTGAGGGTTTAAACATTTCTAACGATAAAAATTTTGCAATTTGCACTGAAAATGTGGGTTATGGTCTAAGTAAGTAAAGAAGGGGCTCGGTCGCTCCCTCTTAATTGCGTAAAATATGATCTAACACTTCTACATAATTTACAGCAGTTGTACGGTTAAAATTAGAATATTAAGTATGGAAACCCCGCTTTCGCCCCAACAATTCGTCGTTTGAATTTATTGCTTTACTGTATAGAACAAAATCGATTCGTAGTGTTATCACAGACAAAGACATTGGAAAATGTTAATATTTCTTCACAAGGTTTGTAATATACCTATGCTTGCATATTCATTTTATCAACACATAAGATGCTAGCTACGGTGGTTAAAACATATAATATAATATAATATTAGCATATAATTCTAATTACTATATAATGCTACAGAAATAAGGCTGCTATCGTTTTGAATGGATTATGTTCTGTGTATATTCAACTTGTTCAATTCGGCGAAGTTTGTGTTTAAGGTGAATTTAAAAAAATAAATAACAAAAATCTTTTGCACACTTAAACAATAAAATGCTTTCTTTGGTGATTCATTCGGGATATGAAGGTAGCGACATTGCAGGAAAAATACATAACCCGCGTTAGAAAGCATTTCATTGTTTATATTAACATCTTTCTTTAACTAATTAATAAATTGATTATGAAAAGTTAGTAAAATTCACTAAATTACTGTTAATGTACATAAGACTTTAGTACGTTAGCTAAAAGAAACAACCAAATCGTCTCTTGTGAGACTTTGAGTCTGGCACCATCATGAATATTTCGTGCAGTCCGTGAGTTTACTTACTTAGGTCGCTGTAGATTTCGACCAATCGATAAATGGGGCGTGTAAATTTCAGTTTGGCTGTTTCTATAGAGCTATGAATTGACTATATTTTTCCGTAAGAAAAAAAGGAAATTAAACATGGTAGATGTAAATATAAATGTATGAAATCACACACGGCGCGTGCGAGCAGTTAGCAGAGGATGGTTGTAACTCCTTCATGGCACCTTATTTCCTACCTCTAACTTTTGTAGAGGTCCATGTTTGCTCTGCTCCTGTTTTGTATTTTTCTTTTGCACTTCGGATCTTGAATACTGTTAGTTATCACTACTTTTCATCTTTATCCTTATCATTAAATAAACTAAGTCTTGATTTTTTTTTTAAATAGAAGAACCATGGATCCTCATTCCAGAGCCCAGGATCTGAACCGATGTGACCTTTGTGAGACCGCCATAGTACACAGCTACTGTGACTTTTGTCATATCAACCTCTGCACGCCATGTATAGGCAAACACATCTCAGATGGATATGACAATATATAAATAGTGCCTGTTTGGGAGGGTAACAGTTGAAATTGACACCCCGAGAAAACCATTGTCAACCGACGCGAAGCTTGCCAACCTGGATGGAGGATATGAGCAACTTACAACAACAATGTCCAAGCAAGGAGAGCAATGGCACAAAGAAATCGACATCATTATCAACAGAATGAAAACTGAAATCAATGAGATTAAAATGAAACACAGAGATATTTTACAGAAACATTTGAATGAAATCAGACAGATACAGTCTCTCATAAAAGAAACAATACAAGCCAAAAGAAAAATCGAGAAATCCACTGAAGTATCTCCAACCATTGAATACAGCTCTAAGATCGGAGAGTTCAGCAGGCTTCCAAACAAGGTTCAAGTATCACTGCCAACATTCATTCCAAATCCTATAGACCGGGAGAAGCTGTATAGTTTGTTTGGAAAGATAACCCCATTATCTACTGATACAGAAGCAAATGCCTTGTCACTTAACCAACCCAGAACTTCAATCAGAGAACTGGATGAACCGCAGATTGTCGCCACAATACAGACGGGGAATGAAAAACTACAAAGTGTTACCTGTCTAAATGAATGGAGGATATGGACGAGTGGAGAGTCCAATAAAATCAAATGCTTCAACATTAAAAGTTCACTCATCCAGGCAATTACATCTTCGCTAGCCAAGGGTTTTCGGTCCACTTTGCTCCCCATATGGGGAGCAAAGTGGACCGAAAACCCTTGGCTAGCGAAGATGGGCAATTAAAACAAAATCAGAAGAATGGCCCGATGATATAGCTGTAGACAGTGATGGGGACCTAATTGTCTCTGATGGAGAAATTGGGACAGTGTATAAGATAAAGAATGGAGAGAGAAAAGAGTTAATCAGATTAAATACTATAGTAAATGGGTGCCTAATAAACTGTGTGTCATCTCTACTGGTGATCTCCTGGTTACCATCTTCAGTGATGATGAAACTCGATCCAAAGTTGTCCGTTGCTCGGGATCTACAGAGAAACAAACAATTCAATTTGATGATGAAGGTAAACCTCTGTACTCAGGGAATGGTAAAATTAAATACATCACTGAGAACAGAAACCATGACATGACATCTGTGTAGCTGACTGTGGGGCCGGTGCAGTAGTGGTGGTTAATCAGGACGGGGAGCTCAGATGGAGATACACCGGTCATCCCTCAGTTACCAGGAACGAACCATTTAAACCATTTGGTATCACAACAGACAGTCAGAGTCGTGCACTGACAACGGATTGCAACAACCATTGTATCCACATCCTGGATCAGAATGGACAGTTTCTCCGTTACATTGATAACTGTGATCTGAGAGACCCTTTTGGTTTATGTGTGGACAATAATGACAATCTGTTTGTGTGTGAATTAAACAAAGGCAATGTAAAGAAAATCAAATATCTTAAGTAGACATTATCAAATGTAAAAATTTGATGTAAATCAAACGAAACTTGCCTTTTTCTGCGTATATGGATTATTGAATTTCATTGTTGGAATTTATATAAAATAGATTTATACTTTGCATTCTACACGAGGGTTGTTAGAAAAATTCGTGGACAGGTTCGATTGTGAGCGGACTATTCCCATGATACCAGCGAAATTTTTCAGTTTTAAATTTGAGGTGGTTTTTAATAAATATGTAAAGATTTGTTAATTTAAAATGCACCTTAAAAATATACACCTTACTTATTATGATAAGATATGCTTCACGGAGCATATCTATGGGGCGCCGTTTTAATATTTTTGAGGTATTTTCTGATATCAGAAAATGATTTTTTGATATCAAGAATTCGAATTTCTGATATCAGGAAATGATTTTTTGATATCAAAAATTCGAATTCTTGATATCAGAAAATACGATCCATTTTCTGATATAAAAAAAATCGATTTTCTGATATCAAAAAAATCATTTTCTGATATCAGAAATTCGATTTTTTGATATCAGAAAATGATTTTTTGATATCAAAAATTGAAACTGATTTTTTGATATCAAGAATTATATTTTCTGATATCAGAAATTCAAAGAAAATGGCGAATAAATTTCACCTATTCAATGAATACTCCCTTGACCCAAAATTAAATTGCCGAACTACAGAGTCATTTTGCATTTAAATATTTGTTGTTTTTTATTTATTTTAATGTAAAATTTAATAAGTGTTCTTGATAATTCTGGTCTTATGTATTGAAAGCGCTAACTGTGGGTCTGTATAACTCTTTATATTATGCGAGGCCATCATTTTTCAATATTCACAGCAAATCGCAAAGAAAGCAGTGTTGATCATTGTATATGTGGCAAAACTTGCCAGAATGAAACCAGGTTTAAAATAAGGCATTCATTATTATTCTTAAGAGACATCTACAGGCTTGAAACATATTTTCTTACAAATTACAAAAGTTGCAATATAGGGAGCATTCATTAAGTTGATAGTAATTTTATGTAAGTCTTATTTTCCGATATCAAAAAATAGATTTTCTGATATCAGAAAATGTAAATGATTTTTTGATATCAAAAAATGATTTTGTGACATCAAGAATTCGAATTTTTGATATTAAAAAATGATTTTCTGATATCAAGAATTCAATTTTTTGATATCAAAAAATCAACTTTAATTCTTGATATCAAAAAATCTATTTTGTGATATCAGAAAATCACTTTTTGATATCAAGAATTCGAATTTGTGATATCAAAAAATGATTTTCTGATATCACAAAATAGATTTTTTGATATCAAGAATTAATTTTTGATATCAAGAATTATTTTTTGATATTAAAAATTCGAATTATTGATATCAAATATTTATTTTTTGATATCAGAAAATACCTCAAAAATATTAAAACGGCGCCTCATACATATCAGCTTTTGTTATCTATCATAAACGATATTTCATATGACGTTAAAATAACCGATTATGGATGACTCGCGCATGAAAATTAAGTCAAAAACGTTAACGTCAATGGGCATCTTGGAGCACTACCGGTAAATTGTATGCAAGCAGGAAAATCTCCGATGAGACCAAAAGGTTCTTAGATATTGCAAGAGATGGCCCACATATGTCTTGGTCAATGGTTTACAAATGGAATCAGATGTTTGAAGATGGCTTACAAATGGAATCAGATGTTTAAAGATGGAAGGACTCTGATATTTTGAGCTCTTGCTGCAACCCCACCCCCCAATCAATACAAACCGGATCTTGCACCTATGGATTTCGCTTTATCGAAACTTTCGACAAAGATTTTCGGACCTAAATGATCTTCGATCTGCCACAAAAGACATTATACAAAATCTTGACAAATAATGGTATGAAGGTACATTTTATAAAATTGTTAAATGACATAAAAAGTGCGTGGAACGGAAAGGTGTTCACTTTGAAAAAGCGCGACAGGTTTGCCTTTCAGTTGTTTGACGTCACATGACTTCCTGGGAATATGAAATGGCGCTACGTAAATCTAACTCATACAAAGTAAAAATCGCTGCATATTTTGAACAAATTATCAAAATCATATGATTTTTGGCATATTTTTTTCAATTGACAGTCATTTGATAAGACATATACGTCATCCTACAAAGTACACAGTAATTTTTTCCGTACGGCCACGGCCACGAGTGGACTCGGGACCCATGACAGTGTGAAGATGGGGTACATGTACCTGTAAAGTGCGAAAGGAAATAGAAACGAAACGTAATATGCCGAAACGAAACGAGATCTCCCGAAACAAAACCTAACGAAACGAAATCAAATCGAAATGAAACCAAAACGAAACGAAATGAAACCAAAACGAAACGAAATGAAACCAAAACGAAACAAAATATGGTTTCTTCAGTTCACTTGGATAACTTTTTTAGGCAGTCTAACAGTTAGCAACTAATACTGTTTGTCTTAAAAAGCGAAAGCACGTGTGACAACTCGATCAGTTTATCTTAAACGGCCGAGGACCAGTTGCAATTTACCATGTTATTTTTTTCTTTAATTACATTGTACTAGTCCTCCGCTTTTATTTTACTGTTTATAAAAGTGCGTGGTCTGTTCAAGTTTGGTTTAAAAATAGACAATAGCAAAACAAGAATCGCCAGGTTCTAATTTACAAATATGATTACGAATGGATTGTATTAAAAAAATAACCAAAAAAGATACTAGGAACATGAGGTTTATATTTAGTTAGAGTCTAATTTTTTTTTTGGTTACATAAAAATGGGCAGTAACTTTTGAAGTGTATCCCCGCCTACAAATGCGCACTTCTAGAAATAAACATATATACCCGTTACTTCTAAAATACTAGTAAATACTTTAATATATACATGTACTATATCTTAAGATTGAAATGGTCACATATACATGTATAGCAATGAACTTGATTTCATTTTTCTCGATTTTATTTCATTTTGCATTTTGTAGGTTTCGTTTCGTTTCAATTCGTTTCGTTTCGCACTCTACAGGTATCTTCCCTACGTACAATTCCTGTAGAATACAATTTTAATCGGGTTTCTTTGAATTAAAGTGGTTCAAATAGTAAAATATCTAGCTTTTTATTGCATACTATTCACCTATATATATATATATATATAAATATATATATATATATAAATATATATATATATATATATGTGTGTGTGTGTGTGTGTGTGTGTGTGTGTGTGTGTGTGTGTGTGTGTGTGTGTCGCGTAAGACAATTTTAATTTGGTGACACTGCCTCTTTAGACTCTTTTAACATGGCAATTGTGTAATTTGCATTTTTAAATATGTTTAACTAAATTATGTATAACATTGAAAAGCCCGATGTTTGCAAAAGCGCTATATTTTAGGCGAAATCGTATATAAAGCGCGCTATACCTCTTTGATCAGTGTGGCAGCAATGACACAAAAGAGATGTATAATAATTAATCATTAATTTTTGTGACCAACAAAGTCACACACCATTACAAACTCATCAACTGTTCTTCAAGTTCAAAATTTATATGAAATCAATTTTTGTGTATTTCTGTACAGAGAGTTATTTTGATGTGTGTAAAATCGGGCAATTTAATACGATTTAACAATACTGTTTAATAAGGTATATAGTATTATATTACATACACTTTACTTCAGTGATGTTAGTTTTGGGCAATTTGATATATAACGACCATTAAAATCATCATCCCATTAAAATAACACAAAAGGTTCTCCAAACTTCCGGGATGTCAATTTCTAAAAGTATATTCTACTATGTTTAAAAAAGTGTAACATCTGGAAGTTATTAATTTCCATGGAGTACAAACAAATTGAAATACCAACAAAAATAGAGTTGCTCTATCAGTGAATGTTCAGATAAAACATGCGGGATCTAGAGGGGTGGTGTTAGGGAGGTCTGGACCGTTCTCCTTGAAAAATTCAAATTTCTTTGAATTACAAAATGAAATTATCAAAAATATGCCTTGGACTAAAAATATGCCATTTGCAAACTCAAATAACCGTCGGATCCCCCCCCCCCGGAAAAATTTTCTGGACCTGCGTAAGTAAATGTTCCAAATTCTTCCTTTGTTGATTCACCAATCTTGATGCGTCATTAATTTGTACCATTTGGTTGGGAGCGCAGTTAGTGATAATCTAGGCTCCACTGTAATTTCATGCTGAGGTCTCCTTGAATATAACAATGCTCCCAATACAATAAAAATAGTAAACACGTTGATTATTTTTTTCTCGAAATTTGATATTTAATATTGTCTCACTGGAGTAAATGAAATGGGTTTTACATGATCAGTTTACACACACACACATTTACGGGATACATTTAATACGGGATATAAAAATACAACCATATCATCCAAGATACACACGTTATGTCAAAAACTGGAAACTGATGTTACCTATTTCTTTATATTTACAAAACAAGTAAATATATCTGTATGCCTTTTCTGAGATGCATTGCATTACAGAAAGTAACATGTTATCTGTTAAAAAGACTTCACCCAACAAGAGATACCAGTATATTCCACTAACAAACAAAAATGTCAACATTTTCAATGCATACAAAGATGATAGATATAAAAAAAACAGCCATCACATTATCTTTATACAGTGAAATAGGTACATGTCAAAACAATCAAACGTGCATATACTCGATGAGTCCAGGTACTAAATAATTTTTTTTATCTTGGTACATTTTTTGGATAAAGATGTTAAAATTTGTTCTCAGCCCAGCACCAGCTTGAATGAACATTAAAATACATATTTAATGTACATGTATTGTAAATATTGTATACAATGACACAAAAGTGGGATTCCAAAATGTATTTTAAGAAAAAAGATCCAAATGTACCAGTACAATATAAAGGCTAAATCTTGCCTTGTCCGACCTATCAAAATGAAAGATTGTCTACTTCATGTGCTGAAATTCAAAAATGGTAAACAATCAAGTGTACTCAACGTCATTTCACTCGAGTCAGTGCTTCATATCTACATGTACTTGGTTATGCACACACAGAATATTTATGCAAACAAAACCACCACTTTAGAGAACATAGCTGACTAGCCACATCATGATTTGAAGGGTTCAAAGTTCTGACACAAATTCACCATCCATGATACTGTCAAGTAGATGATTTCTTGGGGGTTTTCTTTGTGCTTTTCTTCTTCCCTCTTCCTTTCTTTTTCTTCCCTTTACTGGTTGATTTTCTTCCAACTTTCTCAGCTGTATGTTTGGCCCTGCTCTTACCCAGGAGTGCTTCTGCATAACTCTTCAAACCTTTGCTTTCCATTTTCCCCATCCAATCCTGCCATTCTTGCTGATATTTTTCTTTATCTTCCATAGCTTGATGAGAGAATGTCTCTCTCTGAGCATTGGAGAGTTTGTCAAAGATTGTCTTTGCAGTTCCAACAGTTACCCCTTTTTCCTTTCCAAGCTCTGACATCATGAACAGTTGGAGAGCAGCCTTATTTCTGGAGGGCATTCCCAGCTGCTCAAGTGCCACTTTAGTTTCAGGTTTTGTAACAATATCCATTCTGTGTTCATCAAACATATTTTGCACCCATGAAGCAAGTTTCTTTTCATAATTTACATTAGCATTTTTGTTTTGTAATTTTGCTTTTTCTTTCAAAGCCTCTTTTTCATTTTCTGGCAACGAGTTCCACAGTTCAGTTTTTCTTTGAACTTGCCTGGTAAATTTCTCCTTTTGATTTCCACCTTCTGGGACATCAACATCCTCAACGTCCATCAAATTGATGGCAAGTACCCTTTTCACTCGTTCAGGTTTTTCGGTTTCCTTGAAAACCTTTTTCAATTTCCTTTTCTTTAAGGCTTCGCTGTGTTCCTCTTTTTGGTGAAGGAGGGCCTCTTCCTGTAATGGGGACAACCTAGCCTCCCATTCGGCCTTGGCAACTTTATACTTCTCTTGGAGTTCCTTAGCCTTAATCTTGTACATGTTTGCCTCATTTTCTGGAAGAGAATTCCACATCTTTCCTAAATTTGCCATCACCTTCTGCGGATTTTGGTCCTCAATGGAGACTGATTCTTTAGCTTTACCATAGCTTTCTTTACAAAACAGTGTATATGCATTTGGAGGGCGTTTTGGGGGATTAGGAACTGGTACTTCTATGCTCGATATAGGCTTCTTAGCGGGTAATATCTCTGATGTGGATGCGGATCGCTGCAGTACTACATTGCATATACTTGGTGACACATTTTTCAAATAATTAATATCTAGAGTGGACGAACTTCGTGCAGACAAACTGCAAAGGAGATTCACTCTCAAACTTCCAAACACAGGTCTAGAGGTATGAAATCTGGTCACTGCTGTTGGGATTTTTGAATGTTGTGCAAACCTTAAAAAGCTTAACCAGCTCATATTTCTTAAATGAATGTAAATCTTTGCCTTGTTTCACCTGAAAATAATAAAATACTTTAATTCAATTTGTAAATGGGGGAAATTAAAGACTGGTTATTGTTAAGCCTGGCCTTGGTAGCAGTAATAACTGTAAGTTTAAAATGCCAATAAAAACAAACTGTCTTAAACCCTTAAAATATTTACATCGGAACTCTTACTCATGTTCTGATTAACCAGGCAGTGTGTCAATTTCTTTTTTTATGCTGTCAGTTGCCGTGTTAGGTCTTTCCACCTTTCAGGTGAAAGACCTTTTGTATTTCTTGTTACAATGTATTGCTACTCCTCTGAAACAATAAGAGATAGAGACTTGGAACTTTTACAAATGTCTTCCATTCAAACTGAAAGGATCAGAGGCCCCCTTCTAGTAGTTATATTGCCCCTGAAAGTTTTGAAATTTCAATAAAATCACTTCCAACTTTTTAATTATCTATCATAGAGACTTCGGACCACTTGGGATGGGAGCGAGACTTCGGACAACTTGGGATGGGAGAGTCTACATTTGCCAAACAAAGTAATATAAACTTTATGTGACATAAAGGTCAAAGGTCAAGGTCCTTTTAAATTCTGTTTATTAATGATTTTTTTTAATCTTTTGAAATACAGAACTCTAGTAAAGGTTTCAATAGCTTGCTGGATTGCCCATTAAGGTACTCAATTTGGACTGCCTGCAGGTACATGTATTACTTCAAGGGCCGCAAATAGTTGTTGGAGAAATTTAAATCTGTTGTACGGACTAGGGTACCAGAAAAATGGTCTACAGTCAAGTCCTACACAGGCCATAGGGTCATCTCATACACAAAAAGTAAACTTGTATACTGAACCGAAGTCAAGTCGTATACAACAAGTTTACTTGTGAACAAGGCTTCATTATGTAATAAATCATGTTTAACACAGATGGCTCAAATATGTTATACATGCAAACGATAAATGAATATTATCATACTCCCAGATACAGAGTTTGGGGGTATATTGCAATCACCCTGTCCTTCTGTCTGTCAGTAGATGCATATGGACTTGAAAACTACTATATTGTACTTCCTATAAATATGAATGATCTGAAAATTTGTTTACATATGTTAAAATTCTGAAGATGTGCAGTGCCTGAAATTTTTATTTTGATGTAGAATCTTACATCAATATATTGATATATTGATCTTACATCAATATATTTTTTTCTTAAAAAATCATTGTTTAAATTGTCCACATTCCAGATTTCAGGATTATCCCATTTAGGAAATCAATCTAACCTGTTGTTATTGTTTTGTATTCTCTTTTGAGAAGTGGACAGGCATAGTTTACATGGATGTATGCTATGCCTGTCCACAAAAGAGAATATATTGTTAATTGGTGCATGATTTTAGAAAACGTGATTTTTAAGTGAGTTTCGATTTATCTGAGCAAATTGTAAGCATGGTAACTGTGTACAGAATAGATTTAATGGGAATTTATTTTTGCTTTCTTGACATAATCATAATAAGGCTTAGTATTGCTACATTTGCAGAGACATAAATAACAGAGACTGTTTTATCGCTGTACATTTGTAAAAAGTTGTGGTGCCCCGTGTATAGTGTTATAGTAACAAATTATTCCTTAATGATTTTTGGAGAATTGTAGTAATTAGGAATCTATATAACTTATTCTAAATAATTATCACGCTAAAATGGGTGCGTATTAATACCTCCACTATCAATCAACCGCATGAAGATACCCGCCAAACCGCATGCATCAATTCGTAAACACGGCTTTCACTAATACCTTGAAAATACGATAACCTTATTCTTACGTACTTTATTTTAATTTTTTCAACTCATGATGATTAAAGAACATTTTTGGAATTCTGCATCATATTTTATAAAGAAATTTGAAATTCAGTTCCAAAAGAAGCAAAATGCTATAATAATTTTTTTTTTTAAAGAGTTTTATTTCAATCTATTTTATTTATGCAGAAAATATTCGGAATATCATGAGAATTTCCCAAGATTTTTTGTTTTTGTGATCACTAAAGCACAAAAGGGTATATATAATTCAAATTTATTCAATTGAAAAAAATATAAGGGTGCTATGACAACGACTATTAATAGGCAAATGGAATAATTTTTTTCGGATTTTAGTGGTAACTAAAAATAAACTCTACTTTCTGTTTCAGTTGATGGAATCTGGAATCAGGAAAAAAGCTTCTGTTTCCCTTTTAGTTTGGTGGGTAAGGAGACGAATTCATATTTATTTGGTAAATTGGTTTTTATGTGACGTCCACATCAAACACAAAACCATTAAATGATGTTGGATTTCGTATAACGTTTATAGAATTCCAATTAGAACACACACTAAAACAAAAGAAATTTCCTGGGGGTTAGTCATAGAATATGCTTTCGTTGAAATAGTCATGTATAAGTTGAGACAAAGAGTGTTTCTCTTTTCTGATTTCTCAATTGTGTTGTCGTTGACCATAATTTTTTTATTCACAGACGTTACTAAAATTTGGTATAAACTATAGTAGACTATATGAGTCATATATCGAATCCTTCAAATTAATAACAAGCGTTAGTTTCATACAGTACAATAACGTATATAGTGATTAAGCATACTGTATGAAACAAGTACCAGTGGTGTGCATTCAATCACAGGCACCTGAATTTTTATCAATGAGTTGCTTAATAGGTCATGTATCGAAAAATTCTACCCCTACTATATATGAATACACTAGGTGTGGTGTATTTATATATAGTAGGGGTAGAATTTTTCGATATATGACTTATTAAACTTATTATTTGTATATTCATGTTTATAAAGTGACATATAGGTCCGATGGGCCGGGTGTTTATTCATTAAGGTATTATATCATATATATGTATCTTTATTTGTTTATAAAACACATGTCACTATAATAAATCATTTACTTACTTTATTAAGCAACTGATTGATAAAAATTCAGGTGCCTGTGCTTCAATATAATGATGAAGTTTCAAATTAATTCAATTTGCGATATTAGCAGTACAAAACATTTATCTTTTTGTAAAGATTTAATGGATTTAACAACAAGATAATAATCCTAATGATTAATTCATAAAAAAGAGTCCAAATTATCATATTAACCTTGCTTTTTCTATAGAGTAGTGTAGAAGCAATTCTTATCAACCTCTCATAGAAAGAGAAAAGACCAACCCATCTTGTATTGTTTGATGTCAGGAAAGGAATAAAGATTATCTTGTAAGTTTTTCAGTACAAGTAATTGAAAATTGAACAGTACGTGATATGATTGAAAACTTAATTGTGATATAGGTGTCAGATATAGATATAATAAACACTTCTTTTATGTTACATTTATAAAATAATTATAAAGTTTTTCTCCTCAAATCTTGTAAATTTTTAAGAGTGTGTTTCTGTTTAAGTGTAAACTTATTATATTCACAGGTTGGTGAATCCTAAAAATTACCAGGCTTTATGGATCGGGATGCGATGAATCAGTCGGAGGTATTTCAGATTATTGACAAAACTTTTCAACTTGATGAATCCTTCATTCATGTACAGCCCTTGTCAATTTGAAGGGACATAAAAATAAACTAAGATATCTAAAAAATGAGATATCTTGGTTATATTACATAGAGAAGCAATGGTTGGGACCTCACTATGAATAGCATTTCAATTATATTGGCAATATCACTGCTTGAGATATCAAAATTCTTACTTTGAATACCACTTTCACCTATCACCTATTTACATACACCTCCATTAAAAATAAAAGATTCAAGGCTCTCAAGTGGTTTTTCCATTTTTTTTAATATGAATAATTTACAATCTATCTTTGCTTTATAGCTTTATAGTTCTAGATCTTCTCTTTAATATTAAAATATTTTATATTTTCCCTGGTAAGACTATCAATCTGTCATCCTTTGTTCTTTAGGAATCTGCATGTGTCTTTATCAATATTTTTCTGTTTGGTATTTCTTGAATAGATAAACAAGTTTAATTCTAATGATATGATTACTATTGATATGTTGGTGCTCCAAATGTCTCCAGGCATGCTAGTTGTCATAAGGCATTTTTGGTTGTTTTTTTAGATTGAGACTGATGCAAGACCAGGGTCATCCGAATCAGAGAGGAAGTCCACTGGTAGCACTAATGACCCAACAAGAACCATAGAATATATACACAGTAAATATTTTGACCTGTACCATTTCTGAAAGGAATGAGCTAGTATCTACCAAAGTTAAATGGTGTTAACTGGGAGAATAAGAACACAAAGTTATTTGTCAAGACATTTTACTTGTAGTGTAGCAGGCTCTAGCTCAACAGACTATAAACGTCTGCAATTCAATATTTAAAAGTTGACAATTTCATTTTATTGTGGTTTAAATTTCATGAAGATCTTAAAGAATTGTATCTTTTTATCATTATGAAACATTAACAATTATCATAATTATTTAATAAAATCCTTTGATCATGTATTAAACTATGAATAAATCTAATAAGTTGTATGCTATATTTTATTGAACATATTAAAAATTTCTAATCTTTTTTAATAAATCATCATATTCAAACACTTTGTTTTAAATGTTATATTCAGAAGGTGGTGGACGAACTACACTACATCTGGGTCCAAATTCTAGTGAGAAACTTCCAAACATACAAATAGGAGACCAGAATATCATGATGGTAGGGGGCACGGGGGCGTGTTCACGGAGGAAGAGTAAAAATAATAAAAAACCAAAAAAGAACATTGAAGGTTTGTGCAATATCTCTGGTTTTCTGGCTGCTATGATATTTTCTGTCATTTACATACTGGTACATGTACTGTAGCTTAATCAAGTGTGAAAGTTCCTGACGTGTTTAAATACTGTTTAAAATGCTTGATAGATATATCTCCTCTACGTGGAAGAATCTACCTAAGATTGTCATTTCTATTTATTATATATTCAGTATAGAAAACAGAATTTAATTCACAATTTATGACTTTTGAAATTATAAGAAAAAACTCTACATCAAAATCAAAATCAAATCTAATTTTTCTTTAATTGTTCAATGAAAAACTCTGACTAGGATGAAAATTAACGTAATATTTTGCTCTTTAGTTATAGATTTAGAGAACTATAAAAGAGCATTAGAAGTCTACAAATGATTGTCACTATTTCTCCTTCTTTTCCATATGTTCACACAGCACCTGACCGACCAATCACAGATGCAGAGTGTGACACGATATCTGAAAATTTGGGACGCGATTACAAAAAATTCAGTCGTAAAATGGGTTTTAAAGAGGTTCAAATCGAACAGATTGAAATGGACTATAGAGATGAAGGACACTATGAAATTACTTATCAGCTGCTGAGAAAACTAAGAAACCTGGGCAAGGACAAACTACAAGACGTTGTAGATACTTTACAGATGATAGAAAGAGAGGACATTTTGGAAGAGCTAAACATCATATAGGTTAATTAGTTTGTCTGCAGACATCAGGACTGGTAAATAGATTTAGCAACAATGGTCATTTGATGGAACCTCAATACATTTATAATTCATGCTGGTTAATAGTAATCAATAATGAGCAGAGGGTTTTTGTTAAGGCTGTTGGATCAGACTTGATGAGATGTTTTGAATTGCATGTTGTGAAGATAACTGAAATTATTTCTATCAATAAATTAAATACTGATTTCACTCTTCAATCATATAAAACATATAAAATGGTTCTTATCATTAGGAAGCCATCATAAATACAACTATATGTGTAATAGGGAAAGAGCAGACAATATTTCAGCACCATTTGGGTAAAACAATTCAATTTAATACATGTATTACAAAAGTTATTTTTTATGAAATTCTTTATGTAATTAGTTGAAAAAAGTGTAAAGCATTTAGTTCTGGACTTGTACAACCAAGAATCTACCTTTGTTTATTTTCTAACACCAGGCCACTTGACTGCCACATGTAGTACATGTGTAGTATGTTTCCATTTTTGAAGCATATTCAGATGTACTCCAGTGATAAAAAAAATGAAATTCAGAACAAGTTGTTTATTTTTAAGGACTTTGATTAAACTATAGTCAATCAATGGTACTGACCATCTCTCAGCCTTACATCAAATATGGTTACTCATTTCAACTCGGGTCCTGTTACTTTGAATTACATAAACCATGCTTTTGTAAGAGTATTGACATCAGTAAATTTTTATGCATTGGACAAAAAAATATCAGCTTATAATGATCTTTGACTTTTACATAGATAAGTCTTTAATACGTAGTGTTGACAATTTAACAGTATATTAAAGTTTGCAGTGTGAAGTTCTCTAATATTTAATTCAAAATCGATGGCAAAAATAATAATGATGATAATACATGTACATACATGTGTATACTGATAATAAATATAAATGTCTTGATACAGTATGTGATTTACTACAATTTCTACAATAATCATTAATGTAGCCCTCTCCCAATTTTATTTTTTTTTGGGGGGGGGGGGGGTGTCAGAATTTAAGAAAAATCAAAGAGGGCAATTTGTTATTGCAGCTCGTATGTAATGAATTTAACTTTTGACAGTTTATCATATAAGTTTTAACTTGACTTCATTCATTGTCAAGACTCATATGTGCATGTATATATGCACTTGTAAAATTTAGCTTGTGTAAAAATAAATTTTTATTACGATGTATAAATTTATGCCATTCTTTGAATTTTTGTACATATGTCCTGTTATAAAAGGTAACTGATAAAGATATGCTGATATGCCTGTTGTGTGTTTCTTTTTATGCCCCCTTCGAAGAAGGGAGGGCATATTGCTTTGCTGCTGTCTGTCGGTCGGTCCACTAACAGTTTCTGTTCATTTTCTTCGCAGAGGATGAACATATTGAAATAAAATTTGGTATATAGGTTTATCATGATAATATCTAGGTCAAGTTTGATATTGGGTACGATCGATCAATTTTCGACAGAGTTATGGCCTTTGGACTTAGAAAAATTCTAGTTTTTTGCAGTTTCCGCTCATTTTCTTAGCAGAGGATAAACATATTGAAGTGAAATTTGGTATACAGATTTATCATGATAATATCTAGGTCAAGTTCGATATTGGGTATGATCGAGCAATTTTCGACAGAGTTATGCCTCTTGGACGTAGAAAAATTCCAGTTATTTGCAGTTTCTGCTCATTTTCTTTGCAGAGGGTGCACATATGGATATGAAATTTGATATACAGATTTATCTAAATAATATCTAGGTAAAGTTTGATTTTTGGTATGATAGAGCAATTTTCGACGGAGTTATGGCCCTTGAACTTAGAAAAATACCAGTTATTTGCAGTTCAGTTTACGTTCATTTTCTTTGTGGATGTTTCCAAGGGAGGGGGGGGGGCATAAATGTTTCACAAACATCTCTTGTTAAGCTTTTGATTCCTAGAGAGGGGGCAAGATCTCAATTGCAGACCAAGATTAAAAAACACGAGAGCATCTAAGCTTTTTGGCCATTTAGCCATTTTTTAAAATGTAAATTCATATATTCTGAAATATGCCTAACCATCAAACAACTGACTACAAG
This sequence comes from Magallana gigas, assembly GCF_963853765.1. Taxonomy (NCBI): domain Eukaryota; kingdom Metazoa; phylum Mollusca; class Bivalvia; order Ostreida; family Ostreidae; genus Magallana; species Magallana gigas. The sequence goes on from NC_088855.1 coordinate 9,823,710, forward strand.
GATACAGTGCACATAAGTTAAAGTATATTTACATTAAATGATTATTTTCTTTCCTATTTCTTAAAAGAAATAAGATTGTGTTCATGCAGCTACTGACAACACCAAATAACTACTGACTAGTTCCAATTTTAGAACCATTTTAACAAGACCTTGGACTTTCAGTAGGACGTTGCTATCTATTGCTTGCGTCAAAACAAGTTAAAAAAATGACGCTGGTTTCAAGCGAAATATGCACCAATTACGTAGTCTTAGCCCAAAAGCCAGACAAATCGTGTTGATTTCAAGGAGCCATGGCTGAGTGGCTAACAATGAAATAGACAGACCTACGTCACATTGCTGTTTGACACAACTACCTAAAGTCCAAGCTATTGTTAAAATGGTTCTAAATGTGGATATAAATGTACAAACTTTCTTCAAACACATTACTGGTATTTATCAGTGCATAGTTCATTACTGAAGTGAATCCTTTAATTCATCAGGCTGTTCATATACATAAAAATCTTCGCTAGCCAAGTGTCCGATTCGTTTTTCTCATCTCCCGAGAAAAACGAAACGGACACTTGGCTAGCGAAGATGATACATAAAATGAATAATGTTTGTAAATATTGTCTTATATTTATATCTACCAAGTATTATTCCCTCTATTTCTTACGAAAACTTATACTTAGTAGTTAATTCATAGCTCTATAGAAACAGTCAGACTGAAATCTACACAGCCCGTTTATCCATTGGTCAAAATTTACAGCGGCTGAAACTGAGAAGAAATTGACAAGTCTGAAATTGACAAGCCTTGTTTATCGATTGCATGGTCTAAACCTACAGCGACCTACGAAATATCACGGACTATGCGAAATAATCATGATGATGTCAAAGCTCAAAGTCTCACAGGAGACGATTTGGCTGTTTCTTTGAGCTATCGTACTTTTGTACATAAACAGTAATTTATAGTGAATTTTAATTACTTTTCACAATCAATTTATTAATTAGTTAAAAGAGAGATGTTAATATAAACAATAAAATGCTTTCTTTGATGATTCATGCGGGTTATGAAGGTAGCGATCATCGCAGAAAAAATTTACATAACGCGTTACCGCGGTTAATGTATTTTTTCCTGCAATGTCGCTACCTTCATATCCCAAATGAATCGTCAAAGAAAGCATTTTATTGTTTAAATGTTGTCTTTTTCTTATCAGTGTAATTATTTCAAATAGGTAATCTGTTGTGTTCCATAATTTAGAGGTAAACTGTGTGGATATTATTCTGTGTATTTTTAAATAATTGTATAGTATTTAAAATGATCTCAATTTCAATTCAATTTATTTTCCTTGAGCTTTACAACTCATCGGAATTTAAGGAAATGATAGAACAAATGGATGATTGTTTGACGGGAGACTGGAATTAACAAAAGACATTATATTTGTTTCAAGTTAAACAGACGTGGAGCAGGACATCTCTGATACGGAAGCCGTTTTACGCAAATTGAGAATAATATTTTATCTGGTGACAACCAAATAAAGACTGTATGTTAGTGCATACTTGGTGTAACACCTGTAAAAATTTGTAATGTATGGAAATTGAAATATCACCGTTAATGCCAAACACAGGGGCCAAGCTCGTTTTAACATTAATTTCAATGTAACCATAAATTTATGGTTACATTGAAATTAAAGTTAAAACGGGCTTGGCCCCTGTGATGCCAAACACTGTTTGGATTAAAGAAGCGTTCGTAGATCTTGACTGCATGGCCCGATGATACTGCATGTACAGCCCCTCAGATTTTGTATTTACACCCACCCAGTAAATTCAAAATTTACAACATGAATTGCTCCACGAATTGCGATTCCAAAGCAAAAACTATTATTAACAGGATGACCAAACAAAAAAAAGTATTTTGGGAGTTGATTTTAATCAACTCTCCTATGCAGTTACTCTGTCAAACCGAAAGTGAAACAGTGTTTGGACCTAAGCACAAATCATCACCGCTGACAAGACTTAGTTCTTGAAAATAATAGAAAAATTCGATGTAATGTATGCTGAAGCATTGTTTTTCAAGGAAACTTATCTATATATAAACACTTTGAAAATAGTCAGATTCTATATAATACGAACAATTTAGACATTTTTGTAGTCGCATGTGTTCCTACGCCAGAGTTTAATAAAGTCTCGTTCAACCAGACGCTCATCGTCGGTGACCCACGTGTGATTCACAAACTTGTGGACTCAAAACCGTGGTTTGCGACGATGCCAGACGCTCGGCTGTCTCCGTAAATCTCCGATAAGCAGAGAGGCTATCTTGCTTGTCGGAGATTAACGGAGACAGCCGAGCGTCTGGTTGAACGAGACTAGAGTTCGACATCAATAGTGCCTGGATCCATACGATTCTTAGAATTGTTTCGATTACTAATACATAGTTTGAAATCTATCTTTAAATATTATACAACATGATTTATATGGGGTTTCTCGAAATTCTTGTCGGAAAATCTAAAAATCCATATAATATAAAAAAGCGTAATTTAAATACAGACTAGAAACTAATTGCCATGCAAGATAAGTTGATTTTAAAATAAATGATAATCGATAAAATCAACTCCCGTCAGTACTTCAGTACTTTGATTTTATTTGGATGAGGCATGGATCAAAATATGTATTGTTAAGGATAGCAGATCTGAACAGTATTCATGCGCGGATCCAGAAAATTTTTCCCGGATGGGGGGAGGGGGTGTCCGAGGGATAGTTTTGTGCTTCGACCTCTCTGCTCTAGATCCGTGCTTGGTATATTCAAGATCTTGATGCGAAGAAGAAGAAAAAGTAAAGCAGTGCAGGCACGTAGCATCATTTTTGAAAGTGGGGGGGGGGGGGGGGCAGACTCATCCAAAAAATCTTGACAAGCAAGCAAAAAAAAAAAAAAAAGGGAAATTTTTACTTTTCCAAAATCTTCAAAATCGTAATCCGTGGGGGGGGGGGGGGGGGGGGGGGGGGGGGGGGGCTGGCGTAGTATATATATGTAACTTCAATTTCACTCCTCATTTCCTCTTTTTTATATCAATTTTTTACATACTCCCAAAAAAAGGGGGGGGGGCAACTCCATGGTAATTCAATTTTTTATATGTAAATTTTAAAAAATTTGTTGCTGCGAGAAAAAGTGCCCCCCCCCCCCCCCTGATGCTACGTGACTGCAGTGTGCCAGTCGTTATATGTATATTGCTCATACATATATTAAACACGTGCGCACGCAAAAGCAAGACCAAAAATTTCACATGTATCTGGCGCCCGCCAGATAATAATTTGGCGACCGTGACAGGCACGTAGCATCGTTTTTGAAAGTGGGGGGCCAGACTCATCCAAAAAATCTTGACAAGCCAAAAAAAAAAAAAAAGGAAAATTTTCATAAAATCTTCAAAATCCTAAATTTTCAGTTTTCCAAAATCTTCAAAATCCTAATCCGGGGGGGGGGGGGGCTGGCGTACTCCTCATTTCCTCTTTTTTATATCAATTTTTTTCATACTCCCAAAAAAGTGGGGGGGGGGGGGGGCAACTCCATGATAATTCCATTTTTTATATGTCAATTTTAAAAAAATTGTTCCTGCGAGAAAAAGTGCCCCCCCCCCCTGGCCCCCCCCCGGATGCTACGTGCCTGCGTGATATGAAATATCCGCCAAAAACGATTTGTAGCGGCCGCCAGATTTTTCTCACACATGGTACTTAAAACCGGCTTCCGTACCCTGAGAATTGCACCTTGTAAAAAAGGAGGGGGGGGGGGGGGGACTAAGCCCCCTACCTCCACCCCCAACTCAAAACGATGCTACGTGTCTCCGTTTGTCCTCTTGAAAAGGAGATATACGTAATGAATATACGCACAATTTTTAGAGCGATCCGCAATCCGTACTATATAAACTATTGATGTAAATTTTTTAATTGACAAATTACAACAGCAATCTATCTTTCCTTTCGATCATATGATTTCGATCATCGGTATTTTGGTGAATGTATATAGACAACCAATAATAAATACTATATAGTATATAACGTTTGACGTATTATTAACCTCTTGTAAATATTTTATCAATTAAAAAAAAAATTAAGTAGGTCTATTCATTAACATGCATTTGCCTTATATGGCAAAGTCATTTTTTAGTGTATTGCTGATTCATAAATTACCGAATATTGAAACCCACTTTAAAAAAGCTACTAAAATGAAAAAAAAATCAACAAATTCCCTAATATCTCACAGGTAATTCAAGCGCTCTCGATACGCTGTCTGTCGACCAAAATCTAGGTCACCGAAACGGGGAAATCCAAATGGGAATTCCCCTGTCAAATCTCCCTTTGTGCGTGTCAAGTAAGGGCTTTGTTCGGCTGAAAATTTCCAGTTTAGTTTAGGTCTGGAAAGTCCGTTGTAGGCAACTCACGAGAAGGAAAGGAAAGTTCATATGTTGGGAATTTAGAGAAAACTGCAGTTAATAACGCGCAAAGTAAGATATTTGATTCACAATTTGGACGTTCGATTGAGGTAAACATGGATTTGAACGACCTGGAAGAAGATTGTGCACCCACCATGGCTGCAAGCATGCCAAGATTTGATCCTTCCGATGGGAGACTGGAAAAGTTGAAATCCGAAGATAGGTGTGACTCTGACCTTGGGTCCTCCATTTCCAACGAGAGTGGCGTTATCACAGACATTCGAGAGCAAATTTTGAAACATTCCCTTAAAGTGGAACCCCCGGTCGACGAGGTTGAAGAAGTTACTGAAAAACTTGAAAGTGTCGATATTGACGAGGGGATATGTGAGTCTGAGAAATTGGATGACATTGATGAAAACGAGTCGTCTGCAGCAGCATTCACTGACGACGATTTTCTCGTGTACGGGAGGGATGCAGATGGTGATACTCTACTCCATCTCGCCATTATCTCTGGTCATGTCATGCTCGCAAAAGTGTTCGTCGAGGTGGCCCCGTGGACGCAGTGTTTAGACATTTACAACGACAAACTGAGGCAGACCCCCCTCCATCTCGCAGTGTTGATGAAACAGCTCGAGATTGTCCGACTTTTATTAGACAATGGGGCCAATCCCGAAATGTTCGACCACAAAGGCGATACAGCGCTTCACATTGCATGCCGATCTGGAAACGTTACCATGGTGAATGAAATTTTAAAACGGAGGCAGTCTAGACCCATGCAAAATCTGGACTTTAGAAACTATGATGGACATACGTGTTTACATTTGGCCGTGTTAGGGGGTTACAAAAGAATAGTTGACATTTTATTACAATCTGGTGCCGATGTGAATGTTGGGGACGGAAAAAGCGGCGCAACCGCCCTTCATTTGGCCGCCAGGGGTAATAGGGAGGAGATCATTTCATTATTACTCGAACAGCCGGAAATCGTGGTAGACATTAAAATGTACAATGGAGTTACCCCACTAATGATCGCAGCGGAGAAAGGACTGCCGAATATTTCAAACATTCTTGTGACTCATAACGCTAATACGAACTTACTTAGTTACCAATATTCAAGTTCGAGTGATGAATCGGAGGAGGAAGAAGATTAAACGATCTGTAATTATTAATTAATAGATGACTGTATTCTCAGGGATTCTCTGTGATACACTTAGATAACTGTACCATGTCAACCCCAGCTGACGAGCTGTGATTGGCTGATTGTGTGTAGCCGGATTTTTATGTATTATGTATATTGTATGTTTTTTTTCTGTGGTCGGTTCAGTCGGTCGTCATCGAAGCGACAAGTCTAAACTGACTTCCTGTAGTCTAGCTGTAGATATTATTGACATTGAATAAATTATCAAAGTATTTCCTTGTCTTAATTGAATTCAGGTGATTTTTCTCAGATTTTCATTTTATCTGTCAATTGATATCGACTTCCCAAGAAATTATCGCAAACCACACCTAAAAGTAAAAGTCATTGTAGGAAAAACCCAAGAAAAGTGGGCATATTTTTCAATCAAATAAGATTAAAGTCGGTTAAATAAACAAAGGGTGAAGCATATAATCTTGAGCGTTTCTGGGTGGGCGGTAAGGATCTTTAAAAGTGTAAAGGGCCAACTGGTACATTATAGCTACCATTGACCGTACCCTGTCGAAGCAAATAATTCACACCCCGTACCACAAAAGTCAAAATGGGTTAGACCATTCCCATGCAGAAGATACGGATCTTGAATGATATTCCCAATATTGGCAAGCCCACTAGAATGAACTTGCACACATGCACAAAATTTCAGTGACATATAAATAATATAGTAACTGGTGTAATATTGTCTACCCGTTTACTTAATTTCTCGATCTCTAAATACTCGATCCACCTGAACCCATGAAAAACTTTTCGGCTATTCCCATGCAGGAGAAACGGTCTGGGCATAAACACCCCCCCCCCCCCCTCCCCCATGTCTGAACCAAGACGAGTAAAATAAAACAGTAATTATTTCTTTCAAATTTTCTAGATCATACAAATAGTTGATTACAGTTTAAGATATCTAAGAAAAGACACACCAATAGATAGTGAATTAGATAATAGCAATAAAAGAACACAATAGTTTATTTTCCGACTTTTTTTTTTTAGCAAAAAAAATCCAGAAAATCCCTACTTCATGTATATGAACAGTATTCCAAAACAATCGTAACTCGTTAGTTTGATAGTACCAAAATTATAATATTTCCAACAATTTTCAGACTAGAAGCTGAAACTAAATAGCACTGAATCTACCAAAACAGATTTTAGTGTTTTCTGTGAAAAAGTTTCAGAATATCATTACATTGGTTTTTTTTTTTGGGGGGTCGTTTTTTAAAATTTGTTCATTTTTTAAAAACTTAGTGCACAGAATAGCATGTAGATTGTCAATCGATTTTTTGAAATATTAATTAATACATCAGTGCTTATTCTTGTTTCCTATCCCTTCAAACACGGTAACATTTAAATTATAATTCGGTTTACTAAATTTGGAAATAGGAGGGGGGATTTTGTCTCTGGGCGAGTTTCCAATAGGCAAGCGGGAAGTTCTATGCTGACATTATGTAGGGAAAATTATTAACTGGAATTTTTTCCATGCATACAGAACAATTAAAGACATGCATGTCACTTTTGCCTTTTGCAAAGAATATATATATATATTAGAGGGGAAGGGGACATGCAGGGAGTATTGATTTTAATTTTAAAATGGGGGGGGGGGGGGGGGACGTATCCCAAAAATCTTAACAAACAACAACCACTACAAAGTTGTATTAAAACCGATAAAGGAAAAGACAGAGTTTGTCAGACCTCAGCCCTAGGGTGGGGATGGGTGGGGGTTACATGAAGATGGAAAGGATGGATTTTATATCCATTTCACTATAAGTTTTGTTAATATTGGATGAGGGATAGTTATTTTGTTAATATATTAAAGATTTATTTTATAATATACATACATGACCATTAGAATAAGACCCACGTCACTGTAGTGTTGAGGGGTTGGGCTGGTGGGCCCTGATACCACATACCTGGGCAAAGTGCATGCTATAACACCCCCACATCTTTATGGACACAATTTCACTTTAAATTCATCAGTAATATTGATACAAACAGTTTACAGAAGTAGAAATTATGGATTTCTTACGTACATGTTTACAGGAAATCAAGTGTGATATGACGTAAATGCAGCCTGGGTTTCCATTGCATTGAAATGAATTAGAATACGTTAACCGGACTATAGAACGGTAATGCACTTCAAGAATAGGTGAAATGAGACGATTTTCAATATTCATAATATAGTCCGTATTTAAATCGTCAAACCACCAGAGTTTGCCCTCCTTGCATAGTTTGTAGTGGTGATACTATTTCAGTCCCTCCACATGCATTTTAAATTTGAAAAGTTAGACGACTGAAGGATGAAATTACTAAATTTCCACTTTAAAATAATCTTTTGCATGTGGAGAAAACAGATTCCAACTCCTCCCCTTTTAAATTTTATCAGTATATTGATCCATGTGCTTAGCAAGTAAAACTTTATGTGCTTCATTTAAATATACATGTATTTGTGAGCGAATTATTTAAAATTCAATTCATCGTGTTACTCAACATATTTCAGAATTTTGTAGGATAATTTAATGACACAGAGCTGATATTTTGTTCATCTATCTAAGATACATGTAGGTCTATACTGAGTGGTTTTAGAGCACACAGCGAATGAATAATCAGGTTTTTTTTTTTGGGGGGGGGGGGGGTATTGGTGGGTTTGGGGTCAACGGTTACCCTTCTACTTAGACACAGAGGTGCACATGACCACATTTAATTATCGAATCTATATTTACAAACAACTGTTTGGGTAATAAACTGGTCACAAGAACGAGCTTAAGAATAAGTCATCTCAATTTTACGTAAAACCTGAGCTTTAAACCTTTGTATTGATTGCACTGGGGGGTGGGTACTTATTGTATGTTACCACTTTACGCTATGTACAAGATAGTTCAACGCGAATGCGAAACTGGCCATGGGATTCCAACATTAAAGTGGCAGGTGAAATTTACTTTATTTCAAATTACCTGAAAGACGAATTTTGCCATAAACTGAATGAATAATTGTTTTGGGTTTTTTCTTGTTTTACTTTAAGGTTTACGTGAAAATCCTGTATTGATAATACATGTATATGTATATTCATTTGTAGAATACATTTATGTATTTCAACAACTACTTATTGTGTGTGTGTGTGTGTGTGTGTGTGTGTGTGTGTGTGTGTGTGTGTATATATATATATATACACACACACAAACACAAACACAATGGGCCAGAATGCCACGCACAAACCAGATGTCACAGCATTTCATATGATTTGTGCATTGCCACTACAAACATAATTATAAGCTATTAATATGACTCTGGGAAGTGTTAGCATACGATCGCCTACATTCACCATTCATGATCAGGCGAGACATGAATGAAAGCAATTTGGAATGAAGACTTCCTTTCAAAATGACAATGAACGCGGGTTGATAATTTAGAACATGATGATATAGCTCTTATCTTGGAAAAATGTTATGTAATAGAATCGGGGAAAATCAAATCAATAGTACAGATATCGAAAAATGTCCTAGATTTTTAACATTCTTTAATGAAAATCCCCAGCATTTTTAACTGTTGCAGAAAATCTGTGAATGAAGATGATATCAAATTCCTGAAATTAGTCTGATCTTTTTCCTGATCGCGAGATCAATCGTAAGAGCAGGAAGTTTAAAGTACTGAAGGTCACGATAAATTCTTCCGTGTTCAGGGTTCGGGAAAACATTTTCATTTTTGGTTTTATTTGTCCTGCTTTAGACGGTATATTATAGAATACACAACAGCTACTTCTGGTTTCGTTGATTAAAGGATTTATGAAATACCCGATCTATATTTAGAAACTACCGTGTCCAATTTAGTGCATATTTACTAACGGTCATATTTATGCGTATATGTGTACTAACATACAACGCAGTAAACATGGTTAGGGTGCCATTTATAAGAAACGCTATTGTCTGATAAGAAATTGAAATTTTCTAGCGATTTCTTGGCAAATGAATTAATTGTAGGAACCCGGCAATATCCATAATATTTTATGTGGATGTAATGTTACGATGTGTAATTAGATGCAATTTGATCACATGGCTGTACAACGAGTTATTCTAAAAATTCTGAATTCACTAAAATATGATGGCTCTAAAGATTGATATGTTTTCAGTATAATAGGTAATTCCCTTACTTCTCCTATCTGTAAATGTATTTGTTTTTTGCAGGGATAAATCTTTCATCACATTCATATTTCTATTGATGATCTTTTTAAATCAATTGTCAATTGTAAAATTTAAAGATTAGTTTACTATTGATGATATTCTAAAACCTTTATCAATTTGTTAATCTAATTAAAATTTACATAAAGTGATAAAAATAAACAAAATAAAATCAATCGAAATTTGCCTATGCATAACATGATAAAACCCACGAAAACAAAAACAAAACATAAAACTCTCACAAAAGTTTAATTTCCATTCATGGCGGGAGTGAAATGAAATATGAACCTTACAGAGATCGTGTAAGTTTGATGGCCCCGGGGCCTGACCTGCACGTCGCTGGCATCTTTTAAGTTTCTCCTTAATAGAACTCTTTTCACGGAAATATTAAGCGTTCAACACATAACTTTATTTCCCCAGATTACAGAGCCAGTAGTTGGAAACAATGAATATACCTAAGCGAGGTGTCCCCGATAATCTGCTAGCAAGGACTCCCAGAGCAAACGGAAATATGATAAATTTAAACACATAAAAAATTTTTTCAAGGGAGTGTTCTAAACCCAACATTTCCGTATATATTGAAGTGGAGGTTTTGATAGAAATTTATAAACTGAACTGAAATGGTATTTTTAACCTGAGAACGTGATCCTGTACAAGTTAACAATTTTTACATAAATTCATTAAATTTTTTGTTAAAATCAACTTTGATATATTCTCACTAATTGCTATTAAGGAGGTGGTCAACAATTACTCATCTGACCTACCTTAAACTTTTAGATATGATTTGTTTTAGCTGCAGAACTGTAGCTCCACGGGAAATTTGGTCACTCAATACAGTCCGGAGCGTCAACCCGAAATTTTCGTTGAGCTACAGTTCTGCGCCTAGATTTCTTTAGCTATCAAGTATTATTTAGAGAAGAAAAAATCTATAAAATTTAGTTTTTAAATTTTAGTATTTTTCTACATATTTATACAAAATCCTCTCCAAAGGAGATCAATACAGTCCAAAAAATGGCCACTAACATCCAGCCCTTAACCAAAATCAGGTATTTGTTATCATGTTGATAGGCGTCGGAACCGGGGGGGGGGGGGGATTGGGGGTTAGCTTGTCAAGATTTCTAATAAGTCTAGCCCCCACTCTTAATTTGCTTCCGACGCCACTGATATGCATGTATATTTAAATTGTGATATGCATTACATTTTTAAAAGAAACGGGAACATTTTTAAGCGACTATTTTAAACATAGAGTTCATGCAATTGTTATAAGAATGTATAACTTTTATACTCTATAAACAATTTAACTTTGTTAATATTGTCGACATATGTAAACTGTATCCTTGGGCCATTGCCAATTACTGTAATTGTGTTTTTGCCAATAAGGTATTTCCACATTTTGCATTTGTAAACAAGTATAGATAAGAACAGATTGATACACGTTATGGAAGGGAATTACCGCCAAATGTCGTTGTATCTCTCTTCTATTCTTATGATGCTTATTTCTTTATTCTTCAGTACATTTACACTTGCATGTTACTTTTATTGTAAGTGTTTTCATATTCATGCTTATCCTTTTCACTATGATCCTTTACGGTTTGCTTAAATCCATGTTGCAACATTCTCTTCTTATTCGTAAAAATTCTTACTTTTATCTTTGTTACAAACGTGAATTAGGGAGCAGTAATTGTAGCGCACACATTGCTACCTGACGTCATAATGCAGCATTAACGACTTTTGACGGTAATTCCTTTCCATAACCTGGACAGTGGTACACGCTGTTATTTCATTGTTCTTTGTTTGATTAATGATGATAAAATCCTGCATTAAGTAAATATAGAAAATAATAGATCATACATTTGTATAACTGGTTTCGAATTCAATTAACGGAGAGGGGTCTAAAAACCGTGTATTGTATAATTGTACAAGTATTCGATGCTTGTGATTGTTTAATTCATTTGTACACTTTTAGCTGTGCTTTTCACTACAATGTATTTAAAACCCCTGTGTTTTTTTTCCAGTTTCTAAACAAAACCTTATATAATGTAGTTGTTCACAATATTATTTTAAATATGTTTAAACTTTATTAAAAAAATATAAACCTTCTGCATAATGGTAGATTGCTCATGCTTGCGTAATATGTGTAATATGTGTAATATGATGAGACTGCTCTAAAAATATTTTTAGATATTTTATCTATAATTACATAATAGAATTTCATTTAATTGAGAGAGAGAGAGAGAGAGAGAGAGAGAGAGAAAGAGAGAGAGAGAGATTTCCCAAGTGGTAGGAACGATAACCCTCGGAAATTGATAAATGATAGATATATTATTATATACACACTTCCATATAGCAAGATATGTTTTAGAATGTCTTTTATACTTTAGGAAGTTCTTTAAAATTTACATATAGACGCACTAAAGAGTGCGTCTATAAGTTGTTTCAGACATACAAGAGAAAACTAAACAATCAAAGGAAATACGTGAAGTCATACGTCCTATCAAAACCGAAAATTCCAGAGGAGTCATTAAAAAACATCTGCATAATCATACAAGTAAACACATGCGGAAAATTGACTTAATCACTCGTTAAAGTTAGATTAAGAGGGCTGGATGGTCCTGGTCATTAATAGACGGTATTGATCTCCTTTAGAAGAAGAGCTCTGTATAAGGATATAAGAAAATACCAAATATAAAGCATCGTCGGAAACCCACGGTTGATTACGCGTCGTGCGTAATCAATCGTGTATTTCCGTCAATGATAAAAAGCCAAATTTTATGAAATTTTTCTTTACTTAGTTGATAGCTTAACAAATAGTATCTAAATATTTCAGGTAGATCTGTTTGTTGACTACTAAACCTCCTTAAAGTTTTGTAATTCAAGAAATTCAAAAATATTTGTTCCTATCCTGATTATCTTTATTTTTTTTAAAATAAAAAAATATATTGTTCCGGAACCAGAGATCCCTGGAGTTTCAAAAGGAGGTGCATTTTACAGTAGTGAATTATTTAAACAATACAATTCTTTCTTGGGTGATTGAAGTGATTCATCCGGGATATGAAGGAAGCGACATTTCAGAAAGAATACATAACCCGTGTTGATTTTTTTCAGTTTATATTCATATCTCTCTTTTCACATGTTAATGAATTGATCGTAAAAAGTAATAAAAGTATAGCTAAATCATTGTCAATGTACAACAGAACGTTAGATAAAAGATATAGCCAAATCGTTTATATGGGTACTTGAGTCTGCCATATATTCATGATTCTACTACAGTTTATTGCCGAGATCAAAGAAATGCCGCGAACATTATTCTCCAATATACCACGAACGTCATCAGTAAATTATCAGATCAGAAATACCTATTTGTCTCGCACTGACTATGAAAGTACAACTTCAAACCGTAAAAAGTTTTAAAACCATGTCAATTTCACGTGCTAGTTCCAGTCAAAACGATTTGTATTGCCTCAAATGTTTATTTTTAAGAGATCAATGCGGCTGTTCCTAGCACCTCCCTAGCATATTTTCACTGCATGTTTTTACATAAAATATATATCATGTAGTAGTAATAATCGTATTAAATTGCCCTTATAATATTAGGAACATGATTCAAAGATATTTTATAAATAAGATAAGAGTATTAAAAATCCAAAGAAAATTCTGTCGTCTGCATGTGATTCCTTTGATCGATTCACATGTATACACATTACCAACAAAACCATTGGGGTTACACGGAACAGCCGTCAAAATGACCTAGATCGTCTCTCTATAGGAGAAACGATCTGTAGAAATACTGGGCTGTTAGTAGAATAGAAATAAAGTTCTTGTTATCGTGAATGTTGCAGGATAACCTCCTCGGTCTCGAAATGTTGTTCAAAATATAAAAGCCTCGGCTAACGCCTCGGCTTTTATATTTCAAAACAACATTTCTCGACCTCGGAGGTTATTTTGCAACATTCCCGAACACTCGTACTTTATTTCTTAATTATTTCGTGCAGTCCGTGCCTCTTCTTAGGCAGCCGAGGGATTCGACCAAACGATATAAATAGAGGGAATCATACTTAGGGGTGTAATGATATAAGGAATAAGGAATCTTTATGGAAGGGCTTTATGATAGATTTGATCACACCCCGACCGAAATTATCACCGCATAATATTTAAAGAATGATTCCTTATTTCTTATATTTATAAAATTTTAAACCATCGTACGATTAAATATTTAAATATGAATAAGCAAACCCCGCTGGCGCCTCAGTTTGGCTTTATGAGCTATATAGTACAAAATCGATACGTAGCGTTATCACAGGAAAAGACACTGGTAAATGTAAATATATATTAATATAAATGATTTTGTTAACATTAGCACCCCATAGATGGCCGTATAAAACTCTCATGTTTAGCAAGTGTTTCCAAACAGTTGTTGTGAGAGTTGTTTATGATCTATTCAAAAGTCAAAATAATGAGATCTTAAATTTATTGATTGTAAGTTTCGAGTCGAGCTAGGTAACTTTGTAGAACGTATCTGTAGAAATGCAGGAAGTAAATCCTATTCAATTTATTATTTTTTATGTAAGAATAATGTTATCGGTCCTCAAATTCATGCTGCCTTCTATGTCAATATATTTTAAAATGCTCCCATCTTCTCCTTACTCATGTGAACTTTAGACTGGTCTGACAAAAGCTGGGTATTTGACATTCTTCGAGAATTAGTCAGGGTTTTTCCAGAATACCGATATTTCTTTCTTATGTAACAGTATGTGTAAATCTAATGTTAAAGTGTCTGTGCTCATGGCATGATTTTAAAGAAAACCGTCGTATATCTTATTTATAGGCAAATTAGTTTGAGTGAAAAAAAACAATGTTGAATAGCGTAGAGTGATATGCATTTATTTCATGTCGAGTTCATTTCTGTATAAAAAAAATTAAAAACCTGTCAGGTACATTGTAGCTTAAAGCTGCTTGGTCCGATTTATTTGTTATTACAGTATCAAATTTTTTCCCATACAAACCATTTATCGTAGAAAGTTATGGACTTTCTCCTATTTACACCAGCAGAATCAATCTCCTTTCAAAGTTAGAAATATTCAAAGTAAATAAAAATTATTTCTCTTTGGGCAAACGAAAAAACAAACCAAAATGCATCACGGGAATGTTTAGAAAAAGAAACCATTTGGTTTCGTCCCCCGAATGATTGGGGTCATTCAACACGCGTGCTCTGCATCGATTGTAAAGAAAACAAACTTCAGAAATATTAGCAAACAAAACGTACACATGTTTATTTGTAATTTGTCTGATCATTTCGACCTTTATTCAAAGCGATTCAAAGCGATGACAAAGTCGTAATACAACTATACCCGCCTCGTCGTCAGGGGTGAAATTTAACATGAGGCGAAATAACGCGGTACCCTTTTATGTCGTTTGTTTTGTTAGCAATAATGTGTACGTATTTTTCTTCATTGAAATTTGGCTTAATTGACTGGGAAAACAACTGCAATGTCTATTATTATACATATACTAAGCATAGCCATCGTTTAAAAGCGTGCATAAAATTTGATAAAAAATCGGACCAAGCAGCTTTAAACTTACTCGGCGTGATGCATATGGTATCGAGCTTACTTATGTGATTTTATATATAGATTTTGCATACACTCATTGTCCTGCACTCAGTTAATAAACATTTTACTTTAGAAATGTTTTACGACAGAAAATTGGATTTCAGTCAGAGAAGCTTAGCATCTATGGGGCTGATCTTTCAGAGTAAATCCTTAAGTTCAAATTCATGTAATAATAACATTGGTGCTGCGACGTTCATTGCAAAAAATCACGATGAAATGTTTCATCAGATTATGTTTAACTCGACTCTTAAAAGGGAATGAATTATCTTTGTCTGCTTTTAAAATGTCTATATTCAAATCAACAACTTTACTTATTAAAAAAAAACAGAGTACAAAAACACGAAGATTGATATTCAATAGAGTTGTGACAATAATGTCACATATTTCCAATAAAACATTTTCCAATCGAGTTTTATTTTTAGTGAAATAAAAATTAAAATCAATAATATAACTTTTTTTCCTGAGGAAGATATATGAAGATATCTCTGTTTTCAAATGACGGTTCCTTTCTTTTGCTTTTTAAATGCATGCGTAAAACTGTCATGTCATGCAAGCGTTTACAAAAATGAGAGGTTTTTATGATCTATTCAGAAGTGAAAACTAACGCAATCTTATATATATCGGTTGTATTTTACAAGTAAAATTTATTAGCTTTTAGAATTTTTAAGGGTTTTCCCACAGTACGATATATCCTTCTTATATAATATGTGTATATCTCGTGTCTTTTGTTATTACAATATGATAAAGGCAAGGAGGTGTCGTGTTTAGCTAGATTAGTTTGACTGTTCAGGGTTCAGTGTAGTAGAGTGATACGTTTTGAATATTCATGTATGTCAAAACACTTCTGTATTAAAAAATATAAGACTGAAACCTGCTAGAAGTAAGTAATGAATGAGATCTATCTAAATTGAAATAGAATACACTCTTTGTCCTGCTTTCAGTTGATAATAACGATTTTCGTTGCATGGCGAATACAGTCTAGTAAGAAATGTAGCTGTGCGTGTATACAAATATTGCTTTTTTATTTTGTTCTGTGTGATATGCAGTCACACACTAAAATAAACGTCCAAAAACGTGCATTTTTCACGTTCACTTTAATATCATAAATCATTATAAAAACTAATTTTATTTATAAAAAAAAACCCCAACACTATCTTAAAGGGAAGTCAATAAACATTTACTTCTGATATATGTGTTATGTAACAGAGTAAAAAAAATAAGCCCCAGTCTCCCCCAAAATCCAAAATGTAATAGCTTTTATTTTGGTAAAATTCCTTTTTCTTTAAAAATACAAAAAAATACATGTATCTATATTTTCAAATGACGGTTTCCTTTGTTTTCTTCTCAGTGGCACGCATAAATCTGTCAGGTTATGTAAACGTTTACAAACAATGAGAGATATTCACGATCAATTCAGTTGTGAAGACAAATGCAGTCTCATATATCTGCTGGTTGTTTTTCCAAGTCAATTTGTTAACATTTATAAACTTATAAAACTTAAATGTAACGATACAAGAACGAAAATTAGACGTATTTTTTTTTTAACTTTCTGGTTTAGAAAATTCTCAAAATGCCCAAATAAGAAATATTTCACTCATCTTTCATTGTTTTTATGTAATCGTTGGAATGACCTTACAAAAACCTGATATTCCCCCAAAAATTATTTTTCAGGTTTTTCCAGAACCTCGGTATCTCCTTTTTATGAGACTTCAACGTGGGTGATAACAAGATAAGCAAGGCACATTACGTATTTAAAAAAAAGGATTAGCACCAAAACAGTTTTCAGAGAGTGCATTGATATTCGTGTTGAAAATAAAATATGGCCTTCAAAATTTCCCACAAAAGGAAAATTAAACATCAAATGATAAAAAAATGCAAGTAACTGTTATGTATTTTTCCTCAATGAATGGTGCCTTCATAAATACGTGGAAAACACCAAATTTTATTTCAATGATATTGTTTGAATTTAAGGAGGTTGGCACCTGAAATACTAGTAATGTTGATCATCCGAAAACATCTTGAATATAAAGATAGGAACCTAGGATGTTCATTTATTTTATTTGTAATATATGTCACATGCCATTTTTTGAAAATGTGGGGCCGCAAACAGAAATGATAATTTTCCTGAAATATTGCTAAAATTGCTAAAATATGGCATGGAAATTGATTATTTGAAGAAATCAAACACATATTTATAGTTTGAACTGTTATTTAGTTATGATTTCAATACAGTATAAAGTTGAACACACGTATTGACTATAAAAGTAATATCCAAGTCAAAGTTTCGAAAACCTAGCTTTACTGATGGCTTCTAATGCCAGTACAGCAAATGTAAAGAATGTTACAAAATTTTGGAGTAATAAGATTATAACGCATGTGAAAAAAATAATAGCAATGCCATCTTTCCAAAACTGCATACAAATAGACAAACATTTAGTGTCTCGTATAAAAGAAAAAAAAGGAGGGGTAAAAAAATTGAGAATGACATGAAATAAGCTAGTTTAAGGCAAAAATTGGATTTAATTTTTTCTCGACTTCTATGAAATATCAGCTAAATATGCCAAACTATATCGATAGAAAAATCAAAATGTTGTTCAAATAATTATGTTTTTCAGGACAACATAAATATATCGTAATACACAAACTATTTGGAAGTTTAGTATGCGCTAAAAATCAGGAGACTACACTAACAGTTCTCTATAACTACCGAGTTATGAAAACTGTTCATTTTCTTTTTGAAACCCTTCCGCTACAAAATATAGTCCCTGACTAAACTCTGTAAATATATATATTTCTTTTAATAATTTTATTCAATATGGTGTATTTGGGATTGTAAAATATAAATCTACAAATAGAATTTTTTAGACAAGAGGTGACATTAAATAGTTACCCCAAAAGAGAGGAACGAATCTCTTTAGATAAAAAAATTAATAACTACTAAGGAGAAAAACAATATTTTTTTTCATGAATATACCCTGACATTTAATTGAGCATACATTTATTTTTAAACTATTTACATCATACATTCTTAGGTTGGTTTTCTTCCCCATTCTCTGTATAAAAGTTTGTGAACATTTTAAAGAAAATTATACACTCGAACATCTTTATTTAACACACAAGTTCACGAGATGAACATTTTAAACCCATTTAAAAAGTTAAAATACATGTATTGCAACTTGTAAATAACCATGTCCATCTCAAAACACACTTAGTCCTTTGATTTATATGTGACACTTATCAGATATCTTGACGTGCAACCTGTGACTTCCTCATTTCTCTGTCGTACAGAGAGCGAATATATCAACAATTCCAATATCTGCTTGACAATCACCAAAGGAGATGGATAAATAAAATCATAAATGCGATAAGTAAGAGGAAGAAATATTGAAAGGTTAAAGCAGTCTAGAAGAGACTGATTTGACATGATCATTAAAAACGAGCATGGATGATATAAATGCTCTGGGTCTTATCCGGACGGAGAAAGAAAAATATACGATTTTTACAGATAAACTCAAATCTGGCGAGGACCTTCTGTTGTACAATAAAGATGTACAGTCTACGACGGAAAGATCAGTTAGACTGTGTACAAACATTCAAAAATACATCAACGCCATTCAAGACGAAATTCAGTCCTTGAACGACATCATTAAATCGTTCACTATTCACCTAGGAGAGAAAATGAAGCAATTGGTGGAATCTGGATATTTTGAAGGTATATCTTAACAATCTATTATTATTTTTTTTCGAAAAAAAAATGAAAAAAAAAATATAAAATTGAAAAAAGACTATACGGCTATTTTGCATGTGAGACATATTATGTGTTACATCTACATAAACAGTCTCAAACGTTTATTGTTGATACTCTAT
Organism: Magallana gigas; assembly: GCF_963853765.1. Lineage (NCBI taxonomy): Eukaryota > Metazoa > Mollusca > Bivalvia > Ostreida > Ostreidae > Magallana > Magallana gigas. The sequence goes on from NC_088855.1 coordinate 9,842,935, forward strand.
CCAACAGTTTCAAAATTTATTGTTGATACTCGTACTCAACAGTTACAAAGTTTTTTGTTGATACTCTAATCCAACAGTCTCAAAATGTATTGTTGATACTCATATCCAACAGTTTCAAAGTTTATTGTTGAATCTCATATCCAACAGTTTCAAAGTTTATTGTTGATACTCTAACCCAAGGACAGGGTAGGACTTACCCGCCAAATGTGTAGTTTATCTCCTAAATATGAATAATAATCATAAATCAGAGTTAATTTAACAACAAATAATTTTCTATGTTGTGCGTATTATTTATATCACCTTTATAGGTATATATGTAGTAAATATGTGATTTTTGATTTAAAAAAAATGATGCCAGTTTTGGTTATAAAAGGCTTTGTATAAAATGATTATTGTGTTGTTACTTGTTCGTTTTGACTACTGCTGATGAATTTTTCTTGCTCTTGAAAAAAGTCGATAATGTTAAAATTCATTTATTTTGACGAAAATTGTCATTTTATCTTAGTACACGTATTAATTAGATAAACACGATCGTTGTTCTTTTTATCTGGATTGATTATTTGGTAGCGATATGCTCACAAAAAATTATCAAAACTGTTTTATTTACTTTAGCAATTGTTTTATTTATGAATGGAGCCAATTTAATGCCTATTTGTCACGTTTGCGAACTACAATGTCTTACTGGTACTCAATCCCTTGATAAAAGATTACGAGCTCTACAAAGATAATATACATTCAAGTAAACCTATTTTTAAATCACGACAGATGTACACGTACCTGCTTTTATTTTCCAGCGATGTCACACAATTCGAATTCTCAGCAATGATATAGAAATACACCTGTATACCAAGTTACTATAATAAAAATTTACTCCCTATAGTAAACTGATAATACTGTTTCTAATTAGTATACAATCATTCTGATTAATGCAAACATTCTCGTCTACAGGTGAAAAGCAGCAGACAAGTGTTTAGTGTAATTCTCTTCTTCGATAATAATAAATAAGATTAAGATTTTATTAGAAGAAAGACTGCTTTACTAAGGATAATCTATAAATGATCTCACAAGATTTGCGATGGTGTATGATTTTTATCCAATGAGTTCTGTGTTATATATCCCTGAGCCTTGGCGAGGGAATAGAAAACACACAACGAGTTGGATAAAAACCATATACCATCGCAAGTCATGAGGAATTTTAAATCAATCACATGTTTAGATCAATATACGGTGGATATCACACATGTAATAAATATATATCACATGGTATCACACCAGTATTTTGTTTAACCACAATAATTTCTGTAAATATTATAATTGTCAGCCGCACAACATTTACTGTAAGACGTCAACAACTTTACGCATTGAAAATAATTCCTTGAACATCATTTTAAATATATTTTTATCAATTTATATTTTGAAAAAATCAAAACAACATCAGGTTCTTAAAATGCTTATAATTTACTATTTCAACTTTTCAACCGATTTTTTTTTAAAAATTTCTTATTCTATACCAATCAATCGCCTAAACCTACCTTATGTTTGATTATGACGTCATGTTGGGTAGGAATACGCGGTGGAACATCAACAATTTATTACAGATCTGTACATGAGTTATTTCAACCATATATTGAGATAAACATGTAATTGTGGTATATATATATATATATATATATATATATATATATTATATATATATATATATATATATAAAGCACAGAGAAATTCACCTTTTTTGGAGCTCCACCTCCGCCCCGGCCGGGGCTTGAACTCACGACCTCTGAAACCCATTCTCCTAGCAGTGAGCGGCCACCGCGCTAACCACTGAGCCATCTAGGCAAGACAAAAATCTTGCTTTCGATGACGAAGGGAAACTAGCGCGCTGGTCGCTCACTACACGGTCGTTTGAGATACAGGTGGAATGCAGTTAAACGACAATTTGAGAGGATCGGGACGATACACATTGCATAGATATATACATATAATAAGCACAAACATTGCAATAACTCTCAAATTGACATATACCTGCCCATAGTGAATGATAAAGATATACATAAAGCACAGAGAAATTCACCTTTTTTGGAGCTCCACCTCCGCCCCGGCCGGTGTAATGAAGAATAATGACCCCCCTAGAATAATGACCGGGGGTCATTTTTCGACGTAAAATAATGACCCCCCTAGCTGAAGAATAATTGGATTTTTCTGAAGAAAAAAGACCCAGGGGTTATTTTTCTTCATGTTAAACATGAAGAAAAATGACCCCCATAGAAAAATGACCCCCCCCTCCCATAAATAGAAATTGGTTACACCGTATCCGAGATATTACTTTGTTAGTACTTAATTTTTCACTCTGTTCAACTGATTTTGAAGTTATAACACCGAATTTGTAAATACATCGCTGTATATAGTTTTTCATATCCGTAGCAAGCACACACAAAACACTCTTACATTGCCACAAATTGATTGTTAATAGTTACGTCACTTCTCTCATTGACATACGGCGGGAAATGACGCAAATAAAGAAAGATTTATACACAATGAGGATATTGTGTTATAATTAACAAACAATAATCATGAAAAAATAATTGTTGTAATAATTTTAGCAATATTCATTGGTGAATGAATTGTCAATCTTAGAATGATACATGTATATATCTTTATGGAAAAAGACTAAGGGGACAGGTAATGTAGGAATATGAATTCTTCTTATTTCTTGAGGAAAGTGATTTTTAAAATATCATTTTGCGTTAGTTTTTTTTTCTTCTACGTAATAAATGAACATCAATATTCTAAACATTTGTTGTAATGTTGTATTTGTGATCATGAATAGACTTTATTCTTTTAGAGCAAATGTGTGAATAGTACCTGACTATAGTAAATCTTAATAGATAATAAACACTGATCGATTATAATAAGAAAAGATTGTTTCTAAAAGCGTTGATAAGAGGTTACGGCCCATGTTAGGGGTTTATACCCCCCTTGATTTTGATCACACGATCTTTATTGTTTCCAAATTTATTAATGCTTATACAAACTATTGATGCATTATTCATCTTGATATTAACTAAACTTACTAAAGTATGCCGACGATAAAGTAAAATATATTTTCTGTACGAGTACTCTCAGTACTTTGAAATATTTATTAAATTATTTCTTATTATCTACTTTCGCTTCTTCGCCTTTGCAACTTAACACTCTCGCCTTCGAATCTTCGCGCTTTCGCTTTTTTGCTTTTTTTTGGTGCAGGTCCTGTATCTAAGCTATTACTTGTCCTATCTTCACCAAACTTGCTAAACTCACCTAACCTGAATGGGTGTTGAGTCTTATGATACAGATGCACCTGACAGGCATGGATGCTGAATCAGAGCCATAGGTTGGGGATGCTTGAAGAGGTAAAGATTTTAATTGCTGGTGCCCTCTGATAATGATATCTTACTAGTTATTACTGGTCCTAACTTCACCAAACTTGCATGGATGGTGCGTCTTATGATACTGATGCACCTGACAGGCTTTGATGCTGAATCTGAGCCATAGGTTTTTGATGCTTGATGAGATTTAGTTTTTCGGAACAGGTGGCATTTTTTTTTTTAGATGATAGCTTACATAGTTGATTTCATATATATTATAAATGAAACGCAGATGTTGCTTCAGCTGCAGAGCCTGATCTCCATTATCAAGGATGCTAAAGAAATCTCTTACTTCACTCAAACCTGCTTGATGGATAGATGTGGTTGTTGTTAAATGATATAACATGATTCCTATGATATAGTATTGTATGATATGAAACACTATTGTTTAATAGGATACAATATATTACCATATGTTATATCGTAACACGTTATATGATTCGATATAATATTGTATCATTTTTTCAATTTTATGATATGATATATCATGATATTGTTATGTATAGTATTGTATATTATGATACAATATTCTATAATATTATATTATTTTATTTATCAATTATTTAATCACGTGATACAATTACATATGATATTGCAATTTATAATATTGCTACCTATGATATAATATTGTATATTCTATGATATTGTATCATAAAGTATTGTATGATATGATTTTGGTTTCTGTAATATAGAATTATATAAAATGAAATTGTATATATGATATTGTAATATTATAAAATATCGTATCATACGATATTGTATAATATAATATTGGTTTATAGGATATATAATCATATCACATGAAATTGTATTTTATGATGTTGTAATATATATTATCGTATCATATGATACAATATGTTTAATATAACTGTATTGTATAATATTTTATTTTATCCAATGATATTGTATCATTTGATATGATACAATGTTGTATCAAATTATATTGTATCATAAAATACAATATCATATTATTTATCAAATATGATACAGTATCATACAATACAATATCAAACTATGTAATACAATATAATAACACATGTGTCAATGTTATGATGTATTATTGCAATATGATATTGTTTCATATAATACTATATTGCATTATGTTTAATGATATTGTATTATTTGATCAAATACAATAATGTATAACACAATACAATGTCATATCATACGTTACAATATCATATCTCACAATTTTTGTACCGTATTTAATGGAATAATATGATATATATTGTAAGTATGATAGGATGCAATTTTTAATTTTACAATTTTAAACAGATGATATACGATAATGTGTCAAAACAGAATCCATGAATATCCAAGATCATAAAGGATGGTTTTCATATAATATGATAAGGTGGTCTCATAAAGGTGATGCGTTATAAAGGTGATGTCTCGTCTCGGTGAGCTTTGTAATCTGTGATTACCTATGTTTTATAATTACGGAGCTCTCTATCGTTTAAGTGTTCCGAGGCATATTTTGGAAATTTTATTTTTATAAAAATAATAAAATTAAATTATCCAGGGGGATAGGCTCTAGACCCGCTCTCCCCTTTTACTGCTTGAAATTATCAATATTGAATTTTCCCGGGGGACGGACCCCCTCTCCCACTCTAGATCCATGCATGAGCAAGGAGTGTCGCATAATGAAATTAGAATGTTACTGTGCTTGGTCCACGGTACACAGACGGCTGGTAACTGACAGGAGTCTGGAAATGCATATGTACACATTATGGTGGACATTAAATTTTGTGTGGAGTATATGATGATTAGGCATAGCCAGCACTGGTAAACATATATGTCACATGTACACATTAAAATATTTATAAACATTCATAGTAAGCGCGATGGCCTAGCGCATGCGTACCAATAATAGCCTAGATTAATCGAAAAACCTTGGCGAGTACGGTGCCTGCATTAAATTCTATGTAATCGAACGAGACTTTCTGAATACAATCAAAAAAGGCGAAGGCGAAAGTGCGAAGATGCGAAGGCAAGAGTGTGAAGTTGGGAAGGAGCGATAGTAGTATCGCTCCTTAGCCTTCGCACTTTAGGCATCACATCTTCGCGCTTCGTCGTCGCATCTTCGCACTTTTGCTCCTTCGCCTTCGCACTATCGCCTTTGCAACTTCGCATCTTCGCCCTAAGGTCGGAGTGGCCCTATTGGAACACCATAGATATATGTAAATGTAATTGTTAAAGGGACATGGTCACGATTTTGGTCAAATTCTATTTTTCTGTTTTCATTTTTTACAATGCTTAAGGAAAGCATTTCTACTGATCAAATGAAATTTGAGGGTCAGTTGAAAAGTTATAAGCAAGATACAGGGCTTACAATTCTTTGTCATGTAAACAAGGCTCGTGCCCTGTTGTTGTTTACATTGGTTCAATATACCAGTAAAAGATCTTTTTCAAGCTGATTTGTCTATATTCTTATTCATTTTAAACATAAATAAACAGTTCCTTACGTTTAACACATTCATTATATCTAAAATTAGAATTTTCACTTTAACATTCAAAAACAAAGGCTTTGTTTACATAGCAAATAATTGTAAGCTCTTTAACTTGCTTATAACTCAACGAATGACACTCAAATTTTGGTTGCCTATTGAAAATGCCTTACTAAAGCATTGTGAACATTAAGATCGGAAATTTTTTTGGGATTAAAATCGTGATCATGCCCCTTTAAGATGACAACCATACCCCGATGCAATACGTCAATGTCTTGTTATAACGGAAGAATTTTTATTTTCTAAGCTATACCCCTTTCACTTTAAGTTTATTTGAATATGAATTATAATTTCTGTTACTTTCTGTAAACTGCAGCAGTAAAAATTACAATAGTGTAAAGACTATTTCACAAATACTAAAAAATATACTGAAAAACTTTTATCTACAAGGGGGTCATTATTCTACAGGGGTCACTTTTCTTCATGTGGAGTGTGCTCATTTTTATGAAAATGACACTTATTCTTCAGTCAAAGGGGTCATTTTTCAACGTAGAATAATGACCGGGGGGTCATTTTTCTGCGTAGAATAATGACCGGGGGGTCATTATTCTACGTCGAAAAATGACCCCCGGTCATTATTCTACGGGGGTCATTATTCTTCATTACACCGGGGCTTGAACTCACGACCTCTGAAACCCATTCTCCTAGCAGTGAGCGGCCACCGCGCTAACCACTGAGCCATCTAGGCAAGACAAAAATCTTGCTTTCGATGACGAAGGGAAATTAGCGCGCTGGTCGCTCACTACACGGTCGTTTGAGATACAGGTGGAATGCAGTTAAACGACAATTTGAGAGGATCGGGACGATACACATTGCATAGATATATACATATAATAAGCACAAACAATAACTCTCAAATTGACATATACCTGCCCATAGTGAATGATAAAGATATACATAAAGCACAGAGAAATTCACCTTTTTTGGAGCTCCACCTACGCCCCGGCCGGGGCTTGAACTCACAACCTCTGAAACCAATTCTCCTAGCAGTGAGCGGCCACCGCGCTAACCACTGAGCCATCTAGGCAAGACAAAAATCTTGCTTTCGATGACGAAGGGAAACTAGCGCGCTGGTCGCTCACTACACGGTCGTTTGAGATACAGGTGGAATATATATTAATATATATATATATATATATATATATATATATATATATATATATATATATATATATATATATATATATATATATATATATATATATATATATATATATATTCTAGGTATATAACACATTCTACTTCTGTGTTAAAATATAGCAAAAATAATCATGTTGATAACAAATAACATAATTATAGATTTTTAAAATGATACTCCTTAGTTACATACCATGGAATTTTATATTTTTCCTGATGCGATACGTATTTTCTGTAGTAGTTCTGTGTCGGTAGTACACATTTTGTCGCTGTTTACAGGGACATCGAATGATAAAGGCAGTGATGACAAACTCGTATGGTTTTGTTGATAAATTTTCGTGAAAGATATTTTAAAACATTTGTCCACTGCTCTTTTACTGGAAGGTCTGCTCTTATAATCTATAAAGATACATTACCTTAGTAAGCACTAAATATCATAGAGATGTCTAATGTTTTGGTCGTTGTTAAGAAATAAAACAGGTGAAATGTTAAGAAGTTTACCACAACCATAATTTTCTTGTTTCTCTTAGGAACAAAGAAAGACGAGTTTGTTTTCAATTTTCTTCACTGGAAATGTTTTTACTCCCCTCCCTCTCTCTTCAGAAACCAATACAAAGATCTTTAAAAGCGAAGAGAATGGTAAGAATGTCGTTACAAGCGTGTTGCAGTTCATTGGCATTAAACCATCAATGATGTCTGGTGACACTAAAGCAAAACAAGATGCAAGGTATTTTCATAAATGTAATATTACTAGTATTACATGTAAAAAATCAGTTATACTTTATTCTCAAATTTAAAACCTGAAAGTGGGAACAACCCATGCCTCTGATTATGAGCAATACGAAATTGTGTTATATACGAGATGAAACAAAACTGTCATATCATATAACTATAAATGTTATGAAAAGTTATCGCAAATATCATAAAATACATATTGACGCATTTTTCTTCAACGGTATAACATGAACTGCAACAATAATAAGAAACTTGATATTTTTGTGGTAAGATTTGGATTTGTTTCATTATTGTGGTCGTTTGACCAGAATTGAATAGTTTTGATTAAGTTTAAAATATTAAGAGTTCAACACACAAAAATTAAAATCTAAGCATTTGGAAATGGAAGTATTTAGTATAGTGTCAAATCCTGGTTATATCTTTTGAAAAATACAACTAGCTGTGTAAACGTTAAAGAAGGATTTTTTTTTATCGAGCCCCCCCCCCCCCCCCCCCCCAAAAAAAAAAAACTTACAAAAAACCAACCAACCAAACAAATTAAGATTTGCTTATGTGTTTACTGTGGAACCAAATAAATGCGACGGGACCAAGTCTTTTAATTATTCATATTGGATTAATAATGTTCTATGTAATATAATAACGTTGATTTGCTTATAAATTTAAAAATTAAAGACTATTTTTGATAATTCGTATGGAAAAATAATTCGAGGGTAACTACGAAATTGACAAATTTTGAACTGCATGAATTTTGATAACTACACAATGATTTTAACTTTGCATGGATGTTTGATGTTAATTCAACAAGCAAACTAGTAAATTTAGATATTGATTAAACAGAAAACGTTATGATGTAGAACAAGCACGACTTATGCTGGAATACGAGAAAATAGCTAATCAACAACATAATCTTCAAAAATTGTTGAACCAAACGGAAGACGTCCTTGCAAAAGCTAAAACTGATATAACAGTAACAAACAGTGATGTGAACAGCATTGCGTCAGCTTTAAGAACTTGGTCTGATAGTCTTGAAAATGCTAAAGAACGAAAGAAACGCAAAGCAAAGGAAGAAGCAGAGAAACGAAAAAGAGAAGAGGACAGGAAAAAGAGAGAAAAGGAAAGAGAAGAGACGGAACGAAGAAGAAAAGAAGAAGAGGAGCGAAAAAGAAAAGAGGCAGAAGAACAAAAGAGAAGAGAGGAGGAAGAACGAAAGAGAAAAGAGGAAGAAGAACGAAAAAGAAAAGAAGAGGAAGAACGAAAAAGAATAGAAGAAGAGGAGAGAAAAAGAATAGAAGAAGAGGAGAGAAAAAGAAAAGAAGAAGAACGAAAAAGACAAGAAGAGGAAGAAGAGCGAAAAAGAAAAGAGGAGGGAGACCGGAAAAGAAAAGAAGAGGAAGAACGAAGAAAGGAAGAAGAAGAGAAGAAACGGAAAGAGGAAGAAGAACGACAGAAAAGAGAAGCGGAATTAAAAAGAAAGGAAAAGGAGAGAGAAGAAGCGGAACAAAAGAGGAAAGAAGAAGAAGAACGAAAGAGAAAAGAAGAAGAAAGAAAACGAAAGGAAGAAGAAGAGAGAAAACTAAAAGAGGAGGAAGAGCGTAAAAGGAAAGAAGAAATGAGAAGAAAGGATCCAAATAATTGGCCAGTATATAAGTACAAATGACTTTATAACACAGTTATGATGGTCTTGTTTAAAGTCAGATCAGTGTATTAGATCTATCAAATTGTTGACTGAAACTAAAAAAATTTTCGCTTGAAATCTTCGCAAAATTTATTCTTTCAAGAGATGAGTTTATGTTATTAATTGTCTCAATCTGGGAAAATTTGTTTTTACACACCCCCCCCCCCCGAGAATTTTTTTAAAAGTAAAAAGGAATCACATCTTTCTTGACAGATATTACAGGGGTTCTGACCAAGGGTATCACAATGGACTTTGCTGTGTCGTCACTGTGGTAGAAGGAAACCATGGGTTTACAAAAGAAGATTTGAGCTGTCTTTCATCTGATAGACCAGATGATTTAAAACGTTGTTAAGAAAATAGAGAAGAAATTGTTGTAGCTTCAGTGGTGAAGATCATACCAAGAGATGGTTTCCAGTTCGTAATGGATGTAAGAATCTATTCAATATTAGGGAAATAATTTTTTTTCAATGAAAACACAAATAATAGCATATTAGTAATAATAACCAAAAACTGTCAGCTGTAACACATTTGCGATAGTCAAAATTAAGCCTTACCGAAACTTTAAAGTGTTTATGTCCTCAACTGGATAAACGGACCAAGAGTTCTCTCTAACGAGTCCCACGATCCATCAAAACATCTTTATTTAAGAAAAATATTTACCGTGTTTAATTGCGTTTGTCCTCATGGCCTAAAAGAACCAACTATAACAATGTTTTGTATTTTAGGTTCCAATGAGAATATTTGTTCCTTATATGTCCATTGACAATGACAAAGAAATAAAGTTAAAAATCTCGATTGATGGAAGCAAATGGACTTACCCAGAAAAAATAACACCGACTGCTAATCTAAATGAAGTAAGATGTTCATATATGTAATATTCACATGTATATATATTATCTAGTATGCATTTATATATAAAACGTTCATGACTCTTTAACGTTCTTCAAAACATTTCACCAGATAAACGTACCACTCGTTGGAGCAAGTTTGGTTAAATTCAATAAGGTAGAAATTGCCGTTGTTTCTAGACCTAAAAGAGAGAGCTTTACCATCAAAAACAATGTTCGCAATGCAGCAGAAATACGCCCATCAAACAACGAAAACTTAATAATGAGAATTCCAGAAGGAACATTTAAGAGGGATATATGTGCACATTTAAAGGTATATTAACAGAAATGTCCATGATTTGATTTCTGAATTATTTAAAATCTGATTGCCTTAGACACCAATAAATAAATTGAAATAGAAGAACCTTCACAAGTTTACAAAAGTTGTTTGTTATCCAACTAGCATTTTAGTGATATATTCATTTAATATTGATTAACAAACTAGGTGGACAATGCCTTAGCTTCTAGAGTATCATCAGAGCCTGATTTCAATCACATACGAATTGCAACTCCTTTGTTTGGTGTTGAGTTTGATGAGTACACCCAAAATGATGTGACGCTTCATATTCAACCTAATTACATCAAGAAGACAGGCAAGACTGTTTCAACATTTTCCGATTTTTTATTTATACACCAAAGATAGTATTTGAAATGAAAAGAGTATAATGGAGATATTATTAATAATTTCTTACATAATCATGACTTTCAGGTAAAATTCTATTCTGATATCCTGCATGCGGAGATTTTAGGATATTGAACTTCTCACCCAGTCTCGCAAACTTCGAAACATCAAAGTTTAACAATTGAAAGTTAGGTAGACATATTCAAAACTGATCAGACTGAGATGAATGAGAACGATGCTATTGTGTAGGACATACCGAAAAATAATTTTTCGCATGTTATCAAAATCTTCTATTATTATTTTTTTTCAAACTAATCTAATTAGAAATCGAATTAATTTTAATAAACTAAGGAAAGATATCTGTGTAATATGAAATGAACCAAATATTTTTTGTGATATTTTACAGCAGGAGGCGAATAAAGATAATTTTTACCCTATACCACAAACACTAAAAACAAATACCGTTCAACAAATCGCAAATTAATACTCTTTTGATTCACGGGGAGACAATTATAGTAGGAAATATTGAACAATGAAGCATATTTCAATTTATTTAGAAAAATATTAGGATATTTGTTTTGTGATTTTGAGTAATCAATCGACAAAGACTTGGCACTGAAACTATTGACCACTTTTTAACCATTTCTATTCTTTTTTTAAAAACTTAAATGGTAATCTTGTCGTAAATTCCGATACATACAATAGAGTAAATGAGAGTAAAAACAATCTCTTAGTATTAAAAAAACCTATTTCAAAATAATCTGAATATGATTTAAACCAACATTCATATTACCCCTACATCCATTGTCAATAAAGAAATCTAACATGGGTTGAGGGAATACAGATACGAAACAAAGCTTTTAGAATACGAAGTTTTAATACAGAATTTTACTTTTAACAGAATTTTCAGAATCACTCCATGGAAGAGCAATTCATCAGTGCGCAAACAAGCTTGTAACAGACATGGCTGTTGATGATGTGATTGACAAACTTCAATCAAAATCAGTACTAACAGAGCAAATAATCAATAAAATCCAGGTATGATAGAACAAAATATTGTCTCTCAAGCTAAGTTTTGGTATGAAATATGGTCATGATGTTACAAAAATATGGTAAATATTAACGTTATTTTTTTGGAGATACTCAAAGAACTGAGAGTAGTTAACGTTTGAAAATCAACAGATAACAAAACACATCCTTTAAAGTTAGAAATGGCAAATATAAATGACCACACTTATTGATTATCTAAAGTCTTACTAAAACATATGCCACATATATAGCTCATCTGAGCAGCAATAACCATAACTTTAAACATACTAGTTTTATGGTATGAATGTCAACCTTCTAGAGAAGATCTTGTTTAAAATGATCTTTAAATTTTTCACAATAAACCCCTTTAGTTATATCAGTTTTTTGAGAACAAGATTTTCACAAATTTCTCATTTTTTATTCCCTTGTAAAAATTTAGATCAAGTGAGCTAAAAATGTAATGTTCTAATCAGTTTCAAAAATCTCTCTCCATCATAATTTGGAAACTTTTATTATTTCAGAGTAGAGCATCAAATGAAGCAAAGGCAAGGGAATTATTAGAATCGTTTAAAACGGCAAGTGAGTCTGGGTTTAAGGCACTGGTGGAATCCTTATCAGCGGCTAAACAGGGCCATCTGGCTCAGATTCTTCAGAAAACACTGACTGATTTGGAGGAATCCGAGCTAGGGAGTGATCTTGAGGGTACATGATATAATGATGGTGATAGATTAGTGTAAATAAGGCCTCGGCTTTGATATCAAATGGGTTAATTTATATCTTAGTACTAGTGGATTTATCTATATTTTCAGATGTTAAATCATCAAAACTACAGTTGGTGTCGAGCAATGATAGCAAGGAATGGAAACTTATGAAGTTTCGATCGAGTTCAAACCTTCCAAATAATACAACCGTCTCAATTCCTTCAAACCAGAGAAACTTCGAGTAAGTATGACTTAAAATATTATCAAAAAGATTAGTTGCTATACAATTTTATGTTTTCTAAATATAACGCCTTTTTCCTTTTAGTTTGATTGGATTTGTGGTACCTAAAGGCATTTCAGACGAGGAAATATGCAGGGTCGCAAATGAAATCTACCAAAGAATATACCAAGTTCCGGTTCGACTGATTGTCAAACAACATATGGAGAGACCCTCGGATCTATACATTCGATGCGTTGAGAAATCAAAGAGTGGAGACGCACAAAAAGAGATGGCAAATCAGGGATATAAGGATGGACCAGAGGAGATGGTGGAGCTTGGTTTATGTGACACGGAAGAAGTTATCTTCAATGCAAATGGGAACATCAAATATGTTTCCGGGGCGACTCAGATGAGCTTTTTCTTGAATATTGATACTGCCCAGCTCTGCGTTCAAATAGATGTTGTAAATAAAAAGGCTCAGTTTTCCAGTAGGACATACCAGGGAAATCTGGCATACAATGTGGGAGACACGCCACAGTCCCCACCAAGGAGTGGCTCTTTTTTAATACATATTCCGAAGGTGCGTTTAACAAGTAAAATTATCATTGTAAGCAAAATCATGCATATAAATATGAAATGTAAAGACTTTGTTAAACTTAAAGACCATGAACAAATTATATTGGTTTATTTTATTTCAATAATAATATTAATATTTTTTCTATATGACTATAGGAAGCCCAGAGATATGCACCATTAACACTTGATGTACCAGGTACTTTTTCAAAATAATTTGATTCAACATTGTCTGAAATAAAACTTGATTTAGTTGCTTCCATTTAATGTCTGATTTTTTAAGTGAAAGCAGCCGCGAAATACCTTGCATGGCAACTGACAAAACGTGGATCACCAGACAAACATGATTTGTATATGAAGCTGTGTATGGACGCTAGGAAGGTGAAGGTTTTGAAAAATCGAGCAAATAGAGAAGGAAACACGGAAAGGAAATGCTGTGAAGCTTTCATTATGAGCTTGGCAAGCCAAAGACCAAAACAAGAAAACAAAGTAGAGATTTCTTGATTAATTACATACCATGTTTTCTTAATAAATATCAACGTCCACCTTTCTACCCTATTTTCAGATGATTTTTAGCCGGGCTCTGCTGAAAGCAGAGTCCTGGCTGTAGGCAGGCAAATCGCCAATGTTACTATAAAAAGCACAACTTCAAAAGTAAACAAAAAACCAAACAGTGTCAAAGTAAAAGCTTCCGCTCTAAAAAATAGTTACACAAAGAGCCAAGTTTTGTAAAAAGTGTTGGCATTTTGTTTCTTTTTTTTTTTTTTTGAGAGAATTGTCTATTTTTTTTAGTTTTCTTATTAATAACGTGTTTTAAAACAACACTATGCATTTTGGACACATACAATGCGCCTGAATTTCCATGAACTACTTTGCTGCGCGTAGGAGAAATGGGGATTGAATATATAACGCTTGTTGCAAAATTCAAGGCAGCAACTGTTGAACTTTTTTCTACTAGACAGACATATTTTTGTTAATAGCCGCTTATAAAATGTGGTCGCTATCTGACGCTTTGCCGACATTAAAAGCGTGAGAGAGAGAGAGAGAGAGAGAGAGAGAGAGAGAGAGAGAGAGAGAGAGAGAGAGAGATCTTCAGTCTTTACTACACAGTATGCATAAACATGATAAAGACACACAAAACAGCCCGGCTTTCTGTACTTCAGTACTTTGATTGTAACTGCATTCCGAATTAAATTCTGTTACAGTAAAAATTTTGTAACTGAAATTCTAAAAAAGTTTTGAAAAATCATAGGTTTAATTGGCCCCCTTATTCAAATATTTTGCGTTTACCCATTGAAGTTGATGCTTCAAAGCCACCAATATTTAAAAGTTTATGTGAAATGCACAACAAATACAGGTCTTGTATTTTATTTTGCTAATGATAGGACGACTGTCTTAAAAAGTGTCAAATTTCATACTAACGCACATTCTCTGTGAGCCACAGTGCATAATATAATTTATCAAACAATTGTATATTCCTTTCAGGTTACAACCATTTTGGAATCTTTGATGGAGCTTGACGAAGATAGTCTTGCCAAAGAAACAGATTCCTTCTTAATGCCTTTTATGAATGGTTGTTATCAGTCTGGTTATTAAATATGTGACAGAAATTATACGACCAACTTTTTAGTTTCTTCATGATTTAGCTTTAATTTCAACTAACACAAGTTAAAATATAAACATAAATATACTGGTAAAAGTAATAAGGTATCATTCTAAGTACTTTAAACAATTAATACTCTCTCGTAGCTCTATAATCCTGATACATGATAGAAATTTATAACAACTAGTTTCAATATATTTATTTTATTTCAGGATTTCTCTCGGAAAAAAGTATAAAAGAATTGTCCGCAAAACTGGAGCCAAAATGGGAACTACTTGCAAGAAAACTTGGATTTGACGATGAAAACATCAAAGCCTTTAACATGGATTTTGATAACGATAGAATGAGAGCGCTTCACATGCTGGATAGGTGGCGTCTTGAAGATAGTACTGTAGAGCTAGCAACTGATATAAATGCAACTTTACTTGAGGCAATGGATAGTTTAAAATAAATTGAAGCCGCGTCTCACAAAAGGTCAATAATCCTCAAATAATGGATTCTTGTAAATGAATAGATTGTTATGTTTATAACTTATAAAAGATTTGATGAATCATATCGTTAACAGGTTGATTTAAAATGTTTAATGGCATTTTCCTTTTTTAACCAAACACACGGTTTCTTAGTGTGATCTTAATTTCCATTTATTACATTATTAGATTTGGGTCCATGGAATTTGTTTTGTAGAAAACGCAATACTGCTTTTTGTTCTCCAGTGTAATTTACAAGTTCATTGACGCTATTTTTCATTACCCAAAAAGTAACACAAACATCAAGATAGGTGGATTAAATTGTCAGTTATTAAAAACGACAACATAAAATAATAAAAGATAAACAAATCAGTAAAGTGGAGGTCACTTTTACATCAATAATAAACCATAATACTACATACTTCTATATAATTTAACCAAAGCTTCGTATATTGATCTCCACAGTGTATTAAATTACATTAATATTCAAACAAGTTGCTGTCCTTTAAAAAAGGACTACAATACGTGGACCATTTGCATGTGTTTCCACGAAAACGTGAAAGCCTTACGATTATCAGAGATTCCACCGACTCTAGCCCTCTGCTTTTAACCACTAAATTTGTACGTTGTATTACGAATACATGTATGTATAGCCCTGACTTTTTATCTCAGAATTTAAAGGATTCATATTTCTAAAATAATTATGATCTATCTATGAATGAAGCTTGCATGTATAATATCAGGCATTTGGTGAGTTCTACTATTTGCACACACATTACGATTCGCACTACTTTGTTAACTATGCAGTGACAGCTTTGCGTAAATAAAAAATTTCATATTTTGAAGCATTTTTCTTGAGATTTAAACTTTTATACAGTGACATAATTATTCAATCAGAGTTAAATGCTTAAACAAATTTAATCGGGAAGTTCTCTAGCCTCGCCTACTATAAAAGTAAAGTAAGTTACATGTGTATTCGTAAAACAACAAAACATAGCTAATTATGCTATTTGATGCATATTGTAGTTTCGGCATAACATTAACTTATTTCATAATACCGCTAGTTCATATCACATGCCAATCATTTCTTTATAAGGAATACTTTGTTTCTGTACTGTTTACCGACAACTTTACAATTACAGCGCCTTTGAACTTTATGTGGCATATGGCACGGAGTCCCGATCCCGATTCAGATAAACGTGTGCTAGCCTGGTTCCCTGAGCTACCCATTACGCACAGGAACCAGGCTAGCTCATGCGCAGGCTGGATTTTCCCCCATAGCATCCGGTTTAACCTCGCTTATATATTTTCTGCGTGGACCTCAGGGTCCACGCAATAAAACAATCTTGTATCAAAATGCAATCAATGTGCATAAAAAGGTGGCAGATTAAAACAGCTTATCAACGGAATATTATGTACAAATATATGTCAAATCTTTGGCCATTGCTACTGTGATTGTGTTTGTTTTGATGAAATATTTCAATGTGTAAGGATAAAATGTCGAGTTTTATTGTGACGCCATAAACGTTAAGCACGGTAAAGTGCAACATCGCAGAGCAAAGAAAAGTTCTTGTGTCTGTCACAGTGGTTTTTCCATTTATATTAACTTACTCATAATATAAAATAGGATTTTTTTGTATAAATCACATTTGCAGACAAGGCAAAAAATTTAAAAAATGTCAATATTAGCACTTAATCTTTATTTTACGAAAGCTATAGCCTCTAAATGCAGCTAACGCGGGTTACTCAATTTATATGCACACACTACTGCAGTTATGTTACTATATCTTTAAAAAAATGATTCAATGCTAAAAAGTTAGTCATCATATATTATAAACTGTTTAAACTGAAAAAAAACTTTTTAAACTTTACCCTAAACTGGTTTTAGATTTCTTGTGATTTTGTGTGTGTGTATGCATGATTTGACAAGACTGCTATAAAGTGTTTTACGGAGAATTTAACTGAGAGAGAGAGAGAGAGAGAGAGAGAGAGAGAGAGAGAGAGAGAGAGAGAGAGAGAGAGAGAGAGTATTCATTAAGTGGTACGAACGACAACTTTCCCGAAATAACATACATGTACACAAATCATTTCTGAGCAACTTATACTTTAAAATGTGAAGATTTTTTATAAGAAGGCTCGATGGCCATGGTCATTTTATACTGTACTGAACTCCTTTAGAAGAATAGCTCTAATTAAAATTATGAAATATTACCCAAATTCAAAAGGCACAGTATACTGATTTTTTCTTTACTAAATTATAGTTTATTGCTAATCGAATCTTATTTTAAAATTTAGGTAGAATAAAACAACTTTTCATACTTAGATTTCTCTTGAGAGATAAAAATGATGTGTACCTTATAGTATTGAATTAAATGAATGATTTTGCTAACACTTACTGACTTGTTTTCAGTTAATAAAGATATACTTTGAATTTTCTTAGACGGACTTTTGATTTGTTGCAATCGGGTTTGATGTGAACACTAATATCTCAGTTGCCACACAAAAACAAGTAGCTTAGTTGTCAAACGTATACGCTTAGCCCAGTAGCCACATGACAGCTCAGTTACCACACAAAGAAAACGATTGCTCAGTAGCCACAGAAACACAAAAAGCTTAATATCTACGCAAACACGAGTACATGTAGCTTGGTTGCCACACATCTAATTCCCTATAGCTTCTCTAAAGGTATTAAATCAATCATCAATTTCTAATAACAGTGTTGCTGTAGCACCTGTAGTTAAAATAAAAGAAACACATTTTTTCCTTTTATCTTTCTTGTCAGAGCTCATATTTACAGAATCTACTTAAAAGGATCTATGCAGATTCTTTAACATATTTAGAAATTATGAAATAAACAATAAAATATGTCCTGTGTGCTCCTCCCAATTCATATTGTATAAAAAAAAAACACACACTACGGTCTGAACTCCAAACCCGATATAAACATACGACATTTATTTTCATGATAATAAAACTAAAATTTTTTTTTTTTTAAACTATTAATAAAACCTTTAAAGAATAAAATTGCCTTTGTTTGACTAGTAAAAATAAATGTATACATGTATACACATATGTTTTGTACGGAGGTTGATGCTCAATCGACATCGTTTAAAAAAATTAATCTGTCAAGCCAAATATTTGTGAGGTTGCTAGGTTTATCAGTTTTGTATATATTTAGCTAGTAATTTGCATAATGTCGGAAACAAAAACAACTGCAAAAAACCCACCGCTACCACCCCCCCCCCCAAAAAAAAAGAATTTAAAAAAAGGAATATATATATATTTTTAAAATAGAATATATATATATATATATATATATATATATATATATATATATATATATATATATATATATATATATATATATATATAAAGCACTGAATAGAATCAACAACACTAGGCATCTTTAAGGTGTCGGATCTTATATATAGATACTAAGCCAGTAAACTGAATATATCAAGCACTAAAAATGGCTAACGACACGAACAATAGAAATTGTCAAATTTTCGGGACAACCCGTCCCTTCTTCAGGACCAAAAAATAAATTACATGAGTAAAAAACAAAGAAAACAAAATATACGATATATATATATATATATATATATATATATATATATATATATATATATATATATATATATATATATATATATATATAAAGATTGGCACCCCCCTTCTTCAAAAATAACCCCACAAAAACAAAAACAAAAAACACAAAAAAACAAAATCAAAAACAAAAACAAAAAACAAAATTAGACTTGTCCGTAATTATGTCCGAGACTAGAATTAAAAACTATTCATTTCTTTGACTTTCAGTATATATGAAGAAATCTCTCGAGAAACAAAATTAAATAAAATTAACTTTATAATTTTCATTCAATAACATTTTTTGTTGATAATATTGTAAAGATAATTATGATGAACATCCCTTAAAGTTTTTAATTCTGTCACTTTTAGCCTTGTTCCAATCTAATTTTAATTTTAATGGATAGAATATTAAAACTTTAATGGATAGAATATGAAAAGAAAACTTGATACACTTTTCTTGAGGAAATAATGAAGCTAATAAAGTTCTCTTCAATTTCAAAGGACTGTTCTCTTCATTTACATCTTCGTTATACGTTGTAATTTTACAAACATATGATGGTACAGGTCTGAATGCAGTTATACCAATACTGTACACGAATGTCAACCATTTTCTAAATCTAATCTAGGGCCTCAATTCAGTTGATTGACAGGGGTACAATAGCCAGGTAAATTTTAAGGCGGTGCTCATTTTCTCGGTCTTAAAGCGTTTAGAACAATGAGAGTTGTTTACGATCTATTCAAAGTAAATTTAAAAAGATCTATTATAAGTTGGTTGCGTATTACAAGGTAAAAATTCATAAACTTGAAAAACGTCTGTAGAAATGCAAGAGGTCATTTCTTTTCAATTTATTTTTCTGATGCAAGATTAAAGTTATCAGTTCTAAAATTAATGATATCTTGTATGTCATTACCTAAAAAGACCTCCTCTATTATTGACTCATGTAAACTTTAGACTGGTCTTACAAAACCTAAGTAACGGGTAATCCCCAAGAACAATTCAGGGGTTTTCCAGAGTATCGATATCGCTTTTTATGTATGTGTAAATCAAGAGTCAAGCGTTATCTCAAGATAAGTAAGTCAAACTAGATCGTTCTCGTTGCGAACAACGAATGGGTCTTCCGTCCGATTTTTTAGTAAATGAGATTAAATCCTTCACTTTAAAGACAAAATTGTTAATCAACTCAAAATATGTCGGCACCCGAAGCTTGAACCCGGGTCGCCTGGGCACATGTCCACGACTCTAACGACTGACCTACTCGGACTCTCGCATCATATCTTTGATGCTTAATATCTCGGAAACACATCAATCGATTATAAAACATATTTGCTTCTATAACTGTTCACAAAATATCACTTATAAAAGGGCTATAGATGAAAGACTTTAGAGCCCTTTGGTCCCCTAATTTGAGGGACCAACCCCTTTTTCTTGATATCAGTGGAAAGGTCTTGTAAATATAAACATTTTTACATTACATGTCTTAACAAAATATTTTTCAGAAAAGAGATAAACAAATAAAACCAGAAAAAATAATGACGTTTTTTTAATCTCAATTTTCGGGTCCAGACGAGCTTCAACGCTTTTGGCGATCGAAATGATTTGAAACCTTCATGCACAATTTCAGTCTTCCGTCTACCATCACTGAATATTTCCAGTTTATATCTGCTATAGTTTAAGAGGAGTACTGCCGACAAGATACCCCTCTGAAAATCGATAAAACGACTATATCTCAAAACAGAAAGTGACGTCATCAATAAAAAAAATTTGCAATACGGTTCATATCATCATCTATTAGATCGCAAAGTTTCATGAAAATCAATTGAGTAGTTTTCGAGATCTCGCGTGCACAAAATTTGTAAGGAAAAAAAAATAATA
The DNA here is from genome assembly GCF_963853765.1 of Magallana gigas. Taxonomy (NCBI): domain Eukaryota; kingdom Metazoa; phylum Mollusca; class Bivalvia; order Ostreida; family Ostreidae; genus Magallana; species Magallana gigas. The sequence goes on from NC_088855.1 coordinate 9,863,956, forward strand.
ATATAGAAGAATAGGGAAAAAGAAACAAAGCAATAACAATAAGGTCTTCCGTTGGAAACGGAAGACCTTAATAAGAAAAGTGAAAAAGAAACAATAGAATAATAGTAGAGTCTTCCGCTGAAGACGGAAGACCCTAATTACGTATTCTGAATAGAATAGTTTTAACGAAAAAGGTTTAAAATGAGGTTCTTTATAATTTTGCTGACTTGTCTTTATATATGAAAACTCGCTGCAAATAACAGTCACATCATTTGTGGTATATAGCATAGGAAATAAGAATTAAAATCAATAGTCATTAAATCATCTTGTTAAAATTTTGTTTACAACAGGCCTTTCTTTCATTAGGATATAGTATAATATATAAATAATAGCTTATTTAATGTTAATATAACAAAAGTGAGAGACTGAGCAATCACAGATGACAATGGTTATTTCCTTTGCAAAAATGTACTAATATTCATAAACAGTTACATCCATTGAATATATTCCTTAATTTTTTCAAGAAAAAGAGTGTATTTTATATAGCTGTTAAAAGCCTAGTTACGTCCAATTATATACTTTGCTTTAGTTTAATCACGAGCGGTTAATACACGGGCCTGCATGCTCGAGCTGAGATCAGAATTCCAATAAGTTGATACCTGTAGTTAAAATATGAACTCCAAGAAGCGTGCTGTTCGACAATCATTAACGATCCTTTTGACGCTTTATTTGGGTTAAAGAACAAGGATTAAGAAATACATTAGATGTAAATGTAAGATAATCTCTTTAGGGATTTCATACGTGCTTGGACGTAGCAATCGTTGCATGAACAAGCATTCTGAGAGTATTGCATAAGCAATACACGTCTCCTACCGGTTTGTAGAAATTTGTGAAAATAATGCACTGTTATGCAGAATATCATTTCTTACCGTCTTCAGTACCCCAAATCAACAGACCAACCCGATAACGAACCCGATTGTAATTATACAAAAACCCTGTCGATTAAATTTACAACACAATGCTTGGCACTATTTTACAGAACTTATTTGTTTGTTAGAAACAATTAAAAGAATGGTCCAAGCAGTGCACGATATTATTACTGACTCGTTTCCTCGTTTATTCAATACACACTGAACCCGGTCATTAAAAAATTGGAATATAAAAAATTAATTTTCTCGAAAATATGTCAACCAGGCGCTACAAAAGTGTAAACTTGATCTGTAGTTTGACATTTTCAAGCTGTTCAGCAAATTTCATATTATTCCTCTAACGCATAAAGAAAAAAAGTGTGGAAAACTGAAGTGGGACAGACAGACGGACGGACAGACAGACAGACAGAGACACGGACGGACAGACAGACGGACGCTGTTCAGCAAATTTCATATTATTCCTCTAACGCATAAAGAAAAAAGTGTGGAAAACTGAAGTGGGACAGACAGACGGACGGACAGACAGACAGACAGAGAGACGGACGGACAGACAGACGGACGGACTGACGGACGCAGAGGAAAGCTATAGTCACCTCAGGTGAAAACCGGTAGGGGACTAAAAATTGAAACTAAGTATCCGGGCGGCTTGCTACCTACATACAACAAAAAAGTAAATAATTACTCTTTAATTTACTAAAACAAGAAAACGATCTTTCTCCTTGTCCTACTTAAAACATTGTTATAAGGGGAAAATATTCACTTGCATTTTCTTTTAACATAAACGTGATTTGGAATGTGCATAATTAAACTCTGAAATGGAAAAATTAATGCCTTGAAAACGACTAGTTCTGAGATAAAAATATCATATTAAAAGCAAATTAAAGTAACATTTCCCCACAGTTTGAAAAGTGCAATTTGTAAGTCCTCTGAGTCCTTTATTGATATGTTTCACTTGTCAGATTTCTTAATGTGTAACCTAAAACTTCCTCGTTTTTTGTCAAGTTAAAATGTACACAGCAACATAATCTGTGGGACAATTGCCAAAAGGGATTGGGACACAAATGTCACAAAGTTGATAAATTAAAATTTAAAAAAAAATGAAAAGATTAAAGCAGTATTTAAAGGAGGGAAATCAAAATAAAACTTTGAATTCTATTTCGATTCTGATTTGACATGATAATTGAAAAAAAAGACCATGAAAGATTTAAATGCTCTGAGTCTCATCGAGTCACAGAAAGAAAGATACACGAGTTTGATAGAAAAACTGAAATCTGGCGAGGACCTTCCGTTGTACAATGAGGATGTACAGTTTACGACGGACAGAACAGTTAGACTCTGTACAGACATTCAAAGATACATTAACGCCATCCAAGACGAAATTCAGGCCTTAAACGAGATGATTAAATCGTTCACTATTCACCTGGGAGAGAAAATGAAGCAGTTGGTGGAATCAAAATATTTTGAAGGTATACCCTACTTATTTAAATAGAAAAGATCCTTAAAATATGAAAAAAGAATTGCATTTGCTATTGTTGTGTGTAAAACAGAGGACAGAACTGTAAACCGGGAACAAAATAGCTTCAAGTCAGTGCAAATTCTATTTACATTGGTTTATGAAAGATAATTTTTTAAGTAATCGAGAGTTTAAAGTTATATCTTCAAACCGTTATAAACATAAAATTTAATTTTATTGGAATTGTACGAATTCTCTGTTTCTTCAGATACCAATACAAAGAATGCAAAGATGTTCAAAAGTGAAGATAATGATAAAAATAATGTTGTTACAAGCCACTTGCAGTTAATTGGTATCAAATCATCAATAATGTCTGGTGACACCAAAGCAAAAGAAGATGCAAGGTATATTATTAACTGTAATATTTTACGAGGAATGTCCCAAAATTGTGTAGATTTAGACTAATGCTTAGAATATGTTTACTGTAATTATTCAAACAACTGTATTTTGTTTATTGACCCTTTCTCGAACAATACCTAAATATTCAAATGTGTACTTTTATATTTTTTGTGAGAAACAGAATTTTTGGATCAGGTGGGTTTTGACAGGTGGAGCAATGTGCGAGGTCCAAAACTTAATCTTTGTTAAACCCTTTACATTGTTTACGGAAACATTAACGTTTTATTTCCAAAAATGTCTAGGAATTTTTTTTTAAATATGTATCCAGCATGCACACTCCAAATGCATTTAAAATTATTTCCTAAGAAGAAAAGATCGGCGACGTCAAATACTGTTAAAATTATCTATTGACTGTTTTTCCCTTCAGCATTTTTCGTCAGTTTCTATTGGTCGAAATTTCCAATTTTACTTGATGTCATCATACTCGTCTGATCTAAAATCTGCGTTGTTTCAACATTACATCATGAAATGCATTTCTAATCAATATTGTTGATTTTATTTACTAAACAATTTCACATTTTAACTTGATGCAAAACGCTTTTTTACGTAAATTTATAACGTTTGTTTTGTCCACAAAAATAATAATGTATATAAAATATTACTCAACAAATTTAAACAATGTTTTTTATTTGAAAAGTGCTTTTTGCGCGAATTGCGTTTCTGTATTCTTATTCGAACCGTTTGTTTTTCACATAGTGCCGCATGTCAGAATCATTTATCATGCTTCAACTTTACCACTATAATCTCTCACCAAATTTGTTATCAAAGCAAATGTAAATTACATCAACCCTTCGTGGTACAAGTTTCATCTGTGTCTTTGTCACAACTGAACTGTTGTGATGGGTTCTTTAAATTCCCACAAATATATCATTTGTGTGAATCCAATAAATTTATCTATATACATATCTACAAAGAAAATATTATATCAAGGTTGTCCACGAGCCGATACAGTCTAATGCATCTTCAACATCGCCTCGCTCCAATATGACCTAGACCCATCACGCATTATTATATTACATCCCGTCCCACCATTCAAGTTTACATTGAAATAAGTGTCAAAGTGATATATCATTACAAACAACATAATTTTTATGCGAACCCGCCAATGGCAATTACTTTTCATAAAAGTAAATTGACGACATTGAAGAACACATGGTAATACGATCTTGTAGGTGAATTATGTTATAAAAAACTCTAGACAGTTACTAAATCAATTACAATGAAATTATATCATTTATCAACTGAGACAAAAAGTTAAACTTTAAAGTTAAAAAGTTAAAGTTAAACTTTCTGAGCTGTGTCAATTAAAATACACAAAATGTTGTAAGCTGCCAGGTCTTGCAACGCCAATGCTAAAAATAACTAATAAGGCACATGTTCTCAGCAAGGGAAACACGGAGACACATCCAAGTCCACGCGGCAAGGTCTAAAAAAGTGCTCGGGATCTAGACCTCCTCTCTTAATAACTTGCCAACACTCCGTATAAATAGCAACTTAAACTAATCAAACGAGCTTTACTACTCCAGAAACTAAATATAGTAACAACTACGGAAACCTACCAAAAAGTTCGATAAGTATCCAAATTTAAGGTGGCTCTATACACCACTTTTTGATGACGCAGTACGCAAAAAAGGAAATCTGGAAGCATGCAATTCCGGTACTGGCTGATTTAAACTGAGTCGAATTGTATGGGAACCGCTCTTTTCAAAAATTTGTTAAATGAATAGATTTAATTTGATAATTGGAAAATTCATTACTTACAAGTAATGTGGTATGTGACACCTTCACGTTGTGTGGTATTATTTATCGAAATAAACAATAAAATCAAGTATAATTTTTAAAGTTTCTTTACCATCATCGATATGTTGCACTGTAGCGCAGTGGGTTAGTGGTTTCACTACAAACCAGTAGGTCATGAGTTCGATTCACGCCGAGAACAATAGTTTTTTTTACTTTCCACAAATTTTGATTTAATACCGTGAAAGAAAATTCTAAACCGGTGAAAATATTTCAATCATAATAAACTTTAATGCACATTAATATCGACACCTAACAGGGATGAGAGGGTTGCTTTGAATTTCTCTCAGGTTGGGATACATAAATCTTATTAGCCTAGTCAATGTTTCCCTTTATTTATTTGACTTAGTTTTGCATTAAAGCGAATATATTCACTTATACTGGGCAAAGTCTGTAATGAAATATGTATGTATTTATCATTCCAACATTATATTGTGGAAATTTTCTTCATCTCAGAAATGAAAAGTCCCCAAGTTGTTTGGGCCTTGGGACTTAGGAACGATAACCCTTACCTGAGGAACTTTCATACCAAATAAAATTTAAAATATTTTTTGTGTTTATTTGCAATGGTTTTCATTCAATTTTTTACGTCGCATTTATTAAAATACATTTTCTTATAACATCAAGCAACTTTTTCAGATGATTTGCCAACAGAGTAAGAAAATATGAAAAATTATGTTTTGGGGAAATACTAAAAAAAATTGCAATAATTACATTTTTGAATGTTAAGAAGTGTAATAATTTTTTTATTTTTTATGTATCCAAAGGAAATATCCATCATATGACAAACAAATTTCTCTCAATTTGTTAATAGCTGTCTTTTTAAAAAATATTTTACAAAAACACGAAAAAACATTAAAAAAATTATTTAAAAATACCTATAGTATCCCTATCATCATTTTAATATTTGATAAGTATATGTTTTGTGGTCTTCTATTAAGATTTGGAATAAACTGTGGGTGTATAGAGCCACCTTAAATATGGTAACATCGAGAACGTAACAACCCATTGACCAATAAAGCGTAAATAACTGAACGATAACTCCGATCTATAAACGATAACTCTTAGGCAAAATAAAGTAGACACATACATAACAAAATATAACAAGAAAGTCATCGGCATGTTGTCTATTGTGACAGTTTTCTATAACTGAATAACGATACTCGACTACGCAATTTTGGGACAACCCCCGTAGTGCACATATTTCAGTAGCACTTTATTGTCAAACTTTAAGTGCGAAATTGGGTATTAGACATGCTTGGCTTTTTGCTCAAAATAGAATTCTGTCATTTTGACGAATAACATTTTTATGTGGATATTTGTGTATATAAAATGTATCAAAATAATTTTCCCTCTTGTCATATTAATAAACAGTTACTAAAATATTTATCAAAAATAATGATAAATTCATGTTATCGGTATTTAGTCATAGAGTTGCATTGCTTCTTTATGAATTTAATTTTTTGATTCGCTTTTAATGATAATGAATAAGCACCGTATTGATTTTTTTATTTGGGAAGATAAGTCGTAGGTGAGAGGTACCTACAAACTTGACGGAACTCTAGGATTTTTTTTTTTATTTCACAGTGATTTTAATCGTTCCTGACTGTATGATATTTGTTCAATAAGCAAACTGTTAAATTCAGATATTAATTACACAGAAAAAGTTATGAAGTAGAAAAAGCACGACTTGTGCTGGAGTACGAGAAGGTAGCAAATCAACAACATAATCTTCAAAAATTGTTGAATCAAACGGAAGACGTCATTGCAAAAGCTACATCTGATGTAACAGTAACCAACAGTGATTTGAACAGCATTGCGTCAGCTTTAAAGAATTGGTCTAATAGTCTTGAAAATGCTAAGGAACAAAAGAAACGCAAGGCAAAGGAAGAGGAAGAGAGAATTAAAAGAGAAGATGAGAGGAAAAGAAAAGAAAGGGAAAGAGAAGAGGCCGAGCGAAAAAGAAAAGAAGAGGAGAAACGAAAAAGACAAGAAGAAGAAGAACGAAAGAGAAGAGAGGAAGAAGAACGAAAAAGAAGAGAAAATGAGGAAAGAAAAAGAAGAGAAAAAGAAGAGAGAAAAAGAAAAGAGGAAGAAGAGCGTAAGAGGAAAGAAGAAATGAGAAGAAAGGATCCAAATGATTGGCCAACATATAAGTAAGAATGACGCTATAATGTTATTAAAATGGTAACGGTTTCAGTCAGTAACAAATCAATTACATTGTTGACTGAAAACTAAATCAAAGTTCTCGCTCTTAGATTTTGCCAAACATTTGGTTTTTTTTTAATGAAATAAGACGAGCTTCTGCAATATTTTTCCAAATCTTGGAAACTTGGTTTAGATAAACCCGGCCCTCCTCCCCTCCCCCTTTGCCATCCAAAAAAAAATTAACTTCTTCTTTGTTCTCAGATATTACAGGCAATCTGACCAAGGGTATCACAAAGGACTATGCTGTGTCGTCACTGTTGTAGAAGGAAACCACGGATTTAAAAAAGAAGATTTGACTTGTGTTTCATCAGATAGCCCAAATGATTTGAAACGTTGTTCAGAAAATAGAGAAGAAATCGTTGGAGCTTCAGTGGTTAAGATCAGAGCAGTAGATGGTTTCCAGTTTGAACTGGATGTAAGAGTTTATCCGATAATTTGAAAAGACATGTTGTTTGTGTTTTGGTGAACACACAAATAATGATACTTTTTAAATAGTTCATGTATGATGCTTTTTTGGTAACATGGGTATGTGTAGGTAATTATTTACGTCCATCTTAAAGTCATTTGATCAATTATTTCATATAAGTATGTAAAAGTACGTAGATTTTAATTAATAGTACGCGGCTATGTTAAGGTTGCTCGATTAATTTCACAGCGATATGCAGAAAGTCACTTGTCTGTACTTTTTAAGATATGACGTCATTGTTAACTTTGACGTCACGATCTGCATTCCTTTCGATCGTTCTTAGGGATTGTATCGTAACGTAATAAGTGATATTCATTGTGCATAATAAAACCGCTTCATTCCTTTACATAGACACTGTTGTAAATACTAGTGATACTAAATTCAATATCACCGATATGGAGTGTAAAAAAATCAACAGTTTTAAAGCTTCTTAATAGGGAAATAACTATTCATAAACTAATGGTTTTGAGACTCCCCCTGCTACGTGCAATCTAATAAATGGTGATATGTATATGCATATAAAAAATGGCTTGGCGCAGGTGAAAGATAAAAACAATCTTAGTAAATTTTACGTGAAATCGAGAGAGAAAATAAGTACCAATGTGAATCTTACTGGGGGAAACCTACCGATTGACCCGCTTTTGTGTAAATCGAGCCGAAAAGGTAAAAAAGTGCCTAATTTCGATGGCGGTGTGAAATGTTTTTGACAATATTTCAAATAAACGAAATATTTATATGTCTGCAAAATACATTACTTATCGAAGGATTTTTCATAAAAATATTTTTGATTTAATGTCATTATTCACTTGCGCTGATGCGATTTTTATAGATTATTTACCGTGTTAGAATACACCCGTCACGTGCTTAAGAAAAATATATGACGTCACAAAAATACATTAAATATAGTGTTGGATGTCACTGTTAATTTATGTTATAAAAGTTTAAAGAAACTCGCTCGGTTAAAGTATTTTTCGATAATTAAAATAGTATCATTTTTCGATATATATTTAGCTTCGGACAGCCTTTACATAGCTGCGTATTGTCGATATAAATGTCCAAAAAATAATAAATCTAAAGTTACTATAAATGTAAAGGTTACCCATAGTAACTACAGCTACTTGGAGGGCTCAGGTCAGTCAATTCAATTTCGTAGAGTTTGTGCTTGCATTGATACTTTGGCAAACGTACATGAATGATATAAATATATTAAATTTATTTATTATAGCTAATAGAGCTCAAAATATCATTTAAAAAACCTATACTGTTCTTCACTGGACAACTTACATTGAGTGACCGAGAGTTGTTACTCCGGAGATGCACGAACTATCGGCACATGTTTATTTAGAAAACACCTCAACCGTGTTTAATTGATGTTTCTGTCACCAAAGCCCTGAACAACATAAAGTTTAACTCAATGTTTGTATTTTAGGTTCCAATGAGAATATTTGTTCCATATGTCCCCATAGACATTGAGAAAGAAATAAAGTTAAAAATATCGATTGACGGAAGCAAATGGACTTACCCAGAAAAAATAACACCAACTGCTAATCTAAACGAAGTAAGTTGTTCATATGTGTAATATTCACATGTATAAATATCATCATATACTAAATTTTCACCTGTATATAAAACTTTAGTCAGTCTTGAACGCTTTTCAAAATATTTTTACAGATAAACGTTGCACTCGTTGGAACAAGTTTACTTAAATTCAACATGGTAGAAATCGCCGTTGTTTCTAGACCTAAAAGAGAAAGTCATGTCATAAAAGACAATAGTCACAAAGCCGCAGAAATACGTCCATCGAACAACGAAAACTTTATAGTGAGGGTTCAAGAAGGAACGTTTAAGGAGGATATATGTGCACATTTAAAGGTATATTGACAGAAATATCCATGTTTTATAAATTATTTATTTATAATTTATTTGATAGTCTTTCAAACATATAAATCGGTTGAAGTACAAGAATCTTCACTAATTTACAAAAAATATTTACCAACTAACATTTCAGTTCTACGTATATTTATTTTTTTCAAACAAGGTTGACGCTGGCTTAGCTTCTAGAGTATCATCAGACCCTGATTTCAATCACATACGAATTGCAACTCCTTTGTTTGGTGTAGAGTTTGATGAGTACACTCAAAACGATGTGGCACTTGATATTCAACCCAATTATATCAAGAAGGCAGGCAAGACTGATTTTCCATATTATTGATTACATACAATATTCGTTTAAATGACATGATTATTATTGGGATGTTGTTCATAATACCTGTACATATACATTATCATGACGTATATATCGAAATCAATTTTTACATCTCGAACTCGCAGATATCTCAAAATTCGCATTCAGACCCGCAACCAGACATTAAAGTTTAACCATAAAAATAGGAGATATTTACATACTTAGTCATCTTCGTACTGTTAGCACAAAAGGCCGTTACCAGTCATCCCGATGTTGGTATCTTTGAACCTGTGCCCATGTCCAGTTGTTCTCATTTCTTCCTTTCCCCATCGATCTTCTCCCGGTCTCTTATGATCTTCATCTCTTCCGCTTTCCAGTTGGTATCCACCTAATGGCAACCCTTGATATAGAAGGTGGGTGCATTCTACATACATGTTCATCCACTGCCACATTCTTTTCCTTAATACCTGGGATAGAGGATTGGTGTTCGTTCTGGTGTAGAACTTTTCATTGGTAATGGTGTTCGGCCAGAAGATGCGAAGTAATATGTAAAGACAACTGTTCTGGAAGGTATAAATCTTGTTCGAGATGGCTTTCGTCACTTTCCAAGATTCAGCACCATAAAGGAGGATCCCAAGCACATTACTCAGTGCAGCGTATGCTCCTCTGGCCTTAGAAATTCGAGCCGGGACACCAGCTATCAAATCACCATTTGTAATGACTTTGCTTCATAGATACACAAAAGCTTACTAGTATTCAATAATTGTACCTTCTAGCGTGATGGGTTCTTTGATTTTGCGTTGATCATCATTACTTTGGTTTTGACGTTGTTGATTTTCAGGTAAGTCTTTACTGCTGCGTTTGCAAGACGGTTGGTTTTTTTTTTTGCAGGTCACTGTGTCTGTGTGATAGCAGGGCTATATCATCAACAAAATCTAGATCATCCCTCATTTTTGTCAGGGTCCAGGTGATTTCCTTTCGGTTGTGTTTGATGGTTTCTTTCATGATCCAGTCAATGCAGAATGTGAAGAGAAGGAGGAAAGCAGACATTCCTGCTTCACGCCTGTCTTCAATTTAAACTCATCTGAGAAGTTTGTTTCACAGAAAACTCTGACATTTAAGTCTGTGTACAGCATCTTCTTGATAGATATGAGTTTATCTGGTATTCCATAATGAAAGAAGATTCTTTCTAAGGCTGGTCTATTAACACTGCCAAAGGCTATTTTTAAAGTCAATGAATTTGATGTAACGTGGGAGTTTCTTTTAATTACTCTGCTCTAGTATTTGTCTGATAGTGAAAATCTGTTCAGTACATGATCTTCCCTTTCTAAAATAAAAAATGACACCGACAAACTGTCAACCATCTCAAAAATCCATTAAACGAAATACCAATTCAAAGCAGAGCAACACGGACCTCTAAAAGATAGAGGTCGGATCAGGTGCTTAGGAGGAGTGAGCATCCTCTGCTGACCGGTCACACCCGCCGTGTGATCTTTGTCGTAATCGGGAAAAAACGGAAAAGTCCATTGACAATTAGGTGATTAATTATGTTCTAACAATTAGTATGAAAAACGTCAGTCAGCATGCAACCCTGTGGAAGATTGTATTTGCTGATAAGGTCGTTGTGTCGACCATAGAACTTGCAAAAAGATGACTGTTGATAGTCCTGTTTTATCAACTTGTTTATCAGTAGCTTGCCTCGCGAGCATGCCCTTGTGTATCGAATTAACTGAGAGATAAAAAACCCCACCATATGCAGGTGATGAAGGTGTATTGTTACATAAGTAAGGAAAGTTGACTATAGAAAAACTGAAGTCATCGCCTTTATTATAAAGTTTTGTTGTTAGGTTACCATTAATGTCCATTTCCAGTAAAATATCCAAATATGAAACACTTTACAGATGACAAAGACTCTTTGTGGTATCTTTAATTTCAAGTTCACTTTGATATATCGAGTCGACGTAAGTATGGAAATAACAACTATTAATTGAGAATACGTCTTCGGTATACTTGAATGTTGAGTTGAAGGCCACAGCGAGTAATTTTTTTTTTCACGTACAAGTTTTTGAATCAATTCTGCTTCATAAGAATACAAAAATAGGTCTGCTAAAACTGGCTTGTTCTTTCCGCAGTAATGGATCTGTTGTTTCTGTAATGCTGTTCAGTATCACTCTGGTTATGACTTTCATTGTGACGGAGAGCAGCATTATGCCTCTATAGATGTTTCAGTTGGAGAGGTTTCCGATTTGGTAACATTACTAAAAGGCATATTTTCCAGAAAGTTGGTGCTTCTTCTTGTTCCCATATTTTCTGTAAAATGTTTGTCAATGTGGTGGGTGTCCGCACTTCCTCGGTCCTAAGAAGCTCTATTAACCTGGTCGATGCCTGTTGCTTTTCCATTTTTGAGCTTTGCTATGGCCATTTTAACCTTGTCTATACTGAGAAGATCGGTATTAATATCCAAAATGTTCACAGCTGGTGTTATTTTTGCTTCATTTACTAGATCTTCCACATTAAACACCTCTTCAAAATGAATTTTCCAGCGATTAAGGATGTTTTCCTCTTTGGATAATATTCCCTATATTATCTTTTACTAGTATATCTGGTGACTGGAATTTACCTGCTAGTGTGTTTATATTTCTATAGAGGGTCTGCATATCTTAAACAGAAGCGGCATGTTTTGCTTCGTTTGCTAGTTTTTTCTGTATATGCCTTTCGGTCTGTTTTTGCCCTCTTTTTTATTTCCTTGTCTATAGCCCAATGCTTTTATTGGAGCTGGAAATAATAGATAAGCATGCTCAAATCTAATGTAAAATTTCTTTTTGGCATGTTAAAAGGAATGATTGCAAATAAAAGCTGAATGTATTTTTAGGTTATATAACACCCCCTCCGTTGTAATTTAATTGTGTCGATTGGTCAGATCATTACGTTATGTTGTCAGATATAATGTAGACTTGTCATATCATTATGTCAACTCGTCATTTATTCACGTGTCTAAAAATTTGAAATAAAAATTTTACATGCCCAATTTGTGCCATCCAGTCATGATATTTTCTTACAAGTCGACATATATTGATTTTACAAGATAACAAAAAGATCTAACAAATCATTATCACTTCCCTAAAGTCTTCTTAATATTCGATAAGTCTATTTGTCAGATATGTATGTTTTCTTGACGGACACTTATGTCGACATGTCAAATATAATGATTCTAAAGAATAAGAAAAATATCATAATATTTAATCAAATAATCTGATTTCTTTTATGAAAGTAAATTAGATTTCAAAATTGTTTTGCTTTAAAGTAGTCAACTGTCATACAATTGTACTGAAATATGTGGTCACTTGTAACAAATTTTGCTCTGTTTTGTTATTAAGTAGCAGCACTTTTAAAACAATTTCAATATATTTTCAAGAGCAATCGTAGGTTGATCAAGAGACTACAGTCCGTAAAGATAGCTTAAAAGCTTAAAAGGGGGGGGGGGGAGAAAATATAAAACAAAGCTTTCAACATAATTTTCAGCTTCAGTCTGTGGGAGAGCAATTCATCAATGTGCAAAGAAGCTTGTAACAGACATGGCTGTGGATGATGTGATTGACAAACTTCAGTCCAAGACAATACTTACAGAGGAAATGATAAAAAAAATCCAGGTATGGCGTAACAAAAAGTGGTTTACCTGGTAATTGGTATGAATTTGATCGAGATGTGTATGTATTTGAAGAAAAATAGCTTCATGTTTTTGATATATTTAGAGAATCAAAACACTTGTACTTTGAAAACTCAACCGATCTAAGTACTTCACTTGTTAGAATGAATTGAAAAGTACTGAAAGGTTAGAAAACTAAGACATTATGATACGCGAAATTTAAATCAGGCATATATAAATTGCCACAATTATTGACAATCAAAAGACTTTTTACAAAAATTGTTTGACTGCAAATAGAAAATTTAAGAGCTTTAATTATGGTTTTAATGGTCTAGAGATTATCGAAGTACATGTATCTTCATTCCATAAAATAAAGACATTTTCAAACAAAATTAAACATGTTATTTTTATGTATATGATAGCAACATGTTTTTAAGATAACCAGTAATGTAGAAGAGTTTCTTAAAGTCCTCTTTATGAGAGCGTGTAAATTTATAAGGAACATTAATATAAAAATAAAGGAATTACACAATGTCTGTACGCTAACTATTGAAGTTTTTGAAGTTTTTGTATACTTTGTTTGCTGTTATAAATAAAAGATTTAAAAAATTTGGTCTCAATTGATGGATAATAAAACTACCTATAACTTATATAATGTCTGGTCAAATATTGACTTCTTTTGATTAAAGCAAATATTATTAGACATTAAGATCGTTATTCTCTTATATCTTTAAATGCATGGAAAACTTTCTAAAGGAAAAAAAACTAAAAGTCGCATAAAGCACTTGTCAAACAGTGATATTTTACACAAAAAAACAAACATTACGAAAATGCAAAATATTCGAAAAATTAAATTTTGCAAAATTGAACCAATCCCGATTGGAAAAATTAACTGATCCCGATTATAATTATTCTAAAATTGAAAATTCACAAAAACACTTTCGTTAACTCTAATATACCGATATGCTTTGTAAGATCAATAAAAATACAAACAATCTTGTAGTCAAACAACCTGGAACTCTATCAAAATTGTGATATATTGTTTCTCTAGATGATTTTTTTCGGGATCAGTTAAATTACAATCGGGATAAGTTCTAATTTAAAATTATCCAATTTTACTTTAATTTCAGAATTTCGATTCAATTCCAGGTTAAAACATGACTGTATGGTAATTGTATAATGCAAATGACAATAAATTACATGTATTATGTAGTCTTCTTTTTTTATGATTTACTTTTCATTTTTATAAGTATATTCTACTAAACAAATTTTAATTTTAAGTTTATTTTGCTGACTTTGACATTTATTTTAAGATGATTGTATGGCACATCAATTGAGACAAAAATGTTAGCTCTAAAAAATCATATTCGCAGTTAAAACTTAGTTTTCATTGATTCTGTTGAATAATACAAAAAAGAATGTTGAACAATTGACCAATATTGGTCTATTTTGTGAAATCAAATCCCAAAAAAGATTTTTTACCGATCGATGACATGGAATAGGTTGTCATTTTAGAGCAGAACAACAAATGAAGCAAAGACAAGGGAACTATTAGAATTATTTAAAACGACAAGTGAGTCTGGGTTCAAGGCACTGGTGGAATCCCTATCAGAGGCTAAACAAGGCCATTTGGCTCAGAATCTTCAGAAAACTCGGACTGATTTGGAGGAATCCGAACTAGGAAGTGATTTTGAGGGTATGTAATCACAATAATAGATTAATAGTAGAATATTATCAGATTAATAAGGATTGGCTTATATATTGTATAAGTTTACTTTTTCTTAGTACTAGAGAGTAACTAATGTTTTCAGATTTTAAATCACCAAAACTACAGTTGGTGTCGAGCAATGATAGCAAGGAATGGACAATTATAAAGTTTCAATCAAATTCAAACCTTCCAAATAATGCAACTGTATCAATTCCTTCAAACCTGAGAAACTTTGAGTGAGTATGACCTAACATAATTATCAAAATGACAAGTTACAATAAATTGATATATTTTCCAACAATTGAATATGACATAAACGACTTTTTTCCTTTTAGTTTGATCGGAATTGTAGTATCTGAAGGCATTTCAGACGAAGATATCTGCAGAGTCGTAAATGAAATATACCAAAGAATATACCAAGTTCCAGTGCGACTGATTGTCAAACAACATGTGGACAGACAATCGGATATATTCATTCGATGTGTTGAGAAATCAAAGAGTCGAGACGCACAAAGAGAGATGGCAAATCAGGGGTATAAGGATGGACCAGAGGAGATGGTGGAGCTTGGTTTATGTGACACGGAAGAAGTCATCTTTAGTGCAAATGCAAACATCAAATATCTTTCTGGGGTGACTCAAATGAGCTTTTTCTTGAATATTGATTCTGCTCACCTCTCCTTTCAAATAGATGTTCTAAATAAAGAAGCACAATCTTCAAGCAGAACATACCAAGGGAATCTGGCATACAATGTGGGAGACACAAAGCAAACCCCACCAAGGAGTGGGTCTATTTTGATACATCTTCCAAAGGTGCGTCTGATAAGAAAATTAACACTTATGTATGAGAAACTTAAGATGGCTAGTTGATCTTGGCCATCTTTTAACTGTATTGATCTTCTTTAGAAGAAGAGCTCTATATAAAAACATAGAAAAATACCCAAATTTATAGGGGAAAATATATATGGATTTTATCTCACCTGAGCCAAGGGCTCAAGTAAGCTTTTCTGATAAAGATGTGTCAATTGTCAGTCGTCGTCGGCGTAAACTTTTCACATTTACATATTCTTCTTCAGAACTACTGGGCGAATTTCAATTCAACTTGACACAAAGCCTCACTTGGTGAAGGGGATTTATATCTGTTTAAATAAAGAACCACATCCTCTTTACAAGGAAGATAATTTAATATTGATTTGTTGGTATTTTTTAAAAATCTACTCAAAAAATGCTAAGTCAGAAAAACTCAAATTTGTATGGAAGCATCTTCAGGTACTGTTGATTCAAATTTCTTCAAATCTTGGTCTCCGGGGTTAGGGTGGGGGCAAAAGGGGGAATGAATTTTTACATAGGGATTTATAGAAAAAATCTTTACAAATCTTCTCCTCGAAAACCAGAGGGCCAGCAAAGCTTAATTTTGTGTGAAAGCATCCTCACGTAGTATAGATTCAAGCGTCATTAAATTATAGACACTGGGGGTAGGGTGGGGCCACAATTATGGGATAAATTTTTAAGTAGGAATATATAGAGAAAATCATATTCTCAAAACCTATAAGGCCAGAAAAGCTTGAACTTGTGTGAAAGCATCCTCAGGTATTGTACAGTCAAGTTTGTTCAAATCATGGTCTTTGGGGGAAGGGTTGGGTCACATTGAGAGAACCAAGTTTTACAAAGGAATATATAGAGAAAAAAATTTTCCCCAAAAACTATTAGGACAAAATACAGTGTGATGCAATATATATTCGTACAAAATGGCGGCGTGTTTACATTCGCGACAGAATTAGGTCAAACTCCAAACTTTGGTTAAGTTAGTTTTCATCTTTAAAAAATATTCTTAATAACTAAAACTTACCTAATACTTTGTAAGATGACCTTTCAGCCGAATTACACTTTGTAATCGTCGGGGGATTGTGTTATAGAGGCTCTGTACGTACTGAGCCGTGATAGATGTCCATACCCGCTGTATCTCTCGGAACAGGTCGTCCTTGTATTCAATACGACCAACACGTGCTTGCATTGCAGCTTTCTTTTCAGTAACGACCGTAAATTTTCAATGATGTTTAAGTCGGGACTTTGTGCAGGCCAGCTCGTGGTTCTTATTCCATTTCTATGGATAAAATCTTATGTTGAACGAGCACGGTGTACCGGCGCATTGTCATCCTGAAAGATGTACTGTTCTTTGGGAAAATGTCGGACTATAACCGGCCACAAATTGTCATTTAGTTCTTGCTGGTATTTCTCTGCATTGATGTTGCCATTAACAGCTGTAATAGTACCTACTCCGTGCCACGAAATGCATCCCCAGATCACAACTTCGTATGATGGCTTCACCCGACGTGCCTCAACCAAGTCCGGTCTCCAGTCCTCGCCCCGTTTTCTCCAAATATAGACACGAGAATTCTGTCCCACAACGATTTTTGACTCATCTGAGAAAATAACTTTTCTCCAGTAGTTCCCAACAGTCAATTTTCTCTTTTCTCTGCACCAAGACAAACGCTTTTTTCTATTCACTTCTCTGATCACTAGTTTCTTCTTTGCCACCCGTCTCACGAATCCATTTTTGTGCAGATGCAATTGCACAGTTCGTTTAGATACTGGTCGCTCTCTGTTTTCATTAAATTGGTCTGTTATATCCTTCAAACTCTCTCTTCTGTGGGTTTTCACAAGCCTTTCAAGTTTCCGATGATCTATGGATGTCACGGTAGATTTCCTGCCTCGTCTTGGGATGTTTTCTATGTAACTTCGTTGTTTTACACGCTTCTTAAAACTTGAAATTGTAGATCTGGGTATTCCGAAGGTTTCTGACACGTAGGTAATAGTTTTACCATTTTGTAACATTTTCCATACCATTTCTTTTACCTCATTACTCAATTCTTTTGCTTTGCGCCCCATCTTGTTTCCGTCGATTCAGATTTGTTTACAAAGCAGACGACAGTAAAATCACGTGACATATGAAATGTCACATGACCAAAAATTGTTATAAATAACATTGAAATTCCGATGCTATTTATAAACCCTTTTATTCGACGTTAAATTTGTGAGGTGAAGCGCGAATGTAAACACGCCGCCATTTTGTACGAATATATATTGCATCATACTGTAGCTTAAACATGTGTGAAACCATCCGGGGTTATGTACAGTCAAGTTTATTCAAATCATGGTCTCGGGGTGTTGCTTGGGACCAGTATAGGAAAACAACTTTTTACATAAGAATGTATAAAGAAAATCTTATAAAGTCCTCTTCTAATAAACTGTTTAGCCAGAAAAGCTTGAACTCGTATGGAAGCATCTTCAGGTAGTGTACAGTCAAGTTTGTTCAAACCATGTGTAGGGTAGGGCCACAATAGGGGATTATTTTTAGAATATATAGAGAAAATCTTAAAAAAAATTCTGGAACATTCAGACTAAAAAGCAGAAACTTACGTGAAAACACAAGTTGTGCAGATTATGTGTGATCAAACCATGTTTTCTTATAGAAAAGTGGGGACACAATGTACTTGGGGGAAGGGGGGAGGGGGTATATAGGAATAGAGAAAAATCTTCTTACAAATACTAAACAACAAAAGGAGCTTGGTATTTGCCATAAACATATGTGGATAAAAATTGGCAGATTTTTTACTTTTTGAGCTAGATTTACTGTACTTATTTTCAAGATATTTTGATACATGTAATGTGTCATGTGGCCCCTGGGCATCTTGTTTCCTAATTGACCAATTAATAGTAAACAAGCAATTTAACAGCTTATATCTGAAAATTTTAGGAAGATCATTGGTTAATTTGTTGACCCACCTGCCAGCTGTAACGCTACTTTACACAGGGTCATTTTCGTCCTATGTCATCCTTCTACACTTGTAAACGGTTTTGTCTCATCTTAAATTCACTCAGACACAGTCGTGTTTAAAGATAGAACTCTCGTTGCAATTTATCCATTTTAAATTCGCCCGCTGACAACTAGGGAGAAAGGACCGAAAATAAAACGAAGGCGAATATTTTTCTGTTCATAGTACACATTTTATATTTTCAATTATGCTCTTAATCTTTGTCTTTTTTCTTCAGGAAGCCCAGCGATATGCGCCACTAACACTTGATGTACCAGGTACTTTTTAAAAAAGAATTTGATTAAGATTGTCTGGAAGTAATACTTGCTCTTATTCACTTTCATTTAATATTTGATGTTTAAAGTTAAGGCAGCCGCTAAATACCTTGCATGGCAACTGACAAAACTTGGATCACCAGACCCACATGATTTGTATATGAAGCTGTGCGAAGACAATAAGAGAAAAGTACACGTTTTGAAGAATCGAGCCAATAGAGAGGGAAACACGGACAGGAAATGCTGTGAAGCTTTCATAATGAGTTGGGCCAGTCAAAGACCAAAACAAGAAAACAAAGTAGAGACGTATTGCTGTATAACATACACTGTTTAAAAAATTAATTTAAACGTCTATCCTGACACCTATCTGAATTAGAACAATTTTGAAGCATTTGAAATTTAAAAAAAAGTTAAATTTTCTTCTTAATAGCTTCTTTGCTTTTTT
Source organism: Magallana gigas (assembly GCF_963853765.1). Taxonomy (NCBI): domain Eukaryota; kingdom Metazoa; phylum Mollusca; class Bivalvia; order Ostreida; family Ostreidae; genus Magallana; species Magallana gigas. The sequence continues at coordinate 9,883,318 of NC_088855.1, forward strand.
TTAAATTGCAAATTAAAAATGATTCATATTTCCCCCCATTTTCGCAAATATTTTGACACGCGAAAAAAACCCCGGATAAACGGTAGTAGCTACATTATTTTTGCATGTGTTTATGTGATACTTTCAGGCTATAACTATATTGGAGGCCTTGAAAAAGATTTCTCAAGAAAGTCTTGCTAAAGAAACAGACTCCTTCCTAATGCCTTTTACCAATGGTTGTTACAAGTCTGACAAGCGCTTTTATCATATTTATGAAATAAATAATGTGTTACCAATGTAAAATATAAAGAATATTTTATTATCTAACTATGATTTACATAGCTATTTACCATTCACGGTAAAAAAAATAAATAATACTTATAAATTGAAACTAGCTTACTTAATAGCTTATATCTCCATTTTTTCATTGTAGGTTCTCTCTCTGATAAAAGTATAAAAGCATTTTCCGTAAAACTGGAACAAAAATGGGAGATACTCGCGGAAAAACTTGGATTTAACGATGAACAAATTAAAGCCATGTACATGGATTTTGATAATGGTACAATGAGAGCGCTTCACATCCTTGACAGGTGGCGTCTTGAAGATAGTACTATAGAGCTTGGAACTGATATAACTGTTACTTTAACTAAGGCGATGAATGGCTTAATGTAACTCTATAGGTTGTGTTTCACAGAGAATTTATAATCTAAAAAAAAAATGCAATTATGAATTGATTGTCAACTTTGTAAATTATGAAATAAACTAATGTATAACAAATTGGTTTAACAGAAAGTTGAGTAGCATTTTCTTTGCTAGAGTATGCACAAATTTTCGTGCAATCTTACCATCTATATATCAGCTCTGTTCTTTGTAGAATTTGTTTATGCTTTAAACCAGACTAAAAAATTGATGTGTATAAAACAATTGTCGGTCTGATATGAAATGTAATATCTATGCTACGTATAGTAAATGTTTTTGTTGAATAGCTAAAACCCCAATATATATATATATATATATATATATATATATATATATATATATATATATATATATATATATATATTGTAGAAAGTCAGATTTTTTATTTGGAAGAATTATTTTACGTTAGTTTTTACGTACATAATGATTTTTGGAGGTGTTTGTGTGTGCTTAAACTGCATATTCTTTGTATATCAACAGTTGCTTAAAACCAATAAAAAAACCTTGAATTGCATATGAGTTTATTATGACATACACCATAGCATTTAAAATAGCTTAAATGTACACGTTTATTTCTAAAATCAAGGCTGAATGTTAATAATCATTACAAAAAAAACAACGATGTCCATGATTTAAAGTCATCAATACATTTGTAGGTCAAGTGCCGCTTAAACTCAAGTACCTTCAGTTAGTGTTTATTTTGGATCGTTATATTTGAAATAATCATGTAGTAAAAATACCAATCAGAACAATCAGTTTCTAATACGATGAAAAAAGTAAAATCACGATAACGAAAGAATACGATAATTTCTGCTACATATGCTGGTATAGTTCTATCTGTTACAATATAAATATAAAACAATTTAAACAAGTATTTTATTGGAGAACATGATAGAAAAATTTAAAATATGGAGCATTCTCTTTTCATAGATTATACGAATTTTTTGTTTGCTCATTTTATTTGTACTGACCACATGTTCACAAATAATGAAACAAGATATTTTACAATCATACAAAATTAATACATCCCAGCGAATTTTAAACCAAGGAAGATCCAATAAAATTGTCCTTTGCTATTTGGAATAATTAAATAATATTTCTTATTATAAACGTATCAATGATAAGATTGATGACTTTTCATCCAAGCATAGACACAAAGAACAAGATATCCTCCCCACAACCACAGGCCTGCATGGCTGACCTGAGGGGTTTAGCTGCTTTAGCCCCCGAGTGTATGACTTTGTCTGACAGCCTCCACTGGTCCAGAGTATGAAGAGCACGGTTCGAATCTTCCTTGAAATAAGATTTTGTCTCACCTACCGTCGTTTCGCTTACATCGAGTTTCTTCGCTAGGTTTTCCCATTTACTCCCTATGCTCTTTGCAATTTTTGTTATGTTGGTGTTTGAAAATACCCCTAAATTATAAAACCAAATAATGAAACAACAATTTTGATAATATTCACTGATAGTCTAGATATGAGTTTTATTTATGCAAACCGATGTTACCGTTTAAGGAATAAAGTTTTAAAACTTCGTCAGTTTTCAATGCGATTGGTTCCCAGTCTGAATGAAGAATTTTCAGAAACTTGAGTATAACCTGAAAAGTTAATTTCTAGCATACATAAACTGGTTTCTGCGTTTTAATCGATACACCAAAACAAAATGTCTTTATGAATTTTAATTGAGGTTTCTCGAGGAGTTTATGTAATTAGGAAATGTTATTAGAAAAACTTTATTCATTGCTATATTACAAATAAATGGATATATTTATATTATACACAGTTGAAGGAATAACCGTGTGTTTGATTTGTTTGTTCTTTCACAACCTACGTAAATACACTTCAAAATTACACGTACACATAAGAAGGTTATCAGCATGACATTCCTTACTTATTTTACTCTTCAATACATTTTTCTAGTGTGATTATGTTCGCAAAGTTTCCTGAGTTCAAAATTACCTTCAAACAACTCATACATTTTTCTTTAAAGATAACGTTATCTATTTTTTCACTTCTTTAATGAATGATATAAATTTAAGTCAATAATTTCTAACATGTACAATACAAAAACAGAATAACACACCATCTGATCCGACACTCGTTGGTTTTCAATCCAGTTTAATATGAACAGTTCACACGTATCCCTGTCAGAGACTCTGTCTCGGAACGTGATGAACTTTCCTGGATGGGAGCTCAGCCTGTCCAAAAACTTCTCCAGATTGACTGGTCCGGAAGATGATATTTCATACGAGACGTATTTAGCCATAGCTTTAACTTCAGTCAAAACAAATTTTATTCTTCAAATAATGAAGTGATAATAATAAAACTAAACTTTACTGTTGAAAAAAAAACAATCTAGGAAGATTATTTTTATAGGTTTTAGTCTTACACTTTAATTCTACCAAATATACCAATGCATGTATGCAAGAATATTCAAAACCATTAATACCTTATAAAGTTTTGATTTTATTACTTACGTGGAACATCCGTGGAGAGTGGTACGCATGGCTGAAAAAAAAATCATTGGTTAAACCTTTTCATTGTCTTTTGTATTGTATAACGTATGTTATGATATTTCACGCATATATATCTATTTACCCCATGCACCAGTTTCATCAACAAAAAAAAGAGTTAATATAAGTCATATTTGAAGTTCTGACAACTATCTTTAAGGTTTTTATCTTTATTTCATTTTACGTGTAGAGTTACCTTTGGTAGATAAACAGTTTGTGAACCTGTTCTGTGAAGAGTGCCACTGTCAGATCCCACCGTAAAACAAACCTCGCCGCTGTACCGCCTCATAAACCGCTGGACTTGCGGGTCTCTCTCCACTATTTTAAACTCCTTAACGGGGACGTCAAAGTTCTGGAAGAACCTCAATTTTATCTCGGTCTGTGGTGACAGAATTCGAATGTTTCCAGATGTTGTAAAATAAATTTCCTCTCCATCACATATTCCAACTTCTACCATTTCTGTTGAGTTGCTGGTGTATCCAAGTGAATTAAGTTTCTCAACAGCCAACGGAATGCTGTTTGGCTCTGTGCATGCAACAGCCACATCAGCGAAGTTTATCGGGTTTTGGCGTACGAGAACAAGAACCTTTGTTTCGTTTGACATGTTATACAAAGTTTCTCCAATTGATGTCAACTCACTGTCCTTTTTATCTGCTGGCACTAACAGAGCAATAGTTCTGTAAAAAGAACAAGAAGCTCATGGGCTTTAACTGTCACCAAGGTATAATATCGTTGAAAGAAGATAAGTTAAATAGCATTCTGAGAATAGAAATAGTACCTGTTGCATTATCTTACTTGGCTCTGGCTCGTTGCGTGGTTAGAAAGATGTGTTATAGGGACGCATATTAAGTCAAAATTAAAGATTTCGCACGATTTATTAAAAGTTAGAGGATGTATGATAAGCTGGATGTACTGTTCTTGGAAATTCTAGAATAATAGTGGTATTGTTAGCTTGGATAAATGATTAAAACTACTACTTAATTACTACGGCCACGTATTGCCCCCAAAACCCCTGATACATGTATAGAGGTTATTAATCTCTGTACTGACATTCAAAGAGAGAGAGAGAGAGAGAGAGAGAGAGTCTTACTGAAACTGTCTTTTATTCTTTGAAATGGTAACAAAGATTGCATCTGGGTTCTCTTCCTTGCGAACTGTAGGCAGGACATCCCAACCTTTATTTTCTGCATGGTATAGCACGACCATTTTCTGGGATTGGTCCTGCAAAACTAAATTTAGTGCTTCTGAAGATAGAAATCGTCTACAGAATACTACGGTATTGTGCATATGAAAATATAGTTAAAACTATGTTTCTGCATTTTTAAAAAAAATTACGACAAACAGAAATAAAAGAACCTATATTCAATACCTAAATTCATATTTATTTTGTCCTTTAAATTTCTCTGTCTTTTCTGCAGAATAGTTGCAGTTTCCTTTGAAATGTCCTCAAGACAAGTTAAAAACTTGGTGTATGTCTTTTCGCTGCATTCCTTAAACAGCTGGAGTAGCTGACGCATCTTGCTACCTTCTGTCGTCTGCTCCTAAATTAAACATTGATAATATGTTCGTATCATACTTTGTTTAACTAATAACGTACGCAATTAATTAATATGTATTCTATGATAAGACGAAACCTCTATATAACGAGTCCTAAACAGCAAATTATACTAAAGTACAGAAGAAACGAACTCTTAAAAAATAACTCTTCCTTTTGAAAAGTTCCAGAAACGAGTCATATTTCACTGCCTAGAATCTTAGTGCCAAAGTCCAACTAGATTTGTGTTGATTCAGTAAATAGTTTGTGTTGTTCAAAAAAGGTTCTTTAAAGATTGGTGTATTATGATAATTTAATGAAAAACTTGTACACCTCAAGTCTTACCAAAATTTCTTTTGCATCATTATCTTCAACTAGTCCACTCTTTTGAAGGCGTTCCAAAAACTTGGTTGGAGAAACATTTGAAACCAACGTCTTCTTGCATATCTTAAGAGTTGTCTGATGAACATGACTTGCCTCCTCGGCTTCAAAGAACAAAACCTTCATTTTAAATAATGTATCTATACATGGCAAAATCACAGCAAACTGTTGTTAACCCAGCAAATTAAAGAAATAATTACACAGATTTTTAGTCGTACAGTTATGAATATTTTACCAGATATCATGGTGTCTGGATAAAGTTCTAACTCGACGTCTTTTCCCAAACATTCATCGAACTCAATCCCAACCAGTGATGTCAGAGCCTGAGCGTTTGGTAACCTTCTCTCATTCAAGTCAAGATTTTGAAAGTCAACTACCTTAATATTGAAACGAAATTCATCATGCAAAATTACATTTCTATAATCTGTAATTGGTCGACCAAATCATTCAGAAAAGATTTCAGTGTATCATTTTACCTTAAAATAGATATTGGTGTTGCAAGAAAAACAGTCTTTTGGAATGCGAAGCAACACATTCCTATCATCTGTTGGTTCAAAATCTCCCCCGATAGGATGGACAAAAAACTGCGAGCGAACATATCGGGAAATGACAACCATTTCCAGTGACGTAAAGTTGTTCACTGCAGTTCCCAGATAAGTTAGTTTCTGTTTTAAAAAGGATGATAAATATCAAATACAAAACATAAAATAGCATTTTTAGGAAGGAAAAAATCGATATTGTCCTGAAACATACTTTTGGTGGATTCAGAGGTTGAAGTTTCGTTGCATGATGGAATGGTGATCCATCTTGTGACATCAGAAGAACAAGTTCTCGTTCTTGATCTTGCTTGTTGGTAGCACAGGGTATATAAATGTAAAGAGGCAGCTAAAATGTAAACGATTCCTGTACGGATGTTAAATGGGTGGGATTGTTAGATTTCAAAATATAAATAGAGGGTATTACATTGTAACTGATATTTAAACTTAATGAAGAGCGTTTAATATACAACGTTATCTATAGTATGTTACGGACCTCTAGTTCTATCTGAGATCTTGTGGTAGATGTGACCGTCACAACAGATGACATCACGCGTTCCTCCTTGTCCTTCAGAAATATTTCTAGATCTTGAGGATGGTCAGAACATTTGGTTGTTAAGCAAAATCTGTCGAAGCCAGGGAGTGCCGATACAATACAGCATATGCCTTTATGAAATGAATGCTCATTTGGCTCCCTCTCATAACTACAAAATAAAATATAGGAATGAATTCGAACAAAACTGTCATGTTGTATATTTTGAACTCACCGGGTGGCACCAAATACAAAAAATGTTGTCATGTTGTAAATTTTGTATTTACTGCCATCCTGGTAAATTCAAAATTTACAACTACATGACAATACAACAAATAACAAGGATAAGACTGGGTATTTGTTTAAAGCATAAATACGTATAGGTTGGCCAGTTTTGTGGATTTCTTCTTTCCTTTTCCTTCTCTTCATTTTTCTTCTCCATTTCTTCTTTCTTTCTTTGTAAATCTATCCACGTCTCCCTTTTTTCTAGATGACTATCGGATGTGTCCGTCCTCTGGAGATCCGTCTTCAAACTGGATTTTGCGCTTTTTGATTTTTTGTCTTCCTGTCGTCCTTCAGTGTGGTTTTCATGGGTTTCGGCAATTTTATTGTCAGGAGTTCTACTTTTAATTGCTCTTTGTTGACCTTTTGACGTTGCGCTTGTTTCATTGTTTGCGGTAGATTTTGAAGTTTTTTGTTTATGTACAGTTCTGCTCGAGGATACCGCATTCGTTTGGTCAGCAACTGGAGATGACACGACCTTACGCTCCTGTTTTGATGTGTCCAAAATCTGTTTCGTTTTAATTTTATTCTTGTGGCCGTTTTCAATTTTTGTCGATTGCTTTTTGGTCAGCCCCTTGTCATTTTTCTTGGATTGACCAATAACTCTACTCTTTTCTTTTTTATTGTCCATACTTTGGATACATGTCTCAACTGCAGAGCCTCCGCTCTCTTCTCTTTGGTCTTCATCAGCATCATTCGAGTTCGTTACTTGTAAACCAGTCTGTGGTTTGACATCATTGGTTTCAGTGGCCTTGAAAATGGATTCGTGAGTGCGTTCTCTAATTTCATTTTTCTCGTTTTCATCCCTCTGCTTTTTCTCTTTTTTCTCGTTTTGAGTGTCATTCTCATGCTCATCTTTAAAGATGGTATCCGAGGAGTTTAGAATTTCATTTTCATTCTGACTTTTGTTCTGAGATTCTAATGTGCTTTTCTCGTTTTCAAGCTTTGGACAATCGTCTTCTTGTGGTTTACACGCCTCCTGTTGTATTGGCTCTTTACTTGAAGTGTCATTCTTTGCCACATCATTTCCTGGTTTTGTATTATAACTGACCTCAGTCCCGTCAATGTAATTTTTCCAGACTGCAAAGACTTTAAGTGTTTTTTGAAGATTATCCATAACGTCCAAACTTCCTTTCTCAACTCCTATCAACAGGTCTGCGATCGAATAAGCAACTTCTTGAAGATGTTGCTGCTGTTTGGCAAGTGTCTCCATTTCTTTCAGTAGGTGTGCCTTTTGTTGACTAAATACTGTGTCTTTGAACTCCAGATCCGATTTCGTTTCTGGTTCTGTAAAATCATCGTCTGTTCCGAAATAGAAAAGAATATCTTTCAAAAACCAAAACTTTCGGTTAAGGATAGAGAATGCAAATACATCATTTTTCAAATACAGTATAAAAAATGTAACCCGATAACGCCAAAATACATTTTTAAACTTGTGTTTGCGTCATTTAAAAAAAAGATTTTCATGATCGCAACTATTATTTACACAATATTTGCTTTTTTATTCATGTATGAAGTAAGCGAGCATTTGAGAAAAAATACATCACCCATCGATATGGTACTTATTACCAGGTAAATAAGGGTTTTATAACTGTTTTTCTATGAACCAGCGGACTATTCCATTTATAAAATCCAAATACTAGTATACGAAATTCCTTGTAGATGTAACTACTGGTTGGTACATGTGTATTTGTACGTGCTGGTATGATTTATGTGTTTGCTTAAGTTGTCATTAACATAGGTAAATTGAATTTCATATTGTACTCACATTTTTGCACGCTTGTTGATAAAATCGTTGACATTTTGTTCGAAATGTTTATCAGGAAAGACTGAACGACGTCACGAATGGCAACTATTTCGTCTTTGATAGCGTTGGTATAACCAACAACTGATTTCAAAACATCCCCTGTTTCATCCACAATTTGAGAAGCCTTCATAAAGAATTCCTTCGAGTCATCTTTGAAGTTTATTTCTAAACTTTCATGAAGGGATTTTCGATGTCGAAGAAGAAACAGGGCGGAGATATCGTCCATGGCGATGGTCTACAAATGGCGGAAAGGACTGCTACACGCCAAGAACATTTGCTACTGGTATTTGAATCTGATTGTTTAAGGTCATCGACAATAGAAGTGTACAGACATCAACAGAACAGGAGATTTTAAACAATACAAATACAATTAATGAACCGTAATTTTTCTATTCGATTCAATCAATTTGTAAAGAGAAAAGAGAAACCTAATATAGTGGCTGATATAGTTAAGTGGTATGGTTCGTTTCGTATCTATAATACGGCTCATTTGTTCCAACGGAATAAATCTGATCGTTGAAAAAATCTCTTTTCTATGAATAATTAAATAATAAAGGTAAGAGTTAAAGACAAGAATTAAGCATTTAAAAAACATCTTTAAAGTATGATGTTTTCGGTATAATAATAGATTGATTTGGTTCTTTTATAATCAGACGTAATAATCGATACCAGTCCCCCTTTGCTAAACGTTGCAGGGTTCGATGGTCGTGACTGTATTGATTCCTTCAGAAAGAGAGCTTGGTATCAAGATATATAGGTTAGGATTTTATTTTTAAAAATGATAAAAATTACTTTTTCAGTGTCAGTTTCATGGAGTTCTATATAAATATGGAAAAAGGAATCATTCTTTGAATATTATGAGGTGATAATTTCGGTCGGGGCGTGATCATAAAGCCCGACGGGCTTTATTGGATTTGATCACGCCCCGACCGAAATTATCACCTCAAAATATTCAAAGAATGATTCTTTATTATTTATATTTATATAATTCTAAGCCATCGTACGATTGAATATTTAAATATAAATAAGCAAACCCTGCTGGCGCCTCAATTCGGCGTCATTTGAATTTATGGGTTATATAGTACAAAATTAATACGTAGTGTTATCGCAGGCAAAGACACTGGAAAATGTTAATATACTCGTATAAACTGAAATTAATTCGATTCATATCTTCATCAATAACACAGCTTATGTTGTGGTTTACCCTTAAAATCTAGCTTCTGGGCGCTTCGTCCCTTGACCCCTACACGTCACAATATTTTCCCACCCTTCATTCATTAAATCTCAGAAAATGATTTTCGTTAAAACTTACTTCTTGCAAATGACCGTTGAATTGCCACCTTCAAACTACACCTGTAGCGGTGCGATCTACAGAAATATACCACCGGTGTCATTGTTGCCGCGAAAATGTTAACATTTTCAGTTTCCAATTTTATGTCAGGAGTACGTAGTTCAAAATCGAAACAACAAAGTACGTAAGGGGAAGAAGCTACTGTTAATATTTGTCTTGACTGTCTCAATACCTTTGAATAGGGTGATGTCATTTTATTTCACAAACCCCATGGCTGATGGCTCAGTAATCTGGCAAATGAGCGGATGACTTTATCAAAGTGCTCATTAAATGCCAACTATGGTCAAAGCGCACGATTGACAATCTAGATTCTGTAATAATCAAATCGAAGAAAGATCACATTTTCTACAAAACGAAACTTTTAAATATTTTCTTGATTGGAATTTTCAATTTTTTTTTTAAACAATACCTTTCATTTTATAAATATATTCAAATACATATGGCGAAAGAAACTGCATAGTTTTTGAATAAAAATCAATAATTTTTAATGTATAAAGACCAATAATTCATAATACTAAGCAATTCTTAGTCTGATGCGCAAGTGTATGCGTTCATTTTCAGCTTCTTCCTTCAGACACTAAAACTGTTATGCATACTGACAAGTCTGCAATCAAATGAGAACATTTTTTCACTTATTTTATTAAATAGGAAGTAGATGTAAACAGTGCTGTCACATTATATGCAAAATACAAAATATCCTTCAAGTACAAGGCTTTGGAATGACACAAGTTGAGAACTTCACAAGATTACTACTAAACAGTACATGCTATTCAAAATCCATCAAATATTTATTCACGAAAACATCTGTTCTTACTAAAAAGCTACATTCCTAATCCTTGAGAACATTAAAAAAATTGGCTGACACACAATTTTTTCTATCAGTCAGTTTTTCCCTGCACCATTTTACTAGAGTACTTAAAGACAGATAAATTCATACAATATCAGTGGCAAAAGGCGAAGGCCAAGTACAACAGCCCCTTAATTAATGTCAAACCTCAGAATCGTCAATTTCTGCTGACTTGACTTAGCTTGATGGTTGACAATACTCACAAAACATTTTTGTAACAATTGCACCTCATAGAATACTTCTCTATCACAGTTTGCTTTACAGTCCATATATTAAATTTAGATTATTCACACTTCATTTAATAAAAATGTATTTCAAATGAACAAAATACACTCATCATTGTTAAGAAAATGCCATTACCAGTAACATTGCACATTGTGGTCAACACACTAGATGTTAAATGTGATGACTTCCAAAGTTATTGATAAATAGAAAACTAGACAAATCTATCTCTCATACTGTTAACAAAAGGGGAATAATTCAATGAGCAAATGAACCCTTTACAACCACCATTCATACCATTAGTTAAAAAGTTAGATTACAAAGAAAAACCTAAAGAATAACATGATTTCTTGTGAGTAGTTTGATGATTTTCTTGCAGTCCATGAAGCTGTTGTACTCGCGTTGTATGTGTAACAGTGACCTGGTCTTTAGATCCACTTCCATCAGGGTCAGCATCAGCACGATCATTCTTCTCCTGACCCGGCGGTCCTCTTGCTCTTCCTCTGGCGGGGGGATTGTTTCGGTGAACGCCCCGGTGACTTGTCTACAAAACATGAAGCAGCAATTAGTATTTTTTGCCAATAATTCTCAAATAATTCAATCATTCCTAGTAACTAAAAGGGGATTCAAAATATGATGTGAATTGGTAAGTGGACAAATTAAGTTACTAGCACATCAAACTGTTTGTACCCTTACGACTGAAACATTTTTTTCTTTAAATTGTGTTGCGAAACAAGTCAACTCTTTTGTTTTTGTTAATTCTTACACAAGATCTGAGTAGTATAAACTAGATTACATCAGATATCACTAGAAATTTTGCAATGCTTTATAAAAAGGTGTATTGGAAAAATTTCAAATCTAAGGTTTCCGTCAATCTTTCCCACAAGATTTAGTACATTACTTACACAACTAATTAGCAATGTCTCTCGTAATTCAACTGGGAAAACAAAGTTCCTGTACTTACTTAAATCCCTCTCCAGGGTTTCCTTTGGGATCCAATCGTAGTCTACATCTGTATTCTGTGTGCCCATCTCCACTGGTTGGCGGTGCGACTTTTTTGAGCGATGTTTCTTCTGCAACAAAAATTAAAATGCTGCTTCATATTTTGTAATCTTCTGAAAAATTTATTTCATGTAAATATTCACCCACCCCTTCCCCAAAATAAATAAGAATAAATTGTTCCTCTGTTTGAAGCTTCTATACCCTTCAAGCATAAAAATATCAAGTAAGGGTTCAAACAACTCCAATTTATTTAGCAAGAATTTGGAAAAGAAAATCCATAGTAAAATTTTCTTTCCTCTGAACCTGCATTGGATTTCAGTTTCTTTCTTTTAAAATAATGCATACAATAGAAATTTGCAATGTCTGAGAACAATGGCATATTGCAAAAAGGCTTGGTGATATTTCTTGAAAAACATTTAATTTACATTTAATTTCTTAGTTTTTTTAACCACAAGATGGAAAAACAAACTTATAAAAGCAAGCATAGGGTGGTGATACTTTCCTAAAAAATGTGGGCATAGTCAAAATATATTGGAGATGAAAAAATCTCTCTTTTAATAAACTATTCTATTTTAGAGATACGTGAAGAAAATCAAATAAATTACTGGTAAATTTGAAAGACAACCTCATAAAATTGCATCAGTCATCAATAACTTTTCATACTTACGCTGAAAGAAGCCAATAGTTGCTGAGCACCGACCAATAGCAAAACCGCAATAGCTGCCAAGAACACGTACAGGAAAAACCTAGGTGTTTGAAAGTCATCTTTAGTAAAGAATCAAAATTAAAGAACTGACTTCTATAGTACAAGTTTTAAAAAATTATGCAATAATGTAAGTAGCTGTTTTTCTTATAACAATAAAAAAATGAAATAAGATTCAAACAACTGCAGTTAATATTGCAAGACTCAGGAAAGTCAGAATCTATTTTAAGAATTCTGCTTGCTGTTCCTTGCTTTCAATTTTCCCTTTCTGTTTTATCCTAAATGTTTATGCATCCTAGGTATTTTTAATTTTTATGATGCCCAAAATAAAACTCTTCCCAGAAAGGAAGAAAATACATACGTTTCTCCATCAATTAATCCCTCATCTGGTTCCACAATGTTGACAGTTTCATTGAATACAGGGCTCATGAATGAATTGCCTTCCTAAAACATTCAAATTTTACAATATGAATGGTGTATCAAAAGCTTTAAGAGTTTAAGCAAAGTAAATATTGTTGAATGTGGTAGTTTATTTTGATCCTGACTTCTATGACCTAATTTCAATACAGTCAAACTTCATTATCTTGAACTAAATGGGACTGTTTAAAAACTTTGAGATATTCAAGTATTCAAGATATCGAGGGTAAAATACTACAAAACACTTTGACATATCCATTGTATTTGAGATATTGATGTTTGAAATATCGAAGATCAACTGTACTTGAAATTTCATATTTGGCAAATTCAACTATTAGAAATAATTCTTGAACAGCCTCTGCAAATGGATATATTCAACAGTTTCACAAACACAAAATTATAAAAAGCTCAGCTTCTCTGAAATTCATCGAGCCTTTGTGAAATTTAAGGACCTAACTGGTTCAATTCAGCAAATGGAAACAGATGTATTAATTAATAATTACCTCGTCCTTGTAATTCAACAAGATGGACAAGCCAAAGGGTCTACCAGCGAAGCCTTCATTGGGGGTAAATCCATATTCAAATGTAGCTTGTTTTCTTGACCCCACATCCTGGTTGTACTGAGCTGTTGTGTACTAGAAATCAAAACACCAAATTCATGTTTAACATTTAACCTGAGATATCATCTCATTTGGCAGTAATTCTTTGTGCATTTTACTTGTGATACTGTTGGTATATTCACTCACGTTCTGAATGAAGAAGTTGTAGTCTTGGGGATATCTGAAGGAACACTCGAGTGACTGCACGGTGAAGGTCTTCTCTCCTTTATTGGTGAACCCAACCAAAAACCTGATGGTATGGCCAGCAGGCAAATCTAATGAAAAACAATGGCAATCCATGAATTTAACACATGATAACCCAGATAGTCAATATTTTTAATTTACCTATAGATGCTATATGTGAGAAAAGTTAAATCTTTTTTTGCACTTGAAAAGTGCGTCAAATCAAAAATGGCAATGTTGCAACTCACTGAATATGCACTTTCTTTACTTATGAAGATAAGTTTAACTGTTAATGCAACTATCAAACTTCTTTATAAATCATGAAATAACTTCTTTAACAGTCGAATTTATGATAGAAAGTCATAAAGTTTGTTTAGAATGGAAAGTAAAAGTGGTTCTAGCAGACACAAGCTTCAAAATCAAATACAATGAAAAGTGTGAGTAGCTGTTTTTCTTATAGCACAATAATGAAATAAGTTTAAAACAACTGCAGTTAATATTGCAAGGCTCAGGAAAGTCAGAGTCTATTTAAGAATTCTGCTTGCTGTTACTTGCTTTCATTTGTTTAAAGTTTATTTACCTCGAGTTTTACCAACATTAGAACATAAATTTTTTTTTAATTTTTATTTTTTTTAATATATAATCCTAATTTCTTTTCAGTCTAGAACATATTCAAACCTTCTTTTTTGGACCATTTTGATTTTACTTGTTTCAAATTATAAAGATTAACATATATGTCAACAAGTCTGGAGAAAAGCTATGTTTAACCCACCAGTGGTGCCAATGGGTTTTGTGAAGAGCATTACAGCATCTGCATCAGGCGAAGGTTTCAGCTGCTGATCTTCTTCAGTCGATTCCTCTTCATCTTCCTACAATACAACATTGCAGCTTTTAAAGTCACAGTACAAACATCTTAAATTACTTTATTATGGTCCAGTTAATTCATATACTTTTGTGACCTCCACTGCTTTGATAGAGGTAACATTGAGGATAAACTAATTGCTCACAGTTACTGAATAATTCTGTGCTATTCATGCTTTTTGTCATTATGTCTAACCTTTTCTTTTTCAGTAACAGCCTGGTCTGCATCCTCTACCCCATCCTCATTTTCAACAACAGTGTCTTCGTCATCCTCTCCTTCTACAGAATCTCCATCTTGAGCATACACAGCTACTTTATCTACAAAAAAGAACACATTTACCTTTATAAGGGGAAGAGATACCCACCACACACTGAAGTCTAACTTTTTGTCTTTTCAGTACAAAAAGCAGTTCATTAAAAAAAAAAACCCTCCTATACATCTGTCATATCTGTCTTCCTTTACATCAAATTTTCATGCCTTTGAAGTTCAAAGAAGATTATATGCAATATTGCCAATTTGGGTGATGTTCTTGCATGTTTAAAGTGGTCATGTCTTGCATTTTATAAACGACTGTCATGATTGAGCAAAAGAGAATGAATTGTGTTCAGTAACAAAACAGTATTTAAGTAAGTCTCCTCCCTCTCTTGTAGTCTGTGCGAGTATATACACAATATAACATAATAGGAGGCTTACAAACACATATGTACATGATAACTTATCATTTAATGGGGGCAAAGAAGGAAATCACCCATATTTCAAAGTCTAACACATTAATTTAATGTGTTAGATTAATCAAGCCCGATGAAACCTTCATTATTTCAAACTATATGCAAATATTCTTTTCCTTTGATTGCAGTCATAACTTTTTTTATTTTAGATCCCAGGGTATGAAAGCAAACATATGATAAGTAAACAACATCTTATCACAGCTGCTGTGGGTAGACACAGTTCGACGGTAACAATAACACTAACAATCAATTCAAAATTAAAAATGAGCTCAAATCAACCTTGTGTAATACTTTAAAGTAAAGTTGCTGAGGACACATTCATATTTTTTTGAAGACGAGACAAAATTTTACATTTAAATTACTATCAAAATATGCCACGTAGTATTGAAAAACAATCATGTTTCAATACAACTCACCATTCTCAAAAATCATAACTGTGCATGGCAGTACCAGCAGAAATATCAACATCATCTTTCCTAAGATGGACCACATTTTGTTTCTTCTTCAATTTTCCACACTACGAGGATGCCGATGGATTTTCTCTCAGCCCTTCGTCTTCTACCTCGGACGTCTACACCGGCAAATTGTATCGAATATGTTATCTGTGATTTCATTAGTCAATTCTTTTCAACCAACCAATGAAACTTTCGCTTTGTAAATCAACCGGAAGTTGTCGGTTTCGCACCTGCAGACTGTTGCCTGGGGCTGAAATATCGAAATTTCAGAAATAACAAGTAATTTAATTTATGACAAGTTTTGATATGTGAAGTATGACCAGATTGTATTTAAACTGCTTTAAATTCATTAATGCATAAAGAGTAACTTAACTCTTTTCTTGGTATCAAAGTTCTGACTCTTGGGGTCTGACTAATATGCGGCAAACGAGGAAGACCCACTCATACAGTTTCAAATTTTTTAATGAAATAGTTTGATGGTAAATGTAACTGCATTTTGAAATTAATTGATATTTTGTTTGATTTTTAAGTATGATGGCAGCAGCAACATGCAAGGTAAAAGTGAGTAAAATTGATATGATTAATGTTACCCTGTCCTTTGGCAGATCATCAAGAACTGAAAATTAAAAAAAAATATCACAACAATTAATCAGAGTTTGAACATATGTTTCATTTAATTCTATTCAGCTGCAGCTCTATCGTAAAAATTTGGTTTGAAATGTTGTAGAGCTACTATCTACAGATCATCACATACATGTACAATTAAAATGCAATATAGGGTGCACAAAAATATACACTTGTTTTATATCAAATTTTAATTGATTAACATAATTTCCTATTACATTCTGTGCAAATATTTGGTTCAGAAAATTTTCTTGGCTGCACATATGCCAAAAACTTGCAATTTAATTATTTATGCTGCAGTAAATCTTGCACTAGTTTTGGAATGTTAATACATGTATTACACATTCTGTGCAAGTGCACAGTCTACACATGTCATCCTTTTACTTGCCTCTGACTCCCAGTAATATAATATAGTTCACTTGACTGAAATGACATTTTACTTGCCCTGACAATTGGGCAACCCTTAATGTTGATCCCTGGACAATATATATAATTAAATTTATAATAACAATTTATTATTTCATTTGCAGTTTGCATTTTATTATTTTTGATTGTGTTTTATTAGTTTTGATGAAACTGCATGCATGAAGGCAGTACAATTAATAGCATCAATCATCTAGTCCAAGTTTAAGCTATTTTTTGTGGTCAGTGTCAAATATTAATGCATGGTTATAATGTTCATGAAGCTCTCTACCAAAATTGTGAAATTCATGATCCCTCGATGAAGGGTTTAGGCCCTATGATAGGGTCATTATGGCCATATAGCGAAAATGTATTAAATCGTAGAAAATCTTCTCTACTCCATTAAATATTTGAGATAAAGTAACGCATAGTTATGAAGTCCATGAAGCCCTCTACCTAAATTGTGAAAGTCAGGTGTTTAGGCCCTACCTAGAGCTGGGTCAAAATGCCCTTACAGCGTAAAAGTAATGAACCTTAGAAAAAGCTGTTCTCTACGCCATTAAATATTTTAGAAAAAGTAATTTCATGGTTATGATTTCTATGAAGCCCTCCACCCTAATTGTGAAATTCATGGCCCCTGGGTCAGGGGTTGAGACACAAGATTGGACCAGTATAGCCATATATATTGTTACAAACATCAAATAATGAAAGCTGGGGTTTACTAATTGTCAAAGGAGTCTCAGATTAGGATTTAAACTCCAAACTAAAGCTTAAAATGCAAACATGAGACTCTATGTACTTTGTTGGAAGAAACTGATAATATATACAGAGTTGTTTTCTCTTGCACAAAAATTTATTGCTTTTATATTTCACTATCAAGAGTTATTCCTCTTTAATGGGAATATTGCTTACCATACTTTTATTGAAAGCTAAATAGAGAAAAAGAGGAAGTGTAGGATTTACAAAAGTCATATGTGATATTATTTATGTTCAGATTACTATGACTGGATTGCTGAATCGTAATTTGAAATGTATATTATATAGAAAGTCTACCTGTATTTCTTACCTGGTAATATTTTGCATTGTTGTATTTAACAGGTACATAAAGATTTTTTTTGATAGGTCTATTTCGGGGAGTTTTTATGTTGTGTGAAAATAAAAATCATTATCTGTTAAAACATTTTTAAGAGGGAAAATTATTAATGGTCTTATAGCTTGCAAGAATAAATATTCTGGTTGTTTAATACACGTGTCATTACTTAAAAGTAGTAAAAAAAGAAAGCAATTTTTTACATCTGGAATGTACTCATACTCTATGAAACATTAAATGGAAAAGAAATAATACTTCTAATAAAAGTCATAAAAAACAGCTCTAGAGGGAAAATTCCCATCAAGAAGATCAAGATTTAATACATTGAAGTCGTTATTATCAGAACGTCCTTGAACCAAACTTTGCAGCAAAGTATGTATGTATGTTTTTTCAGAGTGAAGCAAAATGTGGGTAGCATTCTTGAATCACAATTATTACATTCCAGATGCTGCAGCCTTGATGGTTTTGGATATTTCTATAGTTCACTATATTGATACTGTAGGGACATAATACTTTATGACCCGCATATGATTTTGTCTCCAGCCTTAGGTATCAAGTTAGTGGGATTTTAATGAAAGTAGTATTTTGATATAGCCCTAACTGATGTGATCTAACATGCTAATTTTTCTTACATTTTGTTTGAAAGGTTGACTTATTTTCTTTATTAATTTAGATAATTGGGTTATGTACGGCGTAAACAGAGTTTGTATTGATCTTCGGCTATCAAAGCAAGCTGTCGGCTCCCAAATAGGTTTGTTGTTGAATATCTTGACATTGATAGAGATTTTCTTTTTGTGTTTGTACTCCAGTGATGGCTGTTTTTTGTATTTATCTGTGTTACAAAGTGCAGCTGCTGATTGAAAAAAAAATTTTTGTTGAGCCCTGAATATGTATAATGGTGGCTGTAATGTAATCTCTCTCTACTGGTAATAAACATTAAACTGCAAACAGAGTGCACTTTTGATGGGATATCAGGTCTTTGATGAAGAGGGAAAATGTTCTGCCGCTGCATCAGTTATTTGAATTACAGATTTAGCTCGACAAAAATAGAACCATTTTCAGGGTGAAAAAAAAATACATGTAAGTATATTGATTATAACCAAAATGAACATAAAGATAATGCCAAATTTGGATTCAAAGCCAGTGTTGCTATATATGATATAAATTGAATCCATGACAAAACTTTTTCCTGGTTTTAACCACTTTCTTCTTGTATTCTTTAATTTTCAAAGCAAAACAAGTGTAGATGGGAAAACAAATTAGTTCCTTGTATGCGACTTAAGATTTGTTTTTAAAATATCTTGGAACGTTGACCTCGTGATGTGATGCCATTGAGTGCCTGTCGTCACAATTCCAATATCATAAGGATGTGTGTTGAAGCAGTGACATCTTTAGGCTATTTAGTATTTCTTCCGAAGGCGACAAGGAACTTTATTGTTTTTGAAGGAATCGAGATTGACCTGGAAACGTCAATTTTGTCAAATGGGATCACTGCTGAGTAGGACTGTACTATGGAAAAGTTATCTAACAGGGACTTGCCTGAAAAGCATCTCATTCTCCAAGCAATGCCGATGTTGATTGCACTTATCTGGTGTAGGAATGTATCATTTAATTACAAGAAGCCGCAAGATGAATATCGATCGGGGGGGAAAAAGTCTTGATATTTGTTAACAGATCAGTGACAGATTCGACATGGTGGCAGACTTAAGTAGCAATATTTGGGTGACGATTTGAAAAATGAAGGTTAAGCCCCTCACAAATTAGTTCTGATAAGGTTGTGTTGTGACATAGTAATGGGCAGAAATGACTGATAGATGGCCGTAAAGCAAATACAGATAGAAAATTTAATGTTAGCTGCAGTGATGCGATGTGTTTTAAATTAACCTCCTCTTCATATTTGACCCTTGCAGCAAGGACATTTTTCAAATAATATTCTGTTCTTGGCATTCAGGAAAAAATTGGTATCAACTTTTTTGATGACCTACATTCTGGACATTAAGGATTATTGTCTAGATGTTTGAGCTATATCAAGGCAACATTAGAATAAATAACTGAAAAGGAAAGCAGGGTGAAAAAAATTATTGTTGTTGCATCATATTTCTATAGCTTGTAAAATTGTTGTAATGAACTCAATTTTTGATACCATCATAGAGACAAGTACCCCAAGGAAACATTAACTCTACAGTTTCTATAAGTGACATTTATAAGCACAGTATAATGGCAACAGTAACGCTGCTAACAATTACAGCTTGTAGAAACATCAGAGGACAGTAAAACTGCACTGGATTATCCCCAGGACATGTATTCATACCTGGCCCGAGTGACAGACATTTCAAAATTCAATACTGCCAGGTTTCTGTTGATGTATTAAATGTCCAGAATTCACCAATGAGAAACTGTTTTATCCAGGATAATTTTTTTTTATTGAATTTAATGTCTGAAGGGCTTGCGATTCTGGGCTTCTATCAAGCAGATCGTTTATAAAATTTGAAAATGCACCACACCACGAGTGATGTATTAGAGAACTTTTTAATGGAAGCATGCACCCATTGTACCAACACCATTTATTTAATTGTCATTTGAAATTGAAGTTATTACATTACATTCAGTTGCAATTGATCCGAAAGATATTAATACATTCATTTTGCAATGATTGGAAATTGTTTTTTTGTGTTTTAAAAAAAAAAACTGCTCATTAAAACTTAATTACATAGTTATCTTTATCTGAAAATGTGAATTTAATAAAAACTATTGGATGTATTCATTATTGTCTTTGAATACCTTCGTCTAAACAAATAACTTATCCATTCAGTTTCTCCATTCAGTATTGAGGGTAAAGGTATTCATTTCTAGTTTTACTTGAATTATTCAGTTTTGTCATTAACAGACTAGCAATTAGCAGACTTTTTTTTCTCCCAACTATTGTCATTCACAAAGTTGAACTGGTCCTTTAACATTATCAAATCCATTCATCCATTGTTGCTATTAGATAACTTTCCAATACATGTATAATAGTTACCAATTTTACCTTAATCTACTCTTAGTTTTGCATTTATTATTTTTTTTTGTACAATCAATGGCCTATGCATGCTGATGATGTACAATTTTTTATTAGTAAATGACTACAAATTGAAGCAACTTTATTTTAATGGGCAGAGAATTCGCATCTGTTAGGTTTTTGTAAGTGAACATCCAGCACAGTAAGCAAAATATGAGGCGTGTATATTTTATTGAAACAGGCATAAAATGACGCACAAACTGAAGGTCGAGGTCATGAAAAACCCCAAATCTGGCGGTCAGAGAATACCAAGCTAAATGATTTAGTATTGTATTTGATTGGAGCTCTGTGTTACTTATAGCCCCTCTGGGTGTAGGCCAGGAAACCTCCATGTTAAGTATGGGCCTGTAAGGCATCTAGTGTAACAATTTTGAAGACGAACATAATTTTTCTAAACCAGGAAATAACAACTGCTTTGCTCTATTGATTGGTGGTTTCTTTGCGTTTTTTCCTTTTCTTTGTTCGCCTAACTAGATCAGCTACTGGAATCGTATGCCACTTTAAGCTGATCACTCCACAATTGCATGCACTGAGTGGTCTAGTTTGAGTAATAATCAAGTAATACGATACAATTAGCCACCAACATCACACAATATACAGCGCAAAAAATTGACTGTCATCAGAGATCCAATATTTGTTATCTTGTTGTTTTGTAATGATACTGACATAAAGAAACCATACGATCAGGCAACAAGTAATCCTGCCCCTCTCAATAAAACCTAGTGCAGAATAATGTTCCAGACATTTTTGAATTAACCCAATTTGAAATTGAATTCTTTGATTTATCTTTTTTATAAACTTGAGAAATATAGTTGTGTTTACTGCATTATATTATTACTACGAGTGCCAATTTGAGGCAATTTATAGTGACCTATTTTCCCGGGTGACCTATTAACCACATAGCTTAGCTGAGTCTGTACTGCTAGTTAATAAGTCATGTTAATAGTCTGAGGAAAGCTAAAGGCAATCACATCAAACACAGTGGATCATTTGAAATATCAGGCAATACCTGATATCTGGAGTCAAAATCAAGATCTCTTCATGACAAAGAATTATGCATATATTGCTAATCTTAATCCCAAGAGGGATGTTATAGTACTACTAAAGAGAAACTGTTGCTGTGAAGTTTACGGCTACTGTGTTTTGATTAGTCATGCACTTAGATGGAGTTTGAAGATTTACATGCAGTTCTGCAATAAAACTGTATTGCAATGTATTGTTGTCAAAGTTCTGCTCATTTAACGCAAAAACTTTGTATAAGGTACATGAACTGGTACTTCACCTGCAAAAGTTTCAGTTTTGAAAATGATTTAAATATATACTTTGGTAAATATATAAAAAAAAACTGGTAACACATATAAAAAGATTAAGTGAAGGTCACAACACTGCTTGAAAACGTAGAGAAGTTGGATTATTTTCATAATTTTTTGGTCATTAAAATGTTACCGAAGTGCAAAATGATTTTTTTGGTTTTCGGTGGTTTTTAATTTTACCTAAATCATTTTTTTGGGGGGGGGGGGGGGTTTAGAATGCACTGATTATTGTTATGAGTTATAAGCAAGATGTGGTCTCTTTCATCTACTCCACACATCACCCCGAGTAGATGAAAGGAACTTAGCGCTTTATTTAGATAATTCCCAGTGATGTGTGGGTGGGTGTATTGTTTAAAGGCTTTTTAATTGTCAATTGTAAGGTTATTACAAACTCAAAGGAAGTCTGCCTCAGTTATGAAATACTAAAGGACCATTGTAAGCTCCCTCCGAGGGCCTTTCTCAGACATTACTATAATGTTCCCTGGGGTGTGTTCATTTCAAGCTTTGTCTGGGCATCAGCACCGACTGACTCATTATTGCACCTGATGTATATTGTGTTAGAGCCTCTTCAATATTGTACCCTTCGGTAGATGGGTACCTGATTTTAAATGTGGTTAAAAATTAGTCATTCTCTCATTACCCTCGTATTGAAGCATATATAGCATATGACTGCAATTTTATGAGTACAAATACAATGAGAGCAAGATCTGAAATGCATGCACTCAGATTTTTTCAATGTCATATTTTTTAAAAGGGAAATAATTTTCCAATTAACAGTATCAGAATTTATGTGCAATTAAAAAAAATTGATCTGCATAACTTGCTCATAAATAAAGTCTTGTTTTGATGATTGTGACTTTATGTAGTATTAAAGCACATTGTACTTAAAGTACTACATATAAATATGTTTACAAACAATGCCTGCTTGTAAATAAAGTTATTAGCACCTGTTCTATAATCCCTAAGATATCATTTTCTTTGAGCCGGTTTTCCTGTAATGAACCTCTATATACACCTTTTTCCCACCATGAACCTCCTTATAGTAAAGCATATTTGCCATTTAAACCTTGCATGAGTAAGCAAGTATCTGACATCCACATTATGACTTCACACACAGTCAGAGCGATGGCCTAGTTTCTGTTTGCTGTTATTGATTGCCGTACATATATACCAGCTGTACCACTGGATGTAGCCATCTTCAGCAGTTGTCTTCGGTACAGAGAGTGTAATGTTAACAGTAGATACTAAACACTGGAATTGACCGCTGGTTTCTCCCACCGGGCTCTGGAATAATTGGACAGCATTCCTCTGCTCAGGTATGTGCTAGTGGTGCAGAAAAAAATCTCAAGCTAAACGGTTTGTTTAGCGGTTTTAAAAAGCGGGATTTAGGAATGTGTTGATTAAAACTGGTTTTGAGGGTTTTTTTATGTACTTCACAATTTTAACTTGCATTTTGTTGGACATTGGTCACTCAGTGATGTAGGACTTGACACAAGAGGCTAGCTAAGTGACTAGGGTCCAGTGGGGGTCTGTTTGTTATTATGTGGGAGATGTGTTTTGGAGGGAGCATAGAACAGCTGGCTGGCTGGCTGAGCCGGGCTCTGATCTCGGTACTGTATTGTGGCATGTGTTAAAGACATCGAGAGAGGCTTGTGAGAGCTTCTCTGTCAGCAGTCAAGTCTATGGGAGATTTCATGTTTTTCTCACTTGTTGATTTTTGCCCAGCAACACCGTGAAATTCTTGACTGAAATAGTTATCTGTGAAAATAGATATGGCGCACAGGGGAGTTTAATCTATCCATGTACCAGTTCTTTCCCTCTGCTTTGAAAATTTCATTTTTATTTTTTATCAGCCTAATTGTCTTAACACATACCTAAATACCGTCTCTGTTATTGTTGTAAATAAATGGTATATCTAAATCAAAAGTTCAGGTTAAGTTCAATTATCAAAAAGCTATGGACCAACATTAAACCATATAACATCCGATGGTGTAGACATGTGTTAAATAAACTTAAGTAACAAAGACTTGTTGTGTAATTCAGATTAGTGCATTGTACATGCCTATAAGAATTATATTTCAAGTATTTCATTCTTAGAACTTCCTGATGTAAGCACTTCCTTTGCCCGATTGATGAAGGGATGATGTTTCCTGTTGAGCATAGATGTACATCTAATGGTTCAGCCAGAGCCGCTCAGACCGATCTCTCCAAACATGGGCTAAGTCCCGCCATAAAGAGCCACATTGTTTGTAAACACCTTACCCCTTTTCCCCCAAAGAACATGATCTGGGTGTTGGTTCTGAGACCAAAGTTTGATAGCTGGCAACCTTTGGACTCGTGTCTGACAAAGGACAACTATCTTTTGTCACAATTTTTTTTCTCTTCCCATTTACGGGCCGTTTTTGTCATGGTTACAAATTCATCAGTCTGGTAAACAACAAATTAGGACCTATATAGTCGGTAATACATGAATGTGGAGTAGAAGATTGTTTGTCTTCAATGTCGAGATGATTTTTGGAACAAAAATGTATGTAGGTGGGGGCCTGTGTAAAATTAGAAATTTGTCGGTGAATGCATGTTTGACAGGCATGAACCTGCCTGTGTGCACACTGGTAAAATGTCTCTACCTGGCCGTGCTTTTTTTTTTCTTAATACCTGTGCATTGAATTCAACATAGTTTCCCACCCTTAAAGTAAATGCCAGACATTAGTTTATTCATATGGTAATCAAACCTTATCAAGTGGAAATGCTTGTTTTACAGGGGGGACCTGGACAAGTATTTGAAATATTTATGGATATGAAGAGATTGGATCAGACAGTGTTTTTTATCTGTACAAGTTCCTTTAAAAGGAGAGAATCACATTTCAATAAGAAGCCAGTAGATTGTAAACTATTTCGTTTGATTGATTACCTAGGAATAATATATGTATATATAATTCATAAGTTCCATTCAATGACAGGGGAGTAGGGTCAATGAATTCTGTCTACAGAGGCGCTTAAAGATTATTTTTTAATTGACACGTCTTGCTTAGTACCTTGTTGACGGGTAATTACTGCTATTGATTCTCTAACGTGTGCTTAAATACAGACTTGGCTTAAATAAATTTTTTTCTATGTTAAATTTCCTTCAAATCTACTCCCTTTACCTGCTTTTTATATTTTTATAAAAGAAATTCACTCAAACAAAACATGGCAGAAACAAAAAATAGCTTCCAATTATTTTCCTCTACAAGACTCTCAAGAGATAATTGTGTTACATTTTTTCTATATAATTATGAATGAAACCTAATTGAATTCAATAAGTTTGTCTTTGAATACAGCAAAAGGACTATTTGCATACTCTGTGTGGACCATTATGCAACAAATACGTACACATTGGACCTTATGTCATACATATCCATTTCATGAAACTGATATTTAGTTCCATGGATATATATTAATAATTATCTTTTGTCTGGTTCTTATTTACATTGGCAGCATATGTTGTCTATTTGGGGTCAGTTTTGTATGAAGTTGTTGCCACTGAAGTTATGAATCTTTGTGTTGGCCTTGGAATTAAATCTTGGCTCACTGGTCATTGTCTCCAAAAGTCTGTGTCCTCTGAAAGTGCTTGTGAGGAAAAACGGCTCCATTCAGTAAAACAGGACTTAATCAGCTGCTGTTGTCAAATCATTACTGATTTGCTGTGCAAGACAGCAGAAAACATCCTTAACAGAAATCAATATCGGGATCAGTCTGACCGCATTGAACAGGAAGAGGACCATTGACCGAAAAGATTTAGACAGTCGCAAAAATTGGGTATTGGCTTTTTTACCCAATGTATATTGAAATGAAATGTTGCGGCTCTTAAAATTGATTTGCTTTGAAATTTTATTGAGTGAGAGAGACTTTTCCTTTTATGCAGACTTGAATGATTCTGTGTGTCTAGATTCTACCTTTGGATGAATGTGCAGAATCTCTATGTCAAACTCAGTCTTGATGATAAATTGCACTGTTTGTCCTGTCAAGCCAGCTTCACTTGCTTTTCTAACATTTGCAGTTTTGGCTTCTACTTTAAAATATATTTGAATCAAGACTTTTAGAATTCTATATTTGAAGGATTTGAGTAATGTACAGAGCTAGGTGAATGGTTTCCATATAAACTGAAGATTGAATTCTTTGTGTGAACATTTGGTTGTGTGTATTGGGGAAAGCTTATTAATGTCATCAGAATGTATTGACAGCTGACGATGACGGTATGCAGCAAACAT
This sequence comes from Magallana gigas, assembly GCF_963853765.1. NCBI lineage: Eukaryota > Metazoa > Mollusca > Bivalvia > Ostreida > Ostreidae > Magallana > Magallana gigas. Next base: position 9,909,686 of record NC_088855.1, read on the forward strand.
GCAAGGTGTAGAATTCTGGGGATGCCTGCACAGGTTGTTGAGCGAGGGGAAGCCCGAGTGCTTTGTCATGACTCAGTCAATGAGCATTCCTAAATGATTGCTTCTATTTGTACAATCTATATTATGTAACTGGGTGAGAAATCCAAAAGTTTTTTTTACCATCTAGGTAATTATTGATTATGGCTTTGGAGTATATTAGCCCCCTGATTGCATCCTGAAAGGAAGCAGCTTCTTTAGATTTATTGGGGTCAAGGTCATTTACAACAAGTGGCTAATAAAATCATAGGAAAGCGGCATGATAAATAGCATTAGACAAGAAGTGGTGACTGAGTTTGCCAACACTGGGTTTTCATCAAAACTCGTCTCTTCAGTGATGTATGGATCGAGTGATACAGTGCATATCTTCTACAGGAGAAATGCTGACTACAAAGCAATTAAAATGATGTAAGTGTTTTCAGACTATAACTCATTTATGCTTTGGTTTTTTGTTCATCCTGGTTGTAGTTTTTTGAGTGTGTGTAAAAAAAGATTTTCTGATTTGTTTGAAGAGATTTCAAATTTTTTTTACTTAAAAAGTTAATTGTAAGTAAATAAGGTGTAATAACTGGTCGGTGCATTATTACCAAGTAATGGTTAAAATGACGGAAAACTTTTCTTATGAAATTCATGAAAAGACAATGAAATGAAAAAAAAAAGATTAATTTTATATAATGAATTACCTTCCATAGGTTCTGTAAAGGACACTCAAAATTAATTGCATATTAAGAATGAATGATTTGTACAATGTGCAGATAGTTACTTAGACCATCAATATTGCCTATACATATTCTACTTTTTAGCGCTAAAATGGTCTAAAAGGTCATATAGATTCAATAAGGTTCATGCCCTGACCCTCTCTTCAGGGAGATAACTCTATCTTTTACTTGCATTTTAATGCAAATTTCCATGCATTTCCTGACAGATTTAATTACAAGATGGGCTGAAGTTTTATGCATTTAAGTTATGATTTTTTATTGAGAAAACTATTGCTGTTTAAACTAAGTTTTTTATAAGTGAACAGATTTAGGGATGTTGAGAAGTGTTTTTAATCAAGGGTGTCAGAAAATTGATATATAACATGACATGTTTTTTCCTTGACAACCAGCTTCAAGAGACAGTAGATTTTGACTGGGTAGTTTATCCATATGCAAGTTGAAGCCATATAGGGTATAGGTTTATGACATTCAATGTCAAATAATTGGAAATACTCAGGAAACAATGTCAATTCTTTATGATTGTTTATACACATGTACAAATGTGCTAGAAAAGTTAACAGAAATCCGAGGGTTCCTCATGCTGAGGCAAGAAAATAACTTATAATTGATAACCATTTACTGACTTATGCAAAAAAAAAAATCCAAAATCTTTTTAGAGGTGAGAAAAGAGAAATAGTGGGGGAAAATAAAACCACATAAGAACTATCAGACATATATCACTGTATTCCTCTGTATGAAAAAAACCACAGACTGGCCCAGCGGTGACACGGGCTTGTTGACGGATTACATGACTATTATTACTGGCTGTCTTCCGCAGGATGACATGCCGTGTCATGGGGCGTCGCAGAAACATGAATGCACATTTTCTCCTTAACATTTTTAGGGGGCACGGAACTCCAATGAAAAACCTGGAGACCATGGCCCGTAGGTTCAAGTCTAGATGAATTTAATCAATGTCGAAGATCTAATGAGATGTGAAGATGTACTGTGTATTGTATATAAAAACACGAGTGTGGTATGTTGTTTTACAAGGTATTTTGTTATGATTTGGTCTTTGATCTTGAGCGATGGTTATGATTCACTGCCTGTGTATTTGGGGCAAGTTGCTATTGATAAAGAGGTATACATAAAAAAGCATAGATCTAGTATATAGTAAAGGTTTAGGCTAAAAATAGAGCATTATTTTCTCACTACACATGCAGAAAAAATGTCTCTTGAGTGGTTTGGCATCTGCAGCCAAACACTCTTCTGATTCATTCTCTGGTATTCTGAGAATTGTTTGCTTATCATCGATAGTATTACGGAATACTGAGTCTTCATTCAGTAGTTCTTTTTATCGCTGTCAATATGATGTAACAATTGAATCATCCGGTTACTCAGAAATTGTATAACAACGTTTACAACTTTGTCACCCGTTTTTAAAATATTATTAAGGTTCTACATAGAACATGACTAAAGATGCGTAGACAGATTTCTGGAAAGTTACTACATATAATCACAAGTACATGTACTGGTAAATGGTTACACTAAGTCACTATCAACTTCTTCACTTTTGATGCCATTAGAACATCTGCTAAGTTTGATTTACTTCTGTCGTTGACAGAGGGTGGCTGAGATAGAGTGGTCCATCCTAGACATCCTCCTGTTGCCACAACTCTACAAGGCTCTCCTAGTAACCCCAGATTGTCATGTAAATCTAGGCACATTGTGACATAGCTCAAGCTGTCCAGCATTTCCCTAATTGTGCCTAAATGATGGCAAAAGAATGAAAACTTAAAACCATCACTAGACTCTAACAACTCAAAATCAAAGTCCCTTTTTATGTATAAATAGAGCTTATTTTGAAGAGGTGAAACCATTCAAAATTGTGTAAAAAAAAAAAATCAAAAAAAAAATCATAATATTATCCAGTCATTAAGTTGACATTAACCAATTGTCACTGTAATAGTGTTATTGATTGCCATCCCTTATTTGTAGCTACAATTTACAGGACTTCAAAGTTTTGAAAATTGTCTAACTACTATCATTATTGAATATTTATATCAAAGTTCTTGTATTATTGATAGTGTCATACTTTAGAATTTGGATTCATTTTATTCCAGTAATCTTTGTAAATTTTGTTCCTTTTTCACGAGCAATTAATTAGTTTTATTGTGTTTATTGGACCAGACATCTAGTGACGATAGTTATTGCTGATTTTTTGTATTTTGGTGAATTGAATCTTTTCTATTGAGTGTTGTAAGTTTTTCTAAGAGCTCTGCGAAAACATGTTGTATTATATCAGTGCATAAAGTAGGATGTCAAAAGCCATTTATGAACATACCGTGGAGAGATTTTGAAATGATGATTTGAATGTTTTATTTATTTTTTGAAAGTCCTGCTTTATCATGTTTGTATTCTGTGGCTTTGTTAAGAAATCAAATTAGACCAGATAATAAGTGGATCTGTGAAGGAGGGCAGGTAGATAGCACAGGTGTGCTGTAAGGTTGATCACACCTGGATTTATTCAATTTTTTTTTTTTCAATTTGCGCCACCATGAAAAAAATAACCACACACAAACTTGATGACTTATGTGTAAAAATAGCTTGTAAGTGAACATCTGGACTGCATGTACTCTTTAAAAGCTGTCATGTATGTTTTAAACCTAATTGTGACGATCTCTTGAATTTCAAAGCAGTTTTAGTTTATTATGGTGTAAACTTTAATAGTAACTTCACGATATGTTAATTTTGGCATTTATTTAAATTTGGGCCATTACACTCAATTAATATTTTGTCATGGAAGTAATTTTAATGGTAGACGTTCATTGAGATAATACTTTTGTGCCCCATACAGTTTATGATTCATATTGTAAATGAATTTTCAAGAAACTCCCAAAATTACATCACTCATTGATGAATTTTACTAGTTTTTACATAAAAAGAGAGAAAGATTAGGTGAGTGAGAGTTTAGGAGAGTTTATCTGAAAGATAAGTTAAAGATAGTTCTGTATTTACATACATGTAGGTTCAGGTAGATATCCATTGTATAATTCATTAGATATTTATTTCCAAGAGAGGGTGTTAATACCTTCTCTGTTGCGATAAAAAGAGAGTTCACCCAGTAAAGCTAAACAAGAGGCTCTCTTTTATATTGTGATCATGATATGTAAATAAATCTATATATCTTGGTTAATACCCTACAATTAAACCGTCACTGCCTACACATAAGGCAAATGGCGGTAAAGGCTTATGTTCTCCAAATCTGCCCTACCCTTTTGTGTTAACTGAGATTCTTTGGCCTATGTATTAATAAAGGATACAGGTCAATTTGGTTTTTCCTATTTTCAAACGAGTACTTTTCTTTCGAAATAATCAATGCATTGAAATACATCGCATCTCAAGCAGGAAAGAAGACGCTATGGCACTTTGAATAAGCATGATCATATTTTGTATGACCACTGAAGCACGACTTCATGTGCCTCATAATGTGAATAAGTCCAAATCAATTTCTAGAACAGAATTTGTAAAAGTTTTACTATGAAATGAATTTCTCCCATACACCCACAACTTTATTGTTGGTCTGGTTCGGTCTCCGTGAATATTTCTGTGTTGTCAGGCAGGAAAAGCCAACACGGTGACTCAGGTCTCACACCCTTTATCCAAAATTCAATGCAGATAGAAAAGAAAAAAAGATTTGCTTGAGAAACTATCTGCTTTTGAAAAAAGGGGTGTTGGGTATTTGTCATAGTAAAGAATTTGAATAACACTGCATTGCAACCGATTTTAGGGTTTACTGAAGTTGTAAGTCAGGATGGTGAATCAAAACACCCCCCCCCCCTAAAAAAAAATGGCAATATTAAAAGCACAGTATTTCTATATTAGGTCTCAAAAAGAAATATGATGGTTTTCGTCACGTTTTGAGGTAAATGTAGATATATGTACAAAAACCCTCTGAATTTGCTGCAAATTTGGGTGGAGGAAAGATGGTACTGGATAAAAAGAAAAATACAGCAGCATTTGTTTGAACATCAGGTACTACAGTCACTGAGTATGTTTAATGATTATTTTTAATAAGTTAAAGTAGTATGTAATGAGTTGATAATACAGCATATGATTATGTAAACCTGCATTTAATAGATCAAGGAATAAAACAAGTTGGTTTTGTGTGCTCTAAAGTGTCAGGATCCATGAGCCAATGGGAGAGGAGGTCTGAATCTAGTACCTCTTGTATCGCATCCTGTGGTTTCAAACCCAGGGATTTTATAGTAAAGCCTTCAAGAGAGTGTTCCCCTACATGAGGTATGACATGTGCTTCGTTCCTTCCTCCGTTAAATTGACAGTGGTTAAATTGACAGTGCGGGGTCCACTAAGGTGTGTAAAGATATCAGCTTGTCTTATACATTTCAAAATGTATTTCTCTCCATTCTGTAGGTAGAGAAACTTTCAGTTAAGTTCTTTTAAAAATAGTTTTCTTGTTAAATATCTGAACAGCCTCAATTAAAAGGATCATTTATATGCTTAAACTGTGTCTTCAGATGGGCCCAAAAAGTGAAACCTGCAAGTCCATTAGAGTGTAACGTGTTAATTCTTGCAAGTGAAAAGTGCTGTTCCTATCATATTCAAATTAGGTGGTTTAATACAGAAACTTTTACACATTATCTGCAGACTCAAGCATTTAGGTCTAGGAAATTTCATTTGTCAATCCTGAACTTTGACAACAGTACATGTGTGCATCTCTTTGTAAATTCAGTTGAAGTTTTTATTTGTCCTGGAAATCTTTGGAATTAAGAAATTTCTAATTAGCATACATGTATTATGATGATACCGTAGATGATTAAATTTATAATGCAATTATTTTTTAATTCTTACTGTTGAGGTGTATTAAGAAATGATTCATCTAATTTTAAGACAATCCCAGGAATGAATCTATAATGCCAACTTAAGTTTTAATGTTTTATTATAACATTAGTAAACAGAAGTTTGTTTCAATTGTGTTTTGTCTCTCAACGTAACTAGAGATATCGTCCGTTGATGAGGGAATTTTCATTGATAAAACAAATTAAAAGTTGTGATTTGATATGGATTATATAGAAAACAAATGTACATAAAACATCAAAGTATTTATAATCCAATTCAATGTAATTATATATTATTATACTTCTCAAAGTGAATATTGCTTAGGATAGTACTTGGGATGATTTTTGAAAATTGATCATTGTCTAGTGTTGCAGTTGTAATTAAAGTACATCATTAACAAAAACAACTGGTGATCAGGATATTTCCGGCATTTTGTCAATAGAGTATATTACAATTGAAGCTGACATTAAGTGGTAAAGTACCAGTCTCTCTCAGTTGTGACACATAGATACATACCATTTTACAAATATCATCCTGAGAACCAAAACATTTGGGTGTGATTAACTTTAGCCGAGAGTCTTGCGGGGATATTGGGCAGTCATAGGGGTGCTTTTCACACTATAAAAGTTCACAAGCTATACAGTGCATGGGCAGATGGGGCTTTGTAGGCTGATGAAGTTAATAACATGACATTTTTTTTGTCATTCTGATGAATTCAAATATTCAAGAGAAAATGCATTCAGGTTGCATACGGATTCATTTTTCGGATTCACCCTTCTTGGCCATTAAAACCTGGCTCCTGCCTCGATGAATATTGCCTGGTGCAGATGGCCAGCCATTGGTAGTTGTGCTGTGTTCATTTCCCCTCTGCTCACTTCTGATGGTGCTGATCCAGGTTTAGCTTCCTGTTAAGAGGCAGACATGTTGGTGCACTGAGCCAAAATGATGATCCAGTGCTGCACCAATGAAATTGATCTGCCGGATCATTGGAAGTATTCGCAACATCAGCAGTTAGGTAGTTTATTGGTTATTACCTTTTCATGTGTTGTAGTTGGTTGTTCAGATTATAAAACATTAAGTCACTGCTATTAACTTCAGAATTATCAAGTCCACATTAACATTCTTAATGTGTTTTGTCCCCAGGCCCATAGGACCCTGCCTTCATTTAACGAGATCAGGTCAAGGTCATTTGAAGCTAATTTTACGGCTGTGGATTCTGTGTGTGTCCATTGTGTGTGTACTTTGATAAGTAATTTGGTCCTATAGATTTCTGTGCTTTAATTGCTGATTTGTTACTTGTTACTGATGGTGAGAGTCAGATAGGTACTTTAAACAGGAGAAGCTCTTTGTTAAAGCTACAGAATTAATAAGGCAGTCACAAATAATTGATCATGTCCTGTGACTTGTTGAATTTCTGGAACAAAAATATTGTATCCATTATCAAAGTGTTTCTTATCAGTGTAACAATGAGTTGCCATTGTTGCTATGAGAAAAAAAGGTATTGACCGCCAAAAGAACTGAAAACAAATACAAGTTGAAGTGAGAGACCATAGGGGTCAAATAATGAAGGCAGTAATTGTAACAGGTTTTTTTTCTCCTTTTTTTTTTTTAATATTTTTTTTTGGTGGCTGGTGTGGTAATTGCAACAGAGATCATAGATCCAGATAAAGGAACAAGAACTTGTTGTGCTCCTGTGAAACGGATTCCTTGTCTTTGTGCATGCCTCTTTAATCACCGGGTGTTATCTGATATTTTGTCGAATCACGATTCTGAATTATAAACTGACCCGAGAGTGGTGTAAAGTCTTGCTACCTGGTCTGTTTGTTTTTGTTAGGAACAAACACCTGAGATAGGTTTAAATTCTTTGCCGAAAAAATTCAATACACATTGAAGCATAGACATTAAAAACGTTACCACCCCCAGGGGCGAAGAAAAGAGAGACCTGTGTTGACCTTGTTTTTGATGAGTCACAGTACACAGATAGCCCTGAGTGCTCTTACTATCAACCGGTACAACTCGTGGTAGTAAAAAAAATAGATTCTTAGAAAGCAGGGCTCGATCACTCTTGGAATGGGACTTCTTTGTGTGGGGTCTACCAGTACTTATACTTTGTCACAAAATGGTCAATTATAGAGCAGGTATGAGAATAAGTCTCTCTCTTTCTCTGTCTCTGTCTGTCTCTCTCTGTCTCTCTCTCTCTCTGACTGCAAAATATTATCACCGGGTCATGTAAACTCCAGGTTGCAATTTTCATCTACTTTATCTTGCATGACTTTAGTGGCCTTCAACACAGATAGTTTTGTACAGGTAGTGTGTTATTTGTTTAATATCAAGGTAGAATTATTTGTATATCTGCTGGGTAAACACGCCATCTTCCCAGGTCAGATATGTATCACTTTCATAATAATTTTCATTCACATTTCCACCTTTTGTTGGGGATGAAATACGTGTTCATCCTTGGCTGTGTTAATGACAACAAATTAATGGCCGCACTTCTCACCCTGTGGTTGACATCTTGTGACATGAGCAGGGCCCACACTTGAAAATGTCCATCTGTGTAATTGAAGTTACACTTATTACCAGCATTTGATCCGGAAATAGTCAAATCTTGCACCACAATGAGTCAAGTAGTACATGTATTCACGGTTATTATCTTTGTTGATGGATGGTTTGTTGAAGCTGTGTTTTCTGTCCAAAAGTTAATAGATGGTGCATAAAGCCAATAGATTGTAGGCTTCTAGTTAAGAAGAAATTATGCATTAAAGTTTCAGTAGCCTAGACTGCAATATCTCTTAAATCAGTGTGCAGTGCATGACTATGGACTTTACAGGTTTGACTTCTGAGGCTTCGAGTGCAGTGGTTATGTATTGCTGTGAAATAATTAGCTATATAGGATAATTAACAAGTACTCAACTTTATTGATGTAGATAAAGGACTCTAAAAGTGTGTGATGTAATCAGATCAGTTTTTGCAACTTAGTACTTAGAAGTCGGTGATTCTCTGACGTTGGTTTATTTTTATCAAAACCATTTATAGCAGTGTGAAAACCAAAAATATATATGATTATGACATTTTATATACCGGTAGTTGTGTACTAAAAGTAACTTACAATCCATGGATGTTATGTCATGAAATCAGAATATAAAAATGCACCCCCCCCCCAAAAAAAAAAAAAACAAAAACAAAAACAAACAACAAACATACCTACACATAAAACCCCCAAAAAGATAAAAGTTGTCAGAATTACTCTTATAAAGTAAAAGATATTCTTATACTATTTATATGTTTCAATGAACTGTTGTGTAAAAATTAAAAAAAACACATGTTTATTGATGTTAAGCTGCTCCTCTTAAGATTTGAAGCTTAAAAAATATGGTTGATCTAATCGGCTCCTGGTTATGTATAAGTTCCTACATAAAATCAATATTACACATGTAATACACCTGGTCACATGTTGCATTAGTATGTGACTTATATACCTGTGTGCTTTGTGGGTCCCTGATTCATGACATTGTTTGAATGAGGCTCGCCAGAGAGTGATTTCATATGTGGACATGGGGAGGACCTGTATGGTGGCCAAACTGGAGTCTACATTTTATATATACACAGATTCGGTTGACAGGCATGATGGATGGGTCGCCCTGTAGAGTACGTAGTGAACTTTGTCAATGAATATACTTATCGCTGAAACAGGACGAAAAAACGCTTCAGTGCACATGCTTGGCAAAGTACACCAAAGAATTTCATAGTTTGCCCAAATACTATCAGCAGATAAAAAGGTTAAATCTCCTGCTACCTAAAGAATTTCTGTTGTTCGTAGGGCTTTTTTTTCTTCTTGCATTCACAAAGGATTAGAGGCACAAATATAGCACAGATGAGATTTCTTTCCTTAAATGTGCAAGTTGAGCACAATGGATAAAACTTATTTGTGCTGTGTGAGAGCAGATTTATAAATAACCTTCATTTCCTCACCAATTTACAGGAGGTAAGCAAGTTTATTGTCATTTCGTCTTTCGTCGTTACGTACGTCTTATACTTGTCTTACAAGATTTAATTTCGCAAGGCAACAAAAAATATTCTGTTTGGAATGTTGGAAACATTGCTTTGTATTAGGTTTACACTGGTCATCACTGATTGAAGATTTTGGTACATACAATCATAAGGTGTACAAGTTTGTTCATGGAGAGTGTAGTTCAATCTTCTTGTCGTGGGTGGCAGCATTTTATGAGCATTTGAGAGGTGGAAATTTCTTATTCTAAAGGCCATAGATAATATTATTTTTCTGGTTATTTTGACTTAATTGTGGGCTCAATGATATACATTTTAATATTAAGTATATATGAATAAAATTTATCCTTGAAATAGATTTTTCCAAATCATTTTTTGGGGCAAATCTTTTTTTTTTTAAGTATCAAGATTAGCAGTTCACATTTGTGTTTTAATGTGTGTTAAAAGAAGTAATAAATCAATTTAGAATACATATTCCTGGTATGTTTTTAATAAATTTATTTTGGGGGATGACTATATGTTTGCATGTAATGTGGGGGGGGGGGGGGGGGGGGATGATACTGGCTGACTAGCTCAAATTTGTCAAAAACTTTTTTTTATTGTTGTAACTTAACAGATTTACTGAAGTTTCAGTACAAAATGTACATTAATAAATGAGTCAATTACTGCCAAGCATTTCTGGCGGACTGTAATTTATGTAACTATAACATCATCCTATTTTAAGAAAGTCACCTGACTTGAGAGATGTACATGCCAATTAATGGTAGCGTACAACGGTGTTTCTGTAATCAACATTTTTTCTGGTCTTGACAGTTATTGATCCCTCTGTGAGCAAGTCTTGCTTCAGTGTGTATAATGGTGATGCGTATTAACACAGATACACTGCATGGTTAGACCAGATTTCATTCCACCTTACCCCAACAGGCATATCAAGGTGCAGGGTTCGTGGAATTTCTATGTACCAATGTTACTTTGGGTTATGAAGTCTGAGGGCACATGTACATGTTGTGTTATTTTTTTTCAACAAAAACTAATGCTCAGTGGCATCTGTAAACACCTTTAATGAGTTTGCATTTACATGTGTAATATTGTGTATCATATTGTAAGCTAATTATTAGATTGACTGATGATATTTCTGATGATCATTTGTTTTCACACTCAACAATAGCAGTCAACAATACAAACTGTAGCAGAGCTGTCGATATTGTTGTCATATGTAACAGGGGTTTATTATTGATAAACAACGAGGAAAGTCAAGTGATTGTCAAAAACATTCAGCCTTCTCATATATTGTTTACTTCACCTACACTCCTATATTACATGTAGTATGAAATAGGCCGTACACTGATGTAAATGTACGTCTATTTTCAGGCTATGTAGGGTATCGATGAAGTTATAGAAGTCCGATACATATTTATATCTATAGGAGACCGATAATAATGATTTTCATGACAGATAACAACTCTTTCACCTAAAAATATATGTACAGCATTCCAGAACTGATTTTATCCACTAATGTACCATATGTTAAAAAAAAAGTTAAAGTACTGGTACATATATCGCACAAATATATACATGCAGTCTTTGATTTCATTTTCTTGTCAAGATTTCGGGAGGAGTCTGGTTACAGTTCAAGTGCATGCTTTTATTTCTGTCACTGAAGTTGATAGGCAACAAATTTAATCACTGTTCTAAATCTACACAGTATGCAATGTGTATATACCCAGTGGAGTGGCTTTCTCTGCCATCATACTAGAGATTTAACAGATTTACATGTAGAATGCAGATACACATGTAAATAATGATCCTGAATGCATGTGGATTCAAGTTTTGTAAAAAAAAAAAAAATTCTTTAACTATAAACTCTGGCTCCACCGTCACCAAAATTTTCAAATCCCTCAACTCATTCCTCAACTCAAATCCTTTAAAGAAAAGTGCATAAATTTGAGGTCAAACCTCAGATTTGAGGCTGAGTATTGACTTGAGGAAAGTTGGTGGCGGCGGGGCCTGGACTTTCTTAATTAGAAAAATGAAGTTAACGCCAGCCAAAAATCTCTAAGAAATTTGATTTAATATTAATCAGAATTTTCAAATTACCAAAACCAACTGCATTCTCAGGAAATCATAGGTTTAGCCTCAATTGATTCACATTATTCACGCCTTTTCTGAGTATATACACACCCAGATAAGCAATCAGAAGGAAAAAAAAATATAACAGCCATTTGATTTTGTGATATGTGACTCCTTTTAACAAACCTTGGCCTTCCTTTACATAATTCTTGAAAGCTCATTTGATAAGCTGTTATAAACGATTGCTAGACAATATATCAGAATTTGTATGCTCATATTTTTGGGATCAGACTGTACATCTATATTGTGCATTATGTGCCATTGAGACGTACTGTAGAATACGAAGCTATGAATTCTAAGTAAAATCCCCAAGAGGTAACAAATTTAGTGGTGTTATTGATAGGCAATTATTGCTCCTGGCTACCAATATGTTAGAATATTGGCCATGAAAGTTGATAGGAATTGAATTTAGGTGCATGATAAATGGTGATTTGGAAAAAGAGAAGCCAATATTGCTGAGTGGGTGTTATCAAAATAAAAAAGTATTAAAAACCCGTTATACAGGAATATCCTGGGTCATGTGACTAACTGCACTCTGTGTGCCCCGATTCTTCCCAGACGTCAAAAGACCAGAGAAGTGTTTGTCTGGAGCTGTAAATGCATGAAAAGGAATGGTAGAGTTCACACATTGGAGAGTAATTGCACAATTTGATGGAAATTGCCACCGCATATGAGAGCAAGGATTGGGTCAATTTTTACTGTGTGCCTCTGTCAATGTCAGAAATCAATGATGGATGATGTTTGGGTATGGTCATCTAATATTGATTATGTTTTGTGGTCAACGATGGGTACCCTTAGAGCCTGCCAGTCTAAATTCACACCAATCAATACACATAAAGAGCTGATTTTGATCATAACGTGACTTACACATTTGTTTAATATTGTATTTTCCAGCCTGGCGTTGTGTCAATTTAGGATCTATAATCCCTTTGTTGTTTCATTCATTCAGCTCTTGTTGAATGGATTGATCCAGAAGACTTTTAAATTCCTAAAGGAATTGTGTATGTCTGCATATACATATTTATACATGTGAACTGAATGGGGGGAATTATTGAATGTTCTACTTTGTTTTAAATGTCCTGTTGTTATTGTAGTTCTATATATATACTACTACTACATGTAGTATCACTGTAAATAGTTGCGTTATACTGGCCCTGATAACATGCATACATTGTGTCGTGTACACTATGAAATGTTTATTCATGCACATATTTTCTCTTCCTATCTACATGTCGTCCGGAAGTATGAACAGTGTCGGGTTCATGTACATACAGTATATATATATAATCCCTGTTATGAAAGATTAACACTATATGTAGTTTACAGTTCTCTAAATAATCTCAGTATCATTAGTAAGCTAAAGTGCAGTGTGGTGATTATGCAAATCAATACTCTGTTGTACAAATTGCACAACTGACTGAGATTTTGTGAGCAAGACCCATAAGGAATCAATTGGAATGGTGACGTACATTACATAGCCTTTATCAGTAAATTGGATCTGATTTTTAAAAAATGGGGTTTATGTATACAGTTGTTTAGGAGGAAAACGCCGAGTATAGATTTATTTGTAGATACAAATCCAATTTTTGTTCCTTTTTATTTTCAGAATCAGAAGATGTGAAATCAGCGTCCGCTAATTTGATATCTGCTGTACAACATGGCCTCCCTGCAACCACAAAGTCTGTGCATCACAAGACACTTTGTCAGCTGCTGACTCAAAGTATTCACACCGCAAGTGATAAGCAGCCACTGAATGAAGGGGAGACCACCAAAGCTCATACAGAGGAAAACAATAATGTGGCTCTGGACCTGAAAAATGACAGTAGTGAACGAATGAATAAGAATAACAATGGGTTCAGTAGAATGACTGGAAGTGCTCCTCATAGTAGCAGTGAAAATATTAATTGGCTTACCGATGGCTCTAACAATCAATCTTCCCCACCGAGGCCTTCCGAAGGTATGCTAAGTAATGTCACCAACATAGGAAGTGAATCGGTCTCAACAACCATGTTAGCATCAGCAGCCTCACCCAGTGGTATGTCAGGGGTCTTCCGCCCGCCTTTGAATGATGCTGCCTCTAGACTCCTTACACACGGAAACAGCCAGTACCCTAATCTGTATTCAGCTGGGGGTAGTGCTGCCAGTTCAATATCTCCGTACTCTCTGCAAGGACATAGTCCATCTGCAGTGCAAGGATCCCATTTACAAAATCTGGCACATTATAATACATTTTATCAGCATCCATACAACTTGCAGAGATCTGGTATTCTGTCTGGACCTTACCCACAAATTGAGTCTTACTCTGCTGTGTTACAAAGTATGGGCACTGTTGTGCAACAGACCTCCCACACCCCAATTCCACGCAATACCTACGGTCCGGTGACACAGTATTCTGGGCTAAGCAGCTCACACCAGCGCTCAATGTCAGCGTCAGTGTCCTCTAGTCCTGACCCTCACCACAATCAAGCTGAGATCAGTCTCGCTGACATGAAGAGAGAAAAGCTACAAGAGGAACACGAATTGTTGTCTCGTCTGAAGGATGAGCGCGCTCAAAGTCTTTCATCTATTGAATTTTCTGGAGGAAAATCTGTATCATTTAAGGACCCACCTCGTCGGGAATCTCACCGTGAGGCCAGCTACAAAGTGCCTAGTGGAAAAGAGGGCAGTCTGAAACACCGGATTCTGACTCGCCCCTCTGACAGTGCAATACAGAGTTCTCACATAGACTCACGGTTCTCCACGTACACAGCGGAAGAACCTGCCCTCAAACGATCAAAAAATAATCATGGAGGGATGTCTACCAAACATTCCGCGGACGAGGGGCCCAGTGGGCATTCCATGATGCCTCAGTCCTCCATGCGACAGAGCCCATCCTCTGCCCAGGGCTCGGGTGCACACTTACATTATCCCCCCCATTTCATGAAAGGATCAATTATACAGCTTAGCAATGGTGAATTAAAACGAGTGGAGGACTTGCAAACAGAGGATTTTGTACAGAGTGCAGAAATCAGCAATGATCTCAAAATAGATTCCAGTACTGTGGTGAAAATTGAATTCAATCCTGACCACAGCACAGCTATTCTCGGTTTTGTGGTAGGCGAGCACAAAGTGCAGGTAGGCAGCAAGCAACCTCCATATTTACTCCTTTTTTTTTATTGGTACTTTATGATTTAGAATAAAGATTGTGCAGTTGCTATCGTTTGATCTTTGCAAAACCTGATCTCTTTGTAAGATTTATGAATCATAGATATGAATTTGTGTTAGAAATAATAAATCAGAATCGATCCAGCTATATATGCTATAGACTTTAATTATTTCAGGGGAGTATATTATAACTTGTATTTCTGCCTCTGTTTTCCCATGAAATCTTATGAAATGTTAAGTACAGACTGTAAAGAAAATACTGCATAAAAATCCATGATTGATAATTATGATTAAACTACATGTATGTTATTGATACATAACAAAAATAATGACCTAAATAGCATGAAATGTAAAACAAAATAGTGTGTAGAAAAGGACATTCACTACATGCAGATAATTTACGATGTATTCACCTATTAAAGTTCTTAGCAAGATACTGGTATTGCAGCACAAGTGATATTACAATACAGATGTCAATTGGGAATTTCCAAATCAATCTTACCTTTTAAGATTAGGTTCCCTGGGGCGTGCAACTGTCTGTGTAAACAAATCGGCTCTATTGTTCTTAAGAAGAGGGAAAAACCAAAACAAAAAAATTTAGAATTGTAAGTTATGTAATAATTTACCTTGGTACAAATCAGGCTTTGGGCTTGCATCTTTGACCAAGGGAGTTAATTCACATTCTTTGAACCCTGATGCCCTTTCCTTGTCCCAGGGAAGAGTTTTGGTTTTTGGAGGGGTATAATTATGTTGAGCAAAATTCATGTAATGTGAACTGAATTCGTAGAATTTTTCAAAATGCTATTTATATTTCCTGTTACTTTGTATGGTTACAAAAGAATAGATGAGAAATAATTTGATTGATAAATAAGTTTGATAATTAAAGTAAGAGTTACAGAAGTTAACAATATACACATGTATGTGAGTAATGCATAAATTCATTAAATTTGTTTACAAAATGCACATATTTATATTATTATCATACACAGAGTATGGTAGGATGTTGTGTCGTACATATTTATAGAACAGCAAGTACTGATATTTTCCACGAATCGTCAATCTGCTGAGGATAGCTCAAAGTCATTAAGTTGAATTTTTATTTTTTTTATTTATCAAAACTTGGAGGGGTTTGTTTAGATTTTTGTTAAAGGTAAATTAAAAAATACAAACTTTTGAAGTTAGTATTATGATTCTTTTCATCTCATCAAAGAAATATGACTTCTAAACAACAAAAGTTAAATTAATCTCTCGCAGAATTTTAAGCCAAGGGATTCAAAGCTAGCAATTTAAATGCTTCACATGATTAATTCATCAATATTACTTTTTTTTAAACAAAGAAATATTTATAGAATTATTTTCAAGGTCCTCCTGAAGCTAGTCTAAAGGTTGCACTGTGAAATATTCATAGAAAAAGATAGGAAATTCAGTAGTCTAGTTATTTTTGACTTGATGGGTTATTGTGAACTATCAACAGACTGAATAATTAAACCCCTCTCCTACACACTACTGGGACCCTGATAGAGACATTAGCCAATATGCAATATGAAGCAAAGCCATTTTCAAGGGGGACCAATCACACTGAATGCGAAATGTCCAACATACTGGGGGACAAATTCAAAATTGCAACTTAACTTGTACATGTATGAGGAGAATTAGGTCATGAACAAGCATTTCCTCCCAGGCACGGAGACTTGCCACCATAGCTTTTTGACAGACAAGCATTGTCAATCAATTCTCCCAATTTGTCCCTATTGATCAGAAAATTGTCAACGTATTGACAATGCAGTGGTGCACTCCCACGCGACCATTAATAATTCTCCCGCTGTTTGTCACGTTACGAGACATGGAATGAGGGGGCAGAAATATCCGTTTACCCATCAATATTGCTCTTACATGGTTCAATATAAATAAAACATAAACATTGTCTGTGTTATAGACCTACAATTCAAAAATACAACCTTTTCATTTCAATGTAATATAAGAGTCGGTTCTAGCTAAATCAATTCTGCAATTATCTCTCCCTAATATTGCACAGACACATTAATTAAATCTGAAATTTTAATGGAATCAAAACATGTTCAGGCACCAAGCCAATCCATTTTATAGTAAGATCACTTTGTATATCTTAGTAAAATAAAAATCAAATCATGCAGTGCATGTTGTTTATGTGGGTTACATGTAAAGGAGTGCATGGTTTAAAATTGAGATATAAAACCTTTTGTGGAATTATTATTAATTTGGACCTCACTCTATGGTTTAACCAGAACTAAATATCTTACTATTTGTCTAGAAGAATTTGACTCATAATTAAATAAAAACCATGATAAACATTGACTACTTGTAGCCTATTATTGGTAGGTGAATAATAATATTTTTTTCTTATGGCATATCAAGAATGAGTTTGATATTAACCTTATGTATATGTGGTAATTAACACCTCAGCATCATCCACGTACTACTCTCGTCTCTCTCTATTTGTAGCTATTTTAGAAGTGTACATTTGATGACGACAGCAGCTGATTCATACTTAGATATATTTTTCCAGGTGTTAATTATTGAATGATTCTACTTTAAGGTGACAGTGGAGGCCACGTTGGAGCATCCATTCTTTGTCTTTGGACAGGGTTGGTCCTCATGCGAACCCGAGCGTAGCCTTCACCGCTATGGTCTGGACTGCCAGAGGCTGAGTGTGGGGGATGTTTGCATCTCGCTGACACACAAAGACGTGCAGGAGAGGGCCGCGGAGATCTCCCTACAGCAGCAGGAGCTGTCAAAGGACTCCCCTCTCAGGGCGTCCGCTCTCAGAAATTCCACCTCCTCCCTCAGCCCCGCCCACAAGGGGACGTCGCCCGGTGACGTCGAGGGGCGATCCCGGAAGCACCACCTCTCGTCCTTGTCCAGTCACCATGTCGATTCTCAGAAAGACAATGTAGAAGTGAAGCGGGAGAGCCCCCACTATAGTGTCACCTGATGTACCCCCCGGGAGAGCCCCCACTATAGTGTCACCTGATGTACCCCCCTCCAGAGAGCCCCCACTATAGTGTCACCTGATGTACCCCCCTCCAGACTCAAAGCTATCAATATCTGTGTTGTTATGTTGTTACACAGAAAAAAAAACAGATCAGCTCCACCCTTCCTTGTTTTATTAGACTCTTGATATTGTTGTCTGAGTTTAAAACAACAACTTTAGAGATGAGGGTACATTTTTTTGTACATGTATATTTCCATCTATCTGTAATGACATAGTGTTCCTGCTTGGTTTAGTTTTAAATGTGTTCCCTGCCTTTTGATTGGTTGACACGGTTACACTGTAGCAATGAGGCCTCAATTAAATTGCTGTTTTAGTGCAATTGTTTTAAGTCCCAGCACTATAATAAGTATGATGATAGAATTTGTTTTTCCTTCAAAAAGTGCTATTAGATGTTTTCAAATGCTTGTTAGTTTAGAGAAATACCCTGCATTCTCATGCAGTACACTGTTCTAGTAACTTGCTCATTAATGATGTATATAATGAAGGCATATATAACCAACCTAGGGGTAGGCTTATCAACAAGCCACAATAGGAAAACATGTCAGCTTCTGGTTATTTTTATCCTCATTTATTTTAAGAATACCAAAATGAAGAGATCTGTTGGAAGCTAATTATCTTAGAGCCCATTGAACATAAAATTTGTGTTTGTTGAACAAACTATCCATATTGTAATTCCTCGATTTCAAATTTTTAGAACTATACTGTATATTTTTGCCCCCTGACCGGGAGTTGACAAATTTTTATGATGTCATCAGTATTTTTAGAGTGCTTTGTTATATATAGTCTATGATTCATTGAATTATTTTTAAAATGACATTTACTGTACTTCACTGTGAAGAACCCTTTATGGATTTTGTTATAGACTGTCTATTTCTTGTTATTACATGTTGTTTCATGGAAAATTGATTGTGATAATTTTAGATTATTTTTATCTTAGATAACGCACAATACAATTACAAGTTTATTAATTCTAAGAAAAAAAGCAATGAATGTTGTAACAGTGTGTTTGAATGGGTAAGGAAAACAGTTTTTGATTTATAAAACAGAATGAAATTTTTGGTTTTTATGAATTGTTGTTTGATCAAACGAGTTTTTTCTCTAAAATGCCAATGTACAGATAACATATCTTCTTCTTTTTTTAACTTTTATCTTGAAAATGCACTTTTTTGTCTGAAGTATTAGAAACGCACAGCATAACTACAGTGTTGAAACATGTCAGGAATTTTTTTCCTATGAAAAATGGCGATATCAAGAAGTAGAAAAACAACAATGTTAGAATGATCTCCAGCTTATTGAACAATTTTTTATTTTTAAGAAAAATAATATATGGGTGGTTTTCCAAGTCCATTCCACATTGAAAGGGAATGCTTTCATAAGCATGCAGATTTGAAGGAAATGTGGTCTGTAATTCAAGCCATTATTCTTATCCAGCTAATAAGAAACAAAAAAATTTGTAGTGAAACCCTATATGGTTGTTGTTGTAACATCCATCACATACTATGAGCAATTATCAAACTATTTCTACAATACAGGAACTAAGAATCGGTCAAAGTGTGTCAAATTACACTTTATTATGCAATATTCTCTCTTTTAAACCTAAAGAAGACCCTTGATAGGAAAACGCATTAGAATAGGTGTACATTGAACCACTGAGACATTTCTGGGTTAATATATTACATGTGCAAAGGGCAACAACTCCAATGAACGAGCATCAGATATGTTTACACGTTGTTTTGTTGTTGCATTATTGTTGGGGGTGGGATGTGTGACTTGGCCCCTTAAGCAAATTAATACATGGTCATAGTCAGATGGAATGTTAAAACATTTGTACAATTCTACTCAAGTTCTTGTAGATCTCAGTTTTTTTTTATATTGGCAATATCTTCTGAAGCAATTCCTGAGCAATTGATTCTTAAAATTTCATCTCTGCACGAAGTACGCAGTTAGTGCCTTACTCTGTCACAAAGGGACTGGAAAGAGTAAAGCTTCAATACTGAGATTCTCATTTTATTGTTATGTGAGGAAACATTGTATGGGTTATGAGAAAAATGCCATGAATATATACCTCGAAATTCAGAAATTACTTTTAAAAGCTATGAAACATTGTAGGCAGGACATTTCCTCTTGTTCTTAAATACACAAATTCATTGGGAGAGACAGTACTTGTAAGCATTAATTTCTGTTTCTCAAAAAAGGCAGAATTAGCAGGTAAAAATTCAAGTACCCACTTCAGAAGTCACCATATTCAAAGTGCACTGATATTGTTAGGAAACATGACTCGGTAAAGAAAGATGAGATAAATGATAGGCAATGTTATCGAATTGATAAGGAAACTTTAGTCAGGAGTTTGATGAAATTTGTGTATTTTTCATTTGACTTTTAACATTTGACAACACATTTAGGATATCTCTCTTGAAAGACACACTAACATTAGTTTACTCCCCAGATACAAACCTAGAATTTTAACTGTCATAAAATTGTTCTCCACTTCATCTATTGTGCGACAAGGAAATATGATATAGCTCAGGGATTCTGGAGATGGAAGGTTCACACCGAGTGTCCCGATTTGTGATAAGAGGAAGGTCAAGGCCGGCAGCTAGATCTGGAGGAACTACTACATCACAACTTCGCACAATCTCTGCATTTACCCAGTGCCTTTCATGTTGTCCACATAGCACATTTTGTTGTACCATCTTCAGGCATCTTTGTAACATTTTACTAACATGACAGTCAAAAAAAAGTTTTGGGTGAAATTGTCATTGGAATAGCCATGTTATGTTTGGACACGTGATAATGTCTTTGTAAGTGAAAGTGTTTTTCACTTTTTCCTTGCAATGTTTTTTTTTTCGATGTTGTCCATGCACACATAATTTTGACGAGAGTCAAGTTATGTAACAAACCCAGTGAATTGTGTTACATTTATGTTAAAAATCGGTGACTGCAGATAACTGCCACACTATATAGGAGAATAATTCAATCATCATACATTTTCACACATACATGTAGCTATTCAAAAAGGTCTTTTTTTTAAATAATTGTTTATCATAGCAGATAAAAATGGAGAAAATGGACAACAATTGTCAGTTGGTACTTGTACAAACAGTTTGAGTGGCATTGAAAAACCATCATTTTTCCACTTCTTGTATAGCAAACCTCTGTAATCAAATCATGCTAGACTCAGGTCAAAAATGAAAAGAACTGTTTCATACATGAGACACTGGCCCATTCTCCACTGAATATACATTTCATATTCCATCAGTGATCATATATAGCAGTATTTGTTCATCATCAAGTGCTTGAAACCCTTCAATATTTTCACCTTGTACATATCCCTTGGAATCTGTTCAAGGTACATGTTCATTATGATTGAGATACCCATGTTTCTGATGGTTGGTACACTTGTATGTGTTGTGTTGAGACACCAATCGTACAAGAGAACGACAGAAATCTCAACATGTGACTATATCTTGCTTGTTGTTAATTTTTGTCGGAATTTTTTCTCTGCATTCTCTGTTTATCCTACATGCTGAGAAAATCATTTCTGTTATTATGATGTTATCTATGATGTTATTTTGTTAGTTGTGCTTAATTAGATGTGAACTAGTTTTGTATAAATTGACACAAAATGTTATTAAAAAATTAATTCAATATACAGTCTCAAAGTGCTCCAGTTTTATAAAATCTGTTAAAACAAAATGAATAAAAGCCATTCTAAAATAAAGTATTTATCAAATTGCCTTTTCTTTTGTTTTGAAACATAATAAACAGGGAAGGAGTACACACAAGTTGTACATATGGGTTACCCTAGCCCACCATCACACCGGTTGTCACCCCAGCATACTTCACGTTTGTATTCATCACATAATGGATAATTAAGAAAAAATGCAAATTACATACAGTTGTAGATAAATTTGGTGACAGAAGTTTGAAAATATATATTTAAGAAATAAGGAATCATTCTTTGAGTATTATGAGGTGATAATTTGGGATGGGGCATGATCAAATCCAATAAAGCCCCAACAATACAACATTTGCATTTATTGGATTGCATATTACAAAGATACTGAAAAATTTGTTGATGCCTTTAAGTATTGTTGACTTGTTTTTTGTTGTTTTTTTTACCAATAATTGATAATAGCATTGACCAATAAATAATCTGTTTTGGGTAATTGTGTAAAGGCTGGGAAAATAAACTGAGAACAGTTTCAAAAATCTAGATCGTTTTATTTTGACTTTGAAAGATAAAATACAAATTACAACTGTGACATACTATTGTAATAACTAATTTTTAATAACAATACTCACATACTTATATATTTGGAACATATCTTTATTTAACAATTTAGGTTTTCTTTAAATTATTAAAATTTTATTTCTGACATTAATCTGTCAAAGATACTGATTGACAGAATCAAGGATGGCTGTAGTCTGGTTATTAATCTGGGGTGTTTGAGGGGTCCAACAGAAAATCCTCAATTTCTGACTTCATTTTTGTTCTGCAATCCAAAATCAGAAAAACAAAGTATTTATTTGTTGCACTATTAGTAAAATAGTTTTTTTAATTCCTATAATCTATAGAATCAAACTTTACATATAATAAATTATAATAAGTTTTTATGAAATACAAAAATAAACCTCTCTAATTTGAAGTCTTATCATAACCCTGTTTATCATTATGAACTAGTTAGCTGTGCTATGATTGGCTGACTTCACTTTTCCAGAAATTCCCACTGTTTGAGGTAAATATTACGAATCATACCTTCGCTGTCTCTGACTGATATCATCCAGGATATGTTTCGGCAGCTTACTGACATCACCCTGTATAAAGATTCAACTCATCATTAATGCAATCAAGATTCAATGGAAAATGTTAGCATATGAAAGTAAATATCCCAGAAGAGCAATTGCAAGTCATGATAACATTTTCAAATTTAATACTGTCTTTTTTATTTCAACTTTTTATGAAAGTAATTTCACTTGTACATTTACTTCTAAAATTCAATTATAAACCCAATTGCTAGTTGTAATCTAATGCATAAGATAAACATATAATTTTGACCAATCATTTAGGCTGGCTAACATTCAAATTGAATACCTTTAATTCAATACTTATCTATTTCTTGGACAACTACTAATGACATTACTGATCAGATATTTTGTACACGCAATATGAAAACTGAAACAAGAAAAATATTTGATAGTAAGCATATACATGTGTATAGTAATGGACTAACCAGGTCTTTGATCAGTAATCTACAAGCATAACACAATGCTGACTCAACTTCATCACGCGTCAGCCTGAAAAAAAAAATAAAATGTACATTAAGTCTGCACCAATATCACTTACTGTATTTATATCTAAAAGCACACTGTTATAAAGTTTTAAGAAGTTTTGTAAAATATTCTGTACTAATTTACTGAGAGAAAGCTTCAATCCTAGTATAAGAACAAAAACAATTTCTGTATTTGATCCTGATTCTGGTAACACTAATCACCCCTCTTCCTTCCTTAGTTTGCTTACTTTGATTCCTTTGATTGACAGCTTCCATCACCCCGCCCACAGCACTCAGATTCCTTTTGTCCCTCTGACTGACAGGTTTTGTCTCCACCCCCACCACATGCTGTATCTGTACTAAATATAGATAGGGTGACACTGCTACAGCGAGACACAGTCTCAGAGAACCTGACGGCACTCAGGGCTGAGGACGGAGGTACGTCTGTGTCGAGGGGGGCCTGAAATGTCAGTTAAGATAGCATGCGAATCAACTGCGCAACTCTAACTATTTTTTAAAAAAACCTGTCTAGACAGTAAATACTAGCCACACAGACACTCTTAAAGAAATTCTATTTGTGCCAGAAAACATTGCAAGGTTAATGAGATCTTAACTGTTGTGACTATTAGGGTACTCTTTGCTAATGCACTTACAAAGGCTCTATCACAAAAATAATCTGCATGAACCAATTTTAAAATTACATGTCCTTGTATATTGATAAATAAAGTTGTCACAACTAAGAGTTGGTTCACAAAAAACATCTGTGTAATATTACCTAGTAACCAGAATATTTCATATGGCATAAATATTTAATTTCAGTGGTGCAACTACAGGACATCTATTCATGCATCTTGGCTCTTTTTTATGTAGTCATTTGTAGTTATATAAAAGCTACGGACTTTATCAACAAATAGAAACAAGGCTGTAGTACCTGACAGATTGCACATTGATTCTCCGAAGAACTCTTTTTTTCTGTGTGTAATTTTTCACCTGTCCTGCAGAAAATAACAGAAAATAATTTCTCCTAATTTTCAAAATCTTACTCATTGGACAAGGGCAAGAACAAATAATACGGTAATTTTATTTATATAAAAAATAATTAATAAGCAATGTACAATATATAGTTTAGCAAATACTAAAACATCTTTATTTGCCTATTGTTTATTGCTTTAATTGGCATCTTGAGGTTGGGGCTTGATATAACATAGCTCATGATGTCGTTAGGTTTCAGATAAAAGTAACATACATCACAATATTACTGGTGGTTTAGAGTAATTGAACCTACCTTATTTCAAACTACAGGTTGTTTAGGGGAACTTGTGAGATTTCATATAAAGGTAACATAAATGTACATCAAGATATCAGTGGTGGTTGAGGAATACTTGAATCTATCTCATGATGAGGGTACTATGATATTACAGGTTTTTCAGGAGTACTTGTGAGTTTAAAAAATTAAATCCTTTACTGAGCCATGAAGGTGCTTAAAAGCTTAAAGCCAGTGCTTTTCCCCAGTTTCCATAGTGTTAAGCGGGTGAGAGTCTTTGACTCCCCCTAGATGGGACACCAGTCCATCACAGACTAACCCTCAGTATAATTTGTACCTAATTTTAGCTGGGTGGACTGAGACAATGCAGATAAAAAATTTTGAGGTTTCAGAAAAGTTAAAAAAAAACTAGAGGTACTGTGAGCAATCTCACAATTGATACCCCCCGCTAAGATAAAAATCATAATGCGTGTATTTTTCCAATTATAGAAAATATTGGATGAATCTATTTCACCGTGTATTTTCTATAAATAACAACTGCTCTATTTTTTTTTAAACTGTTGGTCATAAGCAATATTTGTGTGAAGTAAGAACACTCAATGCTTCTCCATAAGAAAGAGAATGACTGGACATAATTTTTGCACTTTTTCTGCCAGTGACCTTGACCTTGCCTAAATGACCTTGGATCAAGGTCATGACGCACCTTTTGGTCCTAAGCAATATTTGTGTGAAGTTAGAACATTCAATGCTTCTCCATAAAAAAAGATAATGACCGGACACGAATTTTGCACTATTTTTCCCAACGACCTTGACCTTGCCTAAATGACCTTGGGTCAAGGTCATGACACACCCTTAGGTCATAAGCAATCTTTGTGTGAATTAAGAACTTCCAATGTTTCTCCATAACAAAGATATGGACGGGACATGAATTTTGTACTTTTTCTGCCAGTGACCTTGACCTTACCCAAATGACCTTGGGTCAAGGTCATGACAAACCCTTAGGTCATAAGCAATCTTTGTGTGAAGTAAGAACTTCCAATAACTCTCCATAAGAAAGATATGGACTGGACACGAATTTTGTATTTTTTCTGCCAGTGACCTTGACCTTGCCAGAATGACCTTCGGTCAAGGTCATGACACATCCTTAGGTCATAAGCAATCTTTGTGTGAAGTGAGAACTTCCAATAATTCTCCATAAGAAAGATATGAACCAGACACAAATTTTGTATTTTTTCTGCCAGTGACCTTGACCTTGCCCGAATGACCTTGGGTCAAGGTCATGACACACCCTTATGTCATAAGCAATCTTTGTGTGAAGTAAGAACTTCCATTGTTTCTCCAGAAGAAAAATATGGACCGGACACGATTGCACAGACAGACGGACGGACAGACGGACAAGGTGATTCCTATATACCCCCCAAACTTCGTTTGTGGGGGGTATAATAACCTACCTCATGATATTACTGGTTGTTGAGGGGTATTCAGCCTGTAGTTCGGTCACAAACCTCTCTGTCAGGTGCTCAATGCTCACGCTGTCTGCTGCCTAAACCACCAAGAAGTCAAACTTTATTTCAAAGGTATTGAATCAATATCCAACAGGATATGTGCATGCTTGTAGCATTATCTACAGCAAATTTTCAGTGGGGCAAAGTTAAATTTCATCTATGAAGTGGTAAACAGAACTACAGCATCCCACACCAATGTTGAGTATATTGCCAAACATAGGAATCTCTTTAATTAGAAGGGAAATTTTCAAAGTGATAAGATTTAATAGCTTTATCAATTATATACACTACCACCTCATGTTATACATATATTATACTGATAAGCTGTAAAGCTTAAAGAAATAAAGAATTGAATTGAATTGAATTATGTTTGTAATTATCTAAATGAGACAAAATTATAATTTTCTTGGGAGATTACAAACGTTCTTTTACAGGTCAAAATATAGCTCAGATCATCTATTTTGTTTTAAATACATGCACATACTTTGGTTGTTATCCTTGGAATGAAAACACTTGGCACATTATTCAGGATGTTAAACATGGCCACTTCTTTACTGCTGAAATCCCTACAAACATACAGCAAGGTCAATCACTAATGGAAAGATTAGGAACTGGTACAAATATTGAACATACATGTACATAGCAAAAAACAAAGTTCGTCTTGACTCAAATTACTCTAATAATGACCAACCACAACAACAAAACTCATACCTGATCGGTCTAACTATGGTAATGTCATTGCATCTGTTGTCTGCAAATGCCTGTTGATAAAAAAAGATGTGTCAGTTTCCCCCTACATATTATTATGAACAACACTTCTTATCATAAAGATATCTTTATAGATACATGTAGTATAACATATTTTCCCTCCAAGTTATTTTCCATTGACAGGCATCTTGGAGCTGGTTAAGTCAGTGAATTTTCCTAGTTGAGCAACCAATTTCAAACAGGTTTGGGAGAAGTACACAGGGAGAATTTTTTAACAATAACACAATTACACTTAAGAGTAAAATAATTCAAATCTACATGTATATTCACAGAGATGGATTTTTGTCTTACAGTATCCATGGCTACATGGGCCCCCCTGCCCTGAGCGATGTCAGTCAGTAGTCGGACAGCCAGTCTGGTGCTGCAGTCCCCCAGCATGACCTTGGAGTAACCTTTCTTAAGGGCAAGGTCCATCAAAATCTTCTGCCTGCAATATATATTCCAAACACTGTGAAACACTGCTTTCCATTACTGCTTGTTTATACTATATAATATTTTTTCTAAAAGGTATTTTTTTCAATCCCAGTGTGATATGGTTCTAATTTACACTGTCCTTGAAATATCAAAATAAATGTACTAACCTTAAGGCACTACAGTTAGTATACTCATATTTGGCTTAAAATTTCTGCATTCAAATAAGCAATCCACAACAAAATAACTTTTATAAGTTGATACTTTTAAAAGCCCTAACTCAGTAACCTTTTACATGTTCCAGATGTAAAAGTGCTGATAGTACAGTTTGATTCTGAATCAAGGCAGGTAATAATAGACTACAGTGAACAGTTTGATTCTGGACCGAGGCTTGTTATCAGAGATCTGAGAGAACAGGTTGTTCCTTAATTTACCTGAGGCTCTTGATGAGGTCCTCTTTGGCGCTGACAGACTTGAGCGAGTCCATCAGAGCTCGGAGCTCCTCCTCCGCCTTGTCATACCGATGGAGTTTGGTCAGGTCCTCTACCGAGGTCATCGAGTCTGTGTCTGTCTGGTCGGCTGTATTTGTGACAGCCTCTCTTTCTAGTTCCATGGCCTGCAACATATAAACAGCAGTACATGTACAACATTATTTGTTATCACAGAGAAACCCATCTTAATAGCCAACTATGTGATTTGTCTTATGGTCCAGTCTGGTTGTGATCTATAATTTCATGATTATTGACAGTTTATTCTGACTACCTTTCTAACATTTAACACTCTTGTTGCAACACATGCATAGATTTCTCAAACACAACACAAATCTCTAACTTTTATTTTGTTTTCCTCCTGGCATATGTACAATCAAACTTTGTCATCTCAAACTAGATGGGACTGTTTAAAAACTTCGAAATATCGAGGGTAAAATATTTTTAAAAATAAGTGTTTGGGACATACAACTCACTTTGACATACCTATTATATTCAAGATATCAGTGTTAGAGATATCAAAGTTCAACTGTACCTCACTCTCAAGTCACCTATGTCACACCTGAGACACCTACCTGTTCAAGGGCCTTCAGGTAACAGGGGAAACCTGTCTTCTCCATGATTTCTAACACCTGAGTACAGTTAGCCAATCTCTCTTCAGCTGACATCCCAATGGTGGCACCCTCTACAAAGGTAAACAAATGTCATACCAGGTACATTTACATGTATTTGTTTACTGTTTCTGTTCTTATGAATTTCAAAATATTAAAAAATAACCCGTCTATATCATGTTTAACATGTACCTGTAAATGTGCAAAACTTTATAATTAAAGTTTGTTTGATTAATTTTTTATTTGCTTTAATCTCTTTAAATTTACGAGTACTTTGGAACATGAGATAAAAGTCTTTATTGATTTGCATCTTTGGCAATGGAAAATATAGTAATTGTTTCATACATAAAATACATGTACTGTAATACATGCATCTCAATGCAAGTCTTTCCCCCAGTAAATCAGTGAGTGTATTAAAACATACAATAAAAATCGATTTATATCTGTGCAGATCAAGAACCATGCATACAAGCACCTACACAAAATAATACCCCACTTGTGAATGTCATTTGCATTATACCAATGTAACATGACTTAATACACAATTACCATCAATAAAGACAAGCCCTGGCTTAAATCGTAACTTCTTGTGAGCACGCCCACTGAGTCCCTACAAAAAGACGACAATAAAAAATTACACAGAACTTAAAAAAAGAAAAAAACAGCCACTGCTCGGGTACAAAATATTACGGTAGGTTGGAGAGGGTTATATCAGAATTCTCTTATCTGTTAACACTGTGTCATGAACTTAAACAAGAGGCCCATGGGCCACACCGCTCACCTGAGGAACAATAGGTATGATAAAATCAGCTTAATGGAGTCATAATACAAACAATCTGGACAATGTACAATAATACATGTAGATCCTGTATAAATAAAATCCATTTTTCCCCCTGGATATTCTTATGTTTATAATCATTAGTCCCTTTTCTAACAGGATGATTTTATAGTCATATCACATGTTGAGTATTGCAGTTCTCAAAAAGATCCTGAACAATTGTTTATATATGGGATATAAAGCTACATCAAACTCTGAACCTTCTTGTGAGGCCGAAGAATTGTCCTGACGCCAAAGTCTTAACAATTATAAAGAATCATCTGGCTGATTAGTTTCTGAGAAGAAGATTTTTAAAGATTTACTCTATATATTCCTATGTAAAAAACTTTAACACAACACCCCCCCCCCCTCAATGTGGCCTCACCCTACCCCCAGGGATCATGATTTTCACAACTTTGAATCTACACTACCTGAGGATACTTCCACACAAGTTTCAGCTTTCCTGGCTGATTAGTTTCTGAGAAGATGATTTTTAAAGATTTACTCTATATATTCCTATGTAAAACTTCAACCCCCCCCCCCCCCATTGTGGCCCCACCCTACATCCAGGGGTCATGATTTCCACAACTTTGAATCTACACTACCTGAGGATGCTTCCACACAAGTTTCAGCTTTCCTGGTTTTCTGGTTCTTGAGAAGAAGATTTTTGAAAATTTCTCGAAATTTTTCATTAATTTCTAATTATCTCCCCTTGAAAACAGGTGTGGCCCTTAATTTTCACAACTTTGAATCCCCTTTGCCTAAGGATGATTTGTGCTAAGTTTGGTTGAAATTGGCCCAGTAGTTCTTGAGAAGATGTTGAAAATGTGAAAAGTTTACGGACAGACGGACGACAGACAAAATGTGATCAGAATAGCTCACTTGAGCTTTCAGCTCAGGTGAGCTAAAAACACTATAGAATACAGTTAAAAAATTCATACTTCTACAACTAGCAGTTGAAATTGAGAGGACCATTTTTCCCCACATGCAGTAAATAATGTGTAAAACTAGATCAGGATTCACTGATAGAATTTACTTACCTCCTGAATCAGGTGCAGCAGACAGCTAGAGGCCTGACCCCCCGACACGCCAACAAGGACCGACTCCCCATCTCTGATCAACTTGGACTTACCAATGGCTGCCCGGAATTTGTGGGTGACATACACCATGAAACACTCCCTGTTCAAAGATTTCAGTAACACTGCATTCAACATTCTGTAAACTGCTCATAAATATTTTTTCATGGGTCAGAACTGTACATATGCACATTCATGCTGTTTAGAAAAAATAATTAAATAAATCAATTTTGGATTATATGTATGTTTTTATTTTATTCTTTTGCTCTGGAGAATCAAGATACACATAATTGTTGTTTACAAGAGAACAACTTTTGATTTCTTTGTCGGTATCAACTTTATTAAATACCAAGAAATATTAAAGAACAATATAACCCATATGAGGCAATTTTTTCCACAAAGATGTTAAGCTAACAAGCAAAGAATAGATGTAATTTGACCTTTGACCTCTTGACATGAAAATCAATAGGGGTACATGTTTACCAGGTTTGGAGTTTATCAAGCAAAGGGCTCAAGATCCTAGTCAGATATTACACATATCTTTCTGGTGACAAGAACTTTGATCTTTGACCTTTGACTTTATACCAAAATTATTCTGTATCAGGTTTGATGCAGCTTGTTTTATGGTTTCTATTTTAAAAGAAATGAAGATACCTACCGGTACCCATTATTTTTAAATATAGATACGGTAAATAAAATACTTTTTTTCCAGAACTCTAATATCACCTACCTAAAGCCATAAAAATGTTTGTGAAAATCCCAGTCTCTTTGCAAGGAATTTTCTCGAGTTAACTCCATACGTCCAGAAACCAATAATTTGATCAGTTCATATTCCCCTTTTTTGGTATTTACTTTACAATACTTGTTTACATTAAATCACCTTCTATTGAAGAGGAAAAGTAAACAATGCTCCTGTTGTACTGCCAAATAGTCATTGTTGCTCATTCATTTAAATCACACAACAACAGTTTATTGTACAGTGTGTCTACATCAGGTGGACAGTCATTGTCACATCAATGGCTTCTAATTCACTGTATTTTAACTGTTCAAATACCTTTTTATGTATTTTTAGGAAAAGAACAAATAAAACCTAGAGTACAAGTAATGTTTGTTTTAATTTCTATTGAACTTACTTGCAGAAAGCATCATTGACTCTGGTCACCAGCACTGCTTTCTTCTCACATTTCATGCATGTCCTCTCCTCCCTGTAAATAAAAGGGTCCAACAATAATGCAATTATTTTTTAAATGAAGTTTGAATGTATACTATTGTACCAGTATATCCAAATTTTGAAACTATTTTGACAAGTCGATATCTTAAATGCATTAATGTAGTAATGATAAAGAAAAGAACAAAACATTCATTTATTTCTCAGTGTTTACATGCAAATAGCTGCAGGTCTGTAGCTCCCAGTCTGAAAAAACTCGGATGGATGACTTGGGTCGTCCATCCGAATTTTTTCAGACCGGGAGCTACAAACCTGCAGCTAACATGCAAACTGTAAGACATCACAATCCAATTAAATTAATGCAATGCCAAAGATTTGCTCAGGAATGAACAACATTCATACTTAATTAAAGGAGAATGGTCTTCACCAGGCACGGCCTATTAAAAAGAGAACCCCAACCAAACCTTAATTGGGTTAACTTTCCATGTCTGCTTGGGCCTTTGCGGGTATGATAAGGCAACTCTCCACAATCGATTGAGTAAAAATTCCTCTGATCGATATGATGTCACAATAAGCAGCATGATGTCATATTATAGTCAGAAACATGTCGATTTTAACTTTATCTCTGGTTTAGATTATAAAAACTACAGGAATAAAATATCGCTAGAAACTCTTCTAACTGAATATATCTTCGATTTCTTTGTATTACGTATGATTATCATTGATGACGTCACAAGCATGTTTAATAGAGAAGATCATGTCAGGAGACAAATCATCGGAATGCAGTATAAACAATGCCGAAATAAGACTTATTTAATACAGATGCCTAAGGTTTAGATGAGTGTCAGTTAGGATATAGTCACGATAATACGGGCATGGATATTTTGTTTTATCAGCGAGTGTAATAAGGTAGGCAGAATGACATTTGTATGGCTTGACCAGCCTTTCCTCTGTCAGTGTGTACAAAAAAGGCAAAAGTGTAACACTACCCCGGATATTATGAAAGATGACTTTGGTAAATATCAACAGTATATGACCTAAACTACTTGAAAAGCGCTGCTAGAATCCTGTGCTTCATTGTTTTAAATGAAAAATATGTAGTATTTTCAATGAAATTAAAGAAGTTGAGAGGGTTTCCGATAAATATTGACAATATTTAATTTATGCGATTAACAATAGAATTCTAGCAGTAATACTAATAAACATGAACTAATTGCCAATCAAATTATTGTAGCAAACATACAAATGAACTTCGGGGTAGTGTTACACTTTTTGATTTTTTGTTAAGGTAAAAAAGTGATCTATTTTTAACTGTCACGTGATACCATGGCACGGCAGCTTCAAAGATCGAGTCGATTCTTAAGTAGAAAAATAATATCTTGGTGAACACATTCACTTGGTATTAATATTCAGCACTGTTTTCATAATAATAAACAGTTTTTAAATTGATCATAATTTTGAAGGTCAATAAACTCGGAGTTCCCTTAACCTACCCGGGTTGGGGTTCACATACCTGTTAACCTTTTAAAGCTGGTAGAATCTCCCACTAATACTAATTTCACTGAGAAGATTTTGCATAAACAATATTTGCTCATGTAATATTTATTTTGCTCTTTTTATTTTATTGCATGCATTTTAAATGTAATCATTTTTAGGACTGTCAGTTTGTAAGGACAATTGTGTTGCTGTCTTCAGAACATTGTTAATATTAATTTGTTGGCTTGGTATAAAACAAGAAATGAATGATGTCATTTCTCATTGTTGAATTATTGTCTTATTGTTCAGTATTGAAAAAGAAATACCAATGGCAAGTAGGATTAAACATTAGAAATTATTTTACTAATTCTAAATTGACAGTGGACCCCTGTTTACAAACTACAGTATCCGTTTTGATATCATCAATAATTATGTTTATTGTTTGTCTTTTATCATACCATGAATTTTCCCTACAAATTAGTTCTCAATATCAGCTTAGAATAATTATGAATTCTGTATACTCTTAGTTGCTTTAATTCCACAGTGTTAAAAATTTCAGGATTTCTCAAAAAGTACCAATCACGATAGTTTTAATTTTACGTTGCAAAAAAATTTAAATTAAAGAAGTTTACTAGTATTTAAAATTCACAAGGGTTTAAGGTAAGGTTTGCAGCTTGCAATTTTTTTTGGATTTGTACCAAAGTTACATACGATTTTGTTCACTATACTAAAGTCCTTTTTCACATGAAATTCAAATGACTTTGCCAGACCCGTTTTATAACTACAAAAGGTCAAAGTCATGATTTCAAATTTTAATGTTGATAAAATGTAAATAATTTCAAGAAAATATATACATTTTATATGTGACTATTATACGGGTTATTTATGCTTAAAATGTTCAAAATAATGTCACTATTTATATCATGATTCATTTTTTAAAAATTTTAATGAACAACTTAGTCTTGGAATAAAATGCACAAAATTGGACTGATATAATGTAAACAAAAATATGTTTACTTCTTTGAAACCTTTCCAAGTCCACCAATTTCAAGAAAAACTTACCTTAGTATATGAGCTGGTCCTATGATATTGCGGTAGTTAAATCATTTTGCAAAAAAATCTATCAATACGGAGATATTTCCAGAAATTAATGTTATTGCGAGTTTCCTCTATTATATACCCGAGTGATGTTCAGTGTGCCTCTATTTACTATGTCTAAAAATATCCTGACGTCAAATGTCAATTTCAACGCGTGTTAGTTTACGTAAACTGAAATACCACGATACCATAGAACCCGCAATATGAGAGGAAACATTTATACATGTACATGTGTAATCTGGTGTTTCTAAAACACTATTCAAAAATATATGACGCGGACTTCGTTTTTTTGTGGAAAATTAATAAAATGCTTTTGTTCTGTTACTTTTTCAATGAAACTACATAACCCCAGGAAATTTCAAAAACCCTATACCAGATTATGACGTCATATAAATTTATCGTTTACTGAGCTGATTTCACTGATCAAATTCTCGCTAAGAGTACAGGACTGTTTTAGGGCAGGGAAAGTCTATGGGGGTGTGTAGTTTCTGCTGTGCTCGCCCCTACAGTCCCACCGTAAAACATATTAGCATAGGGGTGGTCTCATAGTAAGAAGACAAGCCTTGTAACATGTGGACACAGTGATCGATGTCCAGTGATCGTGACACTGTTTTATCAATTACATTGATGAACCTTCTTCTTTAAAAAGGGATGTAAAATTTTATCAATGATATAAAATTACATACACAATCTTTTCCTTGCGTGCAGGAGAAACATCTTCGCCTTCTTGTACACTACACATTGAAATAATATAGTTCAATGTTAATCGTACTCATAAATATCTATCATAAAACAGGTGACATACAAACATCTTGATGATGTAGAAAATACGACAGTGATATTAGCTCGCACGAGGTTTATTCTTCTGTAAATTTCTCTATTAGACTGTACAGCAATGAATATGTACAATATCTGCAGATATCTTAATCATGTTATTAATTGCAAAGTACCCAAAGTATAGTTCTGAATATCTATTGTGCCCTGGGCATCAGTAATGCATTAAATATTACAGTGTTCAGGATAACAGGTACTCTGAAGTACAGTACTGGATATAATAATTATTGTTTTCAGTACTTTGATATCATTATTGAATACTTGTAGTTAAAATAATGTACCATTTACTCATGCATATATGTATAAACTAAATTAGCTATTGTAAAAACTCCAAATGATATATAATGGGATGGGAGAAATAATGATGGACCAGACCAGGATTTGAACTCTGGCCGCCGGAATCTCTAGTCAGGTATCCTACCAAATGAGACATCTAGCACAGGTATTCAAACCAGTCTGATCGTCACATTCCTCCCCCCTTAAGTGACATTACACCATGCTCTAGCTTTTTTAATTAGTTCATGGGGTTGGTCACAGCACCAAATGTAATGTGCAGGGAAAAAATAATGACGGACCAGACCCGGATTCAAACCCAGGCCCCCTTAATCTCTAGTCAAGTGCTTTACCAACTGAGCTGTCTGGTAATGATATATTCGAAGCAGTCTGACCTTCACATATAAAATTGCATTTCAAAAATTTTCTAAAGATAAAATTATTTCAGATAGACTTCACACAACAGAGCAAACTTTTTTTTCTTCATATATCTATAGCCTGCTATGTTTTTTTATGTGTATTGTACATCATTTAATTAGTGAATCAGGACCAACGTATCCTGATATTTTCTTTGAAGGTAATTAAAAACAAGTACTTATTACAGATGCTTAGAAAGTTTTTATTCTTTATTCCTTCAAACTACAAGTACAACAAAATATATAAGAACAACTCTCATGAAACTTATTTTGAAGAACTGCTAAATAAAAACTCATTTGTACATAAAATTTTGAAGGCAATAATAAGTTAATAGTTTTGAAGTACGAGTTCATCATGATGACCTGTTTTTCGTTCCAATTTTTTTGTCATAAAACAATTGCAGTATAATCACACAACCCTACATAATAACACATAAAGATTGTACCATTGTTTAATACATATTTCACCTATACAGGTAAAACTTTTCTTTTTCCGTACAAATAGCTTCTGTTTCTGTTGGATAACTTTTATTATTACATTTGATACGAGGATAAGATGAACCAAAAAATGACACCTACATCAATTAAAAACACACACAAACACACCATATTTTCCTCACTGGTTCATACAAGAAAATAATTCATTTAGATTTTACTCATTTTTCAGGAAGGACCTATGTTGCAATAGTCTATGTAAAAAGGTTTTTTAAATTGTGTATTTAATACTTTTGATGTTTGAATTAATTAAACACAAGAAATGGTACACTTTTCGTATCTCAGAAAGCATGACAAGTGTATTATGCTGCTGATAGCTAAAACCATATCAAAACATTACACCAGAGGTGTTCGTGTAGATTTGCAAAACGTGCGTTTGAATTTTTCAAATCTTGTTTTGTGAACTGCAAGAATTACAAGTACATGAATATACATTGCTCCACTCATATCAAAACTTGGAAACATCTGATATACAATGCTAGACTAAAGCATACAGATTTACCCCTCAGTTCAGGAACATAAAGACTTTGGTAAATGATACTGTAATCAGATAGCAAACAGTTTTATACAGAAAGAATTTATCAGAACTTAGTATCCTTCCATCAAGGATGATTTTTAACAGGAGAGATACTTGGCACTTCATTAAATACATAACTTGTATGTGTATTTTTCCTTAGACTGTGAACCTACCTTTGAAAAAAGAATTGTACATTTTTTTTTTAAATTTCGTGTTATTAATGCTAAGATTAAATGACAATAAGAAACTATTAGTATAATAGCAACTGCTGGTAAAAACAATCAACAACAAGGTTACATAATTACAAGTAGAAAAAGCTTCCATGATTAGAAAGAAGGAAAAAAACATAAATTTCAGCATCACAATAAGAGTTTCAAAATGACGACTTAATTTGATATCTAATATGTACATTGTACATTTATAAGAATATCATAACATTTAAAAGCTATAGAAGGATTTTCAAGAAATTTTCACAGCGTAAAAGTCTGTTATGACTTTAAGTCTAAACTATATCTTTATATATATAGATACAAAAAAGTATGGTGCCCTATGAAAAAACAAGTAGACAGTGTGGCAAATCTTACCCAGAAATGATCACAGAACCATATGAAAGGATTTAAACATGATTATAACAACATAATCGAATCAAGTTCAACAAAGAAAAAATCGTGTCATGAGTTTTACAGTTCGTATCGAAGGAACTGCTTGAGTTTTTTCGGCAATGGCAACTTATTGAGGTCGTCCTCACTGGTTAGCTGTAGGATTCTGTCCCTGCAGGCATTCTGAAGGGTGGACACTGAAAGACGGGAAAAGATTTATCATCAAAACAATAATCAAGTAAACTTTGGTGTATACATTGTAGGAGAAGAAGGGGAAGGTATTTAATGTCATAAAAACAAAACCCCCCCAAAAATGTCTATTACAAACATTTATGTTTATCTTCCCTGTAATATTAAGTACTCATTATTTTGCATTGACATGAATTTCTCCACGGTTGATCAGTCATGGATACACTGCAAAGAAGTATTAGATGCCAAATAAAAATTACACATCTTTCATAAGCCAAATATTGAAAAAATTAAAAATTTATGGACAAGAACCTCTTTAAAAAAATGTTTGTTTTGAATTGCCGCCTGGGGTTTCCAGACCCAGGAGGGAGAGAGGGAATTTTTTTATTTTTCAAACTGGAAGTTTAACTAATTAAGAATTAGTAAAACAAAATCTTAATATTAAACAGTGGGAATTTATAGCTTATTTTTTTTTCTTGCCATCTTTTTTTCAATTAAAGAAAAAGTTCCTTATACTTTTCGCTACTAAAATTTTATCAGTGAGGGGTATTTCAATGAGACAGGAGGCAATTCCAAACAAACAATAAATATATTTTAACCAAAATTGACCTACTGTTAGGTCATACAACACCTTCCAGCCAGTATCATTCATAGACCAGGGTCGGCAGAGCAAGGCCTTACAGTGTGCAAGAATTGGATATTATCCCGACATGTTTTGAGAAGCTAAGTTAAGCCTTCAATTGCAAATATTGAGACATAGTACTGGTAAGCAACTTTTGGGTTTCAGAACCCCCCTCCCCCAAGATGAATAAGTTAAATGATCCTCAGCATCATTGTGCCCGAGATATTTGTTGGTGATTGTGTATGTACAGCAATAAAACTCCAAAATAAGGCGATCTTCTTTTGAGATGTAGCTCATCTTCTCACAAGATGTATCAGCTGAAATGTTGCGCTCAAGACGACTTAACTCAAAAAGGCTAATAGACATACAAACTGCATATAAAAGGGGAAAAGCCCATACAATACGACTGCACAATGCAAACAGAAATCATCCCAAATTTTATCAATAGGAAATTGTGTTGATAATATAAAGGTACCAATAACACCTTCAAGTATAATCATATTACAGTTTTTACCTCCGTAAAGCTGAATAATTCGCACTTGTTTGGTGGTTCCATAGACATCTACAACTGCATGAAGGTTTCCCCCTTGGTAAGGAATGTAGCGAGCACATGGCCCCTGATCCTCCCCATTGATTATGAACCTCATTTCGGCTGTGTCACCGTTCACTTTATACATAATACCAATCCTACTGCCTACATCTGTTGGCAACACATTCTTTTTGGGCACATGATATGAATTATTTCCACTTTTATTTGAAGGAAACAGTTTTCCTAAAGGTAACAATAAGCTGCGACTAAACGAGCCTTGCGGGGTCTGCACGATGTCCGTCTCACCTATGACGGACTGGTACGGTTCATCACCATTATCAGTGTCCCCTTCCTCATTCAACATGACTTTGTTATGAGATTTAGTCACAGCAAATATCCATGATTTGCCCATGTTATGGAGATCTGGAAGTGCATACTGTGGTAATTCAAAGTGATCAGCGGGATTGAATTGCGTTAGTCCTATCCTCATGTGCCCACTCCACCCACGTTCGTTCTTCTCAATTTCCACAAGGAATATTTCTCCTGGTCGTAAAGGCTTTTCACTGAATGTTAGTGCATGTGCAAAGCTTGTTTCTCTGTATGCCACCATGTTGTCATGGAGAAGGCGAATGTTCTGCCCATGGTAAGGATGAAATCTTGTCATTGTCAATAAAGCATTCTCTACAATTAATAAACATATTCAAATGATTATAAATAATCTAAATTAAGTAATATTGAAAAATAAAAGCATTGAATCATCTTTCAACTTAATTAAATTAAAATATTAAATATCCTTATTCCATAGATCTGCAGCTAAGTTCTACCAACACTTGTTAGGTCTCTATGTCAACATGTCAGATCTTTTCGTTTACTTGAAACTTGAAAACCGTTAAATATAAAACCAACAATGTGTCTCTGCACAGTTCAATACTACACATTATATTTTTCTGACAAGTCTATATGGAACTACTGCTTGCAATTTAGCCGTATTAACAAGAGCTTGGACGTCTGGTGTGATGTTACTTTCTTCTTTCTAGTTTACACTTTACACATCAAAACAGGCTGTCAAATTTTGACCTCCTCTCTTCTACTTTGCTTAGAGAAGTTCATTGATATTCACAGACTGTCAAAATCAGAAAGTGTTTCCCCATGGTCAGCTTTGTTGTGTGAAATTGATGCTGTTTCAACTGAAATATATACAGCCCTAGATGAAGTTGGACAAGTTTCATTACATTCCATATATTCATATTCATTTGCCAATGACTGGACAATTAACCATGAGTAGAACCTTCCTTTATCAAATCAGAGTTTGTATATTACTGCTTAAAGTCAACGCTCTTGAAAAGACTAGTTAAAACGGCTGTGTGTCAACCAAAATTGTTCCAGAGAGCTATGGAAGAGATCACCAAGAAGTAAGTTTCTCTCTCTTCATCAACATACCTTGTGCAATATCTATATATATATATCAACATATACAAATTTTCAAAACGTAAAGATTTATCTGAAAATAATAATAAGTACAAGAAATGCACAGGTTAAAAAGTAGCATGCTACCGTAAGCTTAATCATGTTAATCGTTCTTTATTAAAAATACTTCTGCAGATGATGAATATATGCCATCAACCGGCAGTTAAGAAAAGTATGTCAAGATTCTTAGTTTTTACAGTTTCCATTTTCGCTTCTTCATGTATATTTCGTTAACTTCACACCTTGAGTTAATATCTCGTAGAATATTCAAATACAGAAAAATATTGTTTCATACCTTTCAATACCTCAAAAATTTTTGACACACCCTAATCGATTTACTTATCATTGTCTCTTATTAAAAAATATTGCATATCAATAAAACTTGTATTTTCTTTCGGGTCGCATATGGACAGTGTCAGTAACAGCAGAGAAATCTCAAAGACCCCCACTTCCGGTGTGTGTGAATGTGAAAGAAAATGTGGTTGGGTAGTATATCTCCCATCAGCCAATAGAATGCGTTGTCACATATGTCGTTTGCCGCTTGATTCAATGTGAAAGTAGAGAAGCGGTCAAAAGAACATGTTAAGATGTTTGTAACAAAACAGATAGAATCTGAACACAAGGACTTAATACACGATGTATCTTTTGACTTTTATGGTAAACGGATGGCATCATGCTCTAGTGATCAAAGTGTCAAGGTAAGATTTCTAAAAATCAACGACTTGGAATTATTTAGTGGCATTGATGGGACTATTTTTATTCATATTTTATTAATACTCACATTTTTGAGGATTAAACCTGTATTTGAATATTGTCATTACGACTTAACCTTTTTATTTTGTTTAATATCAAGTTAATATTTTAGGTATGGGACTTAGGAGAAGATGGAGAGTGGAAATGCACAGCAACCTGGAAGGTATCACACAGTTTCTTTCATGTATTTTGAATTCAGCTAATCACAATCTAGGGTTAAGATGATACTGTAATTAGCTTATTCGATGCATATTACATAAATGAGATGCGGTTTGATATAAGTCTTCTTAGTCGTCATACATTGTACCTCGATAAAAGCATGAAAAAAGGATAGATATACTTATTTGTAGATGTGTTACCACATGTCAATAGTGTTTCCATTGTATTTCAAATGAGCATTGCACAATGTACAAATTACTTTGTTTTACTTGTGCTGCTGGTCATTGAAGTGCAGCTTCTAATAACATTTTGTCATATTTGTTAATTCCTCTGCTTTATGCAGAAGTCTACCGCTTTTTAACTCTGTCTGCCGCTTTTATTAGAAAATCTACCGCTTTTTCTTCAAAATACGTGAGTTGATAGATAATCATTTTGAAGAAAAGCTTTTGTGGTCCATAAATCTTGTCAGGTTTGAAATCAGCACGTGACTTGAATCTGGGGCATATAAAAGTTTTTTTCAGTCACTTAAATGATAAGTTTTCAAGCATGTGTTTTACATTGAACGATGAAAGAAGCCACCTAAACTGATTACATTAGTTAAGACATGACAATGTTATCCTTGCCAAGGAAAGAGAAACATTGCTATTCCAAACAATGACTGAAGATATCTTTTAACTTGGCCACAACAGTAAACTTGACTTGCATTTTATTGCAACGCTGCATGATTTGTGATAAGCATGTAAACATCGTCATTAGATTATACATTTACTACTAGTTCTTACTTCTCTTTTTCGTTATTTTTCAGCAACTTAATTTTTTTTTTATGAAACAATGACAATTAATTGTTAAAGTCTCTAAGTATAAAGATTTTCTCTTAAAAAAAAATAAATAGCTTAATCAATTTGACGGTAATTAAATACTTGCAAACTTTTTTTGCATGTGTTGATACTGCTAAATTTTTAAAGTCTTTTAGATTATAGTTAATATTCCTAATTTGGTCTTATCAGAAATCCTATCTACATAATTATATAATACATAAAAATACATGTATATACTTTAAAATGTACGTGAAAAAGGCCGTGCGCAATGCTACCACTTTTGGGCTCTAAATCTACCTCTTTTTCATCACTGGAGGTTAACATGTATGATTTTGTATTGATAGAATCATTTTTAACAAATTTATGTATCCTTGAAACTAATGATCACAAAAACCATGAAAATTGATGCCCAAGAATAATATTGAAACCATTGTAAGCTTTCTACACAAGATTCTGCATCTTCCTTCCCACTCTATTACACAACCTATAGATAAATTTTTTAAAAAGTTTTTTTTATCTGCAAAAGAAGAAAAACCTAATCATCTTCCTTTGTTTCTCAGACACACAGTGGATCAGTGTTCAGAGTTACGTGGGCCCACCCAGAGTTCGGACAGGTCCTGGCCACCTGTTCGTTTGACAGACAAGCAGCTGTTTGGGAGGAGAGTTTTGGGGACGTAGGAAGGGAGGGGGTGAAGAGTAATTGGATCAAAAAGAGTATTTTAGTGGACAGTCGAACAGCTGTAACTGATGTCAAATTTGCACCAAAACATCTAGGTCTACAGTTGGTCAGTAAATAATCTCTCTCTCTCTCTCTCTCTCTCTCTCTCTCTCTCTCTCTCTCTCTCTCTCATTGCATTTGACGGTTTTGATATTTGTGTTGATTTCTATTTTTGTTTTTAACGACAGGCAATTTGCTGTTCCGATGGAATGGTTCGAATTTATGAATGTCCCGACGTTATGAACATCAGTCAATGGTCTCTACAACATGACATACAGACAAAGTTCAAGTGCAGCTGTCTCAGTTGGAACTCCTCAAGGTACAAGTTAAACTTTTCTACAAAACAAATATGGTACAATATGAACTTTTCTTCTCTAT
This sequence comes from Magallana gigas, assembly GCF_963853765.1. NCBI lineage: Eukaryota > Metazoa > Mollusca > Bivalvia > Ostreida > Ostreidae > Magallana > Magallana gigas. Next base: position 9,952,315 of record NC_088855.1, read on the forward strand.
AATTGATATAGAGATGCTTTGAAAATAACAAATAATTTTATGAGGGGTATGGACCCCAGCTTCACAGATGTTAATACATGTAGTGCAAACTTTCATCAAGAAATTTTAAAATATGTAAGTTGATAATATTGTGTTAAAAGATATTGGCAGGAAGGTTTGTATTGCAATATACTGCTGTATGTTTAAGGTACTTTACTACACTGAGACTTATACTTTTTTAGACACTATGTCACAAGATGGCGATTTAAATGTTTTGTTAAACTGTTTGTATCAATCGATTCAGATGTATATCATAATAGCTCAGTGGTTAAAGTACCAGGCTTGTGAACTGCAGGTCATGAGTTCGAATCCGCTGGGGCCTTTGTTCATGTTTACTGAATGAAATTTTTGAAAATATCATTTTTTATCTAAAATTGCACATTTTTTTGCCTATTTGACACAGATACTTCTTATCCATCATGCTATCTATCATAATCAAGTAATTTTCTGCTGATTTGAGAAACTATTTCAAGGTGTAGTGAGACACCTTAAATGTATTGCAATATTTTTGATTTAAAAAAAATAATAACATCTTCCTTTCCTATTTTATTTATTTATTTTTATACAGAATGTACATATATGTTATTTATAACTTAGAAAAATTCTTGTTGATTTCATTATAGTTCTACATCAATTTTAAAATACATTTATTTAACAGCTTTTGGCTATTGGTACAATAAATTAATTATTAAGATTGTTTGCATACTGAGAAAATAGATAGGTATAATATTTCTTTGTATTTATTTTCTAATCATTTGGAAAAGCATGCACTGTGCTACTAGAGACAATACTATGTTATTATATACCAGTAAGCATTTTGTAACCTTAGATCTGATTGTAACATTAAACCCAATTTCTGACAGAAAGAATAGAAACTTTTTATCAAAAACAAAAAGATCATCAATTTTTGATTTAATTTTTGTGTTACGTAAACAGGATGCACCCCCCGATGATTGCAGTAGGGAGTGACGATAACAATCCGTCAGGGGGAGGAAAATGTCAAGTGTTTGAGTACAATGATAGCACAAGGTGGGTGTTTATGAATCAAAAAGAAAAAAAACACACACTGTGAAGTCTTGTATTTCTTTGTTCCCAATTTTTATAGATTGCAAGGTTGTTTTTTTTAACTAATTTATGGACATGAAATTTTGTGGATGAATAAGTTTTTTTTAAAAATTATAAGGAGATTAAGTTTCATCATTTGCCAAGGATTAATATTTGATATTCATGGGTGAATCCCAAGAAAACTGAGCCATGAATATTTATTGTTGCCATTTCTACCGAATATATAACATGTAATTACACAGTCAGTGGAGCCTAACATGCAATTTATGTCCAAAAAAAGAAAGTTTGCTTGTATTTACCCCCAGTATGTAAATACCTGTATATCACACAGATAAATTTCACACAAAGTAAATTTTATGTACCGTATTCAAATGTAGTTTGGCTTTGTAAACCTACATATTATTAAAGATGATTATGGTTGACCAAAACAAGTAGTTCTATAAAAAAACATTAATAACCCCATTAAGCAACTATAACATAATCTATTACACGTACTTAATCTAGTAGATGAACTTCTCAGTGTAGAAGTGAATATTTCAGACCAATGATGTATGAAATTATGTCAACTTTTTTCAGGAAATGGACAAAAGTAGAGACAATAGTAGCAGTCACAGACCCAGTACACGATGTGGCGTTTGCACCAAACCTCGGCAGATCCTATCATTTATTGGCTATAGCTTCCAAGGAACTAAAAATCATCAGTTTGACTCCATTGGGGTACTACAGTTTTGGCGTTTTTACATATCTGTTTTGCATAGAACTATTTATATATTGATCTATATTGATGGATATGTTTTTGAAATATCTTTGTTCTACATGAATTAATTTATTTTGTATATGAGTATTTAAGGTCATTTAAAAAAAAATGAATACCTAGAATTTATGTTGGAAGGATTATAGCTTTTATGTAATGTATTAATGTACATGTATATTCTGATAGCAAATAAATGATGACAGTATTACATGCTAATAAGACATTTTACCTGATTATATACCCAAGTTTTTTGTTGGTAGAAGAGACTCCGCCATCGGGAACCAGTCTGTGGTCAGCAGGTTTGAGATGAAGCAGGTCGCCAGTTTTGCAGATCATGAATCTCCAGTAAGTTCTACAATGATAATTCTTACACCTGACAAAAGAATCTTGGGTACACTGATGTTTCATTTCAGTTGAAGACTTTGAACTTTATTGTTATGATCGTGTAATTTAAAAAATAATTTATATTGAGTCCCTTAATGGCTTTTGAATTACTTTGATGACTTCCCAGTTTTCCCATTCTGTTGTTTTCTCCTGGCACAAGTTGTTGCAAAGGAGGGCATAGCATTGTTTACTTAGTGTATGGGCCGGCTGGGTCTGTAATAGTGTAAAGGTGAACAAATCGTTGGCATTGTTGAAAGGAACTTTAGTGCTTAGAACAAAGAATCATTTAATTTGGCGCACTTAAAGTTAACCTTATTCATTTACAAAGTTATTGATGAATTATGTCATAAGAAATCTGATAAAATCATGTACCGGTAGATATAATGCTAAATGATGAAGTAAAAAAAACTGCACAAAAACTGAATGAGTGAACTTTACTTGTTCAAGGAGCAAATTTCAAAGTATTTTCTGTTAACAGGTTCTGTATGTTTATTGCAGCACATACAAAAATCCTGTTGTGAGGAGGTGCATTGCTTGATTGTTTATGTCTCTGTTCATTTGCTTGTTTTTAACTTTTTCCTAAGCTTCACAGAATTTCTTAAATGCATATATATACTGGTACCAAATCGTGTATGTAAATATACCGGTACCAAATCGTGTATGTAAAATGAGTAGACAACTCTAACTGACAAAGAATTTTTGTTAACAGGTATGGAGAGTGAGTTGGAATGTGACAGGGACGGTCTTATCCTCATCAGGAGACGATGGCTGTGTCAGGTTATGGAAAGGTAACGGTTTCTTGGTTGTAATTCAAATGACAAAGTACCGGTACATCTGTACCATCGATAGTAATGTAAAGACTCCTGGGCTGACCTTTTCATTTAATGGTTGTAATATGTACACTGCAGGCCTGTAACTGATAATAGTACTTTGGTTGTAATATGCATTGCTCTACATTATTATATATATGCCCAATGCCAGATTTTAAAAGCAGAGTTGTAATGCAGTTTATCAGTTCAGAGCAGTTCAGATTTTGCATTCAAAACCACACACTGATTAATTCATATTTCTGTAATAGAGCATTTTCTGTAATCTCCAATATCAAGAACATCCTGTTGTCTTACTTAATAACTGATAAAACTGGTTACAATTACTAAACTAATTGCACAACATAACCAAATGATGAAGTGTCAGAAGTCCAATGTATACTGAATCGTCCATCTATGGAACATGCAGATTGAGAATGCAAAAATTGAAACACTTTCTGTTAATTTATTTAATCAATTTAAAGAAAGGTACAACTATGGTGTACTATAAGGAATAGAATACTCTCTTTGTTGTTTCACAAAGATCATAAATGATAGCAATCGTTGCAGGAGAAATATTACATAACCATCACCTGCTGACTTGGGTTATGTACCTATGTACATGTACCTTTTTTTAGCACTGTGCAACATTACAATCCTTTATGAAATTATATGGAAATCTGTTTTTAGCACTGTGCAACATTAAAAGTCTCTAAGAAATCATAAAGAAATTTGATTAGGTCACTGCAGGACTTTGTAGAAATTTATCATGTAATACAATGTATACTGTGAACCAAATATTCAGGGATCATTTTTTATTAACAAAGGCTGGCTGAGAACTGATCAGCAACAATCTGTGATAGCAAATTGTCATTTCATACAGTCTAAAAGGTCACTGGTTTGCAATGATAAATATCTGCATGCGAAGGTTGCTGGAAAATCTCTGTGATATTTATAGCATGCATTCAATATTTTATTTACAGTATTCTCGTGTGTTTTATAGTGACTTGATTGTGTTGAACAAGCTTTAGACATTGTGAGATTTATAGTGACTTGATTGTGTTGAACAAGCTTTAGACATTGTGAGATTTATTTTTGATGTCATTTTTCAGCAAACTATCTTGGAAGATGGAAAGGTATATCCATATTAAAGGGTGATGCTTCCCAGACTCGCCAGGACAGAAATTTCAGTGCCAACCCCTCTCAGAACCCCGCAGGGGCCGTCAGGTACATACAGCAAGCCCCAGTGCACAATGCTAGTCATCTGGTCAGGCATTGAGGCACCTTAAGGAGAAATTTTTCATTTGATCATAGAAATTTACAGTAAATTAAATATATGACTATTAAACTACTGGTAAGAAAAAAAGTGTTGTGAAATTCAAAGCGTAAAGATCAGTGTTGTTGAGAAAAAGTTGTGAGAACAAGTTGATCTTGAAACAGTCATCTTGGTTGTATATAACTCTGGATTTATATATTGTGTTCAGTCAACAGAGTAATGAAGAGTTGGTAAGGATGAATATTAAAAGAAACTCTGGATGGCCGTCATTTAATACCAAGAAGGACCAAGGGAAAACGTACTACTGATATTCATAAGGACTAATTCAAAGACCATGCGAGTCGCAGGATAATCAAAATCATTTGTTTGTATAATCTGATCAACAGATATGTAGTAGAATCGAAACACAATTCTCCACATGTGTAATATGATAATAATGCAAGGGTGATGTTGTTAATATGAAAAGCATTTTCTATGTAGAGGAAACTTTTCTTTATCTGCATTATCAGAGTTTCAGCTTGGGAAATAGAGGCAGCAATGAAACTATTGCATTTTTAGAAAGTGCACCAAGAAAGACAATTATGGAAAGAGTGATTCAAAAAAGAAAAGGAATACCAAATTGTACACCTGATATATTTGTTTCAATGTGTCCATTGCTACATTTCTGTTGGCTCTTGTAAAACTTATATAAAGACAGTTACATACAAAGACATTTACATACAAAGACTTTAACAAGCATTGAATTGCAATATTTCATCTGTGATCATGTGTGATGTGTTCCGTTTTGTGAAAAGTGCATGTGGCACTGATCAATTGAGGTTCTTGTGATGAGTTCTGAGCTTCTGTATACGCTAAGTGAACTGCCTGCATTCTGAATGTTTGGAATCATAGAGCAATTCATTTTTGTCTGTTTATATAAAATATTAATGTCAGATTGTTTGTATGGAGATGATCTCCATTACATATAAACAAAAATTATTAAAGAATTGATTCTTAATGAAAGCTTCCAACTCTTTATTTAGAGATTGAGCAAGTGTTCATTTTTTTAAGAGACAAAAATGCTTAATAGTATCTAGAGATTGGGTATATATTGACTTATTTAGAGGTAGAATGTATTTGGACAAACTGGAATGAGTCATAAGACTTTTAATGATTTCACTTGTTAAATCAGACGACTTGATCGCTGTTACGAGCTGTATGGTTAAGCTATTGATTAAGCTGTGTAGAAGAAGACATTAAACAAATACAGGAAGACATCAAGGCATCATTTCAGCTACAAATTTACAGGGTGATTACACTAGATTTGATTTTAAGTAACTGTTGGCTTATTGAATATTTCTTTTATCATCTAATGAAATCAGCCGTGAATTACCTAGATAGTTATAAAAGGACCTAGATTGAATAAATGAGTATCAGTTACAATCTTCCTAATTCACTGCAATTACATGGTAACATGTATGATTTTAGTTCATTCGAGCTGAAAGCTGAATTGAGCATTTTTCATCACAATTTATCCAGTATTGTTCTGTAAACCTTTTACATTTTCATCTTCTCTGTATTTTCTCCAGAACCACTTTCCCAACTTCAACCAGACTTGGCACAAAGCATCCTTAAGTAAAGTTTGTTCAGTTAATGGTTGGATCCTTTTCGAATATGTTATGATAAAAAATTAAAACATGGTGAGTGAAGTTATTTGTGAAATAAGTAATAAAGTTAGAGAATTTTAAAGTTTAGTCAGAAAGAGGCAGGGTGTGTGTCTATAAGTTTTCCGGTATTTTAAGTTTCTTTAAAGAACCCCTTGGCTAATTCAACTGAACTTGGCACAAATTATTTATAAATGACAAAGGGCTCTCAGGATTGTTCAATTGAAGGGTCTCCCCCCCCCCCCCCCTCCAATTCGTATCGAAATTAATTTTGAAAAGAACAAAAATATTGTAGGGTGAGATGCTTTAGATATCTTATCTATAATATAAAGTATCCAACCTTTTATGAAATTTACCTGATGTATTATACCTGCAGAATTCAGGAAGGAGACCTAACAGGGTTTCAGAATGTACATGTATGAAACTATCTTGAAAGGACCTCGTACAGAAGTTGGTAGGGTTTATTGACTTTATTCATGTCATAACACTCGGGGTCAGCAGGCACATAGCATTGGGGGGGGGGTCTGCCCCCTTTTTCTCACAGCAACTAATTTTCTTAAATTTACATATAAAAAATTGAATTAATATGGAGTTGCCATTTTTTTTTATGAGTCCCCCCCCTAACTTTAAACAACGATGCTAGGCCCCTGCTAGGATATTGAGTGTGTCTGGTTAATGTAGAAATCCTTCCGAACAGAAAACATTTGTTGGTGAATTAATTTGTGATAACAATGAAGGAAGTATTGTGGGGGGAAGTTAGAACTGTAATATGCACACTTTTTAGTTTTAGCTCACCTGAACCAAAGGTGAAATTTTAAAAAAGTAATGAGTTGCAAAATTCTGATACAAATACATGTACATTGGGAAACGATTTTATTAAATCTTTTCTCAAGAGATATACAATTTTGTAATTTCTGATATTGCTATGCAAGCATCCTGATATACATGTACATATATGTTTAGAATCAATATTTTCTCTCTCCCTGCCCCATAGTACATATTTCTTTGTGAAAAAATAGAGAAGGATTCGACACTCATTTAAGAACTGTTGCTAAGGTGAGCTGGTTCTGCAATACATACAATGTACTCCATTTGAGTAAAGAATAGCTTTATTTTTCAACCTAATGTATTCCTTACTATGAAAAAGAAACATTTGAAGAAGAATTGCACAGAAGTAAAAATGAGTTTTTGAAATACGTAACCAGAGAAAATAAAAACATAAAGAGGATCATAAAACCAGTTTCTTTTTTTTTTCTTCATTTCTTTTTTTGAGAATTTTATGAATATTAATATTTTATATAAATAAAATATTTTAAAATATATAAATAAATATGAATATTTTACTTACTTTTATTTATTCAAGATCATCAATTGCATGATCTTAATGTAAAGGTTCTTGAATCGATTGATGTGTAATTGATGACAGATGAGTTTAAAGATTTTCTATCGATTTTAGATTTTCTGTCGAGCAATTGCTAGTTTAAAGTTTGTATTGATGGTGTTCCTGATGAGTGCCCGTGGGTATAGATAAAACCATGTAATTCCATGATTAAAAACTGCCGGCAAATCAATCAACACGTGCACTTTTGGTTTGATGATGTTACTGCATGAGGCCATTAATCTGCGCTATGGATTAATGGAAATTGCATCTTGAATGGGTTTGACCTTTTACGGCTTTTAGATGGTAAAGTGAAACGTGAGGGAAAAAAAAGAAAGGCCGTGGAAGAAAAGAGGATTAAGAAAATGGTTCCAACTGATTTGCATTTGTCTGTAGATAATGTCTTGGAATCAAAGTTTTCGTCCATGCGTGGCGCAGTGGTCCATCAGAAGCTACACGCGTTGCGGATTCAAAATCAACGTTGATATCATAATTGCGCTCTTAGATTTGAGCCATACATGTAATTAAACTGAGGTGTAACGATCTCTTCATTTGAAAGAATAACCACAATGAGCAAAATTAAACAATATAAAATTTATAAAAAAAAAAAAAAACCCACAAAGATGGAGATACAGAAAGAAAAAGAATCAATATGTTTGTGTATTATAAAGATGTCAAATAACCGGACTTATTATGGTCTCTCTTCCAAAGCAACAGTTTTGCAATTTGCAGCATTGTTTTGATTTTCTATGCTCGAAACGATTTCATAAGTTGTGCATGAATTTATCTGTCACAGCGACAATGTATTGACAATGCTCGAGGATTTGCATCTAAGGTCAGGCGGCACAGCATTTATAGAGTTTCATTACTGCGCATTTCGTTTTAATTATGGACATGTAAATCAATATAACAATGTTTATTAAAACGACTTTTGACATTTTGTAATGCATTCGAGGATATATATAACAAAGTACATATATAATTTTAAACAAGACTCATTGGTCTATAGAAGTCGAGTAATGCTTCTCTAGGGACAAAATTTACCGGTTCACTGTCACAAGAATACCAGCCTATAGCGGACTGCGGAAAGGTATCGTCTAAATGATTAATAATTAAAAGAAAAGTGAGATCCTATATTCGTTAAATCTCGTATTTCCATGATAACGCGCAGATGTGACTTAAAACATACACCAGAAATGTCACCATGGATTATACTTAGGTTTAAGGTAGCTGCATGCATTGTTGACCATCTACACATCGCACTGGAGTGCCGGGTTACAACTGCAGGCCAGATAATTCCCCAGGGTCCACTTCATACTTTTATCGATTCCATTAGAAGCTATAGGATATCGGCAACAAAATCTTTCTGTGGACAAGCTAGTGTATCAGCTGAGCCAACGTGAGAACTGTTGTGAGTATTTCCAGTTCTCACATTGCTTTAACATAACTTGAAACGATAACTATCTTTGTTTGAAAAATTGATTCATTGCAATATATGAAAGAGGCTGTTGACTTTCAAAAATGAACAATTGATGGATTTACGTTTAGAATTGTTACTGCCAGAAGGATATATAGGTCGATACCCGGGGTAGCCTCAGTCGATTTTAACATTGTCAGTTTAATAAGAGAATGTTTGAACAATATGTCATATAATTCCAACCCATTGGTGTGTTGGCACGTTAGGGGGAAATTATCTCAGTATGACGGTATAACGGTATTTGAATTCTTATTTTCAGCTTCATTCACATTGCTCAACGTATGGAAAAAAGGGTTGACATATTGGATAAAAAAGTTTACACGTGACAAGCAGAGTGATCAATATCTTTATTAGATCAGGCAAATATAAAGAAAATGACTTGGACTTTTGTATTATTATAGCTGCTGTTAGCACAGTAACTCTGTGTGGACCCTGGAGCATGGATTAGCGCCGACAACGTAAAGAGATAGACACGATGGATCACAGCGAGCAATTCTTGTCACCAAACGCCTTGGAAGAAGAATCGGGACGTCACACGAGGTCCAGATCCTTCAAGGGCAGACCTCGGCCAAAGGAGCACGAGGAACACGAATTCCGCCCCCGGAGGAACAGCATGCCCTCTCACCCCCACCCACGCCGCGGGGCGTCCCCGGCCCCTGTTACTGACCCGACTGAGGGCGAGGAATCGTCTTTGTGTCGAGTCAGATCTTTCAAGACTACGTCAAAGGGTGGGATTGTGAACCGAGGGGACAGTGTTAAACGTAAGGCACAGAAGGACCACATTCACGTGCATCCCACAAATAGTGTTCCACAGGATGCCGAGGCCAGGCGTGCCCCGGGGGTAAGGCATGCTTCCTTCTCGGATGTAGAGTGTAAATGCCAAAATGAGGAAAGCGAGAACGAGGTCTTTACCGTTGTTGTTTTGGGGCCCGCTGGTGTTGGCAAAACTCTCCTCACGACGCAGTTTATGACGTCAGAGTACATCGGAACATCATCTGATGGCGATGGTAAGTCTTAGAATCGGGTCAATTTTTTTTAAAAATTGGAAAATCTCGTAGATTAAACCTTGTTTGTGAATCATTTGTTTATCAGCTGTTTTTTCAATAGTGAAAATCAAAAGCAGAGACAAACATGACTTAACATTGGGGTTTTATTACTAGTATTAAAATAACGATGCCGTCAAAACAACAGCTACTACTGTGGCACAGTTGTGGAGTTTTTTTGCATGTCGTAAAAAATACAGCGTATTTTCCCTTTATCCTTCACAATATCTGTAATGGCCTTATCGATCAAGTTCTAACACAGGATCTCGTTTAGTGATTATGGGGCAAAGCACTGGTCCATTATTGCAAATTTCTCACCAGTGTTTAAAATATTACATGTTTATGAGCTTTGTGTCAGGAATTGGACAGAAACAAGGGACTTCTTTTCCATTTTCCCCTTGTTCTTAAATTGATTTTTCAAATATTCTAGATAAAAATCAATTCTTGTAGTTTAAATTTCTGCTATCCATTAAAGTCAAAACAACTTGGTTGTGAACTGTTTAATTATTGGCTGAACCGAACGTTTAAGAGATGTTTATTTCTTTGGGATTTTCCGTAAATAGTTTTTTTTTTTTCAAGGCAGCAAATCGTAATGAGGTTTTAAGGAATGATCCAATTAAAACGCAATTGCTCTTTTTCGGAATTTCGAGCATTTCCTTGTCCGACTTACATATACTCTGGATGGGATGTTAATATGTGATATACATTTGCATGTAATTTGATTCATGTTTTTTCACTTGCGAAGAACAATCACGTGTTATAAAATGATATTTTTGTGTATCAAATAGTGCATGCTAGATAAGTTCAACGTTGAAAAGCAAAACATATATATATCGACACAAGGTCTATGTGCTGTTGCAGGTATAAAACATCAAACTACAATGTGTTACATCACCATGGTAAATAAAAGAAAAACAAACACAACTTAATGTGGTAGACACATGTCGCCAACTTTTTATCGAGCTCGACGATTCATTCTTTTGTGTATCAAGGGCGGTGGTGTGAATAAAAATATAAGTAACGTTTCTATTAGTTCCTCCTCTCTTCCTAATCAAGAGATAATGTAGATCTACAATGCAATCTAATTTCTCTAAATAAGTCCATTTTCTGTCCATCGATCCAGTGTTCCCTGTCTATCGAAACCAGCATCTCTCCATTAACACCAAACAAGGTTCTTCTGTGGACCAGGTTCTCTCTTCTATTATGATGGCATAGGGACGTCATTAATTGGTGAATTAACCAGCTCTAAACATTTACAAGCGTTCGGTTGCCACATCTGGCCGCGGATATTGCCCCCCAGGATCAATTCAAGTACTAGTCCGCTCCCCCTCATCACATCGGCCGCATCTGAGGAGATTTTTGTTGCTTGAAGCTTTGAACAGACATTGCATTACATTGCTTAATGGTGCTTGGGGCTATCCTTTTGTTTAGTACTTGTATTTATTATCTTTCAGTCCTCTTCATTAAAACTTTGAAATAATAACGCATAAGTTAGACTTTTTTTTTTACAATAATGAAAGATAAGTACGGCTGTCTTTTGTATCTGCTATATGGTGTACACTGTAGTGGAATGTTTCGTTATTGTGTACGCAGAAGGTTCATTAGAGTCAACTGCTTTAGTTCTCTCTGTAGCAGCCAGTTGACATTTCAGAACACGTAATTGTTCTCTTTGAAGCAGTTGTTCTGTTATTACTTATACTCAGTAATTCTCTGTTTTGTGGTGTGTAACAAGATTGCAAAAGGTCTTTGCCATTATCAGTTGCATTGAATTATTCAATACCGTTCACACGGAAGTCACTGATACAATGTGCTGCAAACTTGAGATAATATTTTCTGCAATTGAAAAAGAATAAAGCATATGGATATCGATATATTGTGAACAAAATGCTAAAAAGCATCAACAGATACATAGTTCATATGATGCGATACTCTTCACTTTTCAGTTCAGTAGAGAGAGAGAGAGAGAGAGAGAGAGAGAGAGAGAGAGAGAGAGAGAGAGAGAGAGAGAATTTTTATACCCCCGCAAACGAAGTTTAGGGGGGTATATTGGTTTCACCCTGTCCGTCTGTCTGTCCGTCCGTCTGTCCGTCTGTCTGTAGACGCAACTTTGTCCCCCCTATAGAATGTTTTATTACTGCATGGAACAGTTTGAAAATTTGTACATATGTTGAACACCATCTGAAGATGTGCACCTGCAATTTTTTTTAAGATCAGACAAGATTTAATGATTTTATGACAGTTTTCATTTTCCTTATTCTACATATTGTACACTAATGTTGAAAAGTAAGGGAGGTAATCCTTACAGATTTTATTAATTAATTAATAGAAAACACTCTAAAATATATTTATATAAATACATTCAGATGGAGTTTTTTGTCTTTATGTCTTAATTAATAAAAAAAAAATATTTTTTATAAGAATTCATACAACTGACAATGCAAAGTTTTTGTTTGTCAATGATAAATTCTTAGGAGCTAATAAGAACATCAGAGACAAGTGTGGCTGAATTCATTTGTCCCAAGGGAGCCATTATCTGAGCCATGGTTCAGATGGAGCATGTGTTTAGGGGAAATTGATAATCTGTAAAATGGGTCATGGTTTTGGGGCTATTTTAAAACTGTTTCATGTAAACCAAAAGGTCTATCATTATAAGGAAATAAATGATATAATTATTAATAAAGAAGTTAAACTATTTTTAGAGGTTGTTTAAATTTATTTGTCAAGTAAAATGATGAAGTGACCCTATTGGGCATTAATTTAAATGAAATTCAAAATTACTGATATGATTGTAGTGTTTTGGCAATTTTAAAATTGTTTGTAATATTAAATTTTCTTTTTTACATATTTTTACATAGTATGGTGGTAATGTTTTGGGAGTTTATTAAATTGAACAAGTTAATCAAAGAAAATCATAGTCCTTTGGGATCAATTTTCTGATATGGAGTTCCATTGTGCCATAGGAGAAAGTGAGGAAAATTTGAAACAACTAATTGCATCTGTCACTCTTAATAGAAAGATATTGAAAGTTTTATCAACAGAAGAGCATTGCTTGGCTACCGGTATTTCTATTCACTGCAAAGGGAGGGGTTATTGTCATTTTGTTGGTTTTTCTATAAATCAATTAAATTAAAATAATATATCATCAAATACATACATTTGTAAATGTATTACTGCTATAGATATTTATTTACAGTGAAATTCTGACAATTTTGATTTTAATTTTTCTTTGTTAACTAATTTTTTTTTTTTTTTACAATTCTAGAAAAAAAATTTGTATGTGTTCCAAACCTTTATTATTCAATTCAATTATTTGTCCCATTTGAAATTAGCCTAGCGGGGGTATTAGTCCCATTAGGAAGTTCTAGTTTTAGCTTGTTAAAAGAAAACAAATGTTAAAAGAAACAAATATTTCTGGATCATCATTGAAAAATCAATGAAAAAACGATATATATTCAACCTATTATGGGCGGTTTCCGTTCGGTTTGCATCTTTCAACTAACAGCCCGACTTAGATGATGGATTTATGTTTCCATAAATACAAAGCCGGGATTAAGTCATACATATCAACATTAATGGCTGTGCTTAATCCATGGCGTAGACAACGTTAATCCCCTTCATCAGTCATTACAAGCTCTCGTACAGTTCATGGAAGGAAGATACCATTTTTTTTCTTCATCACCATGTCTGGGAATTGTAATCTTGCGTGATTTCATGGCATTTGGTCTGCAAGGACTTCAATAAGCTTAGAAGGATTCCTTTTTTGAAATGGAGCCTGATGAGAGCCATGATGTAATTTTCAAGCCCGTAAACAGTTACATAATATTTCGTTGTTGATTTTGCAAGATTGCGTGCGCAGTTAGTAACTAGGTTCTGTACCCCAAGGAAGAAAAACACCCTACAGTACCGTCTCCATTGAACTGCAGGCATATACGCTAGTACAAAAGTGTGAAATTATTAAAACTCGTTGGGGCCAACTGTTGTCATTTATTAATTTTCCTAAAGGTTCATTGGAATCTTATTTCGTGATTCTCTTGTATGCGCAAAGAATTGTTAAGTATTCGTTGGGGATGTTTATTGATTAGCAAGGGTACTAACGAATTCCATGAAAATTTGTGAAATTTCATTAAATTTATATGGCCTCTAAAATGAAATACATGTACATGTATATATTTCTGACTTCTTTACTTGATTTCTTTTAATTATATATTATTTCTAATAAAATTAAATGACACTAATTTCACCGAAGTCTACAATGTTTACTTTGATTATACAATCTTGTATAGTAAACATGTCGAATACATGTATTAAACTTCAAATGAATTTGAACTACGACTGAAAAAAAAAAAACGCAAAAAATTGTTCCTTTGAATTGAATTACCATCCGCGATCGAAACTAATAAAAACTGTTTCAAGAATATAAAAAGTTTGACATTTCAATTCTCATTTACGTAACGTTAATCTTAAGTTTTCAATATGATTGTCGTTTAGAAATGTCAGTTGATTCAACTTGTAATTTTACAATGATTAGTGGAAGCTTTCTACTAATACGCTCGAGCACGTATAAAACAATCAGTGTCATTGTTTTGGGATTTCCTTTCCCCGATTCGATCTTAATTTTTGCAATGCGTGCGCAGATCTAGAGAAAAAGAGAGAGGGAGATCCGTTATCTCCAAAATTTGCAAAGTAGATATGATGTCATTAAACATCGAGTTATTTACTTGTATCACAGTCCACACCCCCCCCCACCCCCAAACACACACGCAACCTCCGCCTTCCGGAAAAAAAACTTTGAACTGTACATTAAAAAATATAAAAAGATAATTCAAAGTTGTCTGGAAGGAATAGAAAGGATTTTTAAAAATGTATCGCCAATAATACTTCATGTATATCAACTCGAATGGTGACAAGACCTTTAATCAGCGTTGTAGTTTAATCCACCCCCCCCCCCCCCCCCCCCCCCCGTTTTGTGATAGTTGAGATAAGTCTTTAGTTGACGCACTTTTACATTCCCTTTCTTGCAAGAGTTAATTGGCATACCTTAATGATGTAAGGATATCAAGAGTTATATAAAACTATCTGGATATGGTTTGTATTTATCTTGTGAAAGATAACCTGAAATGGAATGGTTTTTTATCTTCCAGGAGGAGACAGGACGGTGACCGTACAACTGGACGGTAAGGAGAACACCATCCGGTTCATTGACCCCTCCAGAGACGGGGTAAGTGTCCGCCATACTCTGCGTATAATAATTTGCTAAATTGCAAAATTCATTGCAGAGGTTTTGGTTTGACAAAGTATGAGATTATTGGTAAAATATCCCTAGCACATCTGTTACTTTCACTATATTTACTAGAAAGTAAAAAACTACAACTTCCATGTTTTTATTAAAACATATCTACGTAATGTGTTGACGTACATGTTCTGCATTCCAAGCTGTTATGTCTATGTCTACAAATATGTTTTTTTATGGCTACAAATATGTCTACAAATGTTTTTTATGGCTACAAATATGTCTACATATATGTTTTTTATGTTTGACGGTCGAGATGAAGACAAATCGTTACAATGTAGTTCATAGGGATTCCTCTAAAAGAAGCCCTTTTTGACAAACAGGTGTTTCAAAACCTGGTTATATCCACTTCCACATTGTCAACAGAAATCAATGTTCTTCCTTAATTACGTCTGAGTAGCATGCATCCTAAAGGGAACTCT
The DNA here is from genome assembly GCF_963853765.1 of Magallana gigas. Taxonomy (NCBI): domain Eukaryota; kingdom Metazoa; phylum Mollusca; class Bivalvia; order Ostreida; family Ostreidae; genus Magallana; species Magallana gigas. The sequence goes on from NC_088855.1 coordinate 9,967,892, forward strand.
AAAGATGGTTTCATCAAACAATCAAGTTGGTCTTTGCATGTCAATAACCCTTTATATACGCTTTTCACGCAATTAGTTCACGGCGATTTCTTCTGGGCTGAATTTTAATGTAAAGGATCGTGAAGGTTTCGTATATGGGTATCAATTAATGCCCTAGATAATATAATAACTGCGAGCAAGAAATACCACATTGTATCTCTTCCCACACCGGTTGTAATATACGCATGCGTAGGCACAGGGCAAAGAATTATTATTTGGATAATTTGATAATTAAGAGACATGTATGGAAACATTGTAAATCGGACCTTGACCCTTGTATGAGACACCCACTGGTGCTAACACCCTTCCCCACGCCACAAGAGTGTTATCTCAGAAAATCAGCGGCGCAGTTTCATCAATCAATGCTTTTCACATAATATATATGCTCTTTCTGCCCTCTAAATATGGGTGATCTAGATTTTTTATGTAACGCTGTTAAAGGCTTATTATATTCCTGGAGAGAAAAGTACACAACATAACAATGCAGTGCCTCCCTGGAAAAAAATAATTGCTAAATATTCGATGCTTTACAAAAAATCTAAATTGCAGTCAAATTCCCGCAACTAAAGCGTTTATTGAACCGACATTATATTGAAATACATTATATTGAACAAACTAAGTACAATTACACAAAGCACATGCTGTTAATAAATCATAGACTCTTGACCTTTTTGAAAACTTTGCAAATAAAAAAAAACCCGAAATATTTAAGGTGTTATGCCGCTGTTTTTAACATCTTGTTTATTGTAACGTGTAAAAATTGATTAAAATTAATGTTATTCAAAATAATGTAGAACTCACAGTCAGATTTTGCCATTCAGAATTTTTCTTTACTAAATAATAGTTTATGGCGTGTCTAGAATTTTAAATAATTTTAAAAGGTAGATCAGTTGTGATTAATCTCTTGACAATCCAGCCTCCTTGATAGATGTTGTATCAATAACAGTTTATTTGTAAATGAATATGGATGTCATTAACGATTAGAATTGGTACTTTTACTACAGGAAGATGTGAGCGAAGATGACATTGACGCTTACATCGTTGTCTTCTCGGTCAACGACAGAGAGACGTTTGAAATGGCGGTGGAAATTTTGTTCCAAATACGCCACGAGCTCTGCTCGGAGAAAGCAGTCATTCTGGTCGCAAACAAAATTGATATTGTCCGGAAGAGGGTGATTTCCTCAGACGGTATGTGGACCACAAAACAGAGAAATGGGTTCCGAGGCGAATCTTGTAAAGGGTTAGAGAAAACTGATTTATTGCCGAAGAATGCAAATTTTTGGCCTCAAGATTTCCCTAGTCTCCATGCAAATGTAATTAACACGACAACTGCGATTGCTGTCAAGGTACTTGCAGGTTGGCTGAAAATTTTGCACGGAATTGATGTTTCTTGAGAATAAACCATTTTGTTTCTACACCTAATATCAGAAAAACCAAAGTCAATCTATAGATATATAAGACTTTATTCTTTAAGTAGGTAGCTATTTACAAAAACATGTGAAAAATCTTTTGATAATTGTCTTTTGAGGATAAATCCGATTAAATTTATTGGTATTTTTTCAAACATACCAGGTATATAACACTTTTATGTATTCAGTTACTAATATGTATTTTATACCTTAACAATAAAATATTACTTTATTGTTTCAAATTAAAATATGCGTCAAGTAGTGTAAATGATATTTGAAACTTCAGATTTAGTAATGATATGCAACAGGATATATTTTAAGTTGGAATAGTTGTTTTATCAAGCTTTATCAAATTTTGCGAAGCCTTTTGACTTTATGGTTTTATGAAAATACGGTTATGTGTTTCAGACATGAATTCTATTTGATTGAAACAATAAAAAGCTGATATTGATTATTTCCTGATCAGAAAGTAATGTACTTGTATGACCCCCCCCCCCCAAAAAAAAAAATAATAAAAAATGAAAAATGAAGCATTCTGTTTATATTCACACATCTCTTAGAAAATTCATATAGAAAAGTAAGTAAAAGTACATAAAACTACAATTATGATTAATTATGAAATATACGATCAGTTAGTTCCATGGACGGTTCCAAGAGCCAAAAGCTGTCATCAGAACGTGCATTCCATATTTTCGCTGTTTTTAATGATGCAAAGATTTTATTGGTTATTAAACTCTTCATTGTGCTGTAAAAAATCATTGTTGTAATTATATTCATGATTATTCATCCATAATTATAAAAAATCATAAATCACTCATAATTACAGAAGCCAGGGCCGCGGCGAATCAGTACGACTCAAAGTACGCCGAGACATCAGCGGCCCTCAACCATCACGTGGACGAACTCTTGGTGGGCGTACTGAGCCAGATCAGGCTAAAACACGACCCAGGGGCCGTGGAGGAGCACGAGGCGCACAAAACCCACAAGGAGCACCGGAAGGGCTCCTTTAGAATCGCCAAAGGAATTCTGACAAAACTCTTCCGAAAACACAGCAAAAAAGACAAGTCGTGCGAGAACCTGTACGAGTTGTGACGTCATGGTTGTTATGTATGCATATTTGGAAGACTATGATTTTTATGATTGTGCATATGTGTTTATGTATTTTTTTAATTTATCTATGTTCTATATATTTAAGATTATTTTTTCTTGATATCAAACATATGAATCTACATGTACAGATATGCATGCAACTAGAATTATCAGGTTGTATCTCTTCATATATTGTATTACATAATTGGTGTAAGATAAGGACTTTGTTATAACGGGTTTCTATAGTCCATAAATAGTACCATCATTGGACAGAAAATTACACACTGTAAGTTAATTATGTAGATACTAATCCTGTTGCCTAGAAAGATAAAAACTACCATAATGAAATATAATGTTGTGATCACGATATATTGTTTGATAGACGGTTTTCTCGTAATCTAATACTGTTATATAACTGAAGCAAAATATTCAAACCAATGTTGCCGATATATTCAGTTTCGGAAACTTCAGTGCTGTACAGTCAAGACTTATGAAATACACATTCTTATGACGTCAAAAATCATTTTGCTGAAATGCGCACAATAACCGATTTTAAACTATATGCGATGTTTGTAATAGATATGGATATCTATTTGAAATATGTGCATATTGTAAAGGCCATGGAGATGATACATAGACAAAATTATGGCTGACTTAGTTTCATCTGGACGTTGCCTTCAAGAAACATAGACATTATACAATAGTGCACTTTCCTTTCAGATTTTTCCGTTGTGTGTTGCGAGCTCTGTTGGAAAACCCCGTAAAGTTGTATTCAACACATATTGTTATACAGTTCCAGTGGTAGACATCCTCGGTCATATCTCCAAAACTTAACCTCACTCCTTGATACTTGTACTTGCCAATAAAAAACATCAAATACCATGTCCTCTTTACGTGTCTGATTTCTTATATTTAAGGTCAGACGCGACATATCTTCCATTGTTTTCTATTTTTTCCTATCAATGTGAAGATTTCCACTTTGTAATTCCAAAATTATATTTTCATGGTATATGTTATTTTTCTATTTGGATATATAGTTTCAATTAAAAATATATGCTATGACCTTATTAATAAGCGTTCAATTGCATACTACATGCTATTAAAAGAAAAATTCAAAATATTCTAACTCCGAAAATAGCCTGGTAATGTACCCTGAATTTTTGGGCATGAACAGGTTTAAATGCCATTAAAACAGAAATAATCTATCAAGGAAAATTATCTTAAACTGAGGAACGTCGAGTCTGTCCTAAATGTATTTTGCGCATTCATGCATGAAACTGTCAACAAAGTGTTCAATTTTCAGCCAATTACAATAAATTTTTCATACAAATTAAATCTTATGCTTCGAAAAAAAATGCATAATTGGTCCTGCTGCGATTTGTTAATGAGATTTTCTTCTGACAAGAAACGATATGTAAAAGAAATATTACACCAGATTAACTTATTTGAAAATGTATAAACTAAAAATGATAAATACTAGTATTACTGATTTGGTTTTGAAAATGAAAAAAAGCATACAAGTGTAATAATTCATAAATAAATATTCAGCATATTTTGCATACCTAATTATATTGTATAATCAACAAAGTGCACTTTTGCACTTAGTCAAGCGTTTTTAAAACAAATGGCTATTGGATGACTGATAAATGAGGTGGTTTTCTTTTCTCTAGAAGCATGGTGGTGAATAATTGAAAGATATTGCACCCAAAAGTCATCACTGAGAATAATGACGTCTTGAGCATTTCAAATTCCAATATTCCATGTTGAAATTGAAAAAAAATGGTGCAACAGGAAAGTGAGACCTAAAAATTGGTTTAGTAGTCAATTAAACAATAAAATGCTTTCTGTGGGGGTTCATGCGGGTATGAAGGAAGCAGGGTTGTAGAGAAAATACAAATCCTTAATCAGCGGACCATTTATTTTTTCTTACATTACCTCTACCTCCGTAGCCTTTTTTTTGAAACACTTAAGGACACTTAACTGTTAAAGAAAGCTTCTCCGTATGAACCTGCCTAGTAAATTATTAATGTAAAGTAGTTAAATTACGTAATTTATTGTTACTGTCAGTAAGATAGAAGGAAGAGCAAATTCTTCCATATATGGAAATCACTACCTTTATATGATAAAATCTGACGTCAGCAATTGCATACTGTGGTCTCTATGTTGCCAAAAAAATTACTCGATCACAAATAATAGAATAAGACAGCCATTGACAATGGAACCATCATATAGGTACTTGAGTAAATTGTGTCACTGAATGCACTAGAACACTGCCTGTATCATACTAGTTCAATTTCAATGTTCTAAACTTCTAATGTTCAATTAATTCTGATTTCATATGATTATGTGCAAGTGTAATCAAACGTGAACAAATGGCTTCAAACTGGTTAGAATGATGAACAAAAACCGTGTTTCTCAAGAAATAGAGGAGAAAGTACAAGGTTCTTAATTAAGTACCTCTGATCCGTGAGTTTGGAGTAAGCAAGCAGCATTTTTATAGGGTATGGGGAATAATTCATACACGTTGTCGGAGATTCTAGAAATGATTACCTGTTCGGCCTAGATCGCCACAGTATTTCTAAAGTGATAGCATTTACCACCATGGTCACATTGAAATGAGTATAGAAGACACTAAAAACACAGATAATCATAACAAATGATAAATATGAAATGAAAAAGCGGGGTATTCCAAAACCATATTTATCGATACAAATTATTAAAAATGCATTCTATTTTAAGGATGTTATAAAGATATGGTATTCTTGTCTGCGAATCAAATTAAAAATGATATTAAAAAATCGCTTTTTGGAAAAAAAAAATTTCAGATTACTTCCACGATGAAAACTTTGAATCCAGCTAAGAGGCTGTATTATAGACCATTGCTGTATACAGATAGCTACGAATTCTGATTTTCGACAAAGATCGGCCGATGTACGCTGTGACGTAGTACAGGGTGATCCAAAATATCTGATACTGTTTTGAATGCCCATTACAGTTTAATGGTTAGAGAAACATACCGTATGAATATTCAAGGAGTACAGTTTTATATAATTTAGGTTAAATGCAGTTTGCATGCTTTACATAGCAGAGGTGGGAAATTAAATATTAACATCAAAATAGCAAAATTACGTCTCATGGTTTACTTGATGTTTTTCGTTTTGCAGGTACAAAAATACAGTTTTTATGACAAATTGCCATCGGACCCTGTTTTACACTAAATTCTGTTTGGTTCCTCTCCATATTTTTTTTTTCATTAAACAGCTTTAATATTTTAGATTTTAAGGTTTTATTTAAAAACTTAATCATTTAATAGCATCAAATTTAAGATTCCCACCCAAAGTTTACACCAGGGTTTTGAGTAACGCAGCAGTAAGTCACCATCCTGGCTGTCCTAAAGGGAATGAAACTTTCTTCAAATTTGTTTCAAACCACACAGCCATTCTTGATGTGTTTAGGGTACATTTTTTATGCTTTGATCTACTATTATTCATTGATGGATCACCCTGTACATACATAACAATTTTATACAAATGATGGGGGTGGGCGGGTTAGAGCATATTAAAGCTTCTGCACGTTACGACATGCATAGGAATCTCAAATTGAAATGGAAGTCGTGCAGCTGGCGGAGGTATGTGAATATCTTCCTACTTTATACACAGATACTTGAGAACAGGTACGACCCTGCTTCCATTCCCCACCCCCAATAATTTAGACCCCGGGACTTTACTCCTTTCTTCATTAAATTATTCTTTAGTGATCAGTCAATCAGACGCTTACTCTATATATAATTTTTAAGAAATATATATGTTTTAGGTAATTTTGTGCATTGAATGTATAAATAAGATTCGAAAAGTAGTGTCCTTTTCGATAATGTTGTATATTTTATTTGATAAAATGAAATATATCGGAAAGACAGTAGTCATAAAAGGATCAATTAATGAAAAGTCCTTGGGGTCTATACTTGGGTGTGGGGAATGGGAACTGGGGGGGGGGGGGGGGGGGGTCCCGAGCTCCGACCTCAAGCACCTCTGCAAATATTTACTGATTTAGCCGGTCACATTCTTAAGATTCTAATTTCAAATACATGTATTTAAATTAGAATCATTTTGCTAATATGTTAAAACTATATTTTTAATCTTTTCAGATCAAGTCAGTAATTTCATTTCGATGATCATATTAATCATAATTAATTTCGTCAATGAAAGTGTGATCGAATTCAAACACCCGTCTTTCGATTATTTCATTATGTGAAGACATTCGAACAAATCTAACCATTTTTACATTTTTTGTGTTTTTTTCTCATAAGAAATATCACCTGAAATACTCAACATTGATGTCTTTTAACGGCGCAAAGAAACAATTCTCTAATCATCGCTCCCTTTAGATTTTTTATGTACTAAGTATATGGATCCTATACAACAACAACGGTATACAGTATCCGACAACAGTCCGCGCAGTCCGTGTTTCAATTAATGAAGCTAATTTATACTTAAATAATATTATACGTGTCATTATTTAAAAACATATACACATTTTTAATTAAGGTATAGAAATAAGTAAAATTGATAAACGAATTCCTTAATTACATGTAGGTCAAATACGTACATTTTTTAAATGTTGTTTGAAATAGTTGAAATAAAAACCACATCGAAACATTATATGTGCAGGTATCTTATGCAATCCTCACTTTGAAGATTTAGACCATCAACAGTTTGAATCATGTAAAAAAAAACCACTTAAATGTTTTAAATAATCCAGAAATTAAGATTAAAGGAAAATGTGACAACAAAGAAGAATTTTTCGTCCTATTTATTATAAAGTTCGAAATTTATCGTACATTACTTGCCAATAAATAAAAATTTCAGGAACGTGCCAAATATAATAACACTGTACCAAATATCATGTATAAATCATTGTATTCTCGAGTCGACTTGGAAATGATAAAAAAAAAATCCATGTAAATTTTTACAAGTATACGTTTATTTTATATATATCAAATCTAATACAGGTACATGTACAATGTACTTAGTCTACCAAATTGTTTGCACTTAAAAATCAAGAAGTCAAACGCACATAAAGTACTAAATAATTTTAAAAGTATGGTATATTCTTGCGATCACACATAATAGTCATAATTGGTCCAATTCCACCAGCTGACCATGCTGAGGCATGCTGACTGTGCGTGTCACTGCACTGAAAGTTCGCATACCCGTCCCTCTCGATGTTTCACTAATAGCGACATCCGTGAGAAAGATTTCTTGCAAGATTTACACCCGTATTTTTTAACTTCTGAGTGAGTCTGAAGATGAGCACGGAGGTTCGACCTGTCAGCAAACGCACGACCGCAGTGAGCACAGGAAAAAGGTTTCTCACCCGTATGCGTGCGCATGTGTCCCTGTAACAGCCATGGTCTTGAGAACGCTTTGCCACACAATTTGCATTTGCACGGAAGTGTATGAGTTCTGATGTGCATTTTCAAAGCCCCAAGAGAACCATACGATTTGCCACAAAATTTACAGCTGAAGTCTTTCTTGATCTGTGTGGTACAATGAAACTGTTTGTGTTTGGACAACCCACCGAAAGTGGAGTAACTCTTTTTGCAGTGGTCGCACTGGTAGCGAGGGGTAGGTGGTATTGGAACTGCCGGGTACTTGCTGAGGTTATAGAGACCGATGGCACTCATGTCCGATCTATTGCATAACCAGGAAGACACATCACTGAAATAACCGACATACGGAGTCTGATGCTGAAGGGAGTTCAAGAAATACGGAAAATTATGAAGGCTTTGGCGATGTGCTGGATGACAAAGACGTTGTGAATACCAGTCCGCAAAATCCCGTGTAGTGAGAGACGGCGGGAGGCAGGGCTTTGTGTCTGTTACACGGTGGAGAGGGCCGTTAAGTTTTGTTACAGGGGTAAAAGCACTGATATCCAAATTGACACTTGAAGTAACTCGCGCTGTATTGTCTTCAACGTTTTTATCCGGGTCCGATGGTTTGTTGCAGAGACTGTCCAAAATTTCTCTGATCGGATCTCGCAGTCTGCTCTCGTTCTTTACTGGTTCCATTTGGGGGCGAGGCGATGTCTTAATTGCAGTAAAATTACTTGAATTCGTTGGCTTTTTGTTCATGGTGTTACTGTAAACTTTTGAAAAAAAATAAAAAGATTATGATATAATATTATTATTATTAAAATGTTTCCCAAGATTGAATTGCTGACAAATAAACAAATTTAAAAATATCAGATTAAAGGTTTAAAACTAATCTTGTAATTTTTTAAAAAGGGCTACTATGTTTATTGTTACCTTTCTACTTTTTCACTTTAAAGAAGTGTTCGAAGATTTTATTTTCTTCACTCTTCTACAGTTTCAAAGAAATAGTCTTGCCATTTTGCATCTTAATAACGTTATTATTTACTTAGAATGACTGGGAATGTGTGAAAATTATAGGTTTTTATAGTTTTTTTTTTTTTTATATTTATTTTGTGTTCTTTTTTTGTTGTTGAATTTTTAAAAACCTTTTGCATTAGTAAAAAAATGTCAGGAGAATTATTTAAAACATTCTGATCTTGAAATTTGTAAATTCGAATGAACATGGGAACATATTAGAAGCTTAGTAATTTGAGAAAAGTTTGGAAAAGTTTTGAATATTTCTAAAAATAATTATGGTAAAAAGGAAGGAATCTTACCTTTATGCTTCAAAATTTCTTCACCATATCAACTCAAAGGTTCACGCAAAAATTTGATGTGCATACAAATTATTCCTGCTTTATGCGAGATCTTCAGAAAACAGTGTGACGTCACATGGCCAGAACCAATCACTGAGCGAAGAAGACAGAGATTAATCATGCATGCATGTATATCCGGCTAGCGGTTTAACCCTCCCACTGCGCTTCTCAATGGTGTAAAGTACCGAGAAATTCTGAGTGCCATCTTACCAATCCCCATAGAGCATCTGCCAAGGGTGGAAAATGACGACAAATATTTGCCGATTTCATGCTTGTTCCATGACATTTAAAGAAATACGAAGAATTGGGAGAATTCTTGGCTTTTATCGCAATTTCTTGGTCTCGGTTTTTGGTTTAATTTCTATTTTCATTTTAAAAAACCCACAAAAAACATTAGATCTCGCAGTTATATGTTAAAAAAATTAGTCGATCATACTAGTTTGTAATTTTGCATTGTAAGTTTAGTTTAAAATAATTAAGAATGATTTTGTGATGTTGGTGTTTACATCTCTCAAGTAAACGTAAAAAGGGTTAAATCAGAACAAGGAATTAGAATGAACAAGGAAAAACAACAACAAATAAACTAATATACAAAATGAAATATTTCGCAAAGATGTGTAAAAACTAGTTTAATTAACATTAATAACAAGCAATTGATAAATTTTATAAGATGGTCCGTGACGGATGGTCAACAGTTTAAAAAAGATATATAACACTTTGTTTTCCGTAAACTACAGTAAAAGTTAAGTGTGACCATGATTTTATTGCGAGATAATGGTACAATACACGGATAGGTACTTGGATGAATTGAATTAATAAAAGGAAAAGGAAAAAACTCTTAATAATCCGTTTCATTTAAATTTATTTTATCAAAGTAGCCTGGTTGGTTAGCTGTAGAATAAAAATAATTAATTAAAAATGCACATGTGAAAATTATATAAATGAAAAAAAAAATACCAATAAAAACCTGGTTTCGATTTTGCATGTTTCAGCAGAAAGCTTAAAAGATTCTGACTCAGACTTCAACTCTTTAACCTGTTGCTCTATTACATTCATTTCTGTAAATCTCTCCTGTCAACATTACCACACGGCCACTTACCTATATTTACTTACCAGGTAGTCAGTGCGTTTACAATTGTTCCGGCCATTTCGAGCACTTGCTAAGTGTCAATAAAGACCTTACATCGCATTTAAATATTTTCCCGTTCATGCGCATCATTAGCTCTTCAAATAGAAATCGTTTGGTTTCCTCGGAATTAACAAATGTGATTTACTTTCGAAAAGAAAATATTGAATTAAAGTTGCGTTCTTTTGCGATTTTGAACAAATTTGAAACGAAATGTTTCTCAAACTTGTCCGGTATCTGTTTTCATTACAAATGACGGAAGTGTTAGATCTTTGTTTAACAGTATATTATCAGGAATTCGGAATAATTAAACAAAAGTAGGGCGGATGGTTTCTTATCGTTACAAGCATTAAAGACAAAGAGAACAAAAATCCGCGGAACCTTTGAGGAACCCTTTGCACCCAGGCAAAAATGTAAATGTTTACATGCATGCATAAAAGTGAGAATGTAGCCGGGTGCTGTTAGTCCGGATTATCATATCATATGATGAGTGTTGTTGTGGAAATCAACAGTATCTCGCTAAGCAAATAACAAGGCGTCACCTTCGTTATGGCCACCCCGCCGCGAATCTACCTCCCCCCGCCGCGAGCCTAATGCTGATACCGCTACACTTGTTTACAAAACACCGGGAATGCAGTCTCCGCTTATTTACAAATTAGCCATATGCGCTGTTTAATTATTTCTAACAGCCGCACGCGCGAGACGTGCATTTTTGATTGGCATACGAGATGTTGGAATGTTTGTAGTCGTTACAATTTTACCCCTCATGAATTCTCCTTTTCGTGTTTTTTCACTCATTCATATCTTCAACCACAGATATTTCATTGTTCTGAAATGTTTTCTCCACGAAATATCATTTCAAATAATTGACTCAGAATTTAACTTCTTTTTTTAAGGGGGGGGGGGTATAAAACTTATTATAAAACAAAATTTTATGAACATCCAATGAATATGTACGGGAAAAAAAGATTTTTAATGATGCATGTATTATTAACAAGTGACGAACTCATTTCAAAGAAATTTATACATGTAGCAATTAATATATATGTTCTTTTATAGTATCCTTTAGGTTTTCACAGCATATAACTTTGCTCGTTGATTTGTAGAATTTTCAATTATCAATCTAAGACATTACGCATAAGCAATGAATAAATAAATAAAAACAAAATCGTTTTTACAGTGTTCTAAGACACCTGAGCGAATTGTTTATTAGAACCAATGCAGGTAATTCTGGATATAATAAGTTTTAAAACACAAAAGAATTAGATATAAAAGTTTATGACTGTGTATTTCAAGCATTTATTCTAAAACTGTAAAATTATTTAGATGAGTTTAGTAAAACTTGTACCAGAAAATATTTTCTAAAAATGAGCACAATTATCACAGTCTTTCGATTAACGCTAGATAACTGACATGAAAGAAAAATCGCACAACACCTTGATGCTTTGTTGATACTCATGCATGTACATAAGCACTTGTAGACTAATATCGTTCATTCTCTTGTTTCTCTTTCATTTCTTTTACGAGTTTTATTGAGCGCCACGTGATTCCACTTGGGGTAGAGCGTGGATTGATGGGGGAATTAGCAAATGGACAGCTGAACAGGCGCTGATGGGGGAAGGAGAACGGGGCGATATGCACTGTGTTTAGTTACACATTTCATAACAAATGTTGATGTCAATCAGCTAGCGATGATCCCTCTTAGAAACAGGTCTAGAACAATTCCGGATTGTTTTTACTTCCATCTAAAATCGCCTTCCCAGCTAATAGGTTTCTGGTTCGGCTAAATGACTTATTTTCATGATGATATACTTGCCACGGCCTCCACTTGTTATCAGCTGATGGGTGTAGGTCGGAATTAGGCAAACACCTTTTACCTGAACCATCGTGCCAAGTCTAAATGTATATCTAATCTTTCGAAAAGTTCAGTTTTCATAATATTTAGCGGCACTTTCCCTTCTGTATTACACACAATATGTACTTAAGTTGTAGAATGTTGGTACCGTTTATTGACTCCGTGTAGTTGTTTTGAAGGTCTATGAAGTATATCCAAATTTCAGATATCTAGAAATGCATGTATATCATAATTCTTCATACTGCTCAAAGAAAGTGGGATTTTTTTTCTTTGAACTATTTGCTCATAGTGAGCAAAAGAAGTTTCTGAAATATTACCTGCTAGTATTTCACGAAACAAATAATGATAATGACCATTTTGAAAACGTGGATTTCAACAAATATATATAATCTAGTATATGCAGTATATGTAGTTTAAGAAATTACTTACAGTGTACAAGAAACAAACACAAAGTAAAGAAATCAGAGGCAACAACTTGATTTCTTTGAATAGCATGATACAGTTATAACCATATTTTTTCAACTGTTCGAGAAAAAAAAGAAGGAAATGAATTTAGAAAAAGAAGAAAGATGGGATTTTTAAAAGAGTGTCAAAACCAAATTGTTGCAAAAAGCGATTTCCTTTGACTGACGGATACACTTGTCCCGGATGATAATTGATGTTTTCACTTGAGAATTCCGCAGTGATACAAGCTTAGCTGAAAACATGTGTTTTAGCACTTTGATGTTTTATTTTCAAGCACCAGACCGACAGGTTCTGAATGCGAGGTTTTCTAACGATGTGAGTAGATTTCGTCAGGACCGCAGGGAACACTGAGCCCATTCTTCAGGGACCACTTGATGACTTTCGAGTTGTACCTGACAAAAAACCGCTTCCTTCTCCACGTGCCAACACTTACAAGAACCATTAATAAGGGCTATTGCTGCAAGTTAATTACAAGATGAAGACAGCGGCAGCTGCTGTGCAATGTATAGGTTTGCTAGGAAGGAAATAGTTATTATGTCCCAAGCACGGCGTTCCGGTAATTCATATAACAATATGACACATCGAACCCATTTATCACAACGCACAGATTTTTACAAATGATAAATAATCTTAGGACTGTTTTATTTGTTTTCAGTAACACCGTATATTCAATATAAGTTTTTTATATAACCAATTTGATTTAGGAAGCAAGATGTTCGGAGCCATTTTTATCATTATTTCTACCTCCGTTAGAAAGAGAAGTTTGTCAATTTTATTATTTTTGAAATAGAATTAGATAATTAAACAAAATGTCAGCAATTGTGACTCTAACGAAAAACTATTTCTGGGTTATTAATTCAAATTATAAGTTGTAAATGATGGCATTGAAAAAAAAATTACATATTTTGCAAAGCTAAAAACTGCTTTCTTCTTTGCAATGCACTGTATTGCTGTAAAGAACACGCTTCACATGCAAAAATATTTATAAATTCATTTGAATTACATAAATATTTAGCAAAAATGATTTACAAATACACATATACCTGTAGGCTATTTGTAGGTTAACATGGAAAATTTTAATATATATATTTATTTTTTTATTTTCAAAGGAAGAACACTTTATTTCTTCGTGAACCATGAGTTTTCTTCTTCATATAATTGATTATTCCTGTTGGTTCCTGCATGCGGATATCATTGAGAATTCAATCACCCTTTTTCGCATAAAAATTCCTGTTCTTTAATTGTTATTATGTACCTGTTTGTCATTAAGTAAAAATGTTGAGCAGCAAAAACAACATTTAACTTCAAATAATTTCCGCAGATTTGAATGGTGCTATGAATTGTTCACAAGTGTTTGCAGACCTTGTTAAATGTTCTATTTACAAATCAACTCGAGAAGCCGATATTTTCACTGTAAATAATTTGCAAACAATCTGGGTTTAGCCAATCCGATTTTAAACTAATAGAATTGAGACTTACGGTCAAACATCTCCGGAATGGTATGCTAAACGGCACGAGTCTTTCAATCTAATTGTTTGGAACTGTAAAGGTTTGACAGCAAAGTGATTAATATTTGAGTTTCGAGTTTAGGCCAGGAAAACCTATCTGTATTCTTCGCAGAACTTCGGATAGCCAAACATTTCGAAACTGGAAAGTGCTCGCTTCCAGCTCAGTTTCATTTACCGGGTACCTGTTTACTATTTTGCGTATACATGTTGTTCATTAACACCACCGGGTAATTTTCATATTGAATTTGAAAAGTACATGTAAAACAATATATTCTAAAGTTGTTCAGGATCTATCGCATTTTCTCTTTTAGATATATTGAAGAAACCTTATCTCCAATAACAATCTGATTAAAATCAGCCGTTCTGATACGTTACCGCTTCGAGAGCGGTAGCGTACCAGATCGGCTGATTTTAATCAGATTGCTCCAATACATATCTAAATCAAATCTGAAAATAGTTAAAGTGTACTTTTGATCGCAGTTTCTAGTTGATATTTTTGCTGTAATATACATTTAATCATATTGAACATTTAATGGCCAAAACGAGATTTTTCATCATTATTATCAAGAAAAAATATACTAGTTAGAATAAAAAGGATTCGTCCAAAAATCATAATTTCGCAAGAACGTTGTGGAATGCAGGTATTCAATCAATTCAAAAATGTTTAAATGAAAAAAGGATATTCTCTCTTCCTAGAATGGTATTATAACAATACAAATATCAATTCATCTGATTGTTGGAAAGTGGGGTTAAAAATGGATTTTAAAAAAACAAGCATTTAATGTGATAAAGCGAGTGCTTTTTTTTTTTTTGCTTTTTTTTTTTTTTATTTCTGAACGTTTGCTGAAAAGTTAAAAATCTGTATTGCACTTTAGATATTATTATGGATAGAAATTTCATTGTTATTAAAGAAACACAGAATACCTGTAATGGCAAACATGTTACATGTAGTTTCGGAACAACATTTTTTAAGAAAAAAATTGTATGATTCATAGCCGGCATTTAATTGCACAGTTATCATTTAAAAATGTGAAGCATTTAAGAGTTTGAGCACAGAAACAAAAAACAAAAAAATAATAAGTGCAATACGCAACTTTACAAATAAAAAAACTTTAGTTGGGATTTCCTTATAAAAACAACTTTTAATTAGATTGATGTTAATTTACCTTAATATATCAAGGTATAAGTAAAAAAAAGCAATTAATTTTACAATGACAAGATTTTTTTTTTACACGTTATCTAACGTACCCAAACCAACGTGTTATGTTCAAACAGTTATAAATTATAAATCCAGTTAATATAGAAATCAGTGATTCTATAATTAAAAACCTCTCAATGCGACAAATTATCAAGTTGTACAAAGATAAAGTTGAACCCTGCGAAGCACACTGAGATACATGAACAGTGCATGCTAAAATATATTATTGTCTGCATATTAATTCGTTTTAAAAATTGTATCCCTATTTCAAATAGTAATATTAATATACATGTATATGTTGGATAAAGAAGCTTAATAGACTGTAATCGTATTACATTTGGCTGTGTAAAGTTTTTAGCGTTTTTGGCGGAAGCCGCTTCCGTTAAATCAAATAAGAATAGTTGCGTTCAGAAATACGCTAACCCCAATTTCCGCAAAATATCATAAATACTTCCACAGTATTCAGTGCTTTATCAACTGAAAAATTGTTGTACAACTTTGTTTTATCAGGATCAATTGGAAGTTTGGATAAGGGAACTTGTAAATAACAATTTTTAAAGACTACATGTATTTGTTGTCCTACAATTTAAATTTGATGTACCCTCACTAAATCATCGTAGTAGTATAGCGGGAATAACACATCTAACTTTGATTAGATTGTGTCCCCTTTGCTACTAAACTATTCATTTGTATTGAACAATATCGGACACATGTAGCTAAATGCCCATAAATAATCATATAAAAAAGTTTCTCCGAACATACATGTAATAACGTTTTATAATGAGCGTTATGATAAATGCAGGAAATAACGCTAAATGATGTAGAGTGTATATGATGGTGTTTACATAAAAGTTACACAGTATTATGATAATGGCATACAGTCATGTGTAACAATCGTTTCACGAAATCGATCAATCATTTGCATATACGTATTCCTGGTGCAAGAGGTTAAAGGCACTTTCCATATAATTCTCTCATCGGTTTATTTAAAAACAAAATACATGAATAAAATCCATAAAAAAGAGTCGTTGTGCTATCTTTCAACTTTTGACAATATTAAATCTATTTTCTCCTCCAATGAATTGAATCTACTTTCGAGAACACCGACTCTCTGTTCAACACGCCACGTGACCTCCGCCACATCGACCACGCCCACTGTGTCGTCATAGATGTCCATCATCTCCTCCCTCGTCGTCCTCATCATCTTCAGGCTCTGTTTCACCTTATCCTTAAGTCTGGAAATTTCACGATAACCTGCTTTGCCAGACTTTATCAAAACAGTTAACTTAAAGAACGATTTTATTGCGTCCGCAGCGGCGGATTTCTTTTTGCAAGAAGTTTGAACACGTGACGCAAAGGCAAACACGTGTTTCTCGCTTCGGGTGTGTTCGATTTGCTGTGCTATTATTGCAATTAAAAGAGAAGAAGTGATTAATCCCATGACAGCGGTCACGACAGCAACAAACCTACCACAGTAGCTCTCCGGCAAAACATCACCGTGGTCCGAAGACAAAAACACCATCGTAATGATCCACAGGGATTCAAAGATGGAGTTCTTCTTGTACTTGTTCCGGTCAAAATACAACTCGCACGCTCTGTAGGCCCAAGTATTCACAATGACCGTGGTTACCATAACAACTATGAGGAGGAACCCTGGCCTCTTGCTGATCAGAGCTTTGATCACAAAAGTGGTGTTTATTTTTGTTTTGCTTATCATTCCAATGCTGTAAATGAAGGTGTCTGTCACCATGTTGCTATGAACAACAGCAAAATGACAAACGAGATATAAGCGGCCCAGCATCACTATGGACAGGATCGCATCAATGCTCACGGAATGGATAACACCTTGCGTTGAAGAGTATTCAAACTTGATATTTCCAGGAAACGGGTGGATGGAGCAGACGACTAATTCTAAAACTAAATACATCCACTGACGAAATGTCATCACCGACAGAACGCTTTGGATGTTTGAATCCAGCGCTCTGATTTTTGCAGAAACATAATATTCTGCACAAATAAAAATCAGGAGAAACACCGTAGACAACGAGATTAAACACTTCAGCATGAGAGAATAAAAGCCGACTTTGGAGATTTTCTGGTTAATATACAACTCCGCCTCAAAAACCATCAGGATGATCCCAATCATCGCCAGGGCAAATTCCATGTCTACTACCCGGCGTCTACACGTCATCAAGGCAAGTCTTAACTCCAGTTTCTGAGCCAAAGACAGAGTCCCTTTCTCGAGTACATTATCTTTTTCCGTTTTTACAGACTCTGTATATTTTTTCCGGAAGTTTCCTGCGTTCAAGGGAGTCCTCTGTGGGTCTGACATTTTTTTAATGGTTGAAACTGTTGAGTAACTCGCGCAGTAATTCAACACCTGTCAGGTGGATGGTAGTACAAAAGGAAACAAGCTGTGGGTTTGAAATACATCTAGATACTGTTGATTGATCGGTACTTATTGCACGTGAGTCATCACGTATAACATGTAAATAGTAACATATTTTACAGTCCTTGAGAAAATATATATAAATATTGACATCACAAAAACCAACCTGTATAAATTTTATCATCACCTGCGTACATTTGCATTACTTTTTACTTACAAGTCCGTGTCATGTACGTAACATGCCGAAACATCAATAATATGTTGATGATGTTGTAATCTCCATATATAACGAAATATCCTTGTTATTTAAAGAACAATAGATTTAAGATCTAACACATAAATGATTTTGATGAATTTTATCCTTAAAAATTACATACCGATTTTATCATAGCTGTTATGTTGTTGAATATTGAATGACACCACTGCAACGACTTTCAATTTAAATAATTTACATTTTAATCAAGAAATACACGCGTTCTAACGCAATTCATTTTTAAAATTGTAAAAATCGTCAGTATCATTTTTTCAACTATCTTTTTTAATATAAAAATGAAGTAGTTAAAAAATTGGCTAAACTGAAATAATAGTCAATATAAATAGAGACATAAATACCTTAATGTTATTTTTGTCTCTGATATATTAGTTTTATGATGAAATATTCAACGTAACAAAAGGCCCATGGGCCACATCGCTCATCTGAGCAACAATAGACATCATAAAATTAGCTTTATGGAGTCATATACAAAATATCTGAATAGTGTCATATAATAGATCCTGTATAAAATTAAATTCACTGCATATTCTACTGTTTATCACTGGGTCCCTTTGTAACAGGATTAGTTTACAGTCATATAACATATTGAGCATTGCGGTTCTCGAGAAGATCTTAAACAACTGTTTATACACGGATTATAAACCTATATCAAATTTGGAACCCCTTTGAGGCACAAGAATTTCCAGGGGTCAAAGTCTAAACCATTCTAAAGAATCAACAATATGTCAAAATGCTTGCATATAAGTCAGACAACAGATAGACGTCTGACAAAAAGTGATCAGAAAAACTCACTTGAGCTTTGAGCTCAGGTGAGCTAAAACTACTCGACTTAAATCAGCTTGAGTGATACTGAGTTGTTTATAGTGTCAAATATTCATTCAGATTCATCTGAAGTGCAATACATGCAATTTGATATATGCTGTAAACGTTTATTACGCATTATATTAAATATTGTTTCAGAGTTGTGTAAAGTTATCCATTAATATCAATCACCTGCATGAGAAGGAAGAGGAAGGTACTACATATTCGTCTTCAATGCCTACAAAATATGTATTTTATAGTAGTCTTAAATTGACTATGTTTCAACGAGATCAGAACTGGCTTCGATTAGCTAGCATTGATTTTTTATCGTGTTGAGATATATTGATAAACGTGTGTGTGTGCATGTTGGGGTTATTATAGCTTTATTTGGCAAAATACAGGTGAAATGATGACAATCATATCTTGAATCATGCTAACAATTGCTTTTATAAAAGCGCAATCTTATTAAAATAAGACTTGTAAAACCGCAATAGCGTATCATACAAGTCAAATGTTAATGAAAATTGATAAGAATGCAGTCCGTTTAAAATTATCGTCTTACTATTGTGTTGATTTTGGATAATAAATTAGATATTCTATGTGAACAAGCCTTTACTCTCATAAGACAGTACACAATAGAATTTCCATACATGCATGCATGTGGACATTTTTTTTTTCAATTTTTCAGGCATGCCTAGATTGTGTCCGTTTTAAATACGATGAGGACAATGGTGTCAAATATCAGAAAATAAATTACATAAACTGACGGTAAAGGGAGATCAGAGAGCAGTACATTAGCCATTAGCAATTGAATATACGAAAGAGTACAATTTTCAATTTTGATATAATTGATCACAAGTGTGAATACGTACATCTTCTATGTCACCGTATTGATTATTCGTTTTTAATTTCATTGCACAGGCGTACAATTTCATTGTATTGGTGTGTACAACGTCTACACTGGGCCATCTGTTGCCAGTTCGACATCAGCCCGACACACTACAATACCTCGGTGTTTGTACAGGGACCCACGCCGCGGAGACCACGCCTTCACCATGTTGGTATGTACTGTATGGTCGTCCATGTTTTTTACGAACATTTACTTTCATTGAATCAACAAACCTTTCTTTATGTAAGATTACCCTATTGAAAGAGTCAGTGACACTCGAAACGCAAAAAAAAAAACCGATTAAGAAATTGTATATTTTTGGTCATAGTTCTATATATACTATTTGATTTTGATATTGAAATTATGTAAACTGCAATTGAAGTTTTCGTTTGTTTGAATAATTGATACATAAGCAATAAATCAAATATCGAAAGATTGCTCAATATTACACTAGTTTGTACTGGATGACACGAACTGCAGTTCAGTACTTGCATGTCATATTCTATAGTTGAGTTACAAAGAGCGCCACAAGCGACACAGCAGGTGCTGATGAGTGATGCATTTTTTGTGTCTCATGCATTTTTCTGTATTTTTTTTTCAAAAACGTTTTCAAATACAAACTATATACATCTCTCGCACCAAGATTAAACTGAACACAGCTTTAGTTTTAAACTGATGCGAAATCAGCTGACTGTTTTATAAATAACATCTGTTAAATTTTAAGTGAGGTCATCCGTATTGTCTACTTGCGAAAAAAATAAAGATTCTGACAAAATCTTGCATTTATCTGTCAATAAAACTGTCACGTCGCATTTGTGAGATGAAATCGATTCTGTTAAAAGAGATCTGAGTAAACAGAGTCCTAACAATACAGTGTATTTAACTGGCAACAGACTGGTCAGGGTCGATGTTCGAATCACCCTTGTATATCTATTGATTCGGCATCATATAGACAACTCAAGAGGGTCTGTATAGCTTTTAACTGCTTAACGTCTAAAAAACACACCTAGGTATAATGAAAACACACTAAGTAAGGTGAGGAGGCGTTCGTGATTTCTTCCTCATTTTCTTTATGCAATATTTTTTCGTTTATTTGGTCTGATAATCAATTTGGTTACAGGAGGAGTGCGATGAGCGGGTACGACTGTGACAACCCTAATCTTCCGCTCTGTATCAACGACGGCCTCAAAATGAAGTACATGGGAAATACTGAGACAAAAGAGACGCCCAATGTGAGTAGAACTTCATGGCCTAAAACTGAAGCTAAACTCTCTCTTGGGCAGAAAATTGAATATAGGAGGGAACTACTTCACAGGCGGCGGCGCATCGTGGATACTGAGTTTACCCTGGCCATGATCGGCATAGTCTTAATGGTGGTAGAGACAGAGCTATTTATCAGTTATGGCATGGAAAAAGTTAGCATAGCATCCATCGTATTGAAAACGATAATATCAGTCACCACGGTAATCTTACTGTTTTGTATATGTCTAAACTATTACACGGGAGCCAAAATAAAGATGGTCGACGCAGGTTTGAAGGAATGGTACATGGCGACATCCTATTGGCATTGGTTTGGGTTGGTTCTAGAGTTACTTATTTGCAGCATACATCCCATTCCGGGAAACATACAGTTACCCTACGCGTCACCTGACGGGGTCCGTCGGACGGTCAGTCTGGACGCTGTGCTGTCCATTGTAATGGTGGCCCGCCTCTATTTGGTGGCCAAGTTCGCAGTGGTACACAGCGTTCTACTGACGGATACCTCTATATACAGTATAGGAGCCCTCAGTAAAGTCAAGATCAACACGCTGTTTGTCTTCCGGGCCGCCATGAGAAATCGTCCAGGGCAGCTTTTACTTATGGTCATGGTTTCGACGTTTGTCGTCAATACTTGGGCGATGAGAGCATGTGAGCTGTACTACGAACGAGGGAACTATCACAAAAATTCGTACTTGGAATCCATGTGGTTGGTCGCCATTACTTTTTTGACTGTGGGTTACGGTGACAGAACACCACAGAGTTATTGTGGAAGGTACATCTCCATAGTAACTGGTTGCATGGGTGTTATAACTACCGCTTTACTGGTAGCCATCATAGCAAGGTATCTTCAGCAGACCAGATCTGAGAAATATGTGTTTAATTTTGTGTCACGTCTGCAGATTGAAAATCGGAAGAAAACAGCAGCCGCAAATGCAGTGAAAGCGGTACTGAGACTTCATATTCTGAGACGTTATGGAGACGAGTTCAAAGGTGAAATAAGGAAATTGAAGATAAATTGAAGATAAATTGAAAACTTCTTTAAACGAAATAAGATGTGCTAGAGAAGACAAGAAGGTAATAGGTGATGATGCTGTTGGCATTGTTGATGTTGCCCATACTGTTGATAAAATCATGAATGAGCTTGACCGGAAGTTCGCAGACGACAAGCAGAATCGAGAGCGTTTGCAGATCATTGACCATCGACTGGACGCCATGGAAACAAAGTTAGAAAAATTGTGTGACATGATGTCAACAATCTCTAGATAAGATACAAATAATTAACACTAAATTGAACAAAATTCGCAATTGGTTCTTACCTCAAAGGCCATTGTTTTGTGTATAGTGTACGTTGTGAGTTATATGATGACATATGTGATAATTTAAAGATTTAAAGAATGATCTCTTAATTATAATGTGATTTTATAGATAAAGTTATAGAACAACTCCACCTCCCTGCAGACAGGTTACAATTTTCGAAATAATTCCTTGATTTAAAATTAATTTTCAATTTAAATTTATTTCCAGTGTACATATGACCTACTATAGTATTAGCTTGCAATAAATTCTGCACAGAAAATAAAATTACATGTGTGCTTGATTAGATAAAGGTTTATAAAACTTATAATGACATAATGATTTGTTTATCTACATTTGCCAAGCAATTCATTGATGTGTCCTGCAGCAGAGGCGGATCCAGCAATTTTGAAAAAGGGGGGGGGGGGGTTCCAATTGATGAAAATCATTACGTGCAAAATACATTATTTGTCAATAAACAAGGCCTTTTGAACGTTTTCCGTGCGTAAATTTAATGAACATTTATCTCATCAATATCTATTTCACATCTATTTTAATATCAGAGTGCACTGCATTATTGAGCGTTTTGGTTTAAGTAAGGAAGATTTGCATAATTTCCAGCCTTGAAAAAACCCAAGTCTCCAGCAAAGAGAACGTGCGTCTATGCTATGCTTAATAGAAAGAAACATTAAGAAACCAAAAATAATTCAGACTTATTACGACAAGCTATTATAAAAATGAATTTTTGGTAAAAATCTTTTTATGTCTTTGATGTTTTAATTCTGAACTATTTATTGACTTTGATTTCTATCGGTTGCCTTCTTAAATAAAGGTCTAAATTATAGGATATGACAAAAATGGGGATATTTTATCTGCTGAATAGATAGAACATGTGAAATACAATTGTACAAGCAATAGTCGTCCCAGGGAACTTGAATTTAAGTGACCTCTGTATAATGGGTGCGCCACATCACTCGGCACTAGTACAGATGCGATCTTATTCAGGAAAGTTTTGAAAAGTTGTGCATTTTCATAATGGTTTATATAAAAAAAACCTACACGGTATTTTGTAACATAATTTCCGATTCTTGGAAACAAAACAAAAAAGGGCTTTCTTTTGTGTTTCATGTGGGTATGAAGGTACGGTATAGCTAGCATTCAAGAAAAATAGCATAACTTGCATAAAATGAACTATGATCGATTTTTTAAAGAAATAGAGCAGACAATACATTGTAGATGTTACTATAAATCTGTGTTTTTAGCGACATTGCTTAGTTAATTTTTAGGGTTTTTCATATAAGAAATACATGTACAATGTAAATTACGGTGCGTTGTAAAAAATTCTTTAAATTAGCAATTTTAAAAGCATTTATTTGAAATAATTACAGTATTTATATTATAAATTGGGACAATTGCCTTTAAATAGGCATTACAAGTTTTCAATTTTTTTATATGTCCCAGAGAAAGGGGGGGGGGGGGGGGGGGTCCGACCCCCGGAACCCCCCCCCCCCCTTCTGGATCCGCCAATGCTGCAGTATAAACTAGACTGGGTGACTGAGTACTCTGAGTTGTTTTCATATTCCGTGTGACGAGTTACCTCCCGTGTCGTTAACAGTCGCTCGCTTTTGTTGGAATCGAGAATTTCCGGGAATGCATTCTAATTATTTTGAAAAAGCAATTTTCCACCAAAATAGCTAAGGCAGATTGCATGAGTAAATATTATAAGAATATTCTATTATTCCAGAGAGTGGGTACGAGGGGAGGTATTGTTTGTCGGATGACGATGACTCATTTATATATCATGTATTTTTGTGTAATCTTCGGGGAAAAAAAACTTCTGTCGTGAAATGTATGTTAACTTTACTGTTTGTGATACATCCCAAGAAAAACACTTTTGGGAATCATGACGTTAAATTCAAAGTTCGATAATTCTAACTTGGTTACCTGACAGCATAAACATGCAGTTATATATATCAAGATAAGATTGAAGCTTGTTGAAAATATCTTTAAAAAAAAGTCTTTATTTTTTTATTCATTGTTTTCTCCATTGTAATCAGCACGTGAATCGGTAATACAGTATATTGATAAATAATGTGCGTGTATAGACCAAAGAATTATGAAAAGGGATACTTTTCAGTTGTGTCCAAAAAAAAAGGGTGTCTTTGATTTGGCTAGATTTGCCATAAGTTATTCCTATGCTCTGTACAATGACATAAATATCATAAAAACTGCTAATTACTGTCCAAGTCGCTTAGTTTTAAGAATTCGTTAATGCGTGACGAGTTTACCTAAACTTGATGTATCATAATTTATTGGTCAACAGTCTCCCCTCCTATAAATAAATTAATAATGATAAATACATGGAAATAAATTTCAAAAAAAAAAAATAAGATACAAAATGGCTTAAAAAGATACTGGCGATTTTGAAAAAAAAAATCAGTCGCATGCCAAATTGCACCTAAGCTACCGAAGATGGCCAAATGGTAGACTATTGTGAAAGAAGGAAAATTAATCTTTAACGAATTTACCCCCCAAAAAAGAACTTGGATATTTTTTAAAAAGTTTGTTACAAAGAAAGAATCTTATCTAAAATTTGATTAATATCATTAATATCTTTGATTGTTATTTGATATTTATTCACCCGAAAAAGGTACAATGGGCAGCCATAAACATAATAAAATATTTTGAATCTTCTCTCTAAGTTTGCTTTGACTTTTTGAAGAAATTTGAACCATAACATTTTAAACCAAAATTATTACGAAAAAAAAGAGATCGTTACTAATGCATGAAAAAACTGCGACTCATGCAAGTGTTATCTTCCCTTTTACACCACTCGTCTCTGCTGCAACAAGCGTAGTCGGCATGTCGTGTAAAATGTATATAGTACAGGCACCTGGCGTTAAAAATCTTGCTTGCAAGTTATTTTTCAATGAAAAATGTCACCGTGCGAAATAAATATGTTGACATGCAAGATAATTATGTCAAAATGCAACATAATATGTTGAAATGCAATCGGATTAAAATTTTGAAAAATCCTTTACCGCCCACATGTGCCTTCCAACATGCTAGATGTTATTTATGTCGACATGCGAGGTAAATATATTGACATGCAATTTATTTATGATAACATGCAATTTATTTACATGTATGTTGACATGCAATTTAGATGTATTTATGTTGACATGCGAGATAAATATGATAACATGCGACTTATGAGTGTCGAAATGCGAGGAAAAATATGTTGACATGCAACTTAGCTATGTTGACATGCAACTTATTTATTTTAACAAGTTGCATGTCAACATATTCATCTCGCATGTCAACATAACGAAGTTGCATGTTAACATAAATAAGTTGCATGTCAGCATAAGGAATATTAGTTTCATGTTTACATAAATCAGCTGCATATGAAGATACTTTTTTCGCATGTAATCATGAATAAGTTGTATGTCGACATAAATAAGTTGCATTTAAACATATGCCAACATAGATAATTTGCATGTCGACATAAATAATTACAATCTAGAATACTGGAAGTCACACGTGGGCGACATTTAAGATTTTGTGAGATAACCTGATTTGAATTATTTTTTTACGTCAACATAGAAATGTTGCAAGTTGTGTTGACACAACTATCTTACATGTCAACATATCTATCTTGCATGTCGACATATTTAATAGATAAATAACTTGTAACGTACAAATCAAGTCTTTCTGGTGGCATATTTCTGCCCCCAACATGCAAGATAGATTACGTTAACCGACAAGAAAATTATGTCAACACACAAGATAATTAATAATTAATCTTTTAAGATAATCTGATTTTTATATGGGTAAAATCACTTACCAAAAATACGCCCAGATTTGACATCATAGATGCAATATGCAACATAATTATCTTGTGTGTTGACATAATTTTCTTGTCGGTTAACGTAATCTATCTTGCATGTTGGGGGCAGAAATATGCCACCAGAAAGACTGGATTTGTACGTTACAAGTTATTTATCTATTAAATATGTCGACATGCAAGATAGATATGATTAAAAGATTAATTATCTTGCTTGTAGACATAATTATCTTGCATGTTGGCATAATTTTCTTGCATGTTGACATAAATTTTGCAGAGAGAGAGAGAGAGGGAGAGAGAGAGAGAAAGAGAGAGAGAGATAGAGAGAGAGAGAGATATGAATGATTAATGTAGCCCTCCCTGGTTTGTAATTTTCATCCTCTATAATCCCACAAGGTTAATGATGACGTAGAGTTTTCCCATTGTCTTAGAATTCGAAAGATATACTGGAATATTACTCTAGATCATTACACTTGGGATTTTACATGTAATCCATTTATAAGTAACCGACCGTAAATTGTTATTTCTTATCAAATAGGAGCGCACTTTGCTTAGAATGTCGAAAAAAACTGATCATTCCTATTGTAAAATAAATGCATTGAATTTTCCCTTTTCAAAATTTCTCAAATGAAGTTTTTGTGAATAAAAACTGACAAAAAGAAAGAAAATCAGTGATTATATTAATGATTCTGAAATTAGATGTAGAGAATTATTATTAAAATTTGTATTTGACCACCACGTGAAAACTAGATACTTCTCCATTCCATGTTCATGGATGCTGATTGACCTGGGGCTCGCACAATATTTCTCTCATTAATACATGTACTAATGCTAGAAGGTCAATAAAAGCATTCACATGTACATGTTTGACATGTATACTAGTATTTATATCTGGTGGTGACATTTGCATCGTTGTTTGATATCTCGTAAAAAATTATCATACATAATAATTTCAAACGCAACCAAAACTTCTTTTGTGTGATAAAGTAAATGACCATAAAAAGCTGACCTAAACATTTTTTTTTTCAAATTGATTCCCTTTTCATCATCGATAAATGTTCCTTTTTCGCCCCCTCTGCTGAAATTGACCTTTTGATAGCAATGCTACAGTAACACTTAAACTGCATCAAAGACGTTATCAGAATGAAAACAGAAAACTCGACTACAAGTCGATATTACATCAGTATAAACCTCAAGCCTGGATTGATCGGTCCGTCACCGAACACAGCAATGCTATAAATTAACAATAAAATCCCACATTAGAAGATGAACGGGTATTTCACCAGTCTCTTTTATACCGGCCAGGTATTATCGTTACCCCGAGTATCTCGAGTACGAACTAATAAATCACATGAGGAGATATCTATTTTTTTTTGGAAGAAGAAAAATCTATATGAAGTTGCTCTCTGTTTGTGCCGTTCTATTTAGAAATCAAGGAGCATATGATTCATTGATTCACATCCCTTCGAGGGTCTTTAGGCATTTTGTCGAGACGTTGCAAAATCATTGGTTCAAGTGCCAAAAAAAAAAAAGAATTCAGAAGCTCTGACAGGCTGTATTCTCGAACTATACGTGTACTTCACACAAAGCTTTAAAATACTTTGCCGTCGTGGATTGCTTATATTAAGAGAGCTGGATGTTCGTGACCATTTTTAGGCTATATTCGCCTTCTTTAGACGAAGAGCTCTCTATAAATATATAGGAAAATGTTCAAATTTTAAAGCTAAATAGTTTATGGCCCAAAATATCATATTTAAATATCTAAGGCAGATCTAGTGATTAATTTGTTGACCCTCCAGCTTCGTTAATATGCTTTTTACGTGTACTAAGAATTAATGATACACAATTGAATATTCATATGAACTCTGACTTACAATACCATTGCAGTTTTTGGCAAGGTCACTCCGCTTCGAATATACCTCCTAAAACCCAATGGATTCTCACCGATGGTAATTGTTCCCCCCGTAGAGACCTGTAGTAATATCAATTACAGTAATTTGATTTACGAAACTTTTTCGATTTTATCACCTTGAATGATTTGACCTTTACAACGGTGTCCGGATAGAGCAAATGGAAAAACTCAACAGCGCGTTTGGGGAATGCACTTTACAAACGCCGACGCCAAACAAAAATTGCATGTAGCTAGTCGTCGCAACGCCATGCAACCCGCTTTGAAAATGCCACAACTTTACACGATACACCGTCGTGCGAATATTACCTCAGACAACGATTAATTACATCGTCAACGAACACATGATCGCATAAACGCCACGTACCCTCTAATACAGCGAAATTGCAACACTACGACTGCGTATTGCGTGAAGTTGTGTTAGCGCGACGGTGGTTTTTTTTTAAAGTCTTATCGGTAAAATTATAGCGCAAATGCGTATTATGTGACATTGACCTTGCACTTATTACTCTCGACGCGCTTTTGAGTTTTTGTAGGGTTTTATCGGGGTACAAACAAATGTCCTGTTGCAGACAAACGTTCTTTTGCATTATACTTTTCAGTCAAACGAAATATTTTCATCATTAAAAAGACTTTAAAAGACCGAATTAGTCTGTTTAAAACTCCGCATGACGCTTGCCTCGCACCCAGAAGTTTAGTGTTTGAATCCAATTCGCAATTGTTGATTTTTCAAAATGATGTAACATTGCCAGTCATGTGTGACGAGATAAGAGTAACAATCAAAGATCTATTTGTTTTAAAAAAAAATTCGTACATGTACTGCGTATCTTTGACAAAGATTGAGCTAAACATAGAAAATCATTAGACAAATATTTCATTTTGCAGAAAGATAGCTTATCGGAGAACATGGGTTAGCCATCTACAGTTTTCCCGGAAATTTACATTTTACAGCTAACTGCATATGACCGTATTGTAAAACTTTGTTGTGTGTACGACTTTAAGACTTCTTATTACTATATTCATTTATTTATTTATTTATTTATTTTGGGGGGTTGTTTGTTTTTTGCATGTATTTTGACCTTTGTGGAAAATTAGGTTAAAAAGCAGAGCTTTTAAATTAAATGCTCATATCAAGTGTGTGGCCGTAGTTATTGAATTCTGTCTTTTAATATTTACATTTAGCCTCATTGAATATTTAATGAAGCGAGCTAGTAATTTAAG
The DNA here is from genome assembly GCF_963853765.1 of Magallana gigas. Classification (NCBI taxonomy): domain Eukaryota; kingdom Metazoa; phylum Mollusca; class Bivalvia; order Ostreida; family Ostreidae; genus Magallana; species Magallana gigas. The sequence goes on from NC_088855.1 coordinate 9,997,190, forward strand.
AGGTAGGATTTTAGTTAATCAGTTGTATCACTTGTGTAAAGGAACAATAGTATAGATACACGTATTTACTCCTTAGTACATGTTTACTGTAAAAAATGACAACCGAAAAAAAATATAAAATGTATAAACTGTAAAAAAGAAAAATTAAAAATTGACTTTCATTTATGAAAAAATTTGAATTAAATTAAATTCTAAATACAGACATTGCTGTGTGTGTTCGTGTTTTTTTTTTTACCTCAATCAATCTGAAATCCCCCTTTCCGAACGAATTATTGCTCTGATATCAACTAACGATGAGTTCTGAGAATTTAAGGTTGAATCAATGTTTAATACAATAAATGAAAATTATCTATAAATCGCGTAAAATAGATTGGAATTGAATGTGACAATTCTATATAACGACCAACAACCGAATTATTTTTTCCATTTTCATTCGCTCTATGAAACAAACACCGAAAATGAATAGTTTGCCTTTAATAAATAACCTATACTAACGCATAAGATCGGCCATTACCCTAGGGACATAGAAATTGTAATATCGGGAGATCCTTAAAAAAAACTCCGATGATTAAGCAAAGGTTCAAAGTTGAGGACCTTTACTATCAAAAACATATCAGAATAATCAAAAACCTTTGTTTGCGTTTAAAAAATGTAGATGTCTGTCTTGCCGTAAATTAATAAACCTACCATTAAATTCTCTCTCTCTCTCTCTTTCTCCCTCTCTCTCTCTCTCTCTCTCTCTCAAATTGAAAGAACAGGGTCAAACCTGGCCAAGACATGCAATTTGTATCTATTGATAAAGACAAGCAGACAACAATTCATCTTCAAGCAATTTACTGTCGATGTAAATGAAAATAATATGTTTGGTATCATACAGCTTAACAACAGTCTATTAGTAGTCAGACAGACAGCTTAGTTTTTTATTCAACAGTTACAAGTCGGTTTATTCCCCCCTCTAGTCTACAATTCTTTCACAATCCACCATTGTTTCAAAATCTGAACGATAAAGTGGTATTCTAATCAACAATAACAAAAATTATCAAATCTTTAAACCTATTTTCTTGTTCCGATATCTAAACTAAAATGCAATGTGAAGTTAATAAAGCAATACCATGCTTCATTTCCATATCCGAAGCTTATTCCAGCTAGAAATATAAGTATATGAACTACACCAACAGTGTTAACCGAGAGTAAGGACGAGTACTGGACATGGGTTGGATTCGGACGTCGTCACTTCACTGTCCAGTGCCAAAAAGAATCACTATCTATTTCTCGTTCTGGCATGCACTGCCTACCAGAGCAACAGTCCAATCTTAATGTAGCTGTACTGTGTATTCTGTGAATTAGTTAATAGGAACACAATTAGCTGCATACTTGTCGAGCAGGTTTTTTTGCTTTTCTGTGGAATGTGTACGACTGGCTCTGACGAATAAATTGACCAAGATATAGATGTCTGTTAACGAGTACAATGGCTCTAAAGTGTTATAAAGATACTTAGTCATTAAATTGTTTTATTCCAGTGTTTTACTCATTTGTCTGCAATAAGTTGCATTTATTTAGTATTTTTTATACGTGGAGTTGTAAAAATAGGTTGTATGATCAAAATGTGTATACCTATCTAATGTTTTATTGACATTCGGAACTCAAAGGGGTTCGGATCGGAAGGTTTTTGAGGTATGGACAAGTGGCAGTGCACAAATACGAATTTTAACTTTCCGTTGCCGTTTATGGGGGAAAATCTTAATGATCAAATCACAGACATGTGAAGTTTTCAGTATATTGCCATTCAAGAAAACTTACAAAATTAACAAAATACTGAAAACAAAGTACAACCGATATTGGAAATCTGGAGAATATGAGCAGGTTACAAAACCATATAACAAAACAAAAGTAAAATTCAACTGTTCAACAAGCGTCAACAGACGTAACAATTTGCATAATTATATTTTGCATATAAATAATAGCGTCTTATATTACATGACCCACATGTATGTTACATCTCTATTAAAAAAAGATGTGATAAATACAGAGTTAAGTGTTAGAGATGTTTTCAAAAACAACAAAAAAGTGACGTTTTGCGACGTATTACGTTGGTTTTAATGACGGTTCAGTCCGCAACGTTGCGTCTTTTTGTCGGAGATACTCTCGCAACTCGTAGAGTTGGCTGTGCATATTAGTCATGAGTTTTTCCAGAGTGTCTAGTCTCTGTTGAATGTTTTCTTGCTCTGTTTTGATGGTTGAGGTATTGTCTGTGATTTCTGTGATATTTTTAGAAATTTCGACCACTCCGATCACGCTGTCCCTCATCTGAGACTTGCTAAACTGCGACTTCTTCATCCGTCTAATGGCGTCCAATAGTTTCCGGCGGTGCTTCAGAACACGTGGACAGTGAAATGAAAGTCCAGTCCTCCGCAGTTTCCAAACCATCATGGCCTGCTTAACGACATCCGCCGCAGCATGCCGGTGTAGTTTGTCGAGTTTAATTTGCTGAACAAATGTATGTACGTACTTCTCCGCTCGGGATTGTTCAAGTTTTCGAGCTAACACAGCAACACATAATGCCATTATACCAACCCCCATTAACCCAGTCGTAATAGCTATAATTCGGCCGCATATACTGTTCGGAACTACGTCACCGTAACCAAGAGTCAGGAACGTGACGGCCGTCAGCCATAGCGCCTGTAGGTAATTCCCGTGGTTCATATCAACCGTATGGTACTCACAGACTCTAATTGACCAACTACTGATCAAAAGAGTACATAGCAGAATAGCTGTCAAACAAGAACCCGGATGTGTGGTCATCAAGGCCTTGAACACGAACTGTGCGTTGATTTTCACTTTGCTGAGGGTTCCTAAACTTTGCACGGTCGTGTCCTTAAATAGGTCACTGTGAACCACTAAGTATCTGCACAGTAAATATAGCCGCAGAAACATAAGAACGGTTAGAAGGGAATTGATAGGAATGCGTTTATCCTGAAACACGGCACCATCATTGCCATACGTGACCACTACCACAGGTACCCGGATCTCACCGTACGGCAAAGGATGGATGGAACAGATGAGGACTTCCGTCAACACTTTTATAATTATGGAATAGTTGATGACCAGACGCCAGTTTTCTAATCCTGCCGTGATCAGCTGCAACTTGATTCCGATCAAGTTGTAAACAACGACTGACGCAACTAACAGTACGCTAGTGACTGACGTCACAATACGTAGAATCACAGACTCTGTGGTACTAGAAATCCCACCGTACCGTAGCTCTGTCTCTATCACATTCGCAACAATGCCAATGATTCCCAGAACAAACGAAGCATCCACTACTTTGGTTCTCCGTTCAATCAGTTGCTTCCTGCTATACAAGCGGAAACCAAGGTTTGATTTGCCATCCGAATGCTTTGAATTGGATTCCATACTCGGGGATTCTGATATCAGGTTTTCAGTACTGACGTATCGAGTATAGTTGGAATCCGTCTTAATCAGTGGAATACCCGGTCCCTCCATGACCTGGACAGTACCATCCAAAGACTGCAAACAGACAGACAAAAGATTAGTACCATACAAAGTTTACGAACAAAAAATATTTCCGAACCACCGTAAGACCCCAAACAAACAAAAAATGATATGACAATACCATCCGAAGGCAAAAAACAAACAGATAAAACAAAATTATTAATGAAATATAAGTACTATCCAAATACTACCAACAAACAAATTGACTGTCTTGTACAAAGACTACAAACAAACAAATTGGCAGTACCGAACAAATACCAAACAAACAAATTGACATTGTCGTTTAAAGACAACATACAGTGTACAAACAAAATGACGGTACCGTCCAAACACAAATAATGAATTTCAATCAGCAGCTTTTGAATTGTACAACCACGATGTCGTGAGGGCTTCAAATGATTTTCGGATCAAATGTTTACGATACTTATGATAAAGTTGACGTCATAAAAGGCTTTTAACGAAATGTCTTTTCTGCGAGATTCATTTAGCATCAATGCTTAAAAGCGATGTGCAATCAATTAACGTGAACGAATGACTGTTGATTCATGTACCTACCTCTTCATAAAACACTGTTGTTGTGTTGGTCGAATCAAGCGATATTATCTTGTTTTAACGCGGGTGTTATGAGACATTCTCTATTGACCAATTCATGAATAAATCTTTTTTTTCTCTCTTAATGCAAGTCTGCGATTAGAATTATTATTCAATATGATTTGATATCAGAGAGATTCGAAACTGATTGCGAAAGTTACCATGGAGATGATCTGCACAAAGTAGGAGCCTGAAGGCAATGGTTACCTTGAGTGCAGTGGCGTTCATAAGTCTCGACAGGACCGGATTGACCAGCGAACAGCATCATTCTTGTCATGTATCGCCAAGCATCGTCTGCAACGAGAAAATTAATAACGTCATCCTAAGTCCATAATCGTCTGCGAGTGAAATATGGCCATAAATTCTGCAGTGCAAACAAAAAATAAAGACACCCCAACATTGGGCGAACTTTTTTTTTTTGATCTTGCAAAGGACCCACTGTTGCACAGATTGATGAATTATCGATTGGGGTTTGTTTAAAATGTCGTTGAATAATCTAATGCCGACTTAATATAGTTGCTAGCATTTCACAACTGCCCACTAGATATTCGATGGAGGTAGTTATTTTGCTATAATCAATTTTATAGAGGTTATTTTTGCCTGTATCACTGGTGGTGATTTGCTATGTAGAATGTTCTGATGTCGATGCCCTTTCTTATCGGGACGGGATTTGGTCTCGGATGAGACAGTACCTAGGGGTGAGTGCTGATCCGATAGGATGATATTTCAATGACAATCTATTTTGCTTCAATCAAAACAAAAATTGTAGACAATAAATGGAAACATATCACTATTCGGCTATGGATAAAAAAAACCTAATACCATAGACAAGAAATACTAATGTCTGAATACACTCTCGTGTATATTTGTCACTCATCCAGAATTGGAAACGACCCTTGTGGAAAATAAAGCGTTTATCTGCCGGTGCTTTTTCTAAGTGCAGGCATGTTTTTATTTTCAGCATTAACATTTGCAGAGGCAACTGCAACATGCAAGATCACTCTATTCACACGTTATAATAGTTTAATTCTATGAAAACAGGGGGGAAGGGGGCTTTAACTGTCATGGAGGTCAAGAGATCTCATAAAGAAATGACAAGTGTACATGTAAAAAAAAAAAGGGGGGGGGGTTGGACATGATAAATAATGGACTTTTGTGCGAAACATTGAATCGATCGGTAGAAATAAATGCAATTATACATGTAGTAATGATCCCATTTTTGCAATTCATGTGTAGAATCATATTAAATGGCTGAGTTGTTTCAAATACACCCATGTTCCATAGTCTTCTTTATAATGTTTTATTGAAAAAATTACAATTGACTTAGACCGAATAAGCCATTGATTGAGACTGGGTCTACATTATATATGGAATTTCCACACCCTGTTAAAATAATCAGGGAAGATTTTTCATATTGAACAAATGTGACCCAATTGGTAATGCGATCTGGGGTGATCCATCAAGTCTGACATCAACTTAAGTTTGTACGTGATATCGCGCGGAGAAACAAAACACCTCAACATGGCCGCCACATTCACACCTGATAACCAATCAATCTTCTTTCGATGTGGATACAACATAGCTTCATTGTTCTAAAAGTTTGTGCCGAAATCCAAGTTCTGGTTATACTTTTCCTAAAACAGTAAAGTTCAAGCCAAAACCGTGACGATGATGTAGGGTTAATTTTTTTTTCTAATTCCATCTTTAATTAATATATTCGATGAGCCTTTTGTATTTAATCAAACGTATACAATACAAATTTACCACGCAGGCGCCAGTAAAAGACCTATTGCAACGTCAATTAATTCAAGCAATCCTTCCGAAAATATTCCATTAAATATGCAACAAACGCAGACTGGAGATTTAGAATATATATAATCATTTATCTAAAATATCTGTTTCTGTTAATTATTAAAGCGCCATCAATTCTAATTACAAATCAACACGCGCATGTGTGCGTTTAATTTCACGTGCAGGTAACAGATGGGCGTTGACGTCGTGTCCTGGATGCCAATGCATCTTCATTTATACTTAATTCCCATTTCTTATTGAAATTGATTCAACGCAGACGATTAATAATAAAACTTGGAATTTATCTAGTTCCCGTTTTTGCGATTTAAGTAATTCTAGAAACAATATTCTATAACGGCAATTTAATGCATTGCTTGGAATCTAGACAGTTAAGATGGGAAATTGGGACATACTGACACACATATTATCAAAATATTCACAAAGATGCGGCTCCATGTGATTGCTCCTTATTTTGATGAACTCTAACGTTAAGTCAAAAGATTTAGCTCCATTATAAACTACAAGGATTTTGGCAATCTAGACAAATAGGTCTGCCACTGGAATGAGACTATTACATGTTATCCTTCGCTTTTTATATTTTATAGATAACCAGGAAAGTATATATCATCGCTGTCAGTGATTTCTCCGACATAGAAAAGGTTTATAGTTGAAATGAAATAATTAATTTGGCATTCTGGCATAAAAAGAAAAGAAAACCCTCAAAAGTGCCATAGTTTCAATCCTGTCAAACTTTAGCATATTTTAAGAGGTAATAGTGGTAGTACAAAATTTACAAGTTCAAATCATATGATAATTTCATTCCCATGTGTAAACACTTCAATATTTGACATATGTTTATGTCTCTATAAATGCTTGTCAAAGTAAAAAAAAAGGACTATAAATCTAAAAGAAACTTGTAAAGAAATATTTAAACTTGTCGCATTTTAATATATTTACTTCTTGTACAAAACTTCTTGTATGAGCATGAACGATCTTGAACTTCAAAATTTTCGCTTTTCATCAACTTCAAAATTTTCACTTTTCATCAACTTTTTAATTTTAGATCAACGCTGAAAACGTTTATGTAGCAATCTGATAGGAAACAGTTTAAACTTTATATTTTAAATTTGTGAACAAATCAAACTAATAAACTCTGTTGGGATCAGCGAACATTGTCTACTTAAATATTTAGGATGGAACTGGACAATTTAAGATATCATTGAAGATTACAGTATATCATAATTATTTAAAATATAGTAATCGTTCCGAATCTTTCAATTAATCACACAAATTGGCCAAAAATTACCCTTTAAAAATTTGCATAAACAAAAACTTGTAGAAACCCCAGTCGTTCTCTGAATCCTGAGCTGCAGATCAGTTACCTGTGCCTTGGCACAGCGCGTTTTGTGGGAGATCAAATTATAGATATTGTTGATTTCTAAGGAATGTACAGAGATGACCTATTACATATTAATCCCAATATATCGCAGAATAAATGCAGTACAGAACCAGACTTCGGATGACCTGCAATTCCTTATACATCCTATTATTAGGCTCCGTTCGTTCTAATCTTATTTTTACATAGATATAAATCACGAACAGCTTTCAATAATTCATTTCCGTCCGATTGCAAATATCCTTTGCGCAACTTTAATCAAAGAATACACGATATGTAAAAAGTTGGCTTACCGTGATTGAGACATAGTATTCCTGTGTTCTAAATATACAAATTTAAAACACCTGAATAACTTCAACGTGGAAAGGTAGAGTTGAAGTTTAATTTCTGACTGAAGTAGAAAAATAACCCTGTTTATTCTACAACCTCCTATCAGGGTCGTGAAGCGTTTGAAGTTTGGCGTATTTCCTTCCCAAAGTCAAAGCGGCGGTTGTGAGATTTTTTGTTTTTAAATATATCTGATTCAGGCGTAGAGGCGCGTTCAGTGACTTAAAATTAGAAAGCGCACAGATTGGCGCTGTTCAGGATAAACAAAGGCCACACCTTATGGAGCAAGTCTGTTGGAGACAATAGCCCGGGAATTAGTGATGGCCAAACAGTCGATATCATCTTTCCACTCTCACACGCGCTCTGTCATCTGTGCTACACCTGGATGTTATTACCGATAATTAAATTCTGATTAAATCACTTTTTTTTTTACCCCAGACCAAGTCTTTTTATATAGGACTCGGATCGAACTTCACTAGGCGTTTACACGTACGTCATGCCATGCGCTATCTACTAAGACATTTCAATGTTCATCGATGATTTGTCCGAGATGTGTGAAAGAAAAGGTAAAATGCAGTCGCACAAATATTACAAAACTCGTCAAATATCTAAAGTCGATTACACGCCGGCCATTGCAGATTGAATCCATGTGTTGTTCAGATTTAGATCGCTGATGACATCACTCAAATCTTATTGACGCTTTGCTACCAGCTTCCTTATATATGTACATGTATATTGTCAATAATGACTGCTCCCCCGTCTTATATCCATAATCTAGTTAAAGAACAAGACCAATGACATCTCCCTCGGCAGTATATTTTAGGATAGCCATATATGCTAAAGAACACCCTTGCTTAGAACATAGCATGATCAAGAATTTTGGTCATCCAAAACTAAAAATTCAATACGTTGATCTTCGGTCTGTAGTAATAATGTTTATAATTATGAAACCAAATTCTTTGGTCCTTAATTGCTGAACCATCTTATGAAAACCTCGTAATCCTGTCTCCCACCTTGAAATTTTTTGGTCATAAAATCAATCACTCATTGGGCGCTAATAGGGTTATGAATAAATAGCTAACAACATGATTATAAATGACGTAGTGTTATGGTTTTTTTTTCGTTTTTTGTTTGTTTGTTTTTTTAACCGATGAAGCTTTTGTGCCTAAGATGATGTAACGAAGCTAAGAAACGACAATAAAAAGTTATAGGCGGTTTATGTAACTAAAAAACTAACTGTAAAAGCATTTGTAATTAATTTGTGACCGCGTAGATTTTACGGTGCTAGGGAATTCGTCTGGAGCTGTATATCCGCCGTGTGCAGTACGGACGGGGTGAGGGGATGTTGGCGTAAAAGGAACAAGTTATAAGGTTGAGGCGCGCTGTGGGCCGTAAGTTAAAAACGAAGGTTATATATGCCGTATTCCCAAGGGTCCACCAATATGCAATTCCAGAGAAGTAAAACCAAGTGATGAAGGATTCCGTATTTATTATCAATCGAATTTAAAAGATGAACAATAACAAACAAATAAGCGACACAGACGGAAGTGGCCGGTAATGCGTCAGGCCTCCGAACTGAAGATTGACAAATACGATTCAGTATATATAAGAATCTAAACAATGAGTAAATGTGACAATTTGATGACATCAAATGAATTGAGTGAAAGATTCACAGGTATTAGGTAATTAGATTAACTCAATGAGTCTTTGATGGCCAAGACATGAAAGGCATATAATTACGCAATGTTGTTTCAAGAGATTAGCAGTTCTTGGGAGAAACATCTGTCTGATTTGTAATAACAACTAAATAAAGAGTCTGCCGAGTGTCAATGGCTAATTCACTTTGTAAACATTAAATTCTAAGAATATATGACAAAATAAATGTTGTATTTGAAAAGTAAAGTCCGAAATAAAGATAATTATAGAACAGTCAATTTTGCACTGTGATAATATCCCCCCGCTCCGGTAAAACACGTCCTCGTGTTTGAAAGGAACTGTCAGCGGTAGAAGTGTCCGTTCCCGTAGTGTCCGTTGTAACCGTTGCTATGGTTGGGATATAACTGGTTTCGCAAGTCACAGATTTCTTTGCGATGTTGAGATATGACTTGTTTTAAATCAAAATTTGTTTGATGTAAATCTTCATAGTGTCATTTTGACCCTTAAATATATTTTTCTATTTTTGCTCATTTCAAAATATATTTTATATTTTTAATTATATTGACCATATAAGATATATTATTTGCAAATTGTGTCTGCGCGGATTTACTTAGGGAAAAAGCCTTTAGCCATTCGACAGTATTTTTCGTAAAAAGTTGTGAAATCAATTAGTGCCATTTTAAGTAATCAAAAGTAAGTTATTTAGATTCATCTATCGAAGGATTCCTGTTTTCTTAATTACGTAATAGTCATTGTAATGCAAAGCCCTCGTGTCAATCCGTTTCTTTGATGTCGAGAATGAGTTAATCTTCTCTCACGGCTTTTTGGGAACAATTAATGGCAAGAATAACTCAACACCGGGACAGGGGACGCTATAGGGTTTTTGTCCGATCACTTTTGCGACGGACATCAACCAATAAACATATAATTTTACATTGTCTCCTGTCCTGTGTTTCAGGTATGTAGATTTTATTTGTTCTTTGTATTTTTAATTTTTATCACATTTATAGAAAACTGGTTATGCTGCTGAACTTTTTAGTAATGATTTAATATCATCAAATTGTGTCATGAGAATTTTGCATTTAGCTGTATTATTTTTAAATTACCAGTAAGGTTTATCTCACTTAGGTAATGTGTAAGAATCAAGTAACAACATTTTTCTATTTAGCTTACTGTACATATTTTTGATTAGAAACTGATTTTTAAGTTTAAGCACTTTTCGGATATTGTATATCCGCCATATACGGGTTTTACATTTAGTTATGTAAACACTACATTTTGTGCAAACGCGCAGTCCATCTTGCTGTTTTTCCTATTTATTCGTTACAAAAAGAAATATGCAGAAAGTATCAATGTAAGTGAACTTGTCCTGTGATATTGAACATCTAATCAGGCTTTAATTGTTTTATGTTGATTGCAAGTTAAGGTATAATTTAGTACTTGTGCACTCATGCTCAATGTTGAGATAATGCGAGTTAAGATAATAGATGTGTTAAGCTTAACCATAGTCAGTGTTTGTATATAGTAGATTAGGTTTTGCAATGATGTTTGTCATCTTTGTTAGCTCCCCCTTTTTGGATAAATCCGGAAGTTAGGGTTTTGTATTGTTGCTCTCTGTAAGCAAGCCCCCCCCCCCTTTTTGTGTGAAACCGGAAGTCACTGTCATCCGAGTTGTAAACAATCACACGTGCATTTTCTATTTTTGGTCTGTTCCTTTCAAGTCCCTCTCTAGCCAAGCAAATATATTATTAGCTAATTTCCCCCATTAGAATGTAATTACACACTTTGAATTTGATCATTTATTTTTATAATAAAGATGTATAGTAGACATATTATTGTACCTGTGTAATGAATTGTGTGCTTATATAATGATGTTTAATTAACACATGAACATGAATCTGTGGCATTGTTATGCACTTTCATTTTGATTTTACAGTGTACCATTGTTTTTATATCTTTTATTATAATTATATTTGACATCACTTTTGCGACGGACATCAACCAATAAACATATAATTTTACATTGTCTCCTGTCCTGTGTTTCAGGTTTAAAGAATTTAGTTATCACCATAACCCCAATCACACGGTGATAAGTTTTTTTTTTCTCCCAAGAACTGCTAATCTCTTGAAACAACATTGCGTAATTATATGCCTTTCATGTCTTGGCCATCAAAGACTCATTGAGTTAATCTAATTACCTAATACCTGTGAATCTTTCACTCAATTCATTTGATGTCATCAAATTGTCACATTTACTCATTGTTTAGATTCTTATATATACTGAATCGTATTTGTCAATCTTCAGTTCGGAGGCCTGACGCATTACCGGCCACTTCCGTCTGTGTCGCTTATTTGTTTGTTATTGTTCATCTTTTAAATTCGATTGATAATAAATACGGAATCCTTCATCACTTGGTTTTACTTCTCTGGAATTGCATATTGGTGGACCCTTGGGAATACGGCATATATAACCTTCGTTTTTAACTTACGGCCCACAGCGCGCCTCAACCTTATAACTTGTTCCTTTTACGCCAACATCCCCTCACCCCGTCCGTACTGCACACGGCGGATATACAGCTCCAGACGAATTCCCTAGCACCGTAAAATCTACGCGGTCACAATTTGCAAATAATATATCTTATATGGTCAATATAATTAAAAATATAAAATATATTTTGAAATGAGCAAAAATAGAAAAATATATTTAAGGGTCAAAATGACACTATGATAAATTTATCAATTAATATTGATATATATTTTGACTTTACACAGGTTTTTCAAAATAAATTGTACATAACTGAAAAGGATAATTTTTTTTTTGCAATTTTCAAAAATAATTCCGGTCACTTGCAGACTAATATAACTTAATTTATAGGAAGAAACATAGTAAAGTAGTTGATCTCTGTAGCAATTTAGATCATATGATGGAAATATAATGGTCACAACATATAATAGATTCATTAATTAGTACTAACAAAAGAAGACAATTGATGAGTGCCAAAGGGTGTTTATTTCCTTGACAGGTTTGAAGCTGAAAACCCATTGGACACACAATCTGCCAACTAATACGATTTTTTCTCCTTAAGCACGAAATCTCTACATTGAAAATGCAAAAGATTGCAACTCTGAGGAACCTATATTCCTCTCGGGCTAATTGTCCCCTTGAAAAACGTCAATAATTTGTAAGAAAACACAATCATAAACTATCCGCGACTCATGCATTAATAGGCAAGGTTATTCCTAATTGATTAAACAGCAGGATTTGTTCAGCCATAAACGACGGACACCAATCAGGCCCAATAATGAAAACTGTACTAAAGTTACTGAAGCGCCGCACATCCCCGCCCAAAACACTAACGAGGGAATCAGTGGCGGCCACAAAACAGTATGGCTGAACTAAAGCTTAGTCTCATCAACTGATTAGAAGACATTTGCAAATCTAATGTGATGTCCTCAAGATTGGGAAGCAGATGAGCTGAAAATTGGTCTCGGGGTAGTTAAATGAAGAGATTTTCTAATGAGGGCGGTGATTTAGGCAGAAATCGCATATGGAAACCAAAGATCCAAAACGAGTTGGTTTATACAATAAAAAATATAAACAGTGTTGTTAAAAATCATGCAAACAGCACAACAAACTTTTATGACTAATACACCATCTGTTTCTCTTTAAAAATCGAAAGTAAAAATTAGAAACACAAAGGAGTAAGCAACTTACAGATTTCCGTATTGTCTGGATTTGCTATAAGCATTCCGACCGCACACATTCAAAAGAACAAACGAGCAAGCATTATAACTACAAGTATCAATGGGAATCAAAAATCGAAGTAAATATGATGAAATGTTATGCATAACTTTACGGCGGGGGTTATAGAGGCACGAATCAAGACCAACCCAAAACCGGTCCCAAAGCAAGTTGGGGGAGTGACTATGAGATAACACAGATATGAAAAAATCAATGTTTTTGCACCTGATAATAAACATATTTTTCATAAAGTCTTCCTCACTGACTCCTTATTTTTTGTATTGATGACCAGCTATGCATAGATTACTTTTGATATATTACGTGACAAAATATACACCCTTTTTAGTGACATTCAATAGGGGTGGGTGGCCGTGTCCATTTTAGACTACTAGTATATTGGTATTTTGAAGAAGAAGGGCACTTTATAAAGATATACTGACAGCGATGTGACCCCGCTACCCACAACACCAAGTAGACAAATCGGAGAACAAGATAACGGTCTCTGAATCACGCGTGACATCTCGATCCCGACTACAATCACTAAACCTTGCAGCCTTAACGCCCCAAAACATGAGACTCGAACATCACAGCTAGCCTTTGTATTCCGTGTTCTCATCACAACTAATCAATCTCAGCAACCCCCTGTCTAGGTAACAGCAAAAATCAAGGCTTTTTCACGTTTGCATGGTAACAAGTTGAGACATTGGTGGAAGAATAATGACTGTTGCTGTACCGTGAGGCAAACTACCCACCACAACCAATTCCCACCAATTCCCATACAGCCCTTCCATATACCAGTACATCAGTTTGAAAATTGTAACGATTCATAACCAGGCCCCAATATGTGTACATAATTTACAAAAAATAAAATCCGGATCCCTTCTTATTTATAATACCTTATGAAAAAAATTGTGGGTCGTTTTCTTTAATTTTGACCTTTTTCATTAAGGAATAATTTTCATTTATCTCTATGAAAGTTATCTGCTTTACTGGATGGTCAATGTACCTTAAAACGAATCTTCAAGAAACATACTGATTGAAGCCGATGTCAATGTTCAAGTGTTATGGATTATAAGTTACCGTATCAAAACAAAGCATCACAAACATTGCTTCTACGAAATCATGGCAATTGCATATCAATAAAAGCTAATAAGACAAAAATCAATGGTCTTGGTAAAAATTTTTTTACAACAAACACATTCTGGCCTTTAGTGCGCATTCTAGACTAATCTAAATTGAATAGACTGATTGATATGTTTCAAACTTTTTCGATGATTCTTTGAATGAATATAAAGCGCGAATCGCAATACATGTACTGTTGAAATGCCAGCGCAGGAAATTGCCCTTACTGGAACAAGTTGCAAAATTGGACGGTTTCAAAGCTTGAATATGTTCAGTCAATTCTATCTATGGATTTCAAATGAAGACTTAAAATCCGGGAGCTGGGAGAACAAAGATAAAATAGATATAACAGCAATATCCATTATTTATTGCATATTTGCAAGAAACTAAGGAATGCTAACTGCAGATATTCCTGAATTCGTCGATTAGAACACATCAACTGACACAATTAATAAATAGGTTTGTATAGATTCGTGAATCTCTTTGAACGATACGTTGTAACTGATTGAGGAAAGGGGTGGCGGCCTTTTCTCATCATCGATTTACATCCTTCCTGATTTTGTGAACTGATCTTGATTGTTTAAAAGCAATTAATACTAGTTTAAACAGGTTTTCTTGGTTTTTACAAATCTGGAAATGACGTCATTTCTGACGATCTTGTTCCAGGATGCGATCACTGAATTGTGGGAGCCGTAAAAATTCAATTTATTTGAAGATTACATTAACAACACCCATAAATCAACATCTGTCTGCTAACTAGCACATATCAAAATTATCATTAACCATTGAATTTCTTCTTTAGTTACACAACTTCCTCTTGACTAATAGAAAAATATCATAAAAGATTCTTTGTACAACAGCCATAACAACAAATGATCTCTGCCACAACAGTTGACCCTTTTCAACATTAAACTTCTAATACGACAGTTGACCTCTGGTACAAGAGTTGACCTCTGTCACAACAGTTGATCGCTGATCATACACCAGTTCACCTCTTCAGACCTTTGCTACAACAGTTCATCTCTGCATCAATAGTTCACCCCTATTCGATATTTTACCGTTGACTTTTGCTAAATGACTGACAACTGCCACAAAAATTGACCTTTGCAACAAAAGTTGACCTTTACCACAAAAATTTACCTTTGCAACGAAAGTTGACCTTTACTACAAAAGTTGACCTTTGCTACAACAGCTAACCTTTGCCTCAATAGTTGACCACAGTACACTTTCTTATCAACGATGCTACAGACTAGTGCTTGGCCATGTTACTCTTAGCGATATGCTTTACAACTACAAAATATTAATTTAAATTTCAAACAAGATTTTTTCGACATCGATTACTGAGACGGGGGTTAAGGATGGGTTTGGGTGGAGGAAGATAAGCCCTACGTCAATTCATGATATGAATTTTACTTTTGATAGCACGAGTATTACCGGTAGCGGTCCAAAACGTTACCGAGGCGGCGACCAAAATTCTCCGCCGACTTCAGCGTTTACACAACTGTTTTGTAGAACAGCTAATATACGAGAGTAAATATTTACGCACGATTATAGGCATATTTCGTTGACGAGTTTATCAGCTTCAAATAACAAGCAATAAAAAGGCGGACGGAACAATTCAATCAGTGTTCAAAATAAAATCAGGATTTCTATAAACTGTGGTTATCTCGGTAAACCAAGTTACCTCTCGAAGAGAAATTCTGTCGGGAATGTCTAAACATTGAATTCTAAGAATAAGAAGCGTTTGCAGTGAGTTTTTACGTTTTCTGTCAGATTAGATATAAAGGCATGATCCATGGGCTCTCACTCCTACAACTCGTAAAGATTCATGCATAAAACAACAGAAAAAAGCAGTCACTTCGCTGCCTATTCTTTGATCTACAGATTTCTCGGCTGCAGGTCGGCTAATTTTGCTTAATACTGGCGGCAAAGTAGCATAAGGTTTGTTTTCAAGATGGTGGCCATGCAATTGCATTGGCCATGCAAAAATAATTTAAGTATGCATAGTGGGTAATAGTTTTAGGAAATGAAATAAAAACAGATAACGGATTTATTTTTAATAGAACATATGTATATAAGATACAGAAATACCAGGAAATATGAAGAGGTTTTATTAACATCAAATTCCAATTCAGACATTTCAAAATAAGTTAGTCATAACCGCTTAAGTTTCGTCTTGTAAATGAAGGGGCAGCGGATGAACTGTTGGTTTGAAGTGGTTTCTAAATTAACGGTTGCCACTATTTGCTCTCTAATGTCCAAACAGATAAACAAATTAGACAGTTTACTCTAAGAGTATTCAATATTATTGTTCTTGAGTAAACAGAATAGTTGAAAATAGGAGCATAATCATTAAAAAGCCTAGCTTCTTCTCTGTTCGGAATAATTCTACAAATCTGAAGATTTCATGGTAATTTTTTAACATAAGATTTACACAGTGTACCATAGAATTCTACAATTTCAGTAAAAAGAGTTAATAGTGAAAATATGGACTGGACAAGGCAATGTGAATACTGGTAATCCATTAGAATAACGTTAATGTATACCAAAATAACGGCCAGAAATAAATAACACGGAGCTCAAACAGACTGTACATCGTATTTAAATTAACGATATCTCAAAAAATCTGCCAAAACAAGTCGAACACTAAATACACCGCATATTACGTAACATCAGAAATCTCTATGGTGAATGGGGTATGGAGGAACGACATCTGCGAATGCTTACAGAAAATAAATTGTGAAATTAGCTGAAATCTAGATGAAAAGTGATCTCAAGTCTATCGTAAAGTTCCGAGATATTCTTGATGAAGCCCTTTGCACTTACTACATGTACATAGACTGTTTACGATCTCTGGTATTATAGCGCACTTTGTATTACAAGAAACAAGTACAAATGCACTGCAGAAGTTCAAATTCATATGAGCCTTCAAAGTATGCATGATAAAAGTCTTATCTAATCTTATTTGAATCGGTGATAAAGGATTAGCTTTTATGATTACGAACTTTTTGCAACAAGTCGCGAAACGTACGATATTCACGGCTAAAATGAGCGGGTTTCACGCCTCAAATTTCGCGATCAACCGGTTTCATAATTATACTTAAACTGAACCTAATAAACCTACCCGTGCACTCGTATGAATATCCCATACTAGTATGGATTTTGTCAATTGAAAATAAAAAACGATGAAAGCAACGCAACAGGAAAAGCCAAATTGGCATCCAACCAACACCCCCTATCCAATTTAAAAAAAGTACATCTATACATACCTGAGTTCATGCATATGTCCTTAGGGGAGGGTTCTGGGAACAACTTCTGGGGGGACGTGTTAAACAGCTCCGGGGCAGGGGGAAGGGACGGCGGGGGAAACATGGTCATCTCCGATGGTCAGTGCGGCCAGCCAGCAGTCGTGGTCCATTATATAGCGGAGCAATAACCTAATGGAAAATGATTTCATTACAAATGATATACCTCGTAAATAATGCAACAAATAAAGCCTAATGAGCCGGTACATGTACAAACGAATTAAACAATATCGATGATTAGCTTCTCTTTCTGCTAGAATGGAATGCGGAGGGTTTTCAGAATTTGTTTACAAACCTCTCGTCAAAATCTGATTTTTTAACGGTAAATCAGTTTATTGCACTTAGAGCTATATCTGAAAAAAAATTCAATGTGAGCTATTATGAAATGGTACTCCCATACATATAAATAAATAAACTAACGTTAAAAAAATTATTAACGCAAGAACTTTTTTAAAATTAGAAACTAATCTACGGGTCATTAAGTAGATCAGTAGTAAATGCTATGTAAAGAATTCACAATAAAAAATAAGCTGTATCTTTGTAAAGAATGGTTCCAATGAGACGATATCCACAGGCATTAATGACTTCAGCTCAAGATTCATGTGGTGTTACAATTACAATGTCGAAATCATCGAGGTCGTTAATCATGTGAAAAACGATCAAAGACTTACAACACGTGTGGGAATATCCAAGGTCAGAGGTCGAGATCGACGTATGCACATGCACTCACTACGTATATATAATTAATTAGTCCAATTAACGATGATTGCAGCGGACACTGTCGCAATGTCTCTTACTAGTTTCTGTAATCCGGGTACTTTGTCAGTAGTCGGTCTATTACTAACTAGTTGTCTCACGCTTTGTGCTTACATCGACTAAACGGCAACTGTTATAATATCAGAATGACCCACCAAATGCATCGGTCCCCGATGATTTAGGGATGTTTAGATTTGCATAATGGGTGAACACCAATACCTAACTGATCCTTTTGGGTGAAGACATATTTATGAATTCATAAAATGTTTCTTGGAGAGCCAATATTTTGCAGTTATTCGCAGACCATGTGTCCCAAACCAATTGCTAATCTTCGTATATTTTCACACGAGACCTGTTCTACTTCATCGGACTTTGCATAAGAGCCTTGGCATTATATAGTTATTTTATATTTTCACTTTTACCATAAACAACCCCCATTTATTCGGTGACTGGATGTACCTTAAAGGTTTGAATTACGTTTAAGGAGGCTTTAACGACGAATTAGCTATCCTGTTTCAAGTTAGGGATTGATTTTCATAGACTTTGACTTTTAAACGCTGTTTTTTTAATCAGGGATACGGCATACTCTACTATTTTGAGAAATCCTCATCAGACCTGCTACGTTGAGTTACGTTGATGATTCCGGAGAGGCCCCCTAGAGCCTTGTTAACAGTGCTTCCTTGAACTCAATTAG
Source organism: Magallana gigas (assembly GCF_963853765.1). Lineage (NCBI taxonomy): Eukaryota > Metazoa > Mollusca > Bivalvia > Ostreida > Ostreidae > Magallana > Magallana gigas. The sequence continues at coordinate 10,016,083 of NC_088855.1, forward strand.
AGGTGACTAACTGACAGAGTACATTTTAAAGTACATTATAATTAGTATCAAATCACTAGACAAGCTAATGCTCGATAAGGAATCTTAGAAAAATGTCTGAATGCCATTTACCTTGAATTGGTAAATAACAGGGTAATGTCTGTAGGTCATATAAGAGGAAGATTCCACTATTATTGGCCGCAACAGAGAGTTGTCCTACTGAATAGACAGAGACCTGTATTGAAATCCTGCCATGTCTCGTCAATTTTTTAGATGAGTGATTTAGCCTCTCTAACGAAGTACATCTGTCAATGCGCGTCATTTGCACCTCCAGAGAAGGCTTAGCTCACTGTACTGCACGAACGCTGGAGTAAAAACAGGGGTGGAACACAGCCGCTTACGTAACGTACGCGAGAGGTAGCAAAGAACTATGTCATTAATAAAGGTATTCTGCTATTTGTATCGGCATTTATCAGTTGGTGATAGTTTGTCATAATTATATTTTTGCTGATATCATTCCCATAGAGCAAACGAGGAGGCATGGTGGTTTGCCAAAAGCGCTTACAGGGACAGTTCGCCTTATGCACACTGGAGGGGAATTTCCCATTATTCTGTAGTGTATGCAAAATACAGCATATATGATCAATTTTACATGTATGATGATAGAGTACATCTTGAAAACAATCCACTATCTCATTTCACGGATGTCCCTGAGAGAATTTCTTGTTTCTGTTGCGTTTAAAATCAATGTCAGAATAACTTTTAAAATGTTGCACACACCAATACGCAATGATGTGAATTTGTATCAATCGTCTGATTTTGGAGAGATATCCCTTGATAATGCAAACGACACTCCCTACAAACGGCACGAGTGGGAATAAAACGAGGCAGTCAATTTATGAGCACTTTCCTCCCGCCTTATATATGTTCTGATTACATTTATCTTGTCTGTACGAAGCAAACTTTTATTTGGTCTGTGGGTTCGTGACCCAAACTGGACGATTATTTCTTATCAAGATTTCACTGAAAAACGATATCTTCGCTTCGACCTATACATATCTGATGTCACGCAATAGCCAATAATTAAAATTACACAAACACTTTTTGCAGAATGAGCCGGAAGAAGGCATGGCTAATGTAAGTAAGTATTTAGAGTACGAAAGAGAACAACAGGGTAAAAAATGATTCACAGAGGAAGGTCTTGCAAGCAGATGGCCAGCAATTAATAGTGCACTCTGTAGGACGATTGGAACAAAGGTCGAAAAACAATGGCGGTTATCATGTCCAGAATCGGGCGTGGATCGGTGCAGTTTCTGTTGACTGTGATGCATAAAATTATGTACATTTTTGTTTGGTATTTGTCTCATGGGTTTGTTTTTAAATTTATGAGATATAGGTACATTTTTGAATCTATGTTATATACATGTCGGTACATTTCAGTTTGCATGTATAATATGTGAAAATTTTGCTGCGTATTATTCAAGTTCATTCTTATTCTATGTCATATGGATACATTTTAGTTTGTATTAAATGTCATTTGGGTACACTTTTTGAATCTGTTATATGGGTACATTTTAACTCTTTGTCATATGGTACATTTTTTGTATGTCACATGGTAAAAATTTTTATTGAGTGATATTTGGGTATGATTTTGACAGAATGTCTCTGTCTGCGTGCAGTTTTTGTTTATAAGCTTTTTTTATGTTATAAAGGTCTTTTTTGTTGCATGTCAGTTGGGTTCATTTATATGTTTGTAAGCCTTATGTGTATATTTTTATAAACATTTTACAATAATAAGTATTATATATATTTGTCTGTTTTTTATACGGTTACATTTTCGCTTGTGCGGTTTTTTTTTAATTTCATATGGATATGATTGTTTCCCCGAAATATATTGCAACTAATTTTGTATGCCATATTTGACTACTTTACAAAATTTACAATATGGCAATTATATATGAGTACATTTTTGTGTTCGTATTTAAATAATTAAATGTTTACGAGTCTTGAATTATCAATGATTAATATTTGATACTACAATTTCGAAACAAAAAACTGTTCAGGGTTCACATTCACCGATGCATGAGTAAAAAATAATTATATAACTAAAATTAAAAAAAGTCATTTTTGGGGGGCTGGTTAATATACATATGTATATTATTGAATGAATTTAACAGCATCGTGAAATAAACCATATTATTATACTTTCATGTTAAATACTGAAATCTGATTGGATGAGACGCAGTTGATAATCCGGTCTATTACCCTCAGCGTTAGCAACATACTTGGCAACGGGTAACACAACGAATTGTTACATGCGCGTTAATTATGCGCGTACGGTTCGCCGTGGAATTCACGTCATTTCTATATAAAAGCAGTAAAAAAATTCTCTAAAATTAAGACATTCAGTATAATAAAATAAATAGTGCCTGTTTGGGGGGATAACAGTTGAAATTGACGCCACTCGAAAACCATTGTCAACCTTCGCTTCGCGTCGGTTGACAATGGTTTCCTCGGGGTGTCAATTTTAACTGTTACCCTTCCAAACAGGCACTATTTAAATAATATCAAAAATACTAAAATATTGTGTTCGGGATCACAATGAAATAAATTTCTCTCTGACATAAATATAAAGCAATGACACATAGAATACTTAAAATGTAAAACATGATTGTGGCAAAGAAAGGAGATTTACCATGTGTATGTGCTTTAAACTCGCATACAATTAGGACAATAGAGAAACTGAAGCGGGTCGATCAATTTTGAATATTCCCGATTTCATACAATTTCAGCTTTGCTTTGAATTATGCATAAGCCTTGCAAAAGCTGTCACATCCAGTAGACGATGTATCGAAATGCTTTCAGACTGCGGGCTCTATCTTCTAATTCTTGTAAAACGTTTTCTCCAAAGATTGAATCATTTTCGATATCCTTATCAATAAGCAGGCAAATTTCAAACAAATGCAGTTGAGGATTGACTGCTACGAGAAACAGCAAATAACCAAGAACGGTTAACAATTGCAATCTCTGAGGACAGATCATACATCAAGACAATACTGACGCCAAACGCAAAATGCCGGGAGTTAGTGCGTGCCACACCGTTACAAACCCATAATAAATAACGGTACTTACAAATAGTCATATGGTGTGTGGTACTTTTGCATAAACAATTCTGTAATCCAGGGTAATAAACAGCCCCCCCCCCCAAAAAAAAAATGTTCTGCAGAAACCATTTCGAAAAAAGGTGTACTATAACGAAGACAAAAACACACCTTGCCTTGTTCATTTCTTGTATGCCAACAATTCACCAGAACCACTTAAGATGAAATATATCGAAGTGGTTGTCCAACTATTTTCCTTTTTGTTTTATCGAAACGGCCGACTTATTTGAATATAGAAAGAAGAAATGGTGGTACAAAAGATCCCTTAAAACAATGGAAATAGAAGGAAATAGAAATTCACCATAGAGAAGACAAGCATGGCAATTGATATCATTCTGCGGGGGTGAAAACATGATATATTGTCATGCACTGAACGAAGCCAAGTAAAATACCCCTTCTTTACATGGTAGCAAGGGAGGTCAAATACAATGGTCTGCCTGTAATATCGTATTTTCCTGCCAGGGCGACGATCTTTCGGCATAACACTTTTTTTTCGTCTATGCGCATCGAGATATGGCTTTTATCTTATATGCGATGATTTAATCGGTTACATCTTTATTATGCAAATTTCTATATCAGATAACGGACCGATCTCTTTGAATACGTCTGCTGGGGGAGATGGATAAAAGGAGTAATTACGGAGATGCTTAAAATAATCATGGCCACATGCGGTTCAAGGCATTGTAGAATTCCAAGGAACTACGACAAGAAAATATGGAACTAATGCCATAGTTTGGCAAATTTATGTCAAGTAAAACTAAATAAGTTAAGCTTATTAATCGTTGTTCGAACAAGCATATATGAAAGTACCAACGTAGTCTTATTGTGCAGAGTCGATATCACATATGTCTACAATTATTCATTGAACATACACACATCACGGCATAATGAGAAAACCGACAAGCAATAACAGATGGTACAAATAACTAATGAAGATAATAAAAAGCACGGAATTCTGATTTATATGATATATACATTGGAAATTCAAAAACCGTGAATTGTTAAGAGATAAGACACGACTCCCTGCAAATTTCATGAAAGAATCATGCAAGTTTTAAAACCCTACGGAAGTTACATGTCTCTTTCATTGCACAAGAAACTTACATGGGAAGTGAAATATATACCTACTTGTATGATGGTGAAACGAATAACTTTCCTGTCTCAAAACATGAGAAAAAAAACTTTTCCTCAGACATAAGAAGTTGCTAGTCCATCTTGTTGGCCGCGCCGTGGGTTCTGGCACACAGTGACAGTGTTTAGATTCGGCTGGATGTTGGGAACTGTACTACTACACAGATAATTGCTACATGTGCTAAGAATAGCAGTCAGAGGTTCACCACTTTTTGACTGTGAGTCGCACGAATCAGTGTTACTCACTTTGTTCTATAAGAAACAACGACAGTGATCCTGGCTACAAAGTAATTCGGGGAGATACGTTTCTTGTCCGATTTTATTTTTTTCTTTCGGAACTGTTGCAGTATGGATTGAACATGAGGTTTGGATGAAGCAATGATAGCTATACCATGTGTTCTTCACCAGAGGCAACAGTACGATTGTATACCACTCAGAACGAACGAAACATGGTTTTACATAGTATTCACATTTCTTTTCCTCGTAACGAACTTAATGTAGTGAATAAATACCCCCTCAAAGAAAATTCAACGAAAAATTTTAAGTATATGTAATTTAAGTTCGTGTAGGTGTCAATTTGTATTTCGATATATATTTTTTAACCTCCGTGAAAATTGGTAAAAATATCGCTAAACCCAATTTTAACACAACATTAAAAGAGCGTTGATGTCTGATGTAACCAGTTTCTACTCACTGACAGCGGTTTTAAACCAGTGTTTGGATCGTTACTTAACACAGAACAAGGTTAATAGGTGTTGGAACATGATCTCTGCATTTGTCAGTGAACGAAACCCAAGTGATGCGTAGCTGGCGGGTCAATTTATTTACTTATTGTATTAGGCTGCCATCATCATAGATCGATCTCTACATATAGTACAAACGGCGTAACCACTCGCAATGCTCGTGTTACAATCTGGGGTGTTGTTCCTGATTGTGAACGTGTTTAATGTAAATATTTTGTCATTTTTCTAAAAACATTGCAATAGTTTGTATAGAAATGAAACATTGGGCCCATGTATTTATTATGAACGTGTTTTTATTTATGTATTCTGAGAAACCAGTCTTGTGGTAGATTGTTTTGAGAAGGAAATTCAGTCGAGCCTCCATACACTAAGGATATAGAGCAATGATACCAATCAGCCACAGTAGATGGCAATGAATATAAAATAAAAGTGTTGAATATACTCTGCTATAACAAGATCAACGGACAGAAAGCTACAATCAACACATGTTTAATGATGATCAAAATCTATATTAACTTATCTGCTAAATAGAGATTGGTACTTCAAAGAATAGAAACGTTGCTTTATTTTTAGTGCGTTATCTTCACGCAGGACTGAAACTGTTTGATAAACGTATCAAACTTAATTTAAGAACCCTACCTCTTTGTTATACGTTCAATTAACCCTTTTATAAACTTGGCCGCCTTTCGTATTGGTTGTTTTTGTGGTTTTTTTTAATATAAACATCAAAATTCTGTAAAGACAATGGTGAAACTGAGGATTATTAAACTCTCATATTGCACATCCACATCTTTGTGATATCGTTAATGACATTGCGTGTGTGTAAAAAATAGGTTTAAGCCATTGATACACGTTTTGGACTTGTGTTAAGGTTATTGTAAATTCAATAGAAACCCAATTCAGTCAAAATATCTCACCATCTTATTATTTTGAGTATCTTAGTTTGAATAACATGTATTTCATGGGCTGAGGTCGTTTATATTTGTTTGGGAAGGGGGTGAGTGTTAACAAAAATATTTCTCGTCACTCTTCGCTTTTGCGTACTACTTTATTTAAAGGTTATAGAACAATGGTTTTTCGGCCATTAACTAATGAGATAATGTTAAGCTTTCTACATAAACTTAAAACATACAATGTGTAATTCATTATGACAATCAAGGAAAGTGCTACTGAAGCGAATTCCGAAACCAATGTCATAAATAAGGTCGAGAACGATTGCGTAGAATGTATAATACCAATGTGCAATCAAGCGGATCCTCCCACTTATAAATAATCGGAACTGTGTCTTTCTTTTCATGCTCTATCTACACTTTCTATACCGAATTCAATCTCAAAGTCTCATATATCATAAGTATATGAGATGAAGCATGTAAAGTGGAAAAGAAGCATTTGTGCCAAATACATCCTTGGGGAAAATAATAGAATACAGCTTGTGTTGTTCAATATTGAATATGAATCGTGCAATGCCTGAAATTGGCAGAAACCATTGAGTGATCCTCAGTGAGGACCGTATGTATAAAGTAAGTGAGCCAATGCTCACTATTAATACCCCCGCTCTGATATGAATATGCAAAATAAGCGAAGTCAACATTTAACAGATAGTTGACATTGAATTTGTTTAAAAAATAAATCCAGACAAATGGCATGCCTTAACAAACAGTATGTAAAATTTCAAAAACCTGCGATTGATAGTTGCTGAGAAATTTCTTCCAAAATTAAGGCTAAAAACAAAACAAAGTTGTCATTTAACAGGAAGTTGACTTCTGATTTGTTTGAACATGAATCTGACCATATGGCATGCCGTTAGAAGTTCAAGCATCTGCGATTATTATAATAGTTGCTGAGAAATCTGTGACGAAATTTTGTTTGAAAATTTCGGCTAAAAAATAAATGAAGTCGTCATTTAACAGGAAGTTGACGTCCAATTGGTTAAAAACTGTATACAACCAGATGACATGACTAAACAAAGAGTATGTTAAAATTTCAAGCCTCTGTGGTGAAAAGCTGCTGAGAAACTTAGATGAAAAATTGTGTCACGGACAGACGGACGGAAGGACAGACACACACAACGGTGAAAGAGTATACACCGCTCTCCTATGGAGCGGGGATATGAAAAACCAAAACAAAACACGACCCTAATGGTCAATCATTCGATATTCGTATGACTAAATGACTGCTATTTGAACTTTGAGCAACTGAGTCTTAAATCCTCACTCGTAATAAACAGAAAAGGTTGAAAAGAGTTCTTTCTAAATGGTGCCAATCGACAGAAGTATGTACTATTGCATTGTATTTCCTTTCTATGACACAAAGAAATCTGAATGGAACAGTATTACAATGCTACAAGTTATTACCATGGGACCTTTGTCAGCCGTGTCTTTTATTGCCATATATGCAAATGCTGGAATCAGCCTGTCATTCGTCCGTAGAACGTGTTTACATCCACGAAAGTTAATTATGAATGGTCCTCTAGAACAACTCCATATCGCACACTATCAAGAGGCTTGAGCAATGAGTGTGAATTCTCTCGTACGTACAGGGCAGTCATAACTGTTTACAGAAAATTCATACATATGGATATCACAATTAGATTTTGTCATTGGCTTCGTCACAAACTACGACCACATTGGGCACCATCTTTCTCCTATTAAGAGGAGATGGGTACATTACCGATCTTTAATAACAAATTGTTTACGGACTGCGCGCTATTGATTAATAATCCGGCCATCTTAATATCTTTTATTAATTCTTCGTATAGATTAAGTGTTTCATATCTCTCTCTTTGAAAGCTATGAATGGTTCAGTTTTTCGGGGTTTTCTACATTGTAAGAAATCATCTTCGGGGGGGGGGGGGTTGTCATTTTTATACTACATTTGTCTCCTTGAGAAGAAGAGCTCTGTATAAAGATGTACTGTAAACCAACTTTTGTCCGCGTACAAAAAATTTTCGCGAGCTTCGCGAAATATCGTCGTCGCGAATATTTCTCGCAGCAGTCGCGAATATTTCTCGCAGCAAACGAGTCCATGGCACATGGTTGTTATAACAAGACGGGTCTGGAGAAAGCTTGGTCGCGAACATTAGTTGTCGCAAACCAGTTTTTAGGAAGTAGATCGCGAAATAAAGTCGTCGCGAATAAAGGTTGGTTGACTGTGTATCAAACATTACTGTATCAAACATTACTGTATCAAACATTACTGTATCAAACATTACTGTATACAGGGAAATATTCGCCCCCGTTGTCAACAGGCGAACTTAAGACTAGGCGAATTCCAATGTCTCAAATAACCTCTCTTAATTAAACACAACTTATTTGAGCGAATTCAAGATGGGGCGAAACTGTTTGCAAGTAAAAAAGGGCGAAAATAACACAGGGCGAAATATCCCTAGTTACAGTGTTTAAATTCTAAAACAACAAATATTTAGATTTTTCTTTACTAAATTATATTTTATGGCCAAAAAAACTACCATTTTTTAAAGTTGACTATTCAGCCTCCTGTCTCCATGGGTAGCTGCCGTGTTACAACGCACTTCCGCCTGTCTGATTCGAATGTTCTTATTAGTATATTATAATAAGACAGAATGGTGTAAACTAATCGTAGCAGTATACGCCATCGGCCTTGATCGTAAACTCCTCTATTCCAGTACTACCAAAACAATCAATATCCTGATGTTATTGCTGTTACATGATACAAAAACACTGGTTTTGTGTTGATATTTAACCACTTCTTCTAAACCAGAAAATGTCATCCGATCTACCATATATAGACTTCTATTACAGTCCGAGTAAGCCCATGATCGCTATATGGAAAATAATGTGCTCATGGAATACATATACTTGGTTTTTCGTCGAGACCGCGTTTATCTTATTTGCACTGGTGAGTTCGTCTGACCAAGTTTGATTGCTAATTATCTTGTCATAAACACGATATCTTTTGTGGCACATTGCATGAATACACGAATATGTTCAAATTTCTCGTCCATCATCCATCAACTATCGATAGCTGATAAGGACATCGCTCAAGCTTATAGCAAAATGAAGACTGCTAATTACATTTGAGCAAGACCGCATATATGCCATATGTTTTAAGTGTCAGCTTGTGATGTGTAACATCTCTCTCTCTCTCTCTCTCTCTCTCTCTCTCTCTCTCTCTCTCTCTCTCTCTCTCTCTCTCTCTTAGTGCTCATTGTTGGCATTTTCACCAATGCTGTCTCAATTGGAGATAAATATTCTCGAATGGACACAAAACACTCAAACCTTGCAGTGTCTCTTGTATATATTAATCAATCTTAAAAATTTACACTGTATTAACTTGTTTTCGGTCAACCGAAGGTCGCACATATTTTGTTTAATTTGTTTTCTACAAATTGTCAATATTCATAAATGACATATTATATATCATAACCTTTAATACAAACACGCTTTTTCAAGGTTTTGGAATAAAAGGATGGAAAGGTTTTGGTATCATATAATTTCCAGTGACATTTATTTTGGAACCCGATCTTTTGATGAAAGAACAGTTTCAGTCGCAATTCAATGAAATAGTATAAACTATTCATGACAGTAATGCTACAACGACGTTAACTATAAAATAGATACGACCAATGGCCAACAAAGCAACAAAACTAAATACAAGAAATTCATCATAGACAATATTAATAAGTAGTCTTTGTGAGCTGTATTTTGTTTTAAAGGGGCTTAGACACGATTTGACTTTACATTTTCAAATTTTATTTTTCCATTTTCAATGTTTATAATGACAAATATAGAAGTTTATGATGTTATGTCAAAATTTAAAAGTCAAATATCAAGTTATAGGCAAGATACGGAGTTAATAATTCTTTGTTTTGTAAACAAAGCTCGAATATTGTCATTTTTACATATGTGTTGTATTGGAGTATGTTTCAATCAAACGTAACTTTCTTTTGTTGATAATAGTATTCATAAAGATATTGAGTTAGTTTGAATTGTTATTTACATGTCATTTTGTCCATGAAATTGTAATTCTTTACATTTCAGTTTTTGTAAACAACTGTAAGACTCGAGCTTTGTTATATAACAATCAATTCTTACCTCTGTATCTCGCTTGCAACTTGACTTTAAAATTCAATATTCTGGTCAATCATTTGAAATGCACCAGTAAACCATTTTATACATAAAATATAAAAATAACATGTTTGATGTCAAATCGTGTCCAAGTCCCTTTAAGCAAAGATAAACCTATTCTGACGATAAAAAAGAGAGTTTTCCTGAATACTTAAATTGTCAAAGTTAGAAAACTGAATAGTTATACAATACATGACGTGTAAACCAGCAACTTACTTTATAAAGTTTAAGAAAAAATGGTTGCCTCAAAATATTAACATTGTGAGTACTACTAACACCATTGCGTAATTGAAGCCTTCATTGCTTAGACTAAAAATTACGGTCACTTACAGTTGGTGGAGCGGTATCCCATTCCTGGGTTCCTCCACAGACCTAGAGGGCGCACTCTTACACAGGCCAAAAGTTTAATAGTCCCAGAAAGTGTTAAAATATGGACGCCTGTCAACGGGCGATACGATGGTTCAACTCCAAATAATTGCATTACTCCGGCAGGCTTTCATTGTTTTCAATTCAGCGGGGGATGATGTGAAATGGCTACAGCCAAATGCTGGTTGATGGGGCAGCAAAAGTCATGAATATTTCACGGAATATTACTGCATATTTAAAGGGATTAAGAAGTCAATTATATGCGTGGAGTTAAGATGTCAACCAATAAAACTGTGTCACCATACCACTGACCGAATAGGGCTTGTCTAAAGTCATTGGATCGATTGATTGCTGGGGCCAAAGTAAAAAATATCATTGGTTCTCTTGATGCTTACGCCAAACTTGAACACGAACTGAAAGTACATTTTTAAAATGTTGCCATTTTCCCTCGAAATCAATTCAAACTTTATTTCCTAGTTATTTTATTAGTTTTTTTTCTCGTTTTACGTGTACTTAATAACATAATTATGCGATTTTTCAAGACGTAAAACGTTAAAAAATACTTTGCGTTTTGAAATCTTTTCAATTCATATGCCAGTTAAAAACCCAAAGCATTTTTTGCAAACTTACTTCCAAACAAGGAGAACATATATTTAAGGATTACCTCGTAATTTCGTCTGTTTATTGTCTATTCCAACAATGATACTTTGAACAACATGTACTAACTTTTAAATTACGATAATTTTTTTCAGCAAAAAACTCACTACGATACGTACAATGACTAATCATGACAAAAAGGTCATGGTCAAAACCATCTTGAAAACATATATATTTACAAGTACCGGTATATGACCTTGTATTTCGATCTAGCAATAAAAAACCCCCATTGCTCTATCATTTCCTGTATATTAAAAACCAAAAAGGTACTCACATATAATGCTTGATATCCTCAGCTGCCTACACTGTGTATATATCCGCTGTTTTCTGGTCCCTTTCACGGTATCAGTTGGTTTTTGCAACATATGGTGTCTCCAAGGACAAATGGAGCAGCCATGATAAAGTGTATGTCTATACAAGGGTTAGTGATCATTAATACATCACAACTACCGCCATTGTCCGTGCAGCTTGATTTGCTGTCTACCTCCAAACCGACGCTGCCTTACAACAAAAAATTGATACGAGTAAGCTCTGTCCCCCGATATCATAGTGTAATGATTCCAAGCTTGTTCGTCATTTAGATGGCGTACGAATGACATTTAGCTGGGGTGAATGTTCATTTGCATGATTTCTCACAGTAAAAGGATCTGTTCAATGTTACTATATACTGCGAAAACTCTAGTAACCATGCAACAGTTTGCCGTGTAAGAGGGTTGGGTGGTGACTGTTTCAATTCTTTGGCATTTGATTATTCAACCAATGTCTTACATTTTGTTAAAAGGTACCGTTACATATGGCGTATTTTTTTTTTCATGATAAAATTCAATAAACATCCTTGCATTCTATCGTCTTATATATCAAAATCGTTTTCTTGTTGTTGGCAGTTCAGAAATAGAATCACGTGACAAATTTTGGGCGGAGTTATTCAAACTTTTTGTATCTTTTACCAAAGTTAGAAATAAACAATGGAAACACGATATCATTGAACGCGATGGACTTCCAATGTGTAATTTTCAGGAAAACTCTTTATTAACATAGGTCCATAAATGCATGTAAATACAATATTTTGATAATATGAAAAAAATATATACGTAATGAAATTTTATACCTTTACCTATAATTAACCTTGATTTTTTCTAAAAATAAATCTGTTTGCTTTCATTCAATTTTTTTAGTCGGTGATAATAGACTAGGTAACAGTCCAGCTGCTTTGGTAAGTGGACGTAGTACTATTTATGAAGTTTTTCTAAAAATAAAAAAAGCATAATATTGAACATTATTTCTCAGGCCAGTGATTTGACCCATGGGCCTCCGTTCATTTGCCTTTTGAAAAAAAAAATCATTATGCATTTTCGCATTACGTTTTTTAAAAAGGCGTTTTAATTAAGGCCTTCATGTTATAATGCCTTTTTCGTCCCTTTTGGAAAGATTTTACAAAGACTTATTTGATAACAGGGTAGATTATAATTTCCGCAAGGATAGTAAATGGGGGGGAAAAGAAAGGTGTGGTGGCAATTCTACTTGATGAATATGATCATATTTTCCTTTACTGTTTAGGAAAATGTACCAATATTGAGCACAGCATTGCTTTAACGTTCACAATTAAATTGAACTGTGCCATCATTTTGTGCTAGTATCAACTTGGAGTCCCATTACTGATGATACATGGAACAAAACATCAAACACATACGAGTTTTTATTCTCAAATATATTATTCATATGCCAACATTATAAGGATTGTATTTGTATAAGTAGAGCATTAATAAGTTATACCAGTACAAATGAACATGTATAACAAGTTAAAACAATAGCTCTATTCATTTAGTTGTTCTTTCATATCAATTTTTCGTTCTTCTGACCAAGTCAGGCTCTCTTTGTGAAAAACAATAACATTTAAACCAGATAAGTTATCACAGAAACAAGACAGTTCCAACACAAGCCCCACTACAGAGCTCATCCCTGATATAATAACTCCCAGTCAGACATCACCACAATAAAGGCGGCCCTCATCAGTACGTGGTGCGCTACAGCTTGGACTCTGTTTTGGAGAAGAAGTTCATGATGGCCTGGAAGCACTCCTCCGACTGCCACCGCTCCGTTAACACCTCACACTCCCGCTTGTTGACGGCGTGTAGCGTGGCCCGATCCGTCTCCCTGGACAGGAACTTGGACTTCTGTAGACTCTGTAGACAGGAGAGGGATATAGCTCAGTAAGTGTAAGCATGAGACATTGAAACTAAGACAAGGAGTGTTTATTTCCATGAACTGGTTTCAGTGCTTGTCCTAACTCCTTTTCTGTACACAATATGATATTCCAATGAAAACAAGATGAACAGATATGTACATGTAATAATGACAACAACAAAAATCAAGATATTCAAATTTTACACCTTTTACCGGTAATTATGCTTCATATGATTACAATATAAAGGTCCAGATTCTTTTTCTATGAGAACAACCTCTCGTCACAAAATATATATACGTATGTATCAAGTTACAGCAATAATTACAAGTTATCATTCAGTTCCACCTACCAGCTTTGGAAGTTTAGAGTAGAGCTGTATTCGACCCTGAACGGACCGCTGGAAATCATGGTCTGGGAACACCTCTGTCACTAGGTTTCTCTCCAGTGCTTCCTGAGCTGTGATCTTCTTGTTGAACAACAGCAGTTCACTTGCCTGTTGAATTATGAGATTATTTTCAAGCCACAAAGACTTAATGATGTTTTTGCAATTTGCGATTTCTTTTGATGAATATTTTCATAATTTTAAAGGAATCTCATTCTCAAAAGTCCCTTAACTCCTGTATTCACAAGATAAGAAAAGTACTCACTTTTGCTGCACCCATCATTTTGGGGAAGGTGTAGGAACTACAACCTTCCGGTGATTGACCAAGGTTTGAGAAAGGAGTTTGAAAGGTGGCCTTCAATAAATTGAAATCACATTATTAAAATGTAATAGACAGCCACTCTGTTCATTTTCTAAAATCCAGCCTCTATGCGTACAAAAAATACTTGTCTTTGGCATAAAAGCCTTTTTTTATTTCTATCTTATGTCAGTGCATTTTTTCCTAATTCCTTTTAAAAGTTCATCAATAAATAATTAATATATAACCAATTACCTTGTCAGTGGCGTAAACCAAATCAAACAGACCGAGCACAGTGACGGACACTCCAATGGCTGGTCCATTGATCACACCAATCAAAGGCTTTGGGAAGTCAATAAAGGCCGCCACAAAACGCCTGCAATTTAAAATCAAACACACATTGATTAAATTTAGAAAATCTGTATACCATGTCTGTCTCTTGCAGTATCTGAATTTATGTATTACGGAACAATATCCTATTACAAGACCCACATCTTAAATTTTTTTCTGACCAGGAAGTAGTGAGTTAATGCATGCACCTGGGTGAAACAAAAATATTAATAAAAACACTTACTCTAATATTTCTCCACCTTTTTCTGCCATAGCTTTAATGCCATCTGGAGGAATATTCATGAAATTTCCCAGATCATTTCCACTGCAATAAAAGTCTCCAGCACCTGAAAAAAGGTAAACCTTATAATTGGTGTTCAAAGGAGTATTACTTTTCTAGTTTCTTTTTAATGTTAAAGAGTACATAAATGATAAAAAGAGAAGTTGAAAACTTCTTTTTGCATATTAACAAATTGAGAATGAACAGGAAAATATACCCGATACCGGAATTTTCCTAGAGGGAACCTGACCCATGGGCCATAAAACTTACACAATCTCACTTTTGCTTCAGTCTCAAAGTGAGAAAGGGACAACAAGATCAAAAGTAAGATTACTTAGCTGGCTAGCTCATCTCCGAATTATGGCCCTGGAGCCTTTTCTTCACTAACAATATCACCTCGACTTAAGGAGGCTGGGTGGTCAACAAATTACCCATCAGATTGACCCTAATTGTTTTTTAATGTAGATATTAACTACAATTAAAACTAAAATATTTTTTTTTTAAAATTGAATATTTTTCTATATATCTTTTTCTAAAGGAAATTAAAATTGACTAGAAATTCCGACAATCATCCAGCCCTCTTAACTGTTAGACATCACCTAGGAATTCCAGTAGTTGACCCCCCCCCCCTCCCACTGCTTACCTGTACCAGTAGTTGACTGGCCCTGCCCCACAGATTACCTGTACCAGTAGTTGACCCACCCTGTCCCACAGCTTACCTGTACCAGTAGTTGACTGGCCCTGTCCCACAGTTTACCTGTTCCAGTAGTTGACCCGCCCTGTCCCACAGCTTACCTGTACCAGTAGTTGACTGGCCCTGCCCCACAGCTTACCTGTACCAGTAGTTGACCCGCCTTGTCCCACAGCTTACCTGTACCAGTAGTTGACCGGCCCTGCCCCACAGCTTACCTGTACCAGTAGTTGACTGGCCCTGCCCCACAGCTTACCTGTACCAGTAGTTGACTGGCCCTGCCCCACAGCTTACCTGTACCAGTAGTTGACTGGCCCTGCCCCACAGCTTACCTGTACCAGTAGTTGACTGGCCCTGCCCCACAGCTAACCTGTACCAGTAGTTGACTGGCCCTGCCCCACAGCTTACCTGTACCAGTAGTTGACCCGCCCTGTCCCACAGCTTACATGTACCAGTAGTTGACTGGCCCTGCCCCACAGTTTACCTGTTCCAGTAGTTGACCCGCCCTGTCCCACAGCTTACCTGTAACCACTGTGACAACCACACTCTTGTCCTCAGCAGCTTCTTTGAGTGCGACCACCCACTCATCATACATCTGTAAACAGAGTCAGTTTTACAGAGAATAAGGCAAACCATGTTACAAACATGTATAAAGGTATCACCCCTGTATCAACTCCTGACTAATATCAAAATATGATTTTTTTTTCTTTGTTTAATTTGCTTTTATCGATCACAAGTCAACTATTTCAGCACCATCATTTGATACCATGACTAGGCACATCATCTATTTCTTGGTACTTTACTGAACAACAGCTTAAAGTTAGTTCAAAGGGAAATAACTGGTGTACTCAAACCTGCTTCTATACCTGGTATATACCTGGTAGTTCAAGTATCTCATCCATTTTCTGTCTACCAGTTAATTGTTTTAAATCCAATGTAAACATTTTCTGACACAAATATCAACAGGTGCTCTCACATTAGATTTCAGGTAATGAAGATTTTATATGTAACTTCAATTGGTTACCAGGTACAAATATTTGATGTCATCTGAATTGAAATAACCAGGAACATACATGTATGGATGCAGACTGTAAGTTGTTTGACATCATGACATGCAAAATCACCCATACTGCACCTTTTAACATACCTGTGATTCTTGTCAAATATTTATGACAATTATATAGTTTAAAACTTATATCCCATTAGGTGTAAACTGAATCTGTTTATAAAGATCTATACAACTGCGCAAAGCGTTGAGATCTGACAAAAACCCATGGAGGGTCGTGTTCCGTGACATCAGAATGATTTTTATAATTTGCATGAAAGATATATTTATTAAC
This sequence comes from Magallana gigas, assembly GCF_963853765.1. Lineage (NCBI taxonomy): Eukaryota > Metazoa > Mollusca > Bivalvia > Ostreida > Ostreidae > Magallana > Magallana gigas. The sequence continues at coordinate 10,032,731 of NC_088855.1, forward strand.
CAATTACAATATTTGTTATGAAGTCCACAAAAACATTTAAAAATGGTGACAAAATATTACTTATAAATTATAAGTAATATTTTGTCACCATTTTTAAATGTTTAAAAAATCTCTACAATAGTGCATATTATAAGTTATAATATGCACTATTGTAGAGATTTTTTAAAAATCAGATTGGTCTAAACTAGACACAGTCGAAATTTTTGCTATCTTCAATTTCATATAAAAAATTCAAGTACCTCAAAATTGATGGCATTTTTCTTGCTTGGTCTGTTGAGTTTTATGGTAAATATCCCTCCTTCATTGGTTACATCTAATGTTGTGTATTTGCCAGCAGGAGCGGATGAGCTTTCTGCTGGAGCCACAGACTTGTCTGCTCCTGCTAACTCATCGACAAGTGCAATATACTTTTGTTTTGCATCATCCTGGAAAAGAAGATTCAATGTGCAAAAACATAGTAAATTTTAGTTATATATGACAGGTAGCAATAACATCAACAAGGAAAACAAATTTGTTCATATGAGAGAGAGAGAGAGAGAGAGAGAGAGAGAGAGAGAGAGAGAGAGAGAGAGAGAGAGAGAGAGAGAGAGAGAGAGAGAGAGAGAGAGAGAGAGAGAGAGAGAGAGAGTCGTCATACCTGTGAAATATCACCTAAACCATTCCAAGCGTCCCATTTTGCTTTCCCAACAAAATCCATCATTCCTGGTTTCTTTGCGTTGCACTTTCCAACCGTTGCCTGGGTGGCAAAAAATTATGTTCTAATGTAATTTATCAAGATATTCTAATGTCACAATCATATTTATAATCTTTGTTGAAGTGTGGCATAGATTTTATCAATAGCATTTGTCTTAAATTACGTATAGGATATTAACTATTTTTTACATTACATCGAAAACATTGTAATGTTCAGTTTGCTCCAGTTTTACCAAGGACTAGCTTTGCATTAATTATTTCAATAAGTAAAATCAGTTAAAATCTTTAAAAAGTAAAATTTCTTTAATCTCAAATTTTCCCAATGAAACTTCCTTTTTCTTTCCCTTGAAATACAGCTTATGAAAATTAATGTCTGACTCAACGTAGAATCTTTAAGGAAAATCACAAAATAATTCATAAAAACACATGTAGAAAAGTTACGGACAAACAACATAATTCTATGACATAATTATTCGTGAGTCATGTTGATTTTGTAATAAATGTATACCGGTATTATAAGAAATGTTTATAAATGCAAAAATGCACAATGAAAGCTTTAAAGAATGATTTCTTAAAACACTAATTTTGATTAATTTTGAGTCAAAAACATCTAAATATCTACAGTAAATCAAAATTTTTAACAATCTGATTTATACTGTAGGCTACAGTAGATGCCTGATCAAATAAGAGAAATTAATATCCATGAAAAAATCGCAAGAGGCCCTGCAACCCTGGCAGATTTTAAAAATCTTATTTTTATGTTTCTGATGAATGAGAACTATACAAAACTATGAAAAAATTGGGAGTTCTTGATTTTATATTCTCTTGAATTGAAGTAACGATGGAATCAAATCATGAAATTAATTTCTTGCTTTGATGAAGGAATCTACAGTATATGTTTACCTGTTTAAAGAGAGCATAAATTTTCAGCTTGACATCGTTTCCTGGGTCATTTTGCAGGGAATTCAGTCTAGCTTTGGCATTTTCAAAGTCTGAATCGTAGGCTCCCATGGCACGCAGAGACACATGGATAGTACGGTTTTGAATGATATTAAACCTTCAAGTTGGAAAAGAAAGAGCTAGTTATTAGAGTAAAATAGATCTTCCTAAATACATTTCAGCAATACATTTTAAAAATCAAAGCCCTGTATCAATTTACATGTATCACGCTATTTAAAATTTTGACTATAGGCCTACATATTCTGTTTTTACTCTATATGTTTTAAAATGCCAATACATACAATAAGTAAAGTCTCGATTTTCTAAATGTCAAGTGGACCTGAAAAATTATCAGGATATATTGGACTTTGATCTTCAGCTAGGCCTAAAATTCGCTACGTAGATGCTCCGTGGGAATGAAAACATGATATAAACAAACGTACTTCGAGCGACTTCCTTTAAAATGAATGCACAATTTTTATTACTAGCTCAGTGAAGATGTGTGAACAGAAAAACTACCATTTGTTTACGCCAGCAACTCGAAACCGGTGCAACATGGAGGCAGCCATTACGTATAGCGCCACCAAGCGGTGATATTTTGCAGGCCGCGCTATGGCGGACAATAAGCACTATGAGGTAAATTTATTGAGTTGTTTATGACCATTCTAGCGTTCCGTGAATAATTTTTATTGTAAATTGAAAAATTATCTCAAATAAATTTGCCCGCTAAAGATATCTGAAATCATAGTATGGAGGATCTAACTAAATATGACCCTCTGTGCATTGTCACTTTGAAACTCTGGCAGGGGATTTTTCAGATTTATAAATAAAACATTGACAGATACTTTTTATAAAACGGAATGTTTAACGTGACGTTGTATGTGGGGTTTCACACTTACTGCATAGAAATTATACTGTTATTTTGATTTAAAATTAATGTAACGACAGCATTTTAAAATCCACAATGCCACAGAGAAATCGAGTGAGTATTTTCACTTTTATGTCTTTAGTATTTACTATTCACCATTCACAGGTGCTGTGAGTGCTTTAAATTATTGTAAGGATCGAAAGGAAAAATACATATAAATAATTATTTAATAGATAATATGCACTACGGTAATAGATCTCTGTTTGCTAATGGTTTGGATTTCCTGGAAATGGAACCTGTAAATTTATAAAACATTTTTTATGAGGTGTTTCTTTTTTAAAAACTAACAATTATTTAAATAGTTTAGTTTTACTATTTTACCTATTTTGATTTGCTTAGAAAAAGAATCCGAAAGCATTTTTATATGCACATAAATGCTCCACATGAAAAAGTTGTAACAGCTAGTGTCATTTTGTTCTTAAAGACTATCTGTACATTGTTGTTTTAAGTAAATAGTAATCCCTGTGCTTGTATTATTACAACAATTTAATTGCTTTTTTATTGCGAACTGACCGTTTTCACTAGGAAGAAACACACACATTTTAAATAATGAAATTATAAGATTTATTTAACTTATAATTGAAAATTGACATGATGAATAAATTTATATGTAAAACTTTATTATAGAATAATTTAGGTTTCAGGTGAGAATGCTTTGTAGGAACAGAACTTTAATATTTTTTTTTATATTAGCCTACTGAAAATAATTGTGTTGATGTTTTATACAGCATGCCTTCTAAAATACATGTTTATAACTGTACTTGTAACGTTATAACTCTCTGTATACACAAAATAAGATATATCTTTTCTTTTTACTAGGTAGGAAAGATATTGGATAAAGGTATCATTCACGAAAAGGTTCATTACCTAATTCGATGGAAGGGTTTCGATTCAAACTGGGACACATGGGAACCCCTGGGTAATTTAGTGGACTGTTTACAGCTTGTCAAGGACTTTGATGCCAAGAGAGAAGCCTCATCTCAAAGGCTTGATTCTGTCTTAGAAGCTGTGGCAAGGGGAAATAACAACCAAACTCCAACGAAAAAGAAAAGTAAGGAGAATGGCAAGTTACCAGAAAGAGGGTCACCTGTGGTCAAATCTGCAGCTTCACATAGCCATGCCTCACCAAAAAAGAATTCCTCTCCAAAATCACCCCAACAGCAGAGTCCATATAAGATTTCTGTTAAAAATGTTAAAGGTGTCAAAGACAAAAAGATTCGTCAGAAACTGGCAAGAGAGAGGAGTAAACTCTTTATTGACATGAAAATCGATACCTACACACCAACAAAGAATGAAAGTGCTCAAAGCTCCGGGGAAGACGAGAAAAAGAAAGTACCCATAAGGAGTCTGGAACAGGGCCCTCTACCAGTGAACTCTAGTCAAAGGTCACCAAAAAAGACAGAAACTAATATCTCTCCAAAGAAGGAATTAGAAAATGATACCAAATCAGATATGGTTAACAGTAAAAGTGCTGAAAAAAAATTAACACCTGAGAATTCACCCCCGAAAGAAAAAATGGACAAAGATACTAAAAAGGTTCAAAGTAATGGTGTACAGAATGAAAAGAAAATCAAGCTTAAAAAAGCTGATGATTCAGAAAAGGTGATGAGAGACAAAAAATATAAAAACTCTGTCAAATTTGCAATGAAAGTAAAACTAAAGCCATCTTTAAAAGTGAAAAAAGCCAGTGTGAAATCTGTGAAAAAAAACGAGAAAGATAAAGAGGAAGTCAGTAAAAATGTAAAGAAGAAAGCTTTGAAAGATGGAAAGAAGAGTTCCGACGATAGTCCAGGAGCAAAGAAAATTAAAAAATCTGATTCCAAGACTCAGTTGAGTATTGTGAAAAAGGACAAGACATTGAAGGGCAAAGGAGAAAAACCAAAGAAAAGCAAAACTGCAAAGCACAAAAGTGAGGAGGACTATTGCATTGTCGAGTGTTCCACTTCTGATACTGATGACGAACCTTTGTCAAATATAAAAGTTAAAAAGTCAAAGGAAAGCAGCAGTGATTCCACAAATAATAAGAAGAAGGAGGAGAAAAAGATCTCACCCAAGTTGAAGTCTGGTCAGGAGGGAAACAACCAGTCATTCAAAGTCAAGCCAAAGCAACTGACCATCAACAATGTGAAGAGAAAGTTGGAGGTTCGTGTTCAGCCCCTAGGGAACATCTCAAAATCCAAAAAAATTAAATTGATTGACAGCAAAAGGGACAGAGAAATGGCTACAGGTAATTAATTGTAAATCTATGTGCAAGTCAATTTACACAGTAAAATAACATTAGTTTCTTCACTGTGTAGACTATTAGAGTAGAGGAAAGGCAACAACATCTCACCAAAAAAAAAACCCAAGGAACATATATATGTGTATAAAGTGAAGTTTATTTATTCGTAAAAATGGTATGCATTTACATCATAGATACACTTATATTCTTAGTATTCAAAATCAAATGAATGTATACTCCATTAGATATCAACAGTACAAAGTTAAGAAATTCTCGTCTTGACTTGGTTTTTCATTTCTATCCTCAGTTCGACCAGTGTCACCCAGTACATCATACACCACAGTGAAGCCTGTGACCATCAGCGGTGTGGGGGTGGTTAATCTGGTGGTGGACAGTGACCGGTCGGTCCCGCTGTGTGGGGACGTCCCCGGGACCCAGTACATCCCCTCAGTGATCCCCATCAGCCCCTCCTCTGTCTCCTACAAGTCTTTACTGGACAACATGCCATTGTCCCTTCTTGCCAAGAAAGGAGGTTCCAAGAAGAAGGACAGCGATGACGCCTCGGAGGACGACCAGGAGAGGGTGGAGAGGAGGATCAGTGTCCGACAGAGTGAATGTGCATACAGGTAGGTCAGGGCCTTGCTGATTATCTTTATCTTTATGCGAGAAAATATTCAATATCTTTAACATTTACAGAACACAGAAATAATTCACTTTATACAGAGATTTTTTACATATATGTATGTATATCTGAGTTAGTTATAACTTTAGATTCTAAAAGAAGACTGTAAGAACCATGAGGTAATTGTGTCATCTTATATTAATCCATGTTCTTCTATCTGTTAAACCAAATGAAACCATTTCCTTTTCATCTCAGGTACAAGGACATTGTTGTAAGGAAATGCCAACGGTACACACAGATCTGGCTTAACACTCACACTAAGATTAAAAACGTTCTTAATCCACAGGTAATTGATTTTTTCCTAGCACTCTACTGTAGACATCTCATTTGTCTTGTTCAGCATAAGGTCTTTTCAGCAAGCTACTTATTACCAACAGGTACTTTATCTGATCATGCCTTTATAAAGATAAATGGTGGTACCAACCACTTTTTTGTACTATTCCATGTACCGATAGGTCATTGCACCCACTGGTACTGGTATTCATTAAAGGTTGTGCTGCATATGTCTTATGATGATATATATCTTGTATTCAACTTGCTCACAGAGAATTTTGAGATCTCTTGAATTTTAATGCAAATACATGTATCAAACCAAGTAACATGGGAAAAATATTATATGTAAACTTAATGGTCCAGAGTCATTGTGTGTCTGTTTTCAGATTTTGATCTCATAAGTTTTGAAACCCAATTTATCATGGAACTTGATGGTTTACATACAGCTTTAATTACAATTGTTTCAGGTTATTCAAGAAATTGTGCAAGCCTTGAACTCAGCCAAATATGATGACAGCAGCTTGATATTGTTCAGTGGGTTGGGGAACGTGTTCTGTAATGGAGTGGATCTCCTGTTCCTGTTGTCTGGGGAGCGCAGAGTTGTTGTGCGCCAAATGGTGGATGCTCTCAGGTTTGTTATATTATTTGTCAGGTTTCAGAGTTCCTGATAATTTATAGCACACAGTGTAGTTACTTCCTGAATTTCAGATCATTAAAAATTTTGTTTATCATCAGAAACATACAAGACCATTTTATTTATTTTTACATATATTTTCCTGATCCATTTGTTGACATCATTGGCAAATTAACACTTGGTGGTTATTTCACATATATTAAAATTCAAGCAATGAGCTAATATTTTATCAGATATGGTACACATGATGTACTTGTACATGAATTATATAAAATGACACATGCAATACTTTGAAGTGTAATGCATAATTTTGATTGAAGACCTGTAATCACAAATTGACCCTACAATGGATTTCAAATAAAAGTCAAATAAATGCATGTTTCAGCAATACTCATGTTAATGGCTGCTTAGAAGGTGTTTTACAAGTGTTGTATCTTTTCTCAGTACTTGGATGTCAAATATCAGGGTTGTCTCTAAGACCCAGGGGTGGGGAATTCCCACGCCTATAATGCCTTAATCACCTGGCTATTATTGCATTTCAAACGCAATGTAGGTATAAGCAAGACCCCAGACCCCCCTTCTACTTTTTTTTTTCTTCCTTCTACTTCAATTTCTAGATACAAACCTGAGTATCCTCCAAAAAAATGAATTTTCTCTTAAAAATTTAGTTGTAGCATGAAGTTTTAATTAAATTTCTAAGTAAAAATTTGTTCATGAATAAGATTTAAAGTTGATTAAAAAAGCATATCTTTATCTATATATGAACTTGTCCTAAAACACAATATTACCTTGTTTCAAGACAGTTAGTTCATGCTTACATTTTATACATATTTTCAAACATTTACAATTGCTTACATTTTCAGGGATTTTACCAAGGCTCTGATCACCTTTCCTAAGCCTGTGATAGCGGTGGTGAACGGACCGGCGGTGGGGCTGGGGATGGCCATGCTGCCCCTGTGTGATATTGTCTATGCCAGTGATAAGGCCACCTTCTATCTGCCCTACTCCGCCCTGTCTCAGACCCCCGAGGGCTGTGCCTCCTACACTCTCCCCCAGTCTGTGGGGATGGCGATGGTAAGTGACAATAGAAAGGTTGTCTGTGCCTCTGTGGCTTTGTAAGTAAAAAAATAGTATTATTTTTGACACTGTAAAAGCTTTGCTCCACCAAACCTGGTCCATAATGGATCTTGGATAGAAGGTGTATCATAATTCAAAGTAGATCAAATTGTTTTTGGGTCAATTTTTATCCCCTCGCTCAAACTATTAGAGAGGGGATGTAACATTGCTATTACGGCTTGTATATGGGTGTACTGTGCATACTTCTATATAGCATTGTGTTAACAATACAATTGATTAAGCAAAATACCGTACATTAAATTTTGCTTGATGTATTGAAATAGTGACGAACAAAATGACACAGGTGTATTTTGCCAACACATTCAGAAACATTTCCTGGTGCAAGGGAATACTCTGCTTCTTGAATGTGTGTGATCTTGAGTGTGCAAATGCAGCTATGTACCGGTACATGTATTTTAAAAATGGTGACAAGTAGTTCAAGACAGGTATATAATGTGCAGCTATGTGCCCAAGCCTTGCAATTAATTTAGTATTGGAACATAAACATATAAAATTGACTTTTTCAAATTTCAGGCAAATGAATTGCTTTTGGGTGGTAGAAAAGTGACAGCTATAGAAGCGTGCCAGCTGGGGCTAGTATCTCAAGTGTTATGGCCAACATCCATGATGCAAGAGGTCATTCCTAAAATACAGAACATTGCACTCAACTCAGCTAAGGTAACATCAGTCAAAGAGTATTCTTTCTGTTGTACAGGGTTGGTTAACTTATTTTTGCATAATAGTACCAGTAATTAGAGATTTGTTTTGTTAAGTTGAAGAACATACAATGTACTTGGTATTTTATCACCAAAACTGAAATATACAGATGCTGCCAAAAAACAACTATACTGGTATATTCTATTTTTTTGATTTAAACAAAAATATTCTTTTATAAGAAGGTTGGATGGTGGTTGCAATTTTTCAACTATATTGATCTCCTTGAGAAAAGGAGCTGGGTATAGAAATATAGGAAAATATTCAAATTTTAAAAACATATTACAATGTTATATACCGGTATATGTAATTTTTGTTAATTACTGTAATACCGTTAGTTTACAGCTTAAAAATCATATCTAAAAATTCAAGGTACAGTAGATCTAATGGGCAATTTGTAAACCATCTATACTTCTTAATAGAAATACATTTATCCCATTACTTGACAATTCAGTCCTGCTCTTTTTTTACTTTAAGGCGTTAGAAACCACCAAGTTACTGCTGCGGAGTCACCAAAGAACAAAGCTAGAGCTGACTTGCGAGTCGGAGAGCAACATTCTGTTAGAGCGCTGGCAATCGTCGGAGTGTCAGAAGTCGATCCAGACGTTCATCAGTAACGAGGAAAACTACAGCACGTAGAGAGATTGTGTGAATAATTGTCTACAGCACTTAATGATTGTTTGAACTACTGACAAGGAAGTTAAAACTTGATCTCATCATTCAGGAAGTAACAGGCTTTCTCAACTATCTGGAGTATCCACAAGGACGTCTTGTACAGAAAAAATTTCCCATGTACCAGTGCTCTAAAGCCAAGAGTTGGTTCATTGTTATCCTTCAGAAGCTTACACCTATACGTAATAATTAACTTGTCAATAAAAGATTTTTAATCTATAATTAATGAAACCTTGTTCAGCTTAACAAAGGAAAAGTAAATTGTAAATGCTATGTAAAAAGCTTACTTTGTCTCAGTATGTAAACCATGTAAACCCATTGTTACAAGAAATCGTCTTCAGGGAATACCATTGTGAATTTAATTATCAGGGCACATAGAGAATCCAAATACATGTATATATATTGTTTATTTTATCCAGACTCTTTAAGAATTGTTAAAGGAAAACTTTTCTTAATTCTTTGCAGTTTTATCCAGCAGTTTCTTTGCATTTGTTTGGTTTTTTGCTGTAAAACATGACCTGTTTTTAGCATCTTTTGATGTTTTTGGTGTAGAAGATGGTTGCTTGCAACAAATGTTGGAATGTAAGGAGGTTTGTCTGTGATAAATTATTTTATGTTCAACAACTGAGAGGGAAACATCTGGTTCCTGTTGATACAAGTGTAGATAGCTGTCATTTTTAGAATGAATTGCATGTATATTTTTGTAGTGTTGGAAATTGTTTAATCCTTGTTTCATAATGAATATTAATATTAAGTACCTTAATCATCATTGATGTACTTCCCTTGAGGAACTGTGAATATTTATTGCCAAATCTTTTTGCAGTGAGAAAATTAGTCTCCAAAATTTTGCTAAAAAGTACTTTAAATTGATTTGAATCTCTTATCTTTAAATCTTAAGTACCAGTACTTAACATCAACCAATCAAAAATCTTAAAATTGAAAACTGTTTTCCTAATCCTTACCCCTCTCCTTTGCTTCTCTCATTTTTTATGCATTGATTTAGATGGTTCAGTAGTTAAAATGTATGTTTGTATTACTTAAATTTTTTTTAAGTGGAATCTTCAATGTACGAGTGTTATACAGAGAAACAATTGGTACTTCTGTTAGATGTGGATTGTTCTACAATTTTAAGGGATGTGTATTTGCTTCCTTTTTATCCTTAATGAATCATTAGGAAAAGGAAATGTAAAAGAATCACAAACCCCTGTTACTTCATTTACTTGTCACAGAAGCACCAGTCTTCTTTTTATATCTGGGCAATGGCAGCAAAAGATTTGACTTTTACTTCAACCATTTTTTTTCGTGTTCAGGAATACAGAATTCTGATTTGATCACTTGCCATAAACAATTGATACATATAAAATATACCATATATACTCCCATTGTAAACTATTTCATCTTGCCTTGGTACATAAGTATCTGTCATATTTTATTAGTTTTAATTGTATTTTATGAAATTCAATATGGATATGGAAAATATTCCTATTTGCAATATATTTGATTTGTGACTGTAATTGTAAATATATGGTATTTAGACTCATATAATTCATTTCTGGAAATTATCAGTTTAACATGCATGTTGCAAGTTAACAGTATTAGCTTTAGTTCTGATTTTAGCAAGCATAATTTATTTTCCATCCTCCATTTTTTTTTCTCCACATGAGCATGTTTTTTTCATGTTGGAATATTGGAGTTAAATTATTCATATTGTTATTTATTCAATGTAATAATTCAGTGATCTTTGTCCAACACTTAAATTATTTGTAAGAAATGTTCATAATTTATTGATTTTTTTTTCACATCAATATGTGAATTCATCTCAGATACATTAAAGGTAAATGAAATTAGTGTCTTTTGTTAATTTGTAACCAAGCTGGTACATAAGTCATTGTTTTTGTGTTAAGTTGAAAAATTAACTCACGAGCAAATGATACAAAGTGGATTTTATCACGCTCATACCATGGTTAGTCAAACTTAAAATTTATGTTCATCAGATTTTTTCAAATTTGTAGTGATCTATTTGGCTTTTGTTCACAGTCTAGATGGGTATTGAAACATCAATTCTGCATGACTTACAATTCTGAAAGTTTTGCACAGCATGTCGAATCAAGAATACATGGAGGTTTCGTATCTTGTAGCTCTTTAAACTCAAAATATGAGTAAATCTTGGTGTCTTTTTTGTGAAGAAGAGGTTAACTTAAAATGACTGTGCACCTGGTTTGAAATTCATCAAAGTCAGAGAATTAATAAAGAGCAATATTAAACTGAACATATTGAAACAAACTTGTTTACACATACGCATTTACATGCAGTTTATTTAACGAAACAGATTTGGTAGGCTGCATGTACGGTACATGTATACATATCTTTAGCTCCAAACATACTTGTAGACATACACGAGTTTAAGGTGGCTCACTACACCTTGAAACATTTTCTCAAATCAGCATAAAATAACTTGATTATGAGAGATATCATAATGGATAAGAAGTATTAAAGTCAAATAGGCAAAAATGTGCAATTTTGGATGAAAAATTACATTTTCAAAAATTTAATTCAGTTAACATGAACAAAAGCTCCAGGCGTATTTGAACTCGTGATCTGCTGTTCAGAAGCCCAATACTTTAACCACTGAGCTACGACGCTATACAACCCAATCAAACGATATAAACAGTTTAACAAAACATTTAAATCGCCATCTTGGACGTAGTGTCTTAAAAAGTATAAGTCTGGGTGTATTGAGGTACCTTAAATGCCCAACTCTCCATTAAACACCAAATTACAAAGACTCGCTCTTTCTCTCTTTGATTGCTGATGTTTTTATTTCTATTACTGTGTACATTTATATAAAAATTAACCTACACAGATATGGCTTTGAATTCTTTTATTAAAAAAACACGATAAAAAATGTATATCTAAAAATGACATACAACTGCAAATTAGGAATTAAATACATTTATACTTAGTGTCTACAAATTAAATATATGTGTACATCTATAAATATCATATAAATATGGAATGAAAACAAATATGCATAAATAAAACTGGAGTGACAATGAATATTACCCTTGCCTGTAAATAATAGGTGGCCCTGATTATCTAAAGGTTCATAACAAGAAATATTATTTTCATAATAAAATTCTGTTTTTAATGAGTCATGCAGGATATAAAGGGAGTGACATTGCAGAAAAAATACAAAACCTGCATTTGCGGGTTATGTAGGCTTTTCTGTGATGTTGTTACCTTCATAACCCGCATGAACATCAAAGAAAGTGCTTATATTTACATCTTTCTTTTAACAAAATCATAAATTGATCGTAAAGAACAATAAAAGACACTAAGTTATTGTTAATGTACATGACTGCATCCGTACTGCTGAAGGTTTTGACCGATCAATAAACTGGTGAGAACTGGATTTTGTAGATTCCAGTCAAGTCAGTTTCTATAGAGCTATGAATCACATTTGGTTTTATAAGATACAGAGGAGAAAATTCTTGGCTGATGTAAATATGAAATTTTAAATGCAAGCATGAATCAAAAACCAGCTGAATTTACAACTTTGCATAAAGTCCACTAAATTTGCAATCTAAATGAAAGACATGAGGCATGTGTAGTGATGATGCTGAGCCTTGAAACAGGAAAGTGAAGCACAGAAACAGGTGATGCATCAAGAAGAACCACGCCTTGTTTACGTCTGTAGAGCAAATCCCATCTGCATTTGGAAGTACTGAAACAGCTGTAAAAATATAAACATTTCAACAGTTAAGGCAATGGCACCTTGATTAGGCATCTTAACCTATGACTAAATAACAAATAAACAAGAGATGTTAGTGAAACACTTATGCCCCCCTCCCTTGGAAACATCCACAAAGAAAATGAACATAAACTGCAAATATTTGGAATTTTTCTAAGTCCAAGGGGCATAACTCTGTTGGAAATTGCTCTATCACACCCAAAATCAAACTAGACCTAGATATTATTTAGATAAACCTGCATACCAAATTTCATATTAATATGTGCACCCTATGCGAAGAAATGAGCAGAAGCTGCAAATAACTCGAATTTTTCTAAGTCCAAATGCCATGACTCTGTCGAAAATTGCTCGATCGTACCCAATATCGAACTTGACCTAGATATTATCATGATAAACCTGTACACTAAATTTCATTTCAATATGTTTATCCTATGCAAAGAAAATGAGCGGAAACTGCAAATAACTCGAATTTTCTAAGCCCATGGGCCATAACTCTGTCGAAAATTGTTCGATCGTACCCAATATCGAACTAGATATTATCATGATAAACCTGTATACCAAATTTCATTCCAATATGTATATCCTTTGCAAAGAAAATTAACGGTAACTGTTGGTGGACCGACAGACCGACCGTCCGACCGACTGACAGACAGCAGCAAAGCAATATGCCCTCCCTTCTTCGAAGGGGGGCATAATAATAATGCTAAAAGCATCTGTGTTTCATCCAGTGGCAGTACAGGTATACCAGGTATTAATAGAAATTGCAATATTCATCTCCTTCTGCTTTATTTATCACAGGTACATTCTTATAATAACGGTTGTATCCTTTTTCATGTTAATCTTTTTTTCACACACAAATGTTCATTGTCAGGGGAGTTTCTGGGGGGGGGGGGGGAAGGGGGGGAATTATGGATAGAGTAGTTATACTAATTACCATTGTACACTAAGTTTTCCTTTTGAAGATTTCTGTGTGTGTGTGTATGGGGGGGGGGGGGGGGGGGGAGGAAGGAGATGGGAGTTATGGATCAATTAGGTGATACTCATAACCATTGTATTCTTAATCAGTTGTCCTATTGAAGATGTGTAGCTGGGGTGGGGGAGGGGGGAGGTTTAGAAGGGGAGGAGAATTATGGTCAGTTTAGTGATACTAATTACAACTGTACACTAAATCAACTGACCTCCTGAAGACATAAGATCTTGGAGAGTTTGAAGGGGGAATAAATTATGTTGTTATACTTTCATGTTAAATACTGAAATCTGATTGGTTAAGACGCAGTTCATAATCCGTTCTACTACCCTCAGCGTTAGCAACGCACTTAGCAACAGGTAACATTACAAATTGTTACATGCGCGAAAATTATGCGCGTACGGTTCGCTGTAGAATTCACGTTATTCCTATATAAAAGCAGTAAAATTTTCTTAAAAATTAAGACATTCAGTATAACAAAATAAATAGTGCCTGTTTGGGAGGATAACAGTTGAAATTGACACCCCTCGAAAACCATTGTCAACCTCCGCTTCGCGTCGGTTGACAATGGTTTTTTGGGGTGTCAATTTCAACTGTTACCCTCCCAAACAGGCACTATTTATATAATATTGACTACCATAATTATCTACCTTGATTTCATTGTCCTCTGAGCCTGACAGCAGGAAGTCTCTGAACAGAATCACGGCATTGACTCCGCTCTCGTGCCGGTGAAGGGTCTGGATTGGCAGCATATTCTCAAGGTTCCAAATCTGACAAAAATGTTATCATTAAAAATCTAAATACATTAAAATCGAGATACAAGTATTTTGAACTTAATAGCACCAGAAAGAAAACCTCAAGATATTAAAGTGAGACTTCCTATTTACTTCTTCAATATACAATGATAATCAAGATGTTGAAGTTCAACTGTATATTATATCAACTATGTATTATTTTATCACCCAAAGAATAATTATTCGATATAAATTTTAAAAAAAATTATCAAAACTTTTTTTTCAAGAATTGAAGGTTTTTGAATCAAATAATTAGCAATTTTTTAAAAATCAAATGGAATGGCCATGATTTAGAGTGGGAAAATTTGCAAGAAATGAAAAGTCTCGTTGGATTTTTTTTTACCACAACTTATTTTATTCAAACCGTGAAACGCAGCACATAAATCATTATTTTACCATTATAGTCTGGTCACTGGATGAGGAAACCAAGAAGTGACCTGATGGGGTCACAGTAAGAGAGGTCACGACCCCAATGTGACCTCTAAGTGAGAAGACATGTTGATTGTTTGACAAATTGAAGACCTGTATATTTCTGTTGTATGTTCCTAAAAAATAATTCAACATATTAAAGTAACAATGTTTTCTTAATTTAAATCACTGAATTTTTGTATTCAACAAAGTGTTAACATGCTGTAGAAATTATTTATAAACAATATACATGTACCTACCTGCAATGAGAAATTCATGAGTTATGGCCAGAGAGTAAATTGACCCATAGTTATGAGGAATGTTTCCTAAATGTTGGAAAGATCCAGAGGTGCTCCAAATGCCAATTGTATTATGACATCCACTGTATAGACATTCCTGAAAGAGACATTAAGGGGGATGTGTGGCCATCTTTTACATTTCATGATTTAAATGTAAACATTTCTTGAATTGGCTTGTTTCTGCCCAGAACTGACTAAAACTGTTCTCAAAAGATGTAAAAGCAACAAATATGAGGTTCTACATGTTGTTTTGTATGCAATTAAGCATACATGAGCAATCAATTTGTAGTACATGTACTTGTTATCATAGTTAGGTTTCACTGAAGTATACAAATGTATAATTAAAATAATACTCAGTATTTTAAAACAGGAATATATAATCATACATGTACTTGACCAAACAAATGTTTTCTGTATTGTACAAATGTACTTTAAAAGAAATTTACTTCATTTATAAAGCTATATGTGTTCAACAGAGTATTACATGTATTTGAACCTGGAATTATTTTGATTCTTGAAATTTAGGGCTTTTAAGAAAATTGCCCTTAGTTAGGCTAACTTAGACAAGTAACATGAATTTTCTTATGAATAGTCTAACTAAGGGCAATTTTCTTAAAAACCCTAAATTCCAAGAATCAAAATAATTCCGAATTCAAATCCAATAATAATCTGATGCTCTTATTTTACCTTGTCCTGGCTTACAACGAGAGCTCGAACCCAGTGATGTAGCCCTGATATTGTGTGAACTAATGAGAGAGTCTTCATATCCCAAACCTGAACAACAACAAAACATGTGTCAAAGCAGGCATAGGAGGCAAAAGATGGATCACCATAGTCTCTGGTGAAATGTGGAAACATACTGAGAAAAAATTGACTGAATGATGACTGGCAAGGTAAGTTTTTAATGAAGTTTGAGATGTATTATTAAGATTTGTATTTGAAACCAAGCCTAGTTGCAGAAAAATTAGAATATGAAAAATATCCAGCCTCATATTAAACAAAGCATTAGTCCCATATCTGCATTACTTAGGTACATGTACATGAGGTACCATTGAACAATAATACACTTGGCGAATATTCACAGAAATCTATATTTACTTTGATGAGAGAGTAGGAGGCAGTGAACAAGTTGTCCCCAACAACAACCATGGAGCTGATCAGGTTATCATGAGCATTCTACAAATACAGTACAGTACAAATGACAAGGTTATCATGGGATTCTACAAATACAGTATAGTACAAATGACAAGGTTATCATGGGATTCTACAAATACAGTACAGTGCAAATGATCAGGTTATCATGAGCATTCTACAAATACAGTACAGTACAAATGACAAGGTTATCATGGGATTCTACAAATACAGTACAGTGCAAATGATCAGGTTATTATGAGGGTTCTACAAATACAGTACAGTACAAATGACAAGGTTATCATGAGCATTCTACAAATACAGTACAGTACAAATGACAAGGTTATCATGGGATTCTACAAATACAGTACAGTGCAAATGATCAGGTTATCATGAGCATTCTACAAATACAATACAGTACAAATGACAAGGTTATCACGAGCATTCTACAAATACAGTACAGTACAAATGACAAGGTTATCATGGGATTCTACAAATACAGTACAGTGCAAATGATCAGGTTATTATGAGGGTTCTACAAATTCAGTACAGTACAAATGATCAGGTTATCATGAGCATTCTACAAATAAGGTACTTTACAAATGATCAGGTTATCATGAGCATTCTACAAATACAGTACAGTGCAAATGACCAGGTTATCATGAGCATTCTACAAATACAGTACAGTACAAATGACCAGGTTATCATGGGATTCCACAAATACAGAACAGTACTAATGATTAAGTTTTCATGAGCATTCTACAAATACAGTACAGTGCAAATGATCAGGTTATCATGAGCAATCTACAAATAAGGTACTGTACAAATGATCATGTTATAATGAGCATTCTACAAAATAAAGCACATTGCAAATGATCAGGTTACAATTACAGTATAACACAAATGATCAGGTAAACTTGAGCATTCTACAAATACAGCATGGTACAAATGATTAGGTTATCATGAGCATTTTACAAATTCAGTACAGTTATAATGATCAGGTTATCATGAGCATTATGCAAATACAGTACAGAGCAAATGATTCAAATAGCATGAGCATTTTACAAACACAGTACAGTACAAATGATCAGGTTATCATAACCATTCTATGAATACAGCATAAAACTCAATGAATCTTATTTGAAAAGTTTATACTCACAAAGATACAATTTTCTTCTGTGTGAGAATCCAAGTTCCAGACCCTGATGGACAAATCCTCTCCCCCCGACACCAGTGAGTTCTCATATGTGGCCATAGAGTGCACCTGTAAAAATAAGTAAATATGTAGCAGATGTTATAATAAATGCTCTTGCTATGATAAAATAAGCAAAATAAGTGATGCACACTGAAATCACTTCCTGTCTGTGAGTTACAGGTACACTGTAATCCACATGTAACTTTGATTATTTTGCCATTCATCAGTGAAAAATTAGTTTTCACAAACAAATCTGTATAAGTAACCTTTAACAAATATTCAAAATATTTTAAGGACAGGTTCTGTTCACAGCGTGATACTTTATAAAGAAAGTTCCCAGAAACATCGCATAATTTGGATGGTTTACAGTATTGAGTTATTAAAGCTTAAAGAAAAAACAGATACACATCATCACAAAACACAAAGTCCAGTTTTGTGTCTATTCTACTTCCACAAAGTTTTCAATTCAAAATGCTCACTGTATATCATTAAGATGATCATAACTTATAATCCCAGGGTGTTCATAGACCTTCCTCCCCTAATTACCATCCCAGTGTGTCTTCCCAACTTACCATCCTAATGTGTTTTCCAATTCACCACCCCTAAGTGCCCCTTCCCTCCCAGTGTGTCCCCTAATCCCTGCCCACTCAACCCGCCAGTGTGCCCTCCCTCGTAATTCCAGTGTGCCCTCCATCCTTATTCATTCCAACAGAGTGCCCTCATCCCCATACACAACTCAAGTGTGTCCTCCTTCCCGATTAACTATACCAGTGTGCCCTCCCTCCACATTCATCCCTCCAATGTGCAGTCCCTTCCCACTCTAGTGTGTCCCTCTTCTACTCACCACTCCAGTGCCCTCCCTCCCCTTCACAACCAAAGTGTTTTCATTCACCATTCCAGTGTGCCCTCCCTCCTCATCCATCCCTCCAGTGTACCCCCACATACCATCCTAGTGTGTCCTCCACCAACTTTTTCAATGTCCCTCCAGTGAGCCCCTTTCCACTTACCACCCAGGTGTGCCCCTCTATCTCCCACTTACCAAACAATTATTTCAGTATCCTCCTTCCATCCTCATTTTACCACACCAGTGTAACCCTTCATCTCCCACTCACCTTTTCAGTGTGTCCCCCACTCAGTATTTCAGTACCTCACTCCATCCTCCAGTGTGCCCCTCCATCCCCCACTTACAACCCCAGTGTGTGCCCTTCTATCTCCACTTACCACCCCAGTGTGCCCCATCCATCTCCAACTTACAACCCAAGTGTGCCCCTCGATCTCCCACTTACCACCCCAGTGTGCCCTTCTATCTCCACTTGCCACCCCAGTGTACCATTCTTTCTCCCACTTACCACCCCAGTGTGCCCCTCAATTTCCCATTTACAACTCAAGTGTGCCTCTTCCATCTTCAACTTACTGCCAAAGTGTGCCCCTCCATCTCCCACTTATAACCCAGTGTGCCAATTCATTTCCCAATTACTACCCCAGTGTGCCATTCTATCTCCACCTTACCACCCCAGTGTGCCATTCTATCTCCCACTTACCACCATAGTGTGCCCCTCCATCTCCCACTTACATCCCCAGTGTGTCCCTCCATCTTCCATTTAAAGCTTTCGTGTGCTCCTTCCATGTCCTACTTACCACCTGAGTGTGCCCCTTCCATCTCCCACTTACCACCCAAATGTTCCTCTCTATCTCCCACTAACCACACCAGTGTGCTATTCTATCTCCCACTTACCACTGCAGTGTGTCCCTCCTATCTCCCACTTACCACCCCAGTGTACCTCCCCATCCCCCACTTACCACCCAAGTGTGCCCCTCCATCCCCCACTTACAACCCAAGTGTGCCCCTCCATCCCCTACTTACCACCCAAGTGTGCCCCTCCATCTCTCACTCACCACCCCAGCGTGCCTTTTCCATCTTCCACATACCACCCAAGTGTGCCCTCCATCTCTCATTTACCACCCCATTGTGCCATTCTATCTTCCATTTACCACCCAAGTGTGCCCCTCCTTTTCCTACTTACCATCCCAGTGTGCCCCTCCATCTGCTACTTAACATTGCAGTGTGCCCCTCCTTTTCCCACTTACCATCCCCATGTGCCCCTCCATCCCCCTCGTATAAGTGCAGTGTGCCCCTCCTTTTCCCACTTACCACCCAAGTGTGCCCCTCTATCCCCCATTTACCACCCAGTGTGCCCCTCCATCCCCCATTTACCACCCAGTGTGCCCCTCCATCCCCCATTTACCACCCAGTGTGCCCCTCCATCTCCCACTTACCACCCCGGTGTGCCCCTCCATCCCCCATTTACCACCCAGTGTGCCCCTCCATCTCCCACTTACCACCCCAGCGTGCCCCTCTATCCCCCATTTACCACCCAGTGTGCCCCTCCATCCCCCATTTACCACCCAGTGTGCCCCTCCATCTCCCACTTACCACCCCGGTGTGCCCCTCCATGGTCTTGATACAGCCGTTGGTGAGTACGTCCAGATCCCACGCCTTGATCAGGTTGTCGGCCCCAGAGCTGTACAGTCTCTGTTTGTACAGGGCCAGGCACCACACCACCTTCTTATGGCCTCTGTAACCAAACAATACAACTGTCTCACATTTTTCTACACAAAGTAACATATATATAAATAGATCACCTAACTTTCATTTGAATACACTACCCAGTACATAAAAATCATATTGTTAAATAAATTATTTTAAGAATAAGAATTTTTTCAATTGAAATTCACATTTTCATTAGACATTTTTTCCTTTCAGCTATTAAAATATCATTTACAATTTTTATGTAATATATAGGTATTACAATGTAGGATGTACAGTAAAACTTGGTTATAGCGAAGTCCTAGGGACCAATGGATTTACTTCGTTATACCCGTTATTCGTTATATCCATATAACGAATTCATAATAATAACTATAGCGAATTCACTATATACATGTTTTCTTTAACCAGACTACAATTTTTGCCAATTGAGGCTAAGAATGAAAATACTTTCTTTCGATACCTTTAAAAATCGGATTGTAAATGAAGAATTTATGCGAAAATAAATTCATTCAAACTATTATGTTAAATGGTAGTGCAAACTTTTTTAACTGTAAACAAATTCGTTATAAAAGTGTTAAATTTCGTTACTATTCACCTCTACAGGACTCAAAATCAGTTTGCTATATCCGTAAATTCGTTATATCTGAATTCGTTATAACGGTAAAATTTTGCAAAGATTTCTTTAAATTTTTACCGGGGACTCAAAAAAAACCTTTGCTATATCCGATAATTCGCTATATCCATGTTCGTACTAAACGAGTTTTACTGTATATTACATGTTCAATGTAAATTAAAGCATTTGAAATATGTATGATATGTAGTTACCTGAGAGATCCTATGCATTTGAACTGGAATGGCATTTTCCAGGATTCTGTTTTTGAATTTGCTAGAGGACTCAGTTTAGGACCTATAGAAACACAGGTAAATGTACATATAATTCATCAATGCACTCTGTTTAATATAACCTTGACCTCTTCCGTAATTTAACATCCATGAAGAGGAGTTTTTTTTAAGATGGCTCAATGGCTGTGTCCATTCTTAGACTGTATTGATCTCCTTTAAAAGGTGAAATACATGAATTTTTTTTTTTTTTACTAAATGATAGTTTATAGCTAAGCAAATCATATCTTAGAAATTTAGGCAGATCTGATTTTTTTTGTTGACCATCCAGCCTCCTTAAGATTTCTCTTAATCAAATAGGAAGATGTTATAGTACACCATGCAAAGGTTGTACTTAAAAAGTATAAAACACGGACAAAGTTAAATACCGGTTAAAAGTCAATGTTAGTCACATTACCTTATTGAGCCAGACATAATGTACATGTAGATATATCAACATACATACATTTTGAGAGTTACCAGTCTTGATACATGAGTTCAGGCCTTATTAACAGGCATGAGTATATAAGCAAGTGCATGGTCATCATGATGATGAACTTTAAAAATATGAAAACTTGTACTGCCAATGTTTAGAATACAAATTTAAGAAATTTAGAACTTGTGGATGCATCTTCAGATTTTTAAATCATGCATTATTGAGTCATTATTACAGAAATAAAGGAAGGACTCAAAATATGTTTATATATAATGTAGTGCTATTTACCAAATTCTCCAGAGAAACGTACTCCTTAAAATTGTTTAAGATAAAATAACAAAATAAAAAAGGAATGACACATTTTCCAAATATTATCATAAATAACTCAAAATAATGAAATATAAATAAAAGGTTTATGAAATGTTCAATGCAATAATGGGCGACATCATAAATAATAATATACCGGTAGTTATACTTTGACAGTGTCATTGATGCTGTCACACATATAGTGTCAATGATGCTGTCACACATAGACAGTGTCATTGATGCTATCACACATAGAAAGTGTCATTGATGCTATCACACATACACAGTGTCATTGATGCTGTCACACATAGACAGTGTCATTGATGCTATCACACATAGACAGTGTCATTGATGCTGTCACACGTAGACAGTGTCATTGATGCTTTCACAAATAGACAGTGTCATTGATGCTGTCACACATAGACAGTGTCATTGATGCTGTCACACATAGACAGTGTCATTGATGCTTTCACACATAGACAACATCACTGATGCTATCACACATAGACAGTGTCATTGATTCTGTCACACAAAGACAGTGTCATTGATGCTTTCACACATAGACAGTGTCATTGATGCTGTCACACATAGACAGTGTCATTGATGTTATCACACATAGACAGTGTCATTGATGCTATCACACATAGACAGTGTCATTGATGATGTCACACATAGACAGTGTCATTGATGCTTTCACACATAGACAGTGCCATTGATGCTGTCACACATAGACAGTGTCATTGATGCTGTCACACATAGACAGTGTCATTGATGCTTTCACACATAGACAACATCACTGATGCTATCACACATAGACAGTGTCATTGATTCTGTCACACAAAGACAGTGTCATTGATGCTTTCACACATAGACAGTGTCATTGATGCTGTCACACATAGACAGTGTCATTGATGTTATCACACATAGACAGTGTCATTGATGCTATCACACGTAGACAGTGTCATTGATGCTGTCACACATAGACAACATCACTGATGCTGTCACACATAGACAGTGTCATTGATGCTTTCACACATAGACAACATCACTGATGCTGTCACACATAGACAGTGTCACTGAAGGTGTCACAAATAGACAGTGTCACTGATGCTGTCACACATAGACAGTGTCACTGATGCTGTCACACATAGACAGTGTCATTGATGCAATTACACATAGACAACATCACTGATGCTGTCACACAAGGACAACATCACTGATGCTGTCACACATAGACAACATCACTGATGCTGTCACACATAGACAGTGTCATTGATGCTGTCACACATAAACAGTGCCATTGATGCTGTCACACATAGACAAAATCACTGATGCTGTCACACATAGACAGTGTCACTGATGTTATCACACATAGACAGTGTCATTGATGCTATCAAACGTAGACAGTGTCATTGATGCTGTCACACATAGACAACATCACTGATGCTGTCACACATAGACAGTGTCATTGATGCTTTCACACATAGACAACATCACTGATGCTGTCACACATAGACAGTGTCACTGAAGGTGTCACAAATAGACAGTGTCATTGATGCTATCACACATAGACAACATCACTGATGCTGTCACACATAGACAGTGTCATTGATGCTGTCACACATAGACAACATCACTGATGCTGTCACACATAGACAGTGTCACTGATGCTGTCACACATAGACAGTGTCACTGATGCTGTCACACATAGACAGTGTCATTGATGCTATCACACATAAACAAAATCACTGATGCTGTCACACATAGACAGTGTCACTGATGCTGTCACACATAGACAGTGTCATTGATGCAATTACACATAGACAACATCACTGATGCTGTCACACAAAGACAACATCACTGATGCTGTCACACATAGACAACATCACTGATGCTGTCACACATAGACAGTGTCATTGATGCTGTCACACATAAACAGTGCCATTGATGCTGTCACACATAGACAAAATCACTGATGCTGTCACACATAGACAGTGTCACTGATGCTGTCACACATAGACAGTGCCATTGATGCTTTCACACATAGACAAAATCACTGATGCTGTCACACATAGACAGTGTCACTGATGCTGTCACACATAGACAGTGTCATTGATGCTTTCACACATAGACCACATCACTGATGCTGTCACACATAGACAACATCACTGATGCTGTCACACATAGACAGTGCCATTGATGCTTTCACACATAGACAGTGTCATTGATGTTATCACACATAGACAGTGTCACTGATGCTGTCACACATAGACAGTGTCATTGATGCTTTCACACATAGACAGTGTCATTGATGCTATCACACAGACAGTATCATTGATGCTATCATGCAATATGATGCTGTCACACATAGATTACATATATGATTGTTGTTACATTTAATCATTAATTTTAAGGGGGATGTGTGGCCAGATACAAAAGATACAACTTATATTAGCAAAATTCAAACTTTTTCTCAACAAATGGTTGTAGAGAGGATACCAATAAACCCCCATTAATACTTTTTCAGATTTTTAAATTTTCAAAATAAGTCTGCAGCTGCGCAGTTCGACAACTGTTCTGAGTGATTAAAAAGGCATTATTCTGTTCTTGTATGCATACATTTCAAACAAAATGGCATGTAGAACTTCATATTTATTGCTTTCATATCTTTTGGCAACAATTTTGACCAGTTTCGGGCAGAAACAAGCCAGTTCAAGAAATGTTTACATTCTTATCCTCAAATGTACAAGATGGTCACACATCCCACTTAAACTGATTTAGTGTCATTGACACTATCACTCTATTAATTGGGTTTTTCTGTCTGTGACTAAGTATCAGTAAATTTACTCTGTCTAGAGTATTGAACTGCAATAATACAATGTTAATGTCACATTATATTGAATGCTGTGTGTATCAACATAATGATGATGTCACATTTTAGATTTAGAGTTGGTCCATTTGTTGATGATGTCACACAATAGTGCATGTTGTTTGTGCCCATAAATTGATGATTCACTATACAGAGCATGTTGCATTACAGCATACACCTATACATTGATGATGTCATGACAGGATTAACAAATTCTTAGTGTTTAATAACTATCTATTATACTGTACATTTCCTTATAAAATAAAGGCTGCATTATATATAATATCCTCTTAATACATGATAAGTGTATTGCTGTGTTTTCTTTCCTTAAATAAATGTACTTCATCTTGTTTATCTAAACTACATGTCAATGTGGTTTCATTCATGTTCATATTAAGCAAATTTCATGGATTTAGTAAAATTCAGAGTTAGAAGGATAAGTAATTTCATGTGCAAGATTCTTTGATATGTTTTACTTTGTTGAACATTTATTTTTGTGGATCACTTTTAACAACAAAATCCACAAAAATTGGTCTTCAAAGGAAAATGGTAAAACCACTGTAAGCATTCTGAATTTTGGAGTTAAAGGTAATTTGGAATTCATTTACACACTAAAGAGCTGTTCTTACTTGAAAAACTGCTGGTGCTACTTGATCTCTGCCGTATCACTTCGGCGGAATTTCCTGGCGAGGTCATGGATCGTCGATTACGAGTGGTCATTAGTTGTTCGACAATTGTCTGCAGAGCTTCATGTTTCTTACTCAAATTTTGATAATTACTGCCCAAACAAATATTGCTTAATGAAAAAATACTGGCAAAACTAATCAAAACTAATTGTTAATCAAAAGTTGAAAAATGAAATTTATTTCAGGACATTATTGCCACAACATCAGATCTTTATATCAAAGTTCCTTTGAATTTAACTTTAAGATACTTATGCCAAAAATACAACATGTACCGGTTATATGAAATCAATAAACATACATGTACAATGTACTAGCATTGCCTAACAGAAATTGAAAAAATATACTATATTCTTTTTAACATAAAACAATCTTTCTTATAACAATATATTATATTTACTCTGGCTCTTTACCTTAAACACAGCTCTAAAGAAGATTCCAAAGAGTTTTTGTTTCCTTCTAAAACTTCAACTCTCTTTGTCAAACTGTCCAGTTTCTCTCTAAGGCATCTGTTTTCTGATTCTAATGCTTTTGTCTAGAATATCAACATGCACATTAAATACATATGTATATGTGTGTATACATGTACATATGTATATAAATTATAAATAAACTAAACCAACCATTAAGTATTATTCAAGCATTTTTTTCTTTTTAAATTCATGAACTTTGTTTTGAAGGTAGATATTTTGAAAACTCTATTCATCAGGTCCTAAGCCTTGATTAGGAAAAAGTCGAAGAATAATACATGTATTTTTCTTTGCAAGAAAGTTGAGAAAGCATGAATAAAACCTGGATGTCACTTGACCTGGCTGTGTAAAGCAGAACTCACCTGGTCTTTGAAATCCTTCTGGCTGATGGCCTTTGGGAGGCCCCTGTAGCCACACCTCCCCTGGTGGTCACCCACTTCCTCTTGTCTGCCATGAAATTCACACCCTACAATTGCCGCAAACATTATAGCTCAACTTCTATGGTATTTACTTTTAACTGATACATTACTAAAACTATGTATTTTTTACCCATACAAGATATCCATATTGACATCACTAGACAGAGTACCTTTGTCTTTGTGTTCACATTCGAAGTAAGGACAGACTTGAAGGTGATGGTCCAGTTCTGATGATCTAAATGTTCCACAATTCTCTACATCATTGGGACAAGGTTTTGGGATAAAACTGCATTCATTTTCATGTTGATGTCGATTTCCTAAAACATTAACAGATACATGTATAAGTATACATGCATATGAAATAGATATCAATTGTTCATTTACCATAAATAATAGGGCTGGGACGATACTGTACTGAGCCGATTCGGTACATATCACGATACATAAGATGCGATACGATACATATCACGATACATTGCAATTAAATGAAAACATGAATAAAAGTTTTAAAATGTATTCAACCTGCCGATGTATTACCGCATGTCCAAAGTTATTTTGTTATATTCATAATGAGCGTTGCACAATTTACAAATTACTTTAGTCTCGTGTACACTAGTTTTTCAGAAACAAGTACTCCAAAAGTTTTCCACACTCCATATTTAGCTTCCTAACAGTTTTGACAACCTTACGAGGTTTTCCGCCATCTTTGTACTTTCATATTAGGCGCGCGGACTTAAAATAGCCGATATAAGAAGCTCGGATATTTTTGAAAAATAAAAAAGTTCGGTAAGGTATCGTTGTATTAATGGTAAATGTATCGATCCAAATATCGTCAAAATAAATACCGCGATGCACCGGTGCATCGGTGGATCGTCCCATCCCTAATAAATAACTCCTAATATGGAAAAGTAACATCAAATAAATTCTACATTTTCTGCCTGCATTTGACACATGAGATAATCTTATATTTATTAATAAATACAAGTTTGTGAAAGACAATGCTATAGACATAAAATAGCAATGTACATCATAATTATGCATGATTCACAACTAAAATAAGATCTGTACCGGTACCTAGAAAAATTATTTTGAAAAAAAACCCAACATATAATTACCAATGGCAATTTGTTCTTGGCAGCCAGTAGGGTCTACTACATAAATTCCATTCTCCTTTCTAATTCCGTACTTGCAATAAATCAGAAGTTCATCTATTTGACCAACAACAAGCCTGTAATCACAAAACATTTTTTTCTCTCCAAAACACAGTGTCAATGTCACGCAATAAAACCACTCTTTCATCTGAGCATATACACTGTATGTACGTCCATAAAAATTTTAACATTTTCCATAATCAATATGTATTAAATTAAAACTGTTGTTCTTTAAAATTCCCAATATTAAAGTAAAACTGATATGTCTACTCCTATGCAGAGATTTGTGGGGGGGGGGGGGGGGGTGAAATATTTTGAAGAGCACCTGTTTACTATTAGCTGACTGGCATCACAAGGTTCGTTATCTACGGGACACTGAGAACATCCGCTGGCACAATTCTTACAAAACGTGTGTCCACATTTGATGTTAATGACGGGGTTCCTGTACAGCTGTCCGCACACTGGGCACAGAAAGTGAGGGGTCAGTTTGTTCACCAGCAGAATAGGTTCCGTCTCGTTGTCATTTGTATTAGAAGCCATGTCAAAACACCCGATTTTTTTCTTGTTTTTAGACACAAAAAATCCCGTTAATTTTTGCGTTTCATCCTGAAATAAAACGGGGAATACCGGGAAATGTATTGTGTTTACATAACTCTTTTGTACTAGGAGGAAAAATAATATCATAAGAAAGTAAAAACAAAACCAAACTGAATGTATAATCCCGGAATAGTCATGGTCACAACTGACTAAAACATGCTTAGAATTGATATACTTTTGCTATTTTTTTCTTCCATAAATAGAGCCCTTCTATCCCCTTAGACCAATCTGCCTCAAACATCACCCTAGTCCGAAATATAACATCACCCACAGAGTGCCTTTGGATATTAAAGGGCATGCACTGTGCAGTGCACTCTACTGTCTCTAGTCTGTCGTTTTCCTTGCTTTTGTGGCGATTTCGATATTTTACGTTTTCCTGGCAAGTGAAATATGGAAATCGTTAAAAAAAAAGGTCTGGGAAACGTTAGACTAGTGCACACATGCAGTGACTTTAAATCGGTCTATATAGGGTTGATAAGTTTTAGCAGACATGTGTAAAACCTTTGTCAGATAATGCATATATATATATGCTTTCTCTCCTTAGACTAATCCTCTCCTGTAAAATGCCTTGGGTAAAAGGACAGGGTCATGACCCTCACAGTTCCTAGGTCAAGGTCATATCAGTCCTCTTTGAAACACACTTGTTAATCCTATCTAATACTTTACATAGTAATTCTGTGAGGAAGATGTGTTGTGATTTTGACCAAGTTTCTATGTCAAAGGTCATAACAGATGCCTTTAAGGCAGATTTGGAATAGAATTTTTTTCCCTAAACATTTCTCCAGCTTTACCACAAGAAAAGCTGCAAGGCACTCAAGAAGTCTGCTTTTACCTTGAATCAAGTATGTCAAGGGTCAAGGTCAAAGCATACATATCTGTTAAGTTCTTTGTCAGAAACTGTTTCCCCTGGGCCATGTTTTCTTAATACTACTGCAATGACCTTGATTTTGTATTTGCTTCCTTTTAGCAAATGTATACATCCACTCTGTACCAATGAATCATCCCTGTCAAAAATTAGATAAAGAGGAAAGGCAACATTTATTATATTGTGCCTTGAATTGGCTTGAAATATGCCTTCCAACATATATCGGTAAGAAACACTTTCATAATATAAATACAATGTACTGGTATTTTCATGAATGAGTTTATGAATGTAATTGGGAACAGAATACATTTCAAGCATGGAAACATGGAAAATATTGGAAACCATTTGCTATTTTGTCCATATGAACATATTAAGATCTCGTAACTTGCAGAGAATCTTTCCTGATTTACAATAACCATGTCTTGAATTGTCACCTCTTTTTATATTGTAATTAGGGAACCAAACTGCATTCCCAATAAGATTGTTGCTGTTTTATTTATATACATGAACAATACATCTGTACAAGTCAAAGGCAATGTTTTTATACACAATCATACATCTGTAATGAAACAACGCACACTTTCATTATGAACCACAAAGATGTCAGATACAATGATCAGACTGGATAAGTTGAATGAAATTGATAATTGACTGATCAAATCAATCATGCATAGAGTCATTCACTGTTCCGTGTTTAAAATACTAGGAATTCTGAAGATCTGTTGGAAAATGCCATAAAATCTATACTGTAATACCGGTACATGCTCAAGTATTCATTCTTGTTAAAAGAAAAAAATAACAAATATTGAAATAACGATATATAAATCATAAAACAAACAAACAAAAAACCATTTTTGTAGAAAAACATGTACTAGTACATGTATATTCATAAAAATGCTCAATCCTAAAAAATATTAAATAGTACAACTACATGCATTTACTTTAAATGGCTCAGTGTTTCATTTTAAACATGACAATGGCAGTGGTTGCACAAATCCCAGTCTCCCTATGTGTCATGCATCTAAACTTAAATTCCATCAGCATAATGATTCTAAACTGACTCAAATTTAAACAAATAAATCGATTACATGGTAATAATATAAGTTTGAAATTTGAAATTCATGTACACATCAAAATGTATGGATTTCTTCAAACTATTTTGTGTAAATCCTCTTCGTGATAAGGATATTGTCAATTCCCCATCTTCAAAAATATTCAAAGAACACTGATTTGAAATCCATGTATCTTTAGCAATGACAGCGGAATCACCAGTCTGAATTAGCACTTACACAAATTTAAACAGTATAAATGTCATCATCTTCACAAAATGACAACCATTTTTTATAGTAAGCTTTATAAAGTAAGAAACATTCCTTTAGTAGTAAGAGGCGTTAGAGCATGTACAATTTACATTATGTAAAACAATATAAAAGAAGATTCAGGCTATAAACCCTGTCACAGTGACACTAATCTATAATAAGCCTCTAATTAAACTACCAGTATTTGTTCCAATGCATGCAGCCTTGTTTTCTGTATAAAACCATTTACTGTCCCCAAAATACATGTGTACATCTATATGTACAAGACAATATTACTGAACAATAAAACAGAAAGATATGAACAACGAGGTGATATAAAAAAAAAGAAGAAGTTATTTTTCCAATTTTTCTGATTTCTTTGGTGACTCTGCTTTTTTCTGAACTGCATAAAACATTTCCAAAGGTTTGTTGATACGCCAGTATTTTTCATTGACCTGTTCCAGAGTCATAGCACCATTGAGAGCTGTGTAGTTTCCAGGGTTACTTGCAATGTAAATTGTGTATTTATTTTCCCCTCCAGATGAACTTGTACCTAGAAATAAAATACATGCATCAGTACTCATATATATTAAACAATACTCTGATTATAAGATATTTTTTATTGAGAGTTGGGGGGCATTACTGTTCTTTCATTAATATTCAAGGGTATCAATTTTCGTGGATAGAGTGAAAATCGTGGTTTTAAGGACACATAAATTCGTGTCTAATGACCCTATCAATACAAAATGTTAATAGAAATTGCACTTCAATGAAAACTTAATTTTGTGGATCAACTAAATAACGAAATCTAAGAAAATTGGTATTCATTGAATATTGATGGAACCACAGTATTTCAATTTGAAAGTTGTTTAAAAGACAAAAAAAAATGTGTAAAAAGTTCACCATCATACCTGCATCAACTTTTTTGGATTCTAATGACAATCTTATTGCAAGGTACTTTGATAAATGGTCCACTGAAAAACAATACAATAACAATCAACTCTTATTTAATGCCCAGATGTTAGTGATACATGTATTCAATAAAGAGTAAAAATTAAGATTAATATTCACCATTTTCTCACATTCAGATTTTGCAAAATAGGAATAAAATGGAGTGAAAATATTAACCCTGTGTGTCTACAGTAAGCTGTACACGTTTTAACTTCAAATTGAAAAGGATTATATCTTTAAAGACTGCTGATGTATCAACTTAGGTTTAATCTCTAAAGATAATACATGTAACAGTAATACCTGTTGCATTAGCTGTTGTTTTAATATATCGAATCTGGGAGTCATCTGGAGGCTCGTGGTCTGCTGGGAGAGGTCTGAATATTAATTCAATGTCTCCCACTGGCTGGGGAAGCTCTGGGGGTGGGGCAGAGTCAGTGACCGCCTCTGCTAGCGAGTTCTCAGCACTAGAGTCATCAGACAAAGTCTTTGGTCTCTTTAGGGGAGTATTTTCACTGGAAGCATTACTTGCTGTTTCCAGGCGGGATAAGTCTGGTTCTGTGGCATGTTTGCGGACCCTCTGTGGTCTGCTCAAGGCTTGTACTCTTAATCCTTCTTCAATGCTGCCAAACAATGCAAGGACAATTATTATTTTGTAAAATTTTCAAACCATTTTTATGAATAAAGTAAACCTATAAAACTTAGATCAGGTTTCACTGAAATAGAAGAAAATGTTAAAAATATTTTGTTCATGTAAAAATTCAATTTAACCTTATTTAGCAAGTGTATTCATTTTGATATTTCTGTAGCTATTTTTATTTAATTCACGTGAAGTCATTTGCCATTTGAAAATGCCAAAATCATAATAAATACTGTACGCTGTCCAGTAAATTGTGACAGTGAATGAGTGATACTACATAAAGATAAAATGTGCAGTAGTAACTAAACTGTGCTAAACAATAGAGTGGGATAATCTCCCCTGTATGATTCAATGTGAACCTATTTGGAACAAAACTTCTAAAAAGAAAA
This sequence comes from Magallana gigas, assembly GCF_963853765.1. Taxonomy (NCBI): domain Eukaryota; kingdom Metazoa; phylum Mollusca; class Bivalvia; order Ostreida; family Ostreidae; genus Magallana; species Magallana gigas. The sequence continues at coordinate 10,064,649 of NC_088855.1, forward strand.
ACGAGGGACTGTCTAAAGAGTTTGTAAGAAAATTAGGTCATACCATCCGGCAGAATCTTGCAAAGAGCCAGATATAAGACCTCACTACATTAAAGCTGCTTGGTCCGATTTTATATCAAATTTTATGCACACTTTATGGTAAGTATATGTATAATAATAGACATTGCAGTAGTTTTCCCAGTCAATTAAGCCAAATTTCAATGAAGAAAAATCTGTACAAAATTTGCTAACAAAACAAATGACATAAAAGGGTAACGCATTATTTCGCCTCATGTTAAATTTCACCCCTGACTAGGAGACGGGTATGGTTGTATTACGACTTTGTCATCGCTTTGAATAAAGGTCGAAATGATCAGACAAATTACAAATAAACATGTGTACGTTTTGTTCACTTATTTTCCTGAAGTTTGCTTTTTTTTTACAATTGATGCATAGCATGCGGATTGACTGACCAAACAGTTTCTTTTTCTAAACACTCCAGTGATGCATTTTGGTTTGTTTTTTTGTTTGCCCAGAAAGAAATTATTTTTATTTACTTTTAATATTTCTAACTTTGAAAGGAGACTGATTCTGCTGGTGTAAATAGAGAAAGTCCATAACTTTCTAAGATAAATGGTTTGTATGGAAAAAAATTGATACTGTAATAACAAATAAATCGGACCAAGCAGCTTTAAAAAAATGTGGCCCAATCAAAATCTAAAACTGGACATAACCTGACCAAATGACTACCTGCTGGTTAGTGCAGATGTGCTGTGTTGTTTATTTAGTTTTGCAAGAACTCTAGCCTGATGAGCTTCATATTCGTCTCGACTGGGATATATCTTAGAAATCAACGCATCAAAATTGGGATCTGGCCGAAGGGATCTCTTTGACACGAGTTTCTTCCTGCACGTAGGACATTCTTTGTTACCGCTTCGAAGTGCAGTTATTATGCAGTCCTGACAAAAGCGGTGCAAGCACTCCTTTGTCGTCATAGTATTTTTTAGCATGTCAAGACATATTGGACACATCAATTCACTGTGTAAGCTTCTAGGTGACACTGCTATTTCTGTATTGTCTGTTATTGCTTCTTGAGGAGTTCTGTGAAGCTCATACAAACTTAATTCCCATGTTTTATTCGGTGCATTTACGACTTCGTTCGCCATTTTTCATCGATTGGCCAAACCGGATGTTGATTGCGAAAATCAAAAACCTATAACGCTATTTATCTACGGAAGCACAGAAGCGCAAACAGCTTATTATAAAATCGATGGATTTGGATTTTGTTGTTGCTGTTGTTTTTAGTTGAAAATTGACCCGCATCGTGGAATTTAGTTTATGAAACCGGTTATAAATTTAACAGCAAATAAATACGTACATGTGTTATTGAATTGATATTTATAGTTCAAATATATTCAATAAAAAATACAGCTTATTCATTATTTTGAGGCCAGAAGTCGTGTTTATAGTGTTTTAACATGAGCATCTTCAATTCTAAATAAACAGTTTCTTAAAACAAGAAGCATTTGAATGATTATGTCTCGAATTATCAGATTTACCCTTCATGTATGTAACAATTGTTTTGTTACATTTATATTTTAAAAAATAATGCCTTTAATAATAATACTTGTTTTACTGGTTTAAATGACTACACAAAATACATGCGCTATTTCGTCCAAAACATATCGTTTTAGCTCACCAGCTCAAAGCTCGTTAAAGTCATCTTTTGTCAGTCCAGTTTCCGTCAGTCTGTCCGTCCGTAAACTTTGTACATTTTCTGTACTTCTTCTCCTCAAGAACCACTGGGCTACTTTCAGCCAAACTTGACCCAACCCTTGGGTAAAGGAAATTCATGTTTGATAAACTGAAGGGCCAAACCCTCTTACAAGGGGAGATAATTTAAAATTATTGAAAATTTGTTCGCATTTATCAAAAATCTTCTCAAAAATAATTTTTACCATTCGTGATCCATTACAAGTATTCGAATCGTGGGAGTAGTGTGGGGCCACAATGTGTGTGTGTGTGTGGGGGGGGGGGGGGGGGAGTGAATTTCTACATAGGAATAAATAGAGAAAATCTCTTCAAAATTTATCTGCCCAAAAAAGCTGTAGCTTGAGTGGAAAAATCCTCAACTATAGTGAAGTAGAGTAAATTCAAGTAAATTAAAGTTTGTTCGAATCATGATCCCTGGGGGTAGGGTGACAGTTAAGAATCATATTTATACTGGAAAAAATCTAAAAACAAGAATCTTTTTCGCAAGAACTCCAATGTCATAATGCAATCATCTTGAGAAATTTTTGATTTTGAAATATAGCTTAGATTTTGATTTGTTCTCAAACCATTATCCCCGAGTACCCAAACTCCGTCACTATAAGCAGAAACCATTGCGCGTTTCTCTGTAAATTATTTTTTGCGGTTTTTATCATTTGCAATCACTAACGTTAAATATAACCTGAAACGTTATAATTTATAAAATTATTAACAAAAATATTTTTATTATTATTCAAATAAGCCCTCTGAATACGACGTTTATCACACGTGCTATCATAACTTATGAACCTAACTCCGTCACCCACATGATCTATGATACGCCAGGGAATGGAGACACATTAACAATTTAGTTTAAACTCAACTTGTATCTAGGCCAAGTTATAATAAGTAAAATTGGTTTATACAATTTAAATGGTATTTAATTTCATTGAAATGAAATGATCGCCAGAATAAAAAATGGGTCCTTGTAACAACAATCACAATGACCGTTTCAGAATGTATGGATGCCGTTTGATTTCTGTCCTTACATATTTCAAATATATCATTTCAATAATGAATATATTTATGATTATATTATTTATTTATTACATTTTTAATAAATGTGGCTTATTCTAAATACCGATATACCGCATATATCTGTACCCCTGTATATGGCAAAAATTACGGCATGAGCGATTTGACGTTATCATCAAGTGCACTGCATAAACGCTATTGCGGACTGAAAAAAATGTATAAATAACCTTAATAAAAGTAAATTGCATGTGAAATGTTTCATCTTGACCTCTCTTAACGAGGCCGGGTCTAATTTGTTCTGCCCTAGATTTTTTAATGAAATTTTTTACATGAATTTCTACTGATACAATTATTATTTTAAGATAAAAAAATAAGACATTTACCACACCGTTTGTTTAAGGGGTCATCTCAAAGTTTGTTATTTTTTAACATAGGACCCTATGGGATTTTGCTTGAAATGTACCAAATTTGCACATTTTTTAAACTTCTGCCCTAGGGATTTCTTTTTCTGTTCTACATATTAAAGTTATTGCTAAAAGACATCAAATTGTCAAATAAAAAAAACCTTTTACCTCCTGGTTTGTTCCAGGGGTCTTATCAAAGTTATTTTTTGTACGCCCAATTTCCCAGTTTCTCAGATAATGGCTATTTTTTATTTGACAAAGACGGAAATGGTGATCTTTATTGCATTATTAAAACATTAAGACATATTTAAGTAATAAATAAATATATAACATCACATATTAAGGGTAATTAATACAAAATACATAGTTAATGTCTTGAAATAAATGAATTAAGCGATATTTAGGCGGGTTAAGAAAACGTGACAGAGGGTTAGGCTTGCTGAACCCTCTTCACGTTTTCGACCCGAGCCCAAATAAAGCTTATACGAGACATTTATGTTTATTCCACAAAATAATATCAATTTTACACATCAAACGAGCTATTTTCAACAAACTTCGCTGAATATCTGCAGTTGTAATTATCCCGCCATGGCGTCAACAAAGCAAAAAGATGACGTCACAATACAAATGAAACGCTGCGCGAAAGCGTGCGTATTCGTTCTGTACTCGGCCTCGTTAAATTAAAATGACTGACCACCGTAAATCATCGAATGGGTCCGCATGTCAGAAATATAGTTATTTTAGTGCACCCGTGAAAAAGCATTAGCAGATTTCACGCAATTATTGTTGCATAAAATGAACAACGTGTAATTTTGTTATGTTTGAATACATTCTTAATTAAATACCGTTGTAAATTGTTGACATTTGATTGAAGATATTTGACATGCCAAAAATGACGTCATAATTGCACTTGATTTGAAACTGCGAGGAATTTCCCGAAAGTGACGGAGTTGGGATAGTGACGGAGTGATGGGGCTATGCGATACCCCAACAAAATTAATACTGGAGTCTCTTGAGAGGTTATAAAATCAGCATAGGGATATATGTATATGAAAAATATGTAATAAATATTCTTTCAGGAAATCGATGCTACAGTTCGTATCATTATTTAATATTAAAGTCTCATAATATATAGTTTTTATTCTAAATTGCTGAAACAACAATAACTGACATAACAAAAGAAGCTTGATGTTAAGCATAGGAAAATGTGGAGAAGGATTTGCACATCTTTTTAAACAAGACCTACTCTAAATTCGCCAGATATTTTGTATTCACAAGATAAAGCTGATTTGATCAGAGTTGTAGCAGTTTTGTTCAGGTGAGCAATGTGGCCCATGTGCCCCTTTTCTTCCTTTTGTTTAATTTTGTATTTACATCAACCCAGTTAATTTGAAATCAGCATTTTAATAAATTGTAAATTTTCGTGGATGTAAATATAAAATTTACAATAACTCATATAGTGAATTTTGTTCTTACACCTACTAAATATATCGAAACTGTATAATAATTTTCACACATATATATATATATATATATATATATATATATATATATATATATATATATATATATATATATATATATATATATATATATATATATATATATATATATATATATATATATAGCGTTTAATTTCAGTTACTGGTAGATTGGTTCAAATGAATTGTTTTTGAATTGCCGATAACCTATCAAACCCATAAAATGCGATGACTCAATTAACTTAAAACATGCATTGGTATATTTTTTCTGTAATGTTACAAAAGAACATAATGTCTATAATGGGGGGGGGGGGTGTAAATTAATAATAGTGATAAAAACCCCAAATTTAATATACTATATTTATGTATATATATAGCGCATCATTTTACAAGAATAATTTCAATTACTAAAAGATTGGTTCAAATATTGAAGAATTTAATGGGCGTTTAAATTTGGGTTTTTTTATCATCACGTACCAGCACACATTTCTGAATGATATGAAATCATTTAAACCATTGGTGCAGGTGTATTTACCTATGTGACCTAGTTATTGTAACGCATTCAAGGCTTACGGTGACCACAGAGTGATTGCATGAAAGATGATGGTCGTGTAACGTGAATGTATCGCCATGCAGACTAGTTATATATAGGTCTAAGGATCAAATGGTGTGTCACAGATTTATCTTTTCTGCGTACAATCTTATCAGTTCAAACAACCACAAAAATTTTCCATCCATTAATGTCCTTAGAACACTTGAAGAAAAAATACAAATACAGCTAGGATTTGTTTACAATATTTTAAAGAGACGAATACTAGATTTATAGACGTTTTAAAACAGTTTAATGCTTTCTTTTGTCTTTTGCATGCCCATCGTGACGTCTGAAAAGAATTGTACATATTTGTCGTAGCGTCTTCTACGGTATATTTCATTTTATCAAATAAGATATACATGTACATGAACAATGTAATACTGTATACAAGGTTAATTTCGACCTTCTTCACTTGCAAACGGCTTCGCCCAGTCTTGATTTCGCCCAGATACCTGTTGTGCTAAAAGGTCTTTGAATTGAGACATTGGAATTCGCCCAGTTTTAAATTCGTCCACTGACAACGAAGGCGACAGGAGTGAAAATAAAACGGGGGCGAACATTTCCCTGCATACAGTACAGTATATCGGAAAGGACATGTAGCACGCCTGACTTTAGTGTTTGTTTCCGAAAATGAATGTTACATAGATAAAAGCATTTAAGTCTACATTTGTAAGGGTATGTGACTTATTATTGGTGAATTTTATTTTATTTTTACAACGTTTACTACCTTGGCCAATGACCATATACATATAATGAGGTATTTTTATCTGTATATGATATCTCTCTATTGTTTCAATTTCTGGATTTGATTATGCATTGCATAAAACATTCCATGAGATTATGACCTGTTCATTTACGCAACAGTACGAGTGTCCGCCCTTGTACCGACAGACAATCACCCAGTAAGTCTGGTCACTCAGTCTTACCATGGGCTCCCAGTTTCCCAACGAACTGTCAAATTATCTACGCAAAAAACTTTAGCATTGCATCATGCTTTTGGACTGTCAAATTTCAAAATGTAGTTCATGATATCTATCTTGCAAGTTTAATCTGTGTAATAAGTTTAACAAATGTACTCTTCATATTACAGAGATGATTGAAGCCAGTGAGTGAAACGCACAGAATATATTAAATTGCATTATTTTGGTTCAAGTCCTGAAACATCAAAACTGAATATCATGATGTATGGCTGGTTGCAATTGAGCATGCAGCAAGCAGGCAACATCTGGTGCAGATCAATATTATAATGTGTAATTGAGGATCAAATTGAAACTTGCTTATTTCTATAATTAAAATCTATTGCACGAGAAATATACTGTAAATATGTATGCCCTTTTGTGTGCGGCACGGATTTTTATTTGAATTTTAAAAAGAAAATTCCCTCAGCAAAAGATGCGACAACTTTTAAATGAAACTCATTTATTTTTAACCAACATGTTCAAAACAATATAACGACATAAAAATATTGCAATTGTTCATTAAATTGACAACAACTTCACATCATCCAATTCCTTGAGACGGTAGTTATATTGTCATCTTCCGCGGAATGGTTCAATGAAAATAACGGTATAACGTTAAAACAAAAGAAAATCAAAAACCCTCACAGCTTGCATGCATACTATGACCACAAACGGAAGACTTAGCCAAAGTCAATTTTTCACAGAAAAAAATGTGGCGTAAGAAATTCACTCAATCACGTCACAACCCATTCTCCCCTAAACGTCATGTCTCTATGTAGTCATTCATTAATTGCCCGGTTTTTCTGCGTAGAACACTCCCCATCGCTGGTCCCCGGTGGCTGTTCGGACCAGTTTATCCTTCCACCCTCCAACTATATCATCGTAATCTTTCTGAGAAAACTCCTGGAAATAAATAATTATGATTTTTGTTACAATAAAGTTTGGTCAATATCAACCCTATCATTTTTAAATTCAATGACATTTTTATAGCAATAAGAAATTTAACTGATTAAACCTTGTTGATTGGTTACCTTAACAAAATCGTCTTTGATCGTTTCTGTTCTTACAAGTTCCTTTTCCAGCGATTCTACAAAGAGATCAGTCCTGTCGTCTGCTTTCACATTAACAAACCCCGCTTTCTCCAAAACCTAAAACCCAACAAATATTCACTCTTATAATCATAATAAATAACACGATTAAATGTACATGTGTAGGTTGCATTTTTCATTGTATATATTTAGCAAACTGAAAACTGGTACTCTTTTTCATTGTCATTTCATCACCTTTCCATACTGTTCCGGGGATAAGAGGTTGTATCCTCGTTGTTTTACGTAAGCTTTGAACTGTTCCGAATGTTCATCCGGGCTACAAGCATAGTCCGAGATCAAAAGTCGACCCCCAGGCTTCAAGCATCTCTGTAAAACAAAACAATATCGTTACTTTACTATACAAGGGCGCAATTTAAATAAGAATACTAGTATTTGACTTAAAATCCAGCTTATTGCATCAAAAGTTTTAATCTTAAGGTTTATTACAGTTTCTGCGGCTTACGTAGAATCGTTGAAACAAGTCCAGCTTGTCTTTTATATGGAGAATAGTGTCCCTACTGTACACCACGTCAAAGTAATTATCTGGGTACACGCGCTTGGTGGCATCCGCTACCTCGAACTGTACCTGTCGTACCAAAAAATAATACACGTCACTTCCTCTCCAGGCTTAATACTACATAAATATTCAATATTACAATTTTCAAATACAATAAATTCTGTCTAAACCAGAAAAGTGATATTCGAAAATAATCATTGTGGAGGCACAATCATATGCATTTAATAGAATTAAATTTAAGGCGCATGTGCTCTGAAAAATTGACCGCATTGTCGGTACTAAACTGTCTGGGTAAGCTGATGCTGTAAATGTATTAGACTGTTTGAGTAAGTTCATGCTGTAAATTAATTACGTCTAGTAGGGAAATGCCCATCTCTTCTGCTCGCTCCATGCCGATTTTGATCATATTGGAAGACAGATCTATTGCAACAACCTTCACTCCATACTCCTAATGCAAATTAAATAAAGACAACATCACGTACACGTACGTACCGTCACTAAATAACATTTACTATTTTATTCAAACATTCGTCAGTTATTATTGTTACCTCTATTTTTATATAATTGTTTGTAACATTCTTCAGCTTCATTAAAGCTAAATGGGAAAATATGGAGATTATCTGTGACTAAAAACAATAATTACTTTGACCATGTAGAATGCACTTCCACCGATTCCACAGCCAACATCTAACACAACCTCGCCTTTCTTAAGATCCAACCTGTCAACGAATTCCTGAAATAAATAGGTGTCGAAAAGGCGTGAGATGGTTTCTCCAAAAATCGCCAAATCAGATATATTATCACAACAATGTAGTATGATAATTATGTTGCATATATGCATTTCATTTGTTACAATAAATTATATCAGGATCGAAGGACCTAAGTCCTTGTATATACCTAAAAACATTAAATCAAAAGGAGCTACCTTTGTCGTATCCAGTCCCCCTGTGCTTACGAAGGTTCTTCCAAAGATTTTCTCGTACCGAAGAATTCCGTTCGTTGAATACTGTTTTGTGTCCAAGAATTCCTGGAATGTCCGGAAGCCATGGTTTGCGCTCTTCGATCGTCGAACTTTTTGCAACAACCAAACAATTTGGTTTTTATTGTTCTTTAGCTAAAAAATACATCAAGATATTAATCAAGATGCCGTTGTCTTTCCGTTTTTTGAACGACATGAAACGTTTGCCTTTGCACATCCCACAAGGTGGAAGTGGTTGAAGTTAATAGCAAAGATGGCGGACTTAGAGTAGAACCTTGTAGTACGCATCAACAGATTTCTGCAGCACCAGCTCGTATCCGTATACTTCGTCGTTGTTTTCAGTTGGAATTTCGATAGATGTGAACAGAGCCTCGTACATTCCCGGCTCCCTGTATTTTGTTGGGTTTGATTTTCGGTCTTTGTTTCCTGTTAAAAATAGAAAACCGAATAATATATGAATCTTCTATTCAATATATGTGGGTATTTATTTAAGTGGGACTCAGTTTGTGAGTTTTGGTGACAGAACGCAAAGCATTAGAGTACCTGATTGGTGATAACAAGATTCCCTGCAGAAAAGATACCCGTCCTCACGAAGCCAGAAGAGAGTCTCCTTTATTAAGTTCTTCACTTCCTCGTCTTGTAGATACATTAACAACCAGTTAGAGAAGACAAAATCGGCGCTAAAAATAAAGTTTATCAATGCTGCATGAATCAGTCATAGAGCCTAAACCTATGTTCACAAAGTACTTTTATTAATATTCTTTCGCGCGCTGCTTACCTTTTCTTGGGAAGTCTCAGTTGTGTGACGTCAGCACATTTATGGTCAACGTTTGTAAAGTCAGCTGTATTTTTCTTGTTCTTGTCGATAAATTTGTCCACAAAATCCACCGCTAGTACAGACTTTGCATCTTTGGCCAATTTGGTTGTAAAACGCCTGCAATTGATTTCTAAACGATTATTTTTGCACCTGTAAGTTTATGTTAAAATTATATTAGAATTAAGTAATGATTTTTTTCACCCGATATATATAATTCCAGTTCCAAGGGTAAACAAATCTACGGCTACATGCAAGTATATTTACTATATCCCTTCCAAACTTTTCACTACGATAGAAAAAATATACCTACCGAATTCTTCATTCCAATTCCACTGTTTAAAGAAGCCTATGTGAAAAGAATTTGTATTTACCCAATTCTTGATCCTAGTTCCACAATAAATTTTAAAGAAGATGGCATATTTACCCTATTCCGGCTCCAAGCTCCACGACATCTTTGTCCTTCACTTCCGGGATATAGGAGAGTATTTCTGGGAGTTCCTCTACTGTCATGGTAGCCGCATTGTTGTCCAGCATCATCTCCTCTAGAGAACCATCCTTGGAATGGTCTTGCCAAAACTCCATCATCGCAGTTCGAACTTCTGTTATAAAGCAGAATTGATTCGATCAACAATAAAGTGACCGTTTTTTATTTACAAAGGCCTAAGTACTACTTTTCTTAGGTCTATTATAATTACTGTCTCTTACAACACTTTTGATTATCATTATTATAGCATACCTTCCTACTTCTTTACCCTCTGATAGAATTAGGTCCAGTGACACACACGATCAAGTAATAGTAACCCTGTCCAAAGTTGAATTCTTAATTCAAACGATATATATCATGACCTATAGTGTTTGCTTAACCAACAGAGATAAAATATGAAGGTCCATTAGAGAGAGTTAAAGATCAGAAAATAGCCGAATGATTTAAATATATCAAGTCATAAAAGAATATATTACATTCGAGAATATCAAATGAAATTATACCGGGTAAGAGGATTTAATTCACCATACATTCCACGCATGGCTAAAGTACTACTTGTATTGTCGGAAAACCTGCTCTAAATGGAACAGGTGTTCTAACAGAAACACATTTTGTGTCGCATTAATGAGGATAAAATATGAAGCATCAGAATAATGACAAATGAAATTTTTAAAAATGCATTTTGCATTCTAAATCAGTGTCATATGTTATCCTTACTACTTACCAGACGAACTTACTGTCCACAACTGGAAATAGTTCCCGCTTTCTCGTCTGGTTTAACTGACACAAGGTCAGTCGAACCCCCACCGAGCATTTCAGCTATTTAATTTGGTTTTTTTTTAATGAGAATGTATTGACATGTTTTGATTCTACAGTAAAATTCTACGCATTTTCAATTTTTGTCAGTGCTACGAGTTGATTATATATATACATACCTGATATATTTTTAAAAAATTCAAACATTGAAAACTAAATGCTTGTTTGACAGTATTCATGAATATAGGCAAAATAATGCAAATCATTTCAAATACATACCATTTAGCACCGGCATGATTGGATAAGGTAGTAAATTATGGACCTCAAATCCCAGTTATTTATACACAGGGGAGACTGGGGAATCAACCACGTGACTTAATTTACCGAACATTCTTTTTCATGTCTTTCAAGATATTGCCGAATTAGCTTTTTAAGTAATAAATGCTAGATTAATTTTTAATTGCATAATCGAGTTGGTTGTCAACAATTTATTGATTTTGTTACCTTTCACTGTAACGAAGTTTTAAGAAAAACATAGATTTTAATTGAAAAATAATGTAAAATTTGCGAAATTTATGAATATTCATGAGATGTACGTATTGTGAAGCTAGCGTAGAGTTCAAGGTAACTGTGAGGGGAAAATTACCACGCGATGTACTCAGCCACGGATCACTTTAATTGATAATCGAATTCAAAGTCTTATTGGATTAATTGGTCACAATGATTTGAGGTGTCATATATGTCAACATCATCATTGGACGCACGAAGAGAATGACATACGAAAAGTGATAGGATATAGGTACAATACGTTTAGTATTACGCCTCATATTGTGTGGAGTCATCAATATTTGTTGGCATATGGTATATACCAAAAACAAAACAATGAAGCTGTCGACCCCAGTAAATGCTTAAGTTTAAAACTATTTTTCATACATGTGCTTGAAACATGTGCCATAACAGGTAAACGTGAATGATTGTGAACTGCATGCACATGCAAGCACATGCATCAAACGGGTTAACAACGATAATTTATTTACGTATACAACGTAAAAAAAAAACAACCCAACAACTCACCGATCCAAGTCCGAGCGGGGTTTTCCTGGTCAGACATTTTACACAGTCCTGCTACAGCACAGAGAGAGTGTTTGACACATATGCTCCATCGGAAATCGATTCAAGATTTGTTTTCTAGAGCTACACGTGTTTCCTTATATTAGCCGCTAATGAACACGTTTAAATGTCAAAAATTCACAGAAAAACTGATGCAATCGAAAACGTCCGTTTTTGTCGACTCATGTATTAATCTTTGGAACATGTATAAATATTTGTTCACATTTAATGTATTTTTAAAGTCAAGTTAGGCAAACATAATTGTATTTATTCAACTATACACTCTCCCTAGATAGAACGGGGTAGTTATATATAAAGCTACAAATCAGAGACATATAGAACATGTATACTTAGTATATATAATCCGCACAGATGGAATAGATGGAATACGTCGTCTTATAAATTTTACACAAACATTATGAATTTATGAAATGATCGACGGCACTTAATTTCAAGAATAATTATAGTCTGTATTTTGGTGTTGATGATAAATTCTGTTATCTAGGAGGAGTACGTGAGACTTCGAATTCATAGTCGTAATTAAATTACAAGCATCTTAAAAGTTGCAAAGCAGGAGTTAAGCAGCAAACACGAAACGTTATTGCATCCAGATATGATCACGATGATAAAGCGTTTTTTAAAAAAATCATAGATAAAAAGTATGTACAAATGTACTCAACCGAAAATTTCTACTTATAATAAAAAATCGTGATGTTTTCTGTCCATTGAATTCATGTCTGTATTTAGCACAATATATGGTAAACATCTTTTTCTTCCATATACCGGTATCCAACGTAAATAGCATACATTGACACGTCTGCTTGCCACTCAGCCCCTCAAAGCACTGACACTACCGCTTGTATAGCTCTTTGTGCACCAAGCCACCAACACGACCGCCTATTGCTCTTTGTGTTCCAACACTGCCGCTTGTAGCTCTTTGTGCACCTACACGGCCGCTTGTTGCTATTTTAGCACCAACACTGCCGCTTGTAGCTCTTTGTGAAGCAACCCGGCCGCTTGTAGCTCTTTGTGCACCAACACGGAAGCTTGTAGCTCTGTGCACCTACACGGCCGTCTGTCTATTTCAAAACACTGGCATTGGAATTTTTTAATTTCAACAAATTAACAGGGTCGCTTGATTCTCTTAATGCACAGCTACAGGACCGCTTGTTGCTCTGAATGTACCTTCAGGCCCGTCTTTTGCTTTCAATGCACCAACTGGATTGCATTTTCTACTCTGAACCGAGTGAACGCACAGACAGAATGATCGCTTATATTCTTATCGACACGACTGCTTGTCGCTCCTAAGGTGCCTCACTACACCTTGAAATATTTTCTCAAATCAGTAGAAAATTGCTTGATTATGATAGAAAACATGATGGATAGGAAGTATATATGTCAAATACACGAAAAAATGTGCAATTTCAGATAAAAAAATGATATTTTCAAAAATTTCATTCAGTAAACATGAACAAAAGCCCCAGGTGGATTCGAACTCATGACCTGCGGTTCACAAGCCTGATACTTTAATCAATGAGCTATGACAATATACATCTGATTCGATTGATACAAATAGTTTAACAAAACATTTAAATCGCCATCTTGTGACGTAGTGTCCTAAAAAGTATAAGTCTCGGTGTAGTGAAGTACCTTAATTCTTGTTGCTTTTCACGCGCTGACACGACGACTTGCTGCTCACAACGTATATTTACAGGACCGCTAAGCTCTCAACCCTACCATCCGGTCATGTATTGCTTTATGCAAAGACACGCTTTAGCTTGTTAGTTGTTACTCTCGTATTGCACTGGCAATATTGCACGAGTAATCATTTTACAGGGATCGAGGGAGAGGGATCTGAGATTGATTTTTTTTTTGGGGGGGGGGGGCGTGCGATGGTTATTTTTGGTAATTTTACGATGTGAATTTTATTCTGAATTTACCCGACCATCCTCTAGACCCGCGCATGCCCTCCTTAGTAAATTTAGCGTACTATTTTAGCTTGTTCGGCGCAAATGCCCTAAGGACTAAAATTAATAGTGCACTAAGATACTCCGTATGTTTTCTTCTTTGCATGTTTGAAAACGAGTACATGAAAAGTACAGTATAACCTGACAGAAATTCGTTATTTAAATTAGTAAAATATATTTCGGCCTTGGTTTATGTTATACTTAGAAGTCAAGAAGACCATTTGCATGCATCCTTCAAGGGAATCATCAAGTTGTGTCTAGCTTTTCAAGTTTATTGTATGTCCATAATTTTTTGGGTTTGCAAGTTATTTACCCACTGACAATCTCGTCTACGTATGTAGCATTTGCTTAATCCTTCCTTTTCTTTGAGTTATTTTCTAAAAGTGTTTTTTTTAATCCATATTTTATCTAGTTTCCTGATCTTCTGACCATTTTATATGCTCAAGCTCGTATTCCTTATTGTTGTTAGTCCCTTGACGTTAGCATTTATCCATGAGTTTCTGTGAAGATGTCATTTAGGCTGGAACTTGTTTTTAGTTAGGCCTTCAAAGGTAAATCCTGCTATTGAATTTATTTAATAGTGAAAATGCCCGACGGGCGGCTGCTGACAGTGTACCCATATTGAAATGATATGCGGATCAATTGTTGCATTTATCAGAGATGTGCATATTACTTTGATTTTTATTTTTGATAATTCGTTTTTAAAATACCAGTTGTTGTTGAACTAAGTCATTTTTGGCATAATATTGGAAAAAGGACACCTCTATTGTAAAGATTACTTGTACTCTTTATGTTTATTTATACAGTTTTCGAGACAGAAAGGTTTTTGCAGGTCAGTTGTACATATTATCAGGGACGAGCATATTACTTTATTTTGTTTTTGTGAATTTATGAGTAACATTGCCAGCTAATGAACACAGCACTTTTTTCGATAATATTGCACACAAGGTCCATTATTTGTCCAGATAACTGCTCCTGCAGTCTTCAAGATAGGAAGTTATTGGCATTTCAATTTTACAAATATATGCACCATAAAGATAATCAAGCATCATAAATGTACTTTGATTTTTTTTATCGACATATTGTTTATGGATACTTCTCGCACCATTTTTAAGAAAACCTTAACCCGGTTTGATGTCACATATTATGCATGTACTGTATACCAGTTTAACTGCTTTATTTAAGCTTCATCTAATGCCAATGTGATTGTGAAACAAGAGGCCCATGGGCCACATTGCTCACATGAGGAACAATAGGTATGATAAAATCAGCTTAATGGAGTCATAATACAAACAATCTGGACAATGTACAATAATACATGTAGATCCTGTATAAATAAAATCCATCCCCCCCCCCATTGGATATTCTTATGTTTATAATCATTAGTCCCTTTTCTAACAGGATGGTTTAATAGTCATATCACATGTTGAGTATTGCAGTTCTCAAAAAGATCCTTAACAATTGTTTATATATATATGGTATATAAATTTACATCAAACTCTGAACCTTCTTGTGAGGCCGAAAAATTGTCCTGGAGACAAAGTCTTAACAATTGTAAAGAATCATCTGGCTGATTAGTTTCTGAGAAGATTTTTAAAGATTTACTCTATAGATTCCTATGTAAAACTTTAACCCCCCCCCCCAATGTGGCCCCATCCTACCCCCAGGGATCATGATTTTCACAACTTGGAATCTACATTACCTGAGGATGCTTCCACACAAGTTTCAGCTTTCCTGGCTGATTAGTATCTGAGGAGAAGATTTTAAAACATTTACTCTATATATTCCTATGTAAAACTTTAACACCCCATTGTGGCCCAACCCTACACCCGGGGGTCATGATTTTCACAACTTTGAATCTACACTACCTGAGAATGCTTCAAAAGAACTTTCAGCTTTCCTGGTTAATTAGTTTCTGAGAAGAAGATTTTTAAAGATTTACTCTATATATTCCTATGAAAAACTTCGAGCCCCCATTGTGGCCCCACCCTACCCCCGGGGGTCATGATTTTCACAACTTTTAATCTACACTACCTGAGGATGCTTCCAAAGAAGTTTCAGCTTTCCTGGCTGATTAGTTTCTGAGAAGAAGATTTTTAAACATTTACTCTATATATTCCTATGTAAAACTTCGAACCCCCCCCCCCCCAATTGTGGCCCCGCCCTACCCCCGGGGGTCATGATTTTCACAACTTTTAATCTACACTACCTGAGGATGCTTCCACACAAGTTTCAGCTTTCCTGACTTTATGGTTCTTGAGACGAAGATTTTTGAAAATTTCTCAAAATTTTTCATTAATTTCTAATTATCTCCCCTTGAAAACGGGTGTGACCCTTAATTTTCTTAACTTTGAATCCCCTTTGCCTAAGGATGGTTTGTGCCAAGTTTGGTTGAAATTGGCTCAGTAGTTCTTGAGAAGATGTTGAAAATGTGAAAAGTTTATGGACAGACGGACGACAGACAAAATGTGATCAGAATAGCTCACTTGAGCTTTCAGCTCAGATGAGCTAAAAATGTCTCTCATCGCCTCATAAGCTCTCAAATTTAAGCGTTTTTTGATTTTGGAACTATGAAAATCTAATTCAGGCTACATGTACTATACCCGAATTAGTACGTTGCAGTACTTTGATTACAGACTATTTAATATTTAAGATCGGGTTCAACAATCAATAAAGTCGGTTCCCGCGGATTTCAAGATGGAGTCTTCGGATACGGGAACCGTGTGTTGGATTTCTCCTGTAGAGAATAAACCAATCAAAGTTACAAAATGGAAAGTAAAGAAAGGATCAAAGGTTGGGAAAGGAGGGCTTCTTTGCTTGTATGAAACGGATGACAAGAAAAATTTGAAATTGAAATCAAACATGGTTGGAACCGTTTTGGAACTGAAAGACGAGTATACTCCTGGAAGGTTGTTGCAAAGTGTTTTTGAACTCTTAATGAAGTAAACATAAAAAATGTTCAAATGTCAAATAATATATTTTTAAAATTTTTCCGAAGAGTCTTGTTAGTAAGTAAAACATCATCTCGGCTATGTATGATATGATCCAGCCTTTTACTGTTTACTACAGTTCGTCTAGAATAATCGGATATCATATACTATGTACGACCAATTTTTCAGTGACGGTCTGGTGAAGATGGAGTCATGCACTCATCCTACAGTGATGAAGGATATGTGTGCTGATTGTGGGGCTGACTTGAGAAAGTAATTTCAGTATTTTTTCATTAGATATTTTGATGCATGCAATATATACTAAAGTAAACACATACATTTTATTTTGATATAAGCCGCATTATTTTTAGCTCAAGTATTGATAAAACTTTAGACTCTTGTGGTGAATGTCAATCATAGGGGAGGTGTATCATGATCATTAATGCAGTAAAGCTGACATGAATCCGCATAAATATACATTATTTCCCTTTTATCTCTGACTTCCGCCATATTAGAGATGAGATGTAGATGTTATTCACTCTATATGTGCATGCAAAGTAAGCCAGTACAACATGTATCTGTCCAAGATAATATGGATACCTTAAACATTCTTTCAGAGAGTAAACCCTCTTTTACATTTAATTGATTGTAGTTTACTTTATTTTTCAAACATATTACATGTGTACTTCATGTATTGAGAAGTCTGTGCAACCTGCATGTCTTCAAATGTTGGAACACAATTGACCGTAACTTTATTAATCAGCATATATACCCCAGTGGTAGCTAAGGAGCAAAACTTATACGGCGACTAGATACTTTTAAGAGTTAATGTCAGCTTAAATAATTGGTTAGAACTTTGAAAGTCAATAACCTTAATTGTGTACTTGAGTGACAGTTCTTGATTTTATTAGGGGGTTTTCCCCCATCGATGTAGTCAGCTTATAAAACCAATTATTTTAAAGAAAGCAAAGCAATTTTTATTGGGAGTTGATTTTAATCAACTCTCCTATGCAGTTACTCTGACAAACCGAAAGTGAAACAGTGTTTGGACCAGAGCACAAATCATCGCCGCTGACAAGACTTATTTCTTGAAAATAACTTATAAATTCGATAAAATGTATGCTAAAGCATTGTTTTTCAACGAAACTTATTTATAAATACTTTGAAAATAGTCAGATTTTAAATGGTACGAACAATTTAGATAATTTTTGTAGTCGTATGTATTCTTACGCCAGAGTTCAATATAGTCTCGTTCAACTCGACGCTCGGTTGTCTCCGTAAATCGCCGACAATCAGAGAGTCTCTCTTGCTTGTCGGAGATTAACGGCGACTGCCGAGTGTTTGATTGAACGAGAGTAGAGTTCAATATTGCTTTGATCCATAAATTTTCCAGAAATATTTCTATCAATGATACATAGTTTGATTGAATTAATTCTATCCTTAAATATTACTTAACATGATTCATATGGGATTTTATCAACATTCTGGTGTCGAAAAATTCCAAAAATTTATATTATAAAAATATGCATAATTCAAATACAGATTAGAAACTACTCGTACTTGTAATGCAAAATAACATATCATTGATTTAAAAATAAATAAACATTGATAAAATCAACTCCCATCAGTTCTTCGGTACTTTGATTGCTTTTGAAAGCTTAGGACCAAGAGCAAGTAACATTACAAAATAAGCAATAATCCGATTTAACTGAATTGTAGGGAAGCAGGAATTGCTGGTAATAGAAAGGAACCTGTCAGTGCTTCAGTTGCCATGGTGCACAACATTCCAGAACTTATCATCAGTGAAAAGGTAAATCAGTTGCTAACATGTCATCACAAGATTATTCAGTGTTTGTGCTTATGTGATGCCTTGTCCATTTTATGTCAAATTGAGACATGTGGTGGACTTTTTGTATAGTACTTGATCAGCATTTCTTTATTTGTTTCTGACTTTGCAAATAAACTATGCATTTAAATGTAAATATTGTAGAAAAATTTACCAGTAATCAAATGATTGAATCCTCAATCCTCTAAAAGCATTGTTAAAAACTGTTTCATTTTAGCTAATGTAAATGTGATACAGTATTTTCTCTCATGTTTTAATTCCTAACTCCTCTAAAAGCACTGTTCAAAACTGTTTCTGTTAGCAAATGTAAATTTCTCACATGTTCGAATCCTCAGTCCTCTAAAATTGTTTCATTTTAGCAAGCCTTGGAACTAGGGAAGATGGATGAGGACAGACTGTTAAGGACCAGGAAGCTTGTTTTACTGGTGGATCTGGATCAGACTTTGATTCACACCACCAACGACAACATCCCTCCAAACCTTAAGGTACACTGATTAACATGTTAAGAAAGAGAGGTCACTCTTTTCATGAAAAACACAGTGTCAAATAAACTTTATCATTGGTTTCTTGGGCCAAAAGTTCTAAATATAAAAAAAAGTGGCAGGCATAGTTTTAGAGTTTTCCAACCACCTGTTTTCACCATTCCTTTTATTTATCAATCCACAAACGTTTCACATTCTGAAAACCAAATTGCCCTTTTGATAAAAAATCTGGGAAGAAATTCAAACAATCACTTATGGACTGTTGTTCAAGCTAGTGATAAAGCTCATATGCCTCTTATTTTTCATTAGAAGAGTTATATACTGTATAAAATGTCTGTCAAATTTTATTCGAGAGTGGGAATGAATCAAATTAAATGTGGTAATTTTTTCACCTAATCTGGCAGTACCCTGAGAATTAATTTTGGTTTGGCCTTATTCCCCCTGGATATATTTGATGAAAATTAACAAATGAGATACATTTTTTGTGATAAAATTATCTTGATATACAGTAAAACTCGATTATAGCAAAGTCCTGGGGACCAATGGATTTACTTTGTTATATCCATAATCCGCTATATCCGTATAACGAATTTGTAATAATAACTATAGCGAATTCACTATATACATGTTTTCTTTCACCAGATAACAATTTTTGCTAAATAAGGCTTAGAATAAAAATACATTTCTTTGATACCTTTAATAATCGGATTGTGAGTCGAAAAATTTATATGAAAATAAGTTCATTCAAACTATTATGTTAAATGGTAGTGCAAACTTATTTGAACTGTAAAGAAATTCGTTATAAAAGTGTTGAATTTCGTTATCATTTACCTAAATGGGACTCAAAATCAGTTCGCTATATTTGTAAATTCGTTATATCCAAATTCATTAAAACCGTAAAATTTTGCAATAATTTTACTGGGGACTCAAAAAAACTTCGCTATATCCGAGAATTCGCTATATCCGTGTTCGTACTAAACGATTTTTACTGTATTACATGTACTGGTATATGCTCTGTTCAATGAAGGATACCTGCCAGCTTTAATTAAGACAGAAGTAGACACATATAATCAGGAGAACAACTACATGTAATGTAAACATACTATATCTACTATTATTTAGCGTGTACAATATTTGGCGGAATATGATTTTTCAATGTTTTCCAAGTTAGGGTGGATTTGATTTAGCGCATTTCTGAATGTACCTATTTATCTACTTCTATATTTTACATTTTGCGATGTACTTGATTTAGCAGACGCTGTTTCTGCCAAAAATGCTTAATAGAATACACAGCCAAATGTAATACGTTTTCAGGATCTTTTGTAATTATACATGAAAAAAAGTTACAGGTATAGAGAGAATGTTTTGATCATAAGTAAAATTATATTTTTAGGATGTGTACCATTTCCAACTTAGTCATGGGAATATGATGCCATGGTACCATACCCGTATTCGTCCAAGGACAGAAAAATTCTTGGAAAATGTTTCCAAACTGTATGAGCTACACATCTGTACATTTGGGTCTCGTATGTATGCCCACATCATCGCCAAATTCCTGGATCCAGATGGCAAATACTTCTCGCACAGAATTCTATCTAGAGATGAATGCTTCAACCAAAACTCCAAAATGGCCAATCTAAAGTAAGAGAATTTACAAGTACAATATAGATCAATAGTGAAGAACAAGTGATTGTAGGAAGAGGCCTAATCCTGTTTCTTTTTTCTTTTTTTTTAGAGCTCTGTTTCCATGTGGCGATTCCATGGTGTGTATCATAGATGATCGAGAAGATGTCTGGAATTTCTCACCAAACTTAATCCACGTAAAGCCCTACCGTTTCTTCCAAGGCACAGCAGACATCAACGCTCCACCGGGATTAGATAAAACGGAGCATGACAAAGAACCTCTCACTCACAAAGTACACGTTGTCTCGAGATCAAACAGCAAGGAGGATAAAACTGAGGTGGAAAAGATGGAGGGGAGTGAAGAGCAGAAACCAGAGGCAGCAATAAATGAAACCACACAAAATGATAGTAAGAGGGAAGAGGAGAGTGCAAAGGAGACTGAAGAGGTAAATGGAAAGGAGGACAGTAAAGAAGAAACCAAAGATAGTTCTAATATTCCAGAAGATAGTGAGGAGAAAAAAGATTCAAATGAAACTAAGGATAAAATCAAAGAAGATGAGCAATCTGAGAAACCATGCTCCAAAAGAAAGGAGGAAAATGACAATGATGATAAAGGGGTTGAAAAATCTGATTCAGAGAAAGATAAGAAAGATGGAGAGAATGAAATTAAAAGTGATAAAGAAAAAGAGGGAGCCAACACAGAGGATTCAAAGAAAGAGGAAGTGGAAATTGAATGGGATGATGATGATGACTATTTACTTTACCTGGAGGATATTTTGGGCACAGTTCACAAGGCATTTTATGATATGTATGATCAGCTGAAATCGAAAGGGGAGGATGCTGAAAAACCTGACATGAAAAATATCTTACCATATGTTAAAAGAAAAGTGCTGAAAGGAACAAACCTGTTATTTAGCGGCGTGTTCCCCATGAATGTACCTTTGGAGAAAAGTCGAGCCTATCATGTAGCTAAAGTGCTAGGTGCAAATGTTCATTCAGACTTTGTTGCCCGTGCAAAAGATGGTTCAAATAAATCAGAATATACAACTCATGTGGTGGCAGCTAGACAAGGGACAATCAAGGTCAAATTGGCTCAGAAACATAAACATGTGAAATTAGTGAATCCCCAATGGCTTTGGACTTGCGCAGAAAGACTTCAGCATGTGGATGAAAGGCTTTATCCACTAAATGATTCCACTTCAGGTAATCTTTACTGTGAAAGTCCAGATACTGTACGCCTAAATAGGAAACGTAAAAATGAAGAGGAATCGGAAACTGGTAAAAGACAAAGGCAGAATGAAGATGAAGAAAAATCGGCAGCTGAAGAAGAAATGGAAGTTTCAGACATTCAGAGAAATGAAGCAGGAAAGTCTGAGGAGGGACCATCTGCTGCTAAAATTGGATCTAATCGCTTTTCTACCACATATAATCCTATGTTGGCATTCTCAGATGAGGACTTGGAATGCATGGACAAAGAAGTAGAGGATTTCATGGATGAAGAAGGAGATGAATCTGAGGAAGATGACATAGACAGGAACGAAAGAATCCGTCTGTCTGTTCTAAGCAGTGGAGATGATGATAATGATGGCAGCAGCGAAGACAGCATGTCGGGAGAGTTCCCCAGAGGCTGGAATCTCAAAAAGAGGCTCCGTTCCTCAAAGTCTGCAGAAAGTAGTTCTGATAATGAAGAGCAAAAAGATCGGAGGGATGAGGAAAGTGAAAATGAACTTGAGAAATATGAAAAAACAATGGAAGCATTTGCTCCAGATACTGAATCAGAAACACAAGATTCTTTTGCTGAGTCCATAGGGTCTGTGGATGATGAAATGGCCGAAGCCGTAGAAAGAGAATTTCTTGCAAATTAATATTTTTGTTAGATATTAAAATATTTTTTATGACTAATTGAATTGATTGTTGATTAGTATGAAAACAAATTGCTTACCCACTTACAGTGTTTGAAGTGATTGAACCATCAGGATTTAGGAGGTAAAGTGCCTTTTCCCATAAATTGCATGGCCAAATTCAGTGCTTCAACAGATATTATCTGGTAAATTTTTTCATTTAAAAATAAAGTGAATTGCCTGTTGGATTTTTTTAAACTGTGGTACTGAATTTAAAATATCTTCGACTACTAATTTGCCATGAATGTGCTTGATTAAACATTTAAACTGTGTGTACGGCTATGGATAACTCGTACTGTATTTCAAGTTGTACTTAATATATGGTACTTCCCGAAAAGGAGATGCATCTATAGATGTTCGGTAAATCACTAATGTATGGAATAGATGTTTATATTTTACATCCATCATACCAAGTAAAATACCATGTAGTTAAAAAATATGACAGTTCTTTAGATAAAAAGGAAACTACCAAATTGACAGCAAAATATTAACACTGAAAGCTGTGTTACCACCATAGGACAATTTCTCAACTTGCCATCTCAATATATAAGGCAAGGGGAACATTTTAACCCACCTGAACCATCTTTTCTATAAAACCACTGGTCTAAATTCAACCAAACAAATTTTCCTGAGATAGGAAAACTAAATCCTTAAAATACCGTATTGTTAAAATCTGAATTTTTCTTTCCAAGAGGAGATAATCACAACACTCTAAAAATCTGTATAAAAATTATTGCATGATCCACGGCACCAGAAATGTGTCAGGAAATGTGATAAACAGTCAAGCACTTCTATGAACCATAAAGTATAGAATCTAAATAATACATGTACAATATATATATATATATGTTTCTTTGAAGGGGGCATAATTATCAATCTGAACAGTTTAAAAAAAATCATATCATAACCAACACAAAACTTATGTGATAAGTTTATTGACTTCATCAAGAGTAAGGACAATGGACCAAATACATGTGTCAATCAGCATTCATCATATGAAAGGTTTACAACTAAAGCATCAAATGTCAAAACACATGTACCCCTGCATGCAAGGAAGCAGGGTGTCGTCTACCAAGGGGGAGAGTTTTATGTCACTCAGCAACTAAAAGTCATAGGAAACAATCAACATGTATGTGTACATATAATACCAATAAAAAGACTGCACTGATTCTTTACATGTAATTACTGTTGGCTGTAGCAAGAAAAAAATAAGTAACGAGCTTGTGAGCCAAGTTATTTCATTTTCTGTATTTCTCTCCATTTTTTTATGAACATTTCTGGTGAAGATAAGAAATTTGTTAATACTTGCATATATGTGTATTAAGAGAGAAAACCTGATTAGACATTTATGGAATTACAT
This sequence comes from Magallana gigas, assembly GCF_963853765.1. Taxonomy (NCBI): domain Eukaryota; kingdom Metazoa; phylum Mollusca; class Bivalvia; order Ostreida; family Ostreidae; genus Magallana; species Magallana gigas. The sequence continues at coordinate 10,088,708 of NC_088855.1, forward strand.
CTTTTGCTATGCCCGTCAACAACATCATGCCTTCAACATTTATTAACTGAGGTATTTGATGTAAATAATTTAGACACAATTGAATGAGTTAAGTATTTTTAATGAATTATTCATATTCATAAAGATAACTTATTCATCAATATACTAAGTAATACATGTATCTTGCAAGCTTGGAAACTTGCACACTTTTAAATAACACTTTACTAGTACTGATTTTTTTTCTGACATTTCTTCTATAAATTCCCTACAAATTTAATGCACATTTAACATGAATGCAATATACACTAGATAAATATTCTATTTCCACGAGCAATTTATACTTATGCTTAAATTTGATAACTCAAAGATGCCTGTAAATAAGAAAGCAATCTCATTTCCCATAAAGCAAGATCAAGTTTGTACCGTGTCTTAACATGATCGTAATCAGAAGAAGATTTACCCTTCAATTTTTCATTTCGATATTTGTTTAAAATTGCAAATTATTTTGTGTATTAATACACCAGAAGTCTTCAAACCATTCTCCTCTAATGACATTCCAGTCATAGTTTTCAAAAAAATACTAGCACTTTTTTCTGTTAATGTCTTGTTTGATCAAAACAAACTTCCTTCTGGAGGCTGAGACAATTTACTGTTCTCTTTCAGCGTCATTTGGCGTCGAATGTCCTGTAGAATAGCCTTTATTGACATGTTTCTATTCCAATTTCTCATACTATCTAGTTTTTTTGTATCGATCTGGAAAAAGAAAGACATTCAACTTATTCAATAGCAAAGAAATATTTAGTTCTACAATAACTTATGGTGGAATAACACACCTGGAAAAAGTCAAAAAAATTAACTGTAAATGATTTGATTAAGAATGATTTAAATGATAAATAAACTACATACTGTATGTCAAATAAGCGAAAAATTTGCAGTTTGGGATAAAAAATGAAAATAAAAAAAATTCAATTCAGTAAGTAACAACAAAAGCCGTTGGAGGATTTGAACTTGTGATGTATGGATCACAAGCCCGACACTTCATCCACTCGGCTATGGAGTAAATTACATGTTGCTGTCAATAAAATCCTTAAAAAAAAAAGAAATGTTGTTTCGATCAGAGGTCAGCAATATTGTGATGATGTGTTATTCCACCTTAAGTACCATGATATTGACTGATGAGGACCTGGTGTACTGAATAACTTTTTTAAAGGAAATTTATTGTCACTTAAAACAAATCATAGTCAAATTGGAAAAAAAATTTGTAAACAAGGTCTTCTTCATTATAAGTTGTATAAAAGGGTTTCTGACAGAAATACATAAAACATGCAGTATTGTACATGTTTTGCGACCAACATGTAAGCTTTGCTGAAGGGAGCAGTAACAAAATAGTGTCTATAATAAAACATAATTACATTGTTTCAATATAAAGAGAATACTCACTACTCCAGATGATTCATTTACACAGGTCATTTTAATCCTCGTGGCGAACCTGACTGTGGGGGGTCTATCTGGATACTGCGGCCCACATTCTAACTTAAGCGAGTAAATTCTACTTTCAAATGGTGTCTGAAAATTAATCCAATTCAATGAGTACATATGTATTTTAAAACTTTAATTTTGATTTGTTAGGCCATCCTTAAATACCGGTAAGAATTTGTTTGAAATTGCTGCCTGGAGGTTTCCAGATCCAGGAGGGAGGGAGGTTTTTTTTTATTTTTCAAACTGGTAGTTTAGCTAATTAAAAATTGGTAAAAAACAAAAAATCTCCATAAACAGTGGAAATTTCATGCTATTTTGATCAATGAACATATATATAAACAAAAAGCAGTAAAAACTTTATCTATTTTTTCCTAAAAAATTTTATCATGGGGGAGGGGGGGGGGGGGGTATTTCAATGGGTCAGGAAGCAATTCCAAACAAACAGTAATTTTTTTTTGGCCTTATCAAATGTACTTCCTATATAGTTCCTAAACTTAAAACAATCAGCCAATACATCTATTTCATTTTCTATCAAATTGACAAGTAAAATAACTTTATCAATAATCCAAGTGATTACAGTATTGTGGCTACTTTAAAGTACAGCAAATATTACTCAGGAGGCAGCATTTAAAAAAACGAGTCCTATTTATCTCTCTTGAATTTTGGTCTGCATATTTCTACATTGAGGTAAAAAAAATTGAAACTCGAGGCATGTTTAACAGAGCAAGTGCTTGTAAAAGCTCACCAAAATTTGTATCCCGGGTACTAGGTATAGTGAATTTTAGTGAGTGCTCACTAGCACCTGCTATGTTGAACATGCCCCCGTTACTCACAGCTGCTTTCAACTGTTACATAATTTGATGTATCATACAATACAAGAGTAGTTTAATAAGACTTACTCTTGGTGGACCTAAAATCATTCCATTCCAGTATGTCAGACTCATATCATCGTCATTATCTAATCCCCAGCTTATACTGCCATCTCCTGACCCTTTCTGACCCTGATCTAGTTCATCTAACAGTTTAAAATTTCTAGGAACTGAAAGAAAAAAATAATATCATTAACTACAATACACAATCTGAATAAGGTCCAGTAAATTTAACCTTTTCACAGTTGGATATAAAACAGTGATTCATTTTGCAACTGTTTTGATGGGTCAATAAAACTGCTTTTATATAATCAATAGGTCCAATATAAATTCAAAATTACCTGTTAGTTAATTTTATATTGTTCAATCTTGCATCTCTTTTACAGAATATTGTCTTGTTTTTGGTCTGTAACTTATTATGGAAATTTGCCAATGAAGTACATGTATCACTAAGAATGATGGTAATTTAAAACAAGATACTAAGGTCAAACATATTAGGACTCTGACACTCATTCATTGAAATTGGGAGGCTGCATGATGAATCATTATGATTACATAATATGGTACAGGGTTGTTATATAAAAGAAGTTACTTGAGTATTTTAAAACTCTGACTTTCAATGTGTAAAAAATCAGCAAAAATACAGAAAAATATCAAATTTTATTCATGTTCCTCATATTATTAAAATTTTTCATTCATTAGACTTATGAATTTGGAAACACTTTGCTTATTTTCCTGTTGAAAAGGGCACTTTCAGCAGAAATTGCTATAAATGATTATAGTATAGTAGTTGTGTCTTCAGGGTCAAAAAATATTTAAGGAGGGAGGAACGTAGTAGTTGGGGCTATATGGACCATCAATATCGACCTGGGTAGCTCAGTGGTAGAGCTCCTGACTAGAGTTGCAAGAGTCCCAGTTTCGATTCCCGGTCCAGCCATATATTTTCATTGTAATTATATACCCATTCCTCCTTTCTACTACAACAGTAATACACTTAACATTGTGCATGGCTTTAATTTTCCTTAATCAGTTAATCAGGCCCTAGATGAAAAAATTATTTACAGCAATTTATTTACAGTTATAGCATATAAAAGTAAGTTAAATTTCGGATTCAAATACAATTACAAGTTATACAACATGGTCGGATGTTACTCATTTTCTTATGGATATAGAATTTCAAATAAAGAAAATGAATGAAATCGATATAAAAATTGAACATCTCTAGCCACCTCTGATAAACATTTATCCGATGTGTCTGTTGGTGGGGGATTGATTATTTAAGCTGTCATTTTTAGTGTTGAAATAGCCACTAACTGCATGAGTTTCATTAACACAAGGAAGCTTCTATATACCCGTTACTAAGGCGTCTCGGATTTACCGGACAGTGTGACTTTCATATTCAACTATTGGTTTGAAATACGATGGATAAAATTATATTGAGATTAAATTGTATCTCGTATAAAAAAGGAATATACATCAAGTGAAAGAGCTTTGTTCACACCTTGTGCAGATTCTTGTGGAGCCGCCATGTTGATCGTCGGAGGTTTTCACAATATGACACAAAGCCGGAAACTGTGAATAAGAATTTCCCGGAGGTTATCAAGTGTTCAAGGCTCTTGAACCCCCTGTGTTTTAATTCTCAGGTCACTAAACAATATCATATGATTATATATAATTATAATGTATAGATTAAGATAGGGTATAATTGGAGTATACAAGGTGTAAACATGCCGTACACTAAATAAGATAGTCTTTATTACTTTATCAATGTTCTTCACTGAGTTACTCAAATGTACCGTTCTAAAACAGATCTAAATATTTCAAAAGCAAAGACATTGAATCTAATCAAACTAAAAAATAAATTAAGAAACTTCTGAAATTCCAATTTAACTTTATTATGATAATGAAATACTTAAACAAAACAGCCTGGAGTTGATAAGATTAAATTTCTTTGCAAAATTCCAGGAAACAATGAAAATATGTAAACATTTGTAGCCACATATATTTAGCTTAAGTTGAAACGCATGGATCTATTGTACATGTACATAATTCGAACGTTTCAGAATAAATGTGTATTCTGTATATATACATGTAATATGTGCATTTTATTGCATGCCTGGATTAAGTTTATCCTCGCCGAAGGGGTGGGGTAATTGTTGATTTCTTCTATTTAGATAGTTATATACATGAACCAGTTATATTTTTCCATCTTACTTGCTAAGTGGTTTGCCAGTTTCGCCCCTTTTTTTCCTTGCAACGTAATTTTGAAGCGCAGTTTTTTGTCCGGTTTTATAAATTGACAAGCTGTTAATTAACAGCATTTCATTTGAAATGTGAACTCGTTTGCTTTTAAAAGAAGTGAAATTACAGATCGAATGATCTGTAATTTGAATGGAAAAGAAGCTAAAGCAGTACATATACATAAATCAAGATAAATCAACAGTTTTTCAAGCTAATTAATTTTAGGTCGTTGAAATTAAGAAATATATGTCGAAGAATTGAAAAATAGCATTAGCAATCGAATTTAGTTATTAAGTTATACATAGCTGATGGACTCGTGAATCTGAAAACACCGTATTTTTTTTTCTATCCAAAAAAAATAAAAGAAATAGGGGACGCCCAGATCACCGCCCCTCGCACAACCGCATTGCATTATGGTGGCTCTATACTATACCCACAGTTTATTCCAATTTTCAATAGAAAACCACAAAACATATACTTTTAAAATATTGAAATGATGATAGTGATACTTAGCTATTTTTACAGAATTTTTAAAATGTTATTTCGTGTTTTGTAAAATATAATATTTCAAAAGTCAACTATTAACGAATTGAAAGAAATTTTTTATGTCATGTGATGAATATGTTCTTCAGACACATACGAAAAATATAACACTTCATAACATTCAAAAATTTTATCACTGCAATTTTTTTAGTATTTCCCCATAACATATTTTTTCATATATATCCTCTCACTCTGTTGACAAATTAATTATCTGACACTGTGTGCACTGTTTCCTTAAACAAAGGTTTCTGTTCATATTGTTATGACATCAGTGATTTTCATTCGTTTTACTCAAAGTAAATGCAAAGTAAATGCAAGCAGAGACAAAGTGATATTTCCCTTTTCTTTAAAATAAAAATTACATATTGATATTATATTTTTTTTTTTTGAAAAGGCTCTGCAGCATGTCTGCCGGTGAACGTTGTCCAAATTATCGATGAATCATTTCTGAGGGAAATAACAACACATAACCAGGACAGATATCGGGTAATCAATAAGATTAGCTATTAAAATGAATGCATATCTACAGAACGAACAAGGATTTATCATTGTTTTTCTCGATCATTATTCTACTTGAGTCTGAGGTTGATATTGATCGGGATCGAGTGCCAATTCTGACGTCACAAAATGGAGACTGCATATTTTCGAAAGAAATTCGGATCGTAAACATAAAGAGTGAAATGTTTTCGCTCTAATGAAACGGTAGTGCAAAATGTTTCATTTGGATGTTCATAAAGCATAACATAACTAAGGTTGAGAGATGGACGTTTATTTTTTTGAAACATAGTCTTTCGGAAGAAATGAAAGCGTCTATAACAACCTCAATTCAGAGTGCCGAATTTTCTCGGAGGAATTTTTTGGTAACGAATAGGTAATGCAATATAAATATCGTTTTCCTGAACATCCTTGGCAATTGGTTAAACAGGTCTTAAATTTCTCAGTATGTTAAATGGGTTTGATAAATATTCCTGTATGTGGTACTAGTTTGCATTTTACTGTTACATAGTCCATTTAACTCTTTTAATACTTAGAGACACAGCAGGAGTTATATAAGTACATAACAACGTAGTTACGTATGTCGTGTAGAAACTTGACATATATCCTAATTAATTATATTCCATTTTTGTTAATTAAGAGACTTAGTGAAAAGTTTCTTATTATTATACACTTGATATATACCCTATGAATCCTACCTAGGGCTGAGTTGTTTCAAATTAGATTGCTAATAACAATTATTACAATAATAGATATGTGGATAATTTTGCAGATTTTCAGATAAATGCATTTGAAGATGATCTCTACAACACAAAAATGACTTCATCTACAAATGGACTATGTGACTGTGCTATGGCTCTTTTGTCAGCCAAATCTTCAACAGATGAGCAGATCATGTTGAAATCCATTCACAGACATCTCTCTGATCTCACTGGTGCAGCAAAAGGGTTTCAGAATGGGAATGGAAATCAGAATCATTTTCATGGAGAAATGTCAACCCATCACCTTGAGTCTCAGATTGTGAATTTAATTTCTGATCAAGATGTGCTGAATAAGTTGACTTGCTATGTGTTTGATAGAAGATATGGATGGTCAGAGGCAGGTAGAGATGGAATGAGACGAGTTAGAAGAATGTCCAGCACTGGAACTACACTGGAAGCCAGTGATGGACACATGAAAGCAGTGTTAAATGACCTTCTTGATAATATTATCAGATGGTAAGTAAAGACCGCTCCAAGGAACATGGGTTTCAAATTAATTTTTTAAGTTTACAGTGACAGTAAAATTAATAACATTATCATTTACATGAAAGCAATTAAGATGATATTCATATTGATATCATAAAAAACCAGTTTGATATGGTAAATAATAAGCTACTTTTTATTTTATCAGGTACATCCACCAGCCCCTCTCTCTTCAATTAGTTCATGCATTTGAGTATACAATGAAGCAGGGTAAGTAAATCATGTTCAAAGATTCCTTATATCCGAGAGAGAGAGAGAGAGAGAGAGAGAGAGAGAGAGAGAGAGAGAGAGAGAGGGGGAGAGAGGGGGGAGAGAGAGGGATAAAGGATACAACCTTTTTTTTAAACATTGATAAAAAGATCAAAGATTTGCAGTATTGGAAATAAAGAACTGTCATTCCTTTATTTTCCAGTCTCTGATGTCCATGTTGTCCGAAACAGAACGATCATTCACTTCATGGAGTGGCTAAGACAAAATCAAGAAGAATTACAGGACTTTGAATGCACCCAATTGATACAAGTAATTTTTTTAGAGAGAATTTTATGAATATGTGTATAACAACAAAGGTCATTGCCAATATTGGCAGCTATAAGCAAACTAATTTTTGTGGACTTTTAAAAGTGCAGGTGCAAATTAATAATTTAAATGTGTATTTGTATGACAATGCATTGATAATGCATATTTCACATTCAAATTACTTACCTGTAATCTCTGCTCCATGTCTTTTGTATTTAGAAATTAATCATAGCAGCATTAACTGATGTTTGGTCAGCCATACGAAATTCTTGTGCCAAAAGTTTGGGACCAATAGTGTCACATCTTTCCGTTGTTGAACAAGAAAATATATTCCAGAAACTTGTTAAGGTAATGTTTGCTATCAAAATATATTTACTGTAGATATGTAACTCATTTTTTCTTTGAAATCTTTTTGATGGTTGGATAAAAGTGAAGTCAGATGACACAGTCTGCATAAACCATATATTGAATATACATATACCGGTATATATAATCACTAATACATGTCCACATTAGTTTTTTTTTTAGGGGGAGGGGGGAGAACAGGAATTAAAAGGAAGGAAGGAGAATAGAGGGTGGATTATCAGTAAACTAGTAGCTGTATAGCATAAAATAAGTTTATATTGATCGCTAAAGTAAAAAAGTCTTTGATCTTTTTGTAGCTGTGTGTCTCTGAGACCTCCTCATGGCAAGCTGTTGAGGGTGCAATAATGGGTAAGATAGATATGTAGAACTTGTGGCTCATGCATGATAATTGAATTTTTCACTCTCAAACACAAAGTCTGCAGATGACTGCTTGGAAACAAAAATATTTTGATAACTCTTTTGATATTTTTTTGATATTGACACAATGATTTAAGAGTCTGTATAAATGTGACATTGTAACATGGTGGTTCCCTGATTTCCTGTGTAACTACAGTGTGTTTATTACAGGTATAAACTCCATCATTCAGCAGTATACAGAGAAAGCTGACTCTAGATCCACCACTCCACAATTCTCTCTCCACAACCAGTCCATGGTAACTAATCAATTCAATATTTGAATTTGAGAACATTACACAAAATTTTCAACATTTTGACTTAATATTAAATTTTGAATTGTCTGTATTGATGGTCTTATAATGTATATATTCTGGGTTCTTCATAACCTTGTACTCATGAGCATATATGCTCATAATATATTCTTATGCATTACATGTACATAAGATAAACATTACATTAGATTTATTTTCAAAAAAATGTATAAAATTTTATATACATGATGTTTCATTACATAAATGTTTCTCTACCTGATGGAAATATGGGTTCTAAATTGATTTTCCTTGGTTTTAAAGATGATTTGTGAAATTCACTGATACATGTACATGTATATGCTCCTTTGCAAAAGTTGTATCTCATAATTTTCAGGATATCCCACAGGTGCCAAATTTCATATCGTCAGAGATTCACAATGTTGTGTTTAAATTGCTGTATCACTCCCAGCTAACCATCAGGGAACATGCGGCCAAGGCATTGTCCACTTACATATCATGTAGTGATGTCCAGGTATATAGTAACAATTTAATTAACTCACACCATTCAGTATTGCTGATGTATTGAAATTGTAGTTGCTATCACACAGCAATAAATCTATGTTTTAGGAAGCCTACTCGACATTCCAACAAGTTATTCAGCAGCTTTTAAAAGACGTCGTTGGGTCTACAGACGTTCTCAGCTCTGTGGAATCTATTGTGAGTCATTTTTCTTTAGTTTAAGTCCAATTTGTATTGATATAAACCAAAAGTCACTGCTTGTTTGGTGTTAATCCTGTTTATCTTATTGTAGAAGTTGCCAATCCAGTTCCTAGATGCCTATGCAGCTGAAGGCTTACTCAGTGTGTGTCTGTCAATCATCAAGGTATTCCATTCACTGCATAACTCAATAATTACCGTACTTGTAAGTTGAAGTTTTCAGATTGTTCAACCAATGAAGAGTTAAGTACCTGAATTGTGTGTTATGTGCAATGTATTGGCAATGAATCACAGACACCTTAATTTTTATAATTCAGTCGCTTATCCAAATATAAAAAATTCTACCTCTTCTATATATAAACTCACCTTTGGTAACTATATACAGAGGAGGTAGAATTTCTCAATATTTAGCTTATTGAGCGATTGATTGATAAAAATTCAGGTGCCTGTGAATGAATTGAATCATGCGTTAGTATGTAAGGTTCTCTCTCCTCCACACAGGTGTTGCCGCTACAGATGATGCTGTCTGACTGGCTGACCTACACCAACACATTCCTGTTGTATCTCTCCCACCCAGCCTCCACGGTCAGGCAGGCCACCAGCTCCATATTCAGATACCTGGGTGAGTCTGAACTGTAACATCATTCACATTGGATTCAACAGTAAATGATTATGATGGCAGTTATTATCACTTAACATTTGACCTCATGGATTTCCTTGCCCTTTAGTTAATCTTTGTCATGTACATGTTGCTTCAAATAGAGACAGCTTTTTGCTTCTCTATCCAGTCCGATATCCCACCAGGTGCTTAACAGCTTTTCATAAACATACTGTAGATTCAATTTTCTAATTAAGGAATGTTGTTGAGAGACTGATTTGTTCATTACAGAAAATCTTCTAAACAGTTGATAACAGGACTAAATGTCTTCTATTATTTTGACAGTGTCTAAGTGCAGCCACTGTCCTGTCCTGGTCAGTCTGCTGCTACAGTCATTGGTTCAGGGCTGGATCCCCAACACAGACATCTTACAGAGGGAGGAAAAAACAACAGCAGACCAGAACTGTTCTAGTCATGTCAGAGCTTCAGTCACCAGCAACAAAGGTAAACATTGATTGACCAGATATGTTCATTTTATAGATGACTGTCATCTGGTTATACCAATGTTTTAATGTCAGAACTGTTATAATATTCATAACAATATTATCAATTTCTCTTAAGATAACTTTACATTTTGAAATTTATGATATATGAAGCACCGTTTTCTGGTTTTCTTTGGATGTAGGCTTCCTCCTAGATGCCTGGGAGAGCAGAGAAGGGAGGCTACTGGCGTATGAGTTGATCATGAAGTTCTTCATCAAAAACCACTGGTTGTACACGTTTGGTCCAGCTGCATCCTCTCAACTCAGGAGACAAAACACCGACTCAGAGATGTAAGACATTGTTGAATGTGTCCACCAACCTTATCTGTTATCAGCTAACAATCAAATCCACCATTATCAGGACATTATTAAAAAAAAACCCAAGAAATTTTCTCATATCTAGTGCATATATTTCCATGAATAATGAATGATTAAAAAAAAATTGAATACATTGTACTGTGTTTGTTGCAATTTGATATTAAAACATTGCATGTCTAAACCATTGGGGGTATTTCAGACAATCAGAAGATGAAGATAATATTCCAGAGGTAAAGATCAAAGAGCATGAGAGAACTCACAGTATATCCTGTGTAAGTTGTTTATGTCACTGGGTTAACAGGTGTGTGACTGTCAGTCAATGTATTGAGTCTCAATAGTGTAGTGGTAAGAGCGCTGGCATGGTACGCCAGTGGCCTTGGGTTCTAGTCTCATTTGAGACTTGACTTTTCACCACCTATTACATTTATTAACAGAGTATGTAATTTCTTCTTCAAATAAAATTCTCATTAATAAAAGAGCAAATCCTTTTAAATAAGTTGAATTATTAGTTGCATATTGATATGAAATATGGAAAGTGATAGGTTAAAGTCCCATAAGGACAGAAAAAATATACTTTCACACTCCTATAATTTTCTTACTTATTTATAGACTGAAGAATTTGAGAAGACTAGTGTTGTGTTCCATGACTCTACCTCGGAGCAGTCCCTACCAGTAAGTAACCAATCAGATTTAATTTGTCTACTGAGATGCACATTATTATCTGGGGTGTGTAACAATTTCAGCTACACATATTTCGAATTTTAGCCAATAATGATATGTCTTACTAACCAATACATGTAGTAATCCGCTTTTATGAATTCTTTTCATTATTCTTGAATTTTTATTTCTTGCAAATATTGTCTACTTTTTGCATTTTATAAGCTAGTTTGTAACAACTGTTTTATTACATTTGTAGTGGATGTAATGATATCATGCTATACCAACATATTTTCCAGACTGTGTATAACTGTCAGCCGTGTGTTTTAGGTCCTACCTAGTTCATGTAGATTTTGTCTATGATTGTGTAGTTATTCATATACTTATCGTAGGTAAATGCAATATGGTAGATAACTTTTTTCTGTACTTAATCTCTCTTACTGCTAGGAGAGCATTATACTGCTGTTAAAGGTAGCAGTAGCTTTAATAGTCAAAATGTGGATTGTATATTATTAGCAAATGAGGAGAATGTTCTACAGAAAGGTATACTTTTACTCTTATATTGTATATAGCCAGATTATTTTCTTTTCTGCTTTCCTAATTTTGCTTATTTTTTTTAGAATTTTAGATGTATAGTGAATATTCTTACACAACTTAGGCCTGAGAGAGAGAGAGAGAGAGAGAGAGAGAGAGAGAGAGAGAGAGAGAGAGAGAGAGAGAGATTGCATGTCATATATACCAATACACAAACAATAACCATGGAAGGGTACTACCCACAGTATTTTTTTTATGAAGATTTCAATAATTTTTCGGTCCTTGCCACTATATCACTAGTTTCCAAAACTAATGACACATTTACACCATGCATGTGCATATCATTTATCATTGATGCATGTAAAGAGACTAAATGTGGATGTTTTGATTGTCCAAAGAGTGTAGTAAATTGTATGTTATTTCTCTCGCACATTACTCATGATTAATTCTTTCAACTATATATCAAAGGACTGGTACATATGTGAAGTACTTCCCACTGCTGCAGTAACTTGACCAATGCAGCAGAACACATCTTGTTGGCTGGTTTGTTTTGGGTTTGCTCTCATATAATTACATGTATTGGTATTCTTTCTGGCTTCAGAGCAAGTTGCTGTAGTTAAAACTTATTTTCTCTACAGTTGTACAGGAAATCTTGCTCACCACATTTACAGTCCTTTGTAATATTATACTAGTGGATCCAATCGTTCAAATACACTAAGACTTCTGTCCATAACACCTCTATACATTGTATCTAACAATCCATGAAGGGGCAATTCTTTCTGTCTATCACAATTCTTTCTGTCTATCAGACTGTCTATATGTCCTTTATCTATAAAATGTACAAGGGAATTGCCGCTTTACTGATAGTGTATAAAGAGGACATTGAAAAAAGCATGCTAATATTGTTTTGTTTAATTGAATGTCATCTACAATGCAAGGTTCACCTTTGCTAACCAAGGGTGACAATCCATGATCTTTCTCTATAGAGTAACACAGTGGATTGTCACCCTTGGTGAGCGAAGATGAGCAAGGCATAGCATGCAAAGCTTAATAAAGTACATATGTCTATGAGGCACCGTTGTGAAGGAAGCTTTTCTGAATGGATTTTTTGAATCATGAATCATAATTTAAAGTTTAAGTGCTGGATGTTGACTAAAGCTTTGACTATATACCTAAACTGATCTTTTCTGCATGTCTGTTGTTACATTGAAAGGTTTAAAGAAATTGAATGACAGGGTTCTTTCCTTTGATTAATATCATCCTCTGTTTTCAACAAAACTCATCCATACAAACAATGTAGTTGGAAATTATCGGTTGATAGCAAGGAAGTTTGGCTATACTGGATTTCATTGTTGTGTGATTGTGTGCAAATAAGCATGCATTGAATATCCATAATTCGTAATGGCTTTGATTTGACTTTCACACAAATAAAAGCAGCACACGCAATACCCTGAAATAATTTGACCTTTCTTGTGCTGGATGTGTGCATGTTTAACAGGCTTTATAGTGCTAAAAAAATGAGAGTGAACGTAATCCACAAAAAAAATTAAATAATTAAAACATGTTTTTTCTAACTAACCAGTATTATTGCTTTTTCAGGAAGTTTCCAAACTCTGATTTTACTCTGACTAATGAAATATTTTTAAATTTCTTTTTCTTTCTCAAAAGGTGCAATTTAAAAGTGAAGGCGGACTAAGGGTCCTAGGATATGAGAAAATGTAAGTCAGGCTCATTACTTTCAGTTTATTTTCATAATATTGTTTGTAAAATTAGTCAGATGTTAAAAGTTTTGGATTTGTTTTATTCTTTTTTTCTATAGATTACATGATTTTATAATACCATTGTACCATAGCTTTGCATTAAAGAATGTAAATTATATTTTTTTTAGGAATGGTGATACAGGAGGGAGAATCTCTAGGTACAGCCTGTTATCAATCCTCAGTCAGTTACAGAATATAGACTGCACTGTCAATAACAAGGTAGGGTACATGTATATAAAAACAAGGCTAGTCCAGTCATCTACTGTAAGTCATTGTGTATCATTGTGGAATCTTTCTCACTCAAATTCAACTCTAAAACCATTCAACCGGTTAATGAAAATAATTTTATATATTAGGGATCTTCTTCCTATTGAAAACATAAATTTCACAGATCAGGGGTTTATGATCTACATGCACACACTGCATTGGCTAGATATTGGCAATATCTGCGAGCTGCATTATACATGTACGAGGGTATTCAGAAATTTTTTGCCAATTAGGAATGAAAATTTAGGCATGCGAATACTTGAGTTGCAGTATCATACCTCATATCTCAGTCCGCATTATAAAGTACATGCACTTAGCAATAAAGTATTTTAAAGCCACTTATTTTATGGTTTTATGACCTTTCAGCATCCCAATGGTAGTCAGCAAATTAGAAACTCCACTTTCTACCAGAAACTTCAGGACACTCTTGGTAACAAGTAAGTAATCAACTAACAAATAACTTTATACAGGCCAGATCTAGAGAGACTCTTATCATAACCTGAAGAAAAAAAATTAATATTCACTGAATTCTCCACATTGTAAGGACCCCACCGGAGGTGGAATGGATGACTGGTGTGCAGTTAACTCCCCTGAAGCAGACCCTGAAACGGATCCTCCTACAGACTGTGGAGAGCTTGGCTGACTCCCAGTGGGAGCTCAGGAGGATCACCAAACAGGTCAGCAGGCTTAATCATGCTGTATTAGTAGACATTAATTAAATTAATCTAATATGTGTATTAAAGTTCACTTATTCAATATTTTACCCTTCCCCCTTCTTATTGATATAATTTGTGTACATTCTTCCTCCCATACACCCTGACTGCCATAAAGAGTACAGTAATAGTTTAAGTCCCAATCTAATCAATATACCGGTACATGTACATGTATTCATATTGAATAGAAATCATTAAGGTTTAAGCTACACTAGCTCATTCAGGAAACATTCTTTGTGATATACAATGACATGCATCATTCCCTTCTTCTTTTGCGATTGGTTTTGTAAAGGCTTATATTTATAATATATTCCTTATAATTCTGAATGCAATGAAATGAATGTGAGCATATAAGATGTATATGTAGGACATGTACAGTAAAACACCCTTATAACAAGTTGCCAGGGAGGGCGATTTAATTTTATTATAAGCCTAGTTCGTTATATCCATCAAGTTTACAACAAGTAAAAAAGCTATTACCATGTTTTACTGTACATGTATTTATTTTAAAAAATGATCATTTGTAGGTGTTGCCCTGTCTAGCAGAGGTGATTCGATGGTACGACATTGGCACACTGGAGGAGATCTGGCAGGCCCACCTGTCCACCAGACCCAGTCTGCTGACCTATGCTGCAGTTATGCTGCTCCAGGAATCTATGCTGCACTGTATCCACCTCACTCCACTTTTACAGAGGCCTCCATCCACTTGGCAGGTACAGCATTGAATCAAGCTTTTTAAATCATCAAATTTTATATGGATGAATATATATGCTTTAATCAACAAGAAACAGTTTTATTGTAGAGAAATAACTAAATCTGACTTCCAAAATACCTTTTTTTATTTTAATGGTTAACTACTATAAACTGTAACTTTGATTGATTGTAAGTATTTTCATAACTCTGATCATTATGCATTGATATGTCATTTGTAGCATGAGGATTCCTGTAAACAGATCCTCCAGAAGATTGTGTCCAGTGTGACGGAACAGATCCCGACCTGTCTTCCCAGTCTGGACAAACTTGTACAACGATCCCGCTACGACCGTCTGTCTGTCCTAGCAGCCACCACTATCATACTTGCGCACGCACACTTTGATATCCCCTCAGACCAGGTACTTCATACTTCAACTATTTCCTGAAGTTATTTTATCCAATCCTCCACTAACAATGCATTAATACTTACTAATTCATCATATACACCCTTCAAACAATCAATTAGCTTGCAGTATGTGTAGTTCAAGATGCAATGCTAGAAATTTTAATCATTTACAATGCTGCTTTAGGTCAAATTTCAGTTTTCAATGTGAAACACTTTATATAAAACGAAACATAAAAATCATACTTCCTGTAGGAAAATCTAGACAGAGCTTAAATCTTCATTAACAAGGGAAATGGTGATGTATAATATGAATTACATCTTTTTAGCGAGTGAGCCAGATCGCCTCTGTCCTGTCCTACTGGAAGCTGCTGTTTGGCTTCACCCACCCTAACACAAGGATCAGCAAGGAGCTCCTACAGCAGGGCACAGACATCAGGCTCTTCTCCTCGCCTTTTGAAGGATATCTGAGGTAGAGTGCAATGTCTTTTACAGATTTAGGCCTTAAAGCATTAAAATGAATGCTTTGAGGAAAGACACACACTTTGATATGAAGGAATTAATGACTTTTGTATTTTTTTTTATTTTTCAGTTGTTGTCTGGTCAAACCAGAAAACAAATTCCAATGTGCAAAACAGGTAAGAGAGATTTATGTTTTATATCTGATATGTAACAATAATGAATTATTCTCTCTGTTTTCTGAACTTATCAGAATTTTATTTTATTCATATAAAATAGAACCATATACCCAGAGATAGCTAACAGCTAGTAATTAATCTAAAGTTTCTTTGTATTTACATATGTGAATGTGTTGATATTTATTGACAGGTAGAGAAGGTGTTTGTGAGTGCTTCACATCGAGCGTTACAGAGCTTCCTTCAGAAGCTGCCCGTGGAGAGTGTGTGCTCCCTGATGCCCATTGTTGCCCACTATTCCGGGCTCTTCATTGAGGAGAGCTCAATCTGTAGGAATATGAGAGATTGGTAATTATTCTTTCTCTCAGTCAAACATAAAATGGTTAGACTAGTACTTGACTGTTAAACCGTGGCTAGAAGTGAATGTCTCGAACTCAGATTTGTGTAAATGTTTGCTTGCTTTGAGTCTTTTTAATTTGTTTTCCTTGAACTACTGTACATATATATTTATAATAATAATTATTTATCAAGTGACGTGTATGAAACAATGTGGGTGTTTAGGGTGGAATAGGACACTTTGATATGATTGAAAGTGCATCACATATAAAATACATTTAAAGCTTTAACATTGCAAAACTAACAACAGAAAAGGTACTGGTATTCATGAAATTCTTAGAAAAATGAAAGGATAATATATACGGTAAATAATCAGCCAGATTTGAACCAACATTCTTCAAATCATAAGCTGTTTAACATAATACTGTTCAAAGATAAGTAATATAAAGTATTGGTTTATTTTATTGCTCATTACAAAGAAAGTACCGGTAATTCACAAAATTGAGGTATCTTATTCCTCTTCAAGGTGAACAATGTAATTGATGGTAATAGACATTTACTCTTTGTTTTCCTGCAGTCTGCATCGTGTAGGAATAAGAGTAGTTGAATATGTCACCCAGAGCAGGGACGACAAACAAACATGTCTGATGTGTCTCCACCTGACCCTCAAAGAGCTGGCAGCCATAGTAACACTTAAGGTAAAACAAACTAAAGATGTATTTTTTATATCCATTTTAGCTGTCATTGTAACATCTGAGGTAGATACAATACAAATGGTTCTAATGATTGTCAGTGCAAATACAGTCAAACTTCAGTGAAGGTCAATGTCACAAATATCTTGATTTTGTGAAAGTTTGTTGGAGGTCCCAATCACTTGTGTCTTTAGACTTTAACCTCTATCAGAGACACTTTCTGCCTTTGCTGGGGTTTGAACCCAGGTCCTATGGCATGCAAGTCTATCACTCTACCGATTGAGCTAGAGGATTACCACTAGCCAGAGCTATAGTAGTAATGCCATATACCGGACTCTACCACATCAAATCTGCAGAAATTTTGTAACTTTTTCCTTGGTTTTGTCGAATTTGTGATAACATTGATGGATATAAAAATCCAGAGATGCACGATTACATTTTGTGATTGTATAGAACAGTGTATGAGATCAGGACTTTGTTTAGAAATTACAGATATACACATAGTGAAGTATCCTAATGTAATTAATCTGATTCTTTCAGAGTGCGGAGGTACACCTGGTCCAGCGGTACCTGAGCATTTACCTGACTCTGTGTAAGCCCATGAACCCGGTCAAACACCTGAGGTCCATTTTCCTGGCTATTTGTTCCAGAGTCAGTGAGGTAATGGCATTTAAGTCAGAGAAGTAGAAGTACAGAGGGTTGTAGACTCATACTGATAGTCTTAAGATTGACATATACTGTAGGTTATTATAATGTTGAGGCCTGACATTTATTGAAAATCCTTTGATAAGTAGCAGTGCAGAAGGTAACCCTCAATCTGACAGTCGTAAGACTGACATTTGGTTATTTTGATATGATATTAAAACTTGATGTTGAGTGGTGACTTGTTTCTGTCCACACAGGGCATACACTTCAGTGTAGATCACTCCCCCCGGCCCAACGACGACCTGTGTCTGCTGTCTAATGACATCCCCATACCCTCCACCAACAGTTCCGAGTCCCTCAGTGACCTAGATGTGGAGGACACAGTCATTATTGGTGAGTCAAAGGGCATCTAAAAATCTGGTATTAAATAGAATGATGTAGAAAAAAACATTCACACTGGACTTTTTAAAATACTTCATGCTAGCGATGTTTTAAAATGTTCTTGCAGGCAAATAAAAATTGGTTTACTGTAAACCAAAAATAATTATTATGCCTATTGTATATAGTTGATTTTTAATTTGTCTTTAAATATAATTGATAAACGTTGTTTACCTACCAGTAGTAGAAATTTAATCAAGCAGCATATTTTTGAGCAGGTAGTCCAGGTCATTTCCCAGAATCCCTCACTTTGAATTTGAGTAACAGCAGCCTGCCATCAGGTCTTATAAGCTCTTTGAGTCAGGGGAGTGACAGAGATGGTGCCAAGTCTCCTTCTGACAAAGATTCCGAGAGCTCGGACTGGGATAGCTGGGATGAGGACAACAATGAGGTATTTAGTGAACAACCTGCAAACATACGATATATCAGTGAAGACGTATGATTTTTGTGCCCTGGGTTTAAGCTAAATTGAATGAATATACCATATACATGTACTGGTATAGTACATATATTCCCATTTTTGGGGGGCATCCCCCTTTTTAAAAACAAAAAATCTATTTTTCTCACTCTTGAATTTTTTTTAGTGAAAACATTTTTTCATTAAATCTAAATGATATTGAATTACAGGAGCAGTCCGCATTGACTCAAGCGTTTGGAGAGTTTCTGAAGTGTTTGAAAAAAATATGTGATTCAAGTAAGTTTGACAGTAGACCAAATAATGATATTCCAGATACATTACCTTGATACTTATAAATACTGAGGTTTGAATGTGAATTTCTATTACATAGGTTCCCATGGATTATTTGAAGCAGAATTGAAAAAGTTAGAAACAAGAGAAAGATCACTCATCAGGGAGATTATATCCAATTAACATTGTGAAAGACCACTAATCTAAAATAATTGCTGATAGATGTACAGTTGTATAACCTCTAGTTGTTTGCTGTCATATTAAAGATGGTGGCTTTATTGACTAACTGTGTTGTTAGATAGATCTAATATCTGATATAATTGAATGCATTAAATGTTTAATATTGTTAATAATTGAATAGGCTTTAATTAATAACATGCAAAGAGCTGTAAACGAAAACTACAAAGCATTAATTTCTAATGGTGTCTAAAGCATAAGTACACAAAGTTGGAGCATTTCTTACTTGTCAATTTGATATTGACACTAAAAAAATCTTGTTATTTTTTCATATTTATAGAGTATTTTATCTGAACTGTTTATTGTTCCACAATCTGTTTGTTACAGTCTGCTTCTGGTCAGCTAAGACCTTGTTATATGACTATAATGATACAGTTTTTGTTCCATATATGCTTAATTTTATGTAGACAGTAGATAGACTTGAAGTTGTAGTATAGATGTATTTATTGTAGAATAGATTCTACCTCATTTCAAATGATGTCTACTCTCTTTTATTGTTTACATTGTTAGACAGGTCTGCTCTACTGGGACTTTAGTGACTCTAATTTCTGTGATACATTTTTGAATTAATTAAGTGCTTGATAGAGTTTAATTTTAATGTTGTCGGCTTTTATGATATGATGTTACCCATTTTAGTACATAGGATTTTATTGTCACGTAATTTAATTATCATTGTTACACAATGTGTTTTAGTTTTTAAGTCTGCCAAAGTTTTAATTGGAAAAATATTAAGATTGTACAGTGATATTAGTTTTGCCGGAACTCTTTTTTCAGTTTATGCATGATGCTAAATCTAGATGTTATACATGATCTCTGTTTCAGTTTTTTCAGCAGGGAAAAATCTTGCCGCATTAAGTTTCAAATACTGGTTTATGTACATTTTATTAATGTGGGGTTTAGTGATTATATATCATATGTTCTTTGTTCTTAAAGTGATTGATGTGTTATTATTTTATAATTCTTTATTTCAAATTTATACATTCAGTCATTGATAGGAGAAAAATTCCAAATAGAAGTATTTTGAATTACTATTCATTGAGTTTTTGACTCATTAATAAGCAACTTTATGCATTTACTATTTTCAAATAAGTTAAATCATTATGATATACCTGTATAAAGCTAAAAAAATAAATTAAAGTCTACAATTTTTTGTGTGGGGAAACTCAAACTCAATAGACAACATTAATTTACAACTCATTAAGACTGATTTGATTCAGACAAAAAAACATAGTTAGGGAAGTGTGTCAGTTAATTGTGACTGCTTGGTACATTTCTAAAAGAAGTGTTTTATTGTGCATGTAAGTTTAATTAATGTTTCCAGTATTTTTTTTAAGGTATACCGGTATGTCACTAAATAGTTATATATGATTACCAATACAGTTTGTTTTGTATTTTGATTTATTAATTTTTGTTATAACTATGTCTGTTAGGTTAGAATTGCTTACGGCTTGATGTTATAAATTACTTTTGAAGTTTTGCTCTTATAAACAAACTTTAAAAACTATTGGAGACATTTTAGAAGTACACGATCAAAGATATATAAAGAAACAGAGGCTTGAGCAAGTCTAGTAACTGAATATATGAACCTTTTTTAACACAAGTAACCCACTGGGCAGAGCTTTCTCAAATCCTCAAGAACCATAGTAATTCTTACACAATTTTCTCTTTTGGAAAATGTGCATGATGAAGTTTTACTCGATGTGAATAGATCATAATTTCTGTCAGAAATATTTAGTACTATTTTGATTATAAGAAGAAAAAAATAGATGAAAATTTTTTACAGGATAATATATCAATACAGTTTATGTAGAGAAATGTTTCTTATATCAGACAAAATAAGGAGAGTTAATTAGCTCTTCTTACCCTTCTATCAGAACAATTATGTGACTACAGGTTACTTTCTCGTCCCAGATACATGTAACTTATGTGATGAAAATAATTGTTTTAACTCATGAACTATCATTTAATTTTTACCACATCATTAACATCATCAAAAACTGGCATCTAGTACTGCATTTTATTCCGTCCAATTATTTGCTAGTTTTAATGGTCTGTTTTTGTTTACAACTTTTCATTGTAAAACTTTAACTATATGTATATTTATTGAAATAAACAGATTCTTTCTGAGACTTCCTCGTAAGTGTAATTAATAAGCACCCAAATACTGTACAGGTATTGTAGTTTCACAGAACACTAGAATTTGGTTTGTGTGCTACATTTATATCTACATATATATACATGTAAATTAATGTCAATTGCAGTTTATTATGATTACATTAAATGAAATCTGATTCCACTGCAAATCAAACAACCGGCCATAATCTTTTGTGTGTGCAATTTATCTGGTGCATTGGAATTTCTAAACAAGTTTAAACAACATATGCATTGATTAAAATACATTTCAACACGTAGTCTTATGAGTCCAGAGTAAAAGTAACCACTATTTTTATAATAGCAATTGGATACATATTAAATATTTAATGTATTAAAAATGAATTGATTGCTAAATTCATTGAAAAATTGTAACATTGAACATTACTTCCTCGGAATACTATTAATTTGACGACAATGAATGCGGACATAAGTGGGACGGTCCCACCCCCTTTCAATATTTAAAAAAAAAACCCTCGAACCGATACGCCTCTCTTTATTACAAATGTAATTATCAAATTAATTCTTTCTTACAAAAGTAATTAAACCTTTTCATCTCTATAGCTATTAGTTAGATGCGTACTTGGGCAGGTATTTAAAAAACAGCGTTTTTGACAGAAACAAATTTTTCCTTTCTTGCAAAGGATTGTACTCGCTTACCCCCCACCCCCCCCCCCCCCCACCCCACACACACACACACAAAAGAGTTTGAGGGTAGCCAACTTTCGCCATTTGTTCTATTTGCCGTGATGGTCAGATAAGACAACCTCAGCTCTTCACAAAATTTCCTATCCCAGTTATCCTTCTTTATACTAGTACTATACGCTGTGTGAACCATCGGATTTCAAAAAATTTAAAGGGGATTTTTTAAACTTTTCTTACCCCCAATCACCTCTCCCCCTTCCATCCCCTCCTGAAAAATGACCAAAATCCTCACTAATGGCCACTAGATTCTGGACCCTTTTCCCAATGAGTAGTACATTGATAAATCATAGAGACTGACACGCAAAGTTGATTTAAGTGAAAACCGCATTACTTAAATCAAAGACAGCAAGAGAAATGCAAGAGGTCTAATGCTGTCAGAGAAAACCATCGAAATAATCCTCCCAAACAATTTATTATTATATACTTATACTGGAATAAGGATTTTTCCAAAATTAGTCCCAATGATTAACAATGCATGTGACACATAAATTTATTTCATTGACAAGGATATAATGAAAAATAAAAAAACACTCTTTAGTAACAAAATGGAATCAAATAAGTACCAGGTATATTAATAGTGCCAATTTGTGTCCTTATTTTCTCTTTTGCAAGATAAAATACTAAACCTATCATCAAATAAATGTAGTGGACATGAAAACGTTTGAAAACGAAAACAACGAGATCATTTTATACAGTCAATGTAATGCATTTCAAACTTTGGGCTGTTTGGAATTTTTTTTTTGGCGATTTTGTTAGTAAGTTTTGTGAAGTTGAATGCGTTCACTGTTGGTACACAGCTGTCAACCGAGTACACTTTTTCATCTTTAATGGAAATTAAATTTCATAAACAAAGAAAAACAAAATGCAATGAGAAATCATCTGAAATTCAGTGAGATTGCACGTATAGAATAAAACGAGTTTGAATAAATTAATTAAATATTTTAAAAGTTTGGATTCCATGCACACACCGGAGTGCACCTTTATTGATTGTTTGAAATTACATATAGATGTAAATATACAAATCGAATGATAGAATCAGAATATTTTTTGGTTCCGTTTCATTAGCAAAACACTTTTTAAGGGATCGCATTGGTTTGAGTTGATATTAGAATCGCATTTAAATACTTTTATTTAGTTGTTGTAAAATAGTGTGCTCTATGAAGTCCTTTATTTGTATTTTGCTTAAAGTTTTACAATTAACTTCTTATTTTTCATTAGCCAACCTGTCAAATCTAAATTGTGTACCTAATTCATAAACGGGAGGTAACTCAAACATAAATGCTGATATCCTACATGTAGCATTCATTTGTAGATATATACACATGTACATATACTGCTATAAAGAAACATAAGATAATACATGTTAGTATACATGTTAGTGATTGTTGGCACGACGCAATAATTAAACAAGTACATTGAACTTAGCAGTGTTTCATTTATTTACTTGGCTAATAAATATATGAACGCTTTCGACTCTCCTCTCATATACATGTACATGTATAGTATTGCAGACAAATAACGTCGGAACGGATACAAAACATATTTACCGGTCTGTAAACTCTACCTGTACTTGAGTTATGCTTCTAGTGAAATTTGCATCTATTATATAATACGCATATTTTTATACGCAAGGTAAGATGATAATAATATGTCGTGACATTTTACATTATACGTTTTTTGAGTGCAAACAAGATGACCTTGAGGTTTTTTCCCCCCCAAATACTTCGAATAAAGGGCACTGAGTATATATGCATTGACTTTATAGCTATTCCAGGAAGAAAGAAAATCTCGGAATATATATATATATATATATATATATATATATATATATATATATATATATATATATATATATATATATATATATATATATATATATGCTCTGTATGAAAGATGAAAACGTCTTTAGAAATTTAAGAATATTTTAAATAAACGACCTAATAATTCAAAAGTAAAAAATCAGGTTCATGCATGCGACTCGCATAACTCTATTTCAGTTTCAGAGCGAAGGGGACCGGGTGCGATATATAGTACCCATGTAACCAGGTGCCCGCTAGTGTACTTATCATTTAAGTCCTATATATCCGATGGGAAAGTCAACTATACGTGTGGTACCAAAAGAACGCAAGAAAAGCAAGAATTTTACTGATTATATAATAATAATATACTAATGGTGACGAAGTATAGGTTGTTCAACACGACTGTCTTGGTAATTCTACTATATGTGAATTTAAGAAATATGATTTTTCCAGGAGTGAGATTTTGCATCGATGATTGTTTATTTTGCATCTTTGCTTGCTGATTTTGCAATAGAGCTTGTTGATTTTGTTTTAAGCTGGTCTCTTTCGTATTTCAGGTCTTACGCAAGGAAATAGCCAATCAAACTGAACTTAGCAATTGTAGTTCCATATATATAAAGACAATTTCTTTTCTTTCTTCCTTTTTTGACACCTTATTTTAGGCCTATAGTATTGATTTTGGACTCAGTAGCTAGGAGAATTAATACTTTAGTGGAATTGTCACACTAATTTCAATGGAACTATTTTTTTTAAGATGCGCATGATGCAACTTCCTGGGTGGTGCTGAGCCTGTTTGTCAACATCTGGAACCCACGTGTACTTGGGGGTAGGTATGTTTACTCTCAATTATCTCTCTTAGAAGCCGCATAAGGCGTTATTTTTCTGATCTAAAATTTTTCTTGAAGCATTTAACTAAAATTTCTCTTTCATGAATTATATGCTGAGGGTATAGTTAATTAATTAACTGAATTAAAGCTATATAGTAACATATAGTGAAATTAATTCCTTGTGTGAGACCTTCAGCATGTTTATGAAAATAAGTTTTGCATTAACGTCTTTTTACCCATTCCGCCGCCCATAGTCTTATGTCTATCATGGCGGCATGGCATACTGCGACGAGACTAAGCGATATGATGTCATAGTCCGTCATAGGTGAGGACGTGAGTGTATCAAGTCGTAATCGGACTGTTTCTTATCCTTGCTTACACCATTAAGCCGAGATTCCCCTCCCAATGGAGCCTGTAAAGTCTTCATATGTTGTAATACTTGTTAGATTTTTGTACCAACTTCGTGTATATGACTTTTTCTGGCTGTTAATAACACACAGGTCTATCGATGCAACTTGTACACACCCTTGCGTATATCGACGTAAATCCTTCTATTAGTGGGCAAGGACCAGTGATACCGCTAATACCACGCCCAATATTCCCTTATTTTATTTGAACTTCACGTAACACTAAATCAGTGAAATTACTTACAGGAGTAGATTTTTGAAAAAATTATTGTTTGACCAATGTCTGAGCATTGCTAATTCAGTGTTAGTTGTTACAACTTATCTGACGGGGAAGTCTCTAGAATATTCTCATAAAATGTTACATTGGATATGTTGTCCCTTTATAGTAAATAGAATAATAAAGATAAATCAAGTTATTTCTGATTCATAATCTGCGGAATGAATTTTTTACTCTCTACACAGGATTTTGACCTTATTTAGCCCCACCCCATCCCCCCTTTTCCCAAAGAACTATTTTATCTTGCGGGTTTATTGTTCTGATGAGTACACCGGTTCACTCCAATTCCACAGCGACCGACTGCAATAACGGCTTTTAACATGAATGCCATACATGTGTACACATATACATTTTCATCTTAAGACTCACTTCAATATTATTTCATACATTATTACAAGAAATCCAATTTCATGTCAAATACATGTATTAAGTAAGGAGCATTGGAGAATTATATGATTATCAGTGCACGTACACGACACTGGTAAATGATTTATATAATATTCATCATACTGATCATGAATAGAACGTATGGTCATCTTGTCTGTGGAAATCGCATGATCAAATCACAGTACAAATCTAAACTCAACATAAGAGCAAAAAACAGCACATTTAATATAAACGTATATAATAAAAAACAAACTTCTTCGACATTTTCTTATGAATTATTCTCATATATTTTGATTTTTTGGTACAACTTTAAACTCGAAGTCGAAGAAAAACTGCGACGAAAGAATGAAGATTCTTTTCCCAAGAAGTCTATTGGTCATATACTAAATGAAATTTGCATTTTGCAAATATTACCAACGCCTGAAAATTGTTACAACTTATATACACTTCATTTCGTGCATCGATAAATCATCCATTTCCTTAAAAAGGGTTAAATGTTTGGTTATTAAAAAAAAATATAATTTCGCAATTGAATACGAAATGAGTAAACCTTGAAAAAAAAAATGATATACATTTTTCAAAATAACGACACGTTGCATGCGAACGACGATTTTTGATAAGTTATCTGTTTTCATGAATGTGCAGATTGTTTTCTGGACACGAACTTGCGCTGCATGAAAATAATCTAGAGCTATTTCAGCCTATCTGGGGCAGACAGTAATCACATGAATAAGTTAAAACCGGAAAAAAAAACCCAGAGCAAGCTTGCGCGAACTTTGAAGACTAAAAAAATAAATAAATTATACTTCTGTTGTGTAATCCCTTCACTCGGAAAATATGCGTTTTTTGACCTCGACACATATTACCGCGAAATCATTGGTTCTAGAGAAAACACATAAGATCTAAGTGTCCCAGTTTCTAGTGCGTCGTCCCCCAAATCTGCCTCATCATTTCGGTGAAGGGGGTGACATGCAATCCATAGCACGAAAATAATCCTATTTCATCTTGGATAATGGGGAGATGTGGAGAAACTCATCGCAAAGGGCCGCGTGAACATAATCCAACTGTACGATATTTGGAACCCTGTCTCGTGCTCCAAAGGCGACGAGTTGTGAAATTTAAGGAATTAAAATTTGGAGGGTATTTAAGTGTAGGCATTCTTCTCTATCCCCTGCTGGTGTAATGGATATTGTAAACTATAGCTCACACTGGCATAATATTAAGTTATATTTACCCGTCTGACAATACAGATCGCGAGGAAGACCCATGTAATACGAAATTGCAGAGAGGAGCCGAATTAATTGTATGTAGATTGGCTTAGTATACATGTACACGGTGCCTCTATCTATGCGGTTAAGAAATTAAAAAGATTTTAACCTCCTTTGATTTATGTGGTTAACCGCAATGCTCCGAGGGGGATTTAACAGAATAAACGATAAAAACATCGTCTTGGAGCTTTTTCTCGACCCTGAGAACTTTGCAATTCGCCTATCAGCGAGAGCACAAGACACTGCACAAGCCTACATAATCTTTCTGTAGACCGTGTAACTTCATTATATCGAACACATTGAATATTGAACGACATCATTTTTTTTAAGATCAACTTTGTAAATAAGACTTAGTTAACCAAGCACTCTCAAATACAAAAAATTTTTGAACAAGTACCGAAAAACAGAAACGCATCCGCGAAAACTGAAAATCGAAATTTAATTAATGAAAGTATATTGCATTTGATGGGATATTTTTCATGACGGTATATTATTACGTTGTACCTGATGAGATATTCATAACATGTTGATTCAAATGTAGATTATTATACATATATTACATGGCTTCGAGGGCGACATACCAGAATATTTGCCCCGAGGTGACAGAAAAGCCCTGGAGTGTTATGTCGCCCGATGCCGAAGGCAGAGGGCGACATAACACTCCAGGGCTTTCCTGTCACCGAGGGACAAATATTCTGGCATTGTCGCCCGAGAAGACATGTAATATATGTTATATAACATTTTTAAACAAATCAAACTCGGGTTATCAACATATTATTTAATTCACAAGGCAGAGGAAAACATTTTAAAACACTAACGCTTGAGTTTATCACTTTGTCGTATTTGCCGAATTTTTTTCATCAATTAAACTATCGAGTTCATCTGAACTTAAATGAACAAACCGCAGACGTTGGCCTGACATGTTTAAAATTCGCGGATCTGTTTACCTTTGCTTAGCAACTGGTTCGTTGAATTTCGAACCCGACGTAATTAATATGCAGAATTCTTGCACGCGATGGTGATATTACAGTTTCGGGAGGGCAATATAACTATTTCATGTGAAATATAACTGTTTCCGGGAGGGCAATATAACTGTTTCCGGTGTGATTCAGCAATGTGCAGGGCATAGTAATAAAATTATTTCATTTGTGACATAACGATAAAACTTATTCAAAAATGGTATATTATACATATATTACATGGCTTCGAGGGCGACATACCAGAATATTTGCCCCGAGGTGACAGAAAAGCCCTGGAGTGTTATGTCGCCCGATGCCGAAGGCAGAGGGCGTCATAACACTCCAGGGCTTTCCTGTCAACGAGGGACAAATAATCTGGTATTGTTGCCCTAGAAGACATGTTATATATGATATATAACATTTTTAAACAAATCAAACTCGGGTTATCAATATATTTATTTAATTCACAAGAGTATGTGATGGCACATGTTCATATCTAGTCAATGTACAATGTAAAACGTCAAGTAATACGGTGACGCTGATCATTGATTCTTAATCAATAATAATGATAGTTCCTCTGAATTTAGATGAACAAACCGCAGACGTTGGCCTGACATGTTTAAAATTCGCTGATCTGTTTACGTTTGCTTAGCAACTGGCTCGTTGAATTTCGAACCCGACGTAATTAATATGCAGAATTCTTGCACGCGATATGGTGATATTACAGTTTCGGGAGGGCAATATAACTATTTCCTGGGAAATATAACTGTTTCCGGGAGGGCAATATAACTGTTTCCGGTGTGATTCAGCAATTTTCAGGGCATAGTAATAAAATTATCTCATTTGTGACATAACGAGAAAACTTATTCAAAAATGTTATATAATGGCATATCTAATTAAAGTTATATGGATTTTATCATACGCACTGAAACAAGGACAAACAATTCAAATAGCAATTGCAGTAATTGTCCGAAAGAGGAGTTCATTACATCTTAATGTAGGAAATATTTTCTTTTTAAATAAAAATGAAATCATCATCATAAACCTCTACGACATTGTCATCCCGACCGTACAGACCCATAAATCAACAGCCTTGAATGCATTCTGTACATGAGACCCCAAAACCACGGGAATAGGTTGTAAATGATATTCCATGATGTGATTTTTTTTCTAATTCTATGGGGCCGCTGATACAAAAGTATAAGCACATTGGTTAAAAGACAGATGGTATGACAGTGTGACATTTTCAATTGTGTATGACCGAATTTTTGTGGCGGAGCTTCTTGGGTCGACCCAACACAAGGACGGTGTAGTTAGTTCGGATCCATTATTTATCTGTAGTACGAGAACTCGACTCTAGCAGATCATTGGCAAATTGATCACGAACAAATCGGATCATTATTTAATACACAAGATCTCCGCGGAGGGGTTTATAAAGCCATTAATCACTTCATTATCGTTTAAAGGGGTTGGCCATACAGAATATAAGAAACAAGATAGTGTAATCAAATAATACCAACGTGTTACTAATAAATGCACTCGTGTAGATTTAGCTGTCTGTGCTCCGTGTATTGGCGTGAACCGGTGCGAATAAACACAATCTAATACAATTAATTATCCTCTAATTAGGATTGGACTTAAAGCTATTCGTGTTTTCGCAAGTGGCTACTCAGTGCATTTCATGTTTTTTTTTCTTTTTCACAGAAAATAATATATACCTGTACCTATAGCTGTATATTTCCACGGTGACCAAAAGAGCTCGCACCTGTCCCGAAAATAATGCGTGTACATAAAGCAGCTTATGCCAGATATGTCACTTTCTCTAACTCATTTATGGCATATTTATATTCTGCAACATAATTGGCTGTGTATGAAAGTGAAATATATGTCTTTTTTGTTGCATTCTACGGTCTACCATGACCTACTCCACTTAATGTGTACTCTCTCACATCCTAGATATTTCTCTGGGGAGCCTTAAGTTTACTTTTGTAATAATTGACAATGACATAGCGAACGATGAAACAAACATAAATATGGTGCAATATATTGCCCAATAAGTTAAGAAAATGTACAATTGCGCAAACATGGTCGTAGTTTATGGTATGCAGTATCAGGCTACATGTGTGTGTCAGGATGAATTGTAATTCCAACGGACGAATGTTCAAAATTAAAATGGATAGGAATCTGAGACGAGTTTATTTGCAAACATCTCTGATACCTTTTCCCAGTATATCTAAGTTGTTAGAACTTGTTATTGCATTATACAAAAATATTATACTTATTTCGATGCGATACATCATACCTCAAAAAATTCTTCAAACATTATTGATTTTGTCAAATCTAATGCAAAACAATTAAACAAACCGAAATCAATTAAGACTGGCCACAAATTGATGCTAATCACCTTCAAGGCCTTTTAAATACACATGCTCCATCAGTTTGACTAATGCATACTCGTACTTGGCGGTAAACATTTCAAGTAAATAATAGGACCTTGAAACCAACATTATGGAGTCTAATTTACATACGGACCTTTTGTTGAGGACTCATTATGCAAGTCAAACATGTGCATGCACTTTTATCAAAAACCTAGCACTTTGTTAAAACAATACCCACTACCTAGACTCCCCTTTCTTATGCATCCCTTATCTTGTCGATTTCAAGGACTTCCGCTGATCTGTACATCGAAGTTACTGCTGAGCAAAATGCTGCGTATCTCGCAGAACTCAGGAAACATTGTAAAGATAATGTTTTGTAAATTGAATAGAATGCAAGAAACAGGTAAATTGTTGCAGAACAAATGGGGTCACATCCGTTTTCAATTAATACATTCTTAACTCACTTAACTCAGTCTTTACGAAATTATGAATGAAGATTTTTTACACAAAGAGGTATATTGTGCGAGCCTATTAACTCCATCTCTCAGACGTCATAAATTATACCGAAGCATTGCAGACTTTGTCACCCACATATCTCCCACTGCATGGGGTAGAGTAGATTGTCCCACACATACAAAACAGTATTGTCGTCATAACAGAAGCAGTCTCCCTCTTACCGCTGTAATCTGGTGTTGATTTTGGAGTCCCTGTTAACTAAATTTGGATCCCCGTGATGGAATTGTCAGAAGGATGATGTTTAACAGTGTCGTAGGGACAAATTACCCACCGTCAAAGCTACAGAATCACAGCATATCAAATAAATGTAACATGGATGGAAAACATCAAAACCAAAAACCAAAATAGGTTAACTTTTGTGGGTTATTTTGGAAGAATTGTACCGATTTAACCAGTGATAAATTATAAAAAATCTTAAATAGAAATGGTATTACCTATGAAATTTGTAAACAATCATATGGTCGTAAGCAATCTATTTTGAATGATATTCTAAAAACAATATATGAAAAAGAAAAAAACATCGGAAAAGGAATGCAGACAGCGTTATCATGTGATTTTTATTATATTTTATCATAAATACATGAATTTAATGCTTCAATTTATATGTCCAAAAAGTTCAATATGCACAAATGTACGAATTCAAACTTTTAGAACACATTTAAAATTAATGCATATAATTTTAGATTGTTTTATTTAATCTCTTCACCACCTTTTGAGTACAGGTAAGTAGGAACAAATCAGCAAACACTGTTTATTTCGACAGACCTGCATTTAAAGAGACATGCTGTTTTTATTGAAACATAAAAACAAAATTTCACATGGAATTTTATTATCACCGTGAAATTGAAAAATAATAATTCGCTTTCTGAGTATACACGAAAAAAAACGCTAGTCATTTGTTTTATCCATTTTTCCAAGAAACATTCATAAAGAAGGCGTAAGTAAGAATAGGTTTTCACTGTACTGTATAACTTATAATGAACCAGGGTCTGCTTTTATCTGTTTGTGAGTGAAATGGTAAGATCCGGGACCGTTTTTTATCAAATTATTTAAGAAACAGCAAAAGGTGAAGCAATCTGACAGAAGTATTTAAACATACCTAAGGGTGTTGAGTACAGATTTAATTACCATTATCTCATTTCAATAAATAAGTTGTAGAATAACAAACAGACCAATCAGATGAAAATAAACAGTCGCACATTCCTTTTTGACGGACTAATCTATTTACAGAGCCATTCATTCTGGATGTCGAAAATGTTGTTCACAACTTATCATGTTTCTCAAATCTAACTCTACGTGGAAGAAACAACGTAAATAATTTCAAAAGTAAACAATTTTACGATCTTGGGACCGTAAGCCATGCACATTCAATCAGATAAAGGCTCCTTCGTCTGAACTTTGACCTTCTTCGGGGTGCCAGCGCGCACTTTTTTTCATGGACAAGCACGAATTCCCGCCAAATTCTGATCGATCATTCAGTCCGCTGGGGTCAAAACTCGGGGACATTCATCGTCTTCATTGTAATTGATGCCTACGATGATTCAAATTCTCACTATGTGGCATTGCTTGTTAAGCAGAAGACGATTGTTTTCTTTGTGGTCCGGTACTAAGGGCCTAGTTTCTCGTACTGTGTGAGGATATTGGTCACTCCGTCCTTGTTT
The DNA here is from genome assembly GCF_963853765.1 of Magallana gigas. NCBI lineage: Eukaryota > Metazoa > Mollusca > Bivalvia > Ostreida > Ostreidae > Magallana > Magallana gigas. The sequence continues at coordinate 10,121,295 of NC_088855.1, forward strand.
TGTACCAATCAACAAAGTACACCTGACCTGCCCATTTGAGAATGAAGTAAAATAAATAACGCAATTAGTGATTTGATACTAATATTAATTCGAAATAATAACTTTATAATTTCATTGTTTGTATCATTTCTAGATTTAGAGTACTAGATATATTTTCTTTTTTATATTGAAAAAAGCCCCCTCATATATGTATAGAATCCTCCATCTCTCTCTTACTTTTCTCTTTTTTATCTCCTTGTTTCATTTTGAGATCAATGTGTTAATATTATTAGAGAGTTTAATTTATTACAATAAATAAACAGTCTCAAAGGATATAAGTGTGGGAAAAGAATTTCTCTCAGGTAGTCTTTTTTCAAATAATAAAAAAAAATCAACAAAACATAAAGATTTATATTTAATATGAATATTAATGCATTAACCAGGAAATGTTTTCTTTTTTGGTATATCTTTATTTTGGAAACTGATATGAATAAGAATTAATGTAATAACAACAGATATCTTAAATACTTCTAAATAAGGTCAATTATTCTTTGAATCTAAGCTCTAAAGTGAGAACTTCAATGTTATGTAATTGTTATTGAAATAGATGTTTCCTTGTAAACACCATGTAAATTCTATAAAAACGACATCGTAAATAAAACGAACTTCCATCCTGAACCAAACTGTCTACATTTGTTGGAGACTTGTCATATCATAAAGAACCAGCGTCATATTTCAATTACCAAGATCATCTCTCCGATGTAAAATCGAAATCATCAATCGCTAATTAAAGAAGCCTTTGCAGACACATCAAAGAGATCTTGGATTGATTGACAGCTTGTAATGTGCCGGATGTACGATCCATGTCGCCTTGATTTTACAACTTCCAGATAGCCACACCTGCTCTGCACTGGGATGTTCCAACTGACAGCTATTTCGATGTTTATCTCTCGTCCAATTTGTTGTCTTTTCAGGTATTCTTCTATACATAAATTCAATTCAATTAATGATCTCCGCTTGCTTTACTTAAAATAGAACAAGAAGGTGTTGCATGTACAAGAGTGCCTCGTAAAGTACGTGGAACTGTTTATGTCCATGGACCAAGCCCTTGTACGATTCAGATGTTTTGGTGTTGTTTTTAGGGAGCGAATTAATTCAGGACCTAAGTATGCCATGAATATCTTATCTAAATGATAATTAATGAAGGAATGCTACATCATTTTGTTTTGATCATGAGTTTTGTGTGTTTGTCTTCCCCCAACATGCATATATAAATAATTTGGTGCAGACTAAAAAAAAAGGACTTCATCAAAGCACTTTATAATATTTTAACAAAACGAGCGTCGCAAGATTATGGTTTATACAAATAACTTGTCATAAATCATAAGAAAAAATTGTTTGCGGCCAACAAGACTGTACCGAGTAACCGATGATCTCCTCCAATGCAAGCGTGTTGTTGCTAATGAAAATGGAACATCCAATGAAATCGTTTTCCAAGTTTTAGTGTTTAAGTTTACCAAGCATTAAAGGTATATATATGGTTAAGATTCCATGCTGCCAAAAGAAAACACGAACAGACACTTTATAGTATGATTAATGACCCAAGGTTTCCATATTTAGGTTTATTTTGTGTCTCGTTATGAAATCATGTATATAGAAGGTAAACAGTAGCCATTTCTCTCCTGGGCGTGCGTGTACATTTCTCTTGCCAAGCGAAGCGTAACCCTATCAATCGGGGTGGGGGCAGTTTCCGAGTGTGGTTTTAATGAAAGTATATTGGTTCCTTTGATCAACAATCCAAGATATTTTTTTTATATTTGATGTTTATCATGTAATAAAAGTTGTTTTTGATTTTTGTTTCAATTTTTGTGTAATTCGGTGATGTAACCACAGATAAAGATTTGGGTATGCTGTATATACCACAATTTCTGTCATTAATCCCACGAGAAAATATTTCTGTGTGAACTTGAAATTTGAAACAGTTCCACCGATAAATCCACGAGCTACATTGTAACTTATTTGACACGCGAGTCTAAAAATTGTAATTGAAACTTAAAACTTGGAGGATCGAACCTCTTCTCTATAAAGTACTTTGGTCCAATCATAAACTTACATATTCTTTGCTCTCGAATTGACCCCCATATAACATGCTTCTCGACATATCACATTGGCTTTTTTTTTTTGCCAAAATTTTTAAATAGATACCCCTACACACCCATCCATCCCTCCAAAAAAAATGAAGTGTAGTAAAACAAATATCAAATTATAGTTTGTTATTACACATATAGACTTGTAAATAAAAATAGACCTTAAGATGCATTTAACACGCGCTAACTCAAATCAGGATATGAGCTGACATTTAGTTCTAATCATTATAATGTGAAACTAGCAAATATATAAACTGTATTTGCTAGCTATGAAAATAAAATATTTTCGTTGACGACAACATCATAAATTTTGATATATTTTTAATGTTCTTTCTCTGACATTTCATAGATAAATGCATCAGTGTGTATAATATAAAACGGTTACATGCAATTCTTCACAAAAGTTTATATTAATTTATTTTAAGTTTCAAAGCAATGAATTTACCGAAATTTTCTGAAATTAAATTCAATTATTGAATTTGATAATGATACATGTTTCAAAGATCAGCATAGACCTACTCAGACATTTTTTTTCAAAGAAGGTACAACCTTTTATGGTCATAGTTGAAGCCGCCATATTGTCCTCTAACCAATTACCGGGATAATGGCAATAACCTTACTCATCTAGGTAGTTGTTCCAGTTTTGACGTTTTTTTTTTGTTTAAAATAAATAGCGTTCTTCGCATTTGTAAATTCTTTCGTACTCCTTAATGAACCACTCTGGAACATTAATTTGATACGAATGATCAAACGGTCTACACCTGTCCTCTCAAAGAACGAAACAATAATGACCATTTCTTGAGTTGTAAGAAAAAGGAAACCTGAACGATTCCAAGTTTCCGGACAAGGGGTTATACTGAGTGCATTTCTTCTGATACGAGGGGAAAATCTTATCCTTTTCTTGCATTACAGTGAAGTGCAAATCAGGGAGTGAAATTACAAGTATCAATTCTGTACTATAGAGACATAGCTGATGACTCGCACCTGCAAGCGAGCGAGATTAAATTGCATGAATGCAGGTTTGATATCTGTTAAAGCGAAAGATCGTTTGGTGCTGAAAGATTGAGAATATCCAAAGGCCAGACACTGAAAAATCTCATTCAAGGTGATTTTAAGGACGAGTAAGATATAACAAGCTAACATAAAAAAGAAAAATAAATGCAAATGGATATTTATATTGTATTCACAATTAAACATCTGCATGCAAGTTTGGTTAACAATCAATTCTCTTTTTTTTCTTTTTTTTCTAATTGTAGTTTCCAATGTGTCATTAACAAACATAAGTATTTTCTTTTCTGAAAATGATCATACCCAAATGGCATTGTAAAGACATTGCGAAAATACAAGATCAGTTTTGTTTAAAGCAAACATCAAAACGGTATTCGAGGGAAGAACATATACATGTACATTGAAGGTTAAATTGATTAAACAAAACTGAAACTCGGGAAAGCCAAGAAAGGATACAAACATGAATAAGTTTATTTTGGTGCTGATGGATAATAACAATCTGCATAATCAATTTAAGTGCAATTTCAAACATGTTCTTTAGAAAAAGCGAACCTTGAAAAATTAATATTGGGAGAGAAAAAGTAAAACAAAACGCTGCTGCCAGTAATGGGACCCATGTTTTACTTAAAATGAAACACAATTTTGTTCCTCTACCTTCAACAGTGTTTACTTTACAACATAACTTAATTCTAGTTCCGCTATCATGACCATCAGTTGTACTGAACCTCTTCAGGGAAAAAAAATTCGGTAACCCACATACGCGGGGGCAAATCAGACACTCTGTGTCACACATAGATTCGTAATGGTTACAGACTATGGTTTATCATAGCAGTGTCATGGTTTAATATATATATTTACTACGATGAATCTACCTGTCATTTTCATTGATAAAACCATATTTTACAGACATGGAGTTTGATAGTGTATCGGTTTTACTTACATGTGTTAGTGATCCTTCATCAATGCAATCTCAACCTGCTTAACATAAATAAGATTTTTACCGGTAAAAAAATTGATTTCGTTATGACACATGCTCTAAAAATTAACCAAAAAGTATATGATGTTTGAAATTTTGTGTAACTTAAGTCTGGAAAAGAAAAGTTGATATTTGTATCAAAACCGACATGCAGTTAATTTTACCGCAGGACACAAAAAAAAAAATGGCGACATTTGTGATAGCTAATTTTATAAATCCATGTAACTATTACCAATGATGATAGTACACATCTTATATGTACACAAATGTACACAAATGGAACAAAACCTTGACTGCCATATTGATAATCTGGAAGAAAGACCACGTAGATGCTGGAATCTTCGCTCGCTCGTCAGTTAATAAAAGAGAGCAGGCCTGTTTTCAAGAAATGCGTTGTAATTAAAGTCTAGAATTAAGGCAGAGTCTAATGCAAAATAACCTGAATAGAATAAAAATGTACTTTAGTCAGCTTTTGATAATGTTCCTTTGTTATCTCATTAAGTCGGTTAAGTAAACATTTCCTATCTTTAATTTGAAAACAAATACTCTAGCTTAAAAACTGAAGTAAGATTTTAATTAATCATATCAGCCACACAAGAAATAATATAAATATATAAAACTACACGATCTGCTTTTCCCGCCAACATATCAACAGTAGGTCAAGATTAGTTTTCCGAACTTTGCATCGATTAAAAAAAAATTGGTTGCATTATTCACTAGAAGAAGCTATGATCCCAAAGATTAGTTGATCACCGAATCTTTGTGGTATCTTCGTGTTATAAGCAGAAAAATCCGTCGGTTCTATGGATTTGGATATCAGTTCACCATATCAACATCTACCAACAATCTGATAATAGGGATTCTACCGACTTTGAATGTGTTACGTGTTTCGCTAATAAAGATTTTTATCACATGTTGCATACTATTTTTAGGAACTGCTATCACTGTATCTTTGTTTTTCTTCCCGATTTATTAATAATAAAGTTACAAAGTTCGTTGTCCAATAATGCCAGGGGTTATGAAAACAAAACTTTATGTCAATGAAAATTTACATGGACCTTTCATCCTTTGGAGTCAGTTTTAACCGATAATTTTCTATATCTGATGAATGCCTATGACTAATTCAAAAGATATTTTTGAATGAAAAATGATAACATATGACATCAAGAGGTGGGTGTCAAACCTAAATCACTATGATTTTGCGTGTCCTAATAGCTCCCACTGTATATAGATAATCTGATTTCATCTTTCATGTTTTTCCCCTAGATAAACATGTATATAATTTATTATATTCTTTTCTGAAATCCTCAAATATTTTAAGGAGTAGCCAAATCCCCTTCCACATATTTGATGGTATGGATTTATAGTTTTTGTTTGTCCAGGGATATATTTTTGCAATAATTGATAGTGTTGCAGTCCATGCACCTACAACACACCATTTTAATGTATTCTGACGATGCAATTAAAACGTCTCAAAGGAAAAGACAGAAAAAAATCTGAGTAAACAACTTCTTGAGTAAGTAAGAGAGTTAATTGAATCATCATTTAAACTTTTTGATGGTGTAGCAAATAATATTACCCTGTAAAAAAACTGATTTGAGTAACAAAATTAGATAGCACACATTGATCTCAAGAAATTCTAGGTCGTCACAGATCTTCAGTGTTTTAGAGTATTGGGTAAATGTGATGGATATAACATGTTGACTGACGTTTTTCATACTTATTGTTATACCGTGATAATAATTAATCACCTAATTGTTTATGAATTTTTCCGTTTTTCCAGACTTCGACAAAACGGCGGGTGTGACCGGTCAGCAGAGGATGCTCACTTTCTTATTTATTTTTAGAGGCCCGTGTTTGCTCTATTCTGGTTTTATATTTTTCCTTTGGACTTCTGATTTGAACCACTGTTCGTTTTCACCACATGCCATCGATCTTATTGTTAGCTGTTGTCTATTAGTATATTCAATAGGTTGAGATATTTTGAGAATTAGAAACGCAGATTTCGTATTGTTTTAGGTGTTTTACGCACTTCTTTATGTACGTAAAAAAGGCATACATTCCCCTTTATATTCGGTGCATGCATACTGAGCCTGTACAAGTCAACCAGTTGATACAAGGCGCATTATTTTATGTTTTGTTTTTAAAAAAGTGACAGGATTGGGAAAATAATTTTTTTGCAAGTCAAGTTTGTTTATACAATATCACAGTTTATCCAAACACAGCATGTGCTACTTTTTTTTTTATCAATCAATAGGCCGATAGACATCCGATATAAACGCTAAAAACTTATCTGATTCATTTTCGGCATTAAGTTCTTTCTTTTTTTCCCGCTCAAAACTGGGTTCGACTTTTTCTGAATGAAATAGCAACATTAATTTTTCTTTTGAACATTATCTAAGATCAGGACTAAAAATATGTGTTATATCAGCTAAGAGATGGTATAATCTTAGAGATTTAGTGAAATGAACGCAGTTTGTTGAAACTAGGGTTTACATATTTTGATAACAAATGGTTTTGTCCTGCAATTTGAAAATTTCTCAATTTCCTGTTTTTATCTTACTTCCATTCGGGTAATACATCTGTTTCCATAGCTGAAAGAACTGAAACAAGTTGGTTTCGTGAAGTCGTTGTTTTACATTGCCATATGGATTAAAAAGAATTTATCATTTTTTCACTATACTGAAGTGTAGATACAGATGCATGTAATATGATTAAATGTCACGTGCATGTAAATAATAAATGATAGCAGAGACATAAATAAAAGAGATTAATAACCGTTTAAAATCTCGCGAAATCTCGCGGCCCTTATTGTAAAGTGTTCCCAGCTTAAATCAGTATATCTTTCTAATAAACAATTACGGTATATAGAAATATAAACAGCTAAAACCTATTACCAAAAACATTCAAAATATTATATTTTCATGAGTTTGTCATATAAACAATATTAAAAGAGGAGTTTTAGGAGGCAGTTGGCTACCCGTCGTCCGAGATTTCGCCGACATTTTATAGCTGGCCAATATATTTTCTTTATATTGATTTTATTTTTTAATTTTTTGTTCCAAAAATGTCTAAAACCTATGCACATTTTTCATAAACATAATACACTTTTGGTTTAAGATCATTATCTCAGTTTACTAAAATGTAGTTCTCAAAGTAAGGTTGGTCCTGTACCTTTTTTCAACAACAAAACAAGCTAATGGAGGAGTTGCCAATCTCTGTTAGTTATGTCTCTGGTGATAGCAACTAAACTTGAGTGGAAATTTTCGCATCATACGGTAAAATTTTACACCGTTTAATGTTGTTTTTTTTTGTGAAATGTTAATTGTACGCAACCAAGTCTGATAAAAATCAGTTTTATTTAGACGTTATTTAACACTAGTGGACAAAAATAACGAGCTCTCGTTTTATCAAGCAACGGTTCATTTACTATTCACTGTTATCGAAAGCTCCTGTTGATGCTTTTGATACTTTGGTTAAATTACAGTTATACATAAATTTTGTGCGTCTACGTGTAGCTGAACATTACTTTTGCGTACCTCCAATTGAATTATACGTTTCAATGAGATGCATACGAGTGTTTGAGGCTACTTATGAGCATGTGGTAGTTGAATTGAAACCACCAGTAGCAAACATTTACATATTTAAGATTTGAAAAAAAAACCCACTGAAAATTCAGATGGTATTAATTGGTTTTAATTTTGGAATACAATTAGTTTACTACTTTTCATATACACCAGATGATTCTGCAAAATGCATAAACACCTAATATGGTTTGTTTTGCGTAACAAATTTCAGCTTTATACTTAATTAAGAAAGTAAGTATATGTGTGTGCTCTTGTTGATTGCAATAAGACATGAGTGCTTTAATACAGTGCCACTAATTTCTGTGTAATCTGAAAAGTAATAGAGAAATCCATCACGTTCACCTAGACATATTGCTTTTCATTCTTTTATCAGGGGAGGTAAGAATAAGTTTTAGGTCGAGTAGTCGATTGATTTCAAACACAACAGGGTACCAAAGAACAAGAAAGGTCAGAAAATCTTTCAGAGATCACGTAGGAACCTCGGCTAAAATGATACCTCTCGAAGCAGCATGCAATCGCTAACTTGATCGTGCAAAGTCCACCCCCAAACTGACCACGTATTGTCCCTTTCTGACTGTACCTCTGTGGACGTGATTGCACGGTCTTTCTTGATGTTTAAAAGTCGCTGACTAACTTACGTGCTGAACCTCCGACGCAACTTATCGACTATAGATTGTGGGTAGTACAGAGGACCTAGTCTGACCTTGCTTTGCATTGAAATTTAATAGACTACTCGATATAAAACTTATTCTAACCTCCCCTGCAAGGATCCCACATTGTAATTGTGAATTCTTTTTATCGCTTCATGTTGCGTTTTTTGCCCTCTGGATATCCCCTTGAGTCTGAACTCTTCCACCGCTATTAGATTTGCTTGTCTGTATACCATAATAAGAAACAACACCCTTCATTGGAAATTTATGAATCAAAACATCAAATAACCATCAACCATAGTCAGGCTATCAACCGGCCCAAGTTTCTTCTTCTTGATAGGAATGGCATATCTCTATTGATGAGAATGTAAACATATTCCTGATTAAAGATAGGGGTGGCCTCCCCTGAAGGGAAGGAGACAGATGTAGGCTGCATTGGGTTTAAGGAATTCCATGATTAAACTGATTGGAATCTGACAATATCTGCGCCATCTTATCGTTAATTGTTCCCGTCAGTTCACCCAAAGTTGCTCCCTGAAATCAAACATTTTAATTTGGTTAATCAACAGCTCTTAAATAGTCGAGCAGTTTTGTCGTGCATTCCGAATTTTTTTAATTGATGGGGGTGATAACATTTTCAACACTTTGTTCAAGATTTGCCTGTTTTCTTCAACAGTTCAGTGGCACGCGACACAGCTTATTACAGTTTGTGAAGTACATCTGATCAGTTCAAGGAACCTAAACACTGCACAAGTTTTGTTCCTTCTGTCAAACCAGAGCAGATACGTGATATTGTCATTTAATAATGGAACAGTCTGTACCCAAATGACCTAGTTTTTCACAGAAAAAGGGAAAAAAAGAGAATATGGCTATCTTTCTCTTCAAGGTCATCAATTAAATTCAGTGGGGTGTAGCAAATGACATGTAATTATCATGCAGAAAAGGATGCTGTTGAAAGATTGATGAAGGTTTACAACCGAAATGACCCAATGCGTGTTTGGATGTTTAAAGTTATCTCATATATGCAAATGATGCACTTTCGGGATAATTTAAATTGCCAAATTATTTGCACATTAAACCAAAATAAGTCTCAAGACCTTGTACAATAATGATTACTTTAATGATTGATATAGATTTATTGCACTGGAAAGTCAGATAAATACATTAAACGTGCTTTGTTATTTGTAAAGCACATTTTCCCCCTACTACACACGGCTTGCAAAAACCAGTTTGTAAGACAATACTTTACAATCTTGCAAGTCTAATTAAAAAGAACCCACATATCATACTGCTTTAAAATATTGCACTAAGCACACGCATGCGTTAATGGTTTAGGAATTCGCCTGAAGGAAAATACACATGTCAACAGAATAATTATTCTGATAAATAATTTATATTTTAAAAAAAAATATTTCTATATCACGTGCATATGAAAAATCTGTAATGGGTTTTTACATTGTCTAAAAACTACTGTAAGTCCATTGTTGCTCTTTTGTATATTAATTAAAATTTTTACAGGAGATTAAATGGTGCATATGTCCATTTAATCACAACTTTTAATTTGTCTTAAGTTGCATTATTTCTAATTACATGTTTATTACTTTTTTGAGACATTTTTATTTCGAAAAGATGCAATTAATGCGATATTTTCCCCTATTCACTGTACATATACAGGAAGTATATCTTATCTTTTCAGGAGGCTAAATGCTCAACAAACATATTTTAAAAATGATTTGTTTAGCTATAAACTAATTTTTTAGTAATGAAATATTTCAACCATTGACACTTTTTAAAAGCTTTTCGATATATTTATATAGAGCTCTTCTTTTAAAGGAGATTCATATAGCTCAGAACTTGCCATGGCCATCAAGCCCTCTTAATCCCAACATGCTTCTTTGGTTAAAAATGGAACATTTTGGGGGATTAAATGTACTACTTCCTTTCAAGGTTCGAACAAACTAGTATTAATTAGTAAATTTTGGGCAGACATATTGATTTCGCATTCAAAGATCATATACCCTTTCCACTCTCTGAATTTGGTTACCCTGTTTCAAACAATTACAGTTAGGCATTTTATGAACTTATTCAGAATCGACCGCTATTTGGAATTTTCTGCTAGAGTGCATCCACAATTGTTAAACGATAATAACTTGCTTTGTTTTTGTATAACCTGGTCAAAAACGTTTATCAGTCGCACTGTGGTTCTGAAACTTTTGAGTTTAACTAAAGTTAAATTAAAGTTTAATTGTTTTAAATATTTTTAAAAAACTTCATTTTATTTTTAAAATTTGTTTTGAAATTCTAGTAAATGCTGAATAAAATTTTTAAAAGATATGTATATCTATGTTAAAAAAATGATATGTTCATACATTAATTAGAAAATAGCGCGAACATTTCCCTTCTTCTAGAAACCAATTTTCTATTAACGATTTCATACATGATTTCATGCACAAATGGTTTGGAAAATTTATAAAGGGCCCCGAAACGATACTTTTACATTATAATCATTCCAAAGAAACGTCTCTGTATGGTACTTCCGCGCTCTTCTGTAAAAGTGTTCCATTTTCCTTAGATATACCAGTAACTAATAGCACTTACATCAAAACGAAATTTTATAAAATCATTCATCTACCTGTCATATTTACTTAATTTATGAATTTTAGTTTTAGTTGGTGCCAGTAAACATTTGTAACATTAAAAATGTAATCAAAGAAATTCCACCTAATCAATTACGTTTTCGAGAAAAGTCTTTTGAACTTCCGGAAACGCCCAACATATATATAAGAAAAAAATTGCGTTTAAAGTAAAGAAAAAAGCATTTGTTTTTACAAACGTAAGAAGTTTTCAGTGCAAGTCAATAAAACTGCAGTGGTAATTCTGCAAATAAATAAAGCATGCAGCTGCAATACAAAATTGCAATTTTGTATTTTAAAATATACTTTTCTTTCCTTAATGTATGGAAATGTTGAATTTGAATATCCCATAATATTATTTTTACAAATCAAACTTGCATATAAATGTTTGCATTCACTGTTAAATTTTTATATAAGATATACATATATTGCATATATATAATATCATTATGAATTATAAAATAATTACCAATCCACAGAATTAACAAAAGTACACACAAAGTCGATATCATAAAGTGTTTAACAATATATCAGGGTGTGTTACGGTAATAAAATTCAAGTGGTGTTTAATAAAGATTAAAATGTATTTTATGAACTTTCCGAAATGAAAAAGAGAAGAATGATATCCCACAGATTTAGATAGGAGAGGATAATCCGCGTAAACCCAGCCAGTGCAAGGGTAAGCAATCGCACTTAGAACTGAAAGTCAATCAAAACGAAGTTCAGGTGTTAACAGATCTTAAAGTGTAGTGGGATATGGAGTGCCTAATGCACCCAGTCAACTGGGATCAGAACAAGCAAAATACAAACTTGGTCCAAATTCTCTTACAGCGAAATTGTGTAAATGTTGACTGTGTACCCGGTCTCATAAGTAAGTCCAGATTACCAACTTATGTCAACAGCTCTGAATTCTAAAAGACCTTACCTCGTTAAATCTCCTACTAACTGAAGACGATTAGAGTATCATAATAGTATTTAATTAATAAATAAACATAACTTCCAAGACTATGGTTCGGATTAAAATGCACCGCGTAATCACTCAACAATGGGCGAACCGTTCGCGTTTATTCAAGTTATATATGCAATAAAATTAAACACATAATCAAGATAGCAGTGCTTCAGACTTTCTTCCGTTGATATAGAACCTATTTGCTCTGCCCCCAAGACTGTTAGTGGGGGAAAATAACTATATGTTTAATTTGATAAATACAGATTTATATTATTGTTTTAGGGCCGAGGTTTTCGGTATTCTATCTGAACGTGGGTAAAATAAACTTTGAAATTTCAATCCTCCAGATCTTATTCAATATTATTTTCCATGAAATGGATATCCAGTTATCTAGCAGTTCATAACACATTGATAAAAAGAACTTATATTTTCTCAAGATTTGCGTGTTGAAACAATATTTTGTCAATGAATATAAATCAGACCTTTTGATTTTAATTTTGTATTACATGCTGATGTTCTATTGAATAAAATGTAATCAAATTTTAACAGTTGAATTCATCCTTAACCTAATTAATTAAATTGCCTCTTATTGATATGCGTTGCTGGGAGATTACCGCAATTACTTTGTTATATTGGACAAACCTGAACAAAATTCCGGTAGTACAATATATTTGACGATATATTTAAAAAATATATAATTTCTGCATTTGTGTTGATTTGAAATACGAATTAATTTATTCAGACGATTATCATCAGTAAACCTGTTTATATGATATAAGTTATGTTAACTCTAGCTTAACGAATGTAAAAGATACACTTCTTGGCACTGTACCGCAATCTGTGTCTAAGTGCTTTTACCACACTTTGCCCACACTTTGCGGTTTCCTGATGCGATTGGATGAGGAGGAGTTTTATAAGGGCTCTAAGAGTTAATACAACACGATTTTCTTGTAAGTGTGTTTCATCACAAATATACATGTTAGTGAAAAGGCAGAATACTTAATTCTTTCAGATAACTGACAGTTAAATCCTTCCTCTCGGCAATGTTAATGTCTTGAGGTTTTGGGGATATAAGTCAAGGCTATTATGTATTACCAAGTCGCCAGACAACAAAAGGTATTAACACAGTTTAAAACACAAAGAGTACAGCATGCATTTGTGTTTAAAAAAATCGGTAATAAGAAATAAAAGAAGTCTTTTTGGAAGAATTTTTTGTAATCCTTCTTTCCTTTTTTTAAAGTCTTACACGTGATATAAAGGTGTAATTATGCTCCTTTTGTTTCTAAAATGGCAACTTTATATATATATATATATATATATATATATATATATATATATATATATATATATATATATATATATATATATATACTTTCGTTTACTTATGTAAAGAAACAATGGTATTAGAGAATAACAAACGAATTACTGATTTAGAAATGTAGAACAGAATAGATATGTTCGATATAAAAATAGCCAATAAGTACATAGAAACGAACGGTATAGCCACGTATGGGACAGCATTGAGTGCAGGTTTCCACTCCATCTCCAAGAAACCAGGTTTCAAGAGACCGATTAGGTATGACTCCTCTTCACCCTCTCTGCTATATTTGTTTGAAATGACATGTCGTAAATTCTAGTGCCTCTTTTATTTCGTCATATTCTAATGTTAAACTATTTACTCTGTTGAGAATTTGTCCACAAAGACCCTCTATTTCATTTCACAAAGGGTACAGTTGTTAACAGGTTCTCTGATTTTAGATATACTTTAATGACTAGCGTATTGATGAGCGTTTTTTGTAAGGAGATTGTTTGATTTCTACATATGGATAAATTAATATTACTTAATTTCAAACGTTTTCTGCAATTCAAAATTACAAAAACAAGTTAAGAAATTTAAGTGCGACAGTGCGATCAAAACAAATAATACCCCTGCCATAAGAATGAATAAATTGCATTTGAATTAAATAAAAACAAAACAAAATATAGAAAAACAAACAAAAAACCCCAATCATATAACCTCAAAAGGTTGAATATTTTAGATTAAAATTATTTTAAAAAAACTTGGAAAACATAACTGTTTATTTTTAATGATCGATTTAATCTAGGGAAAATAGAAAATTAACCAATTTAACCAGTTGTCATTTAAACCAATAAGTCATTTTAAATATTTTGGGGAATTGTTTTTGTTTAGTCAATATTATTAAACTGGATTGGATTATTTCGAGTTTGATCTAGTGTCTATTTTTAACAAAGTTGAAAACAAAGGATTTCACGGGACGGGGAACAGATCTTAACGAACAGGCCAATGTTTCCTTGATGTTTCCAGCAGATGCTGGTTACTGACGAAGTAAGCAAATAGTGACTATGCATTGCATCTACCTGTAATTGCTCTTCTTTAACTAACATCAAACTTGGCCTTGATCGCTTTCTTGGTCAGGCGCAACTGCAGTGCATTTTAAAACGAACAAATTTATCTTATTGCCAAATCCTCCAAGATTGGCAAATGACAAAAGAGATACATGCGTGCATGCATTTGTATCAAAAACGAACATTTAATGCACATGTACATGTTTACTTGATTTTCGGGTTACGAATTATTGGGACATTTGACAGATATAATATAGATGTATACAGTATTAGAGAATTACCAACTTCTGATCTGTGGTTACTGAGGTCAGTAACTGTCCGTGATCTGGTTGTGTACATAACACGCATTATGTGTGTCGTTCCCATTTTGACAGACATGTTTTGGGGAATAAAAAGGAAAAACTCTGTCTCTGAAACGATTAAGGTCTAGAAACCTGAAATGTATTCAGTATTTTTACCTTTTTTGGTGAATATTATGACTGCTTATTTTGCTACATATGATAGAAGAGTAGTTGAGATTCCTGGGATAGGGAGTAGCGACCGTTTCGGCAAATAATTTCATTCGCCAAAAAAAAAAAATGAAAAAATATAGTGTCCCTTCTCACAAAAGTGAGAACATATTACAGTTTCCTCAATATGTACAACTTTATGTGCTCAAAACAAGCGAAAAAGAACCAAAATGAAATTGCCAAAAAATATAAAATATATAAAATGTTATTCATAACGTAGTCAATTTTGTTGTTTGCTCAAAACATGCTATAAAATATTCCAGAATGAAATCGACGATCTTCACATATGGCGATAAATATGAATAAAACAGGGTTCTATTCATGGTATAAAAACACTTGCGATATTTAGTGGAATCATGACAAGCATATTTATTTATCTATTCGCGAAAAAGATACAAAAGCAGCAGAGTTCGTAAGTTCATATCTGTGAACAGGATATGTACTTGGTATCACGGTTCAAGTTCATTGTGCATAAAATATCACATCTCCCGCAAATAACATTGTGAAATAAGAAAACTAAATGTTAATATGATTTTAATAGTGATGTTTTTCCAAGCTGTCAAACATCAAAAGTTTGTCCTTCTATAAATGGCTAGTAAAGGTGAATAAATGTGATCAGCTTTAGTGAAAATAAAAACACTCACCTTGGGAGTATATCACAAAGCCTGTTAAACATTGATCGATTGATCGATCGATTCTCGCTAAATCTTCTCAAAAAGGCTCGGTAAGATTGATTTGTTTTATCTGTATCGATACATTTATACGACGACATGTTCTGTTAAGTGATCATGAAGTTTGCTCAAATTTTCAGAGCAAATCTATTTTGGGTAATAATTTCAACAAAGCAGTGAAATTTGAAATTGGAATTGATAGTCAAGCGTAACTTGCATACATATAGCATACACGGTGTTCAACGCATCGTAACTTAAGTTCTTTGCAAAAAAATAAGTTACTGATTTTTAGATATTTTTGTACAAATTCCGGTTATCTAAAATCATATTTGAACATGACATTTTGACAAAAATAAGCAATGTGAGGAGTCGTAACATTTGAGCTGGGTATATTATCTGTAGACAGATAGGAATTGATAGTCAAGCGTAACTTGCATACATATAGCATACACGGTGTTCAACGCATCGTAACTTAAGTTCTTTGCAAAAAAATAAGTTACTGATTTTTAGATATTTTTGTACAAATTCCGGTTATCTAAAATCATATTTGAACATGACATTTTGACAAAAATAAGCAATGTGAGGAGTCGTAACATTTGAGCTGGGTATATTATCTGTAGACAGCTAGCAAGCCTAGTACAGATGTACTGAAGTTATCAGGTTTCAACATCGATGGAGTTTTGGCAATGCATAAATGTTAAACCATTGAAAAATATCCCAGTCTTGGTGCATCTGTACTAAATTCTGGTTAATCAGAAACTAGTTTAAAATATTTACTCCAAATCAGATTCATATTTCTAACGTTAGCATGCACTTTGAAAATGCAATAAAATTGTCGATTGCCATGTGCTACAATTTCTTTAGTCTCCACCGATGTTTAATGAAAAGGCCAACCGATGTTCTTGTTCTTACTTGGGTTGCGCTAGAACGATGCGTAAATTCAATTGTTAATATTCTTAGAGAAATATATTAGCAGTCAAAATAAAAAAAATGATATGGGTTTCACTGATTTTAATGAAGTATATGAATAACTTAAAAACCTTTGCTTTTACAAACAGGCAAAGATATACAGTGTTTATTGAATACAGACATACCGAGACTCAAGTATTCAAACCTTCGCTTTATCGCAAGTAATAGTTCTTTATTTAAAAGATAATATAGTTTTGGGGGTGGAAATAAAGCATTAAAACATTTCAGAGACTCTATATGAAGGAGAATGGTTACAGTTAACAGTGATATCGTGCCCCCTCCTCCTCCGAAAAAAAAATGAGATACTTGTATAGGTCGAAAAGATTTTCCACAATACTGTGACGAATAGGACGGAAATTTCTACTGGAACATGCACTGATCAATTTATATAAAACAAAGGAAGTGCATTTATATAAAAAATGAATGGTCCCGCTCGTCGTTTAGGTATCATCAACGACAGAGGTGACGAATTTACAAGAGGCTTTTATCTTCATTCATAGCCAAGGACGAAATCACTCTGTGCGTGACAGCTTTACGAGGAGGGAAATTATTGCTCACAGATTTCCCGGTGCAAATTCACTTCAGATTGCTTCACAATTTCATGAATAAATGAGAGAAATAGCTTTGTCATAATTCTATATAACACGAGCTAAAAATAGCACTGGTTTCTTTAATGAATGCTTATTAAATAGATCCAAGTGCGAAAGCATTGCATGTACATGTACATCAATTGCAAGTCCAGGTTGGGAAGTACTTAACTAAACTGTGTATATTTGAAGTAGAGAAAATAGTATGTGTATCAACTATATGTACATTGTATATAAAAAACATATACATATTGTACTGTACTAGTAAATTTAAACAGATATAGCGTGTTGTCTTGTATCTGAAATGCAGATAGAATTATAGATGATTTTTTTTTCATTTGGTATAACCAGATTAGACACCAAACACTCAACATAGCAAGAAACATGGAGTCTGCCGTTACCCACACACTTGGACTAGCATGCGCAAGGTTGAGCCCTCAGAATTAGTACACTGTATAACTATGCTAATGTTCTCCACAACACATTAACCTTGAGTGAGAATGCTAAGGTTACGCTTTTTCGGTAATGCTGACACATTTTTATCATTAAGGAGCATAAGTAATTGCACTTAAACTTTGACATGACACCGTCGTTTACATCTAGTCTTGTATTGTGGGTATCCGGAGCAATTAGGTAGACCGGTTCTGTTGGTAATCATCGCATTCGACGATTGCATGCGCAAATTACATAACGATGTTCAAATATTGATGGGCGCTTCGGTGCATCTTTGTTGATATTTCGTGACAGACCGATGGTTTTAAAAGGAGGTCAATGGAGAATAATAGGGCATCCTATTTAAAAAAGGAGGAAAATGGAACTTCGATCGTTTTTTCTGCCTCACGAATCTTCACGCTGTGCTCTGTACTGATACTTGCATTGGTTTTGGTAGGGAAGTTGATGAGAGAGAGAGAAAAGAGAGAGAGAGAGAGAGAGAGAGAGAGAGAGAGAGAGAGAGAGAGAGAGAGAGAGAGAGATTCTAATATTATTCAGGAATGTACCGGTTTAAATAAAAAGAAACACAATTGTGTTTTGGTTTAACTAGACCTCATAGAAAGGAATGCAAATTGTTTCTGTAATTATATACAATGGACAGGTATACGAATGTGACCCCTTTTCTGATCCTTCCTATTGAAATAGAAGAAGATGATACCCCAATGTTTGTTTATGGAGCCTCCTAAATAGCGCCAATCTAAATGTTAAACTGTTTAAATGATATACCTATGGTAGATAGTTGACCTTGAAGGGCACTGAGTGTCTAGAATACCTCATGATATAGTCAATGAAATGTGCCAACTGTTTTGTTCAGATATACCTTGCACTGTCAGATATGTTCATTCAAATACCTGTGAGCATGACAAAGCAAAGTGTACAGGTACCCTATTTATTAACTTAAATGTCAATGCTCAACAACGTTAATGAAATTCGAGTTGCTATTATTAGTATACAATTAATCTCTTTATTAGAAAAAATAGATTTAATTTTCACGACATAAGAAGCTTGCATAATTAGTTGTTTGCTCGGTAGGCCAAGTTTTTGTACGAGAGTCAGCGGAAAGCAAACTGATTTAATACCGATAAAAACAAAAAACAGCTGGTACTTTTGAAAGGTCGCAAAACAGTGACCCTTTCTTTCTGAACATCTGGGATA
The DNA here is from genome assembly GCF_963853765.1 of Magallana gigas. Lineage (NCBI taxonomy): Eukaryota > Metazoa > Mollusca > Bivalvia > Ostreida > Ostreidae > Magallana > Magallana gigas. Next base: position 10,139,974 of record NC_088855.1, read on the forward strand.
AGTGCCATGGGCGCGGAGAATTTCATAAGACAGGGTGCGAGTGGTCACTCCTAGTGAATACATTAGGTCATATTGTTGAACCCAACTAAGAAAACAGTTGAATGAAATTTCTGGCGTGACGCAGTTTTGAAGCAGGTTGGCACCTCGAACAACGATTGTATTATTCCGTCACGTCAGAGTACCAGGTCAACCTACTCATCTGGAACGAGCAAAAGTGATTTTACATGAGAAAAAATCCTTATAAATGTTCTTTAACCATTCAAGACGCCAAACTTAACAGCAATTATTTCCATTGACAATTACTGAAGAATCTAAATAGTGCGGAACCTTTTCTCTCGTGAGTTGTTTGTCGCGATATCCGGTTTCAGGATTGATAAATATGATAATTTTTTGTAATATTCTGGTTTCAGAATTTCTTCTATTACACAATTATAAAGCAATATATTTGCTCGTACCTCTTAAATTATGCCTATTAAATCGGCACTAACTGAACAAATGGAAATTTTAAATTCATATCTTTCAATAGTATTTTATTGTCCAGTTTCTGTATTTTTAGGCATCTTTTACTTAATTACTATCAATAACAAGGCTGCCGTATATATATATATATATATATATATATATATATATATATATATATATATATATATATATATATATATATATATATTTTATCAATAACAATTTGAATTATAAAGAAGCAGTAGCTAACAGCTAAAATTTGAAAGATATTGCGCCTGGCAAACATAGCACATATGTAACGCTAATTTTTACTCCGGTTTCTAAACTGGTTCTCCAGCTTGAAGTAACTGGGTCAGCATTATAAAAATACCAGCAAAATTGCACTTTAAGCACTCAATGATAATCTGTATAAAAATAACACAGCAATCGATCAAAACCAATAATTAGACCTGATAGAAACCTATAATTATCCACAAATTGCGCCTTAATGTAGCTAGATTTTGAATTGCTTTGATTATTCTAATAAATAACCATATACTACGGCTAGACAATCTTCATTAAACTCTGCATTGTTGTAATGTGAAAATAAATTAAGAAGCCAGAAACAATTATGATTAATGTTAAGAACTGTTAGTGTGCCTACAGCGCCTTAATAGAGGCTAGAAATAGGTCGGTCTTAACGCTCTTCAAGACACTTCTGTAGGATTATCAGAAATATCACGTCTAGTGTTGAATTTAATCGAACACCTCTCATCTACACAGCGTCATGCTTTTAATAGCATTAATACTATTCACATTCATTGTCTTAACGCGTATGAAGAGATATTTCTATTTTCATAAATCAGTGTAGTAATGAGGTATTTGCGTGGTTTAATATATATTGACTGATAAATGACCGAGATAGTAATCGCTCACTCTTAAACACCATGGAAATAAACATTATCTATCTTAAAGACGATGCTCAAATATTGTTTATAGCGCCTATATTCATTGTCTTTTAATCGTCTATCGTTGCTAAAAATTCATGAAAATTTGAAAGTTTCTCAAACTTATAGAAAACATACAGTGAAGGCACGCGAGAGTAGATGTTCTGCAATGTTTATTTTGGAAAAATCTTATGCCTTGTTTTTTTTTTTCAATCTTTGAACCTTGCATGGTAAAGTGATCCGTTTTTAGTTGTCTACTTAGATATTAGGTTTACTTACATCCTAAATATCTAGAACTCTTTGAAGGCCAGCAACCTCGATTGGACCTGTGAAAAGTGCAACATACTGTAAATCGATACCCAGTGAAACTGTGCCGCACCAAACTAATACTACTTTTTATTTAGCAAGACGCGATAGCTAGATATCAAATTTAGAGAAATATTCAAAACATTTGAATAACAGAAATTTGTTGCTGGAAATCCGCCATCCAAAAAACACCAAGGAGAGAGAGAGAGAGAGAGAGAGAGAGAGAGAGAGAGAGAGAGAGAGAGAGAGAGAGAATTATCAACAAGACGAAATTAAAATGACAGTGTATCTTCGATGTTTTGTGTCGTGCAAAACAGAAATTAAAAACACTTTAGGGGGTGGTGGTGTATCTAATCCACAAGAGGAAATAAGTTTGTCTCCAGCTCTAACTATTCCCGTATAAAGCTAATTGGTTTAACAAATTATACCTCGTCGTATTTCTGTCTACGCCAGGTCAGGAGGTACAATGCATATTATGAAGTGGACAAAAAAATTGACAAAGAGGAGACAATTTACATTCACCTGCCTTTTTGCCTCACAATGAAATCAAGATAATTATTTATTTTCTTTCTTTTTCACGAAAACCCCCAAGTCAGTTAATGTTTTTGAGAGCACAAAGGGCCGTTGCCTCCAGTAGAGTTATTGTTCAGTCCTCTGGTTGACCATTGCATAACCGCCCTGTGTCATCCAGTACAAACCCTCTGTCCTGACCCCCATTTTTCTCTCATTAAACTAAGATTGTGGGATAACATTTCAGCATTTTGATATTTTCTATGGTATTAATGTCAAAGAAGAGGGGGGAAAGTTGTCAAAAGTTCTCCTGCAGAGTAAAAAGATTTTAAAAGTTGTTTTGCAAAAAACGACAACCACAAATTCACCGTCTCCTTATAACGTGTAGGGGTTGCACATTATTTATAAGATGAGTCAATTGAGCGGTTTGCCAATGGTATTATTAAACAGCTGGGTGTTTTATTTAATAAACCGGGTATACAAAAGTTTTGTTCAATTACTTTGATTTTAACTTTGTCTGATTCATGGCTAATCCCTTGCACTCTAGCTCAATCGAATCGTGCAGTCTACTTTCAGAGTTTGATTTATCTTCTGTAGATGTTGAAAAACCAAAAGTGTTCAATATAAAAAAAATATAACAAAAGTAAAAATAGCTGAAATGAATGTAATGTAAAAAAGACGTGCAATATTGAAGTCAACACATTGTAAAAAATATGAATATGGCTACATTTGCAAAATTAAGTGGTAACGAACTGAAATATTCTATAATGAATACATGTACCTTTTGCAAATCCGATTTCTTAACACGAAGTGAATGAAATATTGATTTATTCAATGACTTAATATTTATTTTTATGTCGCCCCGAGAATAATCCTTGCAGTGGCTTCTTACGTAGAAAAAATGTAATTTGTCTTTGATTAATTTTACCAGCATATAAAATTTTCAAATTGGTCTCAATGCACTTTAATCAAAAGTTAACGATTAATGAGTTTACTTGTGGTATGTAAAAATCGATTTTCGGATAAGTTATTATATATCGATTTCAAATACCGTTGATGATATATTCACATAAGTAACATTATTTTCGCTGAACAGTTTATTTCCAGAAATCAATTTTTTGGAAAAAGATAAAACTTTTAATGAGTTGACATTGTCACATGTTAATTTCTTCATTAAAAAGGGCCATGAGAGGAAAAACGTCAAAAGTGATGCCGTTTGACATTGATACCATTTGACATGACAATGTTCAGCTATTTCAGTTCTTCGTACCGTTTTTATTATCATGATAAGTCTGTGATATATTTGATCCGTTTTATAAATCGAACCAAAAAAATACAAATAATAAGTCATAAATCGTGAGTTTGAAATTTACCATTGAATAAACTGATATAAGATTTAATCATAAAATATTAACGTTTAAATACTACCTGTTTGTCATCAGCAAAAAGGAACAGAGCCAACTGTTAGTTTTCATGTATTGTTCATCAAGTTTATTGCAAGCGTAAAAATTCATTTTTTTTTTGTCTGCTGAAATTCAAAGTTTCACATATAATTTCCCGGTACATTAATATCAAAAGATTCTTTATTTTTATCATCTAATCAAGAAACCCCTAGCGTAATTTATACACCATCTCCCGGGAAGCTGAGGCAATCCGGGAAGCAATAAAGACCTATGTATGCCGTGCGATGCCCCCTATGTCATTGTCATTGAAATGATATTTTACCCGGTCTTTTCTCGTGGTTTACTTGATACCTATGTGATGGAAACCATTGTTAAGAAATTCATTTATTTTTCTTTGGGTTGAAATTCGATTTGATGTGTGTACGCCGTGTTTTTGACACTTTTGTGACCGTGAGAAGTGCATTTTTTTTTCTATCGATGATTATTTTTAGATTTTAAAATGATTAAACGAACGAGCAGCAGTGTCATGTAGTGAAATTTTGGCGCCTCTGATTTCTTGAATTACGCCAAGTTTTATTATCTCACCATGACAAAACTAAATTCTGTGAATTAGTTTAACAAATATGAAGAAATTAATCAAAATTTATATCGTGTGGTCAATTTGAATTTTGTAAAATCTGGTATCAATCTTATAATATTACCATTATTAGGTTTCGGCATACTTGCACTTTAATTTTTGCACGAAGAAGGTAATATGTAGGCCTAGAATCGGCAATATTATCATCTGATATCATTAACATTTAAAAATTTATTCAAAACGCTTGACATTAATATTATAATCTCTATTGTGGTCATGAGGCTATAAACCTACAAAGACCCCCTTGCAATACTGTTAGAACATTTCCTGGAATTTTAACATTGTAATCCTTTTTTCATGATTGTGATTTTAAGACCTTGGTTAATGACTTTTCTGATTATTTATGCAAAGAGAAATTCACAAACTGTTTTAGCGGGCCACAAATTCTTATCTCAGAGAGAGAGAGAGAGAGAGAGAGAGAGAGAGAGAGAGAGAGAGAGAGAGAGAGAGAGGTGTTACAGGAAGAATATACAGTTGCACCGCAGTACCATTAAAGAAGGTTAATAAAGTATTGTTGTGTTTTTTAAAAATCAATTTAATAATGTTCCTAAATATCTGAATTTATCGTTTTCGACACTTAAGTGTAAACTTATGCAATGAAATGCTTCTTTGGTGAGAAAGCGGGAAATGCAGATAAAACGCTTATTTGTTTTCCGATATTCTGAATAACAAAAATAAAATACTAGCAGTTGTCGGGAATATATAAACGTACAATCGTTCTTGCTATCCTGTATATTCTATATTGACTAAATCGCAGAAGTAAACTTTAAAAGATTATGTTTACGAATATCAAGGAATGTATATAGATGATGTTGATTAGGGTAAAATTTCAATGACAAAATAGTTTGTATCAAATGTGTTTACGTTACTCTCATCAGTAAGTAATGCATTGCGTAAAAAAATATGTAAACAAAGTAAAAAGGGATAGATACATGCCCCATGCATACAAATTGTTTTACTTGTCGAGAATTGCTTTAGCTTTGGGTGATCATCAAATTTTCTTATTACGCTTTGAACGTGCACCAAGCATCAGTCAAATTCAGGCTTACGACATAACACTTCATGAACTCTCATCTTGCAACTTTCATTGATAAATTAGGGTTGACCCCCTTGTTTGACCTGCTGGCAGCGTGACAGTGTGAAGAGACAGAATGGACCACCATAGAGGGCCAACAGTAGTGCTAACATTTGTCTGAGCAAACCTACAGACATTAAAACTATTACTGTTTTACAGAGGCCGTATATCAAGTTAAGCCGGAAAAGTGCTGCAGAATGTGTTAATTCCCAATGTTTCCTGCCCACCTACAATGAACGACAAAATGGCTGGAATTCTGAAACCGTTGCAAATTTCTGATTTAATATAAGCATTTTAAAACATTAAAGTCTGTGTTTTAGCAAAATTCAAATATCACTTCTTGAGATTTAAAATAATGTTTACCACAACGTTTCGGATATCCAATATATTATGCAACAACGAAATAGTAAAGGAAGAAAACATTTGCTTAGATAGGTTTAGAGAACTCATACTTGCCTTTAAAAGTTCATTTGGTGTGACATGTAGCACGCAAAAGTAAACCTTTATGTCTCAGACATTGCATTCAAAAGACATATTTGCTTGTCTAACAAACGACAATGTCAACTCAATATTTAACGCAATGCAAATATTGACTGTCGAAGATGTAATTTTATATTGTTATGACAAAAGTATAAGGAGTTAAAACACATAGTCACAAGAACTTTGATGTTGAAAGTCAACGATTGTGTAATCGCTTCAGTCCTGGCAAAGTCGCATGGTGATAACGAAAGGGGCGTGGTCCCTTTTATAGGCTTGCATAGTGCAACTGTTTTGCAAAAGGCAATATTCGATAAAGGAAAATGCTCAAGACGAAAAGTCAATTGTAGATCAACATACATCTCAAAAGCCGATAATGTACTAAGAAAACTTCTCAACCCCAAATCCCGTACCATGTAATCATCTCGAAAGTACCCGACCCAACCTATAAGACCCCCTCTGGAATCTAAGATGAATATACAAAGGCACAACTTCGTAAATTTCTATTGTTGTATCATCTGGCACAATGCGTTATATCTCTATTTCTTTATATAGATCGCTCGAAAACATGTCGTATTGTTATGGAACTTAAAGGATAGCAATTACCGTCTCCTCTTGGAAGTCAACTTACAGTACAAGTGACCATGATTAAGAAGCTATCCATCGGGGGAACCTCTCGCTGGCTGCATACCAGTTCAGCCGCCGCATACCGTCACACACTTCTTTGGCAGGAGTTGAATATGACATGCATCGTTGAAAGTCTCTCTGGCATGGCATTTTATAAAGATATATAGCTAGTAAATGTAGTAACGTTTTGAGGGACTCGTTGATTGAGAGCCACGTAAATACTCTGTAATTCAGATACACGTTAAAAGTTTTATAATAGTTAGAATGTTCAAAAAAGAAAAGTTCAATTCAGCAATTCAGAAAATCTCTAGAAATCTATTCAGCACTGAATATGCCACCAACGATGAACGAGAAATAACGCGATCTACATGTATTAATGGATGCCTGTCTATCGATTAGGCAGAACTTGCACTCGATTTGGCCTTGGGCATACCGCCTTGATGGTCGTCTTACTATAAACTGTACTTTGTTGAACCAGAATGTGACGGAGGCGAATTCTTTTCATCCTAGCCAGGTTGTATCTTCACAGATTGTGAGGTTGACTGATCTTTGGCAAGAATATGTCAAACTTCACATAGCCGCCGGAATGATCTCTCCGACTTTACTCTTCTTCTTGAACTTGAACAAACAATAAAAATACTCAGGTGCACATCTTTTTGCCTATAAATATCATGCTATAGTATATCAGGGTCTGTCTCTCGCTCTTTGAAGAGTTTTCCTTTTTATAATACATTGCGTTTCAAATTCGTCCAATGAACTGCTTTATCTTCCGATGCTTCAAGTCAAGTGCATCATTAGATGAGTAGTTTGTTTTAGAAGCATTGATGTCTTTGGCATAAATACAGAATAATTAGTGGTTCATCCGTTTTTGTAAGGACTACTCTTTAACCAATAAACAAAATGCATCGCTGAAGAATGCTTAAGCAACAAACACTTGATTTTGTAAGGGTTTATAATTACGCTCAGTGTGCAATATCTAGTATTTCTAGCGGTACTTAAACATGATTTAGGTGACAAATGCAATACAGGGTGAAGAAAGAAATATTGAAACTAGTACTAATTGTACGTATCTTATACATACGATGCTGCATTGCATGAGTTCTAAAACTATGAGATGAATCATCTTCCTGGTCTGCGTTGTTGTTGTCGTTTATTTTGTTTTCTGACGTTATAATAACTTAACTTTCACCGCATATTGTTCTGAAGTGCCATCATGTTATTTATTTTGATTATGTTAGGTTGTGTACTTCGAGTTTACACCCACTCTTACTTAGTAAATTTACGAATGAACAGTATTAGGATGCTAAAGTGCATATACATGCGCACACCAACGTCATCTGTATATGTGTGTACACACGCACTCTTTGACGTCATAGCAAAGTCGTATTAATTAGGGGCACTCGAAAAACCACCTTTGACGTCTGAATTCTGGTTTTTTGAAATGGTTTTTTGAAATTTGAAATGGACTATTTTACGACAAAATTTGAGAATTGTTATTTTATGTTTACGCATGATACTCAAGAAATTGCAACAGAGAGTGGATATTGGTCTATTTGTTCCATAAAGATTGCATTGTGTATAACTAATGTGTATAAATAAGGGTTATTTTTGACAAATTTGGCATCATCCTCTTCATTTAGAAAATGGGATTTCTTTGGGGATTTTTTTTTATTGTAACTTTCACACACCCCAAGAAAAAAAACCCAATAAAAATAAAAATGTGTCCCTCTGTAATTCAGAAGTTATGTTTGAAACCAAACATCATATTGTTAACAATACCAAAGTTTGAGATGAACTGGAATTGGAATCATACATGAAACCAGTTTTGTGGATGTTTTCTGATGTCTCGACTACGGATCATGTAATGAACTTCCCAAGGAAATAGGTAAATGAATTTCAACGAAGCAGTTAATCCCTCGTTGAAAAGTCAGTACACATAATTTGTACCTCTTTACACGCGGAATTGTAAGCTAATGTATACAAGATTCCCCTCAAAGGGGAAATAGGGTTTATTTAGTAAGCGCGCCGCTTCGTCCGAGGGAACGTGCCCCAAGCACTCTCTGCACCCACTGCCCTCTAGTGGTCAATTGGCGAAGCTAGTTGCCCTAGCTTTCCGTCCCGTGTCAAAGACTTGACATCTATTCTCCACCACCCTCAATAACAGAAAACCCCGTACCCAGCGAGGCCTGAACAATCCATTCTTCTCATGACATCTCTAGAAAGTTGTCAGTTTGTTCCCGTTTTCTCCCTGTTTTGAGAATCAATAATGGCTCTAGACCAGATCACCGCTGGGTCCCGAGTACAGCTTATAAGAGGAACAGGAGGCCTATATTATTCCTCTAACACTTTTAAATAATGCATTTGGCACCCTAGTTTTCTAGTGCAAGGTGTCACGGGCGAAGCCAGTGCGAAATAACAAAAAAGAAAAAAAGAGACGACGAGAGAAGGAAACAACATGAACCGCTCTGTTTGCATAAAGCTTTTTTATGAATGTCATATCTCAAAGAGTACTTAAATACCTTAATATCTGAGACTTAATTAATTTATGTATATCGAAATGTAGGCACAAAATGGAAAAAAATCGTTAAATACTAGTCTTTTCTCTCAAATTTTAGAGTCGGTTAGTGCATTTTCAAAGAAAATCGTTATCACTCCGGAAAAATAAATAAATACAAATGCATAACTCTGTTAGATTTTACTACATTGCTGACCCCAAAACCTACTTTGAATAATGGGCTTTTTATTGAAAAGTCGTAAAAAGATAATTCTATCTAAACACAAAAATAGCTACAAAAATGTCCATACGTCTGAAGATACACAAAGGTTAAGATTTTTGTGTCTGGTCTGCCCTCCAACTCAAGAGTGCGCTGTTGTACAGATTCCCATTAACTTCATATAGCATAAAAAAGGCTACTTTTGACATCATCGAAGCAAAAAATCAATATATTTTATAGAAAAATGTGTGTATATTTTTAAGTTATTAACAATAAACTTTAAAAAATCCTGATTGCAATATTTACGTATTTGTAATGGAATGTCACTCCAAAGGATAAACTGCCCTTGCATTGTTTAATAAAAAGCATCTATCATTAAACCAGAATTTTACAGCAACTTCATGCCTGTAAAGTTAAACATACACCTACATTTATTTAAGTTTGTATGAATACAGTATTCATTTTGTATGGTTACAGAAATTAAATAATTAATAATATTATTTACTATATTTGTATAGTATCAATAGAAAAGAGCTATATATATACTGTTAACCAAGTAATTTTCGATCGCGTTTTTTATTCGCAAATGGCTGGTAAAGAACTGGGTCGTGAAAATTATATTTTCAGATTGACATTAATTATTATACAAATTAAGTCCGCTACAGTAAATATTCGCATGACTTTTAAACGTTTCTCGCGAATCTCCCGAAAATTTATCGCATGCGAATTATACTTTGGTTTACAGGAAACTTATTAACTTTTGTCTGATCCTTATGATATACCAGTAGATCAATGGAATATGTTAAATTCTTGTAAAGATCTTTATTTAAAAAAACCCGAGAAAATCAATATCTTATCATGTTTTTCACACAAGGGATGTATTCGTTTGCTTCCTCCAGAACTGGTCTATGATATCTCCAGAGTCTACCTGCTATTTGGAAAGTAGACAAAGGAGATCTACCGGAGATCTCCAATCTGCAAACGAGCAAATTAGGATTACTCTTGCAGCTCTCCAATCACCCAAACGTTACATACGATTTTAAAACTCGACTATGCAGTGGTTTTAAAGAGAAATTTCAATCGCTCTGTAAAAGTTTGACAATAACATGATCAATGAGACACACACTTTGATAAAAATAACTTCTTTAAGGCATTCTTTAATGAAAGGTCACGAAACTCGGAATGACTATGATGGTGACACGAATTTCTCACAGCAATGGTTGACATACAAGTCAAATTGTGTAAATGTTTCCCTGGCCATGGATCATTTTCTGAAATAAACTGTTATTCGTGTATTTGGTATTGATAATAAGGCGGGAAAAAATAGAATTGATTCCATAAGTGAACGAGATGATGGGCACTTCCTTAATCATTTTGGGTGAATGAAATATTTAAGGAGGAATGTGCGAATAACCGACTTCTAGAAAGAAACCGTAATGGGAGTTGGAATTGCCGGTAACTGGAAGAATATTGCTGCAATGTTTTAAAAGAAAAGTTATTGCAGTCGACAAACGCCATACGTCCTTGTTAAAGATCGTTTGCACCTGATGCCGTTAGCGAGTCTACCTGTGAATGTAACACAAGAGGCCATAAACCCACGAATTTGACTAGGAATGTTATTTTAACAAATACTTTCATGAGAAGGAACTAATCAAAATAAAAAGAACTTCAGAGATCATCCATCTTGTTTTTCTAACATTTATGAGGTAAAAGTTATAGTTTCGTCCGAATTCACAGTTCATTTATTGCTATCCATCAACAGAAACTGCCATATTTCTCACTCTGTGACCCTTGCAAAATGACCACCAGATGTTGATAGGCCCTTCATCGTTCGGCTTTCAGCACCTTGATAGAAATCCAAAATGTACGATCGTTATTCGGCGGATTTACAGGGTTGTACCCAATAACCTCTCCCCAACACACCTGGTCACAATTCAACCAGTACCAGCCCAATCAGGGCCTTCCGATTTATTTGCTCTTCTCTCCTATTTTGTAAGTAAATATAGATTGAGTAACGAGTTTAGAAATAAAGAAACGGGACAAACCTCGATATCATCGTCTCAAATTAGTGCCCGTGCATGCTACAACTATGAAATATTCCGATAAAAAAGCAACAGAAAATAGACCAGGGCATGAAAATAATCAAAACTGGTATTAATGCAAATGTATCGTAGGGTTCAAATAAGGTTTAATTAGGATATTTTTATACAATACTTTGCTCCTGGAAGACACACAGCACTCGCTTTACCTCCCATCTCTCCGTCAAATCTGAATATCGTTCATAAACCTTGACACTAGGTGGAAGAGGAAAATGAACTTTAAAGTGGAGAAGTTGTTTCTATTTGTTTGTTTGTCGCTACTTCATAATTAACATCTGTCCATAGAGTATGATGAACCCCAAGGACAGGTGACAGAGTACACCGTTCCATCAAATTAATTTCAACTTTTGTCTTCTTGGTAAATCTTTAGTTTCTCTGTTTTCTCTTAAATCATTCATTTTTTTTCCTTTCACTCTTTTTCAACATTCATAAAAAAATCGCGTGTTTACTGTAGAGAAGGACCTCGTTCAAAATACACAATTCTCCATAAGATTATAAAAGCTGCACGTAATATTTTCCTACGCTATTCGTAGCTTTATTGGAGCCATTGCAGCAATATTAATTTGATACATGTATATCTAATATCACAATACTGCAAAAGAGGTCTTAGCATATCTCGTTTTACAAATACAGTTGTTAATGTTCGCCCAGGCCTTGTAGAGAAATAAGTTTCTCTAAATATTAAAATGCAGGGACAACTCAGATATTTTCAGGGTGATTTTAGACATTTCGTTACCTAAGTGAGAGCAATTATCATTCAACCTTAACCATCACGTATCAGTGATTTAATAATAGATGACAGGACATTGCATACGTTTTCATACCTAAATACCTACTACATACATGAATTAACTAAGTTTCTTAAAATGAACTTAAAATGTAGGTGTTTTTTTTCAATTTCAATTTGTTAAATTAGGTTTGATACAATTCAAGTATGATTATAGTGAATTTATAATTTAAACAACCATTCAGATGTTTAAGATAAATTTATTGATATTTTATAACAACTGTTATTTTTTATAACGGTTTAACAAACCTATCTCCATAAATGTTATAAAATTGATGAAAAGGAAATAATTACACCGAGTATTTATTTCATTTTCACAAAAAATATGTCCATCTCTATATTTTCACTTTCAGAAAGATTTCGTTATGCATAGCAAGCGATCAGATATTTAACATACACGTACATATACATATTTATCACAATATAAATCGCGTTACCCGTCGCGAGATGTGTGATGTTTTAATCATAAAGTGTTGTATATGTCTAAAGGTGTCAGGATGCGTTCAGTTCTCTCTTGGTATATAGTGAGTCGTGTTGATAGATCATGCGTCGCTTCCGCTTCCTATATTCCAGCTAAACGGGCAAACTGTCGAGTAAGAATTCAGAATCAAAAAGATTATGCTGAACACGGTTTATGTTGCGTACACTAGACCGCAGAGAAACGGGACAAGGTGCCCATTTCTTACTAAACGTTTTTTTTTCCAGATCGATCTAATTTACATTCTGAAGACATTTGCCTTAATTTATAATAAAAAATATTGAAATGAAAAATATGGCCCCACCCTGATAGGCTACGACCTGTATAAATAACCTTTACCTCAACAACTGACAGTTAATTTAAAGGGATGTAGTATGCTTACGTCACAGGTCAAAAATGCCATCAACGCTGAATGATAAATCAAAATAAAATATAGAACTAAATATATAAAAATATACATTAGTTTTTTTTTAATATTAATATCAAAGCATATAAAAAATACTTTACGCTCTTATCGATCGAAAACCCTGAATGAAATCCCATCGTCGTAGGAAAGAATGAGGTTTCTGGAGTGAAATTTGATAACGATCGCCTTGGAGTTATTGAAGTGTGTATTTATGACTATTTTATGCATGCATGACATAAACTGGAGTGCTAATTGATCAGTTGCTATGAACATCAGCACTCTATGTACATATGTAGGCTAATTGTTTTCTTTTTCTAAAATCTAAAAGAAGAAAAACACGGCCAAACGGACTGAAGATTTTTATCCGATCAGTTGATGACGTAATCTCAGTTGAAATGATTGCGCACACTCAATGAATGAAAACGTTTTGCAGTTCATCAGTTTTGGTGAAAATTGTTTCGCACTAAATTAATTTTTTGATATCTTTTTAACTTTCTTTGAAGCTGTTAAAGAAATGATGAACAAAGATTGTAAAATAGCTATCTTCTCTAGCCTGCAGGTTGTCATTAAATTTCTTAAAGAAGTATCAATAATGTAATAAAGATTGTATTGAAAACCCTCGCTGTCTGAAAAATGAAAGGAAATGGGGTAAATTTTGAGGAGTGAAGAATCTAAATTATAACGAGGTGTTTATCAAGCAAATATGAAATTGAAAACTACAGGCATTTAGTAACAGCAAAACCAAACGCATTTCAGAGGCATCCTTGTATTTTCGTCCTTCCAACACCCATATTATTAAAACTACATGTACAAATATACGTTGCCTTCATGAAAGAATCACCATTAATAAAACGTTAGCAATATTCCGATCTCTTGATACGTCAGATATTGGAACGAAACGATAACGGCGATGCTTTTTCTGGTCGCGTGCCGTACCTGTAGGTGACTTTCCCGCGGTAGATAAACAGCTGATATTCCGGTCCCTGCTCCAGAAAACGCCTCATTACCTGTCAGGTATCCACTACTAGTATTCTGGAGAGTCACGTAAAAGAAAAGCTTACCTGCGAAATATATAAAACAGTCACCCCCACCTATCTGAAAAAGAGAGCGTGATTTATAAAAAATCCCACGGATAAAGCGTTTAATTGATGCTTGGAAACAAAATTAAAATTTTTTTTTTATCATCTTCGAATGAAAATTTAAATTAATAATTGAATTTGGTAATTTAATTTTGACGTTAAAAAAAAATAGAAAATGAGTTGAACAAGAGCAATATTATTCATCTTGATTCTGAGTAGGTCTATTGTTATGTAATTGATTGCAGGTCTGACGTGTTTGGTTTATCAAAGGAGGCACACGCGGACGGAGGAACATGGTTCCAGGAATCGGGGGCTGTTTTGCGCTGTCAGCCAGTGTAAACAAACGCCCACAATCCTGACATGTTGCCACATCAATTAAAAACTCTGCATTAATTAGGCAACAAATGAGTTCATGATTTTGTAATCTAAGTCAAACAATTCTAGTTTTTAAGTGCTTTGCAGACGTGTTTTGATATATGTATATACAAGTGAAGGATTCTGTAGTCGGATATAAAAAAGGTGATCTACTTACTCTTTGAAAAACAAAAAAATTGTGTTTTTCAAATAAATTCTCTCATAATTTTCTTGTACAACAACCAGGTGCAAATCTATTGATAATTATAATAAAATTTACCTGTTTTCAATTAAGAAAGTAAAAGGAGAGGGTGGACAATAGAAATAAGGAAAGTGAGGAGGTATAAAAGAAGGAAAGTTGATTAATTAGAAAGCCGAATCAGCTTATGGATATTAACACGAATATAGAAGCAGCATACGTAAGCCAATACAAGTAATGCACTCAATATTAAATGATAAAAACAGAACATCATGCATTAACACGTGTGTTTACATGTAATCATTACATATTATATGTATAATAGGATACTCAGGTCTGACGTTGTCACGCCATTTTCAATCAACGAAGTTTGTATACTTCATCCGTGAGACTGGTTGATTAAGCCGATTCTATAAAACGTACATTATGGTATTCAATTATTTTACATCAATTTTATTTAAGAAGATGAATAAACAGAGAGTTACCACGAATTTATCGGAGTTAAAAATCATGCAAAAATTGCCGCTTCAGAACTACGGACATTTCAGAGAAGAAACGACAAAAGAATCTAATTAAGAATAAGTTTTCCAAAAGTTAATTTTCCTACAATATTTTAATGTAGATTTTGACCTGGTAATGACTTTATTAGTTTGTTCTTTATTTCATCTTTTCTAACTTTAAATCATTTCCTTTAAATTAATATGTTTATAGTCGTACTTTGTCAAAAAAAGAAAACGCTCTTTCCGATAGTAATAATAATAGACATTATCATTCAAATAAGAAAAGGACGTCAAGTCGATTTTTTTTTCTTTCATAACATTCATAAAAATACATATCTAATGCTATAATTATTCATTATTACAATAATAAATGTCAAGGGTTCTTTTTATCTTCGATCGGTTCAAGGTCCAGAGCTTCCTATGGCACCACACAGGGTCTCAGAAATGGAAATAACGGAAGAGTCCTTTACAAATGGCCGCTCGTGACAGCAACGTCAGTTCCATTGAATATCTTAAAAACTCATTGTAAAAAATGGAGGAAACATTCTAACGCGTATATACTCCTACCTATGTTTTTGTTGTTTTTTGTTTTTTGTTTTTTTTTTTTAGAAAAAGGGATTCCACTCTGCAGGGAAATAGATAACAAAGCAACAGCGAATTCTAACCACAAGATACGTCTGCTGTATCGGTTACAGAGGAAACAGCTTACCAAAAGCTATCGACGAAATCTACAACTTCCGCCCATAACGGGCACCAAGTATACCGAATCTACCCTACTTCTTGTAGATTACCATAATGACAGGAAATTTACACTGATGTAGTGATTGCATAAAAAAGCAGACGATTTAAAAGTGAACACGCAACGAAACAAACGAAGACGAGGGCGGGAATACCCCATATTGTGTCATGAGTAGCAGTCGGTGCGAACATTCTGTTATTAAGGAGAACTGTATATTCTCGCTGTTTTCACATGCCTACTCAAGGTATCTCCTTTAAAGATACGAAAAATTTGTGATGAAAGGAAGAATACTATAAATGTCTTTCAGTTTTCTTTTTCTCTTTGTTTTGCCTGATGACGGCATTTGGAAACTAACAAAATGATGTAGTGTGTAATGAGTTCATCAAATAAATTAAGCTGTCAAAGACCATATTTACTAATTATACATGTATTTTGGCTTGAAATGGCTTATGTTTGATCATACTCTGTAAGAACGCACTAATTACACAGGCATCAGTCATTGTATAGATAGAAGATTCCTTTTTGATGTTTGCATATATATTACTTCGAGGTCATTATAAATCTTTTGTTGTGTTAAGTGTAGGCGTCTGGAAATTGATAAAAACATAAGCACTTAAAATTATAAAAAAAAACTTTTCAGTGATATTAATTGTTTGGCGACAAAACGTCAAATTTATGATAATAATAAAGGTAGGTGGTATTAAAGTTCATAAAAATCTTTAATTATGATTATGAATTTTTGTAACTTACAGAAATTGAGAAAAGTGACGTCATTTTATTTCGGTCATGATTATGTCTCATGATCCAAAATTAAATAGCGAGAGATAGACTAATGTATGTAGTACTTTAAGGAAGATTGAGCGACTAATGACGTCATGAAAAGCACTCTGAAATGAGGTAGAAATTCTTATCCTTCCGATTTATTTTCTAGCTTCTTTCAACACTTTGAAGATTTAGGCACGACATGCAAGATTATACAAGATTTGTATGTAAACACACATCACCCCCAGTAAGATATTAACCCGAATTCTAAGAATTTATCTCACTGACGTTATAATATATATCAATTTTACTGCCAAAAGTTTGATTAACAGCAACTCTGCATCCCAGAGCTATTTATATCTTAACTGGAGTATACAGTAAGCGCTATGGAAACTTATGATAAGACTTTTCTGTCACATTGCGTCGGAGATTGCCATAATGATGTGTTACTGATTGTCAAATATGATATAATTAGCAACAATGGGGGACTGTAGTAAGGAACAACAATAATCGTCGATATATACTTTTGGATACATCCATAAATACTCGGAGAAAACTCAAACACAAACTTTTTCCATCTCTTCGTACTTCTTCAGATTTTATCTTGATTTTATTATTTGAGGTCACAAAAACTCAAATTCCGTTGGAGTCTTATATTTTGAAACGAAAACCACAAAAGATTCTTCCGTATCCTGATGGCCGTAATTTTAAAACTGGATCGATCACGACATTTATTAAAGACATTACGAAATCTAAACAATCGGGGACTCTTATTTAAGTACACATTGCTAACAGATGTAACAAGTTCTTTAAGTTAATATATTTGATTTAAATCATCCCATCTGAGATGTTGAATAGATAATTAATAATCCTTTCTGACAAGTTATTATTTCTTTATATTTTAGTAAGTAAATTAGTAATAAAGTGCACTCATTAAGAATTCAAATGGTGCAAGGGGTTTATCAAGTGTTCTCAAACACTTTATTACCAACTTCTGACAAGAAAAGGTTAACAGAAGGCAACTTAATGTGCATGTGTAATTTTACATTTACGCTTTTCGTTATTGAAGTTAACAAGTGTTTTTGACTTTAAGTACCATTGTAAATGTATTCCACAGTTGATGTGTTTTCTGAAGTTGATCAAAGGAAAACGATTTGCATTACGATTGGAAAAGAAAGAAGATTAGATTTGTTAATAAGCTTAAGATGAATTAGAGAGAATCGTGCATCATATTCTAAGATAAAAAGCTAATCATCTTCCAGAAACTGAAAATTAGGCGCATTCGTTATCTCCTCTTTTGCTTCAAAACTTGCTTAGACAAAGATTCTGAAAATGATTACATTTCTAATTATTGAAAGTGATGTACTTTTAACAATAACGCAGAAGATGTTTTGAACATATGTCATTGAAAATTGGAAGTTCTCGACCAACCTCATGAATAATGGATTAAAAATTGACAAACTTATTCAATATTGTTTTTCGCATATCTATGCTGCTTGATTAGAGAACAATACTAATTGGTCATACTGTAATACATGCGAAAATGATACAACAAGGAGGTACACTTCCTCTACTCCCTGTCAAAGAACGAAGCAGTTAAACAGGAAATAAAAGTCAAAAGTACGCATGCTGAAAACACCCAGATGAAGTCATTGGTGGAAGCAAGAGTCACGACAGGGGGCCAGGAACGAAGAGTAGGGATGTATAGTACGCCAAAAGAGGTGAACATCTACATTTATAAAGCAGTGGGCGAGATGCACCCTAGTCTTCAAATTTAAAAGTGAACTTTAAATATAAAAAATTGGTTTTGCTCTTTTGTGCTTCTTTTAACAGATGACTGCCGTTTTAGCATTATTTCATTTAAAAAAATGAAGAGAACGTTGCATTGATTAAAAGTTCAACAAATAATACCATATTGTCTTCCATTTAAGTCAAGCAGTGCATTGACATATTACAGAGTCAGTTTTCGTCGGAACACAGTATCAATAGAACTGCTGTCGTTAAGGCATTTATTGGTTTTTGTCAGTTTGATTCACCTTGAATTTTTTTTAACACTCTATCCTTATTGAATTTTCAAAAATCCGTAGCCTTAACTATACGTCTTAGTGCAGCTGTACTGGAACATCCGGGTTCCTAGGTACATGGTATTTTTGCTTCAGATATTGGAGAATTCTAATATTGTTTAAACCAAAATTTAATCTCAATAAATATATCTTATTATTCGAATATTGTTCTAGAATTTTACTTTTTAATATGCACGTGAACGTCCGAACAACACTGCATGATAGGAAAACCACGTTATCACAGACTCGTTCTCCAGAAATCAAAGCCAAAAAACCAGAATCGTTTTTAAGAAGGGCTGATCCTGAAAAAAAAATTCAAAAATATAAAGAGGGAAACCATACAGAATCTGTGTTGATGGCCTTGATGCACCCCATATAGTAAATCTGTCTTTATCTTGAACTCATTCATCCCTCTACCAGAGGGTTATCTGCTGTGTTGTTCTTATACACAACATTATTGCCAGATCTGTTGATTTTGACACGAAATGCACATTATGGTAGAAAAAACACAAACATATATATCTCAATATTGGGAACACCTTATGACCACAAAATCTTTCCAAATACCTTGATGCCGAACCTATGAACTTACGAGAGCAAAAATAACTCCAACCAAACAAAAGTTTGGCACAGTGGTGGGAGCGCACCAAAGCGAAAGGTCCCGGAGTATGGGATCAGGGAGAATTATCAGCCGTTATGAATGAGTTCTTTGCTGAACGGAATCCCTAAATTTGGCTCAGAAGGCAGAAACTTATCACAAGATATTACGCTTGGCAATACACTGGCATAATTCTTCAACAATCTTACAAGGTGGGGATTTCTTATGTTGGAAGGACGAAAAACAAGCTTTGTTTTGTTATGCAATTCATTCTTTTACTATGTCAGGGCGTTTGTGGGCATAGACGGGTTCTATTTCTACAGTACCACGCATATAATACAGGCAAGGCTAGTTTAGTTTGGATAGAACCACTTGAACTTTGTAGGTGTGGAAACTGAAAAAAAGGGGAAAATATTTTTAACAAAACACCTTTTTTAAACTTTATGAATTTTAACCCTTTAAGTGCAAAGTTAACTTAAAAATTTGCCCTAAAGTATATGAAATTTGCTTCCATTTTTGAATAAATTAAAATTCAACAATTTGTCAAAAGCATTCTTATATACTAGGAAGCAATACTTATCTGCAACTGTACATTACCGATATATAGCAAGAAAACTCAAATTCAACTCTGATGACGCACTTCATCAAGGTCAACTGTAAGGTACGCACGAGGCAATATGATACAGCCACCATGCCACAGATTCTTCTGAAGTGTCAACGTCGTCTTTCCATTGAGTGGAGGACACGGGGAAATTGTTAGCCGAGCGTTATTTCACCCCGTCTGCTGTCGAAAAGGATGGGGCAATTCATGAAGGTAGTAAGAGAATCCTGTGCTTTGTCGAAGCGTGTCATTGAACCCTCGTGTGTAAACTCGGTCTCAGACCACGTGACCATTTTACTCTATTACACGTACATGCATCTTTTGTCTCTTTTAAGATTTCAAGAAAAACTGTAACGCAAAGAACATACCGATATATGCGTTTATAAACCAAGATCATTTCTAAAAATGAGAATAATGATATCTTCACTATTTTTACTGTTAATATATTGTTGATCCATCCTGTTATCCTGCGATATTGTATTCCATATTCTTTTTGTAGTATTGGTATTTATGTTCATCATCTGCTTCTTTTTATACTATTTTTGTGATAAATAAAAAAATACTTGTATCGTCCTGTTGGCCATCCTAAGATTTTTTTAAAAATTAAATCAAGTTTGATTTAAGGCGTAATTTTCTGTCACAAAACTCTTTCATGCCAAAAACCCTTAAGCCAACAGATACGTACCACCCAATCGGAGCATCTTCTGACCTGTCAGATGTTTCGTACAGTACCAGATTAACCCCATGCCATCCGGCATTCTCGCCTCTGAAGCCAGCAACATTTTTACCAAAAGTTTATTTTCTTAGTTCTTTTTCCGTCGATGTTGGGGTGCATTGGAGTCACGAGATGTTTTATTTTTGGAAGGCTTTGAAAGATGGGGTAAACGAAATTTTCTTCGTTTAAACAGGTGTCTAAATGTGTAATATCGAACTTGCAGGTCGACATTACCGGGCTTCTAGTACATGCTAAAGAAAATCTCTACCCCAGTGAACCTTTCAAGATGGTCTTCTTTCTACTATGGTTTTTCCAGATGTCATGTCATTTGGTTCGGGTTGTGATATTTGCCTTCCTGTCTATTATTATTTAACGTTAATTAGCAAACACGCACCCCTTATTTCTAGATTAATATACATAGAGGAAAACCGGGATAAAAATGCTGATGCCCGTGCATGTTCTTTCGTTGAAATCATTTCATATTATTTCTGCTGAATAATTTATTCTTAATGTTGTCTTGCTAGGTAAATATGTTCGGATTTAGAAACGTCAATAACCTCTATCGTGAAAAAAAAACCAACCCCGTAACCCGTATTCTCTAGATGACGGTATTCCACATATACGTATTCACGCATGATTTAAAAATAAAGAAAACTGATTTTCTGTTTGTCTCTGTCCCTGTATGTACCAGTCTGCCTTTCATTCTGTGTGCCAAATGACCGAAACATTAGACACCAAGTCCACTTCAACACGCGTGTCAGCGCGGCTACCTAAACTGAAAGGAAATTATCGCGGCCATTACGAGCGAAAAAATGCCTGAAGTCATGTGACACAAACACTTAACAGTTGTACGGAGATGGGTCACCGAGTGCAGTCCTCGATATCTTCAAAGTTCCTTTAATCAAGAAGAAATAGATGCATCGAAGTAATGGTACTAAAATACTTTTAATAGACCAATAAGTGCTCCTTTAAAACCAATTACAAAGATAATTTTACTCTCCATCGGGCTCTGCGAAAATCGATAACACGACCAAACGTTTCTCTGTTGACAAAAGCGCAAAATGTCATAATTAACTTGCGATGCTTCCCTCGTACTTCTTCACCCCAACTAAAGGATTTAGCTACTAAAGGAAACATTGAAATATTTATGCATCTGAAATATGGCTTTCAATTTTCTGCGGAAGCAATCCGTAGTCGATATAAATGATTCCGGGGAAACCAGTGCACTCAATAACCCCGTGCAGTACCATAAAGTATCTTGCTTTCAGTTTGTATATGCTGGCGGTATATATCCGAATCAAAGCATATAAGTAAAAAAAAATTGGTATTGAAACTAAAAGAATTGGAAAAACCTAAACTTTCCGCGTAAGCTGTAAAAATATTTCAAGTTTTCAAGTTGTACTTTTTTTTCAAAATATATATAATATTCCTGCTTAAACAGTAGCTTACTTTGATTTTTTTTACTTTACTGTCGAATTTTCCTTCTCAAAATATTTTCGGTTTAAAAACTTTTTAGTTCACAAAATATATTGTTGGTCATGCTATAAATTTGACTGCAAATTTGTAATTATTATACAAAATAAAATTGCCATAAAAACTTTACATAAAAACTTTAATTAAGTCTTATTCATTCAAGAAAAATTAAAGCCCTTCCGGGTTATAAACAAAATACAACAAAAAGCAATGAAGTGCAAAAGAATGCAGCGCCAACAAATTCGAAGGATATTTTTAATTTTTCATTGTTTTGAGATTTGATATAGTAAGCACTGTATTACTGATTATTTCTAATAATTTGTAATCCATTAAAAACCCGCAGCAGAACGGGGGATTTATATGACATGAATGAAATTTTGGCAGCGAAAGAAAAAATATAATCTTGAGTTCCTCGATAGAAATACGAAACAAACCCACAAGGTGGATTGCCTACTCGCATGAATGCACACAAACGACCAATCAAATTATTTCTAGCTGACAAAAATATTTCGTTAACCAATCACAGCTCACCCGTCACATTCCATACATGGCTTTTTTGGCCTGTTTACCCCCTGTGGCCCCGCCCCTTTGCCGACTTATGAATGAGTGAAAACGGTGCTTGTAGGCTATAAATAGCCGCCGCAGTGTCTCTGCGTACAGTAGGTGTATTTCGTATCGATGAAACGCATGCTGGAGTGAGATTTTTTCTTCTAGTGTATTTAACAGGTGCATTCATCCAGATTTGCTCTGCGTTACAGTTTTTTCTATGTTTTTGTGTGGATTATTTAAAGGCGAAGGTAAGATAGCTGAGCTTACTGCTAATTGGCATTTTTGTATAGATGCGCACAGTAAATCAGAAATACTATTTAAAAATCCCTATGCGTTGTTGCATCAAATGAATTATACCCTTTTTCTAAATAGAAAAGGATGAGCAAAAATATTGCTCAAATTATTATCTCATAAAATATATATACAAGATGAATAATTGGTTAGCAGATTTTTTTCGGGAGTGCAAAATTGTAATTACACAAATTTACAATTTGTTTATAGCTCTAGTCAAGATTGAAATATGCGCATAAACTTTGGCGTATGTCTTACTTTTTGATTCTTCGTAGATAAAGAAGAGAACTGACACGAGTTCAATGCTCACTACCTTTATTTAAACATTAATAGAATTGTTACCATAAATTTACAATACCCATAAAGTAAGTTCGTCAGGTAACTGCCCATCTACACAAGTTTTGCGGCCATAGTTCTCTTATCCTCACTATTTACAGCCGTGGGTTTATCCGAGTGTATTATATTCCATTATAATCATCTTCAATAAATGACACTTTTAAAATAAAATTTCAAGTAAAAAATGGCAAAAGAACAATATACAAAATACAGTCGTTGTACTTTTTATCGCTTTAAAACACTGAAAAATTCTGATGATACACTTTTGACGATTTTCAATTAATGCAATTATACTTTTTCTAAATTATGATTCTTTAAGGGAAACTTAAAAATAAAATACAATGGGCGTGAATGATCTATTTTTTGCAATGTAATTAAAGTAACAAAAAGTAATAATTTTCATTTAAAAAAAAAATAGGCGCAAATTGATAATCCGACAAAAAAGTGAACAAATAAAGATATAATTTGTATCGTTGATATATAATTACTTATATCTTATTTACAACGTAAAATAACAATAAATCCTCAATTGTCACTATTGGTCCCATTGAAAACTTAACCGATAAGAGATCTGTTGCGGTTTTACTGGGTGTAAACGACCAAATTATTAAACATCATTTTTCATCATCGACGAAACATGTTATTACGTCGTAAATTGCATTAAAAAGACACAAAAAGCGGTATAAGAGCGAACATTGCTTTAATCAAAATCACAAGTCGTCAAATTAGGGAGTCCAGATTGAACCTTACGCTATATACCACCATACACGAGTTCATTATCATACAATGCTATATTACACGGAGTTTTTAAATTGTGGTCGCGTTCTGGACCTGAAATACTTTTTATTTTACCTTTACCTGCATGTTGTAAACGCTTCGTGCGGAAGCACTGAGACTATAAAAAGAATTTCACCGCCACAGTGTGGCATTCGGCTCTTGGCAGTCAACACGGAAAGATCTCCGCTTACTGTCTTTGGAAATGTAATGTGAATTAATTGAAAGTTATCGTAATTCATTCTCAGCAAAATTCAATTTTTTTTTATTTCAGAAAATTTTCTGCTGGATATCTGTGGAATTAATTTTCTAAAGAACAAAATTCATTCGTGAATGCACAAGTGAAATAAATAAAAAGCAATGGCTGATAAAGCAATCCAGAAACTTATCCCAAGAAGAGCTGCAGCGAAAAGACTTTTCCAAAACCAGAAAAGGAACTGTTTTACCGATGTTTCTTCAAATTCAGTGTCCGCTGTCAGACTTATTGCAAATGCCGTGGCAGACAGAACAGATAATGCACCCTCCGCTGCAAGTGTTTCCGTACCAAAAACAATCGACGACCTACCTGGACCCAGCGGGTACCCGGTTGTAGGAACGGCCCCGGAGTACTTCAGGAAAGCCAACAGGGGACAAATGCACGAAGTTCAGGTACGATCAGTCGCTCTTTGAGTTAACACATTCACTTGATGTATGTATTGTCTTCAACAAACGATGTCGTGCTTTTCGTACTTTTAAATCAATTTTGCGAAAACTTGAAAACTTAATTTCGGTCTGCACTTCGGCGAAAGTTTGGAAATTTGCGGTTAACCGGGAAAACTCCATGCATATATATTTATCTTTGGAAATTTATTAACGAATACGGATCTTTAAAATTTTTACAAAGTGGGTTTTAACGATAATCTTGAAGAATTCTAACGACTCAGGCAGTAGATCACTGCACTGCATTTTGAAAGATACCCATCTCTCGTAAAGAACTCTGAAGACACTTGTTTGTGACATTAGTATCATAAGGGGTCGTAGCGGTACTTTTGGGGCTGGGTTTTGAGGGTGTTGATGACGATCTTACTCCTACTCTACTTGGTGATTTCGAAACGTTACAATTGTTTAAAATTTACGACATCACATTTTGAAAGTAGGTCACGAAAACATTCTTAACAATCCATACATATTAAATGAATTATTGTGTTTTACTCATTGCTACCTACATCTCCACATGGGACCGTCTTTAACTGGCGCTAAAAGCTTCATGCCTGGCCACAAACAAAAGTTAGCCGCTTATATTTAAAAGCAAATAACATGTCAAATCTTAAACTACCTCCCTGTTTTTCTGTACACACTTCAGTATATATATTCAATATTTAATCGTTGACCCTGAAATATATCTACCCCTAGTGTGCGTGCACTGATTAAGGGTATAAAGTATGTCGTCGTTTTGTTAAACGGATAGTGTAGGTATTGTTAATGTTGTGTAAGCAAGCTATTGATTTTATTGTAGTTCAAGTGCATATCTATTGAACACAAAATTAACAAAACTGAAAAGCTGAGGGTTCCTATTTGGATCGTAAATGCCACTGGCTCCTAAGCCGCGACAGTAATTCTGTACCATGCATTCTCACCGGAAAAAATCTTTTATCAAAAATAATCTCATTCAAGAAGCCAAAATCGAAATTAACTTCAACATGAGTAAGGTTTTATGCTAATTTGTGCTATAAAAATTGTCTTTCGAAAGATGATCACCTAATTTTTTATGTTTGTATTACTGCTTGACTGCCGATAAGCACAAAAAACTGCAATGAAAAGGGTATTCATTAACAACGCAGATCTTAGCTCGGGAAATTTTTGCCTGATAAAATTTCTTCAGGGGTTATAAACAGTGCACCCATTTGTTGTAAATCAGAATGATTAACTATATATATTTAAAAAATTTTACTTGGAATTCCAAATCTAGATATCTTTTGGTGCAGAAATTCTTTTTTTGTGTAAAGATATTATTTAACAGTGTCTGGTTTTCATAATTTACAGAGACGATTTCACGAAAAATACGGGAAAATGTTTAAGGAGAAATTAGGCCCTGTCACCAACGTATCCATTGCTGACCCAAATATCGTGGAGGAATTGGTTCGTAAGGAAGGAGTTTACCCATTCAGACCTCCTTATGATTCGTGGATCCTTTACAAGAAAATCCGAAATCAAAAGGCCGGAATCATGTCCTCGTAAGTTTATATAAAGTCTCTAAATAACAAAATACATTGCACAGTAAAATTCTGTATTTCTGTCCGACAAGTATCTTTATTGCGTCTTTTTATTTTGAAGTGTTGGACCAGAGTGGCATAAATTGCGCCAATCACTTGCCAAATATACACTGAGACCAAAAACGGTTGCAGAATATACAGACGTCATGAACGACGTCGCTGATATATTTGTGAACAGGCTGCGCTTTCTCCGGGAAAAGGATGGAGACGTTGAAAATCTTCATTCAGAGCTACAAAAATGGGCTCTAGAATGTAAGTATCATACTTTTAAACCAATAACAATTGTTGACATCGTTGTACAAGTGGTGCGTCTGATCTGTCATATGAGACCATAAGGAAGTTGTTTGATTTTTCTTGCAGGCGTTGCAGGAGTTATTCTAGAGGAGAAACTAGGTTGCCTGGAAAACGAGATCGAGCCCAGGGTAGCCGATTTTATCAAGGCTGTTGGAAATATGTTTTTGACGGGTCATCAATTGATGGTTTTTGCAGACGTTCACAAGAAATTCAACACGAAGCCGTGGAGAACTCACGTTGAAGCCTGGGATACCATTTACTCTTTTGGTGAGTACTTTCCCACCTGTTTTTTGTGCTTTGTAAACCACTGATTACCCTATATAAGAAAACATATAACCATGAATGTTATTGAAGAAATTCTTTTTTCCATTACAGCTACCGAGTTGTTTGAGAAGAAAATCGACGAAATCCAAAATGGACATGTGGAAAAGGATGCCGTAGCTGGATTTTTGAGACATATGATTGCACATACCAAATTAGACATGGATGAGGTCTATGTGAACACAACTGAGCTGCTGTTATCTGGTGTAGACACAGTAAGTGTTGTTGTATTTTGTCATAAATTGTTCATGAACAATATCAACCCAGTTTGTCATGGAACTTCCCCAACCCATAACACTCCTTGTTCAATAGTATTTGGTGGGCCAGTTAGCTGACCGCTTTGACAAAAAAGGTTTAACTTAACACAGTTCAGATAACAGCTGTGCTCCAACAATAGTTTAAGCCGGCAGGTAGACTTTTCACGGACGCGGTGGTTGCGGATGACCGAGGTCGCTCTACGCATATTTTAAGCAGGAGAGGGTACATTTTAATCAAATGACATCTAGTTAAATCTTTTTATATAAGGTAGCAATGCGGAAAAGATAACTGACAGCAGAACAATACTTCCCGGGTGATTGCGGGGAAATTTATCTGCCACAAAATCTAATACCTAGGGACCAAGCTGTCAATTGACACCGTAATTAGCAGTTTAAGTGCTTAAACAGCCATTCAATAGTTTTTTACGACCGCATGAACGAGGGTTCTATGTCTTGTTTTCTTGCACATCTGATGAAGCGCATTCTGTGTCAAGAAACCTGCACTTGTAACGCGTATCAGATGACCCAGTTGCAGTGTTTTACACATTAACAAGACTAATGAATGTGAATGCAGATAAAGTTTCATCTAACGCTCTATTTTTTTTATTTCAGTCTTCACATGCGCTCTGTTTCGCTATGTATAATCTTGCCAAAAATCCAAATGCCCAAGCAAGATTGCAACATGAAGTTGATACAATTTGCAAAGGGAATACCTGCACATCCGCAAACCTCCAGAACATGCCTTTCTTGAAGGCAGTTGTTAAAGAGAGTCTGAGGTAAATAAATTAAAGAAGTTTGTTCAAAACTAAAGTTTTTAGGTTTTAAAGTTTTCGGAAAAAACCCCCAAGTGCAATTGCATTATAATATTTTCATAGAATCTCTTTGTCTTTTGTAGAATGTATCCTGTAATACCAATCAATGCAAGAGTCATGCAGGAAGATACCGTTCTTAACGGATATGTTATTCCTAAAAATGTAAGTGAACAAATAAATCGCTAATAAGTGAACTTTTTTTTTCCAAAGACTGTAGTTAATGAAACGAGTAGAATTCAGTACAACATTCATACAATTGTTCATTGCGAAATTCTTATATTGCAGACATGTGTTCTATTAAATGGATATACCATGGGTTACAATGAAAAATACTTTCCCGATCCTGAATCTTTCAAACCCGAGAGATGGTTGCGAAGTTCTGGTGATGAAAAACATCCCTTTGCCATGCTACCATTTGGATTTGGGTCCAGAATGTGTGTTGGTAAGTCTGATTTGTAAAGAAAGTAAATATTGAAATCATTTATGAGAAAAGTTGCTGTAAATAAACTTATTTTTGATATTTTGTTAATTTGTTGCGTCTTGTTTTTACAGGCAGAAGGATTGCTGAACAAGAACTGTTTTTAACTCTAACCAAAGTAAGTACCTCAACGTCTTATCTAGGAGAACAAATTTGATTGCTCAAATGTTTAAATCTTCCAATTGAACGTGACAATCATATTAAATTTTCATTTTTTACTTTCGTAGATGACACAATCATTTTGGATGGAAGCAACGGGGGACATAGAAACTACATTACGGACAGTTATTACTCCCAAGGGTAAAATCCCCATTCAATTTGTTGACCGATAATTCAAATGAAATTTTCATTGAAATGTGGACAGTCATGAACAACGCCTTCTTGTTTCAACAACAAGAGGAAACTTTCGAAATCCAGAACGATCGTCAGTTCACCAAAACCTGACGAGTTCCAATACCTCATCCCAGAGGTTCCAGTTTCTTGGCCCACGTGGTCGAGCCATGATCACGTGTGTTCTAGAAAGACTCTTCTAGATGAACTTGTCTTGGTCAGATTGTACATGTTGTGATATGTACAGATGTCATGGGTGCTTCTATACATAGTGATAGAATCGGAGAAGACGGGTATTGCCACTTCGTCATTGTTATGCTTTATGTGATCTGTATGTTTAACTTTTTGATACAATGCAAATATCATCTTTCACAATGTTTGAAACAATATCCTTGTACAGTTTCATGTTTATCATTTCCACCTATACGTATGTACATTGTAAGTAAATCTCCATTTATTTATTTGACGAATCTCTTCAGACGTATACGACAAGCCATTATGTGATGCTTTGACACGGTCTTTTCAAAGACGATATTGAACTTCAAGAAACAACATTCTGACAAATTGAAGTTATTTATCTATTGAAGTTTAATGCTATCAACCTTATTCACGTCCATTTGAAGAGACAATGATTTCTTTGATATATAACTCTAAGGTGCAATATTCGTATTCGTCAGGAAAACAGTTGTTAACTCTTAATCATGTTAAGCCCTTGACGTGCAATGATCATTATTTCATTAATTTTAATGATATGTGCACACCTGGGAAGTGAGACCGCCCAAGGATCTCTCCAAAGGTGTGTCTGCCTTTGTAGCCACTTAGTGTGAGGAACACTTGCTCACTGTTGTATAGAACTTGAATCATATATGTTCAGGAAAATCTCTGAGAGTAGCTCCTTTGTATTACGTTGACAAGGTTTTTTTTCCCAAAAATTAAAACTGTTTCTTGAATTGAATGTTATTCTTGTAAATTGTATCTTTAACGTGCATAATAATTTATGAAAGCAATTTTTACCTCAATTCTCTACGACACATCTTCTTTCAGTTGTGTAAAAAAGAAATAAATGTGTACAAACATTCACAGTATTTTATTTGTTTTTTTTTCGAAGAAGTATTCCTGAACATCTGCATCTTCATTATTTTATTTTGCCCTGTCAAGAAGGAAATAGATTGCTGAGTAAAGATCTGTAAAATATTTGCTTGTCATATATTACAATTATGCAAGTTATCAGTGACGCTTTAATAGAGATGCCCCTTTTACGGGATTTGAGAGCGCGAGAATAGCACCAGTAATACACTATCAGTGCAAACTTTAATTCTTTAACAAATATAAATACCTTTCTGCTTAATGGTTGTTTATGATCATAAACATCAAAACATAAAAATAACAACAGCGTGTTTAATAAAGAAATATGAAGCTATAAAGAATATCTAGAGTAGGGCATCAGTTCTACCGACCCTAGGTTTGCGATAACTAACGTCTGATGAGATTTCATCAAATCCAGGTGTAATACACAGCAGGGAGGAAACACAATGTAAGCGCTAACCTTGAATTACACTGAACTAGATGCAAGATGTTCAGGTAAATGCATGTGTACCGGTTTAAGTAAACACCGGGAATCAATAAAAGCTAAGTACTTTGGCGACTTGGTATTAATAGGGCAAATCTTATCGATTTATGAAATGAAATTGCCTAATGATCCTCACTGACGATCAGGTTTAAAATTAACCCTCAGCTTGGAGGAAGGGTCACACAGTACTAGTCAGAATTGGAGGATTTCAGAAGACCGATTTTCGAATTGCCAAACAACGTATTTGGAAAATAAATTGGCTGGGATATTTGGGGATTTTGATCACATGTAACGGTAGATATTTCTTTTTAAATCATGGATTTAAAACGAGACAAAACATACAAGTTTTTTAGGATAATGAAAAATAACGCTCCTTTTGATCTGGCGTCACTTATTTTTGCTTTCTGTTGCATGAATTTAGTTTAATGCTCCTGATTTTTATGCCATAAATTCTTTTCTCGACAGGAGACTTCAAATTTAACTATAGGATGTAGTTGGTCAAATGGCACACATGTATATAATTATGTTTAAAGCTGCATGGTCCGATTTTTTTGTAATTACAGTATCATAATTTTTTTCATACAAATCATTTATCGTAGAAAGTTATGGACTTTCTCCTATTTACACCAGCAGAATCAGTCTCCTTTCAAAGTTAAAAATAGTCAAAGAAAATAAAAATAATTTCTCTTTGGGCAAACGAAAAAACAAACCAAAATGCATCACGGGAATGTTTAGAAAAGGAAACCGCTTGGTTTCGTCCCCCGAATGATTGGGGTTATTCAACCCGTATGCTGTGCATCGATTATAAAGAAAGCAGACTTTAGAGATATTAGCGAACAAAACGTACAATGTTAATTTGTAATTTGTTTGATCATTTCGACCTTTATTTAAAGCGATGACAAATTCGTAATACAACCATACCCATCTCGTCGTCAGGGGTGAAATTTAACATGAGGCGAAATAATACGGTACCTTTTGATGTCGTTTGTTTTGTTAGCAAATTTTGTACGTATTTTTCTTCACTGAAATTTGGCGTAATTGACGGGTAAAACTACTGCAATGTCTATTATTATACATATACTAAGCATAGCCATCGTTTAAAAGCGTGCATAAAATTTGATATAAAATCGGACCAAGCAGCTTTAAGGTGCATTGTCATGATGAGCAATAAAATATAGGGAACAAAATTGTTTTACAAACAAATATTTACGTGAAAAATCATTTTTTTTTTATCAAAGTCCCTTTTTCGTAGTTACAGAAATCTTGAAAGAATTATCATTCAATGATGAAATAATCCTTTAATATAATCTTTAAATCAATGATAAACAAAATAATTTTTTTCCGTTTAATATAAAACAAGACAATTTCGACACAGGAAAACATCAATATATATAAGCCATATGTATCCATGCTTGCACCAGAATCATCATGAAACCTCATGAAACATGATTTGTTTTAAACGTAATACAAACATTTAAAGCTATACACGCTATAATTTGCGTCAATTTTGAATAAAGGGGAAAATGTATGTGTTTGAATACTAATAAAAGTTACCTTTATTCTGTTAATTATAATGCTCAATTCGATCACGTAACAAATATATCAAATAATAAACAATAAAAACTATTTATTTTCCTGCCAGGAAAGTAATGCCTCCTCGTGAATATCAATCTATCACGTGATATCGACAGCTAAATTTAGCCTATCATACCAAAACTGGTAAAGGGTCAACATCTTCATAATTGTGATAGTTTCACAAAGGAAAGGATATTTTCAGTAAAGCATGAATTTGTCCGATACACGAGTACAAACAAAAGAAAAAAATACAAGCCTGTGATTAAATATCAATACTTCCTTTAAAAAGATGACGTAGACCTGTGTTTTTCCCCTATGTGCTATTTATAGATCCTATAAGTGTTAATGCAGAAGTAAGGGTATCGTGAATGACAAACGTATTTTACTCATTATACATGTATGTATTTCAAATTAACAAATGTTAAGCTTATTAAAAATCAAGTTGGATATTTAATTAGGCAAACAATAACGACCACCAAGTTCTCCGCGGACATGCGCAATGAGGTCGGTTTCGCTCTTCCTTCATCAATATTCATGAAAAGGTATATTTTCCTGGCAGGAAAATCAACAATTAACAATCTATATCTTTGTAACGAGATGGAATTCACCATTGTAATTTACAGATTAAGGATAACTTTTATAAGTAGACAAACACATGCGTTTTCACTGTCATTCAAAATTGACGTAAATTATAGCGTGTATAGCTTTAAAACCAAAAGTAGTTCAAAATAAAAAAAAACCAATACCTTTCAATATCTTAATTTATCTAAATCCTTACTTTAGACATTATTCAACCAAAATCTTAGCTGTCCAAACATTTAAAAAGAATTGTTCATACTAAATGTTAATTTCTGTAAAAGTTGACAAACAAACACTAAAGCTTGTTTTAACAAATCCACGTAAGATGGAGTAAAATTCAGAATATAAATAAAACTCAGGGATATTCACACTTTAATCATTTGTGAAAACATAAGCTACAAAACAGTAGCTCAACGGTAAATCCGGGTTGACGGACCGTAGAACATATAAAAACTGAATATCTATTGCGCTCAAAAAGTTGCGCATTGTTTTGGACTTACTGAAGTAATCTAGGAATATATTTTGTAAATATTTTCATACCAAAAAATTCTCAGATATTTTTCCACTGATTCACCACTTCACTTGCTTCAAACATTTTCCTAAACACCCTAACCGACCTCGGAAAGTAGAGTATGTTAAATTCACATCAAGATCAAGAGTCGCCATTTTTACCTAAAACAAACCACAACACTTTACTATACGGGGATGGTGATGGTGTTTGAAAGAATATCAGAGGCAAGTAAAATGACGATATCTGTAGTAAAATGTCCAAGGATTTTTATTTTATATCGAATATTTGTATAGAATGTGTTCATGGATAAAGAACATTAATCAGTCCAAAACTAGCGCAAGTTTATGTGCGCCGTAAATTTTAACTTTTTCACACGTATGGAACTGTAGCTCTCAGGTCGTTCATCAGAATTGTTTTTAGACCTAGAGCTACAAATATGCAGCTATTAAAACGCCAGATGTAAATCAATTTTTATCAAAAATAAAGTTTAGTATTAGTAAGAACCATTTACTTGGAACTGGATGAAAATTAAAATAAACAAGAATTCTATCCAAAGAACTATATATGATATGAGTTAAATTTGTCCCCCCATAATTCGCCCTTTTTTAAAAGAGTTTCTGGTACAATAAAATGTTATGTTATATTTTAGAAGAGTTGATGTAAAATATATTTTTCAACAAATTATTTGTTTTATTTGCACTCACTAGAAGTATATGACGTCAGAAGTGACGCTATTTCTATAATTCAATCAAAATAAATAAAAAATTGACATTTTTCCCATCTTTTTATGAATGGGAAATATAGAGCGCATGCTTGAACAAGGAATTTTTTTGGTCACTTATTAGCCTTGGCTAGATACATCTTTGATTAAAATATTTTGTTTGTTCAACATACTCTCTATGTTTTCTGAAAGAAAAACTGCTTGAAAACTAGCTGTTTTATGCTAAAAATGCATGAATAGCGAACAAATGTTGTCTTTACGATGTCATATTTCTAAATTGTTGGCAGTTGAATCAAAATGAACATTATGTAACAACATCACATATATATCTGTACAAAGAAAACTAAAAATTACAGTAAAATGATTATGTTAATTTTAGGGGTCCATTTTTAGGCCCATATCATATATAGTCCTTTACTGGATTCGATCCAATCAAAGATGTACTTTTAACTTTTAAACACACTTTAAAATATATACATAACAGAATGCGTAGAAAGCATTTTATTTAGCATTGACATTTCTAGGAATATGAATATAAGTATAGTATTGTTAGAATACAGAAAGGTCAACGCCCTGGGTTTTATGATTTCTTCAGGTCCATGTAAAACAATTAATTTCCCAGGTGAACAAGACATATTTCAGCCGGGTTTTTGCTCTTCCTTGGTGGCAAAACAATCAAAAGTATATAATATACGTACAAACACAAGGGAGACACAATGCCACCATATAAAAATCAGCATAAAAATCAATTGCAATTGACTTGGAATTTAATTTATATCTTTCATACTTTTGTACACGTGACATTGCCTTGAAAGGGGACAAAATACGCAGGTTTTATTAAAGTGAAGATTAACTCTAGACCTACAGAATGAATTGTCATTGTGTATTTTTATTTTACTTTACACCGAATATTTCTTTTATTTTAATTATTTATCATGTTCACAGTTTGACATTAAGCGCAAAGGTGTTTTTTAACAAGTGATTTTAGGATACATGTATTGATAGAAACACGATTATTATTTATTTCAAACTCATGGACCTCAGTCCACGCGTCTATACTCACGTGAATTGTTGGTGTTTTTGGATATATGTATAGATAATCTATATTTGTATGTGGTAATTGCATTCCAAAAAGGATAATTATATATTGATTGTCAATGTCATCCACTATTGACGATAATCGCCAAAATCTTACATAATGAATATATCTACACCACAGCAACTTAACAAAATCTTATGAGTTTGTTCACATAAAGAACATCATTAGGTTTTAATTATTTAGTATAGTTGTAGCAATATATGCCAATTTTCTTGCAAACCTGCTTTTCTGCAGAAAACATGTACATGTAATACATAATATAGTATAAAGTATTTTATATAGATGAAATTTATATTAGAAGTATTTTGCAAATATAACATTAAAATATATCTACGTTAACACGTGTGACAGCATTAACTTTTATATAATATGCAACAACTAGACCTAAAAAACCTGACATACCTTAAATACCTGAAATACCAGAAATCGCCTAATAATAACCAAAAAAACCCCCAACAAAAGTTATGATATCATCCTCGTTGAAATTGCTGTGGAAAAAAGCCACTTATTTCCTCGTTCTTATGGTAATACAATAGAAATCATTTTGCTGCAAAGAGTTTGCACCTGATTTGTAACCATTTTATTAACATAAACATGTTTAAATCGTTGAAATATCGCCATTGGAAGACAGTTGCATCTAATTACAAGCAAAAATTCCATTTCATTTCTTAATTTTTTTTCTATCTAAATGATCTACCGGTATTTAATAATTATAAATTTTGCAGTATGATTTAGTTATGTTAACAGCAAATGATATTCCCAAAAATCGTGCTTTCACAACAATTCTGGCTACCATTTCTTAGAAATGGTTATTAAGCATGCAAAAAATGAAAGTTCACGTCAATGAATAAAATCGGTTACAAAATAGCAAATCTTAACAATATCAAAAGTACATTGAATTTGTATTTACTAATCATGGTGACGTGTCATAAATAGTACAAAAAATGTCGATCATTGCGAATTATACTGTTGATTAAGCCATGCAGGTATCCAAACAAATAACACCTTGATGAATTGAGTCATTTGAAGGTTATTTGATGGTTGTCAGCCATGGCTTCCTCATTTTATTATAATCTTATGGAAACAGACCATGCTTGTGAAATTCATAGGGTGTTGTCAAAACCCGCCTACATGCCCATTGCACAGGCTACATCATTATAATGTGCAATCTAAAGAATGATTCAGATATTGTTTTATTCATCATTCAACCTTTGGTTAACATGAAATATTACAACTTTATTAAATATTTTAACATTGTTTTAACATTGTCTTCTAAATGAAAGAAAATGTGACAGTGTGACAGTCGAATCTTTAATACTAACTTGAAATTATTTATTTTGTTTCAACATAATTTCATTAAATGAGCCAAAAAGTAAACTTTGCTCTGCTTTTCTTACCATTACTTCATACTTTAATATAGATTAACCAAACACAGAAATAAGCTCGACAAGCGCAGGACATAAGTAAGAAAAAATCGAGGTTGATTTACGTGTGTATATAGTTGCAGAGCAACCGAGAAAAGAATTTTGAAGTCAATATGATTTCCATATACATGTATCATATATTAAGGAAGATAGAATAAAACAGTCTTACTGACCCTGAACAATGTACATTTTTTTCATCTTATGAGCACTGCAAAGAAGCAGTAACACCAAGTGTAAAAATATGCTTCTTGTTTGAGGTTACAAAGTAAAATATTTCCTTATCACTTTCTCACAACCCCAATATACATTTATTGATATTATGAGATGTAGGTAATGTCAACACGACCTTGACCTATTTAAAACGCCCGTCACTAGGTGCGCAATACTCCTGGAGATAACCGGTGTCAGGAAACCGACCTTTTTTCTTGAGAAGAAAGAGTGATCAAACCCAGACGACTAGAAGAAAAGATAAATAAAAATGAAATATAAAGACTTCCGTACGGTTTTTGTCTCTCTCCATTCATCATACTGGAACAGATCACCAACATTGGCGGGCTAGTGAAGGAAAGGTCTTCCATCACTTCAAAGTAATTAAATTCCAAACCTTGTAAAATTTTAAGATTACTTAGTAAGATTGATCAAGAGTGTTTCTTGGGAGTTCCAAGAATCAAAAGAAATGGTTTTTAAGGGTTTGTGATCACATTGCCTTCAGAACTGTCAAATAGATGAAAATTTGGTAATGCGAAGGCAATGCCATCACATACAAAGCAAGCACTTGGAGGTACATAACGATTTGCCCTCGACCGACTATGGTACAATTTAATCTTGGAAGAGTGATGAATAATAGGTCATCCATCTCAGCCTTGCACTTGGATAAATTCTCTACATTTTTTCGTCTTGTTTATTTTTTTTCAAGAAGAGATAACAATTTTACTTTCAAGTCAGTTGAGTTTGGCTTTGTCATATCGTTTTACACCAGAGGCGCAAAATAGATTTCTGTTTATTTTTTTTTTTCGAATCGATAGCGAAAACACTTAAAAGATTAAAGAAAAACGACACATTGTTGGAACCTATCAATCTTATCAATAGAGAACAGATTTATTTCAGTAGTATGTTTTTATACAGCAATTCCTGTTCCACTATTTTAATGACGGATTATGAAGAATAACTTGTTTCAGGTTCAAGAGGAATTCCAACAATACTGTCAATTACATAGCTTTGTTAACATGCATGCAATTGAAGTTAAGTATTCAAATTTGACAGTAGGAAAGTGAATACTTCCAGACAGTGACAGAACAATACCAAGATTGTAATGGCATTGGAATTCATGATCCAGTAACCTTCCTCGGCGTCGCAAGCAGTTTGCTCAGAGTCTTGAACACACATCACACTGTCTACATTTTGCATACCTTTATCTACTTTGGACTTACCATAATTAGTGGGTTACCTGGTTAATTAATACTTTGATGGGAAAGAAATGAAATAAGTCGCACTTTTCCTCCTTACCTTATATATGCAAGATGCTGACAAAAGAGGGTAAACGTTCAAGATTTTGTTTTCTTACATGATTTACTTTATCCCTTGAATGAACTTTATTTCTCGTTCATCTACACATCATGACCTTTTAGCACTTATGAGGTTTTTTTTTTTTTAAATTTGCTGCCTTGACGAACTTACTTAAAGTAAAAACAGCATTTGTCATTCCTGTCACCGACCTTTTCACCTCCAAAAACAAATAAATACAATATAATTTTCATCTTACTTTTTATTTCTGAAAGAAAAGTTCAAGACTATTGTGGTTATCATCATGGTATCAACATTTCACTTTTTGCATATAATATTTGAAGGGTAAAAATTAGTCTTATTCGTGTAACTGAAAACATTTTAAATGCTCTATTGTCTTTATGGATTTGTAGTGGGACTTCATTTAATTATTCATTTTGACTTGCTGTATAGAACTGATAAGATTGCTTTTCATTAAATCTATATTGAATTTCTGCATGACATCTTCAATTTCGTTTAAGAAAACCATGAATTCTTATCTTCTATATATGAATCATTAATAATTATTCATCCCACAGACAGTACAAAAAACATCGACAAACATATTATCATCTTCTTTCGATATCACACCTTAAATATTTTGCATACATTACATAATACTTACACCTGATCGTATTCATCCAGTTTTCAATTTTGTTTCGTTAGCAATATGTTTGATTTATGTCAAACTAATATAAATCAATGATAATAGTTAATTTGAGTCAATATATTTCTGTATTGTAATGGTTCTACTAGTACTTTCAGGCGTTGTAAGAAGATGGGTTAATATTTTCAATATTTTGTCTACTCTCGTGTCTTTACTACACACATATAGGGTAACAGTTACACGAAACCGCGCCTTGGTCTATCAAATTAACCTTATCAAAGAGATTTCTGACGTGATATATGCAGTGTTAATAATCAATAAATATCCTTTTATTGTTTTAACCGCTAATCGCTTTGGGGTTACTAAGTACTATATCTTTCATTACAATTAGGCTAGACAAAAAAGGGGCAAATTATTTTAAAATGCATGCACACGTTTGTACTTCTGATAAAATTGATGACTTAATCTTCAACTTTTAAGCTAATTGCACCGAGATCATGGGACCTCTTTTCAATGCAAAGAGTAGTTCTAAACGACTGTATGCCGTGTTTTACATACATAGAGGTGTTACAATAACCGACTTATCACTGAGAACCATCAAGGTCAAGTTTGATGATTCGACCAATTGACCTTGTTTATAACAACGTGTTTATATATGTACTTTTGGTTGATTATGCAATGACAACAATATGGATAATGCTCCATCAGAGTCATACAAGGCCTTAATAAGTAGAAGATAATAGATTAAGAAAAAAAAGTATTAAATAAACGAGTGACATAAGGTAATGGATGGATGAATGGATGAATGGATGGACAGACTCTAAAGCTTGCTAAAATACTCCATACATGATGAAATAATTGGCATCTGACAAATCAAAAATTTTATGTGGATATACATGTAATCTTTGTAAAATATTTCTCAATCTTATCATTTTCAAATCCCCTTTTAATGCAAAACTAACTTTGTTGTGATTGGTATCAAGGGTTGTTTTTGCTGAAGTCTAGAATGTGCAGTAGCTCTAGGAGTAGGAAAAATGCATCGTGTACATAGACAATGCTGAGTTATATTTTGTATATACTGCTAGAAACTGTGTAAAAATGTTTTACTTAACTTACATTAACTTCTTGAAAGTCAATCAGACTTACAGTACTGACGATTTTTACATGAAAGAGTGTATGTTTTAAAATAACTCAAAGAATCAGAGTACTTGATTTATACCGTTCTCGTTCTCAAGGAATCAGATAAGCCATACGAGAGACCTAATTGTTACATTAGGCTAGTCAGTCGGCTTAATAGTGTGGCTTGAATTTTTGGTCTCAAGAAGACACTGGAACTGTTCTTTGATTAAAAGAGACAATTTGAGAATGCAAAACTATAAAATTTAAAAAAGAAATAGGCAAAAACTGAACGATTTATTTAATATATGACATTCACATTATTGTACTCTAAACCCTGTAGTACTTCATCAGGTTTTTCTGCTTCATATTAGTATTAGCTAAGCTAAGGTTTGGAATTAAGACAATCAAAAATAGATATATATATTTGCTACAAGTGGTACGTTAGAACGTTCGCAAGTCTGTCATGTATATACATAAAGTGTATATCAAGTCCAATCATATCGATTTTTCCATGAAACAAAATATAATTTATTCGTTCATTTACTTGATAAATCTATTTGCCAACATGTTTTAATGACAGATTATATTCGGGTCAATCAGTCAAACGTTCTACTGCAAAGGAATCCACCATTCAGATCAAACAGTTCATTACGAATGTGTGAAATAAACCGATAGCTGCGTACTAAATCCGTAATCACAGTTCTAAAACCGTATTAATTGATAAAACTACCCTTTTTCATTCATAGATGTAAGAAAAACAGATATTTAACCAATTATGTGGTAAAGGGGATGATAATTATCGATAATGAAAAATAGTAGGAGTTATTTGGCAGACATATCATGGAGCTATGGGGCAAATTCGTCATGTAATCGTTTTTTCACGTAAATAAATCGATTTTGATGTTCAGCCTCTGGTGAAAGGTAACATTTCGGTTTGTTATTTGAATAGTTTGAACAGGTTACGAATGAATACGGTACCGTGCACAGTACATCACAGTATTTGAATAAGAACTTATACCTGTGTCCATGTCAGTTTTTTTCCGGAATAAATGTACCATTTTGAGAACAATATAAGACATTCAAAAACCAATAGTAAACGGAACAAAGTTTTGAAGTTTATGTAAAATCAATGTAGAAGCATATAGTGCGATTCGTTCTGATGTATTCTCTAACGTAATGCACTGATGGAAATAGTTTGAACCCTCAAGTCATTTGCATCTAAATGTAGAATTTGAATCCTCAGAGCGATAAAACACAAGCAGACCTTTCACTGAAGGAAGAGGTTGGAGGAAATAGGGAATAATTATCAGGTCTATAAAAAATAATGGTTATATAGGTAAATTAAGTAGTTATTTAGCACTGCCGATATAAAAATGTGGACAATGACGTCATTATTTTATGGTCTGTGGTAAGAAGAAAGCTTGCCTTCGAATGATAAATTGGATGTAAATTTACAAAAGTCAATGAGACATATTCCAATTAAAAGTGTTAATCTACACTCACATGTATATGACTGTTGCGAGCTTCTGTTCTTTTTATTTTTCCTTTCCAGCCATCCACGCATCCATCCAAATTTTTCATACTCTTCATGTGTAAATCCTGTTTGGTACACAAGCAATATGATTGTACTGATTTTTTTGTTAAAAGCTCAAGATTAGTAAAATGACGTGCATTTGTTCTAGATCTACTTATGACAGTATTTTCTTGTTATATATGAAATACACGTGTATTGAATGTATTTCAAATCTATACAGTGATGCAGTGTCTTTTATTGCCCGTCCTTTTAAAATGTTCAAGGTCCTCTGACTTCAGAACAACAGGCTTCCGTGTTCTATGTAGCAGGTAGGTTACATTGTGCGTCCAGCTCTTATTAATAAAGAGTTCCAGTTCAATAACCAGAACGACAATATAGAAACGAATAGACATTAATTGACATTCGAGTTTGATTCTCAATTGCCATTTCTTGATTTTGCGGTTTTACTTGACCCCAACAAGTATAGCAAAGCGTTAACAATTTTTACCATAAAACCACAGAACCTTGAATCGAAGTTAACCCTAGGCTTCAAGCCATTGCAATGACGACTCTATTCGTAATTCATCCCACAATTCAATAATTTGGTACATGCAGTATCAAATGATCACTTATTTTTGAAAGATTTAATTTTTTTCTCAATCTAAACATTGTTAGTTTTTATATTTTTCAAGAGTTAAATTGTCAGGTAATTTCCACGTTTTTTGTTGAAACAAAAACTAGGAATGCCAGTTTTTCATGTTTTTTGTACTAGTTACATTTATACAAATGACTCAGTGTTGCCGCATCCCAGACCTTGTGTCTTCTTTTTGGAGACAGATATCTTAATGATATTGGCTGGATAACACCAAAACAACGCTGCCTACAAATGCATAAACCTTTGTCAAGATTGAACAGGATATTCCAAATCCTGATTACATGTAATTGTGATTCCTGGGGGATTGATGCAATCATTTGGTTGATTGGAGTAATGATATCTATTCCTGTGACACATAGGTGTTTAACGGTGGACGGCTAATTTCGTATAAATGTTAACTAGGTCTCATTTATATTATTTTCATGTAAGCTATCGATGAAACTCATTCATTGAGGTTACTCACAGATTTTTAAAAATATGCATATATACTTCTCTACCTAACTATCCATTTATGTCTCTATAGATATTGTTTGTTCGCTTTCCTTATACCTTCCGTTTTAAGGAAATTCAGGTAGAATCAAAGTACTGAAGTCCTGAAAGTCGGGCTCTTTTGTAAGCGGCCATAAACAAAAATATGTCTGTCTAGTAGAAAAAAGTTCAACAGTTACTGCCTTGAATTTTGCAACCAGCTTTACATGTTCAATCCCCATTTCTTCAACGCGCAGCAAAGTAGTTCATGGAAATCCATGCGATTGTATGTGTCCAAAATGCATAGTCTTGTTTTTAAAACACGTTATTGATAAGAAAACTAAAAAGATAGACAATTCTCTCGAAAATGAAAAAAGAAACAAAATGCCAACACTTTTGACAAAACGTGTAACATTGTGTAACTATTTAGTATAGCAGAAGCTTTTACTTTGACGCTGTTTGTTTTTTGTTTACTTTTGAAGTTGTGCTATTTATAGTAACATTAGCGATTTGCCTGCCTATAGCCAGGACTCTGCTTTTAGCAGAGCCCGGCTAAAAATTATCAAGATTCTAAATATTATATCCATGATATATAACTGACATAAAATTTCACAATGCGCTCTTTATGGGGTCTATTTACTGTTAATGTCTCCCTCCATAATCCCTTTACTAGTGAGGAGACGTCACCTGATGGTGGTTAAGGAGAGTTGCTGATTGCTTTGTACATGTTAGTGATTTCTGTCTCAATGTACATGTAACTCGGCCCGTACGGTCTCATAAAAAATATTACGCGTACATGACCTTTTTGGTTTCAAGTGTTGACTAAGAAACAGTTTATACATGTTGATGGCACTCGTTTTATGCATATGTTCATAATAAGAAAGCATATGTCAGATATTGTTCACCTCAGCACTTAACCAGTATCTGCTATGTCTCCGCCAATTTAGGTTATTTGGATTAATATTATTTACCAATTAAAATATTTAAGTAATAAAATGCAAGAATGATTTCAAAGCTATTTAAGCTAAGTAAGATATATCCATGATCTAGGCATTGTGGAATATATAATCATGGTACTTGTTTTGAAATTATAATTGTTCTTGATATGACAATTTCATTACAATCGCAGAGGCACATTTATAAATTGTTATTAAGAATGTGTCTGTTTCCTGTTTTACTTGTCAATCATATGACTGTTTTACAATTAAAAGCACTTCCAGTAGGAAATTATTCAATCAAATGCTTGGAAAACTGCGTAGTGGATCAGAGCGCGAAAATATTTCATAACAATGCGGACATAAAATGACTGATACTATTGATGGAATTCATATTCCAGCTAGAATTTTCGGGTTTATGATAAAAAAACCCATTTGATTTATTATTCAAAATTGCATTATTATCCAGTAGATTCTGTAATTAATACAGTGGTGTCTAATAATCGTTTTATTTTCAGTTTTCTTAAACTCATGATTTTTTTAATCATTATTTATTGTACTAAGGAATATTGTTTACGTATAGATATTTCAACGTACTAGTTAGTGTAAAAATGGGAATAATACGATGATATTTATTTTTTAAAAACACGAAAAAGTTTTTATATTAGACCAGAAGCATGATTTTTTTCTTATCTGTTCTCGAAAACTTTAATTGTGAAATAAAATGTAACTCCACATCGTGAAAACTTCGTAATTTAGCCAAATTTCAAAATATGTTACATAATTTAATGTTAAAAGTTTATTAGAAAAAGGTTTGTGATAAAATAGGAACCACTTTTCTCCAAAAAGCAAATGCAAATGAATAAAAATCAATCCTTTTTATATGCCAAATAAAAAAAAACAACAACAAAAAAACAACGAGTTTTCAATAAGCAACACCTAAATAATTACTGTATTTCTAATGATTGACGTAATAACAACTCTCCAGTTTCAGTTGTCAAAATACAAACATAGTACAGAACTTTTAAAACATTGCTATTAGAATGTGACTTAGAACTTTTTTTTAACGAATAAATTGCAATTGCATAAAATAAAATACCAATTCGATTAAAAAGAAAATGACAAACAACTACATATAACTCTACAAAATATTGAATTCGTTTTATTGACTTAGCAATATATAACCTGGATAAAGAAAAAAACCCAACAAAAACATGACACAGTACTAGTTTACGTAAAAAATTGTGAAACATAAGAAACACTTCAATTAAGAATTGTAGGCATAAGACGATAAAAAATATAATACTTGGACATTTTTCAACTGAAATATTATTTAGATATTTGATTAAAATTTCTAAGATGTAAGCTCACCATAATGCACATTTACTTAAGAACCCAATCCAGCATTAGTGCAGCTTATTCACGTTTTTTTAGTCAAAATTAAATATATATATATATATATATATATATATATATATATATATATATATATATATATATATATATATATATATATATATATATATATATAATCCAAAATGAGTGAAAGGTGATATCACACAGTATAAATAATCAAAAAAGAAAAAGAAAATGAACAGTTCCAAAGTTTGGAACTGTTCATTTTCTTTTTCTTTTTTGATTATATATATATATATATATACACACAATGTGCTTCCGTTTAATTGATCACTTGTGATATTGTTTATTGATTAAAAAAGGCAGTGAATAGCATATAGCATATTGTGCTTGAT
The DNA here is from genome assembly GCF_963853765.1 of Magallana gigas. NCBI lineage: Eukaryota > Metazoa > Mollusca > Bivalvia > Ostreida > Ostreidae > Magallana > Magallana gigas. The sequence continues at coordinate 10,184,727 of NC_088855.1, forward strand.
ACCGTTAGAAAACTTCTATGACCAACAAGCATTAATAGGAAAGCTTTATCAGCACCGAATGCCCATTTCCATAACACATTATATTGATGTTTTCTCTTTAAAGTTTTAAAAGAATTTTAATGCTATCAAAAGTACAGTTGTTATTCAAAAGTGCATGCACTAGTACAGCTTCTTTCATCAGCAGGAAAACTATGAGGAACAGGAACCTTTAGTTAACAATATTGTTTAGGGAAAATGATTTGATTGTTTCTTGTTAATTTTTATTCATAATCTTGCAATATCGACATTTGATAAATCGATATGCTCATTGATTAGGTATTAAAATTTCGTTGTCGAATCAGAGAATGAAATGCAGAAAGTGGTCTCACTTTTTAACGTCTTTTGCTTGGTGTATGCTTATTCATCACAATTAAACGTCAAATAAAATATCATTAAAGATGATTGTATAGTAACAACTTGCATGAAACATGGTGCTAAAGGTTAACCTTATGTGACTTTGACGTCAGCAAAGTTATGAGGCGATCGTTTGGCGTCTTCTCAATTACAAGGAAACTTGAAAAATTGGGATCGAATTCATTATACAGAAAAGTATAACAATTCATAGAGACTTTCAAGAATTAAATATCTAACTGTATAACATCTTAATTTGTTGAAAGCTAAATTGCATGAACTATATACGTAGTCATAATCTTTTCTGGTCGAATTAAAATATATTTTTTGTTTACTAATTTCTTTCAAAACATTGTGCAGAATTAAATTCCACAGTTTTCATCTAATTAACTGAATCAGTTTCAACTTGCTCGAGGACACAGTTTTACTATGAATTGCAACAGTACTCGTAATAAGTTTGAATAAGCTTCGTGGAACTGCGTTCCCTAGGCATATGAATTGGAGTGTATTAAGTAAAATATCACATAATGATCAATGATCATACGATAAAACTACAACGTTTGTTACTAAGCTACTAAACTAGGTGTAAAGTATAAGCAAAACTGCCCAAGAAGAGCAAAAATTACCCGGTAAACAAATGGAAGGGGAGTTTTATGAAATTTTCGACCTGAAAATGGCGACATATATATGTGAGTAGATTCGTTTATGACATGAAATTAACCCATTGTCACATTTTAAATGAACACATTACCATACATGTACATATTAAATATTGAGAAATAACAAGCATTGCAGGTTTTTAATTCCATAAATCAAACTGATCTTATTTTTATCATATATTGATAGTCGTCAACCATTTTTTATTGTAATAAAAGAACGAAGAGAGAACAGAATATTTTAGTCTTATTCTTTGCCTGATTTACTCATAACTAGCCACAAAATTAATTATTTAATCCAAGTTTGTGTGTTGTTGTGAATTGGATTTATCACACGGATACATGCATCAATTTTATCAACTGCCTTCAAGAAAAAATCTCAATCAGAGAGCTACTGATCATCAGTCATACATTATGGTTATAAAATGCTACAGTAACTCTTATCCTTTGATTTTTATAGTTTTCCTCCTTATTTGTTGAATATCCAGTGTTTGAATAATCAGATCATGATCAAGACCAAAGGTCAACCAAATTTTAAATTGGGAAATCTCAGAGAATAATTTCATTGCTCGACCTTTTTTCTTAAACTTTAATTTAATTTAAGAAGTATTTTATTCAAGTATATAAATACATTGAAATGGATTGAACAGCAGGCACAATTCCTATTTATGTTCTCTCCTGAAACTTTCTTAAACTTTTTTAAACTCTTAAACTCTTACACTTTCTCCTAGATTTTTAGTTGAAATCATCAAATGCTTTGTCGGATATTCGGTGCTTATGTAAGCTAACATTGAATTTCAAAGCACAGACTTTAATACAGTGCTTTGCAATTGCAGCTGTACTTAACATTTCTACATGGTGAAGAGTTTCAAAAAATAAAAATATTCTTACTAGTATTATTGTGTAAAAATCTGTGATGATATTTTAAGAAAATCATGTCTTTATTGCGTACACTTATCTGTTTAATTCAAAAAATCCAAATATGTCAGTCCGATTTGACTTCAGATGTGGATTTCAACCATTCAGTATTTAATGGCAATTGAATGAATCCTCTACACCAAAAGGTCCATCGTAAATGCTTAAACAATTAAATGCCATGTTAATTTTACTCAGGCAATTAAACAGAAATCTGTGAGAGGTCTACAGCAAACGTCTTATTAATAAAGAAAGGTACATCAAACTTTCATCGCGCCATTGTGGTTAACCACACAGGTAGAATATGCATTAATTGCCACGACAGACTGCACTCTCTTCCCTCGTAATCTTGAGAGAAAAACAATAAAGATACAGTTGTGGATGTAGGAACCGAGTGGAATCACCTTATATTCATAGACTACTTTATCTGAAGTTACCACGACCAATAAGTTCAACTATTGACACATAATCGGTCTTATAGTACATCAGATGAGTTCATACGATTAAAGATGTTGTGAGCACAATGAGTTTTATCTTTTGATATTTTTAATATTGTCAAAGGTTTTTATTGTTACATACTTTTATTCGTAGATCGTGGTTTTCACCAAAAAAGAAAGGTTATGGTAACCCAGGGCATTAAATCATGTCAACTTTTGTTCTTGATCTTAGCTATTGTAATTATAATAATGATTGATTCAGTATACAGGTATCAGACGATGATTAAATGTGTGAATTACGACAACTTATCATCTAAAAATATTGTTAACACTAACCTCTATAAATTTGTCTTTTTAAGAGTTCGTCATTGTTATAATAATTATTGGTTAATTTGGAGACCATTGCCAAAACACCGTTATATGGGGTTCATCTTGGAACTAGTTCAATATGCATCTCAATCTTTCCTCTTATATTTTAAGAGACATTCACTATGTGAAGCAAACAAACGTTTGTAGAGTTAATATTGCTTAACATTAGAAAACTGCTTTTGAAGCTTTGTGTAAAATAAATAATCCTTTATTAAGTTATGTTAACTGTTATATTGATTGACCAGTGAACTAGAACTAGATACCCTGCATTTTAATATTTTAAAATAATTTGATTTTTGTACAAATTACTTTTTATAGTAATATAGCAGATTATTCTACCTATTGATTTAATATTGTTTAGTTCGTGTCACCCACCACCCTTTATATAAAAACATTAAGTTAATCGCCAACAAAACAGCTAAACAGAAGAGATATATGAAAAACCTGTTCAAATGTTCGTATAGTTAACATCTTACATTAACATGATTCAAGATGTAGCACACATACATTATGAGTTATAGCATTGATTTCCAATTTGTCCCAGATGATTTATCAGTTTCATATATATCCTTAATTGTGTTGAACGAATATTAATATATGCTTAAATTGAGACTACGACATTTTAAGAATTTAGAATCATTATCGTTCTATTTGTGGAATGTAAAAATAGAAATTATGCATCAAAAATGACAAATTAGAAAATTTCATACTATCGATAAGTTCAGTTTTTGACAAAAGAGTGATATTTCTTAACTGGATAAACTCATGTTTATGAAAAGAAAAAGGGGCACGGGTTAAATGAGAATAAAATAAAACTGGCTTTATCTACAAAACCATCAAAATTTCCTTTCAGTCAAACTGAAATTGAGAATATCTTTTAAAAAGAGTCATGGATTCAGTCACAGTTTTATTTCATATTTATTACATCTAGTAAATCATTTTTAACCCCTTTCACCTACATTAAAAGCATTATCGAAAAGGGGAAATTTATTTCAGGCACGATAAGTTCGAAACCATTATTCATGAAAAGGAATGTATCGACTTTTTCAAACCAGAAAAGAAAAGTGCGGAATCTGCATATCAAGGAACCGATAAAAATCACGTGACATGCGATATTGAACGAGATGGATTGTGGGAGGAATTAGAAATTCGTGTCCATCATTACCGCGGGCTCCCTCTGAGCTGAATATCAAATGGTGTCCGTAAATCACTTTGGCTGATTTAATAATACACGTTTTATGTTTATGATGAAGAGCATGAGTTATGGTTGACCGCCAACTGTCGTCAGCCATGATTTATTGGCTGCTTTCTGGTACAGAGGGTTAAACGCTCATTACAAAATATATACATTATATAAATATTTAAAGGAAAACGAAACAGGGGGTTATTTGATATTTTTATGGGTTCGGAAGCATTTATTGAAATAAGCAAAAAGGCATGTGAGTAATTCAAGTTAAAAATGCATATCGCCCAAAATATACGACCAGTTTAGGAGATTACTTAGTACACTTGATAAAATACACTCATACAGCTATTTTCTATTCCTGATAAATAATGATTTTGAAAAAAAAAATTATTATGTCCATTTAATTAAGTAATTATATGACGTTAAATAACATATGGCAAATGTCTTCGTATTTTTTGATTGACCCTCGTACACAAAATTTACTTAAACACTTAAATTGTAAAACTCTGTTGCTCCTTTAATGGATACACATAAAAAAGGCCTTTATGCATTCACATGCAAACTGACGGAATTATTATTCATTTACGTATCAATAAATAAAGTTTTCTACACAGTAAACTGGGTAATTTAGGAAACTTTATATCTTAAGTCCTTGTGCTCAGAAATAGGTTTTACGAAGACATTTTCTTCCAGCGATGCTATCATTTGCAATTTATTCTGAAGAATATAAGTTCATCTTTGTGTTAAGAGAAATTTCTTAGATAATAATGTTAATAATGGTTAAAAGTACTTTGCAAGAACAAAACTTTAAATTCACATATATGGAATCTTGCAAAATGAAATAAAATTATAAACTTTGGTGTAAAATATATATTAGTAACCAATATAATGGATTTCATGCATATAAAACAAGGCTATACATGTATCATATACATGAAAGAGATATGTATTCCAATACACATTAAAAATTTCGAGAAAAGTGCTTCTTACGAGTCTTTTTTAAAGCCGTTAAGAGTTACATTTTGAATTGTTGGTGTTTCTCAGTAGTTCATGCTAATTTTGTCAGAACATTAGTACTGTATGTATAGATTTCAAAATCATATTTGCAACGAAGTCAATGCAGACTCAAGGGGTGGGTTTTCATTACCTTGTGATTTTCTTTGAGTTTTTGGTTATCAAGAAATAGAATAACTTCTTTTTTTCTTTAAACATGAAATAACATTTCATGAGAACATTGACATTTACTTGTGACAGCATAATCAAAATTGCATAACAAAACATACTTATCAAGGTTATGTACCTATGGCGAATGGACAAGGTTATAGTTTTAGTACAAATGTGTCATTATTTTTTAGAAATTTTATTAAAGAGAACCATTTATTAACTTTTTCGCTCTTGAGAATGTCAAGAAATGCTTTGAGCTTGCCATTCACTTATCAATTAGGTGTCAATTTATCTTTGGATGAGGGTTATTTTGATATGAAAGTGAATGAAGGAAGGAATTTTAAATAGTCAGTAAGAATATGCTGAATTTCAAATTTTTGACCTTGAGAAAGCTCTTATAGTACATTTCTGTGAGTTCCTCAACATGTATTTGAATAAATGTATACTTTAAGAACAAAGTGTGTACAGTTTATGCAGACTTTATATGCCCATTAAACAAAAGCTTATGATTCAAAATTATGTTTTGAACACAAAAATAGACTGCTTTCTGAAGGTAAACAAATTAACCAATGGATAAAGACAATACATTAATGTTACACATTGTTATCATTGCACTGATGGACGTATCACGAAGTTTGATTGGTTCTGTAAAGAGTAACAACATTTGACCAATAAGGTTGTTACATTCGCTGTGAAATATATACAAATTTCCCATACCATAATTACAGAAGCACGTTTAATTCAGTGCTACCGTCCAATGGTTGAACGACATTTCGTAAGTGGAATATAATCGTATCTTCCATACTGGGGTTGAAGGTCATTAGACATAAACATATCTTTGCATTCTATTGCTTAAAACTGAATATAAATACGGTAAATAGGTATAAAGATGGGATGATGATAAGTTTAAATTATTCAGCACGTTAAGTATTCATTAGCAAATAGTTTTCCATTAAAGCAAATTCTTTTCAAATTGATTTACGTGTAATTGAAAGATTAAAACTTAAAAGCATAAGTAATATTGATCTTACTTATAGAAATTATACCGTCCGATATTTGAACATATAAATTATAATTAAAAAAATAAAATAAAAAAATTCCAACAAATATACTCTATAGCTATGTTTTCATCCTATATTGAATTTTTGAAAAATACTTTTATGAGTGTTTATTATTATGACATGTAATTAAAATTATAATTTATAATTATGACATGTTATTAAAAAAAACAAATTCTTCTTCCAATATTGAAGAATAGTAACGAGAGTCCAGTGCCTTACCTGAGCACATGTTTCTTTTGATCATTCTACATGTATATGTCAGATGTTCTTTGAAAACGTAAAAATGTCTCCAAATAATTGAGAAAATTTTCCGGATGCTCACCTATACTGCATGTTGCTTGCTTCCTATATAGTTTTACAATAAATATCCATCTTATTTTGCAGAAGATTTATTTATATATTTTCAAACATGAACTATCAACATTTTCTAAAAACATTTAACAATTGAAAACGTTAACACAATGAGTGACGAACAGACAGACGGTCACCATACTAAAGAAATCAGTACAAAACTCATTTGATCTCTTATTAGCTCAGTTATGTTCAATTTTTTAATACGATTTGTCATCCTTCTCAATGTGATAAAGACTGCAGTGTTTAACTGTTCAATTAACAACAATTGTATCTTGGAAGTATCAGGTTAATTGATGCTCGACGGGATCTTTATGCTTGTCATGTCGCATTTAAATTTATGAAAAAAATACATATATTTAATCTGAAACTTTAATTTTTTAAAAGAATCATAGTACTTAAAGTTCCCTTTCTACTTGCTTATATTTTCATGTATTACGTATGTTGGATTTTTATTTTATTTCTATTTTGATATTGATTCACAATATACTTACTGATCTGAGATTAATAGCTTTTTATTATTAACTCTGACATTTTTTCACAGGGGGGCAAGTTCATTGACTTCATTACAAATGAGCTTTAACTATCATATTTAAGTTTTTTTTTGGCAGTATGTGTTCATCAATTATTCACCAGACAAAATTAACAGTATTTTTGTGTTCAATGTCAGTTATGCTCATTCATCAATTGTTTAAACCTTTATTTTAATCTCATTAAGTTGATTTTTTTTTCATGATACATTACAAAAGTTTATGACTGTATTTAGAAGAAAATACTTCAAGTGAGATCATCTAAAGGATTAAAGAACCATGATCAAACTTTCAATAATAATTGAAAACCAATAAAACTGTCTTTAATTTTTAAAAAAACATTCCCTTAACAGACAAACGCTTTGAAATAAATGTTGCTAATACAATGTACATGTAAATGAATTTACCTCAATTTTCCCGAGAAGTTCTTGTAGTAAGTTGCAATATATCTTGACGATGTTTTGTATATTTTACGATTTTAAATAAAACACAAACAATTGTTTGAATTACTCTTTTGAAAATAATTTAAGAATACTTTACTTTGGCGTTGTATTCATTATAAAACAAAGAAATACAATCAAAGTAAATCATTTTATTCTATCTTTGATAATGATTTATTGATAAAAGTCCCCGTATAAATAGAATAAACATGTACAATTATCAAATGATAATTTGTAAAATCAACTTTAAAGTTTAAATTTTAAAAAGACGACTTAAAAGTCAGTATTTAATAAGAAAATTTAATTCAGGGCTGTATTTCATACTGGCACGCTAGTCTTTTTTAAGAAACTAATTTAGAGAAGAATAAGATTAAGACAGTGTCACGCAATTTATATTGGAAATAGATTTGGAGGCTATCGCCTATGTCAACGATAGTCCCTGGCAATATTAAACGTCAAGTCGGGCTTTTGATGAGAAAAAAAACATCATTGGTTTTTTTGTCAGTATTTTCTGAAATCATATTTCAAAAGAAGTAAATGATAATTCATACACCTTTTTTCACTATCGTTACATTTATTAAAGATTGGCAATTTTAGCACTCTATCAAGAGCTGATTAAATATACAAAAATATCAGTGAAAAAATTAGTTTTTTTGGTCTTACGTAAGTGATATATTTTTAATAAACGCAAGGAGTTGGATATTAGATTTATGTAACTGCTACATATTGTATATGAATAAACGTAAACAATTTTGCAAAAGCTTAGCTTTTATGCACATAACAAATTTTAATCAAAAGAATCAAGCACATAGCCAAACAGAGCATACTTATATGGCAGAAAATGGTTTTGAACTACATTTATTCATTCTACCGTAAACTAGAACATATTTGATTATTTGAGCTTTATAATATGTATACAAATATATGTTGAAATGAGGAGGGATATCGATTCACTTATTGCTGTACTGTACTTTTGCTGTATTATTGTTGTAATAGGGTTCTTCTCAAGAATTATACACTAACATACTGATACTAACACTTCAACATGGAGTTAGTGAGGATATGTACCATCCTCTTTCGCAAAAAAAATTATATAGAATCTTGAAAAACGTCAATCGATTAAGCATCCTTTTAGAAAAAGGAAATTTCGATTTTTATTTCTATCATGTTATGTTTCAGTTAAAAGACTTTCTCAGATTACTTTTTACTTTGAGTCTAGCGTCATTTGACCTACAATACAGGAATCCAAGAGAATGGTTTCTCACAATGTCTTCATCTATAATTCAATGTAATTTCTATAAAATGTTCTTTCTCAAAAACATTATTTGAGCATGTATTGTGATTTAAAAGCTTATGATGTCGAGGGAATAAAATAGTAAAAGAAATGATATGGGCTGGTGTGTTTAAAGTGTGCGGAATTCAGATATTTTTAACCATTTATCTCAAATCTTATTTCAATGCAAACTCTCTTATGAATTCAATCAGCTGAATGGTTGTCGAAATGTAAAAAAAAACCGCTTTTTACGTTTTGTGTTTTTGATATGTTGTCAAACAACTGATCGAAACAAAGATATATTTTAAAGCATCATCGACAAGTATATTAATAGACTAATTCTTAGATTAACGAAATTGTAAATACCCTTTTGATTGCTTTCTTTTTGGTGTATGAAACAAGATTATAATCATTGTTTTTTCTCATTTTTTACAGGTTGAAGAAAGCTGTTTTCTTAACTTTCCCCCATAATAATAATATTCGACATGCGTATTCTGCAATCATTGTTTTACTGTTATGTTTGTGTTTTGTTTTATCTTGATTTCTCAACGCAACCACTAATAACCTTTTAATAAGTTCAAGTCTTATTAAAGTGCACTATTCCATATAAAGCGAAGCCTATGTCGTTCAGAACAGATTTGATTAAAAAAAACTCAATGACAAACACCAAAAAAGAGTTCTTTATTAAGCCCTGATATTGGTCAGATCATTCAACAGTGGTCTAAGAACAAACATTTAACAGATATTCATGAGGTCGTTTGCTCTGGAAGATAAAACTTGAACTGAAAAAAATTAAAACAATTATAATGGGAGTACAAAATGCAACAACTTCACGATGTAGACTGATAACGATACCGTGGTTTTCTTAATATTCGTGGGCATCAAATTTCGACGATATAATGAAAATCGCGGCTTCAATAAATATGTAATTTTATAGATAACGATGATATCACTACAATGCCATATGCTATGAGAAATTGTTATTTACTAGTTTACATTAAATTTCATGGATCTTCATAACATCGAAACCTACGAAATTTGGTATTTGACGAAGTTGATCAAACCACGGTTTCTATATCAGTAAAATTACAGCATATTTCTTGAATTCGCAATGAACATATGGAATAGAACAGCCACATAGAACAGACCCATATTCTTTAGTTCCGCTCTTTTGTTTTTAATACAAAACTATCAATTTCAAAGAGGTTAAAATACCTAAAACAAACTGATGTTCTTCATCTGGTCTGAACCTTTTTGAACACATGCTTGTATATACACAGGCAAATTGGATGGCAGTTTGGATGATACTATAAAAAAAACCCTCTGATATCCTAATGCTAGAAACGCATACTTTAATGCTTCTTGAGGGCTTTATATCTAAAGGTAAAATACGCATTTACTGTTTTAAAAACATTATCGCCTAAAGGAAATTTTCGTAAAAATATTAACAGTGATTAAGTTATCATTTTAAATATGAAAATTTGAAAACTGTTCGGCAACCTTAAAAAATAGTCTTTAGTCTTTGATATAAAATACAACAACTAAAACCATTTTGTCTGCAGTGTGCAAGAATGTTTAGATTGGATTATCTAATAGTGTAAGTAAAATCTTTTTTGAATAGTTTTTGTATTACAATTCTATGTAACAATAGTAATAGACGGATTTTTAAAACATTTTCTTTTCCGGTTCAAGAAAAGGGTATATTAACAGATTTATAACCTCATTAATTATTCCTTGTTTATGTTTTTGATGCGTGTCTCGGATTAGAGTAAAGCTCTTTTATTTTTTTCACACACAAAAACTGATCAACTTGCAGTGTTATAAGTGCAAGTCTTATCAAAGTGCGGTGTTCCAGATAAAACGGAGTCTATACCAATCAAAACAACTTTAATTAAAAACACAAAGGTATTATTATTATCTCTTACATTACCCGTCTTCCCTGGTTTATTTGTCAAGATTACCTTAAACCTTTGGCGACAAAATCGTGGTGATTCATGTAAGAAATACAGACCACTGTGTCAGATATCATAAACCCGACACTTTGGAGAACAACAACTGTTCGTCGGTGTTGTTTCAGTGAAATGAAGTGACAAAGCTAGCAATAATTGTTAAATCTGCCAGGAAGACCAAACTAAGGTGACAATGAAGAAAAAGTCTTGCGATATAACAGTTACTAATGGGTAATAAAGGGAGCGTTTGGCACCATATCATTCAGGTTATTATGGAAAACTACCAAACTTACAATTTCAACCACGTAAAGTACAATTGATATATAGCATTGCATGCAAGTTTTTTGTTCAAAGAAAATGATAAACAGCTTAGTGAGAAAAAAGAAAAGAATTTAAAACACATTTACTGACTAGGGTATAACCAACCCAATTTTGAGAAAATTGCTGCACTGAAATTTTGATATTAGCTGTAATGCATTTTCACAAAGTACACACACACCTGTGTTAAATGTCTTTTACTCCAAATTGATATCAAAACATTAGAATCTTGGCCAACAACTACAAAGATAAGTAAATCTAAGGTAGTATGTCAAACACACTTAGGTAAGAGGTAGGTGATGTTTGTTCCCCTTAATATTTGAACGACATGTTAATATATGTTACAATCAGAGAGACACGTACAAGTTCTTTTGGAGATGTTAACCTTGAGATAACCGAATTTTAACGATATTGATTTAGCTTCCGGTGTCCTAGAAAAGCGATACTTTGAAAGACCGATGTCGTGTTTAAATATACCTTGTTTTCATTTAGATAAAAAAAAAATGAAATTTGAAATTAATGAAATTTTTGATTTACATCTTAATAATTGGCTGCATTTACTAACACAATATCATATATTTTGTCATTTACTCTTATTAATAACTGACAAGTATCAAGCTTGCACACACCCGATTGCCGCCTACCGTTAACACCCTTATTGCGGTATCTAGATTTCCTGAATATACAGAAAAACAAAATATAGGACACGACCGCCGAAACGTGGTCAAATTGTAATAATAAGCTTATTCTAAATTGTGCGTAAGGCTAAAAACTGTTGTTCTTTTATTCATTTTGATGACTATCTTTAACTCTAGTTTTCAATTTTGCATGAAAAAATCGAAATAAAATATGAAACATTCACTTTCAGTTTTTACAGTTTTATGTCAAATTATCCCATCTTTCTCAATCATTATTAGCCCACTAACTGACATCTTTTCCGTCTAAATCATAAGCCATTGTCATCGTATTTCGTAAGTATCATGATGTATATTTTTTAAATCAAGATTTGATTCTAAACAAGATACAGTGTACTAATTTAACAGATGCAATTACATTCTATATGCTAGATATCATACTTGACTATGTACAATTTACCAAATGTACCAAACTAAAAATGTTGTCATCTATTTACACTTTTTAAGACTGTTAAATGGGGGGGGGAGGGGTGGGAGGGGTTAAAGTATATCGTTATTTAAACTAAATAACGATATTTACAAAAGTATGCAATTTTCCCGCCTTGTGTTAAAAACTAACTACTCTTTGGTAGAAATTTTCGTCAAGGCGGTTGTGGCTTTACCCAGATTATCAATGAGACTGGAATGCTGTTATCCCTACACTGTTGACGCTGAAGATGACTTTAATACTGCTCAATGTCAAAAGAGTTATCTTGTTATGAATCTGAACAATTCTAGTTATGGACAAATATGTATAGTACTATAGTTACTATCCTCACCTATATGTTTGGCACGTCTATCTGATTTAAGGACAGGCTTTTAATTTTTTCGAGAATTCCCCTTTAGATAAATATTATATTACAATAATAATGATATACAATTACCCACAAAGTGTATATAAATAAAACACAAAATTATAAGCTAGTGAATGAAGCATATAATACATTTGCCTGTATGCTGCTTAAAATAGCCGAGGGTGCACTCATTTTATGCCATGTTTTGTTGGTAATACCCTGTCCCAGTTTGGAAAGACCAGTTTTTCAAAATGTATGCATACTTTTAACAGTACAATGTATATTGCAACTGAAATCAATACATGTCTATACATTCGTATTCGTTTAAAGTGTTCCTCAGTGATACAGGTATAAGTTTTCATTTATTTATTTTTTAGAAAAGAACGACATTTTGAGAACTGGAGCAGAGTTTAATACAGCCACAATTCAATGACAAATAAAAAATTTCATCAAAGTGAACCAAAATACTAAAGGCAGTAAAGGTTATATCGGTGCGTTAAGCGTTACTATGGGCATCAATAAAATATGTGAGAAATCTTTTGGAAATATTTTCATGTTAATAAAACTAATCCCTACTTTGCATCCAAAATAGAGTTTCCTTTATTTACTGCGACCTTTGATTTTTCACGTATACTTGAACACAACTTATTAGACTAAACGATACCGCCGACCAATGGCAAAATACGATAATATGCCTCAAGAGTACCAATGACTCCCAATTTCAAACATAATTTTGGATAATCAGTAAATTATAATTTCTAAGCGGATTAAAGTAATTTAAGTGACTATAGAAGCGTTCATTCACTAGAGGAAAAGTTGACAAGATGGCGACGATAGTGAAAGAGAGCACGCCGGATTGTGGAGTTAATTGTCTCGTATGATAGTAGTTAATGTTCGAAGTGGATTACTAGGTGCACATCTGCTTTGTGTGCAGGTATGAAAAAGAAACCTAACGAAATTAGAATATATATAAGTTAAACTCAAGCAAAAGAAACTGAGCGCGTGCCAATAATGAAGGTCACTTGCAATGTGAATGAAATGTTTTAGGCCGAAAAAGTTGATTGCAAATGTATCCAAACTTGAAACAGCTTAAATACACGGAATTAATTTTCGTAACCATCCCTACGACTTTAATACAAATTCCAATGTGACTTTCGAAAAATGTAAAAAAAACAAAAAACAACAACAAAAACAATAACACGAAATTCATTTTTTTGTAAATGTAGAAGTAATATTGTATCTTTGATTACACATTATTACTTTTATCTTTTTTGAAGTAAGTTATAATTATGACAGAAAATACCAATAAATATATTCAAAATTATATTACTGGAACAGAATGAATCTAGGAAGGTTGCACAGGGGTATTTGGACATATTTTTTCCACAAGATAGACAAATAATATAATGGTACATGTACCAATAATTCAATCAGTAATATGAACATGTACATGTATATCTTTAATATGTTTTTTTCAATTCTGTTACTGTACATATACCAATTGTTTACTTCTTTAGCTTGTTTGCTATATTATGTATAAAACTGATTTTGAAAACTTATGAAGAAATGTGCATAAACCATAGAAAAGTACCTTATAAGTCCAACTGAACTTCTAATCAATAAATTAAAAAAATTGTAATGTCACTGTGATTTTCCAATTAGCTGTATGGTTGAAAAAATTTCCAATGCGACAGTCATCGACTGTACTAAAAAACAAGGTTACGAATATCAAGTTTCTACAATTAATAACGGTTGAACTTTAAGTTTTACTTAGAATTTTTAACCCGGGCGCCCATGACCTAGAAATGAAATTGGAAATAAGTTGTATTCCAATACCTAAATGTATTAATTGAAATGAATTTATCAACAATATCTTAAGTGTATTTTTTAATTTGTATGGATAACATTAATGCGATTTATAGGTAAATCTGAAGCTTACTTTCGTTAGATATTCGGGTATTTGATTTATAGTACGTAATTCAAACATCCATCTATCCTGATGAAGGGTTGCTGTTTCAATTTGAATAAACTATAATCTATTCGACATTGGTTTTGTTTTTGTGTTTATTTAATGAAATAAAATTAAGGTTATAAATTTCGTTTTTGCCGGAGTTTTTTTTTTAAATCTCATGATGATACTAGTTTTTAGTTTAAAATATAATGCATCCATCATTTATAAAGGTATTGGCAATCATGTCTACTTATCTTCCATGTTTATACTTTGCATTTGTTTACTTACGCAAGTATTGTCTTGGGCTTGACAAAAAATAGGAGATCGTACAGTTTTAACCATATTACCGACATCGTCTTCTTTGGTCTACAATTGTTGAGATTCAGGATATCGCTTGTAATTAACGCACTTGATAAACTGGTCCTGTTATTTGACATTTAATTCAAATTTTTTTCTCAAATCTAAGGACAATACTTTCTTTCTTTTAAAGATAAGAATCTACCCTTTGAAACCCATTCAAATATAAACACCAATGTCTTCTCCATTGTCGTAAAAGTAGAAAATTTTAGATAAAAAAAGGAAACGGCGTCACAATTATTAAAACCAACAAAATAAAATTTCAATCAGTTTCAATTTCATCAGTTAAGAATAAGAATTTAAAACCTTAAAGAAAATAAAAATATTATCAAAACTTAAATGGTAAACTCAAGGTTTTTGGTGCATATATTTTGAAACCAGAATCATAAACATCTTGTAATAAAAAAAAATACGGGATCTGTATTGTGAATATTAGGGTACAAATAGGTGCTTTGTAATGCTAATCAGGTTTAGACAATCATTCATTTTCAAATTCTAGATCTCAATTACATTTTGGCGCAAAAGCAAATTCCTCCATATCATTTCCTGATATTAGTAGAACTCCGCACAACCGCCACTTGCGGGTCGTATTTCGCCGTCGAAATATTTTCCGATAGCGATCAGTAATTTTTTGTACATTTAATATGAATGAAGCGTTTTAACTGTCAAATGACTTAGCATAAATGGTAGTAACTAACTGAGTCGGAAAGACGTCTAAGTGTAAAGTTGTGGGTTGTGATGTGCAAAAAAACTTAAGTTCAAAGAAACTCCATTTTTGTCATTACTTTCCTTTTATGTATGGAGTGCAAGAGCGCATTGTTTCTGGATGGCACAAGTCACCGACAAGGCAACGCCTTAAGAAAGATGTTAACTTCAAGAAACTATCAAAATTAACTTTGCACTCTATATTCTATGTATTTTAGTGCAATTGCAATGCAAACTGATACATGTATAACGATTATTGGGATTTCTCAGAAATAAACCCATTTCATTTATTCGAGATATCTCAGCTTTAATTGTGGTTCAAAATTCTGAACCAAAGAAAGCGGAATACTAATGCGTATGTGCCAATTGCTGTTCTTTCAAACTTCTTTTTAAAGGGGCTTAGATACGATTCGAGCTCAACTTTTCAATTTCAGTATCTTGAGTGATTAACTGTGAATTCTTAGGACTAATGCCTGACCAAATTCGTCACTAGTCGAATTACAAGCGAGATACTGGTATATAATTCGCAATTATTTGTTTTATTTTCAAAGCTGGGGCCTTGATTTTGTTTACAGTGGTGATTTATTTATGAATACAATTAAACAGTATGTTTGTATTAAATAAATAATTCTGATTTCTGTATCTTTCTTGTAACTTGATTTATAACAATCAAATTTGGAAAAGCATTACTTACAAATACTCCAGTTAATTGTTCTAAACGTCAAAATTTGATTAATTAAATCATTTTTAGCTAAATTTGTGTCTAAGTCCTTAATAGGAGTCCTTGGGACTTGTAATTGACTTGACACTCTTAAAGCACAATAAATATAATTTTTAGATTAGAGCCATGCCATGTCTGGGTTTTGCTTTTTTATAATGAAAGGTTTAATAAGTAAACGTAAATAGTATAATATATAGAGGTATCTGTAATGTTTTTTGTACGATAGTGCTTTTCCAAAGATGTATAATTCTGATTGTTTTTCTTTTTTACTGATTGATTAAACCAATAAAACGTGTTTGTACGTTTACAATAGCAAACATAACTTTACTCTATAATATTGATCTAATAGTATATTAAACGACAAATATTGACTCTAATTAAGTTCCGTATCGGTGATTTATTCCTTACAAACCGACAAAAAACCCTTGTTTGCGTGTGAATATACTAAGTACTCACACGTGATTTTTCTGAAACTTTCATAGACATATACAGTGTATCTATAATTCATTTAAATATTTGAGATTCGTACTTTGTAAGACATATATTTATATGGAATTTATTTTCTGATTTGATATAATTAATCTTACCGAAGCAAGTGGCACTAGTAGACAACATGGTTAGGTACAAAATGACTCATTCTGGTTCCTGTCGGTGTCTGTATCATTTCTTGGACTTTTCAACGTTAATCACAACAAAATGATTAAAATTGTTCCGGTTAGAATTTGTCCTTGAATTAATAGATGCCTGAGTCATGTCAATTCTCACAACAGAAATAAATGTTCGGCGTAAAATTGGTTGATTCAGTATCCTGAAATAAAGCGAAAAGTATAGACAATCCTATCATTTAAATAAATTCAATTTCCTATCATAATAACTTGTAGAAAATTATTAAATTAACTCTATAAAAATGAATAAAGATTTAATCAATATTTATGAAAACTCAGACTGAAAAATTTTTGGTAATTAGATCAAACAAATTTGGCAGGAGATTTTCAATTTGAGTTGCTGTTATGTTCATTAAGGCACTGTTCTTGTATTATGGTGTCCAAAAGAAGTTAGGCAAGAAAGCCAGCGTGCGACCACTGAGTAACAGACTCATGCATTATCTCCCCTTTTCTCGTTCTTTAAGCTATGACTCAGCGAATAAATGTTACTTAGTTGAATAAGTAGTCATGGTTTATGTAACTTTTAGTTTCAGTTTAAGAGGAAAACATTATTCAATAAAAACAAATTAGGTACTAAACAATGCAGAAAAAAGACAAAATGATGAACGTTGGTTGAACTCATGTAAGTTTTGATAGTTAGTAGTCAAAGTATTCAAAGTGTAGTGTATTGTCCGGTTCATCAAGGACTGTTTCTCTCTTAAAGTGAACTTTGAAAAGAGACTGTAACTTGTGTCATAAATGGGGTTATCACGAGTTTCAGGGAGCATGCAGTACAGAGCACATATTGTTTTAGCCCTCATAAATCTGATTAAATATTTGCTGATGACACTGACTGAAAGCGTTTACTGTACCTGTTCTTTTTCTGTTGCATGGTATTGCTGATAAAAAAGGCATAATGTCGTCAGGTTAGAAAATGGGTTTAAATCAAGGTAGGTTTTCTTACATAAAAAGATGCCTAGACCGTCAAAAGTGCCTTGCACCAGTTGACATTTTACAAACGTCACTTTTTATAGGATTTTCCTCTGATTTGAAAATCATTGCAACACCACTGAAGGTGATAAATTAATATCAAACTGAGGTACTTTAAACCCGGCTCTTGGGATCCCCTGTGTATCACCCTCTAATGGCCGCCTGTCATAAATAAGATGAATAGCATTTGAGATATCACACAACACTTGTGATTTGATAGATGGCTTTAGCCATTAACCCCCGAATACCCAGGACTTTGTTAAGGTGTCGTGATTGTCAAACGTCATTTCTCAGCCCCTTACCACTGTATGACAGTTGTTATGAATATGTAAAGTTTATCATATTTTAATTCTTTATTGTGAGAATGAATTCACCCCGAAGTTGAAGGTGTTGGCTACCTCGTTATAAAAGTCATAAGGTTGAGTTCAATCAAACGAAGGATAAAAGAAAATATTAATAATCAAATTTGCATTAATGAAATATAAAAATAATGAACTTTGATAGCTAGATCATGCATGCTATCTTCAATAACTCAAAAATAAATTGAATAGGGTGTAAATTAAGATTTATTTTAAGGTTATAATAAAGTATATGCGTTCAAGATTAAACATGTTACAGTTAGCAATGAAAAGAGCAGACATTTTTTAAGCGTTAATGAATTCTAGGTAATTAAACAGAGCACTGCGTGGCATTATTTCTTTTAGTTCATAAGTCATATCATATCAAATTACTGTCACAAAGTGCGCATAAAAATCATCAAAATCGATCTAGTGTTTGCGTTGAATGGTGAAAAGTATGAATGAAAACAATAGTTTTAGAACATGAAATCTTTACTTGCGATATTTGGACAAAACATTTGAATGAGTTTCACTATTTGATAAAAGAGTTTAACTGGTATAATGTATAGCAAGAACTTTTGTCTTATAAAATTAGTTCTAAAGAAAAAAAAACTTGAGACAGAGTATAAACTTTGAGTCCCGTATAAACGTGTCTGATAAGTACGTGATAACTTATTATTATAGTACAGGGAAAAATTTCATTACAAAAATGTTTTAACATCGGACGCTTGTGGATTTGTGTGATGAATACTTGCGTCTTATTTTCATAGTACTACATGCATAATTACTCTTTTTTATATATACTTCTGTTATAAAATGAATGTATTACTACTGTGTAAAGGGTTATTTTCGCCCAGTGTAGTTTTCGTCCTTCTACACATGCAAACAGTTTCGCCCTGTCTTGAATTCGCCCAGACACAGTTGTGTTTTAAGAGAGATGAGACTTTGGAATTCGCCCAGTCTTGAATTCGTCCGCAGACAACGATGGCGAAAGGGTGAAAGTGAAACGGGCGAATATTTCCCTGTATTCAGTATTTATATGTTTTATCGATATAGTGTATGTTATTTAATTTATATTTTTAGACCTGTAAATTTCTCTCTGTGAAGTAAAATCCTCGCAGAGCTTGAAATAGTTTATGTGCATTTCTTCTTCTGTACCTTTTATTTTTATGTGAACGGGAAGTTCCATTATAGGCTAAGCCATTTGATAAAATTACTGAAAATGATTTTCATTTAGAAATTAAACATATATGTACAGTCTAATGTTTGACATCGTTTAATTTTATCACATGTTTGTGTGATCTCAGAGGTTATAAGTAAACACAAAACATATTTGTTACTATTTATGGGTTATGGGCGCTGATGAAAGGTACAATGTACAACTGAAATGTTTCCAAAGCAATTAATGATGTACATGTAAGCTGCCTGCGACCAGCAATCCCAAAAGGTGCTATGAACACCATTCACTATATAAAAAGGGATCTTGGTTGTAGGAGCTACAAGACTCAAGTCCAAAGTTCAACATATACATAAACGATCTTGATCCTGGGGGTGCAGGTCTCAAGGTCAAAGTTCACCACATCAAAGCAATATACGTGAACTTGACCCTGGGAGGCGCAGAGGTCGATGTCAAAGTTTCAAATGTCGTCAAATGTCATAAAATAGCCGCTCGATACGCCGCCGATAGTCGAGTAAAGTGTTAAAATTAAAGACGATCGTCTGATCAAGCAAGCGACATTGTTTTTCAATTAATTGATTAGCAAATTAATGAAAGTTTGGCTTGATTTGGATTGAAAATTAAGATATTTTTAGATAAAATAATGAAGCATTTTGAATAAAAACACCAACCCCAAAGTTGCAGTAGTTCACTGATGGAGATGGATTTTGAATTAAGTGCGTTTGATTTATAAGGGAATTTTTTGTGAATAAGTTGCTGACATCAAAGGGTGCAAATATATTTGTCGTTCCTGGCCAGAAGCCAAATAATACCTGTTTTAATACAAGGTTAAATTTTGACGTTGATAAAGCTTTATATATTTATAGAAAAAAAAAACCACGAAAATAATTGTTCAAATTCATTATTTCTACGACATACATAGGACATATGTAATTCGATTGCAATTGATTTCAATTTTTGCTACTGATGACAGGAAAATAATATGGAAAAACGAGTAAAAACATATTTAGGAAATTCAAATAACCAACTAACAAATTTGAACAGTAATTTTGTTTTTTGTTTTAATGTTCTTTACATCTAACTCGGTTAAATTTATTGACTTTAGTATTATTACGGGCAGATACACAGATTTTTTTTATCAATTAATATATAAAACTTATAATCAACGTCCAAATTTATCCTTGTGTTCACGCAGATATAATTTGTATAAAATGAAGTATGAAAACCAAAAGTAATGCATTTATAAGTGAATGGTGTTGGAAAAAACAAATTTCAGGAATCATCTAGACATCTCTTAAAGTCTCAATAATACGGCAACCAAATGTTCGATAAGTAGTTTTTTTCCTAATGCATGTGGAATTTTTGTACCTCTGAGTAAACTTAATCCTTAAAACACGTAACATGTGAAATTATTGAGCAGTGGTATTTGAAATTGATGGAAAGCAATATGTAACGTGTACATTTTCCAGACAGAATTTAAACTCTATCTTGACAACGGTATTTTCAGAGAACGATCGAATTGTCCGATGTACAACACTATAAAAGTGCAATAAGAAATATTGCTATAAAAGTTCATTTTTGGGAATCAAAACTTGCTATTAGTAATCGGTTCTAGTTAGTGAATTTTAGTGATAGATCATCATTCATCTATACATTCATTGAGTCTCTCTCTCTCTCTCTCTCTCTCTCTCTCTCTCTCTCTCTCTCTCTCTCTCTCTCTCTCTCTCTCTCTCTCTCTCTCTCTCTCTCTCTCTCTCTCTCTCTCTCTGAACTAAGAACTGCAACTCGTACATCTTTTCAGCTTTTGAGTGAATTTTTTTAGTTATCATAAAGAAAAGCTGCATTTAAAAAAAAAGTTGAGTGCTTAATGAAAAAAGCCTGACATAATTTTTTAAATGGTTCAGATCGAGGGTTTAATGTACCGATATATCCCTTAATACATAGAATTACTCCTAAAATTATACTTCTCTAGTTATGAATTTGACTGAATATGGATGTCTAATTTCAAGTTATTGTGGTTTGATGTCTCAATTATTCGGACCAATTTCCTTTTGAAAACACACCACCTAATATTTAAAGACATACTAGGAGTGCAAAAGGTATCAAATCTGACTGTCTCATGTAAATTAGCGTGTTTTCCTTTGTACCACTGTGGCACATGTTATGTTTATATCATTTAATACTATATAAGAGGCTGAAAGAAAAGAAGCGGGAACTTGGCTATTAATATTATTATTTAGTAATATTTGCATTTTAAAGAAATAAAGAACTTGTATACAGTATTTTGGAAAAGGTTAGTGTCTCCATTGCTACAAACCTAAAACATAACTTTCTTGAATATCTCTCACACCATTCTGAAAAGTTATATGTAAAAAATTTAATACCTGAAATATATAAGTAAATCAGGCACTGGAAAATTATCTTTTTGTAGCAAAATTGTAAAATCAAATATATAAAAAATGCTATATAAATGTAAAAGATATGATGAACAGAGGCGGATCCAGCAATTTGGGAAAGGGGGGGGGGTTCCAATTGATGAAAATCAATGCGTACAAAAATCATTATTTGTCAATAAACAAGGTCTTTTGAACGTTCTCCGTGCGTAAATTTAGTAAACAGTTATTTCGTCAATATCTATTTCATATCTATTTTAATATCAGAGTGCACTGCATTTATTAAGCGTATAGGTTTAGGTAAGGAAGATTCATAATTTCTAGCCTTAAAAAAAACAAGTCTACAGCAGTGAGTCTGTGCTCAATAGAAAGAAACACTAAGAAACAAAAAACAATTCAGACTAATTACAAGCTATTAAAAAAATAAATTTTTTGGTAATTTTTTTATTCAATTCAATTCAATTCAATTTATTATCCTTGAGCTTTACAACTCATCGGAATACAAATTATAATACATATAAAATTATATACAAATGTGCAATGTGCAGTGAGTGAGTGGACATATTAAGACAATATAATGTGTCTTCGTTGTGTAAATGTTACATTAAAAGTTTAAAATTTATCAATTTAAACTTAACTATAACAGTTTTCTGTTATAGTTAAGTTTAAATTGATAAATTTTAAACTTTTAATGTAACATAAATTCTGAACTATTTATCGATTTTGATTTCTATCGATTGCCTTCTCAAAGAAAGGTCTAAATGATAGGATATGACAAAAAATTGGGATAGTTTATCTGTTGAAAAGATCGAACATGTGTAATACAATTGTACAAGCAATATAGTCGTCCCAGGGAACTTAATTGATGTGACCTCTGTAATGGGTGCGCCACATCATCCGGTGTAACGAAGAATATTGACCCAGGCTGAAAATTGACCCGGGGGGGGGGGGGGGGTCATTTTTCAACGTTGAAAATTGAGACCAAAATCGTGAAATTTATACCCGGGGTCATTTTTCAACGTTATGAGAAAGATTTTTCTAAACTCTGATGACCACGACACGTTGAAAATTGATCCTGTTGAGAATTGACCCCAACCTCAGAGTTTTGATCTGAACTGTAACTTACTCCACACGGTTTAAATGTACAATCTTGCACATATTTGAAAGTTTCAGTTTTAAAATTTTCATACACTCCAATACGTATGCGGACGTGGCTGATTTCTTTTTAGGTTGATCATTTAATTTTGAGACTGAAAATATGATATCCATTTATTATTACAAAACTATGTAAATAAAGCTAAAAAGATGACCGTTTGCTTCGGAATGAAACAGGCGAGTCGGGCAAGAACATTTTTTGACATTCTCTGCAAGTGTAGTGATTTTTTGAAACGTTTTATTGTAAAATCATTAAATATGACTTCACAAATATTTACATTTATTACACTACCTTAAGTTTATCAAATTTTTGATTTAATATACTTTTAGACATTTTATAAACCAAATTTTGAAAAAAATGAATCGATACTTTAAAGTAGATACATTATGATTATTAAAATGATATTTGAATATATGCTTACATGTACATCAACATACAAATGATAATGAATGTATTCATGCACATGTAGTCATTGAATCAAACATGTTTAAAGAAGATGGGGGAATATTTTAAAGATGGCGCAAATGCCCATTCGGTTTAGTAGTGAAATACAATTTTGAATTTATTTTTTCCCAAATAAATCTATTTAAATATATTATGATACAAGTTTGCAAAGCACAATTTCTAATTATATTCAGTTTTTAATATATTTAACAAAAGATAAGAAAAAAAATATTGTCTTTAATTTTGGTGGTATTGAACCCATAACATAAAAACCCTAGATATTTAAGGTTAGCTTATGTCAGGTACTCTAACCACTGAGCCATTTCAGACAGAACAAAGGGGGTTGTTTAAATATCATGTGTGACTTTGGCCACGAATTAACGGACTTGTATTATTTTTTCAAAACGTTCAATTGTTGGGATACAAAATGATATTTTTAATGTACAGTGGGTCATCTCTCCACCTTTTTGTTGATTGAAATCGGTTTGTTTTCCAATAGCCCTTATTTAGACTATGAGAAAAATATGGAGCACAGACCCACTCTATAAAAGAAAATGCCTTGAAGTTCTAAAAAATGACAGTATTTGCAGGTTTTGATAGTATACGCCTGTTCGAGTCAACATATTCCAAGTATTGAACATATCCAGATTAAAAATAAATGATTTGTTAAATATATAATTTCAGGCAATTCAACAGACCTCTATTCTACAGGCACCTGACGTTGTATATTTTTCAAATAATTTTTTTTACGACTTAACAATAATTTTCCATAAACTTGCCAGATTAACTTTATTGAAGCGCCAATTTTCTGCATATGCAGATAGAATCATAGTTCTTTTTGAAAAAGCAATTTATTTCTATTATTTTGAGTTTATAATTCCATTATTTACCTTTAAATTAAAAACACGGGCAAATGACGTAATATGTTTTCTTAAAATTAAAAACATATACCCTCTACACCAAAAATGTTAAACAATTTAAAAAAGTAATGGTTGATCTAATTATATTAATGGTATATATGTAAAGGCATGCAAAAGTTGAATATATTAAGATTACTCAAGAATACAATTGATAGATAAACACTTGCTAAAATTCGGCTTTTAACAGACCTAGATTGGAATGTGGTGATGTTGTGTTGAGCAGTTGTATCAAAAAACTTCGAATTACTTAAACATGTACAAATTAAAGCAACCAGAACAGTGACAGGGAACAGAGTTAATTCTTCTAAAATCATTTTATATAGTGAGCTTAATTTGGAAACCTTACAATCTCGAAGAGATAAACATTATAAGCTAATTATATTCTACACGATTATAAATGGCTTAGCACCACAAGCTATTACACGTTAGATTTAATTCAATCATATTTTCCCAACTGAACATGCAAATAATCTTTGGTCGAATTAGCTTTTAGCTCACCTGAGCTGAAAGCTCAAGTGAGTTATTCTGATCACTTTTTGTCCGGCGTCCGTCCGTCCGTCTGTCTTTCTGTAAACTTTTTACATTTTCGACGTTTTAACCCCCAGAACCACTGGGCCAATAACAACTTAACTTGGCACAAAGCATCATTAGGTTAAGGGGATTCAAGTTTGTTTAAATGAAGGGCCACACTCTCTTTTAAGGGGAGATAAATAGGATTTATTGAAATTTTGATGATATTTTTAAAAAATCTTCTTTTCAGAAACCATTTGGCCAGAAAAGCTAAAACTTGTATGAAAGCATCCTCAGATAGTGTAATATTAAGTGCGTTCAAATCATTGTACCCGGGGGTAAGGTGGGGCCACAATGGGGTCGAAGGTTTACATAGGAATACATAGCTGCAGATCTGTAGCTCTCTGGTTGAAAAAATTCGGATAGACAAACCAGAGAGCTACAGTTCCAAGCGTTGTAAAAACCTCCGATTTACGCCGCCGTTTTTGTGTCGCTCGCTTCGGGAATTATATCCGACTTTAAAAGCATTCAACGCCTAAAAAATTGGATTTATTAATTAAACATATAGTTTACCCTAACTCTGCTAACTTTGTTTTCCTTTAAATGGTTCACAACGGCCATCCTTCGCCTTGGAATGTCATCGTTTTAAAAAACTCGCCTTATGACAACCATGATTACCTAGTAGCGAGATCTCGGGTGCGTCGATTTACCCAAATGGACCCAAATGAACCCAAATGGACCCAAATGGCGATTAAAGTGGAAAACAATTATAATAAAATCCTCATAATTTAGGGAAATTTGGAAAAATAAAAGCCGAAGGTCCAAA
This sequence comes from Magallana gigas, assembly GCF_963853765.1. Lineage (NCBI taxonomy): Eukaryota > Metazoa > Mollusca > Bivalvia > Ostreida > Ostreidae > Magallana > Magallana gigas. The sequence continues at coordinate 10,210,366 of NC_088855.1, forward strand.
ACAATAATTAAAATTATTTCAGTATATCTTTAAAAATTGTTTTTGAAAAATAAAGATGAGCATTTTATCTCGATTTGTAAAAGTATATAATGTATGTAATTATATTCAAATAATATAAATATATATATTATATAAAAATAAAACAACTTTTTAAAATAATTTTAATTATGGCCGTTGTGAACCATTGAAAGGAAAACAAAGTTAGCAGAGTTAGGGTAAACTATATGTTTAATTAATAAATCCAATTTTTTAGGCGGTTGAATGCTTTTAAAGTCGGATATAATTCCCGAAGCGAGCGACACAAAAACGGCGGCGTAAATCGGAGGTTTTTACAACGCTTGGAACTGTAGCTCTCTGGTTTGTCTATCCGAATTTTTTCAACCAGAGAGCTACAGATCTGCAGCTAAGGAATACATAGTGTAATCTTTTAAAATATTCTTCTCGGAAACTAATCAGCCAGGAAAGCTGAAACTTGTGTGGAAGCATCCTTATGTAGTGTAGATACAAATTTGTGAAAATCATGACAAAAATTTACATAAAACTATTAACAGAAAAAAAAATTAAAATATCTTTTTCTAAAAAAAATTTGCCCAGAAAAGTTGTAAATTTACTGTAAGCAACCTCAGATAATATAGATTTTAATTCTTTAAATCAAAATCTTGAGGAGTAGGATTGGGCCACATTTGGATTCCAATTTTACAATTGAAAATATATTCACGTGCTAGAATTTTTTGCGAGGTTTGCGAGAGCCTCGTCGTCGCGAATATTTCTCGCCGCCAACAAGTCTTTATTGTATGGTTGTTATAACAAAATACGGGTTTGGATAAGGCTTGGTCGCGAACATTAGTCGTCGCCAACCAATTTATTAGAAGTAAATCGCGAAATATAGTCGCCGCGAATAAATGTTTGTTTACAGTATTGCCGATTCCTTCATATTATTTATACTTTGGCCCCTGGACGATTCTTGGGCCTCACAGGGGTTTCAGAGTTTGATGTAGGTTTATATCCTTTATATAAACGATTGTTTGAGATCTCTTTGAGAACTGCAATGTGAACAAGTGAGACATGTATGACTATAAAATCATCTTTTTAGAAAAAAGACTTGATTATAAACATAAGAATATCCAGGGGAAAAATGGACTCGTACTTATACAGGGTCTACATGTAATATTCTACATTCTACATAGTTTGAATTATGACTCTTTTAAGCTGATTTTATCATACCTATTGTTACTCAGGTAAGCGATGTGGCCCATGGGCCTCTTGTTTACTATCTACCAATATGTCGGACTACTTATTACAATAGCTTTGTTCCGTCTACATGTAAATTATGAAATAAAGAAAATTAACTTTATCTGTCTTTAAGTCAAAACTTAAAAAAACAAAATATACCCAGAGCTTATAAACACTTCAGTTAAGGAAATAGGAAATATTATTCTACGTCAATTACGGAAAAAAGCTAGTAGAGCTTACTTATCTAGGGTTTTTTTAATTGATGAAAGTCGATGTTTATACTGTAGGTCTGAATCTGAAGGAAAGTGTGACCCCCCCCCCCCCCCCCCCCCCCCCCGGATGCCCAAGATACACTCAACAAAGAGACGGGCCTTTTATACAACTTATTGGCATTAGTGTACCTTTTCATATGATCAATATACTTTATGGTAGTTCTGATTTTTCATATAAATAAAATTGTTTCCCATGTTTTTAGTTATATTGGAGCTCCCAAGCGTTTTTGATTATCTTAAGTTACACTTTTTAAACCTATTTAAGTATTATACATGAATATTTACTTATTATATAGTTCCCTTTTATTTACTGTTCTTTTCAAATGGGCTGGATCATGAACATCTCATTCTTAGGTTTGTATATTTGCAATTATAAATGAAGGTGATAGGTTTGTTAATGTAGGTGTGAGTGAACATGTCTATCAACATGTTTTACAATCATATATGGTAAATGTTCAGATAATTATTTAATATTTAAGTATCCCCTGTCTTTTATACACATTATATCAATAATATTCTTTAAATTTGTAATTATACCATATTCTTATGCCCATAGATAATTTCTTCTTGACTTTGTATGTTTGGAAAGGTTAACATAGGCTTATCTGTTATCCAATCCATTCAATAATTTGAACATTCCGTTCAATAAAACACGTTTAAATTAACAATGTAGGTGCCTGTGATAGGAAGGTCAACCATCTACTCCAACGCTGTTGTATAAGCTTGTACAAAATTCAAAAAATGTAATTTACCTATTTATTAACGAAAACAATTACTGTTAGTAAATTGATTTTAAATATTTCTGATCAAAGCAATTTAGAAACAATCAAAGCAAATTATTTTATTGCCATCCTGTACAAAAATCAGGTTGCTAACTTGCTACAGATTCCATGAAGCAGAATTGTTTATGCCTAGAAAAATTAGCGATTTGATGATATTTAGTTACATAAGAAGTTATCCTACAACGGAAAAAATATAACACTATATTTACATTCTACTGTGTTTTTCCATTAAATTTTGTGATCTTCAAATGCCTCTAAATGCAACAAGTAGTCAAAGGTCAAATCGACGAGTTTAAGTATGACGTCACAAACGTTGAACGCTGTAAACTGCAACGTCACAAGCGAAAATCAAAGTTCACGCTTGTGGCTGTTACTGTGGCTCTTCCATTAATATTAACTTACCCTTAGGATAAGATAGGAATGTTAAGGTATGAATCACATTTGCAGACAAGGCAAGAAGTTAAAAAAATGTAAATATAAGCATTAAATCATGATTTTTTGAAGTATACACTCTCATAACTGCAGCGGTGTGTGCATACAAATTTTCTTAACGCGCTAACGCGCGTTACTCAATTTGTATGCACACACCGCTGCAGTTATGAGAGTGTATACTTCAAAAAATCATGATTCAATGCTATAAAAAAACATCGGCTTCCAAGATATATAGTTACTACAGCATTGTTCACGAAAGAGTACATGTTAGCGTATCATCATTTTGTAAACTGTTATTGGCTGGATGGGTGCGAATAAATTTTTTTAACAAACTGAGTGGGTGCAAACACAAAAATCTCAACATGATATACTGTTAATTTTGTATTTTCACCCACCCAGAAAATATACAATGAACAATATCAAAGTTTCATTTTATTGGGTGAATGTAAAACCAAAATTAAACAATATGACGTATTGTAATTTTTAAATTATTTATATGTGTACACTTCTCCAGTGAATTTAAAAAAAGGAATTTTTTTCTGAATTGAATAGTTTAACGTGTAACCATGTATACAAACAAAAAGAATAACTTCACGCGCCGTGACATCACCGGCATCCATGTTGAATTTGAATCTCGTACTAACTTCACGTTGCAGAAGGATAAAACGTACGCTCAACTAGGACCTTGGGTCACCCGAAAAAAGTTCTCCAAAAGGAGTGTATTAATGAGCACTTATGGAACTCTTTTACAAGTGAAGATAAGAATGTAAATCTACTTTCTTTTTTTCTATATCCATAGGGAGACCACAGGTCGCTTACGTCCTAAAACAATGTCGTAATCATTTTGTTAATCAATACGGAAACAAAAGTTACAATATTGAGATTCGTCAGAAGTGATCCACTGTAGGGACCAGGGGTCACCTAATGTGTAATATCAATGGGGAGATGTTATCCGGTCATCTTATGACAATTTACAAGATTAATATTTACTGGAAGTCAGTCATTTTAGAGAGACCGGGGGTTAAATTAAGTGGAATGTTCGTTTGAGACCAGAGGTTACCTTAGGTCCTAAATATGAAGAGAGAAAAAATAATTCGGTAATTGATAGAGCAGGTGTCACTTTAAGTGAAATATTCATAATATGCCTAGAGGTCATATTATATAAGGACCTATTAATCTATAGGGAAATTAGAGGTCCAGGCACGTAGCAACGGGTGGGGGGGGGGGGGGGGGCTTCCCCCCAGTCCTCCACGGATTACGATTTTGAAGACTTTGGGGAACTTTTTTTTTTGCTTGTCAAGAGTTTTAAGATTTTTTGGATGACTCTGCCCCCCCTCCCTCCACTTTCAAAAACGATGCTACGTGCCTAGAGATTTATAGATTTTTAAGGATACAGATTCACCAGAAGCCATCACTGTAGAGAAACAAGGGATCATTATAAAAACGATATCAATAGAGAACACCTTAGGTCCTGAATCAAGTGTAATAATTTTGGTAATATATTGGAAGACCAAGTTCACCTAATGCCATTTTTGAAGATGGATAATCACTAAAAGTTTGCCACTGTAGGAGACTACCTTAACCTTAAGTGGAACTTCAATAAGGAGACCCAACGTCACCCAAGGTCCTTAATCAATGAAATGATAACTTTATTAATCTATATAGGGAGACCATTGATCACATTAAGTGAAATATCAAAAAAAAAGGCCAGAGGTGTGACCTTTTTGCATTTTTGAAGATAGAGATTAATTCACCAGAAGCAACTGTAGGGAGACTAGTGGTCACCTTACTTTGAACACCAATAAAGAGAACAGAGGTTATCTTAGGTAACCAATTAAATAATTTTGTTAATCTAAAGTGAACCATTTATAATGACACCAGAGTTCATCTTTGGTCCTAGATCACTGAAGTAATATTTTTTTGTTAATCTTTAGGGAGACCGGAGGTCACATATTAAGGAGGTTCGATGATCGTGACCATTTTTATATTATATTGATCTCCTTTATAATAAAATTCTACAAAAAGATATAGTTTATAGCTTAAAACATAATTTCTAAAATTTAAGGTAGACCTGATGCATTAACGTTCACCACCAAACTCTATCTTTAAAAAAATGTGTAAAGGATGCTGCACCAGAAGGCATCCGCTGTAGAGAATCCAGGGGTCACTTTAAATAGATTATCCAAAGGAAGACCAGAGGTCACTATAGGTCCGTTATCAATGTTCTTATAATTTTAATAATTTATAAGAAGACCAGGGATCACATTTTGTCATTTTTGAAGATGGAGGTTCACCAGAAGTCAGCCACTGTAAGGAGCCTAAAGGTCACCTTTGGTATTAAATCAATCATATAAAAATGTTGTTCACCTATTGGAGATCAGAGTTCATCTTATGTCATTTTACAAGGTGGAGAGCTTCAACATAATTCAGCCACTGTAGGAAGACAAGGGGTCCTCTTAAGTGGAATATCTATTAGGAGACCAGAGGTAACCTTAGGTCTTTAACCAATAAAATAATGTTGTTAGTCTAAAGAGTATGGGTCACTTTAAGTAAACTATTCAAAATTACACCAGAGGCCATCTTAGGTCCTAGATCAATGAAGTAATAATTTGTGAATCTATAGAGAGACCAAAGGTCACCTTAATGTAGTTTTGAAGATGGCTATTCACCAAAAGTCAATCACTGTAAGAAAGCTAAATATCAAATTACATTCACAAGGAGACTAGAGGTCAACGTGGGTCTGAAATCAATGGAGTAATAATTTTTATCTTTAGGGAGACCAGAGGTCACCTTATGTCATTTTATAGTATGGAGAGTCACCGGTCATTTGATGCATTTTGCAAATTGGAGATTAATCAGTCTTCATCCATTCATTGACTACCTGGTGTTACCTCAGATTATTTTTCAAGATGGAGATTCACTAAGGTTATTCACTGTCGGATAACCAATGATCACCTTAGGTAAAAAAAAAAAAAGAATAAGTGACGTAACCAATTGTTTTAGATTGATGTTGTAATTCTTTGAGTCAATATTGAGACCAGATTTAATAAATATTTCAATAAACAAGGTGAAGATTTACCAAAGCCAGAGGTTACCTTATATTGGTATGGTCACGATTTTGGTCAAAAATCACCTTTCCTATTTTAATATTTACAATGCTTCAGTAAGGCATTCTTAAAAAGCAACCGAAATTTGAGTGTAATTTGTTGAATTTTGAACAAGTTACAGAGCTTGAACTTCTTTGCAAAGTAAACAAAGCGTTTGTTTATATTTTAAATGTTAAAGTGAAAATTCCAATTTTAGACCTCAAATGAATGTGTTAAACGTTAGAAACTGTTTATGCTTAAAATAAATTAAAAGATAGACAAATCAGGTTTACAATTTTTTTACTCGTATATTGCACGAGTGTTGTGTACATTACAAAGAATTCTCAGCTCTGTATCTTGCTTTCAACTCCACGAATGACTCTCAAATTTAATTTGATCATTGGAAATGCATGTCTAAAGCATTTCTAAAAAATAAAAATAGAAAAAATAGAAAAATAAAATTTGACCGAAGTCGTGACCATGCCCCTTTAATTGAAATATGCCGGGGGGGGGGGGGAGAGAGGTAACCTTACTTTTTTTTTATCGCTGTTGTATTAATTCTTTATATCAATACGGAGATCTCGGGTCACCTTATGTTATATAACAGGATGGAGAGTCACCAGTAATCCACTGCAGGGTGCCCACAAGTCACCTTATAACATTTTACACAATGGAGAGTCACCGGTCAACCACTGTAGGGTGACCTGGGATGCCTGTATGTCATTGTATGTCATTTTACGCAATGAATAAATGGAATATGCCTAGGGGGACCAGAGGTAACCTAAGTTTATTTTTTATCACTGTTGTATTAATTCGTTATATCAATACGGAGATCTCGGGTCACCTTATGTCATATAACAGGATGGAGTGTCACAAGTAATCCTCTGCAGGGTGCCCACAGATCACCTTATATCATTTTACACAATGCAGAGTCACCGGTCAACCACTGTAGGGTGACCTGGGGTCCCCGTATGTCATTTTACACAATGAATAAATGAGATTTGCCTAGGGGGACCAGAGGTAACCTAAGTTTTTTTTATCACTGTTGTATTAATTCTTTATATCAATACGGAGATCTCGGGTCACCTTATGTCATATAACAGGATGGAGAGTCACCAATAATCCACTGCAGGGTGCCCACAAGTCACCTTATATCATTTTACACAATGGAGAGTCACCGGTCAACCACTGTAGGGTGACCTGGGGTCCCTGTATGTCATTTTACGCAATGAATAAATGAAATATGCCTAGGGGGACCAGAGGTAACCTTAGTTTTTTTTTATCACTGTTGTATTAATTCTTGATACAAGATGTCCATGTAGCGTAGTGGACAACGCACTCGCTTGTCACCGCTGCGACCCGAGTTCGATACCCGTGATCGACAGTGGTTGTATGTGATAGGGTATGGCGGTCGCCCGCTTGGACACGTGGGTTCTCTCCGGGTACTCCGGCTTCTTCCCACACCAATGACCCCCTCGCGCTAACATCCGTGCCAACGAGAGATATTAATGTAAGTTGTAGAACTTGTTTATCAATCGTTGTAAAATAAATAAAGTTCAGTTTTTTTTTCAGTTTTATTAATTCTTTATATCAATACGGAGATCTCAGGTCACCTTATGTCATATAACAGGATGGAGAGTCACCAATAATCCACTGCAGGGTGCCCACAAGTAACCTTATATCATTTTACACAATGGAGAGTCACCGGTCAACCACTGTAGGGTGACCTGGGTTCCCCGTATGTCATTTTACACAATGAATAAATGAAATATGCCTTGGGGGACTAAAGGAAACCTAGGTTTTTTTTATCACTGTTGTATTAATTCTTTATATCAGTACGGAGATCTCGGGTCACCTTATGTCATATAACAGGATGGAGATCACCAGTAATCCACTGCAGGGTGACCACAGGTTACCTTATATCATTTTACATAATGTAGAGTCACCGGTCAATCACTGTAGGGTGACCAGGGGTCCCCGTATGTCATTTTACGCAATGGAGAGTCACCGATCATCCTCCAGAGGATAACCGATGACTCTCCATGGCGTAAAATGACATGGTGACAACTGGTCACCATACAGAAGATGACCGGTGACTCTCCAGCGTGTAAAATGACATAAGGTGACCCCTGTTTAACCTACAGTGGACGACCAGTGTCTCTCTATCGTGTAAAATGACATTAGGTGACCTCTGGTCACCCTGCAGTGGATGACCGGTGACTATTCATCGTGTTAAATGACATACGGAGACCCCTGGTCACCCTGCAGTGGACGGCCGGTGACTCTCCAAAGTGTAAAATGACATAAAGTGACTCCTGGCCACCCTGCAGAGGGTAACCGATGACTCTCCATTGTGTAAAATAATATAAGGTCACCCCTGGTCATCCTACAGTGAATGACCGGTGACTCTCCATCATGTAAAATGACATACGGGGACCCCTAGTCACCTTACAAAGGATGAACGGTGACTCTCCATCGTGTCAAATGACATACGGGGACCCCTGGTAACTCTGCAGTGGATGACCGGTGACTCTCCATCGTGTTAAAGGATATAAGATGACCCCTGGTCATCTTACAGAGGATAACCGGTGACTCTCCATAGTTAAAAATGACATAAGTGGACCCCTGGGCACCCTAAAGAGGATGATCGATCACTCTCCAAAGTGTAAAATGACATAAGGTGACCCCTGGTCATCCTACAGTGGATGACCGATGATTCTCCATAGTGTAAAATGACATAGGGTGACCCCTGGTCATCCTACAGATGACCAGTGACCCTCCATTGTGTAAAATGATATACGGGAAACCCTGGTCACCCTACAGTGGATTACCGGTGACTCTCCATCGTGTAAAATGATAAAAGGTGACCTCTGGTAACCCTACAGTGGATGGCCGGTGACACTCCATTGTGTAAAATGACATACGGGGACCCCTGGTCACCCTACAGAGGATGGCCGGTGACTCTCCAAAATGATATAAGGTGACCTGTGAGCACCCTACTGTGGATTACTGGTGACTCTCCATGTTATATGACATAAGGTGAGAGTCACTGGTCATCTACTCTAGGGTGACCAGAGGTCACCTTATGTCACTTTACAGGATGGTGAGTCATTAGTCATCCACTGAAGGATGTCCACGGGTCACTTCATATCATTTTGCACCATGGAGAGTTGCCTGTCTTCCACAGTAGGGTGACTAGGGGTCACCTTATGTCATTTTACACTATGGGGAGTTACCGGTCTTCCACAGTAGGGTGACCAGGGGTCACCTTAACAGAAGTATCATGAGAGAAAGACAAGTCACCTCCTTAATGTATTTCCCACATAAATGTCGTTATGATTATGTGAACCTTATGTCATTTTACCCGATGGAGAGGGACCGGTCATCCACTGTAGGGTGCCCAGGGGTCACCTTAAGTGAAATATCATGAGAGAAAGAGAAGTCACCTCTTTACATGTATTTCCTACGCAAATGTCGTGATGATTTTGTAAATCAATATATACGGAAACTGGAAGTGGGCTGATGCATTTTGCAGATGGAGATTAATCAGTCTTCATCCATTCTTTGACTACCTGGTGTTACCTCAGATCATTTTACAAGATGAAGATTCACTAAGGTTATTCACTGTAGGATAACCAAGGGTCACTTTAAGTGAAAAATGAATAAGTGGCGTCATCAATGTTTTTAGATTGATGTTGTAATTCTTTGAGTCATTACGGAGACCAAATTTAACAAATATTTCAATATACAAGGTGAAGATTTACCCAAGCCATCCAACGTAGGGAGACCAGGGGTCACCTTATTTGAAATGTGCTTAAGGGGACCAGAGGTAACCTTAGTTTTTTTATCACTGTTGTATTAATTCTTTATATCAATACGGAGACCATGGATCACCTTATGTCATTTTACAGGATAGAGAGTCACCAGTCATCCACTGAAGGGTGCCCAAGGGTCACCTTATGTCATTTTACACTATGGAGAGTGACCGGTCATCCACTGTAGGGTGACTAGGGGTCCCCTTATGTCATTTTACAATACAGAGAGTCACCGGTCATTTACTGTATGGTGACCAGGGGTCACCTTATGTCATTTTACAGGACAGAGAGTCACCAGTCATGACCTTATATCATTTTACACTATGGAGAGTCATTGGTCATCCATTGTAGGGTGACCAGGGGTCCCCTTATGTCATTTTACAGGATTGAGAGCTACCTGTCATCCACTGTAGTAATTGAAATATCATGAGAGAAAGAGAAGTGACATGTATTTCCTACACAAATGTCGTAATGATTTTGTAAATCAATACGGAAACTGGAGGTCAGCAGATGCATTTTGCAGATGGATAAGGGGACCAGAGGTCACCATTAGTTTAAGATTGACGTTGCAATTCTTTGATTCAATATGGAGAACTGAGTTTTAACAAAATATCAATACAAAAGGTAAAGATTTACCAAAACCATCCACAGTGGGAAGACCAGGGATTACCCTAAGTGAATATCTAAAAGGCTACCAGACGTCAACCTGGGTATAAAGACAATGTAGTTTTAATTTTCTTTAAAATGACATGAAGTCCAGATGTCAACGTATGTCATGTACAAAAACGCCCATAAGGAGACCAGAGGTCAGATCATGTCCCCTATCAATTAAATGATTATTTTCCTTATCTATAGGGAGACCAGAGGTCACCTTATGTCATTTACATGATAGGTATTCAGCCATGGTAGGGAGATCAGGGGTCACCTGAAGTATATGCACAAGGAGACCAGAGGTCACCTCAGGTCCTTCATCAATAAAATAATTTTAATATAGAAACGGTCAGTTAATGTCATAACAAGATGGATATCCCTAGAAGCCATCCACTAAAGGTCACCTTTGGAAATCGATGTCTGTCGTTATAATTTTGTCCTTTAATAACGGAAATCAGGGGTCACCTAATGTCATTTTACAAGATGTAGATTCAAATAAGTCATTTACTATAGGGAGAGCAGAGGTCACATTTAGTAAAATATCCATGAGGAGCCCTGAGGTCCCCTCATGTCCTACATTAATGTAGCAATAATTTTGTTTATCAATAGGATACCAGAGGTCCCCAAATGTCATTAAACAAGATGTATACTCACTAGATGTCATCCATTTGTTAGATCATGGGTCAGCTTGAATGGAATTTCAAGATGATAGGTCTCGATATGTCCTAAATCAATGTAATAGTTTGTTGATAAATACGAACACCAGATGTCACCTTCTTTTCCAAGATAGACATTTACCTGAAGTCATTTACTGTAGAGAAACCGAGTGGTCATTATAAGAGGAATAACTAAAAGGAATTTAGAGGTCACCTTAGTTTCAAAAAGGTTTAGATTTAATTCAAAGATCAATACGTTAACCAGAGGTCAGATAATGTCATTTTAAAAGATGGAGATTCCCAACAAGCCTCTCACTGTAGGAAAACCAAAGGTCACCTTTGGTAATCGATCTATGTCGTTATATTTTTGTTAACTAATAACGAATTAATGTCATTTTACAAGATGGAGATTTAAAAAAGTCATTTACTGTAGGGGACCCAAGGGTCACCTTAAGTGGACTATCAAAAAGGAGACCACAGGTCACCTTATGATCGAAATTGATGTAGTATAATTATTAATTCTGTTAATCAATGCGGTGATAAGAGATCCGTTAATGTTATTTTACAAGATGAAGAATCATAAAATATCATCTATTGTAGGTAAACCAGAGTTCGTTTTAGGTCTTGGATATGTGTCGTAATAATTTTGTTAATTAAGAAGGAGATCAGAGGTCATCTTATTTCATTAACAAATAAAGTAACAAAGTAACAAAGTAATCCACTGTAGAGAGACCAAAGTAATCCACGGTAGAGAGACTAGAGATAAAATTTTATGAATTATCATTAAGGAGATGAGAGGTCACCTTTAGACCTAAATTATTGTAGTAAATTGTTCATTAATACAAAGACCAGATGCCACCTTCTTTTACAAGATGGAGAATTACCATGCAGAATTCATCCACTGTAAAGAAACCAATGTCTATTAGGAGACCAGAGGTCACCTAAGCTTCTAAATCAATGTTATATTTTGAAAATCAATACGGATACCAGAGGTTATCATATGTCATTTTACAAGACGAAAATCATGCACTATATTTATATTGTTTATTAGGAAGAACATAATTGTTAGAGGGAACATGTGTCACATAAAAATGATAATAAATACGTAAACCAGAGTTCGCCATATATTGTACATCATTGGGGAGACCAGAGTTCTCATCACTAACGGGCTCGAAAATGTCAGATATTTTTTTTATACAAAACTGTTTTGGCATGCATCCATTACGGAAACCAGATGACATCTAATGTAATTTATTATCAAATCATTTTACCATTATATTAAAGTATCAGTAAAAAGTCTATGGGTGGGTGGCTGGGGGGGGGGGGGGGGCAAAACTACTTCTTTCTACAGGCTACACCTACGTATACAGAGTAAGAAGGTGAAGTACTTTCATATTTCAATGAGGAGGATTTTGTGTCACATTTAACTTATATATCCTTAGGGGGACCACAGGTCACCTTATGTCTATATAACGTATATCATATATCTTTCAAATAACAGTCAATGTTGAATTTTTTATCCTCTATAGTGTACTTCCAATACTTAGAGGGGTATTCTTTAATAAAAATACATTTCTGCCTGTTTCTAAATGCTAAGTAGTGGCACTAGTTATTCTACTTTCACTTTGCGGTTGCAATGCACTACATTTTGTAGCGGAGTGCACAGATTTGGTAGTTGTGAATAAGCAGGTGACCTGGGGTCCTAGTTGAGCGTACGTTTTATCCATCTGCCTTCACGTTTGGTGAAAATTTATCAGCTTTGTTTAATGAGTGATAAATACATTCAAACTTACCTAGTGTGTTCTTGAAAAATTAATTCCTAATTAAGAAAACAAATTTTCGTTTCCTACAACTTTTAACAGTTGCATTAGATCCGATCAAATGAATTTCAGGACATCTGATTGGACAAAAAACGTGTTTCAACAGTGAAGCAGTTTTTTAATTTCATTGTTATTAAAATAACATCATGTATTTGAATTAAATTTGCTCTCTGATTACTTTTTGAAGACACCAAAGACGATTTTTCTCCAACTTTCAATTTGAAATTTCGTTTTTTAGGTTTCATCTCAAATCGTAGCCTAACATACTCATACCCAGGTCATTTCGTACCCAGAATTCAAATTAATTATCAATATCCAAAAAAATTTAAGTAACGACCAATAACTAATTCAATATAAAAAAAAACATGATCAAAACTTAATTTTGTAGACATCCTAATCTTTGACAGACACATTGTAAAATATTTCCCCAATCTATTTCACCACCCCCCCCCCCCCCAAAAAAAAATAAAATGTGTAAACCAATTCGTATACGATTAAAAAATACAATAAATGTTCAAATTACCCCCAATCTGCCATAAAAATAAAAGCAAATAGGAAGATTATTTGTAGCAATACGATTTTCTTATTTTAAGAAAATATACGTCATTGCTCTTTAATTCATGTTTTATACATACATTTAAAATAAGGGAGTAAAAAGTTAAAATACTTCATGCTGAGAAATATTATCCAGAGATCTGCGATGTAGATACTACATGTAGCTGCAGCCAGGTATTATCCAATATATGTATAAATTACTTCAGACTAGACAATAAGACATCAAAATAATACACATGTATATTGATGGAATCAAAATATTTTTTAACTGTCCCAAGATTTTTGCTTCATGATTAGTTATTCATAAATATCCCTACCTTTGCTAGCCAAGGGTTTGTGATCTCCAGAAGCGGCGCAGATCAAAAACCCTTGGCTTATGAAGATGAAATATTTCAGGGTTCAAACAATATTTATTTTCATACCAGAATGAAAATTTGTTTACAGGTTTTTGTATTTGAATTCCCCCCCTCTCTCTCTCTCTCTCTCTCTCTCTCTCTCTCTCTCTCTCTCTCTCTCTCTCTCTCTCTCTCTGACTTGTTTGGCTGAAAAAGCGGCTGTTAAATACAAATCTATGGAGATTTGTATTGCAAATGATTTCTTTTAGCTGTGTACGTTTCTATAACATTGTCAAAATGTGATGGAAACAGTAACCTGGGGCAGACTATACTCTATAGCATATCAGGGCCGGGCTTGAACAAATTTTACAAACAATAAGATTAGAGTTCAAACAAAACAATTTATGAAATGACATGCCAGAGACGATCTACTGATCTAGCCCCATTGATATTGGCTTCGCCCTCCAAACGGTTACACCGTAAAACATATTCATTACTTAATTTAACTAAACAATAAATTTGAAAGCAGCTTTTAAAAGTAAAACGAATGTATGTGCTCGTACTTGAACGTCGTTTTACTCGATGGATTGTTAGTTCAAACTGTATGTTTACTCATAGAAGTGAACACCGGATGCTGAAGGGGAGTTCTTTTTTTCGATAAAAAAATAGTTAGGTTATTTCATATCAGAAATACATGTAAATTACGGTAAAATCTTTAGATAAGCAATTTTAAAATCATTTATTTGAGATGTAATTTGTTTACAGTATTTATATTATGAATGAGGAAATTGCCTTTAAATAGGCATTAGAAGTTTTCAAAAAAATTCACATGTCCCAGAGAAAGGGGGGGGGGGGGGGGTACCCCCGGTACCCCCCCCCCCCCCCCCCCGGATCCGCCAATGATGAATCTGTTTTAACAATCATAATTATAAGAATCAGTGCCCATCAATGGTACAGTGTATATTAAAACTGATATTCTGAACTCCCTCCTGGATAAAAGTGTTTAAAATGCTGTTCATCGAAGATCGGAAACACTTTGTTCTAGATTGTTCAAAATATGATCAATAAGGCATCTCTTTTACACCACATAACTGACGAACATGATTCCGGGAACTTTCGTATACGGTTCTGTAGTTACACAACATCCGGTGAAATAACAAGGTGCAAGCACGTAGACGGTAGAGAATTTTAAAGATTTTAGCATCGTCATGTCAGAGAAAAAGATTTATAGAGAGTCTGAGGTCACTGGCAAAAAGGACAAATCTACGTGGCTGATCATTCACGACAATGTTTATGATGTGACAAAATTCTTGGAAGAGGTAAGCAACAAGTTGATCACTTCGCAATATCTAGACTGGTCAAAAAGTAGAACTGTGACCTCTATCATGTCTATTTCACAAAGGTTTCAATGTCAGTTTGAAAAGTTTTATGTAATATTTCTATGAATGATATGAATGGTCGACGGTTTGAAATGAATTTTGGGTGATTTTTTTTCAATATTCGCCTCCTCAAGTCAACATCCCCGAAGAAACCGTGCAGCTATCTTTTTTGGTGTGGCTGCTTCATTTTATGAAGCTTTGTATAAGGTTTTTGCCTTCCTCACTGATTACTGATGTCAGATCACAATTAAACATACTAAACGCCCCAAATCAATGTTAAGAATAATGCAGTATAATTTCTTTAACACCTGTCCATTTTCTCGATTTGATAACTGATTAAATGTTGAAAGAATGAATGTTGAAATTCAATGTTTAAAGCTTCGAAATGAAGTCAGAAAACTAGGTAAGAAGTTGCAAGCATCCCCAAATAACTACTATATATAAATCACATTTACATCTTTGAGGAAACATAATAAGTAAGCACAAAAACAGTAAAAATGGTAAATTGAAATATGCATGTGAGAATTTAGCAGGTAAAGCAATTAAGGAAGGCATATTTTATAATCAAATCAAAACTAACAAACTATCACAGTCTTTCACAGACTGTTTTAGGATTGGTTCAATTTATTCGATTTATAAATCATGCATTGTGCAATTTTTGTTCTGTGCTTTGAAATTTGGATATGTGATTTAAAAAAAAAAAAAAAGATTTTGACAAAAATTCAAAATTTTATCTTGAGAGATGATTTAACGGGTTCGTTATAATTAACAAAGCTTCTTATTTAGCATTTGGGGTAGAGTTGGGTGCACTTCCCATTGTTTAATAAGTATACAAAATCTAAACAAGATTGAAATTCAGAAATTCAACCATACTTAAATTTCTCCATTTCCAAGAGGGTTCATTCTATTTTGACTTAGTGAAGAATAAGCGACTTGGCGCCTACGAATTACAGATAGAGGTTGGCAGATAATGCAATCCTATTATTCCAAGGGATGAAAGACATTGTTTTAACTGTCTTACTGTTGTTGAAGAAGGACATCATTTTTTATTTGCTTGTCCTCTTTATAAACAACTACGAAGTGAATATTGTTCACTTTTTAATTACTTACACATGTATATCTTATAAAATTTTTAATCCAGCAGATGTTAAGTCAACAAGAAATATTTTGTAACTTCATACATGAATTTAACATAAAAAATGTATGTACTAACTATATTTGTATACTTATGTATGACTTGCGCCACATGTGGTTTTTGTCAATAAATTGAATTGATTTAACTTGTTTTGAACAGCATCCCGGTGGTGAAGAGGTTCTGTTGGAACAAGCAGGTATGTGCTGTAATCTATAAACTGACTCATCAGTGAGGCCTAAAAAAAAAAGTTGTGTGTTTAGGGTAACCCGACCTAACCTACAAAAATGCCCCTATCCTACCATTTTTAGATGTCTCTTTTTATCTGATTGTGAATTTTATATTATTTCTATTAAAAAATCTGTTTTTAAATATGACACAAACAAACATTCTTAGGATTCATGCAGAAAAAAATATGATAAAATTAAAAAAAATCCCTACCTACCTAACCTAATTTTTTCATTAGTGTTACCCTAAACACACAATTTTTTTTTTATAGGCCTGATAGTAAATGTCAATCATTGGAATCAGTAATTGATATTACTAGACAGTTGGCCATTGTTTTCATCATTGTCTTCATTGTTACAGGCCGAGATGCAACAGAAGCATTTGAAGATGTTGGACATTCCAATGATGCCAGAGAGCTGATGAAAGATTATTTAATAGGCGAACTTCACCCAGTAAGTTCACAAATTGATGATCAAAATGCACCTGAAGGAGCAACTTTTTGACAATCACAACCCTGATAATATAATTGATTCAAAATATGAGATGAAAAAATATTTCATATATCTATAAATGTATAACGAAAATTATTTTAATTTATTTATTTACTTTAGGATGATAAAAAGGGAACATCAGTAAAGGTAAGCAGTATTTTAACAAATGTTTAAGCCTCTATCTGTATCTCTATACAATAGTTAACTTTTGTTATGCAAGTATATTCTTTAATATATGAATGATACGGTCTTGTGGGACTTTGCTGGTGATGAGCGCCGGTAATCAGCTTAAAATCATGATGGATAATTTGTTGCCTACTTATTGGGAATAGTACCGGTAAACAGATTCATATTTGATGACAATTGTTACATAATTTTTTTTCTTCAAAATACATGTAGTTATAATAAAGATGCATGGGCAATCCTGTGCAATAATCTGTACTTATAAAGATATGAAACTTGAAGATGTTATACTAAATATTTCTTAAAAACTAATCATTTTAGCCATGTAATTTAATGAAATAAAACATAACAGTCACAAGTTTTCTTATAACAATACTTTCAGACCAATTTTAAGTTACTCGTACAATTTTGTTGTACATTGTATTTCTTTTTGATTTTCTTGATGAAATTGACATTTTCACTGTCTAAAACATAATGGGAAAGCAGTCCATCTTAATTTTAACATTAAAAGATTTAAGATTACAATTTTTTTGTGACTAAATGAACACAAGATGAATAAATACATGTTCTTGAGAAGGAAATGCAATACATGTATAATTGAACCTCACGGCCCAGGGGCCAGTAATTCTGGTGTTTGGAGAGGGCTCTAACATTGATATAGTATAATACATGTAGTATCTTAACTGAAAATAAAAAATTCACAGACCCCAATTTCATGCAGGTACCGGTAAGGAGGTTGGGGAGTTGGAGTTGCTCCCTTGATCATGTCGTGAAGTATTGGAATTTCTGAGCCCATGGGACCTTATTTTTATTGTAGTCTGTTCTAGGCCTGATTTATCTTTAATTCTGTATATTTCAGACCAACACCTCTTTCAATCCTCCAAATACAGGCTCTGCATCAGGGCAAGTACATTTTTGGTTTTGGGTTTGTTTAATGATTTTAATCAGTAAACATTTTCGATATATATGAACTTTCTGTGATCATTTTAATTTTAATGTATGTACAAGTATCAACTGTGGTTTTATATTTCAGGAACTGGACTGGTTGGTTGCTACCCCTAGGAGTAGCCCTGGCTGCAGCATTTGTCTACAGATACTTCATGTCCCAAGCCAGCTGAAAATCTTATGTTACTTCTAAACCCATTGATGGTTCAACATTCGCAGAATATGGTGATACATTGGAGATTCATTGTGGTTTTATTTTATTTCACACAATCATGTTATGACATTAAGTGTATGTACCAGCAATTTATGACATTATATCGTAGTTCAAACTGAAACTCATGTAAATTATTATTGATTATGTTTACTTTTATGTAAGTTCCAATAAATGTTTAATTTAAATGAATTGATTTTGAGCGCTTTTTAAATCACTTTTTCAATGCTAAGTTTGTTACAACACAAAAGTTATAATTTTGGAATTAGCAAGGTTTTAGTGATCAATAGACATGACAGAACTTCCTAGACAGAATTATGATGTCACAAATTAAACATGATCTGTGCCACACTTTTGAATCTCTTAACCACTTATCAATTATAATTATTTTTTTTGGAGGGGGGGGGGGGGGGGCAAATTGATCAACCAACCTTATTTTCCCATAATGAGATTGCAACCAATAATAATACAAGAAGTTGAACCATTCTATCTTGTACTATAGAAAATGTGATAAATTCATTATTATCTAAATTAATTTAAGTGTACTACCGAAGTACCTTTGTGAAAAATTAATAAAGATGCATAAACTACATAAAAGCTGTAATCAAAAAGATCAAGTTCACACTTCTAATATTTACGTATTTACATGCATATTGTGCAATCTTCTTGCCAGAAATCGAATACACACCGTACTTGATTAACTGCCATTGCATTTGAAAAAGGAAACCAAAACTGACTTTCCATGCCCGTAAACTTCATCAAATTTTTAGAAATTCAATTTGGTATCTTTATTTTGTCAAACAAAACCTGGTGTAGATTTGCTACTAAACAGAAATCTAAGGTCAACTCTGTTTTGTAAATCTTTGCCATTTTTATAGTAAATAGTTTTGTAACTGCATTGGAAGAGGTAGACAACCAACATAGCACTGCATGCTCTTACCTCCCTTCATAACAATACTTTTACGAATGATTCGTTTACATTGCTGTTTTAAAGTAATCTGCTTAAGACGCATAAATGAAAGTACTTCTTCATAATCAGGTTGAAATGTAGGATTCAGGGGTACATATGTATCGGGTGAAAAATCTGATACCCAGAGTCCAGCATTGACAAATTTTTCTAGCAAGGCTAACTGTGTTTCTGGAGTCACAAAGGTTCTTGCACATTCAAAGGGAGTTAATCCCATTGTATTCACTGCTTCAACATTAGCACCACTCGAAACTAAAATATCAGCAAGTTTGTATTCAAAATGAAATACATGGTTATGATGGAACATTTGCCGTCCAAAAATAGCACGTCCATATGTAGTCTTCTTGAAATTGTCAGAATTTTGTATGGACTGACTACAAGCGACATGAAGAGCTGAGTTTCCTTCCTTATTACAAAAATTTACATTGTTGTACATATCCAGTAAGGATTTAGCTGCTAATGTTTGGTTTAAGTAGCAGGCTATAATCAAAGGTGTATTTCCCATTTCATCTTCCGCACAAACATCCGCCCCAGATTTGACGAGTAAATCAATGACTGCTGTTTGTCCATTTTCAGCGGCTCTGTGTAGAGGAGTCCTAGAATGAGAATCTCTACTGTTTACATTAGCTCCATGGTTAATTAGGTCTGAGCAAATACTAAGGTGACCTGCATAAGCTGCATAATGTAGTGCACTTAACTCAGCACTGGTCTTTACATCCAAGTCCACATTCCTTTTCAACAATGCAGAAAGAAACTTAGTTTGATTGAATTTGGATGCAAAGTGAATCGGACAAAGAACATGATTAGACTTTTCACAGGTAGCTGGCTTTTCAGGGTTTGCTCCCTTTTCAAGAAGTAAGATTGCAATGTTTTCAGCATCCATCTCTAAGGAGTATGACAAAGGAGTCTTTGAGTAAATTATTGTTGCATCCAGATCAACGTCTTGACTGATGGTCATTTTCACCATACTTTCATCCACTTTTGAAATGGCTTTTGTCAATTCAAAGAGGAGTTTCTTTTTCTTCATTTTGTCTGAAAGTAGTGCAATATATTGATTAAAATTTCATTTTTGTGAACAATGTATGGGTATATACATGTAGCCATTTGCTCAATTACATTTTCTTAAAAGAACTGTTACCGAATCTACCATATTTTTACAGTCTTATGGAATTAACACGCATCATACTTAATTATTATTCAGTTATTAAATATTGCAGTTCTGGATGCACAAAAGGATATATTTTATCAAAGATGATCAATCAGTGTTTTACAAAATGGTAAAGGTGGGGAGAACCTATGACATATTCATTGCAATTACTCACAACTTACTTTGGTAGAATTGGTTTTTAAAATCTAAATCTGATTGTTATTACTGTAAATTCCTAGTAATTAAAGGCGAGGAATTTATATCCGCGTAAAATCGCGAGAAACACCCATCACGGATTTTAAAATCTCGCCTTTATTTTCTGAGAGTTGGGAACTATAAGAAATATGGAAAAATGTTCTGCGTTCGCGAATTTATATTCTCGCGATTTTGATACAAAACAGTGTTATCGCGGAATTAAGTACATTGTACTCGCGTAATATAAGGAATTTAAAGTAACTATTAAGTACGAATTAGTAAAATATTGTATAGTATGTCCCAAAATATTATTTTCAGCACATTGTCTTGAATCAAACAATATTTATAAATTCTTCAGGGCTCAAACGATTTTCATTCAATATAAAAAAAAAAATCCAAACATTTCTCCTTTGGAAACACCCCCTCTAGCTATAGCTTGTCCGGTGTCAATACACAGCTAAATATAAAAAGTCAATGGGAATTTTGCATTGCAACAGACATGACAGTACCTGAATGATAACATTAAAAAAATTGTGCAAGGTATCCTGGGTGACTTAATAGCTTCCGAATGGAGAAAAGATGTCAACATTTTTCCATTAGAGGTCTCTGTAAGAAATCTGTTATTGAAAAATGCTAATATGCAATAAAGATATCTTGGATATTTCCCCTTTTATCGATTTTAGTTGCACTTCTTAGGTTTGTGTATTGCTATTAGAATTTGTCGGAAAGCAAAAAGATCTTAGGGCAGATTATATATACACCCAGTTTAATTGTAACAATTGGACCGTTTACTGCAATTACCAGTGCTTACCTTTAGGGGTAAACATGTAAAGCACTGGGGCATCTTATCCTATAAGCTCTCTTTTAATGATAAGTATTTATACTATAGGCCTAGTATTAATACGCTACATAAACAGTGGTAAACGGTGAAGAGAGCTGAATGGAATAAGAACATGAAGAACCTCCGATCGGCACGGTGGGTGAAGGATTTAATTGTGTCAAAAAAGTATTGCGTTAGCATCCAAAGGCACCATATAATGAATACAACCGATATGTTTATTTGACTTGAGCATATTGACATAGTCCCATTACCTCTTGATTCGACCATAGCCTGGGTTTCCATTTTTGTACAAAAGTACAAACGTTAAAACGGAGGAATATTCGATAAAACAATTCCTTACACTTCCGGAGTGACAGAAACTTGTTAATTCAACCATCATCACCATTCGTTTATAAATCTCAGTAGCCCATTCGCCTAAAAAGTACATGTACCTATATAAAAAAAAAACCAAAAAAAAAAAAACAACAACCCCAAAACAGAATAATATTTAACCACTGTTAACGGTGTCTTGTTTAAGCATGCCATAAAGTATATGAAAACATAAAAAGTAAAAATCAAAATTTAGGGATCCGCCAACCAACTCCTAATAACAATCACATGATAAACATGTATGAAACTTTAATCTTTGCCGTCTTTTACATTTCCATTTTGTTTCTGTTTTCCAGTCGATCCGAAACTAGACAGGCCTTTGTTGCTACATGGAATGTGCCATCGGAAGTATGCTCTCAAAAATTCAACATTGAGTTTGATCTCAAACAATTCAGGATAGATAGTAACAAAAATACATCATTCATGGGAGAAGAAGTGGTTTTGTTTTATGAACCACTTCCGGGATTATATCCGAAATATCTGTCAAATGGATCGGCCCTTAACGGCGGAATCCCACAAGTAAGATGTAAAAAGTAAATTGTACTTACATGCGCTGATCTAGAAGGGGGGTCGGGGGGGTCCCGACCCCCCTTGGAAAATGAAAATTTATTAAATTTACATAGTAAAATTATCGCGAAAATATGCCTCGGACCCCCCCTGGCAAACACAATTATCCTTCGGACCCCCCCTGGAAAAATTTTCTGGATCCGCGCATGACTTAAATGCATGTACAAAAATGCCGCTGTTCAAAACTTTGCCATTCGCCTCCCTGCAACTTACATATGCATGTATCAAACATACCACATATCACAATATAGAAACGAAACTGTTTTTGATATGATGATTTTTATATGACCAGAGAGTTCCATTCGACCACCACTTCCAGAAAGTGGCAAACGACATCGATGTTCTTGTTCCCGCCAAAGACTTTTTGGGGAAAGGGGTTATTGATTGGGAAAGCTGGAGGCCAATATTTGAAAGAAATACATATGAACCAGATAAACTTATATACATCAACGAGTCAAAGAAACTGGCCAAATCTTTATACCCGGCTTGGAACTCTACAATGATAGGCAAAATGGCGGAAATTATGTTTGAAGAGTCAGCGAGGTACTCTATCACGGTATATACATGTATATTGTAATAAAAATTCGGACAGGTGTGTCAGCTTCCTTAAAATACTGTTATATCAGTGATATAAAGAGAAGATGGGGGAACAAGATAGCACAAATGCCCATTTGGTTAAGTCGTAAAATACAATTTTAAATTAAAATTTTTCAAACTAAATATACTTGATTTTTAAAGCATAGTGGGTCATCTCTCCACGTTTTTGTTGATTGAAATCGGTTTGATTTCCTTTATACCTTATATAGACCATGACAAAAATATGGAGCTAAGACCCACTCTATAAAAGAAAAGTCAATGAAGTTCTAAAAATGACACTATTAGGAGGTTTTGACACGCATACTCCAGTTTAAATCAACCTATTCCAAATATTTAATATATTTAAGGGTTGTTATGGTAAATATACATTGTTTTCAATAATTTAGAAAGAAATTATGAGATTTGTTGATATTTCAATTTTATAGTATCTTATCTATCCTCGTATAGGCAGTTTACACCCATCTTCTAATTATAATGAATCTTACATGAAGTGAGTATATTGGTTTTGTTTTAAAGAAAATTAATGGAAAAGACGTTGATGATAGCCCGAGATTTACGACCACGTGGTTCGTGGGGGTTTTATGGTTTCCCGAGATGTTTCAACTACGAAAAAGATGAAGATAAATGCAGCAAGGAGACGATGAAATTCAATGATCAGTATGGATTGTTTACATATTTAGAATTCAACGACTTTACATGTAAGAGAGAGAGAGAGAGAGAGAGAGAGAGAGAGAGAGAGAGAGAGAGAGAGAGAGAGAGAGAGAGAGAGAGAGAGAGAGAGAGAGAGAATGTATCATACAATCATGTATAATTACTCTCCAATATTTCAGACTAAGTTGGTTGTTCCGAGCCAGTAAGTCGCTGTACCCTTCCATATATCTATCCTCCAAGTTCCCCTCCCCTTCTAGCCGTCAGAAGCGTGTACAAGGGATCCTGAACGAAACTCTGAGAGTCCATTCTCGTTTTTCTACAAGCAATACGCGAATGCACGCATACAGTACTTACAGATACACGGACAATGACATGTTCTATTCACAGGTACCGTATATAATCCAAAGGAATTCAATGAAAATTCAATAATGTTGTGAGATAAATGAAATTTATAGGAAATTTTCCATTTGTCATGTTACGTTTGTTAAGTACATGTACCATCTGTTTTGATGATGAAGGAGGACCTAATTAACTCCATTGGGCAGTCCTTTGACGCTGGGATGGACGGGGTAATACTCTGGGATAGCAGTAAGAACTTCAAATCTCGGGCGGACTGCCAAAATGTCAAAGATTACCTTCAATTTTCTCTTGGACCTCTCGTAAAAAAAGTCATCGATTTTGCCGAGAAATGCGGTGCGGCTTTGTGCAGTGGACACGGGAAATGCGTGCGCAATTCTTGGGTGAAATCTACCGGACTGCAGTTATTTCTTGCACATAGTGTGCATGTACATGTATATGATTTTGAAAATTATGAATGTAAATGTTATAAAGGATGGCTTGGTACACAATGTAACCAACCAAGCTAACAGTTTAGACCGATAACTTAGCAGCACATATACTAGTATACATCTATACGCCATATACATGTATTTACCCCATTATTGCATTAACATTCAAGCTTTACCAAAATTCTTCAGAGGAGAAAATACTCATTTTAAAACTCAGCTAGATTCTTCAATTAAAAAACCCCAGAAAATTCTGCCTGTTTATTGCAATGCTTAGCAGTCGACTTTGAAGTTGGTCAGTGCGACTTTTATAATGGTGTTCATGTCGGAAGGTCTGTTGCTGCAGATGGCGCTACGTTGAGCGTGGGCCGCGGAAGAGCTGCGTACATACTCTATATGGAAGACAGGCTGCAGAGAGAAAGGAGCTGATAAATGACTGCAGTGTTTAAGTTCTTTTGTACTTTTTGATATATATCAATACATTCATTATAGTGTATTGAAAGAAATATACATGAATACATGTGCCCTTTGCTAATATTCAATCACAAGTTAAAAATCATGACATAAAAAATTGTCATGAATTATTTGTGATAATTTTAATACACAATTTAAAAATAATTGCTTGAAAATTTTGCCATGACTAATTTTTTTGATGATTTAAACTTGAAATTGAAAATAATATGCAGTTAGTACACACGCTTTACATGATTGTAATAACTACATCTTATACTGTATTGCCACAACCTGCCAATCTGATTTTTTTTTATAGTTTTATATTTACATGTATCTACCAAGTGTTATTCCCTAAATGTCTTACGGAAACTTATAGTTAATTCATAGCTCTATAGAAACAGCCAGACTGGAATAAACACGCCCCGTTTATCGATTGATCGAAATTTACAGCGGCTGACACTGACATGAAAGTGACAGGTCTGAAATTGACACGCCGTGTTTATCGATCGGTCAAGACTTACAACTACCTAAGAAAAATCACGGACTGCACGAAATAATCATGATGATGTCAAAGCTCAAAGTCTCACAGGAGACGATGTAGCTGTTTCTTTTCGCTAACGTACTTATGTATGTTAACAGTAATTAAGTGAATTTTACTTGCTTTTACTTTTGCTTTTGTCGCTACCTTCATATCCCTAATGAATCACCAAAGAAAGCATTTTATTGTTTAAATGTTGCAAATTCTATGCGCAGACTGTGAGTTATTTTATTCATACATGGGACAGTGTTAATCCTTTTAATTACATTATATGTAAAAATAGCTATGCGAAACCTCTATATCATATCTACCTTTCTGGCATCAAAGAATGGCTGGTACAGAAGACAGTTTTTTTGAACATTGTAACGAAATTGTTCACAAGATTCATTGATGGCAAAATCAAAGTCGTGAAGTAGGTCTTTGATTTGTAACAAATCATTCTTGAGTCCAATGGCAAGTCCATGGTTGTGAGCCTCTGAAATATAAATTAATTTAGGCACAATGAAATTAAGATGCACGTCCCCATTTTGATTGTCCTTTTTAGAAAGAATATATGATTTGTCAATAGTTTTCATGGTAAGCAAAATGTGTGTTATTTGTATTTCATCTTAAAGATGGTTAACTTTTAGATCTATTTTATAATATAATGCATGGTTTCATTTTTTTCACTAATTTTTATTAATTGTGTTGTTGAGTCGATCTATTTATCGAAAAAAGAAACTCTGCAGAATTGTTTACAAGTACTTGAAGCATTGAATTTTACCGAATACACGAACATTAAGGTAGTCCATCAATAACTATCATATTTCATATCTTACAGATTGCAAGTTTGATCACTAATATCTTAGTGTGATTTTAAGGTAAGGTTTGCGGCTTGCATTTTTTAGAGGTTGTACCAAAGTTACATACCATTTTGTTCACTATACTAAAGTCTTTTTTCTCATGAAATTCAAATGAATTTTGCCCGTCCCGTTTTATAACTACAAAAGGTCAAAGTTCATGATTTCCAATTTTCATTTTGATGAAATGTAAACAATTTCGTGAAAATATGTACATTTTATATGTGACTATTATGGGGGTTATTTATGCTTAAAATGTTCGAAAATAATATCACTATTAATATCATGATTCACTTTTATTGATTTCTGATGAACTATCTAAAAATAGAATAAAATGCAACAAAAGTCATAATTTTGGACTACTATTATGTAAACGAAAACATCTTATTTGAAACCTTTCCAAGTCCACCGATTTCAGGAAAAACGTATCTTAGAATATGTGTAATCTGATGTTTCTAAAACACTATTCAAAACAATATGATGCGGATTTCGTTTTCGTGGAAATTGATAAAATGCTTGTGTTCTCTTATTTTTTCATTGAAACTAAAAAAACCCGCGAAATAAAAAAAACCTGAAATCAATTATGACGTCATATAAATTTTGACGTCATAACTGAAATAAAGGGTAGTTGGTGTTACGTCACAATGAAAATGTGTGAGTTATCTCCCTGTAACCGCAAACCTTACCTAAGGAGTTTATTCAATAATAAAGTTTCACCTTTGAAATCTTAAAAAAAAAATTAATAAATTTATCATATGTTGAAAAAATACATTTTTAAATTATATTTCTTTAGTACAAGTAATTTTCTCACATTTCTCTTGGTAAAAAGTTGCAAAAGCTTTCTCCGTCTTCTAATATGCTAAAATTATTCATAGTTTACCATACATATTTTCAGAAAATGATTTTTTAAATTTTCCGTTAGGGCAGACAACTCTTAAAAAGTTTTAAGTGCCAAAAGTTCATTTCATTGACTACATACATACACCCAAGTTTGGTTTATGTCAGCCATATAATAGCTTTAAAATATGTATTTGATGTAGTAAAGATCAATCAAAATTGTTAAATTCACCTTAGTTAGATGGACTACCTTAATGCCAACGAGCTTTGCATGACGAAATCAAAATACTAAAGACGATTCATATGGTAAGAATACTTTATTTAGATACTTACGGTACATTTAGTATATACACTTACCTCTGGCTAGGAATCGGTTATAATCTATCTGGTTGTCGTAGGTGAGGTTGAAGCCCAGGTCGCTTTGGGTATACCCATCTACATTGCCGGGGTCCACGCCATGGCAACCTTGCTGCTGCGCCATCTGGATGCGTTTTCTCATGACGTCTCTGATTCTGAGAACGAAAATTTAAATCGCTTTATTCAAAATCAACCGTATCTGTAAAAGAATACAATGTACGTGTATCGTAATTATTCTGCATGCATCTTAAATTTTTGTAATTATGCATTATGGATATTAATGAATGCCACACAATAATTTTTTTTAATATAAAAGCTTGGAATTTTCTCAGAAAACAGAAGCTTTGAGTAATGTTATGATGATAATCTGACCCCTGACCTGGTATCCCTGATGTCCACCCAGCGTTCGCCCCTCCATGTTGTTACCCCGTTACCCAGAGCGTCAGGGGGAAACTGGCCTATATCTGGTCTCCAGTCCTCGTAAGTTCCGGCTGAGAAGTAGCAGACTACTTTTTTACCCTTGCTAAAATATGGCGTTAACTATTTAGTAATCACACTGTTCTCGCAAAGATGCTTTTTTACCATGACATCATTGAAGATTAGATAATTATCCACATTTTCCATACTTATTTATTTTTACTCATTCGGATTGGATTTGCCATTTTGAAACAATTTAGATCAAGAGGAAATGTGATATTATTTTAAATTAAGCATTACATTACATTTCACGGGTCGAAAACGTATAGTGGGATATACATGCCTCATCCCCTTCACTTTTTCTTATCTTCTCCCAGATACATGTATAAATTATATGCTTTTAAAGTACCTGAGTAGCTCAGGAATAATTCCCCTGCGGTCGAACAAATCAACGACGTAAACGTCCTCATGTATACTGCTGTTGACTAGGATCTCTCCAACGACGTTATTCCATGACATATGCTGATGCGGATGCCAATATGATCCGAACACCTCGACTACACTGAGCGTGAATAATATTACATGTAGAACAAACATATTGGATAAGGAAATTCATGCAAGAGCGATGCATTTATAGTTTTCTCTTATCTATAACCCACTTCTTGTTTTAGGCAGGACTAACCTGATTCCGTTGAACCTGAACGTAATATTTCTAACAGAAAAGTGCTATATTTGCACGTAACAGTATGTCATCTAGATTTGTGGCAGCTATTTCAGTATTAACAGAGTACTACTATACTAGAATTCAGAGGCGGATCCAGCAATTTGGAAAAGGGGGGGGGGGGTTCCATTCGATGAAAACCAAAAATTTGCAAAATTCATCATTTGTCAATAAACAAGGACCTTTTTAACGTTTTCCGTGCGTATACAACTGTATTTTATAAACATTTATCTCATCACTTTCTATTTCACATCTATTTCAACAGCAGAGTGCACTGCATTATTGAGCGTTTTGCCGTTTTGGTTTAGGTAAGGAAGATTTGCATACTATCTAGCCACAAGACACACAAGTCTCCATGCAGCAATGAGAAAGTGCGTCTATGCTTGACTGAAAAGAAACACTAAGAAGCAAAAAATAACTCAGACTAATTACGACAAACTATTATAAAAATTGATATTTTGGTAATTTTTTTTATGTCTTTGATGTTTTTAAATTCTGAACTATTTATCGATTTTGAGTTCTATCGATTGCCTTCTTAAATAAAGGTCTAAATGATAGGATATGACAAAAAATGGGGATAATTTATGTGCTGAATAGATGGTACGTGTGTAATACAATGCTACAAGCAATTGATGTGACCTCTGTAATGGCCGGGTGCGCTACATCATTCGGCACTAGTACAGATGCAATCATATTTAGAAAAGTTCTGAAAAATTGGGCATTTTCATAATGGTCTTCATAATGGTTTACATATAAACCCTTTATACGGTAATTTTGTAACAGAATTTCCGACTTTTGGAAACAAACAAAAAAGGCTTTCTTTTGTGTTTCATGTGGGTATGAAGGTAGCTAGCATTCCAGAAAAATAGCATAACCCGCGTAAGCGGGTCATGTAATTTTCTTTGTATTTTTCCTTTGAAACGAAGTAAAACTCATCTATTATAAATACTTCAGTTAATTAACTAAACAATAAATTTGAAGGTGGCTCTATAAAGTAAAACGAATGCGTGTACTCATACCTGAACGTCGTTTTACTCGATAGCTTGTCAGTTCAAAACTGTATGAACTATAATAATTTTTTATTTTAAGAAATAGGGTAGAATATACAGTGCATATGTTATTATAAATCTGTGTTTTTAGCGATACTGCTTAAGGATGTTGTTTACTCAGGGTTTGAGTTCTCGAATCCGGATTGTTAAAAAGTTCAAAATCATGAGTAAAATTTGTTTTAAATACAAAAGGAATTTATGAAATGAATTATTATTGAAATAACAATTGATTTTTTATACTAAATTATGGAATTAGGCTAAGACAAAGTTTGACTTTTAGCAAAACAGAGGAAATTCGGACTAAATTTTTCATATTTTGTTTTCCACTGAAATATTTTTGGTAGTACTATAATATTTAAAGTTAAGATTTCATTTGTTAGTCAACATATTTTTGCATATTTTCTGTTGGTTTTATCTTGCCTTTTCGTATATATAAAAGTATGGCACACACAACAAAAAATTGAAAAATGCTTTAAAATGATATAAGACACCATATCTCAAAATTTTGATCATTGACCTCATATAAATTTTATGCCAGCAGAGAAAGGTCAATATACTTAGTTTAATACTATAAATGTTAAAGCATTATCATCGTTCAGTTTTTTGTTATATTGAATCAAAAATGGGTAGTGATTTGAAAACTGATAGAGGAAATTCGGACTAGAATGTCTTTAAAAATTGTGAATGAAAACTTAATGATTTGTATCTATTTAATGTCACTACCATTCATAAACTGTATTTCATTTGTTAAAGAGTTAAGCAATTTGTATCTATTTCACAATTAAGAAAATCTCAATCATAGTGTAAAATTTTTATGGATTTTTCTTACATTTTAAAAAAATATTCAATGGCCATTAACTCAAAAAGTAGGTCATTGACCAATTTTTATGAAAGCTACCATGTAAGGTCTATAACACACAATAGTTGGTTTTTCATTATCATCAGTGGAATTTTTTTTCATTCTGAGTAAACGTCATCCTTAATATTATGTAATGTTTTCTTTAATTTCCCTTATGTTTACTCAGTGTAGTAAACACCGGATGCTGAAGGGGAGTACAATGTACTTTATTTCAATAAAAAAATCGATAGGGTTTTTTCACATAAGAACAAAATTATGGGACGCAGTACGAAATTCTTTAAATAAGCAATTTTAAAAACGTTTATTTGAGATAATTACAGTATTTCTATTACAAATGGGAAAATTGTCTTTGAATAGGCACTAAACGTTTTCAAAAAAAATCATATGTCCCAGAGAAAGGGGGGGTTCCGACCCCCAGAACCCCCCCCCCCCCCCTGGATCCGCCAATGGAATTCATTATAAAGTTTGTCGAAATTACCTGTCTGAAACCTCTTCAATGGCACGTTTGTTATATAACAACTTGCTTTTTATTTATTTAATATGGTGGCATATTTCTACCACCTACATGCAAGATAATTTAAAAGTCTAAATGCAAGATGATTATGTCAACATGCAATTTACAAATCTTTTAAGAGAACTTGATTTTTTAATATGGTAAAATCACTAACTTACGCCCGTATCTGACATCATAGATGCAAGACGCAACAGAATTATGTCAACATGCGAGTAAATAATGTTAACATGCAATATATTTATTTCAACCTGCGAGATAATTATGTTTACATGCAAGTTATCTATAACAACATGACATAATTAATTCACATGTTGACATAAATAAGTCGCATGTAATCATAGAATTAATACGTCGCATGTAATCATAAATACGTCGTATAATTAACACATATGTCCACATAAATATCTTGCATTCTAACATAATTAACTGGCATGTTGACATGAACACATCTCATGTCGACATAAATATCTTCGTTTCTACATAATTATCTCGCATGTCAACATAAATAAGTCACATATTGTTATAATTATGTCGCATCTTGCATCTACATTTGTATGATGTCAGAGTCTGGCATTTAAGTAAGTCATATTACCCATATAAAAATCAAATCATTAAAAAGATTATAACTTTCTTGTCAACATAATCATATTGCATGTTGATGTTCATGTTGACATAATCATCTTGCATGTTGATGTTCATGTTGACATAATTATCTTGCATGTTGACATAATTATCTTGCATGTTGACATAATTATCGTGAATGTTGATATAATTTATCTTGCAAGAAGGTGGCAGAAATATGCCACCATAGTTTTAGCATAGAAAGATCGCTAGATTAATTTGTGTACACGATATACATGTATTAGTATATAATTATGAAGATAATAGATCAAATACATTATCCTTTTCCATATTACATGCTGTATCAGCCAGAGACATCAATATCAGCCCGAGGGCAATCGATAATTCTGCCAAAATGCAAATTTAATTTTAAATTTAAGGTTTTTTTTAAACTAACATCATTCCTTAAAAGAAGGTTACCTCTAATTTATTTATTTGTAAACCGGATCCCGGATGTTACTCAAAGCAACATAAACGTGTTTTTTAACAAAGTTACATTTTTTACTCTCAGACAGGGGATCATCGACATCATCGTTTTCTTCATTAACAGACAACAAACACACACACGGTAGGACAGTTATTGTTTTATTTGTCATAAAACAAAACAGTTTGAATAACGTTGTATTAATTGTGCTATGAATGCTTGGTCATCTAAAATATATGATGTGATTTGATATGATTGTAATTTTCTGCTGGAAGATGTAAATAAATATGTAATACTGGTCACAGGGGAGAAATTCATGCCAAACTTTTACATATTCAATACTGTATATCCGATAGTTTTTTTTTAACTGAGCAACGGAAAGAATGACTGTAACATTACAGAGAATTTAAACAATGGACAATAGGCTGTATGTCTGTGTCAAACACCAAACAGGGCCTATCTTTTTATCATTACCGACAATTTGCATAGTTTCACTTACTTTTTATGGATAAACATCGTTTAATGAATAATGAAATGCTTTATTTGGTGTTTCATACTGGCAATGGAATCATTACGGGGAAAAGTTATCGCGGGTGATGTAATTTTTGCAACAATAATCGCTCTAAAACACCATGCTTAAATGGATGAAATTCATGAAACTAGTACTGGAAAAAAAATCCCCGTGGACTAGTCAATTTCATTAAGAATATATGTAAAAAAACCAAAAAAAAACAAAAAACAAGTCGTATAATTTAAGACTGTTAAAACAATGTTTATGATTGTAATTGGGTCAATAAAACCTGTATTGTAGAATACAGACAGTGACTTTAATGATGATATTCAACTGTAAACAATGAATTCATTATAATCTGTGGCTTATAATAACATATGTGTAAGAGTTGACGCTATATCAGGTATTACTGTCCTCTCTATGATTTGATTCTCTTCAAAACATGCAAATCTGGACAGTCGTTCTTTGGTTTGCCGTGGCCCGGGGGGGGGCGGTGTGGAAGCCTGGGGTGCACGATACCTGGCAGTGGGAGCTGAGCAGTGGACACATCGATACATCGGTCAACGCCCACGTGTTCGATATCGAGCTGTTCGATGCCGATCAAAGTGCCATAACCCAACTCCACAGGCATGTACATGTATAATATTTTACCAAATCAATTATGTGTGTTGCAAAACAGAAAATATAGGTTATTCAGCGATATATTTCAGTCTTTATTGTCTCAGTTAATTACAACCCTTTGAATTTGTTGGTAATTTCTTTTTGTTGTTTTAACATAAAATATTTTTATTCAGCGACTTCCTTCAGTCTTAGATAATTCCGTTACTCATAACAATAATGATGTATTATAAAGTCAAAAGTAGAGAAGGGGAATGATTAACTATTAAGTATGAATTAGTAAAATATTGTATAGTATGTCCCAAGATATTTATTCAGCACATTTTCTTAAATCAAATAACATTTATAAATTATTCAAGGTTCAAACGATTTTCATTCAATATTGAAAAAAAAACCACCAACATTTCTCTTTTGAAACACGCCCTCTAGCTATAGCATGTCGGGTTCCAATACACAGCTAAATATAAAAAGTCTATGGGGATTTAGCATTGCAACAGACATGACAGTACCTGGATGATAATATTGAAAAATTGTGCAAGGTATCCTGGGTGACTTAATAGCTTCCGAATGGAGAAAAGATGTCAACATTTTTCCATTAGAAGTCTCTATATGAAATCTGCTTTTGTGTGAATTTTCCAATTGAAAAAATGCCAATGTGCCAAGAAGATATCTTGGATATTTTCCATTTCATCGATTTTAATATGCACTTCGTTCACAGGTTTGTGTACGTCGGAAAGCAAAAAGATCTTAGGGCAGATTACATATACAGCTGTACATCCAGTTTAATAAATACAATTGGACCATTTACTGCACTAATTTCTGGCCATATATGTCCAAAGGCACACACAATTTTTTTATGTAGATAGTAAATAATACAAATCCAGATCAACAGATCCAACCCCCACTTTACATTTCCTAAACGAGCGATTTTTACATGATTAACGTTTATAGAGGCCTTATATTCACAGGCGCTTGTTTCATATTGGTCTATTGTTATTGTGTATAGTTAAATAGACCTCCTGTATGAAACAAGCGCCTGTGCTTATATTATAGGGATACGATTTTCGCTCTAGACCATTTTTCCTATATGGAACGCCAAATTAACATATATTCAAATATTTGTACCTATCTTCAAATAATTGTACCTAATTTGAAGATAGGTACAATTGAATTGAAGATAGGTACAATTGAATTGAAGATAGGTACAATTATTTGAAGATAGGTACAAATATTTGAATATATGTTAATTTGGCGTTCCATATTCCTACCTACTGATGAAAATTCGAAGGAATATAATGAATATAACCGATATGTTTATTTGGCTTGAGCATATTGACATAGTCCCATTACCTCTTGATTCGACCATTGCCCGTTTTTCCATTTTTGTATAAAAGTACAAAACGGAGGAATTATACAATTCCGTCCACTTCCGGAGTGACAGAAACTTGTTAATTCAACCATTATCATCATTCGTTCATTAAGCTCAGTAAATCATTCGCCTAAAAAGTACCTATATTTAAAAAAAAACCCAACAACCCCCCCCCCCCCCCCCCAAAAACAAAAACAAAAACAAAAACAAAAACAGAGAATAATATTTAACGGAGTCATGTTAAAGTATGCCATAAATTATATGAAAACATAAAAAGTAAAAATCAAAATTCAAGTAAAGTAAAGTAAAGTCAAAATTTAGGGATCCGCCAACCAACTCCTTATAACAATCACATGATAAACATGTATGAAACTTTAATCTTTGCCGTCTTTTACATTTCCATTTTGTTTCTGTTTTCCAGTCGATCCGAAACTAGACAGGCCTTTGTTGCTACATGGAATGTGCCATCGGAAGTATGCTCTCAAAAATTCAACATTGAGTTTGATCTCAAACAATTCAGGATAGATAGTAACAAAAATACATCATTCATGGGAGAAGAAGTGGTTTTGTTTTATGAACCACTTCCGGGATTATATCCGAAATATCTGTCAAATGGATCGGCCCTAAACGGCGGAATCCCACAAGTAAGATTGTACTTAAATGCATGTACAAAGATACAAACGGAACTGCAAAAATGTCGCTGTTCAAAACTTTGCGATTCGCCTCCCAGCAACCTTCAAATACGTGTATCGAACATATCGCATATCACAATATAGAAACGATACTGTTTTTGACATGATTATTTTTATATTACCAGAAAGTTCCATTCGACCATCACTTCCAGAAAGTGGCAAACGACATCGATGTTCTTGTTCCCGCCAAAGACTTTTTGGGGAAAGGGGTTATTGATTGGGAAAGCTGGAGGCCAATATTTGAACGAAATACATATGAACCAGATAAACTTATATACATCAACGAGTCCAAGAAACTGGCCAAATTTTTATACCCGGCTTGGAACTCTACAATAATAGACAAAATGGCGGGAATTATGTTTGAAGAGTCAGCGAGGTACTTAATCACGGTATATACATGTATATTGTAATAAAAATTCGGACAGGTGTGTCAGCTTCCTTAAAATACTGTTATATCAGTGATATATAGAATTATAATGAATCTTACATGAAGTGAGTAGATTGGTTTTGTTTTTAAGAAAATTAATGGAAAAGACGTTGATGATAGCCCGAGATTTACGACCACGTGGTTCGTGGGGGTTTTATGGTTTCCCCAGATGTTTCAACTACGAAAAAGATGAAGATAAATGCAGCGAGGAGACGATGAAATTCAATGATCAGTATGGATTGTTTACATATTTAGAATTCAATGACTATACATGCGGGAGAGAGAGAGAGAGAGAGAGAGAGAGAGAGAGAGAGAAGCTGGAGAGGATGTATCATACAATCTTGTATAATTACTCTCCAATATTTCAGACTAAGTTGGTTGTTCAGAGCCAGTAACTCGCTGTACCCCTCCATATATCTATCCTCCAAGTTCCCCTCCCCTTCTAGCCGTCAGAAGCGTGTACAAGGGATCCTGAACGAAACTCTGAGAGTCCATTCTCGTTTTTCTACAAGCAGTACACGAATGTACGCATACAGTACTTACAGATACACGGACAATGACATGTTCTATTCACAGGTAACGTATATAATCCAAAGGAGTTTAATGAAAATTCAATAATGTTTTGAGATTTATGAAATTTATCGGAAATTTTCCATCCGTCATGTTACGTTTGTTAAGTACATGTACCATCTGTTTTGATGATGAAGGAGGACCTAATTAACTCCATTGGACAGTCCTTTGACGCTGGGATGGACGGGGTAATACTCTGGCCAGTGGGACAGCAGTAAGAACTTCAAATCTCGGGCGGACTGCCAAAATGTCAAGGATTACCTTCAATTTTCTCTTGGACCGCTCGTCAAAAAAATCATCGATTTTGCCGAGAAATGCGGTGCGGCTTTGTGCAGTGGACACGGGAAATGCGTGCGCAATTCTTGGGTGAAATCTACCGGACTGCAGTTATTTCTTGCACATAATGTGCATGTACATGTGTTTGATTTTGAAAATTATGAATGTAAATGTTATAAAGGATGGCTTGGTACGCACTGTAATCAACCAAGCTAACAACTTTAGACCAATAACCTATGAACATAAATACAACTGTACGCCATAAAGAAAATACTCACATAAATTCAGCGATATGGATATTTATTTGTTTTAAATAAAAAAAATATAAAAGAAATGTCTTCCTGTTTATTGCAATGCTTAACATCCGACTTTGAAGTTGGTCAGTGCGACTTTTATAATGGTGTTCATGTCGGAAGGTCTGTTGCTGCAGATGGCGCTACGTTGAGTGTGGGCCTCGGAAGAGCTGCGTACATACTCTATATGGAAAACAGGCTGCAGAGAGAAAGGATGAATGACTGAATGTTTTGGTTCTTTTGTAATTTTTATATAATTATATTTATACATCCATTTCAGTAAATTGAATATATGTGCCCTTTGCTACTATTCAATCACAAGTTAAATATAAAATCAGTACAAAAAAAAGTGTCATGAATTATTTTTGATGATTTTAACTTGAAATTTACTTTTCGAACACAAGTTAAGAATTATTGTATGAGATATTGTAACAATTGAAAATTATATGTAATAAAGTACATGTGTATTACATGTAATAACTATATCTCCTATTGTATTGCCACAACATGTCCTTTGTGCATATGTTTTATCTGATCAATCTGAAAATTCTTTTATAGTTTGATATTTGACAATATGTCTACCTTTCTGGCGTCAAAGAATGGCTGGTACAGAAGACAGTTGCTTTGACCATTGTAATGAAATTTCTCACAAGATTCATTGATTGCGAAATCAAAGTCGTGCAGTAGGTCTTTGATCTGTAACAAGTCGTTCTTGAGTCCAATGGCAAGTCCATGGTTGTGAGCCTCTGAAATAAAAAAAAAAATATGCACTATTAAATTAAAATGCATGTTCTTATTTCGATTGTTTTTTTTTAAGAATATATGGTTTGTCAACAGTTTCCATGGTAACGCGTAATGTGTGTTATTTGTTTTTCATCTTAGATATGGTTTTATATCAAAATACTCTGGTTTCAATTTTTTTTATTTGAACACTAATTTTAATATGTCATGTTGTTCAGCCGATCTATTCATGGAAGAAAGAAACTCTGCAGAATTGTTTACAAGTATTGCGAGAACCATCGAGCACCGCATTCTTGAAGTATTGGATTTTACCGAATACACGAAAATTAATGCCAACGAGCTTTGCATGACGAAATTAAAATAGTAAAGACGATTCATATGGTAAGAATACTTTATTGAGATACTTATGGTACATTAAGTATATACACTTACCTCTGGCTAGGAATCGGTTATAATCTATCTGGTTGTCGTAGGTGAGGTGGAAGCCCAGGTCGCTTTGGGTATACCCATCTACGTTGTCGGGGTCCACGCCATGGCAACCTTGCTGCTGCGCCATCTGGATGCGTTTTCTCATGACGTCTCTGATTCTGAGAAAGAAAATTCAACTCGGTTTATTCAAAATCAACTTTTTAAAGTACATGTAGTATTAAATAACCGTATCTGTAAAAGAGTACAATGTACGTGGTATCGTAATTATTCTGAATGCATCTTAAACTTTTGTAATTATGCATTATGGTTATAAATGAATACCACAAAATAATATTTTTATTTAAAAGCTTGTTATTTTCTCAGAAAACAGAGGCTGTCTTTGAATGGTGTTATGATGGTAATCTGACCCCTGACCTGTTATCCCTGATGTCCACCCAGCGTTCGCCCCTCCATATTGGGTCCTCGTTACCCAGAGCGTCAGGCGGAAACTGACCTTTATCTGGTCTCCAGTCCTCGTAAGTTCCGGCCGAGAAGTAGCAGACTACCTTCTTACCCTTGCTAAAATATGGGGTTAACGATTTAGTTATCGTACTGTTCTCGCAAAGATGCTTTTTTTAATTACCATGACATCGTTGAAGATTAGATAATTATCCACATTTTCCATACTTATTTATTTTAACTCATTCACATTGGATTTGCCATTTTGAACATTTTGAAACAATTTACATCTAGAGGAAATGTGATATTATTTTAAATCAAGCATTACATTACATTTCTCAGGTCGAAAACGTATAGTGGGATATACATGCCTCATCCCCTTCACTTTTTCTTATCTTCACCCAAATACATGTATATATGCTTTTAAAGTACCTGAGTAGCTCATGAATAATTCCCCTGTGGTCGAACAAATCAACGACGTAAACGTCCCCATGTATACCGCTGTTGACGTGGGTCTCTCCAATGACGTCATTCCATGACATATGCTGATGCGGATGCCAATATGATCCTAACACATCGACTACACTGAGCGTGAATAATATTACATTTAGAACAAACATATTGGATAAGGAAATTCATTTAAGAGCGATGCATTTATAGTTTTCTCTTATCTATAACTCACTTCTTGTTTAGGTAGGACTAACCTGATTCCGTTGACCCTGAGCGTAATATTTCTAACAGAAAACTGCTGTATTTGCATGTAACAGTATGTCATCTAGATTTGTGGCAGCTATTTCAGTATTAACAGATCTAGAGTACTACTATACTAGAATTCATTATAAAGTTATTTATAACAACATGCGGGATAACTTGCATGTTGACATAATTAATTCACATGTTGACATAAATAAGTCGCTATCATCATAAAAAATTAATACGTCGCATGTAATCATAAATAAGTCGCATGTCGACATAATTAACTCGTATGTCCACATAAATATCTTGCATTCTAACATAATTAACTGGCATGTTGACATGAACAAATCGCATGTCGACATAAATATCTTGCATGTCTACATAATTATCTCGCATGTCAACATAAATAAGTCACATAATGTTATAATTATGTTGCATCTTGTATCTACATCTGTATGATGTCAGAGTCTGGCATTTAAGTAGGTCATATTACCAATATAAAAATCAAATCATTAAAAAGATTATAACTTGCTTGTCAACATAATCATCTTGCATGTTGATGTTCATGTTGACATAATTATCGTGCATGTTGACATAATTATCGTGCATGTTGACATAGTCATCGTGCATGTTGACATTGTTATCGTGCATGTTGACATAGTTATCGTGCATGTTGACATAGTCATCGTGCATGTTGACATTGTTATCGTGCATGTTGACATAGTCATCTTGCATGTTGACATAGTTATCGTGCATGTTGACATAATTATCGTGCATGTTGACATAATTACCGTGCATGTTGACATAAATATCGTGCATGTTGATATAATTTATCTTTCAAGAAGGTGGCAGCAATATGCCACCATTGTTTTAGTATAGAAAGATCGCGAGATTAATTTGTGTACATGATATACATGTATTTGTAAATAATTATGAAGATAATAGATCAAATACATTATCCTTTTCCATATTACATGCTGTATCAGCCAGAGACATCAATATCAGCCCGAGGGCATTCGACAATTCTGCAAAAATGCAAATTTTAATTTAATTTTTTTTAAAACTAACATCATTCCTTAAAAGAAGGTTATCTCTGATTTATTTATTTGTAAACCGGATCCCGGATGTTAGTCAAAGCAACATAAATGTGTTTTTGAACAAAGTTACATGTTTTACTCTCAGACAGGGGATCATCGACATCATCGTTTTCTTCATTAACGGACAACAAACACACACACGGTAGGACAGTTATTGTTTTATTTGTCATAAAACAAAACAGTTTGAATAACGTTGTATTAATTGCGCTATGAATACTTTGGTCATCAAAAATGTATGATGTGATTTGATATGATTGTAATTTTCTGCTGGAAGATGTAAATAAATATGTAATACTGGTCACAGAGGAGAAATTCATGCCAAACTTTAACATATTCAATACTGTTTATCCGATAGTTTTTTTTTAACTGAGCAACGGAAAGAATGACTGTAACATTTCAGAGAATTTAAACAATGGACAAAAGGCTGTATGTCTGTGTCAAACACCAAAGAGGGCCTATCTTTTTATCATTACCGACAATTTGCATAATTTCACTTACTTTTTATGGATAAACATAGTTTAATGAATAATGAAAATGCTTTATTTGGTGTTTCATAATGACAATGGATTCATTACGGGAAAAAGTTATCGCGGGTGATGTAATTTTTGCGACAATAATCGCTCTAAAACACCATGCTTAAATGGATGAAATTCATGAAACTAGTACTGGAAAAAAAATCCCCGTGGACTAGTCAATTTCATTAAGAATATAGGTAAATGATAAAAAAAACCCAAGTCGTATTATTTAAGACTTTTAAAGCAATGTTTATGATTGTAATTGAGTCAATAAAACCTGTATTGTAGAATACAGACAGTGACTTTAATGATGATATTCAACTGTAAACAATGAATTCATTATAATCTGTGACTTATCATATGTGTAAGAGGTGACGCTATATCAGGCATTACTGAACTCTCTATGATTTGATTCTTATCAGTCGATAACATTACAGCGACCTTCTTCAAAACATGCATATCTGGACAGTCGTTCTTTGGTTTGCCGTGGCCCAGGGGGCGGTGTGGAAGCCCGGGGTGCACGATACCTGGCAGTGGGAGCTGAGCAGTGGACACATCGATACATCGGTCAACGCCCACGTGTTCGATATCGATCTGTTCGATGCCGATCAAAGTGCCATAACCCAACTCCACAGGCATGTACATGTATAATATTTTACCAAATCAATTATGTGTGTTGCAATACAGAAAATATAGGTTATTCAGCGATATATTTCAGTCTTAATTGTCTCAGTTAATTACAACCCTTTGAATTTGTTGGTTATTTCTTTTTGTTGATTTAACATAAAATATGTTTATTCAGCGAT
The DNA here is from genome assembly GCF_963853765.1 of Magallana gigas. Lineage (NCBI taxonomy): Eukaryota > Metazoa > Mollusca > Bivalvia > Ostreida > Ostreidae > Magallana > Magallana gigas. Next base: position 10,251,798 of record NC_088855.1, read on the forward strand.
TTCCTTCAGTCTTAGATAATTCCGTTACTCATAACAATAATGGTCACGTGTATTATAAAGTCAAAAGTAGAGAAGAGGAATGATGTCTCTTAATAAACTTCACCCAAAATGATAACTTTTAAAGCAATATGAGCTGTATTATTTTAGAATTTTATTTTGGTTCAAAAACCTGTTAGAATGATAAGTCTGCATGCAACTTAAGCTTTTATGATAAAATAAGATTTGAAAAAATCATTTAATTTTGTCAGAAGAAAGATTTCTCTTCTAAGAAATATATAGCAAATCAATTTTTGTACAGGATGACAATAATTCAATTTTGCTTGAATTAAGGCTTCTTAACGGCTTTTCCCACAAAAATAAAGCTAACAGAAATTTAAAAGCCACGATTTTTTTGTCATCTAAGCAGAAAATAACATTTTCTTAAAAAAAAGTTTCAACATGAAAATTGCAGCTCATATTACTTTAAAGTTGGAATTTCCAATCTTACGCTTAATAATTTTCACTTGCACTGAAATTGGCATCCTTTTTCAGCCTTTGGTATACACAATCGAAAAACTCTTTAAAAAAAACCCAAACAACCAATCGATAATTTAGTAATATTTTCATAATCAACAACGTGATCTTTAGCAAAATTGATCAAACGAAATGATACCCTGTTTTTTTCTTACAATCAAAGTGCATATCAAGAAAACACCCATTATCTTATCTACTGAAATGTCGGTAAATCTTTCCTCACCTCCCTAAATTGTTGCAATCTCATAGAATCTCAGAGAATCATTATTTAGGATCAAATAACTCTTAACATTGCAAAGAATTAAAATATGCTTTTTCATTTCAAATAGCTATTATACCTGTCATATGTAACAAACGGTGTTCTATAGTGAATGCCTCAATCATTCATTTTGACAGTGTATATAATTATGGTCAATTTAAAGATTTCAAGATTGAATTTGAAAATTTAAGGACTCAAATTGAAATTGAAATTTAAAAAAAAGATATTCTCACAATTGATATAAGATAAAATTTTGTTTTTAGAAGATAACTTGATTAAGAAATTTCAAGATGAAGATTTTTATATTAAATGTAAAGATTTTTTGTTTTATAATGGTAATTCCAAGATTAAAGTCGGCGTCTGGGACAGAGAAAATACTCGCCCAATTCATTTTTAGCACATAGATTCAATAGTCACTAAAGTGTATGTCTGAAAGCCGTTTAATTAACTTTATAGCATGGGTCGAAAAGTGATCTGCTATTTTTCGGCCGGAAGTTACGAAAACTGGCGTCCGGACAGACACGATTTTCCTTCGGATGTTCTCGGCAATAATCTGGAGCATTGGGAAGGCGAGAAATGGTTAGATATCCGTGATGACAGGTACTTTTTGTCATAATAAAGCAATGAAAGTACACGATAATGCAATTGCAGCTTATTGTTTTAATACTGTTGCCTGGATTGTCAGTTTTAATTAGATTTCATTAATCAGCTCTGTGTAAAAGTATAGAAACACTATATTCAAATTTTAAAGCTTACAATTTGGAATTTCTCCATGCTTAATACTTTTATATTAAAATACTATATACTCATATACTCAAATTAAGGTAGATCAGATGTGTTATTTTTTTGACCACGCAGCCTCCTTAACTTAAAGTACATTTTACCTGTCAACCTTTTTTCCGGTGAAGAGTGAAGGCCATCATGGGGCGGCGACTGGACAAGGCAGTGACACGTGGCTGTGACGGGGTGGAGCCCGACAATGTAGATGGGTACACTAACCATAACGGCCTGGGACTGACCGCAGCTGACCAACTCAGCTATAACAAATGGCTGGCCAGTGGTGAGGCTACCAGAATTTTCGTAAAGCATTTATAAGGCTTGGCATCTTCAATACATCTTAATCTATAGTGTGTGAGATATTTGATCAGGAATGTCGCACATACATGAACCAAGCCATCTTGAAATATTTATTATAGATTAATTCAAAATCTCGAAGAATGTTAGTTCACCCCCCCCCCCCCCCCAAAAAAAAAGGAAAATTTGAAAATGTTCAAACTTCATGTACACTGTCTCTGTTTACAGAGGCCCATTCCCGAGGTCTATCAGTCGGACTGAAGAATGACGTAGATCAGATTCACTCCCTCGTCAGCCATTTTGACTGGGCGCTAAATGAAGAATGTGTTCAGTACAACGAATGCAACAAATACCAGCCGTTTTTCGACGCCGGAAAGGTACATGTACCTTAAGAGAATTCATTTATTTTGTGTATCCTTGTAATAGATTTCGTTCATGAACAACAGCTTAAATTCTATAATCCATTTTGCATTTACTTTATGAGAGATGGGCTGGCGAACTGTTAAGACTTACATGTATTTTGACCCTAAGCTTTCACCCTTATATCAGGCGTATTCATTGTGTACTGTATAAATAATATGTAATTACGTGTATCTGTTGTAATGCGTTTTATAAGAAAGTAAAATAAAACGACAGAAGAGCTAGAATAAAGGGCACGCTTGCAATCGTAAGAATTTAAATTGGTCATGTTAGAGTAAGTTAAACAACTTTCCTAAAAATCAATTGAATTGGAACGACAAAATCCAAAAGTTCGGTTAAAGATGTTTAATGAGAAGTAAGGATCGATGACTTTTTTCTTGTTGAATTAATTATGTTTCAATATGTCTTGTAGGCAGTATTTCACGTTGAGTACGTTGACAACCACAGCCAAGGAAGCCATAAAAGGAATCAAGTCTGTCATTCCAGTCACCGCCCCCGTCAACTGATCACGCTCATCAAGGACTGGGACCTTACAAAGTGGCGACTCACCTGCTAGAATACTCCGATATCACAGCACTGTATACTATATGAAATAAAGTGATACATTTTTACTCTGTCAACACTTTCCATTCTTTTCCCCAGTTTTATTTTACAGATACATGTATCGTCCAAGCTTGAACAGATTGTCTGGTTAATACGTATCATTTAAAAACTCAAAGTTATCCTATGGGCAGCGGAAAGGGCAACAAATACATTTTTACAAAATCAATGATAAACTCAATTCAGCAATCTAAAATAATATTATCAATGACCATAACTGCAAAACCAACAGTCTTCCTTGCAAAATAAATGTAATTAAAATCAACCAAAGATATCTAAATACAAATCAAACACAAAAAGTAAAACCAACAGACATAAATGTAAAACGAACATACATCAACATGAAACAAGCGGACGCACAAATAAACGCCAGGTGGCGTTTTTTGGGAAGCAATATGCGTTATCGATTATAGGAATCCGGGATGGTTCGCGCCTATTCTGTTTCGCCCTGAGACGTTGATATATTTATTAAAAATTAAAAATGACATTTCAATGACCTGTTTATACTCGTACGTTTGTTCGAAATATTCATATAGTCTTCTTATAGTCTTCTATAAAAAAAACAAAAACGTCATTTCATTGTTATCCATCAGGCACGTAGCATCGTTTTTGAAAGTTTGGGGGGGGGGGGGGGGGGGGGGGGGGGGGGGGCTCATCCAAAAAATCTTGACAAGCCCCAAAAAAGGGGGCAGCCCCCCCCCCCCCCCCCCGATGCTACGTGCCTGTCCATAAACATGATGATAGACAAAAAATTGAAGGAAACATTTTCAAAATGCGACAAGACATATGTTCATTGTAAATTAAAATTTCATAAAGTGCATGTATCAGAATACTTCAAGCTTATCGACATGAATACTGCCATGTCTTATATTTTCTTCAATCTACTTGTACAGGCAATGCATAAGAATGTAGGGAAATAAATCAAACTTCGTTATAGAAAACATTGTATGCTTCAATTAATGAATATTTTGATGATAACAATTTATACAAAATGTTTACTTTAAGACTTTCCGTTTCCGTCAGGCTAAGGCACATCTGTATAGATAATTATAGCAAACCAAATTTTCACGCCTCTATTCACGTAATGTCAGTCATTTGTTGCATTTCGTATCACTTTAATTTTACTGAGTGGAAGTAATGCAAACTATACAACTTGACATCTTTGTCAATTTTCTATTTACTGTCATCCGGTTAATTAAAAATTTACAAACAAACAAACCAACAAACATAAAAATTGAAAAAGATCGAATTCTAAACGATTAGGTTTGATTAAGTTTGACTTTTGCTATAAGAATTTTAATTTTTTGATTAAATTTATATTAATTTTATAAGACTGGTAAAAATCGTAGTTAAATAGTGGATGCAAGGGAGGGGAGGGGGGGGGGGGGCAATGTAAAGATCAAGCAGATAGTTTATGTAATTAAATAATGATCCTCAAAATAGAGCTATGCTAACTATATAATATTTTACATTTGTAATTACATTAACATTCCCGAATTTTTCATAATAAAATACAGGTAATTCTCAAGTAAGGACAGGCTATAATTGTTATCACAACATAATTCACACCTCTTGTTCTGAACGATATAAAACGACATAACTTCATAAAATTAATAAATAAAAATCCTAATAAAGCAAGCACGCTGTCTTGGCCGTGCATGCATAAAAGCAAGCACCGTTTCAATGGGTTTTTAAAAACATATTTCAATTCTTGTATAGGTAATAATTAATTTCAGAGGAAAAATGATACGAGAAAAGTATCTTAATACAGTAAGATGTTTCGCTCTGAGGCAGGTGCGAAACATCGAGGTGCGAAACATCTCAGGGCGAAACAGAATAGGTGCGAACCATCCCGGATTCCAATAATCGATGACGCATATTGCTTCCCAAAACACGCCACCTGGCGTTCATTTGTGCGTCCGCTTGTTTCATGTTGATGTATGTTCGTTTTACATTTATGTCTGTTGGTTTTACTTTTTGTGTTTGATTTGTATTTAGATATCTTTGGTTGATTTTATGTACATTTATTTTGCAAAGAAGACTGTTGGTTTTGCAGTTATGGCCATTGATAATATTATTTAAGACTGCTGAATTGAGTTTATCGTTGATTTTGAAAAATTGTATTTTTTGCCCTTTCCGCTGCCCATAGTTATCTCGCTTGGAACTGTTAACATCTTCGAAGAAATATTGTCAACTGTCTCCGAGCGCATTATGTGTTTGTCCTGTCAGGCTTTCTGCCTTAGTTTCTGTTTTAGCCTGTTTGTCCGTTGACTTGTCGTATAATTTAAGGTCCGCCCCGTAAAACGTGTAAATATAAGGATGTGAAAAGAAAAAAAGAATTTAATTAGATGATACGCGTACCTATAACTAAAAAAGCATGATTTAATTGACTACCGGTAAATTGTTTAAAAAAGTAATAAAAGTGATAATGTTGTAATAATCTCTCTCTCTCTCTCTCTCTCTCTCTCTCTCTCTCTCTCTCTCTCTCTCCAAAATGCGCATGCAATATTGTTAAAAAGAATAAGTGTTTACTCCCGACAGTATTTGATTACCTCATTATTTTCAAAGAATTATTTCCCTCTTCCTTTAATAAAACGTAAAATACTTTTATATGTATATAATGCTGCACACATATAATTTAGCAAGGATTTGGAAACCAGTTAACACTAAATAAGTAAATCCGTTTCCATCGATAAAGTTTACAAATTTCAAAATTTTGATATGTCCAAGTTGGGATTTCTATTTAAGCACATTTATGGAAAAGTAAAGGCTGAATTAACAGCATACTTACAATAATTGCGTTAAGGGAGAAAACAACTAGATTTATATGCAAGGTACATGTATATGATTTTTGATAAAACTGCTATATTATAAAGCGCTTTAATGAAGAAATATATTTGTAAACTGCATAAAAAACAATACCCTTGCTGATTTAAGAAAAAGATGTATCTCCATGGAGTAAAATATTGACGTCCTTATCAAAAGGGATAGTGTCTAAGAGTAGCAGTCTTGCATTGGTATAGATTAATAACTGTAACTCTCTCTCTCTCTCTCTCTCTCTCTCTCTCTCTCTCTCTCTCTCTCTCTCTCTCTCTCTCTCATTTAGATGTAGGAGAAGTGCCTAATTTCATATCCCTAGATAAGAACAGCCTCGATGCAGCAATGGTATCATTGTTATATAGGAAAATAATTAAGTTGACACTTGTACTGACTTTAATTTATTGATGATCTTTTGTTTCAGTGGATAGGACCCAATAATAAAGTTCAAGAAAAGGTCTGCCCCGTTGAAATACTGAATGCAGATAATTGATATTCATATTGATACTTCTTTTGATTTATCCTGAAGATCTTTTAATTTAGGGGTAGGACCTAATATTATGGCCCAAGGAAAGGCCCGCCTGTTGAAATACTGCGTTGATTGACCCCGATGTTCTTATGATTTATTAATGTTATGGCTCATTAAGAAAAGAAATATTAAAATACTAGGTTTTTCCTATTTGTCTGACGGTATCGATTTTTATCTAATGGCAATAAAAAAATGCATGTCATGATGTTGATACGATATTTGTGAAAAGAAAAATGAATGCTATATGTGGGGATAGCAGGCAGCAGTCTAGAATAACATTTTACCGGGATGTGAACATTTGCCTTTTCACACAAATATTTTTCACAGGTGCTTGGACAGGACCCCCCTCCCTATCTAAACCTTCGGTGTAGTTGACTTTTTTCTATAGAAATTCCTTTAAAGTCAGGTACATAACATGTTCCATTTTGAATCTCTAAAAATTAACGGAAAATAAATGATTAATGTATCCCCCCACTGCATTTGAAAAAAAAAATCTTTTATGTGCAGGTTGGGGTTGTTTTAAATAAATCGGTTGTTTTTCATTTAGTTTTCAGATATCTTATATGGAGTATGTTGTGTACCTGTAATTAAATTCCTTTCTTCTCCACCTGCACCACATTCCCACTTAGTCAACACAAATTTACCTTTAATTGAATACTGCTCTGTTGTCTGGGATGGTTGTTCGTTACAAGATGTCGAAAAATTAGAAAAAGTTCAACTCTATGCAGCAAGAATCTTCACTGGCTTACCCATATTATCTTCAAGAGAGTCCCTTTATTTAGAAACAGGTTGGATGCTTCTTTCCGAGAGACGAAAATTAGCAAAATTGAGCACAATGTATAAAATTCATAATAATTTGGCACCGGATTATTTAAAAGAAATTTTCCCTTCTATCAGGACTTTAGAATCGAATTACAATACACGCAATCGAGAAGACTATACTATTCCAAAATGTAGACTAGAAATATTCAAGAAATCGTTTGTTCCTGACACGATCAATAAATGGAATAGTTTAAGTTTACTTATCAGAAACAATTCCTCCTTTACAGGTTTCAAAAGTAGTATTGAATTAACCAAATTAAACCCCCGTCCTATTTTTGCTTCGGCAAGAGACGACTTAACATCATACACACAAAACTTAGACATAACTGTATCTTAAACTTCGACCTTTTCAGAAAAAATATTATTGAAAGCCCTAATTGCCAATATGGATTACCAGAAGGTTCTTATCTTTTGTTTTTTGGTTGTAAAAATTATACCAATGCACGAAATGAATTGTTTTCAAACCTGTTGAACTTAAATCAAATTAACATTATAATTGTCATTTACTTTTGTGGGGAGATGAATCTCAGAGTGTCAATTTATTTAGCTGTTCAAAGATTTATAAGAGATTGTGGCAGATTCTTGTAATTTCAATTTTACTGCCTAGACCAAATTCAACAGATTGAACTGTTTTTACATGTACGTTTGTTCAATAATTTAACTATATTAATAATATCCATTTCTATGTACTTTCCATTCTAAACTACTATACAGTTGTAAATTGTTATACATGTACTTGGTAAGAACCTCTAAGTTGTAAGAACTTGTGTTCGAACCATTTGTATATATTTATGCAATAAAATATGTTCAAACCACTTTACCTGTATTTTTTCAACATGTTGGCTAAGTGGGAAGACGCCTTGTGTACATGACTTTCTACCAAAAATGTGTAAACTGCCCAGAGTTCTAAATTCGGAGGGGGTCCTGTCCTCAAGCACCTGTAATATTTAAGCACCTGTGATATTTTCTATGAAATCCCCTTACTTTCTTTGCCAGATGCAAAATGCATATACAGCCGAAGGAATATATGGCTCTTTACTTAATATATATCTTACATGTGTTTAATTTCTTATAAACAAATCAATTCCTTTGGATACTCCCCTTCTTTGATATTTATAACAAAGGCAAAGGTCCGATCCCAAAATATGATTTCAAATAGAAAGAAAGATTGAAGAACTGAACAATTTATAATAATTTACATAACTTACACATATGCCCTAGTGCAATGAAAAAAAGCAATGATGCCGTTTGCAGGTATCGCTGTAATTGAATTATAAAGAATATTTGACTTTAAAATGGGTAACGTTTTTAGGCGTGTATCGTATTGGAAAGATGTGCAAAAAGAGGACGTGTGGAATTTCCATTGTTTACATGATTATTTCAAACAGTCAAACATCTGAAGATGTGAATCCCTCGCACCTGCAGGGTCGTGTGTGTATACAACGCCTGGTTCGAACCATTGTTTAATTGATGACACCAATCAGTTTCTTTTCCTGTTTATATGAGATCGACCGTGAAAATTAAAGTTGAAATGAAAATCCAGTTTTAAACTGTAATAATTGTTGTGATTTATTTGTTTTCACCAAGCTCTATGTATGTGTATTTTCATTTATACCCTGTGCTGGATATTTACTTACTCACTTCGGGTAGGTACTCCTTTATAAGAATTACAACATAATACCACTTATTTTGTAACAAAACACTCGATATTGAAAAAATAAAACTGAAAAATACTAGTATACCCGGACCTTTTATGTTAAGCGGACATTTTCTTAAACGGGCCGGACCCTTTTAGAGCAAAGGCGGACTCTAAATGTTAACATTATGGGTCCGCCCCGGACCATTTTACGGGGCGGACCTTAAATTATACGACACCGTCCGGCTCTTTGTCTAACTTTAATATTTTCATGCTTTCGCGTTGATATTTGACTATATCTTTTGTTTGAACCCAGAAAAACTTTAAATGGAATGGACAGTCAGCTAATTAGATTTCTTACAACTGTACTCAGATCATTGAGTCCGACTGTTTGACCAGGGTCTGTAAGCAGAGGGGAATGACACAAGTTTTGAAATTAACGCATATAGATGTTATTAAAATAACATTCTAGTAGTTTACATATTTTTTGAAATTGATTTTACAATATATTAATTCTATCAACATTTGGGGGATAAACATCGGTATACATGTACAATGTATTATATTATTAAAATCTTAACTTATCTAAATATGTTTTGTGAATAATATACTTGTGTATAAGAAACCTGCTTTGTTTCACAGAATCTTTGCAATATATTTTTTCTGCGGGTGAAAAATGAAGTACTATAATTTCACGTTCTTTCGGTCCATTGATACCAATACCAATTAAGTCCACTTCATATGATATATGAGTGGTTGGTGTAATATTCAAAGCAATATTGGATGTAAAGTTAAAAACTAAAAAAAAAAAAAAACCACAAACTTTATGGTCATTGATGTGTACGAAAGCCCATTGAGCTCATTTTCGTAGGTAAAAAAAATATTTTTTTCGCGAAACTTTCGCAATATAACGCGTTAGTTTCGCGAATAAACGCAAAACTTTCGCGATATAACGCGTTACTTTCGCAAATAAATCCGAAACTTTCGCGATATAACACGTTACTTTCGCGAATAAACGCGAAACTTTCGCGATATAACGCGTTACTTTCGCGAATAATTGCGAAACTTAAATATTAATATTGTTATTTCATACAAGAACCCATATGAAGAACAATTACTGAAAATAAAGATATTGATTTAAAATAAAAGAAAAATAATATTATATAAAGATGTAAATGAATCAAATTCAACCTTATACACATAGATATAAATTTAAACGTAGGAAATCTTTAAAATCTTAGTACTGATTTTCAAAGGACAAACTGCATCGCGCTTCTCACATCCAATGGGTGCTGTATTATTGAACATTAGGCAGCAACATAGTTTAATTATAACCATTTTGTAGGTATCGTTTTAGAATTTAAAGGATATCATTGTTCAAAACGTTATAATATATGTTATATCGCCGCGACATAAATTAACGTCTAGTCAAATATTAGAAAGATAGGCAAGCTGTGAATTGAAATTTTTAAGCTATTGTTCAAATCTAGATGACGTAAATTCGTCCTTTAAATTTATCACATATGTCATATGAAAATCAATACTAAGATTTTAAAGGTTTCAGACAGTTGAATTTATATAAATTTTATAAGAAAAAGATAATCAATGAATGTCTGTTCGAACAAAGGGTCGGCGAACAAATGAAAATAAAAAAATGATGTTCAAACTTATTATCTACTTCGGTTACAGAACATGTAAAGATGATATAAAGTTTTATCAGATTTACTAATATCTATATGTAATAAAGATAATTTGTCTTCATAACTCAACGTAACACGGGTATAATAATAATAATGAATAATAAGTATTTCATGACTTTAACTTAAAATGTGTTTGTTTTCAATCGTTTTTCTTCATAAGGGTTCTTGTATGAAATGACAATATTTATATAATGGTTTTGCGTTAATTCTCGAAAGTTTCGCGATATATCGCAAAAGTTACGCGTTTATTCGCGAAAGTTTCGCGTTTATTTGCGAAAGTTACGCGTTAATTTGCGAAACTTTCGCGTTTATTCGCGAAAGTTTCGTGTTTGTTCGCGAAACAAATTTTTTTTTGCCGACGAAAATGAGCTCAATAGGCTTTCGTAGATGTGGGAGGAAGCAGGAGCTTTCGAAAAAAAAAAAAACCATGTGCCAAGCGGGCGACCACCAAACCCTTAAATATACAGCGACTGCCGATCACGGGAATCGAACTCGGGTTGCAGCGGTGAGAAGCGAGAGCATTGTCTACTCTAATGTCAGTTCTCGCTAGTAAATGAGCAATAGGTATTTGATGTGTAAGATCGAACAAGTGCGTGCGCAGTGAAGTCCTTCAATATTGTACTTAATGCATCTGATTTCAAACCTTGCCGACCATGAACCCAGAACTCGCGAGCCATGAACCTGTGGGTGACGAGATGTTGTGACAAGTTGTCAATGCGAAGCACGGCCTTGTGTTCATGTTTGTTTTAGTATTTCCTGCTCTAATCCAGTTTTGGTATTCTCTCTCTCTCTCTGTCTCTCTCTCTCATAAAATGAAAAACAATAAAAAAAAAATAGAATAGAAAATGAATGAAAAAAGGCTTTTACAAATGGAGAAATCGAACTTTTATTTTAGCAACAGCATCAATGACTCTCATTTACATATCAACATTGACCGTATCACCTAATGATTAAGGTAAATTTGTAAAAATCGCAATATCGTTTATATCGTAGCATTGTAAAAAAAAATCGTAATATTGTTATCATAGCATTTTTTCCCGATTTTTCGAATTGATATATACACTTGTAATTCAATTCAATTCAGTCTATTGACATCACCATATCATGTTGGCAAACAGTCAAAATGAAATCAAATGACAGACAAAAAAATATTATAACATAAAGGCTATAGTATGCAAGACAATTTTTTTTTTTACATTTTTTTGAATAAAATTAAAAAACACCCATCCTAACTGAAACATGACACTCATGATCAGTACTCCAAATAAGAACAACATGTTATTTGTTATAGACTACCAATACCACTGAATCACAGATGCTTGTGGACTGGACCGTGCACTACCCCCCCCCCCCCCCCCCTTTCTATTTTTTTTTTCAATTTTTTTTAAAATTTCTTTTACATTTTACACACACACACATATATATATATATATATATATATATATATATATATATATATATATATATATATATATATATATATGGGAAACGAGTGTGAATATAAAATGCTACCGAGTCGTGATATTTCTTTTATTTTTCGACTGGAGACATATATAAGGGGTTGTTAACGACAATAATAAAAAAAATTTAAAAAAAAATAGAAAAAAAAAATAGAAAGGTTGGGGGGGGGGGGGGTAGTGCACGGTCCAGTCCACAAGCACCCGTGCACTGAATGTTAACGTAAACAAGATAATGACAGTGGGAAAAAATCCCCACTCATATATCGTCAATTATACACAAAAAATGAATAATAGGTCAACAACAGAACCAAAACATGTTTTGACTTTATATGAGGATGGCCATGATTGAAATAAGTAGGTTAACTTTCATGTACACATGCTATTACAGCTAGCAACTATGAATATTGATTGGGTTCTTTGAACACATACATGTGCCGATTGTAGGAGGGGGGGGGGGTTCAAGGGAAAGGGTCTGGACCTATCCTCCAGGGAAATTCAAATTTCTTAAATTCGCATAGTAAATATACCGAAAATAGGACTCGGATACCCGGAAAACACAATTATCCCACTACCCCCACCACCCCCCCCCCCCCCCCGGAAAGGAAAAATTGAATTGACTTAACAAACACATATGTTTGCAAATGCTGACTAGAAATTTCAATCGAATGAACTTTAATGCAAAAAGTAAGTGTAAGCGTTATCTGTTCAACATATTTAGTAAAAACAGCATTTTAGATAAAACTGCGCATTAAAAATATGGAAATTTATTCCTTTCTTTCTTTAAACAAAATCCCAGTACTGGGTGTGTTTTTAAGCATGTGTCGATCGTCACCTGTTTAGATGCTCAGTTATCTAGTGACAATCACATACATGTAGATACTTAAACAATAAATGCTTTCTATGGTGATTCATTCGGGATATGAAGGCAGCGACATTGCAGAAAAAATAAATAACCCGCAATGTCGCTACCTTCAAAACCGGTACCGCATGAATCATCAAAGAAAGCATTGATATCTTTCTTTTAGTTAAAGCTGCTTGGTCCGATTTTATATCAAATTGTATGCCCTTTTTAAACGATGGTTATGCTAAGTAAATGTATTATAATAGACATTGCAGTAGGTTTTCCCAGTCAATTAAGCCATTTCAATGAAGAAAAATACGTACAAAACAAACGACATAAAAGGATACCGCGTTATTTCGCCTCATGTTAAAGTTCACCCCAGACGACGAGACGGTTGTATTACGACTTTGACATCGCTTTAAATAAAGGTAGAAATGATCAGCTAAAAAATTACAAATAAACAATTGTTCGTTTTGTTCGCTAATATTTCTGAAGTTTGCTTTCTTTACAATCGATGCATAGCATGCGGGTTGAATAACCCCAATTATTCGGGGGACGAAACCAAATGGTTTCCTTTTCTAAACATTCCCGTGATGCATTTTGGTTTGTTTTTTCGTTTGCCCAAAAAGAAATAAATTTTATTTACTTTGAATATTTTTAACTTTGAAAGGAGACTGATTCTGCTGATGTAAATAGGAGAAAGTCCATAACTTTCAAAGATAAATGGTTTGTATAGAAAAAAAAATTGATATACTGTAATAACAAAAATAATCGGATCAAGCAGCTTTAATTAATAAATTGATTATGAAAAGTAAGTAAAATTCACTAAATTACTGTTAATGTACATATATAGGTACGTTACCCAAAAGAAACAGCCAAATCGTCTCCTGCGAGACTTTGAGTCTGACATCATCATGAATTTTTCGTGCAGTCCGTGATTTTTCCTACGTCGCTGTAGGTTTCGACCAATCGATAAAGAGGGCGTGTCAATTTCAGTCCTGTCAGTTTTTTGTCACTTTCAAACGCTGTAGATTTCGATCAATCGATAAATGGGGCGTTTAGATATCAGTCTGGCTGTTTCTATAGAGCTATGAATTAACTATAAGTTTCCGTAAGAAATCTAGGGAATATTACTTGGTAGATGTAAATATTACTTTGTATACAGTAGTCAGCTGAAAGTATAATGTTAAATAAAGACGTAATGGCTACATGTATTTTAAAATTTGTTCGCGTTATGAAGTATGGCGAAAACTAATTGTTCTGACGACATGTAAACTACAAGTTTGGCTTTTTTTAAAAAGCTTACCGTCTTATGACAATCTCTAAACAACACTTAGTTATAAAAGACAGTTTAATTCTTTTTTATATAAATGTCACCTTCCTATACATACTGATAGCATGGCGAGTGGATTTATCCAAACATTTTTGTGTCATGTGTCGTTTAAGCCTGCGTGCCTAAAATTGAGAACTGCGTACCCGAGCTTGTAAGTTGAGATCGACTATAGGGTGAAAGAGATCTTAGGTAGGGTCGTAGACTCTTATTATTGTTATACCACTGCATTTATCAATCTAAGGTGCAAATAACTTTACCGATATTAGGCATTCCGCATCAATTTTTTTTTACATTTTTGTATAAATATTTGAATAAATAATTCTAAAAGAAAAACAAATAATTTCAATAGATATTACAGAATGTTACTTTCAATTAGTTGGACCTGAAAACCAAAGGCTGCATTTCATTCATAGCAATTTGTCTTGCTTTTTCGTTTTTCTCACTTTTTAAGATTTAAAATCTAAGAAATTTGTTCAGTCATACGTGAAAAAGATCATAAGAAAATTATCTCCCTTGCGCCGAACAGTATTTTAACCAATGAAATGAATGTAAATTTTCACATCATGTATTTTCAACCAATCACAAAGGAAAGGAAGTGCACAACCCGGAGACTGTAAATTATTTTAACTCTTTATACCGTCTTCCAAGGAAGACGGTAATCACGAGGGCGTGGGGTTACTACGTTTAGTTTGTTATGTAGGATTCAGCCAATGAGATTTCATTATTGAGTGTACGTGTTCGAATTGATTCATGGGTTGTCAGTAAGGTTCACTTTCTAGCGCACGCTTTCCCAAGTAAGTGTGTTCTTTTTTAAAATAATTCATTTATATGTATATAATATATGTGACTGTGTATTTCGTATATCAAAGTTCTATAAATATATCAGATGATATAAGTAAGAGTGGAGACCCGCCACCTACACGTTTGCTGACTCCTCATTTGACCGCGGATACATATGTTTCCATAGAATTTTCAACTAAATGTTTTTAATCTATGGTTTTTCCTGAGCGGCGGAGGATGCTTAAATCATGTTAATATGCTATTACATGTATTATGGATGCACCTAGTACTATATATTTGTTATACTTTAATTTCAGTGTTTCGTTCAATGGCTTTATCTATGTGTTTGAAAAATAAAACTGGCGTCAGCAGTTAGAGGGCGTTTTATTACTAAGTATGTGTAAACTGCTGTATATGAAGTGAAGATAGACATGCTATTATTGAATGTTCACGGTCAGGGTCTCGAGTTGACCCCTGACCCCTGACGTTGTGAGAATGAAGCTATTGATAAATCAAAGGCAATTTATGTTCAAATTCTGCATGCAGTTCAGAATTCATTTTTTTCGGCTGGCAATAAAAAAATGCAATCACGGAAATTCAACGAATACCATCTCTGGTAAAAAAAAAATATTTTACGTTGTGCTACCTCAATGTAAAACGAGAAATTCCTCATTAATGTATCCATTTGTTCAGTTACGGACTTATATATGCTGCAATAACTCGGGAAAGCAGGACATAGGGGTTGTATAGTAACCATACATTTACATCACGACAAACCCCTCGACGGAATAATTACGTTACACTGTAATGTTAAAACCTTCCCCTGTACGCTTAACGATATGTACATGTACATCAAGTTAGTATATAATTAAGTGGGAAATTATCATTTCACAGCAAATATTTTTCAGTTCCTGGAAAAAAACATGCCCTGTTCCGGGAATACATCCTTATAGTTCAAACTTCAGTGCATTGGTGTTGTTAAATTTATTTGTTAATATCTTTTAAAATTAACATGTCAAGATAAGTTTCAAACTAACACATCATTTGCTACAGTTATATAACGATAGTTAATCTATGCGATGATTTCTAAAGCACACTTTATGCAGGTAAAGAAATGTTCTAATAACGCGGTATTTCCTTCGGTATGTACATAAGGCTTCTCTATTTTAATCTATAACCCAGGGTTCTTTTCAATCACCTTTTGTATATTATTTCGATATTCATAGAATAATGATAATACCACTGTTTCCAAAAACCAATTATTCATTCATTAACAGGAAAAAAATCCAACATTGATGCTATTCTTCAAGTCTACATGATTTTGTTTTTATATATATGACACAGCATAGCACTAGATTCTCCTATCGAACTAAATCAGAAACAAGAAATTTTTGCATTTTTTTTTTTACTTTTTCACGATAAAGTCATAATCAAATATACTTATTGCGTTTGAAATGATTTGATAGAAATAGTTCGGTATAATTTTTGCACATTGAGGACTTTTCAGATTTACGACTATGTAGTAAGTTCTTTGGTAAAACGCAGATCTAGAGATCATAATATAAACACCAAAACACCTGAACATATATAATACTTTATTTCAGTTTTTCATATAAATAAGTTACATAGAATTGTCGGATACATTTAATCTACAATACAATATATAATTTAGAAAAAAAAACTACATAGTAGGAAGGGTATTTCTTTTACAAGTTATATATTTAAATACATTTACAATATAAAACTAACTAAGAGTAAAAAAAAGTTCTATTTACACACAGGTGGTACAACTTGCACACTTTATTCAATTCATTTTATGCACTCAAATTCAAAATTTAAAGTATAATATAACATATTGTGTTGTGAAACAGTTTGTAATATGCACGTGCCTTTTGATGAAGTTCGACACGTGACGTGACAGGGACTAACTTAAAGAATATAAAACCATTATATGCGCATACGGCATGACTTTCAGATCTCAAATTTGTTGCATACTAGGTACAATGCAAAGCTAAATTATTCTGTTTCATAACCTGAATGAGTTGAAAGTGCATATCGTTTTTAGGTCAACTTTTTCCGATGCGCAGTAGCAGATAGAGTTTCACACACAGAATCTTATTTCACTAAGATTACAATCAGAAGAAGACAAAAAATGTTGTGAAAATGACAAAAAATGACACACGCGACCCTGGTAAACAAAGATTTAGAGCCAAACGGGAAATTGTGATACCTACACTATTTTACATAATACAGATCATTCAAAATAAAACTCGTTATGTCCCATTGATACCTGCTAGTTTACTCTAGACTTTTACGATGTTGTGGGAACCCTGTTATCGCCTGCATCTATTAATCTGGCGCTTGTTTCTTGATAAGAAGCCAATAAAAAGCATTGCAATTATAGCATTACATCAAAATAGCTGCGAGTAGACTGTAATTTCAGTTATAGATGCTAACTACGTTTCTCTTTGAGGAAAATTACAGTGCTTAGTGATAGTTTCAAACTAGACAAAATTACACATAAAGAGTGGCAATCTACTTCTTCCGCAGTTTGGTTTAAATCACCACGCTCTCAATGACCCATGTACATGTATACAAACGATATATATATAAATATATCAAATACTGATTTCAAGTAAGTCAAAGTCTATTGTCCATTTTGTGTCTTCGCCTGCTCATCCTCAGATTCCAGATCTTTCTTTTCGTCGAGTTCACAGATTTCTACCTTTTCCAGCTCCTCGCCCTTTTCCGGTTCCGATGGCGCGCGACTGCGAGTTAAGCAGCGCTTGGTTCTTCCGAGGGTTGCACCGGCCGAGAAAATGTATTCGTACAGTAGAGCAGCCACAAAACTGCCGACCATTGGACCAATCCAAAAGACCTATCACAAGAAATGTACCAAATTAACAAATGTTTACATCGCAGTTTATATATATTTGAAAACATTTATAAGTTATTTTCCATAACACAGCTCTTCAGGTATTAATTATTTTATACCAATCAAATTGTTTTTTCATCCAAGTTATGACATACAAAATAAATAAATACATATAAACATTAATATTACTGTAAATTGAATATGCAGTATGTAAATAAACATTTGCTCGTACCCAATGAGCTTCCCAGGCATTTTGAATTACGGCGGGGCCAAAGCTTCGGGCTGGATTCATACTACATCCGGTGTAGGCAATCTGTAATTTAACGAAAAAAAATACCATAAATCAAATTATAACAAGATGGTTTTAACTATCACGGGGAGAAGATGAGAGGGAACATGAGTTTGTTATGTAGAAAATTCTGAAGTATCGGACGCAAACACCGCGGAACACCGTGCTCTGTCGGAACCTGCCATTGCACGTGTTAAGCGGTGATAAGTGGTCACTATTTGATGCGTTTTAATATTGGATTGTTCTAAAAAAAAAAATACCAAACGTCTTTTCCCCCATTTACTGAAAGCTTTTCTTTTTACTTAAATTTAATTGAAATATATTTAAAGGAAATGACCAAATAAAACGAAATACAAATGAACTCCATAATTTTATGTAATTATTTCCTTCATAAAAGATTATACCATATTTTTAAGCGTAATGGTTTTTAAAAAAAGGCTTAGAACATGAAACAAAAATTTGAGATTCACACATGTACCGTGAAATATGAAGTTTTCAACGCAGGTAAAAGTGACCTCAAACTAATGTAAACAGACACTACATTGGCTACTACAATAAGTTAGCATCATTCCTGGGTCTCGTCTTACGCGCTGATTAAGGAGCCGGAAAGGCAAAATTGTTTAGATTACGCTGATTTGAACATTAAACAGAGATAAACTTTTGATTAAGCGGACCTTCTGTTTCTTTGTAGAGCAGTAAACGGAATAGAAGTGGCAATAAACGAATAAATGGACCGCGGGTTTACCACCACACTTCTGGGATTCTGTGCTGACCATACGGTACATTGTATTGCAAGTCAGATATGAAAATGGAGTTTTTACACTGTTCAAACAAATTTAAAGACTTTTTAACAATGTTCAAAGCAGATAAAGTTGAAATAAATAATGAAAACCAAAAAGTATGAAAATATCATGTACTTATTCACGCCAAATTTCGGAACCGTACATAGCGATGGGTGATTGAATTTTTTAAAATTCCAGAATGCAAAGTTACTTGAAAATTATTTAGTATTGAAGAAATGTAAAGAAATACTAAAAAACTATCGCACTTTATTTACTCTTTTTTGATAGCCTGGGTCAAAATATTGGTGGTCAGAACTGTTTACGGATACCGAAAAATTCACAAAAGTTTCCGTGATAAGAAAATTGACAAATGACTTGTTAAGTCTACTTACGGCCACCAAATGTCCAACAGCTACGGCTAACCCAATGGTCAGAGGGGCGGAGCCCTTCAGGTCTGTTCGCTTCTCGTCGATGGACGCTAGGACCGTGAAAACCAGAACAAACGTGATCATAACCTCCACCCCGAACCCCTGGGCCTCCGTTACGTCCCCGCTCATACCGTTAACGCCCAGCCCGCCCCGGGCCGCTGCGGGCGTCAGGCCGAATAGTATTGCTGCTCCCACGATGGCACCGATCAGCTGGGACACAATGTACATCAGGGCGCGGACAATGCTCACCCGTCTTGTCACAAGGGCCGCCAGGGTAACGGCGGGGTTAATGTGACCCCCACTCACATGGGCTATACCCCAAACCATGGTTCCCACGATGAGTCCGAAAGTAAGTGAAATCTGTACATAGTCCACTGTAGTATCGGCCTGGTTTTGCTGTCCTGTGGCGGTAGCGCACCCGAAAAAGACCAAGAACAATGTTCCAAGAAGCTCTGCCGCCGCAGCTCTCCATAGGTTTGGGCTTGTCAAATCCTCTAAGTTCTCCCTCATGATTTTCCACATGTTACAGGACCAAGCGCTGACTTGGATATGATTTTCGAGGCTTATCTTCCTGTGCACCCTGGGAGAGATGTTTGAAAATTTTAGACTGGAATCAAATTGCGCTGCGCGACTTTAATGCGCATGATCAGGGAGGTTTGTAAAAGTGACCTCCCTCTAGATTTTTTTCTCTTTTAAGCCTCTAGATCAACAGAGAATTGAAATGCTCCCTGCGATCTATTTAGTGTAATATTTAAAGTCGCACATCTTTTTAAAACCTTTTTAAAAAGTAGATTTAAAGTTTATAAAATTTTGTAAGAAAATTGCAAATTTGAACTTAAAATCGTTAACGTAACTTACATTTTCAAAGAATTTTTGGTTAGATTATATCTGAAACATATTTTTCTTATTTTATATAGCCTGTTTATTTTTCCATCTCCGATAAAGAAAATGATTGGACATTTCCACATTACGTAAATGCACGAGCGACTAGGTGTGAAATTTGACGAGTTCTAGTCGTCAGATGTACCACCTTATAAACAAAAACCACGTCTCCTATGGTAAAATTATTAACGAATTCATGAAAGACTGTCATACTCAGAAACGGGGTCAACTTGTAAACAGGGCAACTCGAAACAGTGCATTGTATAGTTACCAAAATAAATAGTTGGACTGTCGGGTTTGACTAACCGTTGACGAATGACGGGGTCATTTTTTTTAGACAGATGGAGGTGATGACAAATTCAAAAAAGCTAGTTGAATGTACTTTTGATAATAAAACTTCCTTGTATATATAGTACAAAACAAATTGAGAGAGAGAGAGAGAGAGAGAGAGAGAGAGAGAGAGAGAGAGAGAGAGAGAGAGAGAGAGATTGTTGCGTTTTTGTTCAAATTAAATAGAGGATATGTTTTTCACACGCATACGGACCGAAGGACAAGGAATCAGAAAAACTAGATGTGTTAAACCCGTCTGTTATATAATGTTCACGCCACCACGAAATCTATAAATGTCAATGACAACAATGAGTCCTGTGTTTCCTTGTGTTGTTATCCCCCCACTCGTTACAAACTTTCTCTTGTAAGATGTGGGTGCAGAGAGATTCTTTACCAGACCTATCATTGTTGTAGAATTTGGATAAGATTTGTCAGGAAAGAAAATTATAAAACTGAAAATTGTTCATATTTTGTGTGAACTTTTTTTAATGTAATGACGATGCGTTTTACAAACTGGTACATATACATAATTTGGACTACGACATTTTTGTGTGTTTGGTGACACTTTGATAAGACTGTAATGACGTCATTAGCTGTCAAAAAGGTCAAGTTCAAATACAGTTTGATTGAAATTTGCATTTATGATTACAAATGCATCATGATAAATTGGGTCAAATTCATAACACGTCTTATTACATTTTTATATTAAAAAAACCAAACCTCCGCAATGTTTATTGCTACATTGTTTGCATTATAAACGCGGATATATATCATTCAGGGCATGTCATCACTTAGTAACATGAAGTTGCAATACTAGTACGGAAACATTTGTTTATGAAGAAAGAGACTATGATCTATACACCACACTGTAAATTTTAATTTCAATCATTTGATGTACTATTTTAACCTTTGACCCCTCGTCTTTGGTGGCCAGTTCTGTCCGATGGTACGTCATCTAGTACCGCCACTCCTTCGCTGTCCTGTAAACAAACTGGAATTCCAATGTTATGTGTTAACTAAAAATATCATTCTATCAAAACTAGAATAAATGAATCAATTTAGTGATGCAGATATTGACATTAAGTTAATTTAAAATTCATTTTCACTCAGGATTGCAGTGACATTTTAAGCTCAGGGAATTGATTTCCCTGGGATACTGATTTATGGAAGCCGTCTTCACAGGGGTCGTCGATTGCATATCTCAGAGAGAGAGAGAGAGAGAGAGAGAGAGAGAGAGAGAGAGAGAGAGAGAGAGAGAGAGAGAGAGAAAGAGAGAGAGGAACCCGTCTTCACAGGGGTCGTCGATTGCATATTTCAGAGAGAGAGAGAGAGAGAGAGAGAGTTATTTCCATTTTTTGTGAAGTAGTCTGTCTGTAAAGTCAACACTACTTATAGTAGCTGTAACCTACATTAACCTCTTCTATTTAAGGTTTATGATACAAAAATCAACAAATGCGAAGCGTAAACATATTTCCATAAAATATGAACCAAGCTTACTGAGAATTGTTTCATTCTTCGTCATTTTCTTTTATTCAATGACTTGTTGATGAATCGTGGGTGGGTATGATAAACACAAAGTCGAGAAGAATTTACAACCAATATATTTTATTTCCACAGCTGCTCTGTCATTCCATCTTGATTTTCTTCGCTGCCCTTTCGGTATGTTTGAGGGTTTTTTCAGCAGTTTGTAACCTTTCTCTGCCTCACCGCTAAACTATTACGACCTCGCCTTGGTTTGGTTTCAAACAAATTAAAACAAATGCATATAAACCGCCAAAGCCTGTTCTATTTCTCTTGTTCTTGTTCACTGCCTATCACACTTCAAAGATCTAGCTTATCTCGATACTCTGAGGTCGGGGGATCTGGTTTTAACCTTTTCTAGGATATGTACTCCCCGCGCTCTCATACAATTTCCGAACGGATTAACTTTTGACATTCTTTATATAATGTTTGAGATAATGTCAATGAGAAATCAAGGACTCATTGAAAGTGTACAGACGTTTGACACAGTTTAGTATGTGTCCTCAATTACAAAGTCATTGCAGCCGTTATGCTTCAATTTCACAAATAATTGGCTGAAAACGCAAAATCTGTATGATCTTTGAAATTAACATAACTATGTTAAAACTACATATATACATGTATATTATTAAATTCATCATTCTATTAAAAGGATTTTTCTCTCATCTATAATTATGTTGTTACAATTGAAATCTCCGCCAGAAAGATTTACTTAATTTTAAGTTACACACACTCTCTCTCTCTCTCTCACCGTGCTCCCTTCCGTTTGTTCATAAAAAATGTACACATATATGTATATTTATGTATAAGAATGTGTCAATACCAATAAAACTTGCACCTGCTGTGTTTTCATCTCACCGAGAGAGCAGAGGGTGTTCAGAACCCTCACTCTGCTAATTTTTTTCTGAGTGTAGTTAGCTCTAATAAAACAAATTTTCAGCAGGCCTATCGCGTTATTACAAGCTTGTTAATCTGACATCTTTGACCGACTTCTAAGAACCGCTGTTGCGACTTGATTTCATAGGCATTTTAATTTCCTTTAGCTCAATACTAGTACATGTATTTGATAGGTTTTTAGGAAACGCCCGAACGTTATTTTAAATAAAAATAATAATAAACAGCGTTTTTTTTTTTAAATTTATATTATTATTTAACATATAGTTAACGTGTGATTAAAGAATACATATATTTTCTCTTGTATTCTGCGACCTAAAAAACATCAGTGTTGTAGAATAATTGGTATGGTTGAACTTGATTTTATTCAAGCAAGCTTGAAACGTCTTGATGTCTGTGCAGTAGCTTTTCAAATTGATAAACTAATGATTGTTGGAACTGACCATCTGTTAAAATAAGAATACGCTCCCCCAGAGCTGAATATAAACTGTTATTATTTGGAGATCCGTGGTGTAAGGATATAAGAATACCACCAAAAATCTTCAAAGTAATAGTGAGTACATTGTGGTGTGTATATATATATATATATACGTATATATACATACCATGATTTTACAGTAAAACGTGGTTCTTCTGATGCACAACCAAGAGAAGCTTCTTAATATTCATAATATCTAAAATGAAATTGCCTATTACAGTCAGATTTGAATTTCAAACTATACAAGAAAAAGTAGATTATGTGTAAAGAATCAATACAATGATCAAAGAATTGACCGCATCGTGAATTTTATATGTATTGATGTAAAATAAAGGTCAACGGAACAACTACTGACAATTGAAGGAATTAACAATACGTCTTTTGTGGTCTTAAATTTTTACATGGAGCATACCTGTATAGGGCCATCATTAATATTCAAACATGCTCTAGTCTTCCCTAACAATATACACCAAAATGGTTAATTCCAAGAAGTGTTTAAATATAATTATGATAATCAATCAAAATATGAATGAGACGAAAATATTCGGCTAATGCAAGGCTAAAAAGGACATTTTTAGTAGTCGTTATAAAAAAACTAAAGTGCATTATTTAGTTGCAAAAATAGAATTTAATTGGTAAGAACTACATAAAATATACAATTTCTAATTCAGGTTGCAAGAAATCATAAAAATTTTCGTTGTTTAATTTTAGATACCTAGAAGTTTTGACAATAAAATTTGTTTGAATTTATAGACGCCATAATTATTTATTAATTTCGCGTTTATTTTGATAACTTGCTGGAACGGTGACTTGGGGGGTTCGCTCTTTGTTACCCCCTGCTTGACGATCTCCAGATGAGGATTTTGATGATGTTTATTCGGGAATGAAGTGGTACATCTGCCCCCGAAACTCAAGCCCGTGGCCTGAATATTGGGTTGTGAATTCCGGCGCTCGCGTCACGCCATTAATATCTCATTAAGAAAAATTTACTCTTGGTTTTATCAAAAGACGAAGAAACCAATATAATCTGCATTTTACAGAAAACAAAAAATCATTGCTGTATCTTAATAATAAACGCACGATTTCCCGTCAATGCAATCTTTGTATGTCTTTTAGTGTCACAGAATCCGATTTTGCGGAATGGTTTGCATGAGATATACGAAAAAAATACATACATCAAGCATACAATTTTAGCCAAAGTCGTGTTTCTCTTATATTAATATATCTTATTCAAAAAATAAAAATCTAGAACTTCCATTATTTTCATGGACAAAACACACCTATCGTACACGTACAAGAAAAACCATAAATCACTCTGAACGCAACATTTCATACATTGTAGATTTGTTTTTATTATATGTTACAAACAGTAAAATAGAATTTTTTCTTCACACGAAATGCGAACAACAATCAGAAAAATATAAATATTCAGTTCTTAAAACCGGTGAGAATCATTGATTGTCAATTGCAAATAGAAAAGATGAGTAAAATACGTGAAATAAAACTAAAGAGACAAATTGGTCAAAACAAGATGTAAATCTTTACATCACAGTTCATTTCAACATCAGTAAATAAATATATATATAATATAAATTCATAACTTTTTTGTATTAAACAACACATGGTTCATTTTGATTATTAATTAGAATGAAATACTTGCACCCCCCCTTACATATATACACATTAACTACATGTATTACGATATAATAAAAATGTCTTCGAAAACTCATGTAATATACATTTTTTTGATCTTTAAGTTTAACTCTGCATAAATGCATCAATCATATCACACGTAACTGGCACACGGTTCATTCCAATTTTATTTTTCCCTTGTTCTTTTGATAAAGAAATATGCCTATACACAACTGACCTGAATACCTGTATTAATATCAGAGCCGGCGACACAACGCAGGACATACTTTAGATAAATTTTCTTCGTTTTAAGGTCAGCAATTTTAAAACATAATCAAAAGAGGTCAGCTATCAAGATGAATTCAAACTGGTAGTAATTTTACATAAAGTGCATATTATAATATAAAAACTAAGCCATTTAAATAAGTTAACTGAATTTGATAGTGAAAACCATGATATGGCAATAAATGCTCTCTCTCTCTCTCTCTCTCTCTCTCTCTCTCTCTCTCTGCAAAGCCATAGAACACAGAACATACAAAAGAATATATATATATATATATATATATATATATATATATATATATATATATATATATATATATATATATATATATATATATATATATATATATATATATGCTAATGAAATAGGTAGTTCTGCCACGTTCAAAACATTAGTTGAATCTCACGAGAAACAAGGAAGCGATACAGGCAACATGATCAGTATATACGCCGACGGACGGAAGAGAGAAGAAATAAATACTTTTATTGACTAATTTTCCCAGCGTCCATGTTGGCTTCCTGATAAAAACTGACAAATTCATTCACGCTCCACCAGGGAAACGGGAAGATAATACGAGTTTTTTTTTCTTCTCAAGGATGCTGCGATTGGAGGGACTCTCATAGTATAAACTGAGTCGGGGGAAGTAGTTTCAGTATTTCTTCGCAAAACATCTTGATGTGATGGTGTTTGCATTTATGAATCAGAAAACGTTCATATAACTTAAACGTCATTGTCTAGTAATCGATGCGTATCAAAAACAGTTATGAATAATTATTCAACAAATTATAAATTTAAAGAAAACAACAATAAAAAAGACATTCCGCAAAGCACTTTAACGAAAAGCGTTCATTATCGCTCATTTTAAAGTGGCACACCCTTTTCCGTCCTATTAAGTCTGGTAATAACATGAATAAGTATAACATTTCATAGTTAAGAAATATAACTTTCCCGAATTCCGGCTGTCCAAAAAAAAAAAAATGGAAAGAAACTAGTTATATACTAATATCTACAGGTAACTGGCTGTGTTTGGCATCAAATTCGTAGGTTTTGGGCTCCAGGATGGACGCTGGTCACATGACACTGAGATTCGTTTCCGGCGAACTTCGGGGGAGAGAGATGACCTCCCTCCGAGCAGTGATTGTCAACTCTTGCTGACCTCTAACTGTGCCCCCTCCAACCAGTAGGTCACCATCAAGCCTTTACCCTGGCAAAAAAATCTCCATAAAAGTAGGAAGGCCACGGGAGATAACTCAGGAATAATTTTCCTCTTTTATCAGGATTATTTCAGTATCGGTTTAGGAATACAATCTTGTGATTCAATTTTGAAATTCAATTATTCCCGCCTTTTGTCGATAATGTACATTATACATAGATTTTAAACCCTACTTACATGTACCTTCTTATTGATAATTTAAATGACTTTTATTAATGTACATGACCTTATGGATTGCACAACTTATTGAAAATATACCGGTATTCAGTCGGTTACCTTTATCGGGATTTCTCCACGACAGCTGACATCGTACATTCCAAACTGCTGTAATAACTTCTCCGAGGATTCAGAAATTTGGATTTTTCCAGCTATGAAAAATACACAAAAGAGAGTAAATAATAATTACAGTTCATTGAATACAAATTAAAAAAAACTATATTAATTATCTTTATTCCACCCCGCAAAAATGGTGTCTGGCAAAGCCTCTGACTCTTTTACCCACAATATAATGTAACTGAATCATCCACTTTCGCCGATTACCATCATATATCCCTCAGTATATTGGTTAAGAATAATATGCCCTTTAAGTTGTTCACATTTAAAATGAATCATTTACTTGCCATTATCATTCCGAACATAACATTCATTATATCCGATACTCAAGCTAATGAGAAAAATCTATTAAGATATGAGTTGGCCAGAGTGATCTGGGATTAGCAAAACCCCTCAAATCTGGTGACGTTTAACGTGGTAATCACTAGGGTAATCCACAGGTGCTTGAGGACAGGTTCGACCCCCCCCCCCCCTCCCCTTTCACCCCCAGTATATAGACCCCCGAGACTTTAATTTTCTTTTTTCATTAAATTATCCTTTTATGACATATTTCTAATCTAATTTATTCATCCATTGCCCAAAAGTAAATAAAACAAACATTTTAAAAAATCAGACCCTCGATCTGTACATTTTTTTAAAAAAATGTTTGTTTTATGTAATTTTGGGCAATGGATGAATAAATTAGATTAGAATTATGTCATAAAAGGATAATTTAATAAAAAAAAAGTCCCGGGGGTCTATATACTAGGGGGGGGGGTGTGGAAAGGGGGAGGGGGTCGATCCTGTCCTCAAGCACCTGTGGGGTAATCTACTTGAGACAATATTTGCATGAATTGACCGCCGCACATTGCAATCACATTATCGTCATGCCAAAACAGTGTCGATTATTAACAGATACAAACGGTTTCCAGTATAAAAGTAGTCTTTAATTTTCTTTTTTATTAAATTATCCTTTTACTTTTGTCTAGTTTTTTATTAAGTCTACCGTCAACCAAGTGACGTACATTTTAGAGATTCTTACTATAAGTCTCTAAGTAACATAAATTCCTTAAAAAATCTTACCCAGTAAAGTAAATTCTTGAGATTCTTACCAAATGACGTAAATTCTAGGGGATCTTACTAGTAACGTTTACTCTAGAGATTAATACAAAGTGATGTTGATTCTAGGGTAAAATATGTTACCTACTGACGTAAATCCTAGAAAATCTTGCAAAGTGACGTAGACTGTAGACATTTTTACTAAGTGACGTAGATTCTAGAAGAAACATACCAAGTGACGTAAATTCTAAAGAATCTTACAAAGTGACATAGATTCTAAAGAATCTTACCCAGTGGCATAGATTTTAGAGAATCTTACCCTGGCCAGTGACCTAACAAGAGATTCTTACCCAATGACGTAGATTTTAGATGTTCTTACCCAGTGACGTAGATTTTAGATATTCTTACCCAGTGACGTAGCTTTAGATGTTCTTACCCAGTGACGTAGATTTTAGATATTCTTACCCAGTGACGTAGATTTTAGATGTTCTTACCCAGTGACGTAGATTTTAGATATTCTTACCCAGTGCCGTAGATTTTAGATGTTCTTACCCAGTGACGTAGATTTTAGATATTCTTCCCTAGTGACGTAGGTTTTAGATGTTCTTACCCAGTGATGAAGATTTTAGATATTCTTACCCAGTGACGTAGATCTGAGATATTCTTACCTAGTGACGTAGATCTGAGATATTCTTACCCAGTGACGTAGATCTGAGACATTCTTACCTAGTGACGTAGATTCCATCCTGGAGGCAGTGTTGACGGTGTCCCCGAACAGACAATACCTGGGCATGGCAATGCCCACCACTCCCGCAACCACGGGGCCTAATGACGGGAAAAAAGAGGAAGACATAATGGGTCAGTGATCTTATACTTGTAGCAACTGAGACCGTATTCAATACGAAATACTGATACATTGACATGTACAGCTGTGCTGGGTAATCAGGCTACTGCAAAGTGCCAATCTTGTGCCCGTCTCAGATGAGTATTCTTATAATCTAAAATGAGTTATTGCTATTTAAAGCCATGGACTTAATTAGAAATGTGAGTCTTACTGAGCGGGCAAAAAGATACGTCCCTCTATACCCCCCCCCCTCCCCCATACATGTAAACAAAATCAAATAGGGTTGAATCCGAAACATTAAATTACGAGCCTTACCAGAATTGATACCAATTCGAATCATCAATTTTTCGTCCGGTTTGTGCTTGACCTTAAATTCCTGGACGGCCTTCATGATACTCAGGGACATGTTGGCTATCTCCATGGCATGCTTCTGACCATTTCTGACCGGAAGTCCAGAAACCACCATGTAGGCGTCCCCGATAGTTTCCACCTTTGACAATGACATTGTAAGGACAACATTCAGATGTATATCATTATGGAATATCAATGAATTCATCCAATTTCAAATCTGCTGATTTAATCATTTCAAAGAATTACTACCTTGTATACGTCAAAATGGTGGATTATGTTGTCAAAGCACGTGTACAAACTATTGAGCAGGGCTACAACCTGTAAATTAGACAATATGAAGCTTAACGGGGCAAAGTTCAGTTCGATTGTGCAAGAATTTTTTATGCATCCCTATGCGCAAATCATTACTTTCTTTTCTCGATCTGAACAAATGCAAAGGGTGTTACGGATATGATTTCTAATTTTGTAACCAACTCATCTATTCTAATTATGATTTCGTGTAATTGTACATGTATACGGGTAGCAAAAAATGGGAATAAAAAATACCCGCAAAAGAAACCACATAATGATAGTATAACCTCTATAGGTGTGCTACATGTTTACCTGTAAAGGTGTGCTACATGTTAACCTGTAAAGGTGTGCTACATGTTTACCTGTAAAGGTGTGCTACATGTTTACCTGTAAAGGTGTGCTACATGTTTACCTGTAAAGGTGTGCTTCATGTTTACATGTAAAGGTGTACTACATGTTTACCTCTAAATGTGTGCTACATGTTTTACCTGTAAAGGAGTGCTACATGTTTACCTCTCAAGGTGTGCTTTAGGTTTACCTCAAAAGGTGTACTACATGTTTACCTCTAAAGGTGTGCTTCGTGAGGCCAGTGTGGTAAAGCCCACGATATCACTAAAGTAGATGGTGACCATCTCGAACGTCTCCGGGTCCACGCTGTTCCCCGACTCCAGCTGTTTGGCCACCGTCCTACAAATCACAGGGCACAGTGTAATCATTAACACTTATAACATATCTAAGGGCAGTAAGATCAGGGATCAAGATACATAAGAAATCATAATCGTTGTGTTTCACTTTTAATCCTTTGAAGACGAGCGCTGTTCTTGATTGTCAGTTAAATAAATTCATAGAATACCGCTAATATATATAGAACCAATGGTCATTATATTAAATATATATGAGCCTCTTATTTTAAATAATTGACTGAAAATCAAAACATTATTTAATTTATTGTAGTGCACAGTGCCCATGTACATCTCACAAAATTTTGATTTGATAATATTTTGGAATAAAAATGTACATTTGTAGATTTCAACCGGAATGTCGACAATTTCAGAAGAACCGAGTCCAGAATTCGACACAGATCACTCCTTTAAAACTCAGCTGCATACAAGGAAGTAAATGCGAGTTATCTCTCTTAACACAAGACACCGTGTGCCTAAAAGGGGAAAGTGGAAAAAAATTACAACTTACGGCGGTAGCAGCCTACAGAGAAGGTCCTCAGCTTTCCGTTTTTCTTCGATGTACGCTTTAGTTCTTTCTGTTACAATGCTCTCTAAATTATTGGCGTATTGCTCCATTCTCCTCATCAGATTATCCATTATATTTCCTTTTTGATTTCTAAGAGATATCAACATTTGTTATAAACATGACTTTATTGGATAAACGGTGCGATTGTTTGGACAATAGAAGGCTAACAAACAGTGAATTGCATCTATAATATATTTATGATTAATGTGGAAAAAATGGAATGCACTCCCAGAATTATGGCAGGTTCTCAAAATAATTTCCTGTTTGGTTTCGTCGCTGTATTATTACTTTATATACATATTTTTTTTTTTTTTTTTATTTAAATATTTTATTGTCCCAGACAATTTAAACATTCATTTGATGTCAGGGTTGGGAGGCCCTGAAGTCATCAAATTTACAATATTATTGTGAAAAAAACTGTACATAGGACATTTTTTGCATATACACACACATTCATACAGTGTTTATGGTTGTGTACACAGAGTAACTATATATACTAAGATTGTTCAAATTTAAAAATAAGAAAAAAAGAAAGCGGAAGTTGGAAAAAATAGAGTATCCCAAGTGTAAATTAAAAACAGAGGACACTTATTGAAGGGAAGAGAAAATATCCCATCGTTTATAAAAATTATCTTCATTGTTATTTTTTTTATACATATAATGTTCTAAATTTCTATAATACAGTATTTCTCTTTTTAAGCCTTCGAAAGACGGTAACATTTTGTTATTTCTTTTCTTATAAATATGGCGTTTTACTAAGATGATCAAAAGATTGATTATATTTTTGTGCTTTGACAGTTTACCAAACAAAATATCAACAATATTGGCATCAATCATCATATTAGTTTGATCATTAATCCACTCAAAAAAAGAATTCCATAGTTCTTCAACATAGGTGGGGTCTCTTAATAAAGAATTATTGAATCTCCAAAAACCTTTACCTTTTGTAAAATTGTTAAATTTTAATTGTAATTCAATAATAGAGTGATCTGTCCTATAACCGGGTAATATTGATACGCTATGTAAAAGTGACATTAACTCTTCAGATATTAAAAAGAAATCTAGTCTAGCTTGTTTGATAGGTGTTTTTTTACTCCAGGTATATATTCTTGCATCAGGATTATTTATTCTCCATGGGTCCACCAAGTTAAATTTTTCTTGTAGCTTAATGACTTCTAATTTATTTTTTAAATTATTTTCTTTAACATAATTATGACAGTCTAGGTTGAAGTTTTGAACCAGGTTCCAATCTCCACACATAATTATAAAATCGTCACTGAATTCTTCAATAATGTTAGAGAGTTCTCTAAAAAAATCTGGAGAATCTCTATTTGGACCATACAAGTTTACAATAGTTAGAGAGTATTTGTTATCAACAAGTATACTAGAGACAATGTAATTTCCATTGGGATCTGACTTAACATTTAAAACAGTATATTCAAAATTATTATTAGTAAGGGTCAGTGTTCCCCTTGAGTTTGAATTACCAGGGCTCATTAAAAAATCCAGGCCCCACTGTGCATATACAACACTTTTATCATTTTCAGTACAATGAGTATCTTGTAAACAGTACAGGGATGCTTTTTGTTCTCGCAAATATTTGAACACATCTTTTCGTTTGTTAACATCATGGAGCCCTCTACAATTTAGGGATAAAATCTTAAATTCACTCATTATCAATCAAAGTATTTAGTACAAGCCCATAAACAAAAACACATTCATACATTCTAGCGTGCTGAAAATCAATTGAAAATAAAAAAAATTCTTCCAGCATTGTGCGAAACACTATAAGGATGAGATACTTGGACATTGCGGGGGAAGACAAGCATTCAAAATTATGCATAATTAATCTTAGGCAACATGTTCTAGTCACAAAAATGGACGGTATTAACGTAGGCTAACACATGTTAGAGGTTTTTCAATACCAATTATACGACACTGAGATACACTATCACATGTCTTAATTAATCTTTGGCAACATGTTCTAGTCACAAAAATAACCAGATATTAACGTAGGCTAACACATGTTAGAGGTTTTTCAATACCAATTATATGACACTGAGATACACT
This sequence comes from Magallana gigas, assembly GCF_963853765.1. Taxonomy (NCBI): domain Eukaryota; kingdom Metazoa; phylum Mollusca; class Bivalvia; order Ostreida; family Ostreidae; genus Magallana; species Magallana gigas. Next base: position 10,284,364 of record NC_088855.1, read on the forward strand.
ATCACATGTTGTAATTAATCAATCTTAGGCAACATGTTCTAGTCACAAAAATAACCAGATATTAACGTAGGCTAACACATGTTAGAGGTTTTTCAATACAATTATATGACACTGAGATACACTATCACATGTCGTAATTAATTAATCTTAGGCAACATGTTCTAGTCACAAAAATAACCAGATATTAACATAGGCTAACACATGTTAGAGGTTTTTCAATACCAATTATATGACACTGTGATACACTATCACATGTCGTAATTAATTAATCTTAGGCAACATGTTCTAGTCACAAAAATAACCAGATATTAACATAGGCTAACACATGTTAGAGGTTTTTCAATACCAATTATGCGACACTAAGATATACTATCACATGTCGTAATTAATTAATCTTAGGCAACATGTTCTAGTCACAAAAATAACAGATATTAACGTAGGCTAACAATTATATGACAATCACTGAGATGCACTATCACATGTCGTACCTGGACCATCTGTTGTCTGTTGTACGTCGGACTTGAAGTTCCACCGATGTAGGTTTTTCGATAATTCGGGTTTTTAGTCCTTCCTTGCGAAGCTGATAGGCCTTTTGAGCCAACTGTGCACGCATTTTCTTCAATGGGCCAGGTAAATCTGTACGGACCGACTTTCCTTTTGGCAGCTTAACTTCATGGACGCGGGCTAGAATAAAGTTGCGGTCCTTTAAACAGGCAAATTTAACAATAATAGCTTCTGGTGCCGTCTCTTTGTATCTGTTGTCCGGATTCCTTGGAATGCGGTGGGCATTTTGAACTAGTGGGTATTGTTTTTTTATACAAAAAAACACATGTCTCCCCTTCTCCCAAAGGATTGTAATATGGGGCAAATTTAATAAGTGAAAAAGAATGAAGTCAGCTATATGTTAGATATCATCCATATATGATACAGTTTAGAAAATGAATTAACTTGAGACACAAAATTGGTCAAGGTCAAAAATTATGGAGGCGTGCACTCCTTCTCAATACCATCTACCTATGTTCCAAGTTTGAAGCCTTAATGTCAAAAGCTATCCAAGTTACCACCCAGACAAAATTTAATTATTTTTTTTTAATTTGACCTTGAGTAAAACAAGGTCAAGGTCAAATATTAATCAATAGTACACCTCAGTGTATTATAAATAATCTTTGTGTAAAGTTTGAAGTCCTTCTGTCAAAGAATATTTAGGAGGTGAACAATGAAGTTTTTTCTAATTTGACCTTGAAATATAATTTTTAGGTCAAGGTCAAAAATTTTGGTAAGGTTGAACTGGACTATATACCATCTATGTATGATACAAGTTAAAAGATTGTATAATTAAGGAGTCTTGTGTTATGGTCCGGACTATATATTTTATAAAACGCTTGACCTTGAAGAAGATAATAAGTCAAGGTCAAAAATTTTGATGGCGTGCACTTCTTCTTAATACCATCTACCTACGTTCCAAGTTTGAAGTCTTAATGTCAAAAGGTATCTAAGTTATCACCCAGACAAAATTTAATTATTTTTTCTCAAGTTGACCTTGAGTAAAACAAGGTCAAGGTCAAATATTTATCAATTGTACACCCCAGTGTATTCTAATTGTTCTTTGTGTAAAGTTTGAAGTCCTTCTGTCAAAGAATATTTAGGAGGTGAACAATGAAGTTTTTTCTAATTTGACCTTGAAATATAATTTTTAGGTCAAGGTCAAAAATTTTGGTAAGGTTGAACTGGACTATATACCATCTATGTATGATACAAGTTAAAAGATTGTATGATTAAGGAGTCTTGTGTTATGGTCCGGACTATATTTTTTATAAAACGCTTGACCTTGAAGAAGATAATAGGTCAAGGTCAAAAATTTTGATAGCCTGCACTTTTTCTTAATACCATCTACCTATGTTCCAGGTTTGAAGTCTTAATGTCAAAAGGTATCTAAGGTACCACCCAGACAAAATTTAATTATTTTTTCTCAAGTTGACCTTGAGTAAAACAAGGTCAAGGTCAAATATTTATCAATTGTACACCCCAGTGTATTCTAATTGTTCTTTGTGTAAAGTTTGAAGTCCTTCTGTCAAAGAATATTTAGGAGGTGAACAATGAAGTTTTTTCTAATTTGACCTTGAAATATAATTTTTAGGTCAAGGTCAAAAATTTTGGTAAGGTTGAACTGGACTATATACCATCTATGTATGATACAAGTTAAAAGATTGTATGATTAAGGAGTCTTGTGTTATGGTCCGGACTATATTTTTTATAAAACGCTTGACCTTGAAGAAGATAATAGGTCAAGGTCAAAAATTTTGATAGCCTGCACTTTTTCTTAATACCATCTACCTATGTTCCAAGTTTGAAGTCTTAATGTCAAAAGGTATCTAAGGTACCACCCAGACAAAATTTAATTATTTTTTCTCAAGTTGACCTTGAGTAAAACAAGGTCAAGGTCAAATATTTATCAATAGTACACCTCAGTGTATTATAATTGTTCTTTGTGTAAAGTTTTAAGTCCTTCTGTCAAAGAATATTTAGGAGGTGAACAATGAAGTTTTTTCTGATTTGACCTTGAAATAAAATTTTAAGGTCAAGGTCAAAAATTTTGGTAAGGTTCAACTGGAATATATACCATCTATCTATGATACAAGTTAAAAGTTTGTATGTTTAAGGAATCTTGTGTTATAGTCCAAACTCTATTTTTTATAAAACGCTTGACCTTGAAAAAGAAAATAGGTCAAGGTCAAAAATTTTGGTGGCGTGCACTCCTTCTCAATACCTTCTACCTATGTTCTAAGTTTGAAGTCTTAATGTCAAAGGGTATTTAAGTTACGGCTTGGACAAATTTGGATGAAGAAGAATAAGAAGAATAAGAAGAACTAGAGCAAAGCTCGTTGCAAAGCAACGAGTGGGTTTTCCGCTAATGTCGAAAGCAACGCTAGAAGTACGTCTATGAAGCAGAGTTCTTAATCTAGTAACAAAGAAACCTAAGTACAAAAAGATAAAAAAAAAAAATCAAATGATTCTTGGTACAACTTAACATGATCCGAATGTTTTTAAGTACGACTTAACCAAAAACCCTTAACCATTTCAAGAACGACTTAACAAAGAAAACAATGTGTTTAAGTACGACTTAACAAATTTGACTTCATTTTAGGTACAAGTTTACTTTACCTTGAACTAACATCTTTTTTCTTAACCCAGAATGCAAAATTAAAATTTATGTAAAAAATCAATTTTGTTTAAAACATAATTCTGAGCAACTTTTCCTCTTCACTGCTTTTCAAAAGGTTGACCTTTCGTACTGTGTGCTCGTTGCGTCATTAATTGTCAGAAACTTATCGATGTTAAGTTTACTTTACTGTACTTCTGTGAATATTTTCTATGTAAAATTACTATGAACCAGACAACATTGAAATGGTGAACATTTCAAAGGGCCCCGCTTATGTTATTTCAGAGAATTCTGCTTTGACCTTGACCTATAACTTGAAATTTTTCCAGCTGGCATAGAACTTTTAATTCAATTTCATTCCCCCTAACATACATGCATTTTTGTTCAATCTGACCAAGATTAAGCATATTTGGAAAATTATCTACTATTTAAAACTAATTTTAAAAAGATCTGCTATGACCTTCACATTGACAGACTTGGTTCAAGGTCACTGCACGCCATTAACCAATAAACTCTGTAAAGGTAAAATATTAGCCAAATAGGGGCCAAAAGGAGAGTATATCTATGCTCTTAAAATATGGATTTTTGTGTGATCTGATATGACCTTGACTCTTCATCTACAAATATCATTCGAGGTCATTGCATATATTTTGAACAAAGGCATCATGTGGGTAAAGTATGAGGCTGAATGGAGCAAAGGGAGAGAAGATATACTCCGGACAAGGATTTTTAAAAATATAATTCTGATATGACCTTCACAGTTTCTTTTCACTGAAAATAGGTTCAAGGTCACTACACACCCTTTCACCCTTTACTCAAAAGCTCTGCTTATGTGAAGTCTGAGCCAAATAGGGGTTAGTAGAAATTATATATGCTCTCAAAAAAGGATTTTTGCATGATCCGATATGATCTTCACCCGTTACCTAGAAATTTCATGCAAGGTCACTGCACATCGTTTAACCATAGAGACACTCTGTGAGTATTAGCCAGATTGGACCAAAGGGAAAAAAGATATGCCCCAGACAAGGATTTTATATATATAATTCTGCTATGACCTTAACCTTATACCTAAAAACATGGTTCAAGGTCACTGCACATCCTTCAACCAAAGGAACCCTGTGGATGAGGTATGAGCCAGATTGGGCCAAGGGGAGAGAAGCTATGCTCCTGTCAAGCCATCTCGGATGGACAGACCGACAAATTGATCACTAGAAGGCGCCCGCATAAACATGCCTTTTTATCTAAAATAGTATCCATGCTATCTGCCCATGGTGTATAGTCATCAAAACCATTCATTAGCAGAATTTGATTTCCCTCCTTTTTAAGGTGGTATGGGACATCTGTCGATATTAATGTGGATTAAAGTACTATATAATTGAAAACTTTTCACCGGTTTAGAATTTTCAAATTTTACAATATTTAACCAAAAAATAGCTTTTAAAAATATTTGAAAAGGTAAAAATTGTAAAAACCCCAGCGGGATTCGAACTCATGACTTACAGGTTCCTAGTAAACCCTCTAACCCACTGTGCTAAGGAGTTAGGTGACCATTTTTGAGAAGAAACTACATGTACTTATATAATTACACTTTATTTTATTGTTTATTTCGATAAACAATACGTCACAACACAACATGGAAGTGTCCCATATCACCTTAAACTCGGAACACCTCTGACCTAATAAGATCGCCGCATTAAATACAAAGTTTGATTTAACTCTAATTTGTTTATCATCAAGAAATTCTGCATCGCTGACAAATAAAGTTTTCTTCTGTATAATGAAATACCAATTAACTGACTATTCGGACAATAGCAAGTTTATTGTCCCATTCAACAGCTACTATTTCCCTTGGCTTTGCCTCATTAAATATTTGCTGTCTTGGGGGACAATAAACTTGCTATTGTCCTCATACCCAGTAAATACTAAATAGGCATATAATATCCCATCCACCTACATTTCATGTTATATAACCTCCCGTTTGTAACCTTCAATTTCACTGTAAAGTCAACATATCTGTTATAGCCGCAAGTTTCACAATTTATTTCTGCTTCTCATGTACTTAAAATTAGGGGCCTTAATATTGCTTACCAATTCCAACAAGAGACATCCCTCTAACTATTGGTAATCATTAAAATTCATTTCATGAATCTACGCAACAATGATAAACCTTCAAGTACAGTCACTCTCAATTTTACAAAAATATTGACGGTACTTTATCCGAAACTGTTCCTTGTATCTTTAACTTAGTACACTAACATTTTTATGAAAAGACGGTTTGTCTTAGAATAAGAAAGCTAATGCAATTCTGAGAAAAAGAATACCACATATTGCCAATTCCATTGAGGTTTAATAAAAATATGGCCATTTAAGTGAACCCACCATTTCCAATTTCCTTTAGTAAACACAGATTTACAGGGTTCTCCATAGTAAAACATCTTTATCTGACCTTTTAGAGTTCAAGTTTTGTTCAACCACCTTAAAAAAGAAACCTTATTTAATACAACATATGCCTACATGATATAATCATGATAAAAGCTTCACATCACTTAGAAATACCCTTACATGTATACCCCCCACCCCCCAATCTTTTGATTTTCATAAAAAGTCATGGTTTGAAATGTTTTAATTACCTAATTCTATGAAACATGTGGCCATTTCCTTGAGTCATTTCTCACACATATTTGAAAACAATCATCAATGATTCTAAAATGTGATCTTTATTTGTTTATTGTATGATTTGTACCATTTTAATTAACAAATAGACAGCTGTCCTGCTTGTGATTTCTTGTTTTCATGAAAAAAGTAAGCTAACAATCATATTTAGTGAATATCTAATCTATTCTGATTTCTAGTCTTCTTCTAACCATGCTAAAACAGTAAGTTACAACCTACAAGTTAGACATCTGCCTTAAATTAGAATTAAATTCAAACACACCCAGGTAGCTGGAGACAGAGTTGATTTCAATGAAAAATGTTCAAATTTGACATGTTTTTCTACTTTTTTATGCATATATACCTTAGAAAGGTAGAAATAGGTTGTTTCTTGTTCATTTCAAAAGTAATTATCATAGCAGATGTTATTTCAAAGTCAAATGTACATTTACATATCCTACATGTAATCTTAATGCAGACAATTAAATAGAGGGGGGGGGGGGGTTCAATTATGTAAACACATCTAAATATCTTTATGAAATAAAAAATAAAGGAAACATAATTGTATACTTTTATTGAAAAACAAATTTTCACAGCAATTATGAATTTCTTTAAACAGCCTTAATTTTGTTTTCATAATTTCTTATCAAAAACAAACCACAACATGGCATGATGCTTTCTTCAAGTTCCATTATTGTTCATGCATTATCGGATTTAATTTGAATTACCAGTAAATAGTCTGTAGAACACAAGGAATATGCATGTGGATAGAGGTGACAGGTTAATCTCAGGAGCTGACCCACAAGAATCAACAGGTACCGGTAAAAGCCATGTGGTAACAAGAGTCAGTTTTGAGCTGAAATAAATAAAAAAAATAATTAGCTGTGTTTACATACATGTACTAGTAATAGCTGTGTTTACATTAACATATGCATAGTATTTCTGTAAAAAATACACTGACCATGCAGTGTAATAAGTATGACATATCCCAATACATGACATAACATTTAGGCAGTACAAGATCAAAAATTTGCATATCAAGTCATAATATAATATTAAAAAATTTTCATAGGTATAAACACTTATCAAATTGAGAAAGAGAGAGAGTTTGAGAGAGAGAGAGTTTATTACCATACTTGTAGTGCAACAGTCAATATTTCAATTCGTAAATTACAAACGAATATTACCCACCGAACAGCGTCAAAGTACATGTACTGGTATTAGCTTCTGGTATACCATTTTTTATCAATTCTACTGTGTATTTTTTGTTTGCAAATAAATTTAGCGAGGGTTTTTGTTTATTTTCTTATAAATTACATGTTTTAAAAACAATACTACGTGTAATAAGCATAAAACATGTATGAGTAAACTTAATGAAGAATTTTTAATAGATTATTTTTCAAAGAATGTGGTACATTACATGTATGTCAATCTTTATAATACTAGCGTATATTTCGTGCGCCATAAATTGCAAGTTTTTTGTAAATATCATTTACTTGCATGATAGGTATATATGGTCTAACCAAAATTTTCTTCATAAAGCTACAGCTGTATGTACCACATATATGTTTTGTCACAAGTATACATTTTTAAAAAAAATACCCAAATTCCAACAGTTTAAATAAACTCAACTCATTCTCTGATAAGTTCATTGTGTTTTGTGCGTGCATATCTTATTTGTCTGCTGCAACAGCAGCCAATCAGCGGTAAGCTGAATCCACAAAAAGAAAGTTTGTGTTTTAGGAGCGGGTAAATTGTTTATGCGACACTGTCAGGAAAACCACACCAAATAATAACAAGAAACATAAATATTCACTTAAATGTATTCTGTTGTAAAGTAAAGGTTTTTAACACTTATTGCATCTTGCAAAACATGTGATGACCTTAATCATCTGTCATATATCTGATATACATGTATATGTAAAAGATGGGAGAAATAACGACGGAACAAAGTGGGATTCGAACCTGGCCCTCTGAATCTCTAGTCAAGTGCTCTACCAACTGAGCTACATGTATCTGGCACCGGTATTCAAACTAGTCTGACCGTCACATTCCTCCCCCTTAAATGATCTTCACCCTCGAAGATCATCCCTGGCAGGATCGAGTTAACCTGTTAGTTCCAGGGGTTGGTCACAACACCAATATTGTAACAGGATGGGAGAAATAATGAAGGGATTTGAACCTGGGCCCCCTGAATCTCTAGTCAGGTGCTCTACCAACTGAGCTATCTGGCACTGGTATTCAAACCGGTCTGATCGTCACATATATAAAGAATTATTTTAAACAATGTTGTTCAATTAAAAATAACACTCGCAACCTTCAGTTTTTGTCTGTAATTAATCAATATTGGCGTGCGATCAGTTCTCGCCGAGTACCATTTCTCACCAGTGCATTGTTACGTCATTTTATCAACACATAAAATTATATACGAAAATATGATGTAACAGTGCACCAGCGAGAAATGGTCCTCGGCGAGAACTGCTCACACGCCAGTACTGCCAGTAGTCAGATTAAAAAAAGAGAATAAAAAATTACATTTAAAACATTAACAAGGACAATTTAAGTACACATCATAACTGCTAAACAAGAAAAATTATGTGAACTGGTAGAATGGTAGGCATAGTTCTAACTTGTAACCTACATGTACAAGTACATGTACCGGGTACCCGTTGGTCTGCTATACCTCTTTAATGATACAATGATCGGCATCATAAAGATATTAAAGTCATGTTTTAACTCTGAAGTCTGAAGTATACAATTTTATTTACTTGAAGTTATGTCTACAGGGTATTCATGACTACATTTGGAGTCCTCTGCACAAGAATATATGATATGTTTCTAATTAGACCCTGCTTTGAATTTTGAGTTGAAAATTCACAATCTGTTATTTTTTTAAATAGATAAATTCAGTTACCCTTTCCAGTCCCCCATGAACCTCGAGCGAGTCTAAACACCCATGAAACATGTAAAAATTACACGTTTGTAAACAAACACCCACACCATAACAAAAACATCTAACAGTGTGCACGTACTTACATGTACATCTATACTATATACTAAATTTTAACCAGTTAACAAGAAACTTTAAAAGGAGTAAAAGCCTCACCTTCTTCAGTAACATCCACATAAATCACACACTTTAATGTCCATCTTTTCTCCTTTATTACTCGTAGTTTTCAACGGCTGATCGTCGACAGAAGTGTGGCTGTCAGAATTTCCTCGTAAACGATTCACACGAGAAAAATATCCTCCTTAAACAAATATGTAGTATTGTTCCCTGTGCATGTTCATATGTTTCACAGCAAATTGAAAATGCATGTGTACACCGAAAGAATACACAACTTCTCTTCTGCATTACGGCTCTCTCTTTTCTACAATGCCGTTCGTTACTGTTTACATTCGGCGCGCGCGCGCGGGGGTCACAAACAGGGGCGCCCCGACAAATAGTTGCACATAGAACGTTTAAATAATGTGTGTTCATTGAATTCATAAATGATATAGATGAAAAAAATGAAATTGAATCACAACAATTTATCTAAGACGCAACACAACGTAATGCAGCAAATGTCTGGGCCTTAATGTGGCATTTGTTCGCTTGTGTGTCTATGTAGACATATTAACTCGTTCATGTACGATTCTCACATATTTGTTTTATGAAATTTGAAAAAAAATATAGGACAGAACTTGTTTAATTTGATACCAAATGACATTATTTAATATATTAACAATAACTAAATTAATTTTTTTTCATAAAATGATAACGATTTTTGCTATCAGAAAAATACGTGTATGAGCTGCTGACCCCTAATTATAGGATCCAGCCTTTTTTTCTTAATTTTAAATGAAAGCTCTCGTTACTCTAAACAACTTTTGTTCTATATGTATTAACAAAATATTTTTAGTTTAAAGGTTATAATACAAAAAGCAACAAAATTTCAGCCCCGAAAAAATCTTAAACTTTGGCGACATATAGCTCAAAAACTAACAAAGAAATTACCAAAATTTTCATGCCAGCAAAATTATAAAATGTTACCGACAATTTCGCCAAATTTCATGCATCTATCATCTGTAGTTCCCGAGATCAACTCTGGACAAAAGACCCCCCAATTTTCAATTAAAGGGCAATAACTCATAACCGGAAGTGAATTTTAAAAATTTGAAAAAAACGTCTAGAGATATTAATATCATCTACATACCCTGAAAGTTTCATAGCAATCAGACAAAAAATGTTCGCGAAATCTCGTGCACAAAATTTGCGGGAAAAAAAAAAAAATAATAATAAGAAACAGTAGAATAACAGAAGGGTTTTCCGTTGAAAAACGGAAAACCCTAATAAGAAGAATAAGAAGAAGAAGAATAAGAAAGTCGACAAAAACAATATGTCTCCCCTTTGAAAGGGGAGACATAATAATGAGAGAATCGACCACTGCTTTCTCCATCTGAAGATCATTCCGTAAGAACTGGTTGAGTACCTCCAGGGGGTTTTCTTTTTCCTGTTTTGGGATTCCATAAACCAGGAGGTTGTACTTCCTCGATCTGGCTTCTTGGTTCATAATATAATCTTTCAGTTCAGTTATTTTTGACTCCAAATGAGCGATTTTCTCCGTATCTTTCTCTATTTCTGACACCCTGTCATCTAGTTCGCCGACACGTGTCTCAACTTCGATCATTTTTTCGTTGAACATTGCCTCCAGCGAAGTGAGCCGTCCACCGAGGTTATCCTCTACTTTAGTTATTAAAGTTGACAGCAAGTCTTTCAGCTCCTTGTTCGTGATATCAGAAGAGTCGCTTGTTTCTTGATTCGACCGAATTTCCTCTGCTCCCGATGTCTGGTCTCTGCCTTTCACAAATTCGTCAAGGGGTCCGTCAGCCTTTTTTCCCCTGTTCTTTGGGGGCATGTTTGCAGTTGAAGTCTTATTGTGACTAAAAAAGTCAGATTTAAATCGAAAAGAGCCCAGTAAAAGCAAAAAAAGTTACCCCCAACTTTGGCGCGTCTCTACATCTCTCGCACGAGAACCGGAAGTCATTTTTTTATATACATATTGATATTTAAAATATCTTTTATTTCACAGCCTAAAGAATTTCCCGTAAATTCTTAAACCATATGCATAAGAATACATGTAGTTCATGGCATAGGATGCTTGATTGTTTTCTATTTAATGTAGTCTGTCCCAAGTTATTGCTTCCATCACTTTTTGATGATTTTTAATAAAAATACATATACCTGTGAAAAAAATACAGTTGAAATCGATGAAAGGGAATATATCCAAGATATCTTCATCAAACAATTATAATTTTTCACTCATAAAAGCTCACAGGAACGAAAACAAATTTCTTACGGAGATTTATAATGGGAATCGTTTACATCTTTTCTCCATTCGGAAGTACTCGGGATACCTTGCGCAATTCTTCAACGTTATCATCCGGGCTTATTAATGGCTGATGCAATGCAAAATTCCCGTAGACATTTTATTTTGGGATGTGTATTGAAACCTGAAGCGGTAGAGGGGGCGTTTCAAAACAGATAATCTGGACATTTTTCATTTTGGTGGATGAACGTAGTTTGAGCACAAAGGTATTTATGATTATCGAAATATCAAGCAAAAAGTGGTGGAAGCAAACACTCGGAACAGAGTATAGACAATACATGTATATTAAACAATACATTTTCGGCAATTAAGGTAGCAGGCGTTGCAGAAAACAATAGCAAATGCTCTGTATTTTCCCCCGCAATGTTGCATTGATAGCATATACCTTGGTACCTAAGAATTTCCGATACTCGATGTGACAAAAATACTCTTTTGTGCATGTCTGTGCATTGCATATATTTTGCACCAAACATATGACGAACTTGATCACGTTTTACCTCGACATTTGTTATGATTTGTAAAGAAGCAGCCCACTGGTAACCCCAAAGTCACCGCGATCAAAATAACCCCAAATGAGTCAAGGGAGTCAAGGGATTAAAGATTTCGGCATCCTAGTTTTTACATAACAGGTACATGTGTCTCGAATATCGTATTCGATATGTCTTCTACATGTATCAATCTAATAAAAATTATAATTTTAATTAGCTTGCTCGTCTATAATACTCACACGTTCATTTTCTTCAGAGAGTAGAATACTTCGGCTAAGTTCGGTCGTTCATCGGGAGTCTCCGACCAGCAGTGTTGAAGCAAGGCCCGTAACTCTGCAGTGCATTCTATCTGTGAAACTTCTGGTCTGAATGGTCCCATAGTGCCTGGGGCCTCTCGCACTTTCTCGATTATTTCTGTAACAATGTGATACTTTAGACCATTCCGAAGTGAAAAATACATTGTTGGTTCTGTTATTAAAATCCTCTCACTGCACGTACATGAATAAATAGAAGTGTCCATCATGACTAACTAGAGGTACTGTGAGCAAGCTCACAATTGATACCCCCCGCTAAGATAAAAATCATAATGCGTGTATTTTTCCAATTATAGAAAATATTGGATGAATCTATTTCACCGTCCATTTTCTATAAATAACAACTGCTCTATTTTTTTTAAAACTGTTGGTCATAAGCAATATTTGTGTGAAGTAAGAACATTCAATGCTTCTCCATAAGACAATGACCTGACATAAATTTTGCACTTTTTCTGCCAGTGACCTTGACCACGCCCAAATGACCTTGGGTCAAGGTCATGACGCACCCTTTGGTCCTAAGCAATATTTGTGTGAAGTAAAATCATTCAATGCTTCTCCATAAGAAAGACAATGACCGGACATAAATTTTCCACTTTTTCTGTCAGTGACCTTGACCTTGCCCGAATGACCTTGGGTCAAGGTCATGACACACCCTTAAGTCATAAGCAATCTTTGTGTGAAGTAAGAACTTCCAATAACTCTCCATAAGAAAGATATTGACTGGACACAAATTTTGTATTTTTTCTGCCAGTGACATTGACCTTGCCCGAATGACCTTGGGTTAAGGTCATGACACACCCATAGGTCATAAGCAATCTTTGTGTGAAGTAAGAACTTCAAATAATTCTCCATAAGAAAGATATGGACCGGACACGAATTTTGTATTTTTTCTGCCAGTGACCTTGACCTTGCCCGAATGACCTTCGGTCAAGGTCATGACACACCCTTAAGTCATAAGCAATCTTTGTGTGAAGTAAGAACTTCCAATGTTTCTCCATAAGAAAGATATGGACCGGACACGATTGCACAGACAGACGGACGGACAGACTGACGGACAGACGGACGGACAGACGGACGGACAGACGGACAAGGTGATTCCTATATACCCCCCCAAACTTCGTTTGCGGGGGGTATAAAAAGTATTACATGTACATGCATGTACATGTATATTGGGTAAACCCTTGAACTTTAGTGGATTTTTTTGTTAAAAGGTGTCATTCACCCCACTGAATAATGGAATTATAACAAGGAAAATAATTTTGTACGGCAAATTAATTAAAATTAAAGTACAAGATATAATAAAAAAATATTTTGGAAACACAATATTATCTTTACTGGATTCGTTGCTGCTAAATTACTAGTGTTATTGGAATTATATATGGAATTATTTTTGTACACTGAAAAAATACACAGTTTGATTATGTATGCACAATAAAATATCATCTCAAAACACGTTTTTAAAGAACATAAAAATACCTTCTGACGTAAGGTTACTTCCGTCATAGGGGGCACCACGGACTACAATTTCCTGCAGAGTGATTCCAAAGCTGTAAATGTCTGCTTTCTGATAGTTAATGTCCTTTGATTGGTTCGAGTTGAACAGTTTTCTTAACAATTCCGGGGCAGTCCATAGTAACTCTATGTATATATATGCAAATATTTATCAACGGTACAATTATCCTGTATTAGCGTGTATTAAAAAGACAAAATGTGATACTATTATAGTCTGTCCGAAGGTATCCTCGATTCACATTTTGCTTGATTACTCGCTATTCATAAATACCTCAGGATTCAAATGAAGTTCATTCAAAAGTATGAAAAATTTCCATGATTTCTCCGTAAAAACACCCCCTTTAGCTTTTCACGTTTCAATACACGGCTAAAAAATGTAATGTCTACGGGGGTTTTGTATTGCAGCACGTTGAAAAATTGCGCGATGTATTCTGAGTGACTTTCAAATGGAAAAAAAAGATGTAAACTTTCCCCATTTTAAATCTCCGTAAGAATTCTGTTTTCGTTCTTGTGTATTTTTCCGAAAAATAATGTGTCAATGACGATATCATAGAAATTTTCCCTTTCATCGATTTTAATTGCTCTTCTTCACAGGTATACATGTGTATTTTTATTAAATATCGGTCAAATGTGCTGCATAAATATCTTGGGACAGACTATAATGTGAATATTTCAACAAATGTGTAATTTGGCAAATTGTTAGGAAACTTCCTACGGATAAAACTAACTATAATACTGTACTGTACTTTTCATTTTTTCCCAAAACATTGATTATTTCCTTTCTACAGCACACAATTCTTCACACAAACCCTAATTTGAATTAAAATATTTAAGTTCAAATATAGATCAATACGAGTGGACAAGCAGCACCTACTGTTCATATTAAATGACTTCCTGTCTTGAAGTTGCTCGCGCATCTCCACATTATAGATAGAGGGTAGGCCGAAATCTGTCAGTTTCAGCATAAACCTGCTGTCAATCACACAGTTCGTACCACTGAGGCGTCCATGGTAACGTATCGGGCTAGAATGGATGTATTCCAATCCCTGTAAAACAATGTCATATTTACCGTTATAATCGGAAACAGAGACATACTGTAATCCAATTTTTATTCGCAGCGACTTTATTTCGCGATCAACTGCCGATAAACTGGTTCGCGACGACTACTGTTCGCGACCACGCCTTATTCAGACCTGTATTGTTATAAAAACTATAGACAAAGGATTGGTTCGCGGCGAGAAATATTCGCGACGACAAGGGTCCCGCTAACCTCGCGAAAATTTCTCGCACGCGAAAAAAAGTTGGTTTACAGTATATAATATATACGTCCCTGTCTGAAAGCACTCTTGTGTTTTTTTTATTGTCATCGTGTTCTACTGATACACGCCACTGTTTTTTTTTTTTTTAGGAAAAAAGGTTACATAAAAATGAATCAAATATTCCAGCATTTCTTTTGCTTTATATTTGATAATGAAAGAAAAGTAACAAAAAATAGTATTCGAGTGGATCCCAAGTCTCAAAACATCATTTCAAAAATTGAAAAAAAAATGGCCTTGCTATTAAAGCAATATGAGCTGTATTTTTAAGAATTTTATTTTGCTGCAAAAACCTGCTAGTATGATAAGATAAATAAGATTTGGGAAAATCATTAATTTTTGTCAGGAGAAAGATTTCACTTATGAGGTCAGGTCTTTGATGAATGTTTAATTTATTTGAATGTTGGTCTACGTCCTCTGGAGAAACGTTTGCTCAATGAGACGTTTCATCAGTATAACTCTGGATTCCTAATTGAACGCGAAAAATTAACATCCGCGTAAAATCGTGAGCAGCACATCTTGCAAATTTTAAAATCTTGCTTTTATTTTTCGGATATATGTAAAGTACATGAAAATATAAAAAAAATCGGCATTTGCGATTTATGTTCTCGCGATTTGATGGAAAACAGTTCAATCGCGGAATAAGATATTTACAGGATATACTATATTAAAAAAAAAACTCAATCATTTACTAGTAAACTGATCGCTTATCCGTGGCTTTTACCAATCAAGTGAGAAATTATATACATGTATCAAGATTTTTTTTTTATTATGATTGGATCTGCCTAGGAAGTGCGCAGTGGGATGCTTTGGTGTCAGTAAACTGCTCACCTTTAGAATATCCCAGATAATGGAGTACCGGAAAGACCAGTCCAAATCGATGTCGTCGTTTTCTATTATATCCTTTAAAGAAACAATTTCCATAAATTATTGCGTCGATTGCATAAAAAAAATCAAATTAATCATACTCAAAGTTTTCTATTTGTTTTACTTATAACATGTAACTGTTTATATTAAATTTCATCAAGAAAAAAAATTAACATGATCTAATTTAATACATGAGAAATATATCAAAAATATATATATATATATATATATATATATATATATATATATATATATATATATATATATATATATATATATATATATATATATATATATATATATATATATATATAAATGACGGGAAACGGCAAGACAGCAGCATGACACAAAATTCAAGATGCATTTCTTTTAACTTGTATTTTGTATAGAGCTGGAGATATTGCTTTGCATTGTACATGTATCATGTTCAAACCATATCTAATGTCGACATTTTCGTCATAGTTACATGCAATTCATTGAGCAAAGTTTTGGAGCTTTGGGAAATATGGGTCGTGTTTGTAAAGATTACTTGACAAATCATTGCATGAATTATTTGCTAGCTCTGAGAAATACCTGTAAGCTGCCTCTAGGACAATACTCCATCAGGACTCTATTGTCGCCATTTTCAATTACAACTCCAATAAATCTAGCTATGTTCGGATGCTGGAGGTGATACAACTGAAATAATGGAAGATTGAAATACACGATGTCATTTCTCTGTTGCAGAGAAACTTTAATTTCCATTTCCCTTAATTATTTAATTATTAATTATTCATGCATCCTCTTCATCACTTTTAATATACGGTTAAACTCCGGTATATGTTTAATTAAGACATACACGATAACAAATCAAAACAGAATTCAGGAGGTGTTATCTGCGAGAACCATCAATCAAAAAAAAAATCTGAATTTTGAATGGGATACATGTAAAAAGTAGCCAAGGAACGCGTAAATGCATGAGGATAAGAACACAACAACAATAGTGACAAATTTTTGTCATGCAATTTTTTTTGGTGTGTTCATGAATCATTGATACACGTGTATTTCATATTAAAATGATCGTGACCATTCTTAGGCTGTATTTACCTCATTGAGATGAAGAGATTTGCATAAATAAACGGTGAAATACCGAAAATTTAGAGCTGAAATACTTTATAATAGTTTATGACCAAAAATATCACATGTGAAGGTTTAAGGTAGACCTGACGGTTAATTTGTTGACAATTAAGCCACGTGACATTAAGTCGTACGCCAATCAATGCCTATACACACTAACAAAGTAATGGAATGAAAACATACTTCCAAAAGAGTCGATCAAACGATATATATATTTCCATGAAAACAGGACAATTTGTTCGTCCTGACACAGGACTCTTTAAGACCAATCAGATTAGAAATCTTCTGAGAAGCCTTCGGGCTTCGAAGGATTTGATCACGTGACCAATCAAGTTATATCCCGGAAAATTTTAACACGCTGTTTATTTCATATTTGACCGTCACTAAAAAGGACAAATGAACAGAATACTAGGTTCAAACCACAGGCACCTGAGGTTATGAATTTTTCTCATAATAAAAACATATCCTACACCTAATAATGAGTGTATTATTACATGTACATGAAGGTACAGGGTACTTTTTAGTAAGAGAAAAAAATTATGATGTCAGGTGCCTGTGGTTTAAATACTACACGTATTCAGCTCTTCCGAAACCACGTGATAAGGCATCTTCACAATAATATATTCTGTTGACCGCAATCTTGACAATGAATTACCACCCAGTAAATGAAATAGTGCGGAAAATTACACATTAAAAAGTACAACCAAGTCTACAACACTATGCCAGATAATCATGCCAGTGCCAAGGTGGCATTTTTGCACCCGTCTAAGCTGCATGTATCGAAAAATTCAAATATGATACATAATAAACTGCTAAAAGAGTTAATAACCTGCCAGGTGAGACATTTACCTCTAAAAAATAAATTTCAATTAGGATAAAAATTTTCCAGTGGGGAAAAAATTACCAATAGGATAATTGAAATTTTCTTCCGGAATAAAAGAATTCCTATCGGAATATAAATTCCGATAGGATATTAACAAAACTCCCATAGGATTTTAAAATCCGATAGCGAATTTTAATTTAGAAAAATTACCCTTCTGAATCTTTTTCCTCCAGGAAATATTTTCTCCTAAAAAAAATATATTTCCTATGAGAGTTTAAGAAAATCCTGAAGGATTTTCAACATTTTCTGTGGAAAAATTATTTCTCCTTTGAGAATAAACATTTTCCAATGGGATACTCATTTTAAAAAGTAAATATCTCATCTGTCAGGTTAGACACAATAAAAACAAAAGTGGTTATATACTCTCTAGACAATGGTCTATCATTTGGTATATATGGATTTTTAGGAAACAGCATCTTAAGCGGGTGCAAAAATGCTATCATGGCACTGGCATTATTATCCAGTACAGTGTCCTACGCTTAACAATTATTTTGTTCATATGAAAATTAATTTTCGAAAATACATACAAGTATGTATATGAAACCTATTAATCTGTTCGTGATGATATACTGGTGTAAACAAGGTCAGCACCTGTGTTAGGTGCCAGTCGCGCCATACAAGTACTATAGAGACTGTATGATTATTAGTGACGCATATATATTATATTTTTAGCTAGGAACAATCTTTTATCGCGTGAAACGATTTTAACACATTGATACTTTTCTATCAATATAAAAACCTTGTGTACTCTTATTCTTCTTTACGGTTATGATATATCTTATATATAAATACGTTGGTAATAATGCTTGTGTAAATATATATAAGTGATTTTTTAATTCCATGTTCGTTGATAGCTTTTCCGGTAAAAGATGCTTAATATTCAACACATTGTACTTCATGACAACAAGTATAGGCAAAAGAAAACAAGTTATATTTTTTGGCTGTTAAAATATCCGGATTCTTCATTAAAGATGCTCTGTAAAAACAAAGAATATAACACACTTCTCTTAACTCTCGTAAAACCTCCTTGTTTTGTTCTACTGTTTTTAGCTTCAACTTCCGGATGGCTACCAAGTTTCCTCTACACATTCCAACCTGCGTGAACAGCTGTTGGAACTCCGCATCGTCTCCCTATATAAATGAGCACTACGTTTAGCAGGTATCTTGTGAGAAAAACATAATTTAAACGTTTTATAGCTAGATAGTGAAATCACCCTTCAAATTCACAAGATATCAATGAGTCATGCAATGTTCATTATAATGACGTACTCCTTTTCTGGTGTAAAGAAAATACGAAATAAGCAAAAGTCGACATTTAACATGAATTATTTCTTCGTGTTTGTTAAAACACACATATTGACTTAAGTAACTAAAGACATTGTGCTTTTCTTCGTGTTTGTTAAAATACACATATTGACTTAAGTAAGGCATTGTGCTTTTGCAAGGTTTAACTATAGAAAACACGAAACCCAGGTGGTGAAACCGCCCACCTGAGCAACAATATCCTACAAAAGCATTAGACCGTCTTTAGAGTATCAAATGCAAACCATCAAGACAACTTAGTAGAGTACCTTGATTTTCAAATACTTTCAGAAATTTTTCTGAACAAAAACTAAAGTTTAACATTGTAATGAGATAGAATAAGATTTTTAAAGATAATTTTTCTAGTATTTTTATAATTCATCCCCACTGTGACCCAGTCTTTCCCCTAGGGATCATGATTTGAACAAACTTTAATCTACACTACCCAAGGATTACCTTTGACGAATGTTCCGTCAGAATGGAGAGTCTAGACTTGGACAGGAAGGAGCCATGCAGTGCTCCGTCCCCTTTCTTGATCTGTAGCTCGTCTTGGGAGACAAGGAATACTTTTTTCTCTAGCTCAGCATCAAAACGAATCTTTCTGTGAAATTAAACATGCGTAAACAGTTATCTTTTATGGCAAAATTTATAATCTGCATATAGTTTTGCATTATATTCGAATATCCATGTAATCTAACCTATTCTATGGTTTTTTCTGTCTTCATATTTCTACCTGGTTGTATTACATTTCTTATTTGACAATTTAAGAATTTGCCGCCTATAAAGTTATATTTCACGGTGTACATCTACGCCGTTTGTGTATGACACTCATGCAGTCGGGATCGATGAGTTTTGTCTTGCGAACTTCTATTAATTGGGATTGCTAACCTTTTATCTGCTTTTGTTTTAACTACATAAGGAAAAAATCGGAAGCACAGAAATAATCTTAAGAAATATCAGATCGCGTGTCAAAATACGCAGAAGCGCTGGGATCAAAGTCCTTATATATATATACGTGTACTACAAGGGGATCGGGTTCACAAAACAACAACAATGTCTATCGTCTGTAGCTCAAGACTCGTCTGGTGCGTTTGATCTTCAAGAAAAACTGGAAAGCAACCAGATAAGGTGAAAAGTAAGACAATGCATTTCCTTTAAGGTTCAATTTTGAATCAACATTTACAGTACAATGATATCGTGTTTCATCTAAAGTCATTAGTCGTATTGAAACACCAAGAAGCTGTTTTTATTAATCTTAATTTGTATCAAGTTCACAAGTCATAGGTACAAGAATAGAATTAAGACGACGTCTTTTTTCTTGATTGACCGAAAGGTTAATTACAAAGTTGAAATATCATCGATCCACCAGGTAAATGCGCATGTCGAAGAATCAGCAGGCGACTAAAGATACAGTACAAACTCTACTAGTTGGCTTGTTCTTGAACTTTGAAATTTCTTTATTGCTAGTGCTTTCGAGCGCTAGCAACTACACTAGTCTTTTTTTGTGTAATACGCCAGCTCAACTCCATAGTAGGGGATTCTGGGAATACTGTACTACTGTAGATAAATTGTACCATTTCAATTTCGTTTTATCATTTTCACATGAAGTTTTGTGTGTTATTGTAAATGGTAAAAAGTAACAGTAGATTAGGTTTTATAATGCGAAGTTATTTTCAATATTATGATAAATAGCTGGCTGTATCTTAATTTTCTTCAAGCTCGGAAAACAACTTCGGATATGTTTTTTGAGCTTGCCGGAAAGGCCCGAGAAGATACGATTGCCACAAAACAGTACTAATGGTTCTTGAAATTTTTTACCTCGAAATTGAAATTACAGTAGATACATAATGAATAAGGCATATGTCATTGCTGATGTGAAGCCCATTCTAGATTCACAGTATATTGAGACCCAACTCCAGCACAATTCCAGTACACCACTGTGCCTTCCTATTTAATTAATTGATTCAGAAATATAAACCAATGTTTTAGAAATCTGCTTCTGTGTTTTATGATGGCTACAGCGCTAGCTCACCAATTTTTTTTAAAAGATAAGCTTGTTAACTTTATACAACCTTTGAATTTATTTGATAAGAGAAAAGCTGTTAATGTGTTGACAGTATCCATAATCCACTTATCAACCCTAAATTAATAAACACTATAATGTATTTATACAGAGAAATGGGAACTATTAATGCAATTTTATGCAAAAAAGATGACTAAGATCAACAGCTGGTATTTCTTTTCATAAATCATCAAAATCATCAAAAAACCTCTCTGGTATAGTTTTTGTTATCACAAAAAAACACCTCTAATATTCTTTAATAATGTAGGAGGAGTTCTCTGTACAATAGGGGAACGCACCTAGCAGCCATCCGCTCGTCCGCCCGCCCTTTTCAAAACTTTCATAACCGGATATTTTCCTTTGGAAAACCCGGTTTAAAAATGATTGAATAATTAATTTATAAAATTCCTATTTGGTCACTGGGATTCTCATTTTCAAACGATTTTCCTGATATCCACTTAGGAACACTTTTAAATATAAAAGAAACCCCACCTACATCAAATATCTATGACGGTAAAGTTATATAACTTTTGTGATTAAAATCAGTATGGTATGATAAAAAATGAATCATTGCCAATAGTCTGTAATTGGAACCATTGTCATTCCGTTCAGGTATTTGATCATGTTTTTAACAGCTGATATATTAGGCAATATGTGAGGTTTTTTTTAATCGAGATTCAATTTTGCTGGGTTTTTTTGTCCTACTTAATTTATTTTACAGTTTCCTGACATCATCGTTCCAAAAAGAGGCGATACTCTTTTTCTGTAAAACATTGACATTAATCCTTTTTCACTTTGTGGTTAATCGTACTCGGTATTTGTACCCATGTTATTGCAACGCAAATTTTACCTTATTACGATTAAATTAATAAAAGAAATGAAGTTTACAATTATAATACTTTAATGGGATCAACCACCAAAATTGACATGGGAACAGATTATTATTTGAGGTATATTACCTGTACTACCAGGTTATTATTTGAGGTATATTACATGTACTACCAGGTTATTATTTAAAGTATATTACCTGTTTTACCAGGTAATTATTTGAGGTATATCACCTGTACTACCAGGTTATTATTTGAGGTATATTACCTGTACTACCAGGTTATTATTTGAGGTATATTACCTGTACACTATGTATCCCACAATGGCTGATATAACTAGGAAGATAACAAAGGATAGGGTCACCGGAAGCAGAATATCGGGAGGCTCTGTAAAAGAAAATTTAATATCTGTCATGGTTGCAAATGTTGTCCTATTTAAATTTTATTAACAATGAATTCTTTCGTAAAGTGCTAAGAGTAAATAACAACGTGACGTAAACATTTATATATCAATTAAATAGTAACCGACGTACTTTGAAAAAAAAATCACACAATACATTGCCTTGTTTTTTAGAAATGTTAAGATGTGACTATGAAAAGTGAAGAGAATTTCAATGCTGTGTTTCAACGATAACCTTCCGATAGTAGTCATAGTACTGAAATTGGTTTTTGACATAGACTTTCTAAATAATGTACCCGAACAAATGTGTGCATCAGTTTCCGGTAAGAAAGCGCATCTATAGTTTATGCAAAGTCATTTTAAGTCAAGATAAATTTTGACGATTGTTCGACTTTGTATAAAGATTGAGATTGTCACATACCACAGACAATAAGTACAGAGACAGTGTCATACAGCGGCTACGCTCACTGCAAACACTTGTCTGCTGTTCCCGTCCCCTACTCCACCTTTAACTAATGAACTAATAAAATATGTTTCTTTGATTTTCTCAGCTAACATGAGCGACTCTTTAAAATGAATGGGTTTCCAATATATTCAAAACTTAATGCAGATACCTTGGATGATACATTTATCGTTGCGAAATCCACATCGAGGCACATCCGGCGGTTTACCGTAAGGCCAGTTGATTTCTACGCCAGGCACTTTAGAGTACAGCTGTGTGGCTCCCCGAAATCTGCCAATCAACTGTGAAAAATAATCTGTTTAAAATCGGAAGACAATGTGGCCGCTTCAGGTGGTGATGAATAAAAAGAGTGGGCGGACAAATGAAATATCAGGGGCAAAAGTTATAATTCACGCACTGTAAAAATTTACATTTATATACCAACATACCGCGAAGTAGTAATATTATTATGGGCTAGTTTGATGGTTACAAAAAATGCCATTTATTTAGAAAAGTAATCAATAAAAGTATTTATTAATAAACTAAACAAAATATGTTGATGATTTGATCAACAGAATATGTAGTCATCTTGACAGATAAGTGTTGTAAGAAATCAGTTACCGCGAAGATTCTGGTGTTAGGGTCTTGCATGTGGAATATGTCGAAGTCGGCAATCCTGTCCCCTAATGCATCTATTGCCACTGGCCCTGTTATTCCTGCAAGCAACAATTTCACAAGAAAATCCCATGACTGAACTTAATAACGTCATAATTAAGTAGTAACCCAATGGCATTCATTTATAAACAATATTTAAGTCATGTGCACGTGGATTTTGACTTCTTCCATTTCTTCTAAGAAATTCCTTTTACGTGTAAAGAAATTTCAATGTTTTCAAAAACCTACCCCCCAACGTGATCAATTTTTATCTGCGTAGATTTATCATGATTTTGACTCGGAAGCCAATATGTGCTGTAATATAAGATTTCGATTACTTGAAGATTGTTATTAAAAAAAAAGAATAAAAGGTTTCTCTTTTAAAAATACTCAATATTAACTAGCAACGAGCCAAACAAAAGATAAATTCCTTGTACGCAATTAAGATGTTTAGAAAAAAGATTCCATCACTTTTACAACTAAATACTTCACTCGATACTCATCCTTGTTCTAATATTATTAAGCATTGCAGAAAAGAAGAGCTCTTTATTTTAATATTCTAGCATTGGAACATACCGGTATTTCAAAATTATATTTTATAGATTTGGGTCCTCTTTCAGACAAAATCATAGTACATGTATATTGCTAGAAAAAATCATAGAACTGCAGCAGGTTACAGCCAACACTCTCGCCTCTGTATAGCAGCTTGACAGTTGTTATTTCTATTTGTTCAATGCAAGCCATAATATATTATTAGATTCGTTTTCTCAATGCACTTGGCTACTGCTGTTAAAAGTGCAAGCGAATACACGACCAAGATAGATTACAACACCATGATTTCATTGATTTCAGACCTTCATAAGTCGTATTCCACATTCTCTGAGCCACAGCGATTCCGTCGTCAATGGACCCGCCATCTTGTATAGTTCGATTGTAGCTCTCAGCCAAGTATATTGCACCGTCATAAAAAGCAGTAATGAAGTAGTTGACAACCTGTACAGAGTAAACAGCAGGACCCATGGCATTAATGCCAGATATAATTATATTTATCTGGTTAAAGAAACCATCTCTACATGGAAATTCGGCTAATTAAAGAAAACAAAGTATCTAGATTGGTACAACAGATAAAAAGACGTACCTAAATATACCAAAACACACTTGGACTGTTATTAAAAACTGATATAAAATAGCACCGATTGTGGAAGTGGTTTTATCATTCACAAGTCTCGTCATTATAGGACTAATATCTTTAAGCAACAAGCTGTCGCGTGAATCATATAGTAAAACTATGTGTTTAGACCAGACTGTCAAGAGAGTTAAATTGCTTTCTTGGTGATTCATGTGAGTATATTGTATGAAGGAAGCAAGCATTTATTGCAGAATAAAACCTCAATGCTCGCATCCTGAGGTTACGTAATTTTTCTGCAATGCTAATCTTTCAATGCCATCCGTATGAAAAACCAAGGACAGAAGTTGTTAATATAAATACATTTCTCTTTGAATCTCTTCGTAATTGTCAATATATATAAAACGCTTGTGATGCATATATGTATGGGATGTTTTTACATATTCTGATGCGATAACAAGGAAATGGTTACATGTAACATCCTTACCCTCCAAATAAAAGTAATGTTCATCAAACACGGGTGATCTGATAACTAGGGGATATCATAGGTATACCAGTCTTATGGTGTTTTCAATTTAGTGAAAATAATGATATAATTAAATGATTAATTAGTGTTGTATTTTAACCTGTACACTACATATAGGCGATTATCCAAACAATTATATCAAATATATAGAAAACAAAAGGGGGCTCAAGGAATTTTTTTAAAGGCATTTTTCGATCAAGATTGGTGATAAGAAATGAAATTTGAATTTATCTCTATGAACTGACCTCGTCGTTTTTGAATTCATAGCCGTAGTCTCGTTTGCTCCGAACTTTGACCTCTTCAGCGAATTGGAGATACTCCGTGTTATCAGGCTGGCGGACTGTAAGGAGCAGGAGGGATTGGTAGGCCTTAGTCACAGCTGTATCCTTGTAGTCGCCTGTAAACAATCCGATTTACTGACTGTAAACATACACGTAATAAATACAGCTACTTATTTGTAAGCAATCAATTCATTGACTGTCAACATACACGTAATAAGTACAGCTACTTATTTGTAAGCAATCAATTCATTGACTGTCAACATACGCGTAATAAATACAGCTACTTATTTGTAAGCAATCAATTCATTGACTGTCAACATACGCGTAATAAGTACAGCTACTTATTTGTAAGCAATCAATTCATTGACTGTCAACACACATCTAGTAAAAACGAATAGCCGTCTGTAAACAACCAATTAATTGACATACACGTTATAAATACAATATAACCGTTAACAAAAACGCAAAAACGTTCATGCTTTTTTAATTAAACATTAACATATACGCCGAATTGCATCATTTATACATTTACCAGTAAATTCACACTTATATCTGATCAGTATTATTACTCATGATCCCCACCCCCTCAAATCGTGATTGAAATTTACGTGAAATCACGTTTGACAAATAATCTTAACATGTAGATATACTTAATAGTAATGGAGTGAATGGTGGACTTATAAAATCAATATGGACAATTACTAATAATTACATTGTAAATGTTAATTGTATATTTATGTAATTAGATAAACTTTCATTGTAAAAGTAAATTATATGCTCTACCGGGAAAATGTTGCATGACCTTTAGTGCTTCTTTGAGCCATTCAATAAAACTTTAGATTTTTATTATTGTGTTTAACAATTTTTTACTTCATTGTCGGCTATTAAATCATAGCTGATTGAAATCAACAAAATTTGGCCTTCTTCAGTTCTGTTCTGTTCATACAAATGTACGTAATCCGTGCATATTAGCTTCATACCAGCGTCATTTTTGATCTGTTAACATGTGGTAGGTAGATAGCTACATCGAAATACCGAAAGTTTAGGTTCTGTTAAAATGGGTATACAAGACTAGCTACCTCTATAAAAAAGCTTGTAATAACCAAGCCAATCGGATGGAAACAGCTCCATTGCCAAAAACACGTATCCGCCCGACGTCATTCCAAGCTGATCAGCGCGATACAGAAAAGTCCTGAGGAGATCCGCAGAGCAGAAGATGACAAAGACTGCAAAACATAGAACCTTTCATCATGATCATGACAAGATCTAAATTTCTAATTCCAGGTATAAAATATGTGTAATACCTTTTCTTTAGAACATTAAAAGCAACGTTTTAAAAGGACATGAATAAGAACTGAATATATTTTTATTGTTAACACAGTGTTTTAATAATGAAAAAAGTAATATTGATGTGCTGATTAAATAAATACACTTTTGATAATTTTAAAATTAATGATAACGGGGGCTTTAAATGTTAAGAGGGATACGCTTGGATTAATATTTGTGAAGTTTATGGCATACTTTAATTAAAAAATATATCAGTATTTTTCAAAATCCCATGTTTTGCATTAATATAACAGAGCAAGAGTAACCTCTTTGTAAAATCAAAAAAATCAAGCTGACAGAAAAGGGGTATTTATATACTCATCAAGCGTTTCTCATTCAACAGTGCAATACTTTTTGTGATTGGTCAGAAAGGCTTTTATAGCCTTACAATAATTCAAAAGCGATTCTGATCTTAAAAATGAGTTATTAAGATAATTAAATTCTTTGACAATTTCTATTGAATATATATAATTGTATATAATACATGTATATATACTATTAATCAATTTGAGAAATTGTCAAAGAATTTAACTATTTTGATATTTTATTTTAAAGGTCATATTGAGTACTGATCCTGTTTAAAAAATACAATTCAATTTTGTTTATCTATATACGTATGTTTATAGAGTACATATGTTTTGCAAAAGATGATGTAAACTAAAATTTTAAAAATTCAAAATATACAACATTTACATTTATCATAGAAAGTATATAATATTTTTTTCTTTTTTTTAATACATTTTGTTTATTATAAAGCTATTGAGCTTCAGTTTATGATAAAACGTAATTACAAACGCACAATTTCGAACTTTTTATCTAATCTTTTTATATTTTCAGTAAACTTTAATCGACTTTTAAAGCCAAATTTCTATGTTAATGTTAAATTTGTTAGTTTTGAAAAAAATTATTAAAAGGCCAGGAATATATTTTTCTGATTCCTAAACATTTATACAGCTATTTTTTTAACATGACACATTCGATCACATCAACATCGGTGTTGATAAAATTTTACTCACAATAAATCTAGCTGCAGTGAGTTGCGACAGCTTTAAAAAATTCTGTATAAAGGAATAAAAAAATATCCAAAATACACGTAAATGATTTTTTTTTTTTTACAAAATATCTATAGTAAGTATTTATTTTAGTAGAAATAAAAGGTTAATATGATGTTTAATTCTTGACAACCAATTCTTTGTATGATGCATCTCAATAAATAACGCAAAATTTTGCGCAATGAAAGCCTAAGTCGGCCACATTAGTACTCTTTAACCACCAGTATGTATTTACATCTAAGACCTGGGGTATATAATTACGGTTGAGATAAGCCCCTGTTTTCTAGATTAAAAAAAAACAACATAATGAAACCCGAGACAACAAAACCTGCAGGATAGCAGTCTCACAATTTTCCCAATGTGTGAGACTGCTGTCTTCGGCGAGGAACCGTAATCCTACCTGTGTGGAGACAGGCAGGTACACGATTCCTTTTGTTGAAATAAAGGTTAATATACTTTTCAAAAAAGCAACGCTGACCCAATATACGCTCTTTGATAGAGGACAAATCATTGTTTTAACTTAAACAACAAGTTTCATTGAAAAATGTTTTAGGTCTCACATAAAGGATATTGGCTGCTGTTGGCATATTACGGAATTGGGTTGATCAAAGCTCATAAATCCCATCGGAAAATAAATGTTCAATATGACTACGTATCTAAAGCATTATCACCTGATCCTTTGTTCCGAGGATCGCCTGAAGTCGTAGGGTTCACGATATCAATTAACGTGAGTTTGATATGGGAGAAACTGCAGTTTATTTTCAATTACATTCTTTGCGCTCTATATTCTAATATCCTTAAAGACCCTCGAAGTATTTAATACAACATGATACGAAATGGAAATAAAACTGAAATCCAAATGCATGGAAACTTTACGGTTTTTCTTTTTAAAAATACCAAACAAAGAGACATGCATAGCTGTTGGGTGGAGAGGTGTTCGATTTTTCAGTATCTTTCCATTTACTTACATCTTGCGTACTGGCTAGCTTCCTGCAGCAAGATGCCAGGGTCTTTGAGTTTGGTAGCAGAGAATGGTATGTCAAGGGGCCGAGGCAAACTCTCTATGCCCTTCAAGTCGATGGCAAGCTGACCTCCCGCCAAATTAAAGAAGACGTAATCCTGATCGTATAGAATGGCAATATGAGACCATGAGTACTCCTTCAAAATTTCCACCATAGAATCTGAAAATAAATTAAAATGATATTTTTTTTAAAGTTTATAATCTTATACGATTGTAACATTGTTCTCCATGTGTCAAGTTTTTTTTTTATAGTTTTGAACTTACGTGTATGTAACCAAGTGTTTTGGTTTCATATTTTTAACAGCCTTAATGTCGTTGTTTTTTTTAAATAAATTGCGTTTCAAAATTAAAACCTTCATGACATAATTTGGGTTTCTTATTTGACTACGTTCCATCAATTTATCAAAATTAAATTAACGTTTGCAAAGTATACTTTGGACAAAAGAGGCAATAATTAATTAACCCAAAATGCTTTAGTTTTAAAATGTTGCAGAAACAAATCTTGACAGTGATTAAGTGTTGTTCTCTAACGCAATATTTCATGTTAAGTATCTGCGGTGTATCCATTGAGAAGTTTAAATGCATTAATTGGAAATTTTCTACAGAAAATGGATGTGAAATGTTGACTTCCTGTTTAGATAGGAAGTTGATGATTTTTATCAAATTAGGAGGTAGTTTATTTAACGTTGTCTTCGCAGTATAGTTTCTTTAAATGTCATCCTGGAAAGGAGAGTAAATATTTTATTGCATGCCATGGAGTATTTTTGCATACGAAAAAAATCGTGAGCGCGCCCTTAAATTTTTCAAAATTAGATATATGCGATTTTTACTGAAAACCCCAAAAACTAATACATGTAGCATATCAGCGACGCTACAGTACATCAACAGCTAGAAGACATAAGTTATGCTGATGAGTGGTTGGCCTGAATATCAGTATATTGTTATGGTCTGCACAAGACCTATATGTACATTTGTCAATGTGACAAGCCTTTATTACAAGGCCACCCCCCTACATGTACTAAATACTAGTAGTTAAATTTGTCACACAACTGCTTTCATATCTTCCATTAGAAGGTATGAACCACTATAGCCAATATCTTTTTTGGACCAAGTGAAATTCAAGGCTTCTACACAGCTACAATAAACGTTTCTGTAGATCATCGCAGGTCGTGGACATTGTACACTGTATAAAATACATGTAACATGTAAGAAACGTGTAGGAACGTTATAAAAACTCCCCTCGTGATCAAATGAAATGAGGTTAATTTTAGCGGTTTAGATTCATGAGCAAATTCTAGAGGAAGGGGATCTGAAGGGGGGATTGAGGTAGCTACGGACTACCGTCAAAATTCAGTCTCATTATATTTACATTGTAAAGTTACCGAAAATAGCCTAAGAACCCTCCCTTCCGAAACCGATAATATATATCGACATCCTCCTCCCTCAACGGAAAAATGTTCTTTATTTGTACATACATGTAAGATTGAGAAGCTTTTAAAAATTGGAGTAAAATTATAACGGGTTTTCTGGGATTAATTTATAAATATCATTACTCATATCATGAACAAGGACCAAACAATGTATATTTCATCACTTTATTTGTGAAATTAGATTTTATGATGATGAAAATTTGAGAAGATAGTGATTAAATGACATAATTAATTTCGCACCGTGTCTGCGGCTTATTGACAACTGACGACATACCAGGTGTTTATAATATATTATATCAATATTCCTGTTTCCTCTCGGATGCGTCCAAGTGTCCAGGTAACAAATTGACAGGGTCCACAAGATTTTTCTCACCGCCATTATTTCAAATTACAGGATATGCATCAATAAAATGAATTCCATATGAATTCCATAGAGAAACAAGGATAGAATAATCAATCGCTGAGTGACTGCAGCGAATATAGTTCAGTCTTAATTGAATGATGTACTTTCAAATGTATAGAACAAGATTTTCAGGCATTAGTGGTTAATGATACTGCAGCAAGAAAAGTGGAACCGTTTTTAACGAAATAAAACGCACTTGTCTTCAAAGATGTACCAAATTGGTACATGTTCGTTTATGTTGAAACTAAACCTGGTAACTATATCTGATAAGAAACCCAAACTCATAGGCCATTGTTTCATTTAATCAATTTTATAGCTGGAGGGAGAAAGCTGCTCTATATACAATGTATCTATTTAAGACTAAATCTGCTATATATATATGTAAGTCTTCTATGTCATGCGCCGAACCTGACAATTTTTCCGGGGGGGGGGGGGGGGTTCCAAGGCATATTTTCGATAGTTCTACTGTGAGAATTGGATAAATTTGAATTTGACACCGCCACCGACTCTTCTAAAACCCCGCATGTATGTCAATCATTTTTTTTAATTTATAAATTAGATATGACCAGTACGACTTAAGAAAAACAATTCAGGTGTCAGTGAGTAATGCATTGCTAGGAAATGTTTTACGTCACACTTACACCAAAGAACAAGGATCAAACACATTGTTTCGCACTGATGCTACACTGAACCACTATGAACCTTAAATGGAATGATATTTAACATAATTTTAGATCTGAGAAATGCAAAAGACATTCAAAAGAGAAAATAATTGGTCTTCTTGAATGAAGCGTGCCGTAACATCTTTGTTATTGTATGAGATAGTGTTTAATCTAAAAAAAATATATAAATGTCGTCTTTTTAATATAAGTATTAAACACGAATATACAACAATGTCAAAATAAATAATTGATACCAAGTTATATTAGATATCTATTCTACATAAAAAAAAAACCCTTCCCATCAACTATAAAAATATTCAAGAAAGCAAAAGAAAAAAATAATCAGCGAAAAATATGATAGAAAAAATAACTTTTTAGGTTTCATTAACCGAAATAATATCATTTATTTCATAAAACTTTATTTTTTTTTTTTTGATAGTACAGAAACTTACATAAATGTACTATAATGACGCATTCTGTACGTCAGAGCGTACACTGCCTTTTTGTAAATATACAAGTAAAACAGTGAATCTGTTAGGAAAAAAAAAGTATTAAAAACTGTTCTCATATATAGACATGAACATGATCTTATTTGAATCGAGACAATACCTTAGAGGACAAATGAAAGTAAACTATACTGATTGGATGCACGTACACGGAAGAGAGACCTACTGTCTACAGATCATCATTATAAATCCAGTACTAACACAGAGAATAGGTTGATGGTTTTGTACCTGTGTATTTATCTTATTGCCACATTTATGAAGAGACGACAATCGTGAAAATGACACATTTTACCAGTTTGCAGCAGTTTGTTGTTTGCTTGTATTTTGTTTTCTACTTGGTCACACTATGGGGAATTCGTGTTTTGGTCATTTCAAGTTTTCTTTTCTATTTTTAGCGTCCGCGGACAAATTTGGTTTCAAGCATTAAAAAACCACACACATTTACTTCCAAAATGTACAAGTACTCTTCATGTTTTAAAATACATGTATGTGCACTAAAAATTTAAATGTGCTCTGTTTTACGATTTATATCACATGCAAATTTATTTGGTTATTTTTATGATAGCATTAAGAATATGGGCCCATATAATGATAATAAATTTTTATAAGCGTCCTGAACGATAATTTGGTTTTTTTAGTCAATATGAGGTTTTTTTTTTTTCAGAGAAAAAGATAGATTTTTTCACTTTCCAGTTGACGCCAAACATTTACATGTATATTATAACTTAAACTGGCCTGATAACAAATACATCTTGTTTCTTCTGCAATGGTATGGCATTCGGCTTTTGCAAGGTACCTATCAACAAATATGGTAAATTGGCATCATTAAAATCATGGATGATTGATGTTCTTTTTCCTAATGGGTGTTATAAAGAAAAGTCAACAAATTGGCTCATTCTTGAACACAGAAAACGAACTGTCGGTTAGCGGAACACTCTAATGAAACAAGTTCGCGTATTGATTTGTTTGCGCAGTTTAATTGCGCGTTATATACGAGGTTTCAGTTATTCGGCTGTTGAAATATTAGTTACAAAATTATCTTATTGCTATTCTAGTTATATAGTAAAATCAACTACTCACTAATGATACGTGAAAGGATATTGCGTCATCGTGACTACACGTGTCACAATTATTAGAAGAGATAGAATGAAGGATTAAAGTATAAATAGAATAAGAACTAGAATATGTTACCCGAGAACGATGCTTACTTTGGATTAAATTTTGCTATTGGAGTTTCACGAGAATGAGAGAGAGAGAGAGAGAGAGAGAGAGAGAGAGAGAGAGAGAGAGAGAGAGAGAGAGAGAGAGAGAGAGAGAGAGAGAGAGAGAGAGAGATGCACATGTAAAGGCTAATAAAGATCTAGCCAGTCTCAAGAATGTTTCCACATTCTTTAAGCCGCTATAAGCCTTAACCTTAATAAAATAATTTGTTTTATTTTTTAAAATATGTACAGAAATACAGTGAAAAACAGTGTACGAGTTGTGAATAATGGTAAATTTGTTACTAGTAAATACTGACCATTCTTAAGGTAAAAGTTAAATTTCTTTTTGAAATTATTAGTTTAGTTTATAGTAAAATAAATACTGCAAAAAAGGCACAATTATTATAGAAACTGTTTTTAATATATTATTTATATTAATGTTAAGACCATTAATGAACACGTTTATTAAAATACCTATAACAAATTACGTCGACGTTATGAAATGTTTTAATGGTTTCTCATTCAATGCATTATTAAATGATATCTTCATTCATACATTTGAAATTTAATATACGGTGAATGAGTCAATTCAAAATTGACCGAAACTTTGAACTTCAATGAGAATGACTGTAAAACAAAAAAGTTCATCCTCCTATGTACATTACTTATTGATAATATCGATAATTTACATATCTAAATTTGGAGAGGGACCCAAAGAGAGTTGTAAATACGCGAGAACTGTGAAATGATGTCGTTTATGATTCAAACAGGCAATGAAAGCAGTGGAAAAGGCACACAACTCAACGCACTGACGCGGACATTATATTTTACTGCAATGTACATGTTTGTTAACATCATACCCAGTTGTATATGAACCACTAAAGATGGTGTTTGTGATGTTAGGGGTAGAAAATGAAAAAAAAACCTCTTAAAAATCTGAGAATGTTTAGCACAAGAAAAAAAAAGACACTTGAAATGCAAAGTATATTACCTGTTTTTATTTTATATAGAATGAATCTTTATTTCTAATTTTCTATTTATTAATGAATTGCAGTATAAATATATGTATAGTTTTAAGCTGCTTCTGTCTGAAAAAAAATATAAAATGAATATCGAGCTTACTTGATAATTTCCCCAAATTGTACGACATCCTTGTAAACGTAGTATACATGTCGGCGTCCGATGGGTCCCGAATGATGAGATCACCGACCCCACTAACAATCGGAAGTTTTAGGTACTGTGCGAGCCTACCTGCAGCCACTAGGGTAGCCGAGCAGGCCGGTCCTATAACTGCTTTGACATTGTACACATAATGGAGTTCCGAAAGGTGTCCGATGACGGTTTCTTTCGGACAGAATCCGGTATAATTATGATATTTTGGAATAAAGCGCACTCCGTACTTTGATTCTGAGAGTTCGAAAGCGATATCCAAAGCGGCACCCACTCTCCGTAGATCGAATGGCTCCGCTGCGCTGGTCATGAGCAGAACACCGACTTTCACATCTGTTACTGAGTTGGCAGTTTTCAAAATCAGTGACAAGAAGAAAGTAGTGAGGGTATTTAGTTGCATTGTAAATCGGATATGTCCTTATGATAACGATTTATTTGCATTCTCAAAACCGCTCATCGCGGTGTGTGAAGATTTAGCAATGTGAACGAGCACCGGCGAACTGTGAGCGCGGAGACAATCCGATAAACTGCTAGGGTCGGCCTGTTATACTCTCAGATTTCAGAGAACAAGTAGCCAATTGATTGACTTGTAACAGTAGCTAGGAGGACGCTGGAGAGTGTGGATATCACGTACGACTCGAAAATAAATTCTTCTGGTTAATTGCTTTTGGATGAATTGAAAGGGTTGGATGTTTTTTCCACTTTCAGGTGTTTGTTGGTTCAGTATTACCATTGTGTGGTACACTTCGGACGCATGGGCGATACTGCAAGGTGTGATACATTTTTATCAGAGTTATTTGTTATACATTAATCACCATCCACTATGATAAAATTCAGTTAAGCCCAATTACCATAGTATTGATTGGATATTTTGAACTGATACCGACTTCCTAATGAAATATAAAAGCTTATCATCGCCCAAATGTCACTAACTGTTCAATGTGTGATAATCATATACCGGTATTAATATAATTGAACATAGAATTGTTATGAAGAAAACTTTGATATGTGTTTTATCAATCGAACATTTATGATATCAAAATGTGTTATTTGGTTCTTTGACGTAATGGTAATTTATGTATACATGTAGAAGACAATATGCGGAGAGTTACCAAACAACAATGAGTTAGAGCATGTGCAGTAGATGTTTCCGAAGAAATTACGATCGAACGTTGCCATTAAAAAAAATGCACAGAATTAATGTTAAAAATGAGGATTTGAAGTACCATCGTGTTTGTTTTAGAAATATTATATATACATGTATATATATTTTTTTTTTAATAAGAACTGTTTCTCTTGAATCAACCAAGGAGGCAGAATGGAGGAGTTACGTAATAATATTTCAGAAACGGCACAGCCCTTTAATTTTTACAGTGTAATCTGATGATTTAATGTATTCTAATAGACAATCAACAAATATACTTTTTGGAATGCACTTTTCTTTATGTATTAATCTGTTTATCTCATTCAGTGTTAAACACATATCCAGTGTACATTTGGGATTGCATCATTCTTGTACATGTTCTAATCTGAATTTCATTTATTTTGAAATAAAAACATATTTTTATATTTTTTTTTATACATTTTTGATTGCACTATACTAATGCATTTATCTGATAATCTGAATCATTCAAAAAGACTCCCATCCCATAGGCGTAAGAAGCGCGGGGGAGGGGAGGGGGGCTGGGGGGCCTCCTCCACTTTTTTTTGCAAAGTTATACATAACCATGACCAGAGACCTTTTATCATTATTTTTTTTTTTTTTTGCTTCTCAAGATATTTTTTTATCAGTCTAGCCCCCCCCCCCCCACTTAAAATTTGCTTTCGACGCCACTACATCCAATATACATTTTGAAATGATATCCACAATCCTTCATGAACATGTATTAATTTGATAATCTTATTGACACACAATATATATATATATATATATTATGGAATGCACCAACTTTCACAATGATTAACTGTTTTCAGATGTGTGTTAGAAGATAAAGCTTCAGGTCAAAAGAGTTAT
The DNA here is from genome assembly GCF_963853765.1 of Magallana gigas. Classification (NCBI taxonomy): domain Eukaryota; kingdom Metazoa; phylum Mollusca; class Bivalvia; order Ostreida; family Ostreidae; genus Magallana; species Magallana gigas. The sequence goes on from NC_088855.1 coordinate 10,320,447, forward strand.
TACTTTCATCTCTTTTTAGCATCAAACGACAAACTCTGCTTGTAAGATATATTACCACGGCCATGACCGACATTTTCTGAACTCTTTGTTTTAAGTTTTTTGTTGTTGATTTGAAGTATTATTTGTCGTTGCTACTTCAGTAACTAACATGAGAATAATTTTGATTGAAAAAGGTTAAACGTATATATATATATAATAGATTATATCACTCCTTACAAGGTCGTTAGTTTAAATAAAATAGATGTACGCGATCAATCGAAATTGACACATTGTGTCCACAAATTCATGCACATCACATGTATTTACAGTAGCTTTCTTTATCAATGGAAGACTTTGTTAACTGGTGGCATTAAAAGGGAAACACTTTGCTCATAGAACAGGACAATGAATTATCAATCTCTATCAACAGCAAAAGTGTCGCTGCTAATGAATCTCATAGTGTCATCCCCTGCCTCAACTAACGACATGGATCTGCTAGAAACCTAAGTCTCATTACAGAATAAGACAAATATAATGCGAAGTAATTATAATAGCAAAAGTTAATTTTATCAATTAAAAAATAAGAGCCAAAATAAATAAGTATTTATATTTATATAAAGGTTAAATAAGTTTGAACCATGGTTTAATAAAAGTTGTAAAACGGCACGAAGAAAATTCCATTTAGCAAAGAAAATCCACAATAAATATAAGTCCGATGAAACCAATGCTTCTCTCAGGGTAGAAAGCAAAGAATACAAGACAACTCTAGACCGATGTATTAAAGATTACAAGGCCAATTTATCACAGAAATTAAAAAATCTTCGCAGTAAAAAATAGTAGGGACTTCTGGAAAATTTTAAATCAATCGGATCAAGTTAGTAAATGCTCTGTCAATATTGATGATATGTATCATTTCTTGCGTAGTATGAATGAAACTGAACGCACCGAGAGTTATAATATGGAGCAACCAAGTTTTGAGTGTGAGAAAACTAGTTGTGAGTTTCTTGATAGTACTATTACCGAGAAAAGAAATCCTCTCCGCAGTTAAAAAGTTAAAAAATAATAAATCTCCGAGTTGTGATCAAGTATTGAATGAACATATTGTATCAACTATTGTTATATTTTTTCCTCTATATGTGATGTTGTTTAATATTATTTACGATACAGGAATAGTACCTGATGAATGGTTAATTGGTATAGTTAAACCAGTGTATGAAAAATAAAGGTGACCCAACACAACCGGAGAATTACAGACCTATCACTTTGTTAAGCTGTCTTGGAAAACTTTTTACAAGCGTTTTAAGCAGTCGACTTGAAATGTATTCTGATGATTTAAACTTAATTAGTGGTTGTCAGTCTGGATTTAGGAAAGGATATTCTACTCTTGATAACATTATATTATTGCATTTTTTGTCACATACTTTAATGCATTGTAAAAAGAAACTGTTTTGTGCTTTTATTGATTTTAAGCAAGCATTTGACACTGTGTGGCGTGAGGGTTTATGGTTTAAAATTCATAAAAGTGGTATAACTGGCAAATGCCTTACATTCTTAAAAAACATGTACAACGGTATCAAGTCAAAAGTAAAATTGAATGATGAAACTTCCCCTTTTTTCTTTTGTAACCTTGGCATACGTCAAGGAGAAAATTTATCACCTTTTCTATTTTCCATGTATATCAACGATATAAAAACTTTATGAATGAGAGAAATGTCAATGGGTTAAGTAGTATCACAAATGGTTTTGAAGAAGAGTTGCTTGTTTACAGTAAGATTTTTATTTTGTTTTATGCTGACGACACTGTCATACTAACAGAGTCGGCTCAAGATTTACAACATGCGCTTGACGAATTTTGTATATATTGTAAATACTGGAAACTTACAGTTAATGTGAAAAAAACCAAAGTTATGATATTCTCCAAAGGACCTGCTCCTAAGTGCTCATTTATGTACAAAAATGATAAATTAGAAGTAGTTAAAGAGTATAACTACCTAGGAATATCATTTTCCCGATCTGGCTCTTTTTGTAAAGCCAAGAAACACTTGTGTACTCAATCCCAGAAAGCTATGTATGGTATTATTAGAAAAATAAGATATTTTGACATGTCCTTTGATATTCAATTAGACTTATTTGACAAGGTTGTTTTACCAGTTTTACTATACTCTTGTGAAATATGGGTTTACGAAAATATTAATGTTATCGAGCGTGTACATTTAAGGTTTCTTAAACACATACTTAACTTGAAAAGTAGTACCCCCAGTTTTATGGTTAATGGGGAGAAAGGTCGTTTTCCATTATATATAACAATTTATACGAGAATGATTGGATTTTGGGCAAAGATGATGTTATGCCAGGAGAATAAGTTATGTAAAACTATGTATATGTATCTTTACAATTGTTACATTAGAGGTGAAATCAATAATAAGTGGCTAGTTTGTATAAAAAACATTCTTGATAGATGTGGCTTATCCTTTGTATGGCACCAGCTAAATCCTGTTAGCGTAAAATGGTTAGAAAATATTGTCAAACAAAATCTTAAAGATCAATTTGTCCAAAAATGGAATAGTGAATTAGATAGTTCGTCAAAAGGTGCTATATATCGTATTTTTAAATGTAATTTTTGTTGTGAAGACTATTTATTAATACTTTCACGAAAATTAAGAAACTTGTTTGTTAAATATAGAACTACAAACCATCACCTCCCTATAGAAATTGGTAGGTGGAACAATACTCCACGTGAAGACCGCAAATGCGGCTTATGTGAAGTCAATCAAATTGGCGATGAATTTCATTATGTTTTAGAATGTAGTGCACTGTCACATGTAAGAAAAAAAAATTAGTAATTATTATCTTAAAAACCCAAACACCTTAAAATTTAGAACACTTATGACATCTTCAAATCATGTAATACTTATGAAAATGCGTACTTTAATTAGAAAAATATTTGATTTGGTCGGTCATCCTACGTAACAACTATAACTAATTCATTGTTTACTTTATTATGTTTCTTTTTGTAAATCCTGCTTTTCTTATACTTTTGTATATAATTCTTTTGCACCTCATGTAACATTTTATGTTATGAGTGAAATAAATGAACTTTAACTTGAACTATTAATGTTATATCATTGAAGAAATCAAATTTATCTATATTAAACATTAATGGCAATAATCGATTAATAACCTAAGAGAGAGAGAGAGAGAGAGAGAGAGAGAGAGAGAGAGAGAGAGAGATGCTAATATATACATTTAGCACTATAAGCAATAGTCTAAGAGTAAAGTGAAACTTTTGAAAGTGATGATTAAATTCCTTTCTGTACAAACAGGATCGGTATATTTCTTGCTTGAGAATTTATACAAATCTTTTCACATTTTCTGTTGCAGACATCTCACACGCATCTTCACGCAAAGAATAATTTATTGTTCAGTATATCCTATTACTCAAAACCTGTTACTTTTCAATAACCTTTCTGTAACCTACCATAGCTCTTAGACTGACATGTCAGAGAGTCTTATATTTGTATTTTACGCTTCATTTCTAAGTTTAAATCATCATCTGTGACTTCTTGGACGGTAAACCCCGCTTTTATAATTTGATGTTTAAAAAAAATAATTTATGGAAATTAAATTGGGGTGGGGGTGAGGGGGGGGGGTAGGGGTGGGTAGGCGATTTCAAAATTTGACAAAATTAAAATTTTCTTTTTTTTCACCATGGGGAAATCACTCTTTAAAAAATTTTAAGGTGCAAAATGACCGGCTTCTTAAATGTTGTCAGTTATGTGAATTTGGTTTATTTAATTATTATCTAGTAAAACATATTTAATTAGTTTTATAATTAAAATGATTCAAAATTGTTCAATATCCCATCATTACACATTGAATACCTTAAGGTGATGTATCGTAACAAAATAATGTTTGAATGGATTAATCAATGTATTTCAAGTAAAGATGTCTTCTATGAGCAGAATGTAAAGTAACAGATTAATGGAATGAAGATGATTCTGTTGTTGAAGAACTGCTAGGGCTTATACCGATTGTTAAATGATATGTAACGGTTTATTCCCACTTAGCCAACATTCGGAAATTCTTAATTCCCACCTGGCCAACATTTTAATTCTCACACCTGAGTGATCAGGGGGCTATAGTCTTTTATCACATGTAAATGTATTTGTTATCATTTACCTGAGAATAGTTTGAAGAAAGCAAATAAACGCGATAGCATTTTTAAAAATATTTGAATAGGATGCATTGAATTATTTAGAGATTTACTGGCAGTACTGAATATAATATTACATAAAATATTCTTTTAATGCCAAATTAAACATAAATCTTCTTTAAATTTGTTATGTTATTTATTAAAAAACCGTTTATTTTGCCTATATCAGTAAAAATAAATAAAAATACCAATAGAATATTTTGAAATAAATACAGATGATTACATAAAATCTTGTGTATGAATCAACCAATACGCGTACACGCATGATTAAAGCATTCAAGTAAATAATTATAAACTGTTTAATTGTATGTATAATCAATTAAATGAGATCAATCAGCAGTATTAAAAGAATATAGACTAGATAGATAAGCTAATTATGGTTTTAAGTTTACAGAATCAAAAGCCTGAAAAATATAAGATAGTAACTGTTTTAGTTGAAAGATATTAAAAATTCAAATCAAAATGGGTTAAATGGCCTATCTTCAGGTTCAAGTCAACTTTCTACAGAACGCAGAGGAAGATTTTATCTTCTTAACTAATTATTAGTTTATTACTCAATATAACTTTAGAATCCATAGAATATTGCAGAAAAAATTAACAAAAATAACATTTTATTTGGAAATACTTCAATAAAAAAAATATACTGGGACACAATCATATTTATTCCTCTGAAGGCAAACTCATTTTGTCCTCCCTGTTTATGTGAAAACAGACTATAGCTTACCTGTAATTAAATTCTTTTGTTCTCAATCTGCACCCCATTCCCAACACAGATCTACCTGTATTTTTTTCAAAATGTTGGCTAAGTGGGAAGACACCGTCACATCCACCTACTTTTCGTGTTATTTATCCTCCCGTCTGTAACTTGCAATTTCACTGTGTAAAGACAACACAACAGTCATAGCCGCAGGTTTCGCATTTTACTTCTGATTCTTATGTACCTAACATATGGGGCCTACATATTGCATATTGATTTCAACAAGAGACATCCCTCTAAGTAATGATAATCATTAAAAATCATTTCATGAATTTTAGCAACACTCATAAGCCTTCAAGTACAGCAATTCTCTATTTTACCCAAATATTGATGGTACTTTATCCAAAACTGTCCCTTGCTACCTAAGCTTCCATGATTTGAAAAAAACCCCGTAGACACTAGAGTCTGTCCCAATTTTAGGTTACCGTAACCATCTTTTCCTGATAATTCTAACGAAAATACACATACCTGTGAAAGAAGCCCTGTTGAAATTGGTGTTAGGGGGAAAATCTTAGGTTTCTTCATTGACATGTCTTTTCTTTCGACGATCTTTCAAGATTTCTTACAGAGATTTGGAAATCCGGCAATTTTTTCAGTTTTGAAGCCCCGCACAATTTTTCAGAGTCATCTTTACGGGCACTTTCACGTCGTTACAACTCAAAATCTCCGTAGACATTTTTTTTTTAAATTTTACAGAGGGGGTATTTCAGAAGATAAATCTTTGGATTTTGTTTTTCATTCTGGTAAATAAATATCGTTTTAACCCCTAGGTATTTATGAATATCGATTTAAGAAAGTGTGCTGCATAAACAAGACGCTACAGACGCTAGCTGTTTGGAACTGTGACAGCATTGTAATAAAATACAATACGCCTAATTGAAAATAACTTTTGAGCAGCAATGCTTGTACAGGTAACGGGACATTTGATCGACATCTGAAGGAGGACACGCCTTTGAATTATATTCTTTGATTACAGATCAAATAGTTTTGTTCATTTAATATCAAAACAAAGCCAAACTCTTGATATGCCAAAGACTATTTACACAATCTGTACGAAATAACAAAGTTGCAGAGAGTATTTACAAGGAAGACAAGCTGGATTTGCTGGATGTGCTTTTCTACTCGGGAGAGAAAGACACCAACATAACCCTAGTGGAACAACATTCATCGATCAAAAACTGTTTGATTAAAAATCAGCAGGCACGTTCACGAAACTTTCATAACATATGAACTAAGTGTGTTCCTAAGATATGACTAAGGAAAAAAGTTAAGAACATCCTAAGATCAACTTAGGACACGTCTTAAGATGTAGCTCGACGGTAACTTAGGAGCATCTGAAGTTAAGATATCCTATCCTTCTACAACCATTCTTATTTTTTAAATTTATTCATACACATCGAATTTGATAAACTTTTTTTTTTTTAGGAAATATCATTAAACATTTTGCCAGAGAAAATTGTACGTGTCCGTAGTTACCACGATATGCTTAAAACCAGTAATTTTAATGTGGAAAATTTTTATTTTAAAAAATACAAATACTTAAATATATATCAGTGTCCAATAACAATTTCGTTAAAAAAAAAACACCAAACAAACAAAACAAAACAAAAAGAAAATTTACCCCCCCCCCCAAAAAACCCAAATGACTGCTATTTCTTTTTAAGGAAAATATGTATCCAGACACATAATTATTTAAGCAGCACGTGTGCATTCTTTGACTGTGTGAATTTACCTTTGATAATCTTTATCATCAAAGTACATGTACGTACATGTAGCCTAATACATAAACACGCGCTTAGAATTTAACGTTACAATCATGTAGAAACACACACGTATAAACACAACCAATTCCCCTTTAATCTACAAAATATAGAATACACGAATATATTAGATACAAAATAAGTGGTACATGTAATGCATCTCGAAAATACATAAATACGAAATTTTTAAAGATTATTTTTTTTTTTGTCAGAATGAAGTGATAAAAATTCAGAATGATCACGCATTGCTTTCATAAACGGATGTAAAGGACTATATATGATAAAGGCCTAAAATGGCCCCCTAAAATGAACATCATCATTTTACTATCATTCTTTGTTTTCTTAGTACAGATATGTATGTGATGTGTTTACATAATATTCATTTTGGTTCAAGTGCCCACAATTTAGAAATATGACATTGTAAAGACAACCTTTTCCCGCCATTTTTGCATTTTTAGCGTAAAACAGCTTGTTTTCAAGCAGTTTTTCCTTCCGAAAACATGGAGCGCATTCTTGAAAAAATAAAATATTTTAATCAGAGATGTATCTAGCCAAGACTAATAAGTGACAAACAAATTTTCCTTGTTCAAGCATGCGCTCTTTATTTCCCATTCGTAAATAGATAAGAAAAATGTCAATTTTTGGCTGATTTTGTTTGAATTATAGAAATGGCGTCACTTCTGACGTTATATACTGCCAGTGAGTGCAAATAAATCAAATAAATAGATGAAAAATATATTTTATATCAACTCTTCTAAAAAATTAGTTAACATTTTATTGTTCCTGAAACACTTAAAAAATGGCGAATTATGGGGGCCAAAATTAACTCTTATCATATATAGTTCTTTACTTGTTAGCCAAGGGCAATTTCTACAATGTGAATATTAAAAATAAGTGAATAAATTTTTTTCGCCAAACAAAGACAGTATTTGCAATAAAAAAAAAATGCTTAATTTTTCAGATTCCAGGCAGGCCGAAGAAGGGGGTGAGAGTTTGGGGTCTATCTTCACATAATTTTGTTAAATGATGGAATAAATGACTAACCACCCCCCCCCCCCTCCCCTTTCCGGATTAGTAATTTGAGGTTTTTCGGAAATGCTGGAACTGAAGAAAATTTTGCTTTATTTTAGATAACGGTCCTAAGAAGCTTCACAACAGTCCCAGTATCTCCTAAAACGTGATTTTACAGCATTAGGATGGTCTTAGGACAAGGTAAGCGATGTCCTAAAGTTAGGACAAAGTTATGGCGGTTCCTAGATTTAGGAGAGCTTCGAGAAACAGACATAAGACTAAGACGTATCCTAAGATGTACTTAGGACACACCATAGTCCTAAGATAGCTTTATGAACATGCTTGCAGGTCCAAACCAAACACAGATTTACATATGTAGTTCATACAGACATTCTATACCAACAAAAATCCCGTTGACCCTAGGGATATGGTATGGAACTTTCTGTCTTTGCAAATGGTTTGTTCCTGCGTGACAAAATTTTGAATCAGAAGGCCATTGACGCATGACAGTATTTTTTTACAGTGGGCACCATTAACTATTTGGAGCGGTTTCGTGGCAAAGACCAATGCAAAATGCAACGAAGAAATTTTACAAGCTCAGTGTGGAGCTAGTTTTCTTTGCAGCATTTCATGGAATTGCATCACCTTCTATTTTCTGTCAAGTGTTACAACAAGTGTGAATCTAAATGCAGATTATTTTTCCAATACATGATTTTATGAGTATATCGAAAGTTGTAAATAAAAACTAAGCATTCTTTGTAGTGAAGATTTTAGGATCTTGCAGTGAAGTGCTAAATTTTCAATTTCAGAATCTACTCTTGTGTCAAAATTTTGCCTTGCTTATCGTAATTTGGTAGCTAAGTTTTAGTTGTTATTCTAAGATAATACCTAAACGGTATACAAAGGCTTTTCTTTATTAAAACATTAAAATCACACCTTTCATTGCTTATTCCAGCATGAATATGTAGTGAGTGTGGTTACATGTAGTCACAATATAGGAAAATCAAGTGCATCCTCTATTCCTCTATTCATGTACGCTGACGAAACAAAACAAATGACGAACTGTCAAGAAAAACAACAATCACTATCTTTGTGTTTTCTGGTGAGTTCAGAGTATTGGTTAGGTACTCGACACAAAATCGCTCAACAGCTTATGTATTCAGTACTCCAATGATTAATGTATATATCTTTTTCCGTTTGGCATGCAATATAAGAAGTCGGTTTCATATGACTTCGCCTTTATTGAATATACTGCGAGAAAGTATTAAATGTTAAACTTCAGCTTACAGTCTACTGTTTACAGTATCAGAAGATAAACCACCCCTTTTATTGGTACTGTACATGAATTTCATCAAAAGTAATCAAAACAGATTTCTTTTGTATCTTCATAAGATATTTCACTGAGACAAATCCAACTTCATCCAAACCAAGCTTCAGTCTCTTTATTATATATTTACAAAAGCATTTGGAAATTTGGAATTTCAATGAATCTTTATTTTTGATCCGTGAACACTTTTGAAGCCGGGTTTTATATCGGATGTGTTCGTCACGTGTTAGTTCTTTTGAATGTCTTCCTGTTCTAAACATACGTTTTCTCTCGCAAACGTATAGCGAGGGAAATTAAAATTATTAGAGCATTCATTTCCTTATTAGAGAATGGTGGGAGATATATTTTGTGAAGTTTTCTAGAATGTTGATTACTGTAGGGAGACTTGCTCTGATCTTTCTTTTAGCAACGATGATTGATAATGGTAAGTTCATATAGATGTGTTCTGTTTGTTTTGTTTTTACAGTTTGATTTGAATATATATAATATGTTGCACTCGGACATTTTTTACGACTAAGATAAAACTAGCTATGATTTTGCACGTTCACATGCTATTAAAAGCAACAATAAAAAGATCTATTTTACATTTTGAGCTTTTAAAAATATATCAAAGTGAGTTTTTATACTACAAAAATTGTATCCTTAATAGCCTACAAGATAGGCCAGTTAAAGCGTTTACTGTTTAAATGTAAAGAAGATGGGTGGATAAGGCGTGTAAAATGCCCATACACGGTCGGACAAGCCACTGAAAAATAAAATATCAATAAATCTGATATTGTTTAAAAAAATCATTTAAAACAATATATATTTAACATATTATTAATTTTTAACCTGTAAATATGTTCAATACTTGGAATATGTTGACTCAAATAGGCGTATACATATCAAAACCTGCAAATACTGTCATTTTTCAGAACTTCAAGGCATTTTCTTTTATAGAGTGGGTCTGTGCTCCATATTTTCTCACAGTCTAAATAAGGTCTAATGGAAAACAAGACGATTTCAATCAACAAAAACGTGGAGAGATGACCCACTATGCATAAAAAATATCATTTCGTATCCAAACAATTGAACGTTTTGAAAAAATAATACAAGTCCGTAAATTCGTGGCCAGTCATACATAATATATAAACAGCCTACTTTGTTGTGTCTGAAATGGCTCAGTGGTATCTGACATAAGCTAACCTTATACAGCTAGGGTTTTTATGTTATGGATTCGATACCACCAAAATTTCAGGCTATATGTGTTTTTCTTATCTTTTGTTAAATATATAAAAAAAACTGGATATGATAGTTAGAAATTGTGCTCTTGCAAACTTGTATTATAATATATTTGAAAAGATTTAATTGGGAATAAATAAATTCAAAATTGTATTTTACGACTAAACCGAATGGGCATTTGTGCCATCTTATTCCCCCATCTTCTTTACACTTTACTTTTAATCTCTTATAAATTATTCAGTGGCGTCGGAGGCAAATAAAAAGGTGAGGGGGGGGGGGGGGGGCTAGACTTATCAAATACCTTGACAAGCCAAAAAAGTCTTTGGTTATGGTTGTATGGTTGTGTATACCTTTGCGAAAAAGTAGGCCCCCGGTTTATTATGTAACTCATCCAAAGGTGAGTAAAACTACTTGAAGCAACATTATCGACGTTACATGTGCATGAATAAATTTTTCCACGCATGGAAATAATTGTATCTTTTTGGAAGCTGAGGTCCGTCCTTGCAGTCTCTGCTCTCAATATAAAGAATACAGTATAATATAAAATTAGAGTAAATATATATATATATTAGTAGGGTGTGTGTGATCATAAACAACGCTTTGGATAATAGTTTAACGTCTCCGTGACTTTAAAGTGCTATATACACGTAGCATTGGCGATTGACGCAGAATAGCCGTGCGTTAAGTGTATATATTTCAGGTCCTTGTTTCTATTTATTTCGACTAAACACAATCCAAGCATTTTCTATTCTGATCAATAAATTTTACAATAAATTATTTATAGATTTTAGGATAAATTTGGATCCATTTTAGAAAAATACACAAGGAAAAACATGGAGAACCTTGTTACTTTCCTGATTACAAACATGGAATAACTGCATATTTTTGTGAATGTTTATTTAATCACGCACTTATTTATTTAAAGGCACACAATGTTCCAATATTGCTCGCATTCAGTTCAAATTTTATATAATTATGTATATATGGTTACGTGATAACAATAAACAGGTCAGGTTCAAAGGTCCAGGTCTTGTAATTTTTGACAGAGTTAAGCCCCTTGAACTTAGAAAAACAAACAAAATCAGTTTCTGCGCTCTAACTTTTAAATGGATGTTTATATAAGGTAAAAATTGCATATACATATATTTTACTATACAATACAGTTCAAGTTTGAATTTGATCCAGGTCCATTGATTTTTGACGGAGTTGTGACCCTTGAACATAGAAAAAAAACTAAGAAATTTTCTATTTTCGGTCTTTAACTTCTGAAGGGATGTTTAACATATTAAACTGAAATTGCATATACAAATATTTTATCAGGAAATACACTCAGGTAGAGTTCGTATTTGGTCCAGGTCCAATTTTAACTTTAGGGGGAAAAAGTCCTCTGTGCAAATAAATGTAAAAGTATGGCATTTGTTTTGGCTGCCAGTGAAGGCAATCGTGGCGTTACGATACATATATACATTATATTGTACTCTGTCCCAAGAGATCCTCGATTCACATTTTGCTTAATTGCTCAATATTTGCAAATACCTCAGGGTTCCAATGATGTTCGTTCAAAAGAATGATTAATTTCCAAGAGTTCTCCTTTGAAATGCCCCCGCTAGCTTATTAAGTTTTAATACACGGCTAAAAATGTGAAGTCTACGGGGATTCGGTATTGTTACTGACCCGGATGATAACGTTGAAAAGTTATGCGAGGTATTCCGAGTGACTTCCCAATGGAGAAAAATGTCAACATTCCTCATTATAAATCTCCATAAGAAATCAGTTTGCGTTCCTGTGTCTTTTTCAAGTGGAAAATAATAATGTTTGAATGGAATTACCTTGTATATTATTCCCTTTCATCAATTTCAATTGCATTTCTTTCACAGGTGTGTGCATTTTTATAAAAAATCTCCCAAATGTGCTTCATAAATTTCATTGGACAAACTATAGTTTACTATTTTGTGTACGTTGACTAAGATCAATATGTGGACTTTGTCTTATATCATTTCTTGGAAGTATATGTCACGGTTTGATTTTCAGATAATTTGAAAACCTTTTTATAATCTGTTTCTGGAATATGCTTAATATAAAACTAAATTTTTTTCTGTTGGCTTAGAATAATAGCTATCGTTTTAATATTTATTTATAAGTATTATCTAAAACTCCCTTTTTTATTTGATGAATAACGCTGATTTTCAAACTATGACGTCAACTTCCTGTGAAATGACAACTTTGTTTATTTTTAGCCAACATTTTCAAACAAATTTTTGTCAAAGAATTCTCAGTAACTGTTTATCGCAGATGCTTGAAATTTTTACACAGTATTTGTATAGGCTTGCCATATCGGGGGATATATTTTTTTGTACCAATCAGACGTCAACTTCCTGTTAAATGACGACTTTGTTTATTTTTAGCCAAAACTTTCAAACAAATTTTTGTCGAAGAATTCTCAGCAACTATTTATCGTAGATGCTTGCAATTTTTACACAGTATTTGTATAGGCATGCCATATCGTGGGATATATTTTTGTACCAATCAGACGTCAACTTCCTGTTAAATGACGACTTTGTTTATTTTTAGCCAAAACTTTCAAACAAATTTTTGTCAAAGAATTCTCAGCAACTGTTTATCGCAAATGCTTGAAATTCTTACACAGTATTTGTATAGGCATGCCATATCGTGGGATATATTTTTGTACCAATCAGACGTCAACTTCCTGTTTAATGAGTACTTTGTTTATTTTTAGCCAAAATTTTCAAACAAATTTCCGTCAAAGATTTCTCAGCAACAATTTATTGCAGATGCTTGAAATTTTAACACACTATTTATTTTGGCATGCCATATTGTGGGATATATTTTTGTATCAATCGGATGTCAACTTCCTGTCAAATGACGACTTTGTTTATTTTTAGCCAAAATTTTCAAACATATTTTCGTCAAAGATTTCTCAGCAGCTATTTATCGCAGATGCTTGAAATTTTTACACAGTGTTTTTTAAGGCATGCCATATTGTGGGATATATTTCTGTACCAATCGGATGCCGGCTTTCTGTTAAATGTCGACTTTGCTTATTTTGCATATTCACATCAGAGCGGGGGTATCACTAGTGAGCATTGGCTCACAGATACCTTGTTTATACTGCTTTACATTGTATGGGTGTGTACGTGCGATTTTGGAGGGGATGGTCAGATAAGTGAAGTGTTTTAAAATGAAATAGAATGTGTAGAATAAAAGTTATATTAAATATTGTTACAGGTTTTTCAGGTTACATTGCCAAGCAAGTCAAAGAAGAAGTCGGACAGATTACGTCCCCGATGAAAAACTGCATCCTTGGGATCGATATAAGGGCCAGGGAAATTCTAATATGGCCATCTGGTTTTGAGATTAAACTTCAATCAAGTACTGATAATTTACGCAAGTTCTCTGTGATACCTTCATATTTTGCACCATGTTCATACAGAATATAATGAACCGCTTAATTCTTTTAATTCTAAATTTCAAAGATTTCACGGGGTCAATTTTCTTATTTATTCAAGAGATAAGAAATTATTCTTTGAGTATTCTGAAGCTATCAGATACGGTTGTGCGTGACCAAATCCAATAAAGACCACAGGACCTGATGACAAATTTGATCACGACAGACTATATTTGATAACCTCACAATATTCAACAGTTATTCCTTATAACGTATATTTATATAAGTTTTAGTTGTTGATCAATTAAATATTTTTACCTTATTTTTATTTTTGTATAAGTATGCAAATGTCCTTTTTGATATATTTCATTTTATCAAATCAAATATACAACATGACTACTTTATGTTGTATATTTGATTTGATAAAATGAAAAATATCAAAAAGGACACAAACCCCGTCTTTCGCCCGAACTGCGTCATTGATGAAATATATCGACTTTACGTTTCAAAATCGATTCGAGGTTTTATCACAAAGACACTGGAAATTGTAAATATATTGGCATGGTCATATGTCGAAGAAAAAAAAGTTTAAAAATATCAGTGTATGCAGAATTGTGATGCACTGATACATAGACATGTACTTGAATATGTAAAATTAAAAGACATACGCATATTTTTCTCGCGAAAATATCTTTTATGGCTTCACCATAATTCATTTTTAGCTCACATATTTGATATTCTACTGCAACATCCATTAAACTTAGCAAACAATCATGCTCTTCTAAGTTCAAAATTTTCATGAATGGTAAACATTTTTAAAAGCGAAAATGAAGATGTATGCCGACTCATTCATTGATTTTCTTTCTTCAGACAGTGTTTTTGTCGTCAAGTTTTGGGCAAAGGAAAAAGACAAATTTTTTCAATTTTTATGTTCAGATGGCGAAAACGTTTCAGGTTTGTATTTGTCTTCAAAATATACATGAACATATTGATAATAGTGTCAATAAAGAATATTTAATTGATAATCATTGATTATACTTACATGTATTTCGTCTAACTAATTGAAATTTGATTTTGTTAATTGTAGCGAGCTTACTAGAAGTGAACTATACTTCCATCAATAATTCTTGTTCAAAATCTAAAGAACCGGTGCAGAATGATGTCAAATACTGGATCGATGATAGTAATTACTTTTTTAAGAAATGTTCTCGTATAAAATTTTGCAAAGTTTGTTTTTACTTTGAATGATTCTCTTTCATCTATTTATTATACTACATGTATGTCTATTGTAGACTCTACAGTTCGAATACGGTTTATGGACAACAGCTTCACAAACTGCGATTTTTTTTACGAAATAAATGAAGGTAATAGTTGTTTTTAACGTGCAAATTTGGAATTTTTTTAAACCATAAATTAATCCGAGAATTTCATTTTAGGTAGTGAAGCTTTGACGTTTACATGTAGCTTGCAAGGTAAGCATAAATGGCAAGGAATTTTAAATTCAATGTTTGGTTGAGCATATACATTAAGTTGAATATATAATCATGTTAGACTTTTTAAAAAGTGTTTAAAAAAATACAAATTGAATAACGCGCTAGCGCGTTATGAAAATTTGTATGCACACACCGCTGCCGTTATGAGACTAGGCCTATATCTTTCAAAAAATAATGATTTAATGCTTATATTTACATTTTTTAAAAACTTCTTTTCTTGTCTGCAAATGTGATTTTTACGTCAAAATTTCTGTTTTATCCTAAGGGTAAGTTAAAATTAATGGAAGAGCCACTGTAACAGCCACAAGCGTGAACTTTGGTTCTCGCTTGTGACGTTGCATTTTACAGCGTTCAACGTTTGTGACGTCATAATAAAACTAGTCATTCTAACCTTTGAGTACTCTGTGTGTGTTACAGTCTTATAACTGCAGTATCTTTTCACACAATTTACATGCAAAAAATAATATTTACATTCTACTGTGTTTTTCCATTAAATTCCGTGATGTTTAAATGCCTCTAATTGCAACACCTATTCACTGCGTATGAATTTACGAGTAATTTACATAAGTAGTTCTCAAACAGTGATTTCTATGTTATCGGTTAAAAAATGTATTTCATGAATGTTGTCAAAACACCATGTTTTATAATTATTCAACAAAAAAGTTGACTTTATTGTTAAAAGCAACATTTAAAGAGTTATTTATCATGGATTATATTTTCATGTTCGTCGATCTCATCTCAACAGTCTATGTGAAAACCAGTTTAAACCGGTTTTACAAAACAGCTGTTCTTGCTGTTACTTATTCACTCCCTCTGTGACCTGCACTTTATATAGATTTATTTAAGTAAACAATTGATTTCTTCAGTAAGGGAATGTAAATATAAGCATAAAATGATTTATTTTTGACGTCCTCATGTCAATAACTGCCGCGCGTTATTCAATTTGTCTGCTCACCTGACGGCAGTTATTGACACGACGACGTCAAAAATAAATCATTCAATGCTATATCAGGCGACCGTTTCACCAACAATTCGTAGATCGTAAACGTACGAGTACACCTACGATTTCCAGACGTGCATGTATCCGAGCGTTTCACTAAACATATCGTAAACGTAGCCCTTACGATTTGCGAGTTACGTCCAACTTAGAGGAACTCTTCAGTCAACGGAGGTTTTCGGTTTGCATAGCAGACGATTTGTTTACATTGGATTCTTATCGACCTCGTGACAGATAAGGAGCGTTGGTCGATGATTAGAGGGAAGTTCGGTCTCACACTCACCGTCCAAACTAAGCACAGCGCTTGGTTGGAAGTTGCAGAGAGGTATGAAACGGGTTGTATCTCCAATGATTTTTATCGCGTATATCATCTGGGGTTGTTAAATATTTTAACAGTATAAAGTACAATGTTAAAAAGGTATGTCTTAAGACGTTTTATTTTTATTAAACAATTAAAAGTGTTAGGTAGCAACAGACATTACTTTGGCGTTCATGTCAAATGAAAAGACAAAATGGTTAAAAATCTCTATATATTTCTAATAATGATGACGATACAATTAAATACAAGTAAGCTTTTTCATCCGTGGGTTTCCTCTAAAATACATAAGGATCAGTTGTAAATGTCTTTTTTTCTTTAGCTCAAACAAAATCGGAAGACCTCATTAGTTTGTACTGTGGAGAATCGCTAAGAAAATTTCTGAATCCAGAGTCGATTTTACCTAAATCAACGGTAACATCATCAACGGGAACATCATTAGAAACGACTACAGCATCAAACTTTGTAACAGAAGAATTATCATCAGAGCAACCTACAACAACAAATAAAACGCCAAATGTTCCGGTACAAACAACCACGGAAAGGCCGGCAACAGAGAAAGTAGTGATCATAACAAGCGGTAATGTGACAACCGAACCCGAATTGATACCTGAAAAAGGCACAACAATGAAACTTACAACAACCCAAAGCACAATGAAACCCTCAATTACCAAAACCACAACGAAACCCTCAGATATCAAAACCACAGAAGAAACCAAAAGAACAATGAAACCTACAACTACCCAAACCACAATGAAATCTACAACAGCCCAAACCACAATGAAATCCTCAACAGCCCAAACTAGAATGAAATCTACAACAACCAAAACCACAATGAAATCTACAACAACCAAAACCACAATGAAATCTACAACAACCAAAACCACAATGAAACCTGCCACAACTCAAACCACAACAGCCGAACAAAATACAGTAACAACATCAAATGGAACTATATCAATCCATAGTAATAATCTATCGAAAGCTAAAATATCTACCTCTCCCGCTACCAGCAGCTCAACCTCCTCTTACCGGTTTTCTCCACACCAGTTACAGCACACATAGTTCCTTATACTTCTTCTCCAGACAAAGAGGCATTTTGTAAGTATACAGTTTGAATGCGTCTAAAGGCTGTTTTCAATTTACTTTTTCCTGAAAGCATGGCAATAATTGATCACTCATATTTTGAATATATTTACAGAGGCTCAAACTAATATTCCGATGCATTTTTGAAGTAATATTTATTATTACATGTACTTTAATAATGCATAAGAAACACAAAGAAACCAAACAAACAAACAAAACAAAAACATATTTTGAATGTTAAATGAAGGTCATATACTTTTACAATAATATCACAACTTTCTTAATTTTAAAAATCAAATAGACAGACTTAGCCAACATTCTGAAATTCTTAATTCCCACCTGGCCAACATTTTAATTCTCACACCTGAGTGATCAGGGGGCTATATTCTTTAAATACTGCTGATCGATCTCATTTAATTGATTATACATCCAATTAAACGGTTTATAATTATTTACTTGACTGTTTTAATCAGGTTTATTCCCACTTAGCCAACATTCTGAAATTCTCAATTCCAACTTATTTTTAATTTCAAGGTTTATCAACCTGGTTTGTAAGTGACCAGGGTCAACTCACGATGCGTTCATGTTTTCAAACTCCGCACTGAAAACCCATATGGAAACAAGGTATGGAATTAAATCTGAACAAAATGAATAAAATAAATAAATTTTATCAATTTGCACGTATATGTTATAAATTTCGAATTTACCGGGTGGCGGTAAATACAAAATCAATTGTCTTGTTGTAAATTCTGTTTTTACTGCCACACGATAAATTAAAAATGTACTTTATTTTAACCATGTCGAAGGCTCGTTGGATAAAAACCCTATACCATAGCAAATCATAAGAGATCTTATATTTCCATCTTTCCACAGAGTTGACGGTTGGCCCGAGCAGCCAGGCAGAGGAAAAGTACAACTATGACCACAGCAAATCAAGGGTTGTTGTTGAACGGGCTCTTTGTGTTTGCAAATCCAGATTTAGGTAATGATTACTCATGAACAACGATGACCTCTCGGGATTTAAAAATATCCAAACATTTTTTCCCTTATACAATCATACGATTTTCAAACGGGGTCAAACCCATGAATCAGCGAGGAAACTTAATTTTTTGTTTACTTTCAGGTGCATACATAAATCTGGAGGGATGCTTTTATTTACACCTGCCAAAAGTGTTCAAATAATCACAGCTGTGTTCAAGCTGCACAACCTGTGTATGGACATCAAGATGCCAGTAGATGTCATGGAGCTCAATTTCCATCCAGATCAGGGGGTTCCTGAGCCTGGAGCAAATGCTGACACTGCTGGACAGACTGTCCGACAAAGGCTCATCCAGAGATTTGCTATATAATTAGTTTATTTTATTTACAGTCCACTTGCCAGAAAAAAAAATGACAAGATTCTTCTATTTGTGATATCAATGAATTAATTAAACTACTGTTAATAAATAATAAACACATACGCATGTTCAAAACATGAACATTTAACAAATATGTATTTTTCATTTGTGATTAGTGTCAATTAAATAATCTATTAAATTGAACAAATATACATTTACATACATGTAACATGGACTTTTGACAAATATGTAATATAAATACATTTCTTTTAAAACAAAATGTCTACAAAAACCTGTAAATGAAAATAAGTATGGATATGCCAACAATTATATATCATTCTTTATATTTAACAGAAATCATGTATACGGAATTGCACATAATTATGCAAATATGTATCAATTCAGACTTTTGGCTAGTGTCAGTTTTATAAATTAGTATATTTTATATAAGTACGACTGTATTTTGAGTAAATTTTAAAAACATTCTTAATAATGAATATCTTTATAATATGTCAAACAAATAACAACAAATGAATACATTATCAATACATGTAAATATGATGTGATGTTGTACATATGATTCTTTAACAAAACATCCCAACTATGAAGCACATGAAAAAAAAATGGTAATACAAAGTTAAATTGTTACATAGTGCTTTTGTTCTAACTTATGAAAATACATGCGCACAGTTTGATTGAAATTGACCCAGTGCTTCTAGAAAAGAAGTAAACATTTGAAAAATTTGCAGACAGACATACAAATGCCAGACAAAGTGTGATCAGTTAAATTCATATTGGCTCATGTTGGCTTCAGCCAAGGGGAGCTTAACTTGCAACAAATCAATATATTTTAGGTTTGAGAATACATAAAAACAAAATGAATATGAAATGTAGATAATGGAAACCTACTTTGAAATATCATATCCCAATGTCAACTGACAAATCTCTCTATCATAGGTATGATTAACACTGAACCCTTATTCCACTATTGGAACAATTGTATCAATTTAAAAAATCTAGTTCTTGAGAAGAAAATTTTTAAAAGACCCCCCTCCCACCATGTTTTTTCATATTGCTTGAACCCCTCCTGTGGCCTTGGTGATGATTAAAGGGTAAAATAAGAAGGGTAATTTTGGTCCAGTGGTTCTGGAGAAGAAGTAAAACTGTGAGAAGTTTACAGACAGACATACAAAAGGGCATTAAACAGTTGTATCAATATAGTTTTGGGTCATGTTATAAACTTTGAACATACAGGATGGGCGTATATACAATGTGTTCACAATCTGTGTATATTTTCCCTAATGTTTCCATCAGAAATCAGTGACGCTCCATTTTCTATAAAAAGTCAAATCTGATCACAGCATATACACATACATGTACGCACAAGTAAACGCCGTCATAGGTTTTTAAGAGATTAATTAAATCATTATTCCAAGATGAAATAAAATTATATTCAAACTTACGTAGCCAAATTGATATATACTTTTGAAAAAGAATTTTACTGGCAAAGTTCCGTCTGTCCTATAACAAATCAGGCCGTGCAGACAAATTGAATACAGCGTGGTATTCAATTTGTCTGCATAGCCTGGTGTGTTAGGTAGAATCAACGATATCCAAAAATATGCATTCAATGCTTAAATAAGACCACATTGTAAATGTTGTATTTACACCCACCCAATTATGAATATATACTTAAAATTTAAAATATGGCAGACATTTTTGGTTTAAATATTTAAAATCAAGATGTAAAAAGTCCTCTTATGACTGGTGACACTGATGGTGTACTGTCTGCCCTTGACTACATCCTCCATGAGCTCCCGCTTGCGCTTCTCAACTTGCAAATTGCATCTCATGACTTCCAACCTTTCCTCCTCAATCTGTACTGCTACGTGGCTAAGTGGGAATGGGGTGCAGGTTGCAATTGAGAACAAAAGAATTTAATTACAGGTAAGCTATAATCTGTTTTCACATAAACAGGGAGGAAAATACATGTTCGCCTTCAGAAGAATGAATATGATTTGAGCTTCTGTCCCAGTATATTTTTTTTATCTAATTAATTCCAATGTAAATGTTATTTTCAAATTATGATTTTTAAGTAATTAACTATTATATATTTCCCCTCACTGTATGCTTTAAATTGAGCTATATATGTATATCTTGGATTGTCTATTTTCATCATATTTTGAATTAAATTGTATATAAGTTGAGTTAACTTATACTTAGCCTTGAAAAGTAATGTAATTATAAAAATCCCGTTTGAAATTATAGCTATGAATCATATGGGTTTTATTTCAGTTTTTTCTTCAATATTCTATGGTTTCATAATTTTTAGTATTTGAGTATTTCCAATCTACACAATATATGAAAGATTTACAAAAATCACTGAACTTTTTTTTCTGAATATTGTGATCTGTGGAAACTTCATGTAAACATTGAAAAGACTAAAGTATTAATCCTTTCCAAAGGTCGTGTTACATTAAAAAGAATTTTTTTTTATACAGAGATGTTACAGTACCTCTTGAAATTGTGAATGAATTTAAATATCTTAGTGTTATTATGTCTCGTAGTGGATCTTTTAAAAGTACGAAAAAACATTTAACTGAGCAAGCCTCAAAAGCTATGTATGGTGTATTTAGAAAAATAAGATATTTTTATTTACCAATCGACTGTCAATTTGATCTGTTTAATAGTGTTATTAGCCCAATCTTATTTTATGGTTGGGAAGTGTGGGGCTATGAAAACACAGATATTTTAGAGAAAGTTCATTTAAAATTTTTGAAATTTGTACTGCATATTAAGTCCAGTACCCCAAATTGTATGGTTTATGGGGAAACGGCGCAATATCCTTTGATAATCTTTATTAAGGTACGGATAATAACTTACTGAGCTAAACTTTTAGTGGCGCATGATTGTAAACTTCCGCATATAATGTATCATTATTTTTAAAAATGTTTACCTGAAGATTCGTTTATGCACCCATGGTTGAAATACGTTAGAGATATTATTCTTAACTCATGTCTGGATTATTCAAATTTTTTCTAGTACCAAATGGCTAAAATCTATTGTTAAAGAGACACTCATAAATCAGTTTTTACAATATTGGTACAGGAGAGTAGAAAATTCACCCAAATGTTTCAATTACAGAATCTTTAAGAAAAGCTTTGGACAGGAAATTTATCTTATGAAACTTCCAAATGATCTAAGATTCATATTTACAAAATTTAGAACCTGTAATCTTAAATTACCTATTGAAACTGGGAGATGGAATAACATAGGAAGATGTCATAGAATTTGTTCATTATGTAATAAAAACACTTTGGGTGACGAATACCACTATGTTTTGGAATGCAAGGCATTTTTTTTTATTCCGCAACAAATTAATTGAAGAAAAATATTCAACAACTGTTAATATTTATAAATTTGGGAACCTTATGAATACCAATGACATTGACTCATTAAAATAATTGTCAATATTTGATAAAAAAATATTAGCACAATTTATTTAACTCTGTACTCTTCCTAACTTGACCCTGCAAATATTATTGTTTTTAGCTCACCTGAGCTAAAAGCTCAAGTGAGCTATTCTGATCACATTTTGTCTGTCGTCCGTCTGTCCGTAAACTTTTCACATTTTCAACATCTTCTCAAGAACTACTGGGCCAATTTCAACCAAACTTGGCACAAATCATTCTTAGGCAAAGGGGATTCAAAGTTGTGAAAATTAAGGGCCACACCCGTTTTCAAGGGGAGATAATTAGAAATTAATGAAAAATTTCGAGAAATTTTCAAAAATCTTCTTCTCTAGAACCAAAAAACCAGGAAAGCTGAAACTTGTGTGGAAGCATTCTCAGGTAGTGTAGATTCAAAGTTGTGAAATTCATGACCCCCGGGGGTAGGGTGGGGCCACAATGGGGGATTGAAGTTTTACATAAGAATATATAGAGTTAATCTTTAAAAATCTTCTTCTCAGAAAGTAATCAGCCAGGAAAGCTGAAACTTGTGTGGAAGCATCCTCAAGAAGTGTAGATTCAAAGTTGTAAAAATCATGACCCCTGGATGTAGGGTGGGGCCACAATGGGGGGGGGGGGGTCGAAGTTTTACATAGGAATATATAGAGTAAATCTTTAAAAATCTTCTTTTCAGAAACTAATCAGCCAGATGACTCCTTCTAATTGTTAAGACTTTGGCGTCAGGACAATTCTTCGGCCTCACAAGAAGGTTCAGAGTTTGATGTAGCTTTATATCCCATATATAAACAATTTTTCAGGATCTTTTTGAGAACTGCAATACTCAACATGTGATATGACTATAAAATCATCCTGTTAGAAAAGGGGCTAATGATTATAAACCTAAGAATATCCAGGGTGAAAATGGATTTTATTTATACAGGATCTACATGTGTTATTGTTCATTGTCCAGATAGTTTGTATTATGACTCCATAAGCTGATTTGATCATACCTATTGTTCCTCAGGTGAGCGATGTGGCCCATGGGCCTCTTGTTTGTACCTCATGTACCATTGATATGGTTTGAGAGAAATAAACATTCATTCAACCAACAGTCCATAAAACGGTGACCCATAAAACAGTTAAGAACTTATAATTTTGAGGCTTTCGATTTTGTAAACTAATAACAATAATTATGCTTATCTATCTAGTCTACATTCTTTAAATACTGCTGATTGATCTCATCAATGTAATTATACATCCAATTTAAACAGTTTAAAATTATCTAATTAATGTTTTATCATGCATTTACGTGTATTGGTTAATTCATACAAAAGGTTTAATGTAATCATCTTGCAGAGATTTGCTTATCTATATATATATATTTTAAAAATATTTTTTTAGTTATTTTTATCTATTTTGCTGATATGGGCGAAATACTGCTTTTTATTGCATAAATAACATAACAGATTTAAAGAAGATTTATGTTTCATTTGGTATTAAAAGTATATTATATATATTATATTTAGTATTACCAGTATTTCCCTAAATGATTTTAAGCATTCTATTTTATTATTTATAAAATGCTATCGTTAATTTGTTTTTAAAACTATTCTCAGGTAATTGATAACAAATACATTTACATGTGAAAACAGACTATAGCCCCCTGATCACTCAGGTGGAAAATCAAAATGTTGGCCAAGTGGAAATTGAGAATTTCAGAATGTTGGCTAAGTGGGAATAAACCCTGTAATACTGTAGCAAAAATTGTGAACTTTTGGTAAAAGGAGACCCGCATGCCTTTAATGGTCAATGGTCAAGCGATATTCAGTTCCTTTGTTCATTTATCATGCACACACATACATACAGCTTATATTTCAACAAACGTACAATGCACAGGAAATTTGTCATGCCTCCTCCCAAAATAAGAAGTCTCAACTTCTGCCCCATTTAAGAACAAGACAGTATAAACAAAATAACAACAATGCAATAAGTTTATATCCCACGACTGTGATAGTACAGAAGATAATGTTATTTAATCAATACATTTTCACTACTAGTGTGTGCCCATATTTGACCCGCCCTAGGGCTTGAACCCCTTATCCCGAGCATCACGAATTTCACAATGTATGTAGAGGGCTTCATGAACATCATAACCCTGTATTCAGTTTATCTCTCACAATTGTGAAAGGTACATTTTTACTTTATGGACATAATTCGTGTAGCCTCGCCCTAATGCCTAAACCTTTGACACAGGGACCATTATTTTCGCAAGGTGTGTTCCCGTTTTGCACACATTTGATAATTGGGTATAGAACAATATGTGTGAAATGTTTTGTGATAGCAATTATAATCTGCTTTCAAACCAAGATTTTACCCGAAGTTTTACCTGTGTTTTATCCGCGCATAACGACGAAACAAGAAGAATATAGATACATGTATTTTGATGTGTGTTTTAGGATTAATTACTATCAGCAATTTTTCATTTGATAAAATAAAAATAATGATATTTTTATTCGTAGATATTCGCTCATTGATAAGAAAAATAATGATAATTGATTTAATTTAACTTTTACATTTTTTGTCCATTTACGTTGAATAAAAAAATGAATGAATTGATGAAAATTGTCGGCCCAATGAATGATCATATAATGAAGACAGTTATTTAGGGTACGCCGAATCTCTTTTTACAACTTAGTTGCAAAATATATAAAACGCATGTCTATAATTGGTTGTTATATATCAACAAAAAGGAGATAATATAAGGATACAAGCGTCTGTCACAAAATATTTCAATTTTTGAAGTAGCGTCTTTGACTATCGTTCTTATGACATCACTTTTTTGTATATTGCGGGTCACTTTTCAAATCAGTCAAATTTCAAATCAGTAGATAAACTGGCACAAAACACTCGGACAAAAAAAATAGTTTTGATTTTGATTCAATAGACAACAAACTGAAGAGGGTTGAAAATAAACGAATTCAAAAAAATCTTCACAGTTCTTGAAGCATATATAATATATAATTGCCGATTTATCATCATACAGTTTGTCAATTTTCTTCGATTATTGAGGACATAGGATAAAGAAAAATATCAAAAGCATTTTCAATTGACAAATGTCCTACATTAATGTCCGCAAAAAATTTAAATATTAACGTATGATATTCTGTTCTAACCTGTAACAGATAACTTATGGCTTTCGGGTAGTTTCATTTTTTAATGTTTTGTACATTGCATAGCGACACTTCAAACGGCCGAAAACAAGAAAACAAGAAACGCGATGCGATTCAATACCCACAAGATTATATCTCATTGAAGATTACTCTTCATCCAAGCTCGACATATTATCTTGTATAGAATGGCTATCCAAATGTAAATTATCATCATTTTTCATATTTTGCATCAAGTATTAAGGTGGCTACATTCTGAAGTATTAAAGCACTACATGTATCAAAGTTTTGCAGTAATCTTCATTGTTTAAAGAAATAAATGAAAATGTTTAAGACCAATTTGATGTTTGAAATTAAATTCAAGAATATAGGTTTCAATTACTAAGTAAATGGGTTTTTATGCAACTTTTATATCTCACATCAAACGCACACTACTTACATCCTTAAATTCCGATAAAATTCCGTAAATACTCTCCAAACTGAACTTTTATTCTGCAGCCACATCAACTTCTGACCAGACCGGCCATTGTGATAGAAAATGTTTAAACTCAGTTTCATTGGTTAATATTCCTGATGGTCCAATCAGAATCAGTCTTTCTCGAAGACGTCAAAATGGCCGGGCTGGTCAGAAGGATGTAAGTAGCATGCGTTTGATGTGAGATTTTAAAAGATTAGTGCGAATTTTTCTCGACATGTTGCATTACTGCTGCTGTCATAGGCAAAATCCCATCGTGAGCCCTGGACCGGTAAATGTCCGAGTAAAAATAAACTGGCGACTTCGAGAGAATAATGACGTATATCTCCGCTATTTTAAGACCCATCAACTTGAAATTCGGCATGAGTGTATCTTAGACATTACTTTTCTGAAAAATATATGCATATTGCAAGTGTTGTAAAAAATAATTGATTTATTAGGCTTTTGAAGCGAGCTGGTAGTTTTTTATCTGGGTCGGAGTTCGACCCCTTTCTTTATTTATGGTTACATTGAAATTAATGTTAAAACGGGCTTGGCCCCTGTGCCCAAAACAAAAAATCAAACATTCGCGACGTTATTGCTTTTGACAAGGTAAATAATAATTAGAAGGGAATGTTTTTGTACATATTAACCTCGACCTGGCCTTAATGAAAATTAAAACAATCAAAAATTAAAATGATACTATCATTTTGTAATATTTTGGCAATATTTCCTGTTTGATTTTGGAAATTAATGAATTTCTCAATATAAAAAGTATTTCTGATAACGGAAAGACTCCTTCCTTGAAATATCAAATATGTGTTGTACCAGGAACTATTTGGATTTGGTTAATAATTTATTTTTGTTCAAATGCTAGTCATTGCATAATCTAGTGTTTAACTTATTCAAATTTTGACAATAACGGTAGACCCAATTGTTGCTTTGCAAGAGCTTTGTAATCGTAAATGTTATTTTTCCAGTTACATTTCGATACAGGCGATTATCGAAAACTATCCAACCGATTCTGATCATTTTTCAGGTATGTTCAGAAATTATTTGCATTTGATAGGATTTTTAAATTCTTAACACTTGTTCAACAAAATGTGTTTGAAACATATAAAGAAAGTTCTTTTAAACATTTTTACCCATAGAGTGTACCTCTTAATGTTAAATTATATACTTTTTCCAGGGATTTGTTACTGATTAACTACTACTTTGACAAGATTTCTTGCAAAAAAGGAGTACCTTACCAGGCATTTGTGCGAGGTATACAAGAGTATAATATAATTTTCTTTGTAATCGTTTTAAAATTACTTTATCTCCAATCGTAGATGAGCACAGAAAGGGGCATAATCAAATATAATATTTAAAACCAATTTTTGTTAAAATCAGGATTATTTTTATTGGAACTCTTTATTACGAGGAGATAAAAAAAGATGCTCGAGGAACTTAAGGTATCCCACTCCTCAATGTTGTTGTATCAAGATTTTCTTGAGAAGTATATCATTAAAAACTGTAGACAAAACAAACTTAAAAAATACAAAGATAATGGGGGATCAGTATCCATCCCTCTGAGTTATGGCCCATTTAATTTGACCTTTTTGCACCTAAAATGCAATTTCATCCTGATTAGGATTTGTTGTCAGAATTTTTGATTAAGCAAACTTATTTCTTCAAATATTGTTTTTAATTACGCACAATGGTCACACTGAATAGAGGGATTACGAAAAAAAATTTGTACAAAGCTGCATAAATTTTTTTGTGACCTTTTTGCACTGAAAATAACAATTTCTATAATAGTTACAATTTGATTTGAAATAAAAACTTTTTGAATATCAAGAATTTTATAAGATTAATCCAGTTTGCCTAAATATGTATTCAGTATCATTTTGACATAATATAACATGGGGGTCAGTGATGTCAAATTTTAGATATAGGGCTTCAAAGGTAAAATTCTCGCAAAATTTGGGTTTAAAAAATTCAGACATGTTCTATATATATGCATGATTTTATGCTAAACGGCTATCACATTCTCAAGATTTGATTTTGTACATGTCACACAGAACCTACATGTATAAAATATGTTACAAACCTATCAAATGTTAAAAATGTGAATAATGAATAAAGTATAATAAAAAGAAAAGTATATTGAAAATTCATAAAATTGCTTGTTTCTGTCATTTTCGTCTAAAAAGCCTTCTGCACGAAAAAATACTTCCCCAAAAAACTTGCTTGTTTCTTGAAATCAAATGGATTTTCTTTATGAATGTTGTGTAATTATGAAATAATAATCTATCTGTGATGATTAAATAAATAAAATCATATTCATTTTAACTATAATGATCATCTGCGCAATGAAATCAAAACATGAGGAGTGAGATACCTTAAATGATAAATATTTTGTTACACATTATTGAGGAGAAGTTATTCACATATATTTGAAATTTGTGTAGCTTGACCCACCCGTTGTTCACAACGAGATTGCATCTAGTCGTCCAAGTGTGTTTGCGATAAATATTTCGTGTTAACAAAATGAAAAAAAGACTTAGTCAACGGTCAATTCTTGGTGCAAATATGCATTCCAGGTAAAACTTGCTTTTGGCGGCTCCTTTTTTCTTGAACTTCGTCTACTAAACTGATTTACATAGTTTAAGATATTATAATCAATGTTGAATTGACGTGTTAGATAGATATATTCAAGATACCAGTGCAAACTCGTGGTTTGTGTTAAGAGACACCTTTTATAGAAGTTGACTGTGATGATACTGATGACTACATTGTGCAACCGATCGCGAGTCATCAATATTGTAAAAGGTTTGTCTACCATATTTTCATTTATCTCTATTGTGTCTGGGATGATCTTGTGATAAAATTGTTTCTGGTACCCAATTTGGAATAAAAAAGCTGAATATAGTATATGAGATATATTTCTCTATTCAATAATAAGCTTAAAAGGAAGCTCCTGTTAAAATTACTATACAAGAGCGGAAACCGGGAGGAACAAGCACTATAAATAAGAGTTCTTCCGATACAATGCACCAGTTAAGCTTTAATTTGTCAGTACAATGGCATCGCTTCATCTGAAGCCATGGACAATAAACAAAGCTTTGATTTGGCACGCGGTGGTAATTAGCACGCGCTTCAGAAAAAAAGATAGAGTCTGAAAACATTTAATTGACATTTTGCAAAATAAGAGAACAAAATATTTTCATCAAAATATATTTTAGAAGCTCATAAAAATAACAGAAAAAGTAACAAGGAATGTCTTCACAGATTTGCTCCCCATAGGGTAATGGTGACTTCATTATTGTTTTCACTGGCAAAGTGAGTCGTTGATTTTATTGTTCTCGCATTGCATTTCTAGCCCTTGTATTGGTTCCAAGTTTAATTACTACCTTTTGAGCCCTTTCCATTCTATCTATCTCTTTCAAAAGCACATCAATGAGATTTTCTTTTGTATCTGAAAGAAATAACTGGCTATTAATCACATGTTGTTTGGTACAGGTTTAACATGTAGATATTTCTATTCAGGTCCTACTTGAATCATCAATTCATTATGTGTTTAGTATGCCCTGTTGTTTATTAGTCCCCTTCCGGTTTTCACCGGAGGGGACTATAGCTTTCCTCTGCGTCCGTCAGTCCGTCTGTCCGTCTGTCTGTCCGTCTGTCTGTCCTACTTCAGTTTTCCACACTTTTTTTCTTTATGCGTTTGAGGAATAATATGAAATTTGCTGAACAGCTTCAAAATATCAAACTACAGTTCAAGTTTACACTTTTATAGCATCTGGTTGACATATTTTCGAGAACATTAATTTTTTATATTCCAATTTTTTAATGTTCGGGTTCGATATTCTGCATAACAGTGCATTGTTTTCACAATATTTCCACAAACCGGTAGGGGACGTGTATTGCTAATGCAATACTCTCAGAATGCTTGTTATTTTTGCTATACATGCAGCAATCGGATATCGCCACGCCCTATGTAACCTATTTTACATTAATACTAGAATCCAGATGGAAAAACACGCCCAAACATGCATGAACATGTCATAATTATGTACATAATTATTATATACAACCTAGGATTAGTTCTCTTTGGTTTTACCTGTACGTGCATATTGTTTATACTTATTGCACTGATAATTAAGTTGTACAGCTTAAAGTTGATTAAGAACTGAACTGGTTATACATTTTAAATTATATATTACACTTATGACACGGATTGGTAAGATTAAAGCTATTGGTTTTTTATATAGGCCTATAAAAAGTGGCTGAAGCTTTTACACCTCTTATCCAGCACACATGCATGCACAAGCATCCATAACATCTAAATTGGATATTCTTCAATATTTTGAGATATCTTGATTCACACATGATTTAACCAAGTAGGTTTCTTTTTCTATCTATATTTTCCGGATTGCGTCACTCTTGCAGACCCTAATAGCGAGTGCATGTACCAACAACAAACAACAACTGAGTCAAAACACGGGGGATTCCATATTCTTAACCAGAACTTACCGTCATACAAAAGATGCTTGCAATTTTCACTGACGTAACGGAGATGGTTTTCGTCAGTGGTCACTTGTGACAGTATATAATCCATTTCTTCCCTAAACTGTTTTATTTGTTCCGCCAGTTGCTGGTTGTTCAACCCTGCAAAAAGTTCGTGCATCGATCGTAAAGTTCGCAGTGGAGCTGCAAATTCTCCCATAAAATATTTCACGTATTCTCTAGGTTCTTTGGAATAAGTTTTCTGAAAGACAAAATATTGCTGAAGTTATTAAAAATGAAAATAAAAATTGATAAAGAGGTGAAATTTTGTAAAAAAGAATCATTTTGGGATTAAATTCAAGAGTGTAGTCTGAAGCATAATTCCTAGCTGTCAAGAAAACGACAAAACACATCAGTACCTTGTAGATTCCATACATATTCACATCGAATTTTCGCAAGACGCCAGACACCATCAATTCTATTGGTCCGACAGATCCGAAGTTTTCTATGCCGTATTTAGACGTTTCTATTTCATCCAACTTATTAATTGTTTTTCCAGACATCGGTATGAATTCAAACAAAGTAGCAAGACATTTCCTGGGGTCTGCACTGATTTGTTTCAATTTGGCTTCACTTCTGTTTCTGAGATCTTTAAGGAGAAACGGCAGTATTATATATATTAATGACAATTATTAATGGAGTTCAATTAAACAGATTGGCTAAAAATATAAACACCAATCTTTATAAGTAAAAAAAATTCCAATACACTTGTACGATTAACTAGATCAAATAACGTAATATTCACAAC
This sequence comes from Magallana gigas, assembly GCF_963853765.1. NCBI lineage: Eukaryota > Metazoa > Mollusca > Bivalvia > Ostreida > Ostreidae > Magallana > Magallana gigas. The sequence goes on from NC_088855.1 coordinate 10,351,719, forward strand.
ATTGGTTTGCTGCTAAGTATATGGAATTTTGTTTTCTGCAATGGCTAGTTTGGTTACAACAACTGTCATGTTACTTTCGTGGTTCAAAGCTTAAAATTTGATACTCCTCGATTAATGTGATTTTCTTTTGGCGCAAGACTTGCAAATTTTTTATTCAATAATGATCAAATTAATTAATAGCTTTTTTTTTTTTTTTTTTTTTTTACATGCATGCATGTTGCTGTCTCATATACCTTGATTAGAAAATAAAGTGTTTTCTTAGTCCTCTGTCTCTATAATTTATGAATATAAATTTCAAATAATCGTAAGAATCATTTTCCAACATGCACCTTCCAAATTGCATGTTCTTAACAGTCTGTTGATATCTGACCCAAAGTTTTTAAAACAAAGTTATTCGACTTGTTCGTTGGATTTTATTTAGCTCTCCTGCTTATAATATACAGTAGCATATACGCATGAACTCGCACACATTCAAATGTAAAGAGCCAAACCTGTTAACGCGTGCTTCAAGTAATTCATGAAGAAAGCCCAAGCCAGACCGTAGGCAACATTACCAACCGGGGATAATGCTTTCATCGAAATTGCCTTTCCTACAGAAAAACAAATAAACATGTAGTACATGTATTAAAAGTCAGAAGCAAAATTAAAGTGGGGAGGGGGGGTTATATCTATGAAATATGTAGGCAAGCTATAAAATACGATTTAGTTATGCGCCAATGTGAACGATTTTAAACAAGGATTCTTTTAAATGAATGCGTCTTGATACATTTATCAGGAAATCCTTCTATATAATGCCGAAAGTAAAATATGCTCTAATGCTCATAATATACGTAAAATACATGTAGTAAACTGCACTGTTTTGTTATTTTTCAAAATAGCATGGAAAGAATTAACATTACTTCTAGTAGGCTAAGTGTACTTCAGAATGAAATTCTTAAGCACGTTTGGAAAAAAATGTGGTTCGTATTGTTTATAAATGCTAGAGTCCCGAGGCAAATGCATCACACAACTCGAAACCAAAAAACCATTAAAAAGATTTAAATGTTGCCGGTAGTCTCAAATGATATAACTGTGATCAGCCGAAGCCGATCAAAAGAACGCAATGAACAGAACGGATTTGACTGAATTACCATTAATGATATCCAGAATCCTGTCTTGATATCCATCCTCCTCGACACTGATGTACGTCACCCAGCGTATGAAGTCCGGTATTCCACTTGGGTTGGCGTCTATTAACACGGGTATGACGCGTAGCTCGTTGTCTTCAAGGCTAACGCTCAGCAAGTTGGCCATCCACAGGGGCATGCACTCTGACTTGGACATGGACATAGCATTGGTCGACATAAAGAGCACCACCCACGCTGATGACGCCACCCTCTGTTCGGTCTCGTGGAGACTCTGGTCAGGCAGCTCCACTTTTGCGACTCTTTTCCCTTTGCTTTGTAAAGCTACTCTAACATTAAAGGCATATTTTGAATCGCATTCAGCGTACAACAGACACACGTCATTTTTGATGTTCTTCTTTTCCAGTTTTGGTGTTGGTGGCAACTGTAAGAGAAAAAAAAAAACCCATGGCGAGTTTCTTTCTACTGCTTTAAATATCAACAAGTACATGTTGTGAAATTAAGTTACGAATAATCAAATTGTAATAGACGTTGAGTATTGAAAACAATATAATCTACATGTTTGTGAACATAATAACGTGAAATTTTTCTTCTCGGGAAAAATTCAATCACTGAATCATTCAAATAATTGTGACGACCATGTGTGAACATGACCGTCAGTTTCTGACGATGGTTTATGCATGCACATCGATTGAATGTAAAGGCAGCATTTAACATATACCAATTATTTTCAATTGTTCGTATTAAATTATTCATGAATAGTAGAAACTGTATGAATATTTTGATGTTTCATATATAAAAATAGTTGTTTTAGAAGGTCAATATTGCAAAATATACATGAATACGTGATTGGCTGGCCAATACGGTTCAAAGAATTAAACAGTAGAAATTTAGAGTTGTAGACATTTGAATTCGCCGATTCTTACGTCGGAAGTGGCGCCTGTTCTGGAGAAGCGCTTGAGAAGCTGATGGGACGCCGTGGCGCTGTCATCTTTTGTCTCATCTGTTATTGAAGAAGGAAGCAAAGTGAAACAGAAATCAACCCGACAAGTAAATTATTTCATAAAGATAAGTAAGTACATTGTACATGCCTAAATATCAGCTATCTCATTACGTAATACGTTGGCTAAAAGGTTTAAAAGGAATTAGTATTACAATAACATCAAACCAGCATTCGTTTATTTATCCCACTCCTGAATCTACAAATTAAGGTACATGTACTTATAAGTTACAAAAAAATAAACTTATGAGACATAGACATAGGAGAACATTCTTAATTAGAAAACCCGTAACCTCCTACAATTTAGGTTATTTTTCCTGTCCAAATTTGAAATAAACTGATTGCAATCGATATAAGTATTCAATAGTAAGGAACAAGTAGAGAAGAGAAGATGCAATAACCATGCTGTGGAGGATATTTTTTACTTGCCGTCATACAAGATGACTTCCACTGTATCACCAAGCCTGTCATTCAGTTGGTAGTTCAATATTTCTTGTAGTTTGTAGTAGAATCGCTCGACTTCATTCGCTCTCTGTTGAGGCGTAATGTGTTCTAAAATTTCTTCAAACACTTTACCAATCGTGTCAAACGCACTCGGGATTTCTGCACAACAGAAATGGTGCTGGAATTGAAAATAATTCGGACGTTATCATTTTTCAGCAACTGTAATTACTGTGACGTGTAACTCAGTTATTAATACTAGTAATTAAATTTTTAAACAGAAAAGGAAACGTATGCTCTAAGGTGTTGCTCATTTATTCAATATCTAACAAGCTTTAACAAAAGTATTACGAAATCAGTATAAACATGTTCCTTACGCAATTTTGAAGGAATATTATTTCTGTTTAAGGGGGATATCCGGCCATTTTGAATAGTTGAGGATAAAAAATTTAACATTTCTTGAACTGACTTTGCGATTTTTCAATTTCTTCCTACATTACGGGCAAATGGGAGGTGTTTTAACTGTGATGAAGGCCTGTCCCGAAACACAGTTAGATAATTTTAACTAAGCAGAGTGTAGTGAAATTATTAGCATTATTGTAGGCTTCAAGCTAGGTTATGTAAATGTCAACAATACGGTGTGTCGATGTATCTATTTCGTAAATGTCCGATATCATATACACCGTCTCGAAGTAGGTCAAAGTGGGTCAAAGAAAGAAATCATCAGTCGGCACGAAATATATTTGTCCGTGTTTATGGAGGTACACTGAAGTTATATTTTCACTGAAAAATGTGAATATTTTTTATTTAAAACAATTAATTTTTTAGACCCCTAACCCACTTCCTACATAAAAATCTGAAAAAAATCTTGGGGCTGGTATAGAAATGTCTGTCATATTTACACACATATTGGTTTGAATTGACATATTATATTTTTTTCTATGAAATTTGGTTGTAGAGTGAATACGAATGACAACTTTTCATACTTTTCATATTTTAAAAGCATTTCTGGGAGTTGATTTTAATCAACTCTCCTATGCAGTTACTCAGACAAACCGAAAGTGAAACAGTGTTTGGATCTCAGCACAAATTATCGCTGCTGACAAGACTTAGTTCTTGAAAATAATTGATAAATTCGATGTAATGTATGCTAAAGTATTGTTTTCCAAGGAAACTTATTTATAAATACCTTGAAAACAGATTTTAAATGGTACGAACAATTTAGATATTTTTTGTAGTCGTATGTATTTCTACGCCAGAGTTCCAAATAGTCTCGTTCAACTCGACGCTCGACTGTCTCCGTAAATCTCCGACAAACAGAGTCTCTTTGCTTGTCGGAGATTTTTTTTTATCTTTAAATATTATTTAACACGATTCATATGAGGGTTTCTCGTCATTTTGTCGAAAAATCCATATTATAAAAATGTGCGTAATTCAAATACAAATTAGAAACTACGTGTACTTATCATGCAAAATAACATATCATTGATTTTAAATTAATAAACATCGACAAAATCAACTCCCGTCAGTTCTTCAGTACTTTGATTTAAGGTTGATATTGTTGTGCAGTTCTCAGTAATTAACAAATGCATTGTTCTGTTCTTGCGTAAGCAATAAATTACTTGCGGGTAAAAAAAAAAGAGGCCCATGGGGCCACATAGCTCACCTGAGCAACAATGGCTTTATATGGGTGTTCAAAGGATATTGTGCCAAATGGCCCCTCGGTAGAAAAACAAAAAAAGAATACCATAAAATAAACTGTATCAAAATTTTACACTTATTTTCCGACACTTAATCTATGACATTATACCCTTATGAAATACCATTTTTACCAAAAATAAGATCCTCTGCAAGATAGAAAACAAAATTTTGTAGGGGTAAACTCTTAACTTCCAATTCTCTTTATTTTAGTTCTGCCCCCTCACTTTATCAAACGATCAAATTATATATGAGAATAATTTATGCATATAGGTACATATTCATCTTCAACTACATTGTACTAGCTAGTTAAGTATTTTATTTAAAAAGTTTCCTATATGTGAAAGAAAGAAAATTGGACCTCAAGGTGCTCAAATTAAAAACATTCAAATATTTAATTGGTCTTCCACATTATAAACGATTGTTGTTTACCAGGCGTGAACTCGTGCTACGTTTTATAACCTTACTCACTTGATCGATGAATACACTCGAATGAAAAATGTTGTCCTGAATATGTTAAAGAGCTATTACATGTATAATAAATGCATAGGCGTCGGAACTGGGTGGAGGGGGAGGGGTCCCCCCCCCCCCCACTTTTTTTTGCAAAGTTAGACATAGCCATACTCAAAATCTTTTTTTTTTTTGCTTGTCAGTCTACCCCCCCCCCCCCTCTATTTTACTAAGGCCCAGACTTTATTTTCATCTTTATTCAAAATCAACGTTAAAAAATGGCTACAAATCAAGATGATTTTTCGCTGTAATTTTTTGTTAAAGCTGCTTGGTCCGATTTTATATCAAATTTTATGCACGCTTTTAAACGATGGCTATGCTTAGTATATGTATAATAATAGACATTGTAGAAGTTTTACCCGTCAATTATGCCAAATTTCAATGAAGAAAAATACGTACAAAATTTGCTTACAAAACAACGACATTAAAAGGTACCGCGTTATTTCGCCTCATGTTAAATTTTACCCCTGATGACGAGACGGGTATGGTTGTATTACGACTTTGACATCGCTTTAAATAAAAGTCGAAATGATCAGACAAATTACAAATAAACATGTGTACGTTTTGTTCGCTATTATTTCCACAGTCTGTTTTCTTTACAATCGATGCATAGCATGCGGGTTGAATAACCCCAATTATTCGGGGGACGAAACCAAGCGGTTTCCTTTTCTAAACATTCACGTGATGCATTTTGGTTTGTTTTTTCGTTTGCCCAAAGAGAAATTATTTTTATTTACTTTGAATATTTCTAACTTTGAAAGGAGACTGATTCTGCTGGTGTAAATAGGAGAAAGTCCATAACTTTCTAAGATAAATGATTTGTATGGAAAAAAAAATGATACAGTAACTGTAATTACAAAAAAAAAATCGGATCAAGCAGCTTTAAGAATAGCGATAATAAATTTATCCCCGTAACAGTAATGTTTTAAACTGTTTTAAAGAGGTCGTTTTAATTTAATTAATATTGTGTCTGAAAAAACCATCAGAGTTGGTGTAAATTCATCGTATAAGGAGGGGGCCCCAAAAAGTTGTTATAGCATATCATCCTTTTAATTTTTCTGTACAAGTATTTAAGGTTTAGTGAGACATTTCTTGTGATAAATCAAAATTTCAGCGTCAATCGTAGAATTAAAAGCAAGATACAGAACTCACAATTCTGCCTAGTTTGAGTCAACTTTTTTTTCACAAGAGTTAATTACATTCAACTTAAGATTTTTAAACTTGTTATTTCCTATTCAGAATGAACAAAAGCATGGCCTCAGTTCTGGGAGCAAAGCTCAGTATCTTGCTTATAATTCGAAACTTGACTCAGCTGAAAATGATTAGTAAAGAGAAAATTGTAAATAAACAATTAAAACAGAAAAAACATGCACTAAAACAAAGAAAGAGCACAATCTATTTTTCATAATATACATATAACTATATATTTCTAGCAGCAAAAACAATCTCCGTTTAGACTGAAAATGCAGAGCATCTTAACAAAACACGTTGCATTATAATCAACCATAACGTATAGATCGTACCGAATTACCAATAAAATGTATAGTATTTATAATATGATATGCTGTTAGTGCATCAGATTATGCTAATTTTGCGCAGGTAAAATATTAACTGTCTGATTTACCGAAGTCATTATTTGATTCGATACGTAAAAATCCCAAAATACAGGCAATATTTCCTCTCAAGTTAAAAAGCATAAACGAAATTCAAAACAACCTAAAACCACGGTCATGAGTGAAACGGTCAACGCATCGAAAGATTGAATCTCAATTGTTTCAAGTATCCCTCCGTATGTAAACTGTTGCACAACAAGCAAAATCAACTTTGTCAGTTTTACCCGTTTGCCATGCTTCAACATTCAAACTTGGCTGCCTTACACAATGAACTTTCGTTTTCGATATAGAATACCGAACCCGAAGTTATAAACTGATTGACAGCGATTATCTCTTTATTTTTATTTTCGTTAATTACTCAAAATTGAAACAGAGTTCGCCAATAATTTTTGCAATTTATGTTCTCCTTTCCAAAAGGATTATTTCTGCAAAATTACGTTGAATTTGACTGAATAGTTCTTGAGAAGAAGATTTTTTAAAATGCACCCCCGTTTTTCTACAGTTTCGAAGTTTACTCCGTTTTAAATAAAGATCGGTCTTTTATTTCTGCAATTTATAATCACCTTTCTATAGGAATGCTTTGTACCAAATTTGGTTGAAATTGGCGAAGAGGTTTTAGAGAAGAAGTTTAAAATGTGAAAAGTTTACAGACGGGCGGACGGACAGACGGATGACGGACAAAAGGTGATCAGAAAAGCTCACTTGAGCTTTCAGCTCAGGTGAGCTAAAAACATGTAAAACACATCTTTATTGGTTTTGTATCTCTTGACAACAGTTTCGGTCAGTTTTTGGCAAAAACAAGTCATTTTCAGAAATGAAATGCTTATATTTTGGTGCACAAGATGGCCGAACACACCCCCTCTACATCTTCAGGAGTTATAGTACTTTAATTTTATAAGATATGTCTGTGAGAGAGCAACGGCTTACCTGTCCGTTGTCGGCCGATATTCTATAAACCACGGGCGAGTATCTCCTCGGCGCGCCATTCACGGTCTTCTTCAGTAACAATTCTTCGTCTTCCTTGGAAATCCTCGTGTCTTCTGTCAGAGGGAAAGCTCTGCCAGACCTTGGAACCAGGATGAAGAACTTCTCCACAAACCGGCCCGGATTTTCTCTGTACGTCTTGGACTCGCGGATGAGTCGGGGTATATCTGCATGTACGAATTATCGATATGTATCTTACCCATAACATTGTTCTTTGATATATATAGTCTGTCTACCTTTTTAACCTATCCTTTAAATATTATTGTAGCAATATCTAACTACTTAAACTTTCCTATAGGCTATTTTAGGCTGTATAATCATAGGCGTCGGATCGGGGGGGGGGGGGGGGGGGTTGAGGGGGGGGGGGGGGTTGAGGGGGGATAGGGCTAATGAATGCTTAGACCCCCAACTTTTTTGGCAAAGTTGTACATTACCATAATCTTGTCTTTTTTTGTCATTTTTTTTGCTTGTCAATATACCGATATGTCTCCCCCCCCCCAACTTTAAATTTGCTTCCGACGTCACTGATTTTAAAAGGAATAAATTTATCAATTATATCAAGTCTGATGATATGTTTCAATATATACAAAAGCTAAATATAAAACGTATATAGTTATTTCACATTTTAGGAAAAATGTGGAAACAGATTCTAAAGAGGATCAATACCAGGAAGGATTATTTTTAGATAGCCGGTGAAGTGGCTCCAAGCCAAGCCTGTCGCGAAATTTCCTGCTGGAATCACGCTCTTCAGCGTAACATCCTGCTCTGGGAAGTAAAAAAAAAAGGTCAAGATATACATATAAAAATGAAGACAATCAACATTTAAAATGAATAGAATATATATATATATACATATCTATCTCTTTCTCCCCTAACCTTTTATATGTTTAACGACAGCCTCCAAACAAATCTCTTGACGATTATAATCCAGCTCTACAATGGTTGCGTTCTGCAGCATGGGAATGTGCGCAATGTTCGTGCGTTCGAATCCACGGAGTGTCAAAATGGTCAGACAAAGCTGATCGTGTTTGACACATTTCTCCAAAGCAAGGAAAGTTTCAAGCGAGAATTTAGCGTTGTTACTATTCTGGGAGAGGATAAGCAGTACTTTCTTGGCATTCTCTATGGCTTTGCTCGTGGATGGCATCACATTTCCCCCCGGGTACTCAATCTGCGGTAAGGCGTACGTCAGACCATGGGAATCAAAGTACTGAAGCACCGTTTTGAAAACCTCGTACTCATCGTCCTGTTCGTACACTACCAGGGCGTCACATTCCCTGATCCTCTCCAGCCACGAGTCCAACCCGCCTTCGTCATCTGAATCTCGAGAGCGTCCGTAGGCCATTTAACGTCATAGATTGTCTCAAATGAAAGCCTGGTTACATATCCCTAAAATGGTATTCACCATTCGTAAAATCCTTTAACAAGGGTTTCACGAAAAAAACTTATTTCTTTTGTAAATACTGATATAATCAGCATTCTAAGTATATTTTTTGATACAAAATAATAGTGTTAGATTTCTGCATTTTTAATCTCGTAATTTTCCTATTATATACATGTTTAAGTATCGTCAACATTAAAAAGAACGTTCGTATGGAGTGGTAAACAAAAGGACGGGAACAATAGGTATATAAACATCGATGGTACCAATAAACTAGTATTTAAATTGATTAACAATTAGTAAATTCATTTGAATATACCTTTTAATGGTTGTCAGTTCAGGTATTCCTTTATAAATCTTCAACAAGTACATGAATGTATCCTAAGAACTTTTTCGCTATTTTTAAGAAAATTTTCACAATCCCAAAATATTATCAAAAACGAAAGTAGACATATTATGACAAGGTAAATCAATTTTACAAAACAATACTGTATTATTCATTCAATTTTACAAATTAATTATTTAAAGATTTATTATCATTGTATTAAATGTAAATACTGGTACCTCATCATCGCTTACATTTTCGCTGGATTCAGTTGGACATTCAACGGATGTGTGACATAAGTTACAAACTGTATTTAACTATATATATCTCCACCTTTTCCTGGTTATTCCGTGTACATATATGTTACTTTCGGTTTGATCGTTCGTGAATATATTTATCGAATTGAACTGTACCGATCTATTTATAGCACTCTCACTACATTATAATTTTCAGAACATCTAACTATTTTGGAGTATTTCTCCATAATTTTTCCAAAGCACACATCCATGTATTTAGGACCTGTGGGAGAATTGTAGGTTTTTTGAAGTATTTTAGCATCCATGGACCTGTTTCTACATGTACTGTAATATTATTCACACAGAGAATCAGAATACTACTACTGATATCATACATATAGTCGGCCATGGTATGCATGGTATGAGTGGCTGTGAGGCACGATGTAGTTGGTTTGGGTGGGTCCTAGGCTGTTTCTATGCACTGCTTCTTTTGGGGCTATGTTCTGCAATAAAAATAATGCGTAAATTATGTACTACATTATTTCTATGATTACTTAAGTTAAATTATCATAAATGTAATTGCTTGATTTACACCTTTTTCGTAAAGTACTTTGCATTTTGTATTGTATATTTATTTATTAATGAGTATTATGAAGTGAGCATTATGGTCGAGGCGCAATCAACTCATATAAAAAAAAAATGATTCCTCATTACTTATATTTGTATAATTTTACGATTTAATATCATTCGTTACATTATTTCATTTCCTATAATTATGAAACGTTGACCCCGCTTGCGCCCCAACATTGCGTCATTAATGAAATTATACTAATATTGTATATCGTTAAATGATTCGGAATGTTACCCTCTCCCATTTTTATGATAATCATTAAAAAAAGAAAACTTTAAAAAATATCCAAATAAAATAAAACACAAGTATGCATATGTTTGGTTGTTGAAACATGTCATGAGACTTCCGGTCCTTCTAAATCATTTATTTGATAATCAATGGGTCCAAGATTTTAGACTTCCGATGAGTAACATTTAATTCGTCAGTTACCACGAATTACTTTCCAAAGGCAGACACATTCTATAAATCACAATGGAATATCTAAGTTTGGAAGACATGGGTTTTATTTGTTTAGATGACAGTGATTTCTCCTTATTAGTAAATATATAGCAATTGCGCATCATCTGCGCAACTGTGGCAGTGCAATCTACCACAAATTATAATAATTTTACATAATGCACAGTGGATATTTTACAGATTTGTTATTTGTATTTAAAATATGTGGAACTTGACAGTCGCATAACATAACTCATAGCTAGTGTCGAGTGCATGCCCTTACATACGGTATCATTTGTGGCATTTAAAAGCGTGCCGTGTTTTTATGGTTACTGTGATAAAGAGTGGACAGCTTGTTTTACAGGGGATTATGAAGTTTACAAATGCAGTGCTGTTTCTGTTCATCCTCTGTCCGCTTTCACGTGCGGCCCAGGATTACATTCCCGTGTCACTGTGTCCCCCGGGAGCCAGGGAATGGCAGATTGAAGCAGACAGGAAAAACTGCCAAGAACCCACACCCAATTACCTGTGTGCAGCCATTGAAAACTTGCCGGGACATTTCGGATCAATCTGTACCCAAATCGGACTCTCACCGTCAGGTATAACCAATGAAAATAAAATGTTCATTGAATGTACATGTATAAAATAAGTTTGCTTGCTGAAATAATACTATTAAACATATTGAAAGTTTTAACCTAGTTTTCAGATTGGCCTGTGGGACATTCTTTCATATATGGTAGGCCAGAAATGTCACTTTTAGAGGACAGCGAGTTCAACTTTCGTTTTGATAAATAACATATCTCATATCAGCTCTCAAAACAAGTGAACAAGTGAATATTGATCTCTTTGGTGTAGACTTTTATACGTTTATCATGAATTTGAGCGCCTTTGAAAGAGGAAATGGTAGCTGAACTACATGTATGAGCGGCAGTCTCAGTCAAATAAAATATCTGAGTTTTTGTTAATCGTGAACTGTGAAAACTGTATCTTGTGCAAAGTTTTTGACTTTTCCTCTAATATATTTTACCGATGGTGAACAAATCCATATGATTTAATACTTCAAAATCAATGAATATTGGTGTTTTTTTTAATGGAAACTTGATTTGTTCACTTAATAATATCCAACAATATTAAATACACCGTTAATTCTTTTACTGAAAAACTTTTGCTCTGTTATGTTGATAAGTGGTTTAATTTTTAAAGTGAATCTCAATTTTTCATTTTAAGATAATATTTTTAGGAATGTGTGCTGTTTTGAATAGCCAGACACACAATTTGGATTCTGTGCCCTGTAAAGCCAAAGAAGGATGTCCAGACAAGCCATATAGTCCAAGGGAACTGTACAAATGTAAGTGTCCACAGGAATAGTATACTAGTATCACATAGTTGGAGATAAAAATCTTGCTGACATCTACAAATTGTCTTAATGTTTGACTGCTGTTGATTTAACACTAGTAAAGCTATATAATATTTATATTTCGGTCGTAAAACATATTAATATTTATACACACTGCGATAAACTTTTATTAGCATGATTAATTTTGTATAGCATACATCTACGTACTATGCCATAAAATTTATGAACATACAATTGTTTTCACCCATAAAACCCCCCGACTACTCTCAGCTTGAACTAGCGTGATTAAATAGATTATCGGATACATATGTATGAGTCCGACGCTTTAAAGGAACGTATGGTTATGACCAAGACTGAATGATTTCTAATCCTGCAAATCATCGACAATTGCAGTCTGATTAAAATCAAATCTTCCACTAGTTCCTTTTATTTTGATAAAGGAGCTAGTGGAAGGTTTGATTTTTATCAGACTGTAACAATTACCGCCATTATAAAAATAAAAAAAGGGGGGGGGGTCGACATTTTTTTTGGTATAAATAGTCGTATTAATATTTCATCAGCTCTTGCACAATATTACATGATTTTACACTTTTCTTGAAATCCTTTATACATATGTAATATCAATCATAGTTGCTAAGAAAAGTGCACCACAACAACAGGGCATCGAGTTCATGGCAGACATGACTGCAATTACAATATGTAGTTGAGTTGATTTTAAGACAACGTTAATGTTGTACCAGAGTAAAACACTATTAATTTGTCCTTAAATAGTGGTTTTCGACATAGAAACGTTACAGGAACCGGCTTGTATAAAACTTTGAAATTTCCCAAGATGTTTTTTGTCTTCAAAAAATCTTGTGAGCAAGCCTTCTAGTTACATGTTTGTCTGATGATACTTTTATTTCACTTTAAACGCGCCTTACATTTCTTTTTTTTTTTTTTTATAATCGCAGGGCCAATTTGTTTTGGAAATTTCTATGGAAGTGAAAGGTAATTCAGCATTTTACTATGCCACATATATATTTACACGTGGGGAATAAATCTATACGTGACTGCATGCATGTATACACATTAGTTACTTTGTTTTGTTTTATGATATGTAGATCTACAATTGGTAAGATATTTTTATAATAATATAAGTATAATTAAAATCATTTTGTGATTAATTTTGGCTTGCATTTTCTTTCAATTCCATAAATCATATCACAAATATTCCCATCAACACGTACGAATTTCTCTTTTATCATAAGGACAACACATATAAACCTGTGTTGCATTGTTCATTAGAAGACACAATACAGAGTTGATGCGTTTACAAATGGTTAAAATTTTTGCGTTCTGTTTGTGTGTGTAGGACACATACTGACAAAAAATTGATAAGAAACAAGTTCTGGCAAATTACAAGCTCTTGTACACTGCACAAACTCACAGAACTATTGCCATGGAAAGCACGAAGAGTTGCGCTTTGTTACTTAAAAAATGCACTTGTACCAAACATAAAGTTGGTCAACTTGTAGAATAGTTTTCATCTTCCTCCGTCTTATTTTATCATGCTTCAGAGTTCAGAATAAAGATATAGACATTACAAATAACAATCGCAACTTCTCGGGCCTTTCCGGCAAGCTCGGAAAAACACCTCGAATGTATTACTTAGGCGTCCATGACAACCCCCTTTTTATAAAACTTGATATAAATACAACACATTTTACAATCTGTTGAGATGTGAGCTAAACTTTATTAAAGTAAACGATATACACTAAATTATAACACAGAAGCGACATACAAGACTGTCTAGCCGATACTTATTTTAATGGGAAGCGACTCCATTTTGTATAAAATTCTAACATCCGGTGATGTTAATACATTCGAGGTGTTTTTCCGAGCTTGCCGGAAAGGCCCGAGAAGTTCCGATTGTACAAATAAGAGTTATTAAGGAGGCTGGATGGCCACCAAATTAACCACCAGATCTACCTCAAATTTTAAGCTATGATCTGTTTAGCTATAAACTATCATTTAAAAAAGAAAAGTTCCATTTATTATAGCTTTTAATTTTGAGTGCATTACTATATCTTTATATAGAGCTCTTCTTTTCAAGGAGATCATTAAGGATTAAAAATTGTCACGACTATCTAGCCGTTTTAATGAAGCAATCAGTAATTTACACAGATTGTTGTTAATTTATGAATACATGTATACTATCAAAGTTTCGATAAAAAGCATGGAAAAATTTTCTTTCAGAAGAAATACAGTCTTGTATTTGCACACTGTTAAAGATTAATTAAATTGTTTTTTTTTTAAAAAAAGGTCAATAATGTGTTGTCTAATATTGATATATAATTTTTGTTATATTTAAATAAATGCAAAGCATTATATAACACATTGTCAAATTGTTTATGAAGGACGAAGTGAATATTTTATGCTACATATGTAATTGAGTATGATTATTTGTACAACTTAAAAAGAACATTGTTGCTACAATGAACATGTTCTAATGATGTGACGATAATACAATATTTTTACATGTAGCCTACATGTTGAAATGTAATGGCAGTTTTAACCAAGCGGGAATTTATATGTAGCCTGTATAATAGCATCGCTCAATAATCTATCAATTTCAGAACTACATCATCCCCGAAAACAACAGTAGGGGATGAACATGTAAACACAACGGCAATGCTGTAAGTATTATCATTTTAGTAAAATTATTAAATATATTGACGCACAATATGTTATATTTTATTATGATTATAATAATAATTAAAATAATAATCTCTCTCTTTTTCTTTCTAACATTATATATATATATCGGATAGTAACGTCTTGCATCAATGAAGACACGTTCAATTTTATGCTTTGCATCTGATAAAAAAATATCTTGTGTTCAGTGAAGCAGTGGCAGAGTCTGGGGATCCTGGGCTGTTAGCTGGTATCATTATATTTATTGTGATAACTCTCGTCCTCATTGGCTCGCTGGTGATTGTCTACATCCTGGATAAGCGGTTCAATTGGGGACTCAGGGATTCATTACGAACACGTACAAGAGGTTGGTTGCAGCAACGTCATGAAACGCTTGAAATACGTAGCATCGATCACTATGTATTTCAAGCGATTCATTACGTTGATGAAATTTGTTAGTCAGGATAAAAATTTAACAGTTACCCTTTGTGCGTCAAAATGTACACGAACCAACGTCCTTTTCTCTGAATTCATCTTTTGTACAAATGCAATGACAATATTTAGCTGTATAATATCAGTCAATAAGCCATGTCTATACGAAATAGTTATACATGTATACTTAAATTTTAACTCTTCAATCAAAATGTCATAAAAACAATAAATATTAAACTTTCTATTTTTCTTAAACTTCGGATTTTTTGCCTACTTTTGATCCTAGCGCCGTAGCGGGAACATTTCATGCTTTTACAGTTTGTTAGTTGCAATTACGTGTAATTTTACATGCAATCATTATGGATGACTGTGTTCGTTTTTACGTGAACAAGTATATTATTTCATTTTAAACAGCTGTCTACAATGGAATGAACAAACGAATCAGAAGTTTAAGAAACGACAGAAGTGATCGTGGTACAGGTAAATAAACCGTTTTCTTTCCTCTTAAATCAGACTGTTATACATGGTGTTAAAATAATCCAACCAACCTTAGGTATTCATAAGTTGAGTTCTTACTTCAATAAAATTCCATCGATTATGAACTTTGCTGAAAGCTGAGAAGAAAGGTTTTTTGTTTTCAGTGGGTGTGCAAAATTGATAAGCTTTCTAGTTTAATTCATGAAAATAATTAAAAAGATAAAAGTTCAGAAGTTATGGACTTTTATGCTTTTTTTTAAATGATAAAGGTTAGATGGCTCAGAAATACTGGTACATGCACAGGACAGACATGTGTACTATACACGTACTTAATTTAGCAGATATCATGTTTTTGCAGTATTTCTTGGCCTCATATCAAAGAAAGAATTATTATCTAATTCAAATAGATAATGTGAAACCAAAATTCGAACCCTAATTAAAAAAAAAATACTTGTATCGATTCAGAAAGGGAACACCGCATAAAATTTCCTCTTCGCAAATATATGATTGTGCACGGTGTCCTTTGCTGTTCAAACTGTTAAACTGTTGATACATGTATATTCAACTCACTACCAAAATGTTTCTATAAACGTTAGCGAATAATACTAATTACAACTATAACGGCAAAGCATGCAAATGCAAATCATGATGCTTTAATCACTGTAAGTTTATTTTCCTCTTGTTCTTAATTAATATCTACTTGACCAACCATTTTGTGATTAAAGAGGTAGCAAATAAAAGTATATCTAGCAATATGCAGTGGGTCCGTTTATTGTTTGCTTTTGATGTACAGCGTTAATATATGAGACAAGAAGTAAATGTGTACATGTAAGTATTTGCGGCTAAATTAATAAGCAATGCTTAATTATATTTCAGTTGGAAAGAAAGACGATAACGAAGATAGTGCTCTAATGAATGTAACAACAGGTAATTGGTTAACTTATTTTGTATTATTTGATTTTCATTTCCAATTAGATAAATTATATATGTATATTATCATTAATACATAACAAAACGTATTGTTGTCCTTAGTCATTCTCTGAACGTCAGTCTTTTTTAACTGTCTATATGGTTGTAAGATTAAAATAGCATCCAGGACAAGACACATTTTGGCGAATCACAATCTAGACAGTGCTTGAAGTCAGTAAACATCAGAATTTCCAGCTTATTTGCTCATTGAACTAACAATGATGAATAGAAAAGTGTTATGAGTTGAGCAACGGGAAATTAGCCCAATAGGCAAGACTTTTGCGAGAGTTTAAGCTTCAAATGATGTTTAAATAGTATTTCCGTTTTATCATTATGGCTTAAACAATATTTTCAATGACTTTTGCAAGGCACAATTATTCATGTAAAAAAAATTCATACAGAAGTAGTTCCAATTCCAATACTAATGCATGTAACTTGTCTTTAATAGACAGACAGACTCCTGTGGTATGCCCCATACACACATCTATTGTTGTTTGCCTCATAGTTATTATCAGTAGCAGTTTAAAATGTTATAAGAAATTGTTTAACTACCTAGGTTAATAATGTTTTATGGAACATAACTCGGTGTATGAACACTGGGTGAAAATAGATGTTTAGAGAAGTAGCTTTGTAAGAGATACCTGAATTATTGGTCTTTGTCTTTTATCTTAAACATCCGCCATTAGAGATGATAATACAGCAGTTTCTGTGAAATAAGTGGACAAAGAACGAACGAAATTTACGGTTTTAATTTTGGAAATTTATTATTTTAATGACATAAAAGTCAGTTTTATGTGAAACTTTTATGAATTATATCATAGACATTAGTCATTTCAAAAGAAAGTTAAGGGAACTTTTGTGGTTTTAAACAAACTTAAATTATCACAATTGTATCTTAACAAGACTCAAAAAATTATGCAGGAACCAGAACTATTTCTCTCAAAAAAAAATATGATGTGTGTAATAAATGATGTTTTTATGATTTAAGATTCAAATCAACAGTGTAACCTCATTTTATGCAGATTTTGATTATCATTTAGGTACAGATGGAGGTTCTGCATTTGAGGCTAATGGTAAGGGTTCACGTGATTGTTTTGATCTTTTGATTATTAAGATTACCCGATTGCATTGCTATTTGTTTCATTCATTACATAGATACATGTAGTTTGTTTTGGTGAATAACAATATTACATCTTGTGAAAATTGAACTTCACTGATTGACAATTCTTTAGTACTAGGATTTGGGGTATGGCTTTACATTGATGGATATATCATTTTCCTGATCTTAACGCACTTTTAGCCCATGTATGATCCCTGAACTAATTTAAATGGGATACTAGACAACTTACATTGATAAAATGTATTCCCTGTTGATTGCATTTATTTAGTATAGTTATGAGTATATCGATGATAATTCTTTTGAGGAAATAAATGACAAGTAAAACAATAACTATTTTGTAATACAAAATGTTTGCGTTTTGAAAAAGTTATAATAGTTTAAAAATATTTTTAAACGACATTTATTCTTTCACATGTACGATGGAAATTGTACAGGAATCCACTGAATGAAAGTGGAGTAGAGATGGCGTATTATCTCCTCGCAAGTTTTGGAAAAGTAATTCATACCAGTCATTTTGTAAACCATCCCCATGTAACCGTCCAAATAATTTTATAATTTAAAAACAGTCATGATAGCGTGTGCCAATATCAGAAATCCATGCTAATGTTTACATTGTGTGCATCATGGTTTTATTGGATTTATGGCAGAACTTTGTATATGCCACCTTAATTTTTTTTACATGTTTATATTAAGGGAGATCACCCTGCCATTGTTGTTGACTATTTTTGTTTATATATATTTGTTCAGGTGTTTTTTAACTAATAAGGGAGATCCCACAGTACCTGTTACATAAGTCATTTTAATAAGTTTAAGTATTGACTTTGTCAGGGATCTCCCTGTTTGTGATGTGGTTTATTTGTACAAATTTTTGATTTGTCATTAATAAATGACATTATTTCGTCAATGACTATTTAGTTGTTTTTTAAGGTAAAAAATTAACAAGCTGCAGTTCATAGATGGAACGAAAGATTTAAGTCTATTAATGGAATAAGCTTTATTGGTAACTGTTAAGATCAATGTATGGGCATAAAAGTCATTTTGTAATTGCATTACTTCCTAAAATGTAGACAAAAAATGTATATAAATACCATATTTTTTTTGTCTTTGACATTGTGTGTTTTTAATCCTTTATCTAAACCTTTGTCTGGAATATCAGAGCCGATGCTTTTTTTCTTTTCTGCAGAATTCTGATTTTATGCAACTGATTTTTTTGCTTCATAAAAGATAAAAAGTCTGTTGAACTTTTTCAGAATTTGATAATACATGTACTTAGAAAAAAAAGAAACAAGTCATTTTAAAATTAATCATTTTTAATGCCATACATAGTTGTTCAAAATACAATTTTCAAAAGAATTTTTTTTCATATCCGAGTTTTGGTTGTTTTAGATACCTACATGGAACCCTTTCACAGAGTTCAAGTACTGAATGGTAAGGATTTATTCTTTTACTTTTAAGAAATTTAGATATTATAAGAACCAAATTTTCTATCAATATAAAACTGCTACGCGCATAAAGGTTTTTTAAATTTTAATTTACACAAAAGAGCCAAAAATGTTAAGATTAAAAATAAGTTTTTATTCCCCTCCTCCTCTACCATTCATAAAAAAACCCGCTATTGGCTAGTTGTTGTAGCAAATCTCTATTAATGATACTGATCTTTTATGAGCACGAAGACAACAGTCATTTGCTAAACCCTTTTCAAGGAAAATATTTCAATATGAGAGGAAAAAATGTTATATAAAGAAACCGTGGTAATCATTGATTGATTGATTGATTGATTGAAAACAAAACCATGCCCCTGACCATAGATCATTGATATTGAAAGTCACAAAATCAAACTATTTATTAGATGTAAAACACAATTTTCATTATATTAAACCATCATACTAAATTAATAAAATGTTGCTACTGTTTTCAGAACAATTCTCATGGAACAATAAGGATGTGGTCTGGAAATTGACGGCTTTAAGATACTACCTTATGGTAACTTTAAAGCACTACATTGGAATTGATGAACTTAAAGATGTCAAAGTTTTATTCAAAAAATCTCTTCTCCAACATTTTAAAGAATCAATATTAAAAGAATTATACGATATAAACTCTTGGGATGACTACGCAAAACTGGATATATCCCTCGTGTACAACCTCCTTCGTAATGTTTGCAAACATATACCTTCACCTACTCGAGGCTGGGGGTATGACCCTCCTTCTGATGATGTGAATCTTGGTGCTGATATTGAAAGAATCCGTTCAATATGGAATAGATACTGTGATTCAGAGACTGAATTTATGCACTTAGACGACATATTTGTTAGAATGTTTGATAGATTTGGAAGAATATCTGAAGATGTTGAAGTACAAGACTCTGGTAGTGAAAAAATAATGAGTAAGTGTATTGTATTTATAATTTCCATATTCACGTATCTTTTGTACTAACACGTATTGTCAAGTAAATTGACATTTCATATGAACTTATTTCTGTCTCTTTACAGGTGTTGAGCTAAAACCTGAATGTTCTGTAAATGACAGGGTTGTTGTAACAAAGGCCATAAAACTTGTTCTAAGCAGTCTTAAGAAAGAAACCTTTGTAATAGTTAAAGGAGCTATAGGGTCAGGAAAAACAACTTGTTTGAAATACGTTGATGAACACTACAGAGGAAATCAATGGGAGGTGAAGTGGAAGGAAGAGATTATAACCTCGAGCGACCTTTATGTGCAAGAAAACAAAAAACTTCTTTTATGTTGTGATAACCTCTTTGGTGCGTATAATAGAGGCCAGTTTGCTTCAACCTCTGAAATCATAAAAGCTTTGGAAAATCTAGAAAAGGGAGGTTATGGGGAATTGAAAGTTGTCTTAGCTATACATGATCATGTATATGACGAGTTACAGAAATGTCCAAATGTCAAAGCTCTGCAAAACAAGCGTGTTGTCGTTGACTTCAACGAATTCTCAGATGCAGAAATGTTGCTGATTTTTAATGACCAAAGGAAACAAGGGCATTGTACAAGAGACCGAAGATGTCCGTTTAGAAATGTTGACTTTCGATCTATTCAGGACACTCTCAAAGTGAATTCAGGACAAATAGGGGACCCGCTTCTTACCTTGTTATATTCCAACTTACATGATTTATTTAACAAAAAAGAAGCAACGCAAAATATAGTGAGGGAACTGTGTATTATATATCAGAATATGTCAGAAGAAAGCCCTGAACTTTTTCACATATTATTTTATATAATGATGGTGGGAATTCACAAACTTAAAAACCAATTGCCAGATTGGGCATTTGAACTTGTAGGAATCAGCAATGAAAAGGTGGAACAAAATGTCTGCCATCTGGACGCGTTTCTGGTCGGTCGCATAGACGGACAAGGATTACAAATGAAACATGATCTCTTTAATTTTGCTTTATTTAAATTCTGTGCCGATCATACGAAGTACCAATCTATTCTCCTGCAGCACTGTCAATTTCAAATGATTGAGGAGATAATGCGACCAGTTTCCTCTTCAACACAGAGCGATTTTTGTGTAGTCTTAAAGGAAGAAATGATCCCAGTTCTTGTTTCAAGGGTTGTAGGACAAAACCTGCATATGTACATGAAAAGTCATCCACTAATGTATCAGTCTGAATTTACAGATGATTTAAGAAATAAGACTCTACCTAATGTGTGGAAAAAGATCACAAATTAATTATGTCTAAAGTTACATTTTTTCATTTTTGTTCTACTTCTTTTTTTTCTTCAAATCATTAATGTTACCTGCATCCAAACTTGTGTTTATATGATATGGTATCTTATCATTTTTTTGTTTATACGTCCCTTTATTACAAATTTTTAAAGGTAAATGTTATAAAAATGAAATAAATAAGTTGAAGTTAAAATAGGAAGTTTTGGCTGTAAATATGTTTCAATGTACAACCTTTGCATGTAACGTCAACCATCATGGTACATGTAATTTAGCCTCCAACAAAGCATTTACTAGAATCTGAAATAAAGAGTTATCATGTTCTAATTTATTTTGCGTGATAATCATACATGTATATAATATATTGTCAAATTCATTAATTGAGAAGTCTGAAGTCTAATTTTAAAAAAAACCTCATAAATTTCTTCAATAAGAGCATTGCCACAAACCCCACAAAAGATCATCACTTGCATTTGACTACATATACTTGTAATGATTTTATAGCTGCACAAATTAATCTTAATGGAATCATTATATTTCTCATATTTTTTTTTTATTTTTTTTAATTTTTTCTATATATATATGAGCAGTGCTGCAGAATTTGCAAACAAACGGGTCATTTTCCGGGATCGCCAAAATGTAGGCTATACGTCTCTGAGCAGGATGATATCGTCTGCTTCTCTGGAAAAGACAACCCTCTATCAAATTTTTTTCCATCGGATCTCAAAGTCTTCGGACAGACGTTTCCCTTAGCTGAACTTGCTTTCCAGCATGTGAAATCGCTAAGGTCAGGAGACCTTAGCCGTGCGGAGGCTATACGCAAATCGGAAACCGCTTTGGACGCCAAACGCTTGGGAAGCCAGGTACTAGAATCTGATGCTTGGATTTCGTCTAAGGATACTGTGATGCGTGAAATTCTGGAAGCGAAACTACAGCAGTGTGCCAAATTTAAAGATGCGTTAGCTAATGTTAAAAAAACCGACATCCTAGTGGAATCCACGTGGGACAGCTACTGGGGTAGCGGTCTCAACCTCACCGGAACATCCAATACCGTGATGCAACACTGGCCGGGACAGAATAGGCTCGGACGCTTACTCGCTGGCATTGCATCCCAGTTGCAGCGCACGGAACCCACGTCTGACCCTAAGTCAGGACCAAGCAACAGCTCCAGGACATCGGCGAGGAAAAACAAAAAGAACTGAGCTATAGTAAGCTTTAGCAGTATGCTTCTTTTAACGTAATGGACAAGCTTAACTGTTTATCTGTTAACTGCAGAGGGATAAATACTGCAGAAAAGCGTCTAAAATTTTATACCTGGATAAATGATAGTAATTTTGATATCATATTTATACAAGAAACACACTATACCGAAAATAACATTGTAAATTATGATGCACGATGGTCGGGTATATCTGTGCACTGTTTTTCAGACTCCCCTTTTAGCAGGGGTGTTTCAATTTTATTTAGAAATAACTTGTCATGTAAAATTATTAATACTCATAAAACAAACGATGGTAGAAAGCTTATGGTAAATATAGAGTTTGACCAAAAAATTATTACAATTGTAAATATATATGCACCAAACGATGTAAATAATAGATGCGATTTTTTAAAGAAAACTTTAGACTGGATAAAAAAATATGCTCAGAGTTTTGATAATATTTTGATATGCGGAGACTTTAACTGCTTATCAGATAATCTAAATCCAGATAAAAGTGTACATCTGTTTAGATCTTTGTTGAACAAACTCGATTTATGTGATTTATGGAAATATATGAAAGGAAACAAGCAAGGTTATACGTGGTGTAATGGGGCAAATGTCCCAGCAAGTAGAATTGACTATATTCTAAAATCTAATGCTTTTTGTTATGCGTGTGAAAGTATAAGAATTCAAAACATTCCAGGGTCTCATTCAAATGGTACGAGAATGTCCGATCATAAATGTTTAATTTTTTCTCTAACTACAAATGAAAATTTAAGAGGACCAGGATATTGGAAATTCAATACTTCGTTACTTGAAAACAAAAACTTCATAGGTGAAATGAATATTCTCCTTAAGCAATTTGCCTTTGATAAAGAAAAGCCTCTCGATTCATGGGATATCTTGAAAAGAAGGATAAAAACTTTCTGTATAAATTTCTCAAAAAAGTTATCTAAATCATATAAAAGCAAAATAAGCTCAATCCAAAAAGAAATGAATATTATTGAAAACTTGCCTTATGAAAATATTGATATGAATAGAAAAAGAGAATTAAAAACAGAATTGTCAGAGTTGATAACTAAAAAAGCAAAAGGTGCTCAAATAAGGTCGAGAGCAAACTGGATAGAAAATGGAGAGAAAAATACCGCTTACTTCTTAAGTTTAGAAAAGAAAAGACAATTATCAAATGTGATTAAATCTTTAAGAAACGGAAATGATTATATATCTGATGAAGACCAAATTTTACAATCTCTTTGCGAATTTTATGAGAAATTATATAAATCATGCAACACAAACAACAGTACAGTAGATGAATATCTCGAAAATCTAAATTTAGAATATATATTAAACGACAAAGACAGAATAGAACTAGACAACTTTCCAACGATTTCGGAATGTACAGAAGCTATACTAAGTATGAAAAAAAATAAGTCCCCGGGACTTGATGGATTACCATCAGAATTTTACCAAACATTTTGGGAAAGCTTAAAAGAAAATTATTATTGTACTATTCAAGAAATTTATGGAAAGGAAACTATGGCATATTCGCAGAGGCTCTCTCTAATCACTCTATTATTTAAAAAAGGAGATCCACAAAACTTAAATAATTATAGACCTATTAGCCTGACAAACACCGATTATAAAATTATTGCTTTTATTTTTGCTAACAGACTTCAAAATATACTTGATAAAACAATACATATAAATCAATCAGCTTATATTAAAGGACGAAATATAGCGTTAAACGCAAGATTAATTGTTGATATTTTTGATTATTATGAGGAGAATGACTTGGAATCAATTTTGTTGTTCCTTGACTTTCAAAAAGCGTTTGATTCTGTAGAGTGGAATTTTATGTTAAAAGTTCTTAAAAAATTCAATTTTGGAGAAAACTTTTTAAAATGGATTAACATATTGTATAACAAACCTATATTCAGAATAAAAAACAATGGGTGGATATCTAAGACATGTAGTATGTATAGAGGCATAAGACAGGGGTGTCCGGTATCAGCAATATTATTTCTTTTTGTTGTTGAAATTCTAGCAATCGTCATAAGGTCTAATCCAAATATAATAGGCTTTCAAAAACCTGGAATGGTTCAGAGTATAAAGATTATACAACATGCAGATGACTGTACTCTCCCTTTAAAAGACGAAGCTTCATTGAAAAATTGCCTAGAGATAATACAAAGTTTTTGTAATGTATCAGGTATGAAATTAAATATGTCTAAAACAGAATGTCTCTTAACAGGTCCCTGGAAAAATGTTTTACAAGAAATAGAAAATGTAAGAGTAAACAAGACATGTATAAAAACTCTTGGAATCTTTATAGGTCAAAACAAAGAGATGTGTTACAATAAAAATTGGACAAAAATTGTTGACGATTTAGAAAAACTATTTGAGTCATGGAAAACAAGAAAATTAACAATATTTGGTAAAGTTTGTGTAATAAATAGTTTGGCAATACCAAAATTCTTATACACTGGATCAATTTTAAACCTCCCAGATGAAGGTATACTGAACAAAATACAGAGTATTTTATATAATTTTATTTGGAATAAAAAAGACAGAATCAAAAGAAATACTGAGATAGGAAAAATTGAAGATGGAGGCATAGGTATTGTTGATATACTGATGAAACTTAAATCAATAAAAGTGTCCTGGATAAATCACATTTCCAAAAAAAAACAGTTCCTTATCACTTTTTGTAGACAGTCTGTGTAAAGAAATGTTTTTTGATTTTGAGTATCTCTGTAAAACCAATGTAACATGTTTACATGATTATCAAATGATAAAACATTTTCCCCTGTTTTACAAAGAAATTTTTGTCTTTTTTAACGAATGTAAAAAATCTAAATCAGACATGAGTCTAAACGCACTATTAAAAGAACCGCTATGGTGTAATAAAATTTTTGTGTTAAAAAACAAACCAGTATTTTTTAAAGAGTGGTTAAAAAGTGGTATTAAGTACTTAAACGATATTGTAAACGAAAATGGTTTGAAACCTGCAGAATGGTTTAATGACCATCTTGTCTGTAAAAGAAACTGGATATGTGAATATGTAATTATAAAAACGATCTTTTCAAAATGTTTTCAAAAATATGATTGTTCAGATATTCAATATGAAAACATTGTATTCGGAAAAACGTCTTTTGAACTGTGTTTTAAAAACCATGTATACATCTGTGATATTAATTCAAAGCTAATTTATGACATTTTTCGTCAAAAACAATTTGTAGCACCATTACATCAACTTTACTATAAAAATGTTTTTGAAATTTCCAAGGAATCATGGAAATCTATTTATGAACAAAAAATCTTAGCCATTAAAGACAAAAAAATATCTGACTTTAATTACAGACTACTTAACAATTTATTATGTAATAGAGAAATGATGAAAAGATGGAAAATTGTTGAAAATGATATGTGTGTCTTTTGTAAAGATGTAAAGGAAAACAACGAGCATCTCATTCTGAGATGTAAGAATGTAAGTCAAATATGGGACACTGTTCAAAAATGTTTAAATTTTGATGTATCATGGAAAACAGTAGTAATAGGTTTTTATTTTGAAAAGAATGAGAAAACACTATTTCTTAACAGTTTGATTTCTTTGATTGCCTGTAAGATATATAAGTATAAAATGTATTGTAGAATTGAAAACAAAGAGGAAAAACCTCAAGAAATATGTAATCATATAAAATATGTACTAACTTTTTTCTCTGAGGTCTACAAATCGTTGTCACAAAGGAGTTTTGCAATCCTTTTAAAACGTATTAGAAGCAATTTATAATTCATATAATAGGATACATAATTTATTTTTATTTTATATATATTTATATATCTTTTCTATATCTGTATTTTTATACAAATAGGCGCCAACAGGTCCACATACCAGGTGTGGTCGCTGTCTTGCTAACATGGGGCATTAGAGACTTGTAGTTAGTAGATTGTGGCCCTTCATGTTAGCATAGGCAATATCTTGCTGTACTAAAAGTGAAATATACATGTATGTTTGAACAATTCTGAAACCTTTTATCGTTACCTTTTTGTCAATCATTTTTTTTATGTTTTTTTTTTCAAATATCTTTTTTTACTTATAAGACCTACGTCGAATACTCTGTATGAAAATGTGCATATCTACTTATATTTAAAGATCCTATACATCTATGTTGAAAAATTATGTAGTAAGTACTTTTGCTATTGTATTAAGAACAAATGTAAATAAACAATAAAAACTTCAAAAAAAAAAAAAAAAATGGAATCATTTTTGACAAATATATTAAACATAATTATGGTTTTGAATTCTGGTATTTTAGCATTATTGCTTGCATTGAGACACAATTCATTTGAACTCACATTTCTAATTTAAGAACGGATTTGCATGATATATTTACGATTGTACTTGTAAATTGTTATCTAAGCACTTGTCAGTTTACGTAATATGTATAATAACGTAAATGATGCATGATAAAGTACTTTGTTCAACATCATAATAATTTCGAATCTAAGCAACCAAACCAGACTATAAGAAGATCCTGGAGAAACAATGGGAAAAACCGATGAACACTTCTTGAGTGTGTTAAAATTAAGAGTTTTTTTTATGTATTGAAGAACGTGAATACAAAATCCTTAATAAAGTCTAAATCTACGGCATATTTAGACAAATAGAGATACTTTGCTTAATACATGCATGTGGATGTATATATGTGTGAGATTATGTTTTTAATCATCACTTTGCATTTTAAATGTAAAGTGTTAGTATGTAGAAGAAATACATGTATTACATGTAAAATGCAGAAATACTCCATTAAAACGATGTACATGTACAAATAGTAAAAATGAATATGAATTCTCTCTTTTCTGATTTGTTTTGAATTGAATGCTTCTGATTTGCATTTGTTTCCTTAATCATGCTAAATATGCTGCATACACTTTTATAAGGCAATTGCCAAATACATGTAGTCAGAGTTTTGTTAATTAGTTACATGTAACTAAATTAAAATCAACATGACACGTGAGACTGCAAAAATCTGATTGATATCTACAGTTTGCTCATAAATTCGTTAGACACACACATTGATATAGATTCAATTGTTTGTCATTGTTGTTTAACCTTTTTACTTGAATGTTATTTTTAACTCGGCAGTCTATATATGTATAAAAAGAAATACGAAGAACGACCCTAAAATAGCTTTTCTTACAGAAGGAGTTGTTGAATGTATTACTCTTATTGAATCATTGAATTTGTCAACTGATATTCATCTTATTTGTAAATTGGTTAACATTTGAAAACGATCGTTTCAAATCATATTCATGCAGCTTAAGACTAAGAGGTTCTGACTTTGTGTCAAGGAATTTTTAATCCGAGTCAATTGTTACTTTCTTGTTCTAAGGGAAAGGGCAGAGAAGTAACGAAATTATTTTTCGAAATTTAATGAAATCAGAGACATTTTCTTTCTTTTTCTTTTGCCAAAAAATCTTTCAGACGTGCCATGATATAACACATAATAAAAAAAATTATATTAAGCTTTTGGTGATATCGAACAAAAACCGTGGATTTTATTATTTAATTAAACACAAAAATACCATCAACGATTATCATGAAATTATTACATATCCAACTTGCAGGATAGCAACAAACTTTAAAACATCAGATTCATTCAATGATACTACTTCTCTCAGTCTACTTGGCGTGAATAGCTGTACATTTATCGGAAAATTTCGTAAATTCTAAAAAAGTAATTAAGGTTTTCAAAATGATTAATAGGTTTTGAAGTGTAAGAATACACTTGTATTTTTTTTAATCGAATTGGTTTGATTTTTACAGTTTAGAAGATTTATAGCTGAGTACATGTATTAGCTTTTAGTGTAAATTCAATGATTTGAATATTATGTGACAAAAGAGTCGGAAACTTCGATATTTTTGTCGATAATTCTAACTCATATTTTTAAATGACACTCATATAAAACATATATCAGAGAATCCCATTTTAAAAAAGGAATTTGAATAAAAAAAAAGTACAAAATTTGAAGAAAAAAAATAATTTTATTGTAAGTAAAAACATTTTCGGCAACAAATTTTGTAATAATATTCTTGTGTGTGTTTTATTAATATCTCTTTGTAAGTCAAGCTTTTTAAATAATAATAATTTATTGTGCATATGAAGGGAATTTATTGACAACCATGGCCAAATACTTTGTCATGTTACAGATGGTAATTTCCATTTGTGCACAGCAGGGTCACTGGGGGTTAGGTTTCAAGGTTGTTAAACATAACATAATAGATCAATTAACATGTTCAGCATCGAATCATCCAATTTTTTGATGAACTTTGTTCTACCCACCAATTGAAATATAAAAGGAAATATTTAAAAAAACAATTCTAAACCGAAATCAACATAAGTCATAGGGAACAGTCATAAAACTTTGTTATTTGGATATTTTTGTAAAACCTACTGCTACCGGTTTTAGTCCAAGTTACCACATCGTTTCTACAAATTTGATTGCTATTAAAAAAACAACCAAAAAATGTGTACAAGAGAGCAGCTGTATTGCTATTGATTTTCTGAATACACGTTTTCTGTTTGGTCAAAACAATAGTTCACAACAGTTCAAAACCTTTGTAATCTTACTGGATGGGGCAATTGTGAACCCGCATATGTTTTGTGTGTACTGTTAAGAATTATGTAGCGCTGTGCGGATTATAAAAATCCTTAAATTAGGAATTACTAGTAAGCATATGTAAGCTATGGGATCTTTCATTTGTAATTTTAAAAAACCCAACAAAATTCACATACACGTGAAATACTACAAAAATTATTAATATACAATTAGCATAGCTTTCTTAAGTTTTTAAGTTAGGAAATTTTCAGGAATACTTATTGTCAGACATTTCGGTGATGAAATAATTTATTTTTGGTGCTTTAGATAATCATATGGTTTTGAAAGTTTGATAAGGGTATTCTTATTTTTTTTTTTTTTATATCTTAATGAAATTTGTGTGTACAATATATTATTATTATATTTTATTTATTTATTCAGTAATGCTGTCAGTGAGAAAGGATTCATAAAACATGAATTATTAAAGTTAGAGCAACTATATAGAAATTCCAGAATTTTTTTTTTATACTCCAATGATATGATTCCTCGATATTTTGAGAGTTAAATGCAAGAAAAAGTACAATATTAATGTCTCAATCAATTATCATCCCTTATCATATGTCATTTTAAGTATAAAATCGGATATGCAGTGCAATATAAGTACATTGGGGAACGTTTATAATTTCTGTAGAAAGTATCTTGTGATGTTAACGTTCAAATCATTCTCCGTTGATTTCTGAATGAATCATTAACTTTGATAAAAGTTTATTTTCTTAATCTGCTGATGCTCTTTTCTCTACATTATTATTGCGCTTTAAGGTGCTCGTATCTCACCTGTCGTAAATTGGGAATTCCAATTACTCAAACTGAAAGTTGCGATAGGATTACAGGGCAAGTTTCGATACTCGACACGGTCATCATTGACTAAGATATAATGTAACGTTCTCCAATTATTTCTCAAAGATATCTTTGTAAATATGAAACAAGGCTTTGAGTTATATTTATAATATTGTCTTTTACTAATTAACAATTTTTAATTGTCAATGAGTCCATGACTAATTATAATTAGTCATGGACTCATTGACAATTTAAAATTGTTAATTAGTAAAAGACAATATTACAAATATAAAATATTTTCGCTTTTTTGTTTTATTGACTATTTGTTATTTGAATCTTAAGGTTTACCACACACCGAGCCGATATTTTAGGTGTAGACTCTTATTTACTATATAAAATATACGATACGCTTTCATTAACTATGATTTATGTTTCTTTTCTTATGAAGTGTAAAGTCGACTAAGTGTCATATGACTTAAATGCGAAAAGCCTCTGACATGACATACCCTCAAAATAAAAGAAATGCGTCAGAAAATGCCATGGAAAACACATGTTGTTTTGCCGTTGTGATGGCCAATTTTTTCATAGCTCTCAAATGATTAAAACGATGTTGCGATCTTCACAGGTTGCAAAACGAGACCTTATCCTGTGTGAATATGACTTTCGTTAAATATTTCTCCTAGACCTTTCGGATTTTCCTTGGTTGCCGATGAAAAAGGTATTTCACTTTTTGCAGAGGAAAATTTTCTTAATTATAACTTTTTATACATATTGCGAAGTAATTAGAGCAAGAAAAAATTACCACCAAATTAAAGGTAAGTATATCCTATCGTAAGAACACCGGTAAACATTACGAAGGCTCTTTCTGCAATAGTTAATATGACCATTTCATGTATTTTACATTGGAGACTGTTACTAAAGAACAATATTATCAATCTCAAAACAAAGCACGTGCTGCACAATACAGAAATCGTGTTTTTAGGGTTTTGTCACGGGTAAATGATTTCAATCTTTTTTTTGTGACATGTAAATGTTACCTTTGCTATTCTTAAAAAGACACATCGTTTATAAATCTGGTAAATGTTATTATACTATTCATTACAATTGTACATCGCAATTATTTTTAAAATGTTATTATTATCATTTCATTTTTTTTTAATAAGGTTAAATAATTAGAAGTTTTGTTATGTGTACATCTTTTTATTTGATATCAAATTCTAAAATTATAATATTAAATTTTAAAATACTGCCATTTGAATATTGTATGAAAAATTAGAATTTTAAAGACTACACGCCTGAATGTCAAGTATGTTTTTATCATTCCTAGTCGCATATTGTATAAGCAAATATAGTTTTAAACACTATGATTCTTTGAATAATTTTCTAAAAAAAACTGGTTAAATTGACCTCGTTTTCTATAATACGTACATGTACATCACTATCGTATATTTGAATACTAGTAGATATTTTATGATATCTTCATTTGAAAACCATAATCAATACATAATAGTAACTTATCATAAACTATGAATTTTTTCTTCTGATCATATTATTTCTTTTAAAATTATTAGTTAAATTCTCTTTTATTAAAAAGTAAACTTGATATGCACAATTTAGTCCACGTAGCAGATGTAATACAGGATGAACCTCTGCCATTCAGTCAACTGAAATGTGGCTGAATGGAATACAATGTAGCTATGCCATTCAGTCACCTTTCCAGACCATTCAGTTAACATTCGGTTGACTGAATGGCAGAGCTTCATCCTGTGCAATTTACACTTATTTGTGTGCATTGTATAAACGATTTATGTTTGAAATGCACAGCAAACACAATGGCACTGACAGTCATTAAATAATTGTTCGATTCAAGTCTGGAATAAACGCCTCGATGATTTTTCTCTTAAAGTTGGAGACAATTGTAAAGTGGCTTAGAAATAAATAATCAAATATTTTTCCCTTATTATTCAATTTTCTCTCCATTGAAAATTGTGCGTGACTTTTCTCACAAACATTGTTGCAATTAGCTGAAATCTTGACCTGGGTTCTAAAAGTCACAAAAGATGTTTCGAGATTTCACATTTTCTCTCTAAATTGGTAATCTACAGTTCTTCTTTCGAGTGCTATATGATTTAACTGGTATCACAAACAAGATATTTATAATGATAAAAACATAAACTGTATACATGTATATACAGAGCTCATTTGTTTTATACTTTCATGTTGATAGAATATATACAAATGCAATTGGTATTTTAAGTAAGTCTATACCAATTTTACCGATTTTAGTGCGCGACACTAAATGTTGATTGAAAAAAAACCCGGTTGACTATGTCATAAATATGATTTTTTACATCTTTGTACACGTTGTTAGTCTTTGATTTGTTATTGATGACAATCATCATACGAATCTACATGTATCTGTTTTTCCAATCAAACAAAATTTTCGCAAATTGAACAAGCTGGATAAATAGAAGGAAATTAGGAGAGTGATATTGTTTAGCTTTGTCTTAGTTTTTTTTTGTTTGGTTTAACTTTAAATGGAACATTTTTCAATCGTTGAATTTGGCATGCTTACTAACATATACAAAAAAAAAAAATTCTTATTTTTCTGAAATTATAACAAATTATACAATACAGTACTGATCAGACCTAACATAACAGAAAATAAACCCAAAGTAAACCCAGTGTTTACATTCTAGGTTTATTTTGAGTTTACTAGAGTGGACCCTGAAAAAAAATATAATTGCAAAGTAAACACAGAATGGACACGGAGAGTAAACCCCGATTAGATGCATACCCCTTAAACAGGCGCTACACGTGTATTAGGAATATACAATGGACAGGAAGTACAGGCAGTAAGATAGTAAGATAAAACACAGGTCTGCTTAACACTTCAGTGCATACAGTTGACGCAAAAAGCGATTCCCAAGTAAACCAAAAGTAAAACCCCGAGTTTACCCGAAGTAAACACTAAAAGGAAAACCCTGGGTTTAGTGTGGGTTTACTTTGGTGTTAGGTTGGGTCTGATCGGTACTGTATAGCAAAAAAGAAAGAAACTGGAGATTCTGGTTAAAATAGCCTCTTAACGCCTTTGTGCATATTTGATATATAGCCTCTAAAATTTTAGGTATTTTTTTTTTGAATGTGCTGTTACGCTTCAAAGAATATTATGTATAAAGGTAAAAACGATATCTGTAACACGATTCAAGTTTAGATAACAATTGCATTCTTTAAGATACAATTGGGTTCTCCATTTTTCAAAAGATGGCGTATTACAATATAGTGCTGTTTCTGTCCATCCTCTGTCCATTGATACGGGCGGCCCAGGATTACATCCCCGTGTCCGTGTGTCCCCCAGGAGCCAGGGAGTGGCAGATTGAAGCAGGGAGGAAAAAATGTCAACAGCCCTCGCCCGATTACCTGTGTGCAGCAATTGAAAACTGGCCAGGACATTTCGGCGAAATCTGCACTAAATTTGGACTATCACCCTCAGGTATCTATATTAACAATCAAAATATCATTAAAAGAGTTAAAGGGGCATGATCACGATTTTGGTCAAATTCAATTATACTATTTATCTTATTCGCAATGCTTTAGGTATGTATTTCTAATGATCAAGTGAAATTTGAGATTTAGTCGTAAAGTAATGAGCAAGATACGAGGCTCACAACTCTTTGTCCTGTATGTACACAAGGCTCGTGCCTTGTTTTTGTTTACATAGGTTGAATATACCAGTAAAAAATATTTTTTAAGCTGAGGTGTCGAACTTTTTATTCATTTGTAGCATAAATAAACAGTTTCTAACGTTTGACACATTCATTTTAGGTCTAAAACTGGAATTTTCACCTCAACATTCAAGATTTGTTTACATAGCAAGAATTATAAGCTCTGTGACTCGCTTAAAACTCAACAAATGATACTCAAATTTTGGTTGCCTATCAAAAATGACTTACCGAAGCATAGTAAACATTAAAATCGGAAAAAAATTGTTTGACCAAAATCGTAACCTGGCATGCCCCTTTAATATGTAGGTCCTAGATAAAGTATTTATATTAAATTAAATGGACTTCATATGTGTAGGAGACCAGAAGCATCAACACCTTTAAAATAATACAGATGATACTACGCTATATATATACATTTTCTTTCAATTACATCTCTGCCTTTCCGTCTGCTTGTCGGCTGTATCGTTTAGGCTGTCCCTCGAACAACGTCATCAGAGTTTAAAAAAAGCAAGATTAAATTATTGAATTTTATTTTGAACGATAGTGCGTCACAAAATTAAAGAGTACTTTTACTTATTCATTCTATTGCATATCCATTTATCCAAGTATTCAATCACTGAATTATTTTTAGGAACATGCGTAATCCTAAATAACCTGACCCATAACGTTGATTCAGTGCCCTGTAAGGCTCAAGAAGGATGTCCAGATAAGCCATACAGTCCAAGGGAATTGTACAATTGTAAGTTTATATGTTCATAACAAAATCATAAGTACTGTCTCGTAATCTTATTTGATATTTAATTTACACTTTTCTTGCTTTATTCTTTAGGGCCTGTTTGTTATGGTGATTTTTACGGAAAGGACAGGTACATATTTATTTTTTTGCTGACACATGCTTACCGCCTTTGGATTGAAAAACGTAATTCACTAACTCACCCCTGCGAACGTTAATGTAATTTAAATTTAGATCACGTGGTTTTATTTGACCCTTTCAGTTTCGCAGTAAACATCATGCCTCGTGTTTATAGTCTGTTTCCTAGAATCTAGGTACTTGTAGTCAAATATAAAATCTAGACATTTATTGATTTTAAACTTTATCTCCATTTATTGGTGGATAAAATGTGTTTTAGAAATAAATGTGACAATAGAAAATATAGGTTTTTTTGTTCTTGCAACAATTAAAATGCTTAGTAACGATACCCCCTAAAGTTTAATGTTCGATCCACGCCTGAGATAGTAATAGCATCAATAGTGAAAAAGTAAATACTATTTTATGCAGAATGTTCCTTGAAATTGGCTCGATATAATAAGTTTTAATTCAAAACAGACACCCATTCAGTTTTTTAAAGCATGGTAATGCACACCAAAAATATCAAACATGGCTTTGTTTTTATTAAACAACCCGATGTTTTTATTTTCAACTACGTGCAGAGTGGTTGAACACGAACGATAACTCTGTTCTGAATATCATCGTTTAGTTTATATAACGGCTAAATGATGGAATACGACATATATCTTATTATATGTCTATGTTTTAACATAAATCAAAGCAGGATATGGTATGAAAAAAGAACAGTACTTACTTATTATGAGAATATTATCCGAACACTAATACTTCTGTTCGCATGAACTAAACAAATCTCGGGGAAGTGTCGTGAACTTTCATTCGAGCACCTCTGGATTTATAACACACTTAGGACTGATAAAGAAACCATTCCGAACACATTAGCAGGGGTGTAGCTTGTATAATCGTGTTATAACCTACTTTTAACCGGGTTTTCCAACGGAAAAATCCGGTTATAAAAATGGTGAAAATGGCGGGCGGGCGGGCGGCTGCCAAAAGGGTACCCTCATTGTACGGATAACTCCTCCTACAGTTTTCAAGATAGGAAGTTGTTCTTTTGCAGATCAATTGTACATATATCAGAGGTGTGCATATTGCTAGGATTTAGATTTCCGATAACCTATGAAAAAAAGCAGCTTTTGAACTTAGTCATTTTTTGGCAAAAATATTGCATATAGGGTACCCTCATTGTACGGATAACTCCTCCTACAGTTTTCAAGATACGAAGTTGTTCTTTTGCAGATCAATTGTACATATATCAGAGGTGTGCATATTGCTAGGATTTAGATTTCCGATAATTTATGAAAAAAATACCAGCTTTTGAACTTAGTCATTTTTTGACAAAAATATTGCATATAGGGTACCCTCATTGTACGGATAACTCCTCCTACAGTTTTCAAGATAAAAGTTGTTCTTTTGCAGATCAATTGTAGATA
Organism: Magallana gigas; assembly: GCF_963853765.1. NCBI lineage: Eukaryota > Metazoa > Mollusca > Bivalvia > Ostreida > Ostreidae > Magallana > Magallana gigas. Next base: position 10,387,453 of record NC_088855.1, read on the forward strand.
TATTAGAGGTGTGCATATTGCTAGGATTTGGATTTCCGATAATTTATGAAAAAATACCAGCTTTTGAACTTAGTCATTTATTGGCAAAATATTGCATATAGGGTAACCTCATTGTACGGATAACTCCTCCTACAGTTTTCAAGATAGGAAGTTGTTCTTTTGCAGATCAATTGTACATATATTAGAAGTGTGCATATTGCTAGGATTTTGATTTCTAATTATTTATGAAAAAAATACCAGCTTTTGAACTTAGTCATTTTTAAGCAAAATATTGCATATAGGATACCCTTTCACCTTATCCATTTCACTGGATACGGGTTGACATGGATTATGGATACAGTTCACATAAAAGAAAACCCTGTTTGCTGTCACATTGACAGCTTTTCACTTGTTAAACATTGTTCGGGTTACAATATATTATATTTATGAAGTTTGTACAAGATTATCTACATCAGTTTCATCAGAAATGAGTAATTCATCATTTTAAATTTCAAGGGAATGAACTTTTGTAACTATTCTTTCATGCAATATAATTTAATAATTAACAATCCGAGGTCAAAAATTGGTGAATTGGTGGGATTAACGTAAATATTTCTTAATGTCATTCTGTTGTTCTGATCAGAAACTTTAACGATAACATTTCTAAAAATAAATGATGTGGCACTAATTGAAAAAATCTGACTGAGATGACAAATGCAAAAATATTTAATTTTTCATAGTTTCATTTTTTTTTTAAATCAATATTTATATTACCTTTACGCTTGTACAGTCATTATCAATATTATTTTCTTTAAGAAGCACATCAACCCAGATAAAGACAAATGTGCAAGAAAATACGACATTGATTTTGTTGTAAGTATCATAAAGACAACATCGATTATTTTGTTAGTATCATAAATACAACATCGATTATTTTAAAGTATTATTAATAAAACATCGATTATTTTGCAAATATCATAAATATAACATCAATTACTTTGTTAGTATGATAAAATCCACATCAATTATTTTGTAATTATTATAAATGCAACATTGATTATTTTATAAGTATCATAAAATAGTTAAATATAGACTATGCAGAATTTGAAGTGTTTTAATGCATCCAAAAGGTCCTAGTCACTTTGCTGCGATTTTTCTGCGAACTTTCTCCTTGCGTATGGCTTACCTTGGGGGCAACCACAATACAAGCCGCAGACAAACTTTAATGTCAAAAACTAAAGTTAGAAATTACAGATTTTAAGTGTTTTAGGTAAGAAACATATTGTCTCTTTCAAAAGATGGCGACCAAGGAAATAAACATATAGATACAACAACTATTAGGAGCTATTGCTATTTGACTTACATCATTCCTTAATGTATTGAATAGAAAGCCAAATAAGTAGAAAGCTGAACATGCTAAGAGAAGTGTTTGTTCGCTGAATTCAAACCGTATTGTGTTTATTGCATCAATTTTGAACATGAATATTTAAAACAAATTATAGTATACTAGTACATGGAATGCGTTTGTGAAATTTTGTTGGTAACGGCCACAACTGATGTTCGCTATTTAAACAGGAGCAAAGGTGGAAGGAGTAAGAGATGTCAAATATGTGTAATATGATTTTAAAAACATTGATGGTTTCTTTTGTTCATCAATATTGTAAGCATTCTTTTTATTTTCGGCCTATTTTAAACTCATATTATTGTGTCCAGTGAACCAGACGCGGAACCTGGGGATTCCGGATTGATAATTGGTGTTGTTTTGGCGATTTCTCTTATCCTCATTTGCTCGCTGGTTGTTGTGTTCATCTTGGATAAACGATTCAAATGGGAACTAACGACACGACTATGGTCTTGTGTACCAGGTAAGCACATTGCTTATTTTAAGGATACACGTGCAACGCCTTTGTTTCCCAAAATATCGGTATGCATCATAACTCTATAAATCTGACTTGATGACGTGTAACAGGGATTTTTAACTTATTTTGATAATTATCTGTCCTGAAAAAGATTAATGATAACTCGCTTAAACTTTAATTTACAATTTTTCTAATTCAACCAACTAATACTATCTCTGATGTATACGAAGTTAACTATTCTAAGTTTAAAAAAAAACCTAATAAGACGCAGGATATGACTGTATATTTGGGTAACGGATGTTTAGATATCTCGATCATTTTAATAAATACGAGGGTTGTCAGAAAAGTGACTGTCATTTGAAAATTAGTATGCAAAAGTCATATGAATTTGCCTTAATAAAAAGAGGAAAGATTATTACCTTGCATGAATTGGATTTACGAAGCACTATTTGTTATTTCAACGACGTCAGGTGACGTCAAACAATCCTGTTACTATTTCAGTTCCACACACTTTTCAAGTCATTTAATCCATTTTAAACCATTTATATAATGCACGTTCATATCATTATCTGTCAAGTTTTTGTACAATGTCGTTTGTGGTATATCGTAGATCATTTAGGTCCAAAAATCTTTGTCCACACAGTTTAGACTTTAGATTTAAGGGAAAATATCGAAATCCATTAGTGCATGATCCGGGTTGTAAGGGGGTTGGTCTGCTGCAAGAGCTCAAAATATCAGTCCTCCCATCTTTAAACGTATGTGATTCTAAGTGTAAACCTTTGTTCTAAAAAACAAATAACAGCATCTAAGAACCTTTTGGTCTCCATCATTCCTGCGTGCACACATAACTAAATGAAGTCCCGGTGCTCCAAGATGTCCATTAACGTAAACGTTTTTAACAAATTTTTCAAGCTTTGGTCGCCCAAAGTCGGCGATAAAATGGTCCGAAATTCTTCCATTTAATTAAAACTTTTACAAAATAACCTTCAGAATTCATTGTAATGTCATATAAAATATCGTTTATTTTAATGCGCTTAAACGGTACATTTTCTTGATAAGGACATCAATTGCGAACAAAATATAAGAAATAAAAATCTGACATGCTCCGGGAAGCATAACTATCTTATCAAAATAATAAAGCTGTATATTTTTATGGTGCATTTAAAACATACAAATCTTGACATATTTCTTTGAAAATACGCCTGAAAAGTTTCGCTGGTATCATGCAAATAGTCCGCTCACAATCGAAATTGTCCGCTAATATTTCTAACAACGTTAACTCTCGTAGATGTTAAAGAGTTAGTACGTATTGCAGTATCTCAACTCGCGATCGGGGCTAGGTTGAAGACCTTGTCAAATATATTAATATGTTCTTTAAGTGAACGAACTACTCGGCCTTGTTATAGGTTTCCCGTTTTAAAACAGAAATGCTTCATAGTCATGATTGAATTGATTGTTAACAAAAATAAAAATATCGTTTAATAAAACTAGCACTTACTTTTAGTTTCCTATAGCAAAAGATAATGTTCCGCCATATATAATTCAAGATCCCTATTCTGTCTGTGTGCTACACTTTCGTTTCGAGACGATATCTTAAAAAGCCCTCAAGCTTTTGCAATTGAATTTTAATATCACAACTCCTATTGGCCTTGAATTGACCACTATTGATTTTAAGAGGAAAACGTTGAACATTATGGATAAAATCTCACCCCAACGTCCCCGTCCCTTTTCCATATCGCTTTGCCTTAAGCTATACATGTTTAGATATATTCATACTTAAGTATTTTCTCAAAAATAATTTCAGGTAGATGATTGTTTTCGCGCATTAAACTTGTATGGATATTAAACATTTTTTTTCTCATTTTTAAATACATGTAGATTAATGCACGTATGTATAGCTAGATAAAAGTGATATAAACCAAATTCACACGAATTATACTTTGTAAGAAACTAGTCATTTTGCAACGTTTTGAAAAGATATCTTTCTTTGCTTAAAAACGAAAAATCTAAAATGAATGCACCGAAAGTCAGCTTTTCTTTTTAAGTCGTCAGCAAAATTGGCATGAAAAATCTTTTCAAATGTTTTATTAGAAAAAAAATTGAATTGAAAATACTAATATGACTGCTGAGGTTTTTACCAAATATTTTAATTTACTGTGCAAATAATAGTACATTTGTTAAAATCTTTTAGAATTTTACATAATTAAAACTGCCCATTTTTAACAGGCATAAACCATTCCAGTACCGAACAAACAAGGAATAGAGGTAAAGATTTCAGAAGAAATATCTATCATGTTGGTAATGTATTTACTTTTTTAAGTCTCTTTGGTTTAACATGGTTTGTTTGCAAAACTTTGAATAAACGTTGTGAAAAAACACTTCGCCAAATAAAACACCATAATATAACACACCATTATGCCGCTCCTACAAAACATTGTTGCGTTATCACTACGCCATTACGCAACAAAAAGTTCATACATTATTACACCACTCGCTACGAAAGTTATTGGGTATATAGGAATCACCATGTCCGTCCGTGTGTGCAATCGTGTCCAGTCCATATATTTCTCTTGGAGACACATTGGAAGTTCTTACTTCAAACAAAGATTGCTTATGACCTGAGGTTGTTTTTTGGCCAAAGGTCATGTGAGCAAGTCACTGGAAAGAAAAAGTTAATAAATCATACTCGGTCTAATCCTATTGAGAAACAGTATATGTTCCTTCTCTACATAAAGATTTCCTATGAACCGAGGGTGTGTCATGATTTTGACCCAAGGTCATTTGGACAAGTTGAATGTACACAAAGATTGCCTATGATTCGAGGTTTTGGTCACGATTTTGACCATAGCTCTTTCTGATGGAGAAACATTGGACGTTCTTACTTCATATTAAGACTGCATATGACCTAAGGGTGTGGCATGAATTTGACCAGGTTGAGTTGGGGTCAAGATCATTGTTTAAAAATGCATAATTCCTGTATAGGTCACATCTTGTAACGGAAATTAAAATGATTAGAGGGTAACATTTAACATAAAGATGCTTGTGATCTATAAATATGTCCCTGGCTTTGGTCATATTTGCAAGTTCAAGGTCACTATAAGAATGTAGAGCATCCGTCATTTTCCAGTAGAAAAATACCGGGTACCTGTAGTTGAATTATCATATTTTCTTAGTGGGGGAGAGGGATCATTTTAGAGCTTGTTCACAGTACCTCTAGTAAAATCACTGTTGCACTTCGGCGTGCTAACAACACTTCATATGATGTTCGATTGCGTTCCCACAACATCATACATCATCGCCATAAGACAGCTTTATAAAAATCTCCATGTCGTCGCACGTCATTGAGAAAAAAAAGACAGCTGGACGACGCAGTGACATATTTTGTTAATGGGAGTAAGTTTGTTTTTAATAATGTTGCGAATTTTATTTTGGTTTTTATTTTACAATTGTTTTACTCAAAGGATTGTGCAAAAGTGAGAGAAAATAGGATTTTTTTTAGAACTGCTATACAAATAGCATGATGACGTGTTGTGCGACGGAATATTTCTTTTTAAAACGCTGTCGGGATTTTTGCAACTAGAGCAATCCCGATAGAAAGCATGAAGTTTTAAATATCATACATGGTTTTTGTACATTAAGACAGTTAATTTTCCATATAACTTTATACCTGATACAGGGGTCAAAATTAATAAAAGATAAGTTCTAATTTTTGTTAAATTGCTTCTAACTTGTTGCATTATTATCAAATTGAACACATGATAAGTTAAATGCACCTTAATAAACGCAAACAATAATCATAAAACAAAATACGCCGTCTTTTATACTAGAAGCAATCCAGAGGTTAAAATATATTGACGACGAACATTAATAATCAAATTTTATTTTGTTTTATCACAGAGAGACAAGAAGATGATACGGAGAATTCTTTGCTAGACACGACAGGTTAGTTCTTAAATTTAACTTTTAACGCTTAGTCAAATTGCTCTAAAATGTTTATATCGCATAAAGAATGTTGTTTTTTTTTAATTATAAGATAAGCGTTTAAAACGTATAAATCTGCTGATCTTTTCATGTGTAACCTTTCTTGTTAAAATAATTATCAATTACGGATAATTACGTGACATAAAAAAAAATAACCGTTTTTATCTGACTTAAATAGATTGCCATGACAACGCTTTTCAATTATATATGACATAACGCTGTGTTTTTGGGCAATTCAATGTTTTAGTATTTCTTAGATAGTACACGTTGTGTAGAAAATTTGAGATGACAAGAACGAGTAGGACCGATGGAAACATTTCACTGCATTTCTATAATATTTCTTTTAAAGGCATAAGCATACTGACAAAATATGTCAGTATGAAAAACAATTAATGAGACATGTAACTCTCTTAAACTTTAATTTACAATTTTTCTCACTCATCCAACCAACAACTATCTCTGGTACATACGGGATTAACTATTCTAAGTACTAAAAACTAATAAAACACGGGACATGACTGTGTATTTGGGCAACGAATGTTTAGATTTCTGAATCAGTTTAATAAATACGAGGGTTGTCAGAAGAGTTCGCGAACAAATTAAAGTGATTTACGACAAAATTACTGTGTACTTTAAAAGATGGCGTACGTTTTATTGAATGACTATCAATTGAAAATAAGTATAAATAAGATAATCGATATATATATTCTAAACAAATCATATAAATTTGATTTAAAAAAAAAGATACAGTTATTATTACTTTGCATGAATAAAATTTACGGAGCACCATTTCATACTTCCACGACGTTAGGTGACGTCAAACAACTGAAAGTCAAACCTGTTACTCTTTTTTAAAGTAAACACCTTTCAGTTCCAAACACTTTTCAAGTCAATTATCCCATTTATAAGACGCAGGTTCATATCATCATTTGTCAATTTTTTGTACTTTGTCTTTTGTGGTATATCGTAGATCATTTAGGTCCAAAAATCTTTGTCCACGCAGTTTCGACTTTATATTTTAGAAAAAAGCGAAATCCATGGGTGCAAGATCCGGTTTGTAAGGGTAGGTCTGCCGCAAGAGCTCAAAATATATCAGTTTTTCCATTTTTAAACGTATATGATTCTAAGTGTAAACCTATGTTCTAAAAAACATAACAGCATCTCATAACTTTTTGGTCTCCATCGGAGATTTTTCTGCGTGCACAAAATTAAATGAAGGCCCGGTGCTTGTTTTGACGGATTTTTCAAGCTTTGTTCGCCTAAAGTCAGTGATAAAATGGTCTGAAATTCTTCAATTTTATTAAATATTTTACAAAATGACCTTCAGAAGTCATTGTAATGTCATATGAAATATCGTTTATTTTTATGCACTTAAACGGTACATTATCTTAGTAAGGACAAATGCGTATACAAAATATAAAAAAATAATAATCTGACATGATCTGGGAAGCAGAATAATTAAGCTGTATATTTTTATGGTGCATTTAAACCATACAAATCTTAACATATATCTTAGAAAATACGTCAAGCTTTAATCTGAAAAGTTTTGCTGGTATCATGCGAATAGTCCGCTCACAATCGAAATTTTCCGCAAACTTTTCTAACAACTCTCATAGATGGCAGAGTTAGTAAGCATTGCATTTATCTCAACCCGCGATCGTGGCTAGGTTGAGGACCTAGTCAAATATATTTATATGTTTTCGAAGTGAACGTACTGCTCGGCCTTGTTATAGGTCTCCCGTTCTAAAAAAGAAATGCTTCATAGTCATGATTGAATTGATTGTTTACAAAACGTCAATTACTAAAATTATCGTTTAATAAAACTACATGTAGCACTTACTGTTTGCTTCCTATAGCAAGAGATTATGTTCCGCCATATATAATTCAAGATCCCTATTCTGTTTGCGTGCTACACTTTCGTTTCAATGCGATATCTTAAAAAGCCTTCAAGTTTTTGCAATTGAATTTTAATATCAAAACTCTTATTGGCCTTGAATTGACCACTATTGATTTTGAGAGGAAAAAGCTGAACATTATGGATAAAATCTCACCGCAACGTTCCCGTCCCTTTCCCTAACGCTTTGCCTAAAGCTATATTTATTTTAAATATTTTCATACTTGAGTAGATCATCAATTTCAGAAATAATTTTCGGTAGATAATTGTTTTTGCGCATTCAATTTGTATGGATATTAAACATTTTTTAATCATTTTTAAGTTCATGTAGATTAATGCATGTATGTGTAGCTAGATAAAAAGGAAATAAACCAAATTCACAGGAATTATACTTTATAAGAAACTAGTCATTTCGCAATGTTTTGAAAAGATATCTTTCTATGCTTAAAAACGAAAAATCTAAAATGAATGCACCGAAAGTCAGCTTTTCTTTTAAAGGGAAAGGTCAGGTATAACACATCTCTAGTGAAATAGATAAACAAAAGTTTGTTTAAAACATCCACCATAAACTTTATCTCATGATCTCATCTTAAGCCATCAAACTTGGTTTAATTATCTGGTCAGTGTTAAATCTCCTGCAAGCGCATGGAGGCTGCCATGATAGCATCTCTGTGACGTCAGCATACCACTTCGATAAACTGACCCACTTATTGTATAACATAACTCTGCAAGAATGGCGCAAGAAAATATATTTGGGATAGTACCTTATGCATTTAAACCTGAAACTACTGAAGAAGTTGAAAATCTGCCTGCCAAAAATAAATCATTAAGTCCAATTTATTCCAATATTAGAGGAATGGTGTTCCTGTAGACAGTTTGAGGTCATTCCCACTGCCGAGGAATGCATGTGTTGTAAACATTGCGATTATACAATAGGAAATATGGGAGATATAGGTTGTATAACTGACCATGACCAATTTGATCTTCTAATTCTTAATCCAGATGTTCTTTCCATTACTATTATTCAATTTATGATGTTTAAGAAACAACAAGGATGTGTAACTTCCCTAGACACTGACCACACATGTGAACTGATAAGAACTGTGAATGGGGTATGCTGACATCACAGAACATTTGGAAGTTATCGGGATGCTGGGATAAAACCCGATGATAAGCCACAACATATTTAACTCTAAACAGTGGAGAGCATCAAAATGGCAGCTCCCATGACTTTGTCAAACTTTGATATTCAATCAGTGATTGTTGCTGAATTATGATCATGCTAAGAAGAATTTAGTGGTTGACATTATTTTTATGGTAAATATAAATATTTTAACTCTTGTTTACTTTTGCCTGACCTTTCCCTTTAAGTCGTCAGCAAAATTGGCATGAATTTTTTTTCATATGTATTACTAGATTAAAAATTGAATTGAAAATACTAACATGACTGACTGCTGAGGTTTTTACCTAATATTTTAATTTATTTTGCAAATAATAGTACATTTGTTAAGAATTTTACATAATTAAAACTGCCCATTTTTAACAGGCATAAACCATTCCAGTACCGAACAAACAAGGAATAGAGGTAAAGATTTCAGAAGAAATATCTATCATGTTGGTAATGTATTTACTTTTTTAGCTCACCTGAGCCAAAGGCTCAAGTGAGCTTTTCTGATCACAATTTGTCCGTTGTCTGTCGTTGTCGTCGTTGTCGTTGTCGTCGTTGTTAACTTTTCACATTTTCATCTTCTTCTCAAGAACCACTGGACAGATTTCAACCAAATTTGGCACAAAGCACCACTAGGTGAAGAGGATTCAAGTTTGTCCAAATGAAGTGCCACGCCCTTTTTAAAGGGGAGATAATTGAGAATTATTAAAAATTTGTTGGTATTTTTCAAAAATCTTCTTCTCAAAAACTATTCAGCTGGAAAAGCTTAAACTTGTGTGGAGGCATCCTCAGGTAGTGTAGATTCAAAATTGTTCAAATCATGGTCCCCGGGGGTAGGGAGGGGCCACAAGAGGGGGATCAAGTTTTACATAGGAATATATAGAGAAAATCTTCAAAAATCTTCTTCTCAAAAACTATCAGGCCAGAAAAGCTCAAATTTAAATGGGAGCATCCTCAGGTAGTGTAGATTCAAGTTTGTTCAAATCATGGTTCCCGGGGGTAGGGTGGGGCCACAATTGGGGGATCAAGTTTTCCATAGAAATATATGGAGAAAATCTCTAAAAATCTTCTTCTCAAAACGTATTAGGCCAGAAAAGCTCAAATTTAAATGGAAGCATCCTCAGGAAGTGTAGATTCAAAATTGTTCAAATCATGGTCCCCGGGGGTAGGGTGGGGCCACAATTGGGGGATCAAGTTGTACATAGGAATATATGGAGAAAATCTTTAAAAATCTTCTTCTCAAAAACTATTAGGCCAGAAAAGCTCAAATTTGAATGGAAGCATCCTCAGGAAGTGTAGATTCAAAATTGTTCAAATCATGGTCCCCGGGGGTAAGATGGGGCCACAATTGGTGGATCAAGTTGTACATAGGAATATATGGAGAAAATCTTTAAAAATCTTTTTCTCAAAAACTATTAGACCAGATAAGCTCAAATTAAAATGGAAGCATCCTCAGGTAGTGTAGATTTAAGTCTGTTCAAATCATGATCCCCGGGGGTAGGGTGGGGCCACAATTGGGGGATCAAGTTTTACATTGAAATATATATAGAGAAAATCTTTAAAAATCTTATTCTCAAAATCTATTATGCCAGATAAGCTCAAATTAAAATGGAAGCATCCTCAGGTAGTGTAGATTCACGTTTCTTCAAATCATAGTCCCCAAGGGGTAGGGTGGGGCCACAATTGGGGGATCAAGTTTTACATTGAAATATATATAGAGAAAATCTTTAAAAATCTTATTCTCAAAATCTATTATGCCAGATAAGCTCAAATTAAAATGGAAGCATCCTCAGGTAGTGTAGATTCACGTTTCTTCAAATCATAGTCCCCAAGGGGTAGGGTGGGGCCACAATTGGGGGATCTATTTTTACATAAGAGTATATAGAGAAAATCTTTTAAAAAATTTCTTTTAATAACTATTTGGCCAAGAAATCTTAAATTGGCGTGTAACCATCCTCAGATAATGTAGATTCAAGTTTGTTCAAATCATGGTCCCTGGGGGTAGGGCGGGGCCACAATGGGGGATACATTTTTATATATAGAGAAAATCTTTAAAAGTCTTCTTCTCAAAAGTATTAGGCCAGGAAAGCCCAAATTTGAGTGGAGGCATCCCCAGATCATATAGATTCAAGTTTGTTTAAATAATAGTCCAGGGGTAGGGTGAGGCCACAATGGGGGATGAAATTTTACTTAGGAATGTATAGAGAAAATCTATCAAAATCTTCTTTTTAAAGACTATTTGGCCAGAAAAGCTTAAACTTGTGTAGAGGCATCCTCGGAAAGTGTAAATTCAAGTTTGCAAAATCACAGTCCCTAGTGGTAGGGCGGGACCTTGATGGCGGTTTGAATTTTTACATAGATATATATAGAGAAAATCTTTAAAAATATTCTGGGAAAGTTTTTGGTCCAAAACTCAGTACTTAGTGTGAAAGCACAGGTTATGAGATTAAAGTTAGATTTAAGTTTGATGAAACCATGATTCCCTAGAGAATAGTAGGGCCACGAAATGGGGGGGGGGGTAAATAGGAATAGAGAAAAATCTTAGAGGTACAACAACAAAAGGGGCTTGGTATTTACCAGAAAATAACAGGTGGATAAAAATTGGCAGATTTTCAATTTTTTTTTAGCAAGATCTACTGTACTCAGTTGTCAAGATATTTTGATACTGTAATGCTAATTTGATCAGAAATAAGGCAATTGTTGCTCAGGTGAGCGATGTGGCCCCTGGGCCTCTTGTTAAGTCTCTTTGGTTTAACATGGTTTGTTTGCAAAACTTTGAATAAACGTTGTGAAAAAACACTTCACCAAATAAAACACCATAATGTAACACACCATAATATGCCGCTCCTACAAAACATTGTTGCGTTATCACTACGCCATTACGCAACAAAAAGTTCATACATTATTACACCACTCGCTACGAAACAACAATTATGTTAATAATTGTATTTATGTGTTGAATGCTATAATTTTATTTGCTTATTTATTGTATTTTTCATGTTTATGTTTGATTAGATAAGTTGCATTTCTTTCCCAGGCCTTGTAGAGGTCGTTGGCCATATTATGTAATTTCCCTGCAGTGGTCACTGTCCATGTCTATTTTTAGCTCAAATTCCTTGTCTAAAAACCTCCCAGTGACCTATTATGTAATTGTTAAAAATTTCATGGTGTAATTCTCCCCAAATTTAAATTAATAGCCAATCAAATTAAGCGATACGGTCACGTGGTTTGATGCGGTCAGTATATGACCAGTGAGAGTAGGGTCATTCTGTCTTCATCTCTGAGAGTGTTAGCACGAGTAATGTTTCGTCATTTTTAATAAATGACATATTTCATCATGCACAAGTGTTGAGTTCATTTATCAGACAGCAAAAACGGAGCTGCGGTGAGGTTGTGCAGCATGAGAAAACATAAAAGTTTTTGGGTATATAGGAATCACCATGACCGTCAGTGTGTGCAATCGTGTCCAGTCCATATATTTCTCTTGGAGACACATTGGAAGTTCTTACTTCAAAAAAAGATTGCTTATGACCTGAGGATGTTTTTTGGCCAAAGGTCATGTGAGCAAGTCACTGGAAAGAAAAAGTTCATAAATCATACTCGGTCTAATCCCTCCTTATTGAGAAACATTATATGTTCCTCCTCTACATAAAGATTTCCTATGAACCGAGGGTGTGTCATGATTTTGACCCAAGGTCATTTGGACAAGTTGAATTTACACAAAGATTGCCTATGATTCGAGGTTTTGTCACGATTTTGACCATAGCTCTTTCTGATGGAGAAACATTGGACGTTCTTACTTCATATTAAGACTTCATGTGACCTAAGGGTGTGGCATGAATTTGACCAGGTTTAGTTGGGGTCAAGATCATTGTTTAAAAATGCATAATTCCTGTATAGGTCACATCTTGTAACGGAAATTCAAATGATTAGAGGGTAACATTTAACATAAAGATGCTTGTGATCTATAAATATGTCCCTGGCTTTGGTCATATTTGCAAGTTCAAGGTCACTATAAGAATGTAGAGCATCCATTATTTTCCAGTAGAGAAATACCTGTACTTGAATTATTATATTTTCTTAGTGGGGGAGAGGGATCATTTGAGAGCTTGTTCACAGTACCTCTAGTGATATCACTGTTGCACTTCGGCGTGCTAACAACACTTCATATAATGTTCGATTGCGTTCCCACAACATCATACATCGTCGCCATAAGACAGCTTTATAAAAATCTCCATGTCGTCGCACGTCATTGAGAAAAAAAAGACAGCTGGACGACGCGGTGACATATTTTGTTAATGGGAGTAAGTTTGTTTTTAATAATGTTGCGAATTTTATTTTGGTTTTTTTTACAATTGTTTTACTCAAAGGATTGTGCAAAAGTGAGAGAAAATAGGATTTTTTTTAGAACTGCTATACAAATAGCATGATGACGTGTTTTGCGAAGGAATATTTCTTTTTAAAACGCTGTCGGGATTTTTGCAACTAGAGCAATTCCGATAGAAAGCATGAAGTTTTAAATATCATACATGGTTTTTGTACCTTAAGACAGTTAATTTTCCATATAACTTTATACCTGATACAGGGGTCAAAATTAATAAAAGATAAGTTCTAATTTTTGTTAAATTGCTTCTAACTTGTTGTATTATTATCAAATTTAACAAATGATAAGTTAAATGCACCTGAATAAACGCAAACCATAATCATAAAACAAAATACACCGTCTATTATACTAGAAGCAGTCCAGAGGTTAAAATATTTTGACGACGAACATTAATAATCAAATTTAATTTTGTTTTTATCACAGAGAGACAAGAAGATGATACGGAGAATTCTTTGCTAGACACGAACGGTTAGTTCTTAAATTAAACTTTTAACGCTTAGTCAAATTGCTCTAAAATGTATATATCTCATAAAAAATGTTTTTTTTTTAATTATAAGGTAAGCGTTTAAAACGTATGAATCTGCTGATCTTTTCATGTGTAACCTTTCTTGTTTAAATAATTATCAATTACTGATAATTAAGTGATATAAAAAAGAATGACCGTTTTATCTTACTTAAATAGATTGCCATGACAACGCTTTTCATTTATATATGTCATAACGCTGTGTTTTGCGGTCATTGCATTATTTTACAATGAAATGCCTTATTATTTCTTAGATAGTACACCTTGTGTAAAATAAAAGAATTGAAATGACTAGAACGAATAGGACCGATGAAAAAATTTCACTGCATTTCTAAAATGTTTTTTTTAAAAGCATGAGCATGCTGACAAAATATGTCCATAATTTTGAAATTGGCAAAGAAACTTCCATTCGTTCCTAGAGTACTAGAGTCATTTTATCTCACAATAGCGATAATTTTGAGACGATAGACACGATCAATGATAAGCCACCTTAATATATTCTTGCAGTGTATTATGCAAGGATGTTTTGCAGCGTGTTATTAAAAGCCATTTTACAACTGGTGCAAGAACACTTTACAACAATTTGCGATCAGAATGTTTCAGTTTTGCTCGAGCTTTCGCTTATGTTTCTTGATGTTTCGCATTCGTTGCACGCGTTTTATTGGTCACATCAAGTCTCTTTAGAAAATGGGCATACACACTATTCATCAACAGGTCAGACGCGACCGAATGCAAACCACGTTTTTTTTAATTTATAAAATACAACATACGAACATCAGTACATTGTACAAAAGTCCTACAATGTTCTGTGTAATACACGATTTTTAAAAGGTAGTTTGATAAATCGCAGTTGTCTCTGTCTTTGTTTTGCAACCATGAAACTGTTGCTTAAAAATCCCCTTTCACAATTTGCGCACGAACAGAAGCGACAAAACATTCATGAACATTAGATATGGTTCGTAAATTGTTGTCAAAATAAATGCATATGAAAACGTAAAAGTACGAAACTCGCACGATTCAGAGCGACCTTCGCGCGATGTAAACCCATTAAATCTTGCGATATATTTTGAATCTATATGCGACTGTTGTACAATTTAAGCTTGTGTTGTAAGATATTGCGATAGGATAGTACGAAAAACCAGATGATCGGACGGTTGATCGTGCACCAATGCGACTGGATGAGCGACACTGTTTTACTGTTCGTACGAGTCAGAGGTGATACACATGTATATTCCGCCCGTACGGACACTCTTCAGTAGACATAGTTGAATGCAAGAGAAGATACCACCCAGGAAGATGAGAAAAGCAAAAACCAAAATCAGGATTATTTGTGGCCTGAAACAAGTTTTAACGGGATGTTTCGCACCTAAACATGTTTCGCCTTGAGATGTTTTGTTCCTATTCTCATTCGTCCTTAGATGGTTCGCACCGCAATGTTTGGCATCGATTACATGCGTAAATATGAATGGTGTATGAAACATATACAAGTAAATTTGAAGTAAAGGATCCAAAACCCGTTTGTGTTTTATTTTGATTTTAAAATAGGCTTGTCGGCATTTTGTTTATGGTCAACTGCAAATGTTAATTATGTTAACTGCAATTAAACAACACTTGACTTTTAACTGATCTACTACCGCACAATTATGGTTTGTAATACACATAAAAAGACTGGACATTTAGGTCCGAGATGTTAGCTGCACAGTAATAGCTATTACATATAAGTAAGTTAGTAATTTGGACAAAGTTTACACTTTTTAATGAAATGATTGTTTGAGATAACAATGCACGCATTAATGTCTATTTTGATGATAAAAATGTATACAAAATAGTACTTTCAATTGTAACTTTCCCTTTCCGGCAGGCTAAGGCAAAGCTAGATATGACAAACCAAATGTTAACGTTGGCGCATTTTGTACATGTATTACTTTTCTTTTTACTCGGTGGAAGTAAATGCAAACTTTACCATATTTAGAAGACATGTACGAGTTTAAACATATTATTTATAATTAATAATTAGTCATATTTAATGAATATATAGGAAGAGAGATAATATTAAACCCCACTTAACCATAAGAATAAAATCGTGGTTGAATGGTGGATGCACAGGGGTAAAGTAAAGTTTAAGCAGATACTTTATGTAATTAAATAAGCTACACCATGCCAACTACAGTAAAACACGGTTATAACGAAGTCGCAGGGACGGGCAATTTAACTTCGTTATAAGCGTAATTCGTTATATCCGTCAAGTTTACAACATGAAATAGAGACTTGGGGGAATGTAATTTTTATGCCCCCCTTCGAAGAAGGGAGGGCATATTGCTTTGCTGCTGTCTGTCTGTCGGTCGGTCCATCAACAATCTCCGTTCATTGTCTTCGCAGAAGATGAACATATTGAAATGAAATTTGCTATTCAAGTTTATCATGATAATATCTAGGTCAAGTTCGATATTGGGTACGATCGAGCCATTTTCGACAGAGTTATACCCCTTGTACGTAAAAAAAATTCCAGTTATTTGCAGTTTCCACTCATTTTCTTTCCAGAGGATGAACATATTGAAATGAAATTTGGTATACAGGTTTATCATGATAATATCTAGGTCAATTTCGATATTGGGTACGATCGAGCCATTTTTGAAATAAGTTATGCCCCTTGGACATAGAAAAAATCCAGTTATTTGCAGTTCCGCTCATTTTCTTTCCAGAGGATAAACATATTGAAATTGAATTTGGTACTCAGGTTTATCATAATAATATCTAGGTCAAGTTCGATATTGCTAGGTCAAGTTCGATATTGGGTACGATCGAGCCATTTTCGACAGAGATTTACAGGTAAATCCCTTGGACATAGAAAAATTCCAGTTACTTGCAGTTTCTACTCATTTTCTCAGCAGAGGATGAACATATTAAAATGAAATTTGCTATTCAAGTTTATCATAATAATATCTAGGTCAAGTTTGATATTGGGTACGATCGAGCCATTTTCGACAGAGTTATGCCCCTTGGATATAGAAAAATTCCACTTATTTGCAGTATCCGCTCATTTTCTTCGCAGAGGATGGACATATTGAAATGAAATTTGGTATACAAGTTTATCATGATAATATTAGGTCATTTTTGATATTAGGTACGTACGATCGAGCCATTTTTGACATAAGTTATGCCCCTTGGACATAGAAAAATTCCAGTTATTTGCAGTTTCCGCCCATTTTCTTCGCAGAGGATGAACATATTGAACTGAAATTTGGTATACAGGTTTATTATGATAATATCTAGGTCAAGTTCGATATTGGGTACGATCAAGCCATTTTCGACATAGTTATGCCCCATGGACGTAGAAAAAATTCTAAATATTTGCAGTTTATGTTTATTGTCTTTGTGGATGTTCTCCAGGGAGGGGAGCATAAGTGTTTCACAAACATCTCTTGTTCATAAAAAAAATACAGGTAAATCTCAAGTGAATAACAGGCTATAATTGTTATCACAACACAATTTATATCTCTTTTTATAAACCTAATAAAACGACATGCATATATATGGCTATGGCTTCATAAAATGGATAAATAAACATTCCAAAGAACCAAGCACGCTATCGTGCATTGTCGGAACTAATGCTATCTTTACGGTTCATGTTTAAAGCAAACACTGCTTCAATATATATATATATATATATATATATATATATATATATATATATATATATATATATATATATATATATATATATATATATATACAAACATTTTTAAATCCTAATATTGGTGATAATTAATTTCACAGGATTAATTACACGAGGAAAATATTTAAATAGAGCGAGATGTTTTGCTCCGAGGCAGTAAGAAACATCGAAGTACGAACCATCTTAGGACAAAACAGAATAGGTGCAAACCATCAAAGATTCAAACATACTTACACAGTGTATACTGTAAAAGTGAACTATTCGTTCCTTTATTTTCAATCTTTTTGCTCCTTGTATCAGTTAGCGAATAAAGAAGATTAAGCAGTTTCCAGTGTCTCACATTTTCTCACGTCTATGACAACATTGCTGGGGCGAATTTAAAACGAGGTAAAACCGTTAGTAAAAGCGGAAATATCATGGGGCGAAAATTACCCTGTATCCAGTATATACTAGTGACAAATCATGGAAACTGAAACCGCTAAATCTTGCAATGGTAGTGAAAAGTTGCAAGATTACATGAGACAGGTTAACTACATGTAACAGTGTCATGATCGTACAACACACGCTTAAACAGCTGTGATTTATCTTACGACCTTTAAGAATCGTGCATGGCCACTATTTTGAAGATACTTGATACAACAACAATAATGCATGCTAAGAATGCGAAAGCTCGTGTTACGTATCTCGTGCGTTGCCAAAAGAATTCCGATCGCAAAGTGTTTTAAGTGCTTGTGTGACGATTGTGAAAGAAGCTTAATATGTAATTCTCATGTAATTATCGTACAACGTTTTATATCATTGCCCGATTAACCAGGCAGGCCTTGGACCTCCTCTTGCTTCTGGATATTCCTTCTACGGTTTATCACCTTGTCTTTGGCTGGTATTCTGTCATCTTTTTGTGCGGAATCTTCTCTCGTATTCAAATTCATCTACTGAAGAAGGACTCGAACGAGCATTCATACCATTGAACGTCTAATTGCACTAGCGCAGCACGTCCAATCGCATTGGCTCATGTTCATTGTCCGATTACCTAATCACTCACCCGACCCTATCGCATTATACCTTACAAGACTTGCTTTCATTGTGCAACAGTCGCATATACCTGCAAAATATATCAAAGGATTGAATATTTTTGCATCATACAACGGTCGGTTAAGATCGTATGGGTACTTTTTTTTAATTTTTCTTGCGACTATTTTAGCAATATTTTCCGATCCAAATCAAAATTTTTGATCGCACTAATATTTAGTCGTTTCTATTCGTGCGCTAATTTTGAAAAGGATCTAAAAATGCCTTCAAAATGCAAAGAAAAAACTCCTCAGTATGGTTTTATACAAAATTAGTCTAATATATTTTTTTTCAAGTATTAAAGACCCGATAAAGTTCCTATACAATGTTTTTTTTTCCTTTCAGATACATATCTCGAACCTTATAGCACTCTTCAGATTGGTAAGATGAAAATAAGACAGTATCTTAGAAAGAAACATCCAAATGTTTTCCAAAAAAACCTGACAAAAATATTTAAAACGCAACGAATAATAGATTTGATTAAACTGGTGGAATGTTTCGGACAGTTTGATCACCATAAGATAGCACTACTTATATACAATCCTCTATTTAGTAGTATCACTTAGTTGACCAATTGGATTTTAAACTTCTTCCTGAAAACTGCATGACCAATTGTTTGGCCCGAAGCATCTCTATGATTAAAGGAATCCAAATTGTGAAAATCATTACTTTACCAACCCTGGGGCTTTATGGCCGGAGCCAAATATGAAAAAACTCACATTTTCAAATCTTTTCTCTATTCCAAAACATGTTAAAAAACTACATGCATGGTTGTGATGCCCATGAAAGCTTCAAACAAAATTTTTACGTTCATAGCCTCTTGTTCTGTGGTTCAGGCCCTAGGGTTATCGCAGTATGGTCATATAATGAACATGTTTCAAATCATAGGAAATTTAAATCTGCTTTATCCCCATATACATTGTATGATTTGAAAAAAACCCATCTATATGCTTGTTTATACTGTCCGTGAACACGTCTACTAG
This sequence comes from Magallana gigas, assembly GCF_963853765.1. Taxonomy (NCBI): domain Eukaryota; kingdom Metazoa; phylum Mollusca; class Bivalvia; order Ostreida; family Ostreidae; genus Magallana; species Magallana gigas. The sequence continues at coordinate 10,406,968 of NC_088855.1, forward strand.
AAATCTAAAATTTATGGCCTCTCTATCAGGAGGACAGGCCATAAGGCGGTGCCAATTTGATTGTTAGTGAAATGCCCTAAGACGGTGCCAATATAATTGATAGTGAAATGCCCTAAGGCGGTGCCAATATGACTGATAGTGAAATGCCCTAAGGCGGTGCCAAATTGATTGTTAGTGAATGCCGTATAGATCTTAGAACATCTTCTCTACTCCAATATACTTAAGGAAATCTAAATGCGTGGTCATGAAGCCCTCTACCAAGATTGTGAAATTGATAACCCCTGCGTCAGGGGTATAGGCCCTAGGGCAGACCAATATGGCGACATAGTGAACATGTATTAAAACACCGTATTTGCTAAATTTGGCCCCTTGGTCAGGGATTCAGGCCCTATAGGTAGGAACAATACAGCAACATAGTAAAACTTATTAAAATTTTAATCGCACTGTATTTTTCAGTACTTTTAAAGGCATTGTTATTATGTTCATAATTTCTTCTATTTCAAAAATCAAGCTTTACTTCCCATGGGGCAGGATTTGAGGAATTTTATTTGTTTTATTTGAAGAGGTTTAAGTAACAATGAGGCTATATGGTAAAAATATATTATTTTAGTTGTAGTTATTTTAGGAAATCTACTGTAATTTACTGTGCATTGTGTGCTTGTATCTCTTTTAAATGCAACTGTGATTATCATAAAGAACGACCATCTAATGCATATTACCATATGTTTACAATATTTGGCCATCGACGCAAGAGTTTTGGTAATCAGATGTTTTCTCCCCAACCCCAATGTATAAATGCTTTTAAAATACAAATTTATAAATGGCAGCGGTAACAGTCAGAGACGTTTTGGATAAGGGTTTATATTCCCTCTGGGATCCCGAAATGCAAATATGACACCCTCTGACATGTCAGTCTACGTGTTATGGTACTCAGGAGACAACCAAGGCCGGTAACATCTTGTTTTCAAAAATAACTACATTCAATGTACTTGTTCAGTGCATAAACAATATGTTTTAATGATTTAAGCAAAAGAATCTTTGGATTAAAATCTCATTTATATCTTCATAGGTAGTTCACGAAGCAAGGTAATACAATGTAATTGGGAAAAAAACTATGACCTAAAGGATTCATATACCATTTAAAAAGTTCAAGATACAAATATGAAATATATTGTATTTGGGTCTTTTATGTTTAGATATTTTTGCCCATCATTAAGCATATTAAAACGATGATATTGCAACGGCATTTTTACATATCTTCTCGCTTCTGTGTTTTAAACACCTTATATACGAATAGAAAACATGAACTGTTCTTTTTTTTCATCTTTTCTTTTTATTTCAATAGTTACAACCGCATGCTTTTTTATTTTTTGATATTTCTTCCCAAAAGTCAACTTACAGCGAAACGTTTCTTACATTCATTCTGTATATATCTTAAAAATGTTGAAGTAAGTTTGTATGTAAAAAGTACTTGATATTTAGACCCCTTTTATTAATTCTAGTTAAATAATCAGTAAATAAATTCACGGAAGCTTTCGAACCATTTCCATCGTGTAGTTTTTTAAACCAATATCTTGACCAGGAAAGGTCTTTTCCGAAATTCCCACCAATTTGATGTATTTTCGATGCGCAGCCTTCACATCAAAATATCATAAACAGTCGCAGTCAGAATTCTGTTGTTTGGTACATATTTTCAAACTCTCCGTCGTTTTTCAAATCGAACAGTAGTGAAACGCATAAAGGTTTGCCTCAATGAATAACAAAATAAACATACATAATTTGATTTTTTTTATATAATTCATTGCAGATCTACCAACATCTCAAATGTAGATCTTTAAAGTTGTTTAAACTCCGAGTTTGGACTGCTCCGGGTACCCCGACCACCGACTTGTTTATGTACTGTCGTAAACAAACTATTATTTTTTATATAACTTTGCTCAATCATTTGTTAAGGCTTTATTAATGTTTATGCCAATATTCACTAACATTTGTTAATAAGGAAGGGGAATTTTGTGTTGATAAGGCTTACTTAGTGATTCTGAACATTTTTATGATCCATGATCTAGGATATAAAGTCAATTTTCCTCTTATTAGTTTTAGGATAAAAAACGTATTAAGACCTTGTCCCAAAGTGTTTGTTTGACGCAATAATGAGCATTATAGTAAACTAATTTTTAAATGGGTTTACATTTGGATTAATGTGATAAATAGTAAATACACAAGGCTAATAACTCTACATAGTTATCATTTTACATAAATTCTCTGTAAATACCAAAATATTACTATAGGGTCATTGCACACACCATCTCAGATTTTCATGAAACTTTCTCGAGTGATTGATACTCATTAATTATGATATTACCCACCATCAAAAAAATGCCTTTTACCTTGGTTGCCATGGTAATCAATTTCATTCATTTAGGGCCAAAATACACAGTTTTTAAGTTGGAAAATAAGGTAAACTCAAAGTCACAGGACAGGCTTATTTGTAAATATTCAATATTTCACACATAATATACATAGTACAAATATAGATGTACATGATGTAAGAGAGAAACAATCTCAATGTCATTCTTTATTTTAAAGCTGGTAGCTCAAAATTTTTAAATTGTGATATTTAAATTTTCACCCTGTATATTTGAAAGTCTCTCAAAAATTGCAGGGAGAGAAAAAATAAATCATTTGTAAATTTTAAAACATCATTTTTATATAAAATATTATTTATAAAAACCAGAGCGAGTATCTTTTTCGTTTTTGTTTATTTTACTTCCAAAATTTGGTAATTTGACACCTTCCCATCCCCCTTAAAAAAATTATAAAATATTTTTTTTTACAATAAGTTGATCATAAAACACCTATAAAAATGTTTTTTCTGCATAAGTAGATGAGAAACTGATTAAATATTTCAAAATAGTTTAAATTCAATGTATCAGTATAATTTAATTTGGCTTTATAAGAATTGTTTCTATAGATTTTTGCAAAGTGCAGATAACTCGAAGCAAGAAAACCCTATCAAATAAGTCTTAACAAATAATGATAGCATGAAATTCTGGTTTTAGATATTTTCCATTAATGAAATAAGTCAACTGCTTGAATAAATAACAACATTAATGATTTTTACCACTTTAAGAAGGCTTGAATTGATTTTTTTGTATGATAAGGGTAGATAACTCCAAATATCAGCACAAGGGGAAAATGATATATTTTTTAAATGCGACTCCAGGAATAAAAATCAACACTTATAAACTAGCTAATAAATAATTCTTCAAATAAATTCAAAATATATTCCAAATCATGAAAATAAAATAAAAATACACAAGAAAGTGACAATTAATTGATGTTGAATTGCTCAATATTTTAGCGAATTCAGTTTGTTCATTATTTGTTCATCTAGCATTGTATGTCTGACTGTCTTGCTTGTCTAGGTATTAACTGGACTGTTGTCATTGTCCTCAACACTCTGCAATGTTGAAAAAGTAATATATTACATGTATGGATTATTAAATAAAATCATTTACATGTACTTATTTCGCATAGAATGCCTCAACAGGCATGTTCAAATGTGACTGAATGTTGGTTTTTTTTTTCAAAGTAGAAACAGAATTCTGATGTGTTTATGTTAACATGTACAAAATTTTAAAAGTGAAAAAGAGGAAATGGCTTTTAATTAATATCTCAAGTTATACTGATTATTGTTATTTTCACTTGGAGTATTAGTCTATAGCTGCATGCACTAATTAACAGCTGTAACTGAATTAGATATAGCATAAGAGGGCTCAACATTAGCTAAAATAGTAACCTGTTCTTCGGGAAAGTTGCTTACCTGTGTAAATGCTATTATCAATTGTAATTTCTCTTGAAAGGTATGGACAATTATGAATGGCATTTTAAATAAATGATAGAAATTGATAAGAGTATGATTGGTCTCCACATTTTTTATTGTCGAAAAATATTTAATCAAAAATTATCTTAATTGTTGTTGTTATCAATTACAGTGTTTATCAGTACTGGGTCAGTATAAAAAAATCTTCTAAATATTAAAAATATCTTACTATTGTATATAACTCCAGAAAGAATATTCTACCCAATCTACCGGTGTGTTCTAGTGATATGACACTGACAAGTAGATTTAGTACATTTATTTTAGTAACTTAGCTACTATATAGTTTGGATATAAGTTTTCAACGTTCTCTGAAATTGCATAATTTTTTTATACATAAAATTTGATTTGAAAGTTTGATCTTCTTTCTGTTCCATTTCTGTACAGTGAAAAAAAATGTTAAATTTTTCAAGATATTGTATGAGGTCTATCATCATAATGATATCACAATTGTTCGAGAAAAATTAATTGTAAACTAGACAAGTGTTTATGTAGATTGACTTGTCCAATCGGCTGGACACAGCAACTGGACAAGTGTTACTGTTGAGCCCTGCATAATAGATTAAATATAATATCAGCTGATTGGAATATCTACATGTGACACCACTTTTTGATTAAATTTGTTTAAAATCATCAACTTACATTTTCTGTTCAATCTATGTCTTCGTTTCGACTCTGTTGTGATGATAAAAGCCACATTTTTATATTTCTGCAGCATACACATAATCCTAAAATTGTATTTTAATATATTTACAGCAAATTTATAACAGAATGAATCATTTTCAACTTTCCCAAATTACCTTTACATTTACTTTAATGCTGTTAACTTTACATGTATATTATTTTGATTACATAATCGAAATAAGCAGTAGTATTTCCATCACTGTTTGCTTAATTAAGATGGCTCAAATCAGCAAAGAAATTAAATAAAACAACTTGGGTATGAAATATAACATGATGCAAAAAAAGTATACAAATCAAAAAGGTGAAAAACATTTTTTCTAGGGGGGTGGTGGTTATTTTCTATTACTTTAAGTATCAATATACAGATAACCTAAAATTGTCAATTAAAAAAATAATAACCACTGAGATTTCGCTTTGCATGAAGGACCTGGATATACTGTCAATTGGAGAGGACTTTCTTTTTTTTTTTTTGGGGGGGGGGGGGTGATGCCTGATTTTTAAAATTTACTCAGTACATTTAGACCTGAGGTGTATTCATTGGGAAAATCAACAAGCGACGGAAGCTGGAACAGACTATAAGATTGGTTGAAAATTATTTGATTTCGATGTGAATATACATACCTTGGCCAATTGGAATAAGGACTGCTTTGGATTGCTTGAACATCTCATCGACTGCCTTTTTATGATCATATTTTACATTGTTCATGAGGGTTCTCAAAATTAGTAAATCCTACATAATGGGGATATAGGTCTGGTATTTTATAAACATATATACCAGTATTCCAGAAAATTTGGGTCAATTTAAATTAAACCACATCACTGACACCAGATCTGACTTCCACATAAAATGCACCGCAATGATGGATTTCTGTGGGTACGAAAAAGTATATCCTCGGAACTATGCTCAGTGCTCAGGCCATTGCAAGTATTTTCTTTGTTTAGCGTCCACCCAAAACTCAAAAACCTATCTTTCTATTAGGAAAAAAAACCTTAGATAAAACACACAACTTTAAAGGTTCAACAAAATAAAATTTATTATATATTTTGAAATATTTTCTTCATTTTGTAACAAAAATAACAAATAATATAATAAAAAAAAATCCATATCTTTTGCACAAAACTTCATATAAGAAATAAAAAAAAAAAAATTCCCTGCATTATAGTATAATTGACTCTTTGCATTTTGAATGTTGTTTATATATATTTATTTTCCGATCCCGATTTAAAAATGCGATCCCGAGCCCAATATACAAAACATACACCCCAACAAACCCGATCGAATTGTATGAACAACCATTGTGGTGGTTTTTTTATTTTTATTTTAACATCTGAAAACCAATCCGTCCGCGGACGCTAAACATAAAAAAACTTGGAATGGCCTCATCATGGGTTGACACTCTGGAAGAGTACACACTGGAAGAGTACACACTGCGATTCTTTCCATCTTCCACACCATCATTCCGGGGTGGGGGTGTTTAGTTGTGTAACGGGATGGGAGAAATAATGACGGACCAGACCGGGATTCGAACCCAGGCCCCCTGAAACACTAGTCATGTGCTCTACCAACTGAGCTATCTGGCGCCGGTATTCGAACCGGGCTGGCCGTCACAGTTGTATTGCATTCTTATATAAGTGTTGCAGGTTGGTACATGTAGCTCAATAGCTTCCTTGGTTGAGTGCTGGATTCGTATGTCAGATTACCGAAACTTAAGTAGAGGAAATCTCTGTCTGTATCATTTGATCAAGATTGTTTTATTTGTACAAGACAGTCACATGTTTACAAAAGGTTTGAATACAGCACAGGCCGGTAATTAAGCTAATCCCAATAGAGCATGGCTCATTTCATATTCACCAATTCATTAGAGACTTACTCTAAATACACCAAAATTTAAATCACTTTTTTGTCCACTCAATTTTATTTATGTTTTTCAACGTCTGCTTTTGCCATGTTGTTGTGACGTCTTTTTTGTACTTCAATACAGAAGAGTCAACAAAGGGAAGTAACTTTAAGTTGGATTTTATGGAAAAGCGATAACTTCAAATAGTTGTATATGAAAGCCAGTGAATATACCCAAGCTAATTTTGGTTGTATTTATTAGAAAAAAATATTTATTCCAACTTTCAATTGCCTGCTTAAAATTAAATTGATATAATTTAATGTGCCTGTTTTTCACTATTTTATAAGCTAAATCTATGAAACACAAACCGATGGTATTGTTATCTGTACATTTCACTGAAACCAATGTATGTGTACAAGTACATTGATTACTTGCTTATAAAATTAAACCAATGTTATGATCAAACCTTCATGCGTTTAGGGAGCATACGAGTTACTTATATAATAGTACTCTATATGTCATTTTGGCCAGAAGCAAAATGTTTTAATGTCGTTGCTATGGAAACTGAGTATGAACTGTCAAAAATATACCCACAGAGAGTCTTCATATGTAACATTCTTTCAAGTCAGAGAGATAAAATTCAATTCCATGATAGCGCGTGGCCACGTATTTTGGGTATTTACAGAGAATTGATGTTAAAACAATGATACGTTTGTCTAATGTTTTGGGTTTTGTTTTGACTTTTTTTTACTGTTTATTTTTATCAACTCTCTTATGCAGTTACTCTTGATATAGCAAACTGGAAGTGAAACCTAGTCAAAAAAATAGTCATACTTATAGATTAAGGCATTTTGCAAAAAAACTATAAAATGATTACAACTCGCGATCGTGTGAAGTGATGTCAGTAAGCTATGATTGAAGTTGAAATGATAAGTAAATATTATGTTATTTATCAAAACCTACTTTCATTTTTGATAAACAAGAAATATAGCAAAAATGAGAATGATGTGGTGGACACGTTTTAACGTATCCAAGTCAGGGGTAGTTATCATTAATATATATACTTGCAATGAAATGATTTTACATGATACTGTAAAGAACGAATATATTTACTGGCAACTAATTTAAAGTTTACAAAGAAGTTAAGATTTGATAAATGTTGAACAAACATTTCTTGAATGCGTGGTTTTAGTTTTGATGGATAAAACGCTTGCGAAGCACGACTCCTGGTTACATGTAGGTGGAATTTCATTATCCCACACGATTTTATAATGAATGATTATTTTTCTCGCATTATGTTACCTTAAAAAATGATGTTTGACAACTTTCTGTTATGACGTTCAAAAGATTACTTGCAGTTTATCCCTTCGCGTGCTTCAAATAGTGCAAGTCAAAATGAGAGCATTCGACAGTTTTTTAAATTAAAAATATGATAAATTGTAATTATTAAGCAACACAACTACTTAATAGATAATCTACTTGCACCATTTTGCATTTCCCTACAGCAGACAACGTTTAAATTTGTTTACTTTTTATAACGGCGTAGTAATACAAAGTGTAAGACAGAAAAATCTCACACTGCTGTCTCAAACCGGACAAACCGATCTCACACCGGTGATAATGCGAGAAAAAAATTTCCAGAACGGGTTAGCCAAGTACGCCTGTTGACTGGCTAATTAACATAATGGCGAAAAGTTTAGAACGAGTTCATCATGCATCGCGAATATATACCTTGGGTCGGACATCTAAATCACTGGTTATACAGAAAAAGTTAATAAGGAAATGATATAATTTAAAACCATTTTAGTTTTGATGGAAAAAAAACATTAATTTCACTTCAGATTTTCCACCCTTGCCCGCTCCCTAAATATCGAGCAATGCAGCTAATTTTTTGTTTATTATGTTTAAACTCAAGGGAATCATATCCAATCTAAATAAAGATTGCAGATCTGCAGCTCTGTTTTGCTGCTATATACTTAGATTAAGAAAAAACCATGGCTTGTTGGAAGAACATTTATTAAAAATGCCAGATTTAGTTATAATGATTATTAACGTGAAAATGTGAGACTTCATATATATATCTTTAGTAATTTACCAAAAATGCAGTAGAAGGTGGGCCCAAAAATATACCATAAATTTACCAAAAGAAAACTATGCATTCAACTCAAACATACATATACTGTGGAATCATCATTGTTCGTGGGTGACCAATGTTCGTGGCATTCGTAGATAATCCTTGTCCACGAATTAACAGCCCCAAGAACAATCATTTGTTTAATAATAATTAAGAATTTTTCCGATTATATTACCAACGAAATTCCTTTCCTATGAACCTGGAAAATTTTGGCTACCCACGAACATTGACGAATTAAAATGATTTCACAGTAATTAATTGTAAGGAGGATAGAAGAGGTGGGCAAAACTTGCATAGCACACCGTTATGTAGCCAAATTAGATATATTGATGATCAGGATAATAGCCTTCAAACGCTCCTAGTGCGAATAATGTTAATAAAAACAAAAAGACCCTCGAAGTCTACATACCATCATAATGAGTAATTAGTAAAAACATAACTACGCGATACATAATACCTGTAAGCACATGAAATTCCTTTATATACATGTACATGCACATAAATATCATAGGGATATGTTGATTTTAATACAAATGGCAGAATGAAGTTTGATCACAAGAGATTGCAATTTTTTTTCAAATTATTATAAATAAATGAGTTGCAAACAATTAAAAATCGTACGAGCGAGCTTTGCAAGCTTAGTGACGAAAACTATTTGCAATCTTGATACAGGAAAGTACATGTGTATTACTAGGAACAGAAATTTTGTTCGCCATGCTCGCGAACCATTATGAATGTGTCTCATTCATTTACAACCGTGGTTTGATGACGTTAACTCTATTTTTAGACACACGATAAGACCCGTCTTTAGCTCAAAATGTTTGTAAAAAAAAAACCCGAGAATTTATATTGGATTAAAATGTTTGAAAAAATTATAACATAACTGAAAAAACTATTTCCGAACAAAAATACATATAAATGTTATCGTTGATTTCAATAGCCTATAGTTTATGGAAATGATATTTTCATACTATATATATGTTACACGTACATGTAACATTTGTTGAAATCATCACTAGTGAAAAAGATGCCTTATAACGTTCAGCTCTTTTTGCAAATTTCAAGTTTCATGCTGACATATAATTCCTTTCTCACCAAAATAAAAAAAACCCAAAATTTCTATAGTTTATTGCGTTAACTGAATTCTCCTTTGTGTTTTTCCATATTATTTTGAGTGCATTTATTTATTCAATACCATATGCATTAACCTTATTATTAAAGACAACGAAAGTAAATAAAGTTATATATTAGTTTATTGTTGGCAAGAGAGGCCACGGCCTCAATTTGGACCACCTTACACAGAAGGATGGTCCCATTACATTATAGTTATGAATTACATTACATTATATTTCAATAAAATAGTTAAATGAATGTAAATCGTTGAACATTCATTATCATTATAAAACATTACATTACATTAATTGTCCATAACATTACATTAAATTGTTCGTGAGGACTAATCCAAATATTAGACCTCCATTAAACATTATGTCTTTCAGATTTGCCCAAAGCAAATCTTTCATTATCATTAAATGACATGACATTACATAACATTACATTACATTGTACATGGCCTTGTATTCTTAGATTTGCTGGTACTGGGTGAACAGATACTCAGCAAAATCTTGTTTTAATAGTATGAAGCAACGCAATATTCGCCACATGGTTGGACATAAATTCTTAAGACTTTTATGGACAACCACCGCCAATAAAATTGGGGGAGCGTTGCTTCAGGCCATGGGCGTGGCCCACTCTCGCCAAACATTATTTTTGTTCAATAAATTATCTAAATGACATTGTGCAAAAATAAATCATTCCCAAGCTGAGACAGATGTAAACCATCCTTCATAAAGAGATTTTTTCGAATTCCATAAAATTTGTTGATGTTGGATGAAACTATCCCAATTGACCATGAATAGGTTACACATGTAGTTGTTTATTCTTTTCACGGCATAATTCATAGCTTTAGTGTTTTTACTATATCTCCAATTTGTTTCTGGCAGAATGCTTGACCAACAAAACCAAGTGTTTGGTAACATACTCTTTAGCCTGTAGTATGTTAATTTCATAGTTTCTCTAAGATCTTTAATTTTGATTTTCCCGATGTCATTTCCCCCACAATGCATTATTAAGATGTTTGGAGTTTGTTCGTATTTTGATCTAAAATAAAAGATAAATCAAAAATTCAATTTCTAATGTAACGCTTATAAACTTCCGAATTCCACCTACCCTTTCTTTTAATTTCTAATTCTGAAATTCCCATATTAAAACTGTCTGAAGCTGCCCCAATTTTAAAAGAATGAGACTTATTAGTGGATTTAGGCAAACCAACTAATTTCAAAATTTTGTTTAATACTGAAACACATTGATAACGCGTGAGGGGACTGGTATCAACATGTATAAAAAATTGACCGTTTGCTTTTGGACGAACTGCCATGTACGAGTATGTTGCAATAAGATTAACAGTGCAGTCTGTACAATAAACAGTTTGCAACCCTTGCCCAGTTGTTCAACTTTAGAGCTTGGTATAGTTAACTCAATAGCCATTTCCTTTGATTTACTACACTTGGTAAGCTTAATATCATGTAAAGAAATGATGTGATGCGATTGATTAACGTTGCTATAAGTAAATTCACCAACTCTCAAAAAAGCATAATAAGCTAAAGAAAATGACGCCGAAAACAAACTGGCTTCAAAATCGGTATTATTGCAAACTGCCGACGTTGTAGTAATAATTTTACATAACAAATCTTTTGTAATCGGAAGCCGCCAGTCTTCTTTCCCTTTAGTTCTTTTGATACCTTTCAGCATTTTTCTCAATAAAAAAATTGTGTTGTGTCCATTACATCCATTAATTTACACTGAAAACCCACAGCAGATAAATAACAAGAAACTGTACTGTGAGATGAATTTCCAAGAGACAAATGAGCAACAAATGAACATAATTGGTCAATAGGGGGAGGCCAAATTGACTCTAAATTATATTGATTTCTAAAATTGTTAAACGCATTCAAACCGTTTGAATACACCAGCTTTGTATTAGGGGCTATGGAACTGAGTGTTAAGTGCTCAATTTCAGCTCGGATACAATCTCTAGAAAATCTTTTGGAATTGTCAACGGGTTTACGTCTGCTTCCGGAACAAGTGTCCAAAACCTTTCCCACTGTTTTCGAGAAATAGAATCTGCTATTGAATTCTTATAACCTTCAATGTGAAATGCTTTGAAATGAGTTTTGTTTAGCATTGCCATTAAAATTAAAGGGCGAACCAATTGCATCACCTGTTTTGATTTTGAAGAATTTCAATCAGTGTGAAAAAGTATTTTCTTATCACAAAATTGTGTTTTAAAAAGGCACATAGCTAAACCTATAGGCACTAGCTCTAAGAAAGTAATATCAGTCATTAGAGAAGAACTCTGCCACTTTTCTGGCCAACCAAAGTAAGCCCAGTGGCCTTGTAAATAAACACCGCAACCTAGATTTTTATTACCCGTACTATCTGTATATAAATGTAGATCCTCATTCGAAGACCAGTTTAATTCCATAAATTTTAATGTTCCATTGAACTGTTCTATGAAATTCAACCAAACTCTTATGTCACTCTTTTCCTAACAGGATGCAAATCTGACAGTACATAAACTATACTAACGGCGGACGATATGACGTCACAAATAAGTTTGATTGACGTCACATATACTATGGTGCATAATTTTTTTTTCCCGAAGTTTTTAACACTGATCTTAAGGAGTGGATTCAGGGTAAATGCGGTGTGAGCCGTTACTTTAATAATCGGATTTATTCTGTACGTGAATAAATCCTATTAACTGCACAGTAGGCGATTATTTAACTCCTTGAACCAGAAGTTTTTTTAATTCCTCACTTCTGAATAAAATTCAACTCTCGTCAGTACTTTCAAATCTTTGATTTATATATCTTTCTTGTTGTTTCCTTTCAGCGTTTCATACAAAAGATCTGACTTGGAATTTGGCTGCTTTAAAGCACTATCTTGTAGTTATTTTAAAGCAGGAAAGCAAAAAGGAGGATCTGAAACATGTCACAGTTCTTTTCAAAACAACTATTATTGAACACTTTGGTGAAGCGTTGCTAAAGTCCTTTTGTAATCTAAATTCATTGGATGACAATCAAAACCTGGACATATCTCTTGTGTACAACCTTCTAAGGAACGTGTGCAAAAATGTAACTCCCCCAAAACGGGGCTGGGGTTATGAACCTTCTGATGATGATGCAAGTCTGGGTGCTGATATTGAAAGAATCCGTTCAATATGGAATAGATATTGCGATGAAGACACGGAATTTTTGTACCTTAGAGAGATATTTGTCAGAATGGTTAATCGATATGGAAATATTTCCGATGAAGTTAAACTTCAAGACACTGATAAGAAAAAAATATTGAGTAAGTGCATAATTTGTGAAATAAAAATGTGTATTTTTCATATTTATAACAAAATTTAATTTACGTTACATTTTTTTTATAATGCGCGAACTAATTATGTATCCATTAACAGGTTTTGAGCTGAATCCTGAATGTCAAATAGAGGATGGGGTTGTTTTGACAAAAGCGATAAAATCAGTTCTAGAAATTCTGGGAAGAGAACATATTGTTGTGGTTATAGGGGCATTAGGAACTGGAAAATCAACATGTCTGAAGTACATTGAAAACCACTACAGAAGAAATCAATGGGAAGTATGTAGGAAGGAAAAGAGTATAACCCATTTGGACTTAAATGTTGATGGAATAAAAAAGCTTTTTTGCTGCGATAACCTCTTTGGGGTGTATAATAGAGGTAACTTTGCTGAAACCGATGAAATTATTAAAGTCCTGGAAAATATAGAACAGAAAGTAAATCATGAACTGAAAGTTGTCTTTGCTATACATGACCATGTATATGAAGAGTTGCAAAAAATCCATCCTATCAGAGTTTTCAAAAACAAACGTGTTGTCGTAGACTTTAACGAACTTTCAGACGCAGAAATGTTACTGATCTTGAATGACCAAAGAGAGCATGGACATTGCGCAAATGACCCAACATGTTGGTTTCGAAACGTTGATTTTGAATTGGTAAAGAATACTCTCCAAGAAAATCCAGGAAAATTAGGAGATCCAATTCTTACTCTTTTATATTCAAATCGTCATGATATTTTTATCAAAAGAGAGGCCACACATAATATAGTTAAGGAATTGTGCACTATATTTCAAAAAATGTTGGAGAACACCCCTGATATGTTCAACGTATTGCTGTATGTTATGTTCGTCAAAACTCACAGCTTGGATAAAAACGTGGAAGAATGGGCGTCTGAACTTGGAGGTCTCAACTCCATAACGGTGAAGAAGAATGTCAGCCAACTTGATGCATTTCTTTTCGTTGAAGCTGATGGAAGCAGAATAGAGATAAAACATGAATTATTAAGTTTTGCGTTATTTAAGTGTTGTGCCAGTAGTATGAAGTATGTGTTTCTTCTTCTAAAGCACTGTCGATTCGAAATGATTGAGGAAATCATACGACCGGTTTCCACTACCAACCCCGGTGAATTTTGTGTCATTCTAGAAAGAGAAATGAACGATTGTCTTTCTTCTAGGATTATAGAAGAGAATTTATTTGAGCACTTAAAAGAACACCCACTATTGAAGGAAAAAACCCATTTCAGGTATATATTCTTTTCAATGTCGAATGAAATTGGTCGGAAAGTTAGAGCTGTTAAAAGGAAGAATTTCAAAGACATATTTTCGACGTAAAAATTAAAAAGCTGCTATCACATAAAATTCGAATTTTACTTTTATATTTTATATGATATTCAAATGTATGAACATTCTTCTTACGTCGCTGTGTCACTAGGTCGCGATGAAATCAAAGGGTTTTTTGTACTTTTTAAAGTCACGTTTTAAGAAACAGTGCTGCTACGTGCATGGAGTTTTTATTTTTTTTTTATTTCAATTTTATAACTTAAATAAAAGATTTCATGATACTTACATGTAGTGTTTAATTTTTATTTTACTTTTTTTGCTTTATGATCCGTTTTGTCAAATACCACATATTCATGTAAAAACGTACATTCATTATAGATGTATTATATTTTGTAAATGCCAATCAAATTTTTTTTAGTTTTTGTTTTTTGTTTTCTGTTTTGGTATTACATGACTGTAGATACTAGTATACACTCCTAGGATAGGTTTAAATATTATTTACAAAATTCTAATCTAATGTTCGTTCAAATTAATTTTTTTACCAAATGTCACTGTTAAATTTGGATGTTTTCTTTTCTCAGTGTGTTAATAAAATGGTTCTAAAACATAGTGATTAAATTTAAACCAATACGGGATTGATTCCGATGGAGCGTTTTCTTTTATAGCATTACAGAATATTGATTTATGATAAAAATAATTTTTTTATTAAGAAAATGATTTTCAAAAGTTAATTCAATATTCCTTAGTATTAATTTACGAATCAAATGCCGTTAATTTACAGTAACTGTCATTTTGGATATTTTAAAATTTTGACTCACCCAGCGTTTTGCTGAATGCGTTGTACAAACCACCAATAAATGAAAGTATCCAACAGTCATCATCAGTAATTAATAAGATTTTTTCATTCAAAATTTTAAGGAGGTAATGAAATAATTTAATTTATGTACTCGCTATCCCCCGTAAAGGAAATTTGCTTGGTAAAAACGCTGTTCAATGTTTAACAATTACGTTGAGCCTTAATAATCAAAGGAAATAAAGTAGTAATAAGTCGTTTAACTTAAGAAATATAACGTTCAAATATATTATTTTCAATAAAATTATTTCAAATTATTTCAAGAATGTATAGCTTGTAAGTGAAATGAAAAACAGATTTACATGTTATATGGCATGCATAAAGATAGCAAGATTCTAGGCCTTTCCAATATTTCCAAGTAAAGGACTCTGAAAACAAGAATATAAACCCAATGAAAACTGCATGCATGGTATGCTCCAAAGTACTAATATTCAATTTGTATGAAAGATCTCTCACACGTTCCTATTTTAGACTCGTCCACTATAATGGTGCGTAAAAAAATATGAATGAGATATTCTGGCGAGAAGTCCAGTTTTACCTTTCGTATTTATTTAATAAAATCTCCATTGGTAAGAATGGATTCTTTCATTGGTGGTGGGGGAAGTCAAATCAATTCAATCGTTCTAAGTTTTGAATATATAAGATCGAATGCTAAAGAAAGGATTTTTAAATCAAACAGACACTTTTATTTTTTAATCGGCTGAAGTGTAAGTGTGTAAATTTAATAAGATACGCAAGGTAAACATTATTTAATGAAATCGTCCAGCAGATTGAGAAAACTTGGCTTATGAAACAAAATACAATGGCAGATCTTCCTGTTAACATTCTAGGACATATGTCAATCTTAACTTGTGATATATTTTTATTAAAAATAATTCAACAGCAACTATTAACAATGTACATTCTACCATAGTACAAAATAAGTACCATCTTGTTCCGATGATCCCCTTATAATATCTATTTTTGAATCAGGATTACACACGTGCATGCGTATGGCAGAAGACAAGCTATATGTAGAACTCGATGTAAACTATAAGCTACTGATATTTTCTCTTTGAAAATGGATTTGTTACTTTATAAGTAGTAACTGATAATTGTGAAAGCCATAGAAGAATGCGTGACTTGTGCATAAGAACTATAGATACTATATTTCTTTTTTCAAGTGTGCATTTGGCCTATGATAATAGGACAATATGAAAGTTGGGACTGAAAATTTTACATTTTCTGTAACCTCTTTTTCAACAAATAAAACAAACAATCATTCAAATTTGACAACATTATCAAAAACTAAACTTTCAAAACAAATAAACTACAAATTCATTCTACAACCGCAATATTGCCTTTTCGATCTTTGTAATTAATGTTGATACATATTTAATTTTACCATGATTAGAATATCTTAACACTATTTCTAAAATTATGCGAAGGATGACGTTTAATCAGAATGAAAAAAAAGTCCACTGATGATAATAAAAAACCATTTATAGCATGTTATATACCTTTGATTATAGTGTTATTTCTTACTTTCAAAACAGTGGGTCAATGACCTACATTTTGAGTCAATGGCCATTGAATTTTTTTTTTTGAAAAATTATGGAAAATCACATAGAATTTTTCACTACGATTGAGTTTTTCTTGATTGTAAAAATATTACAAAAAATAAAACATTTTAAAAATGAAGTACATTTTATGAATGGAAATGGCACTAAAAAGATATAAGGCATTAAAATTCAGCGCAATTTAAAAAAAATATTTCTGTTCGAATTTCCTCTATCAGTTTTTAAATCTATCTATTTTTTATCCAATTTTAATTTTAAAAAAAATGAATGATGATAATACCAAAACATTTATATCATTAAACTTCTTATATTGACCTTATTCTGTTGGTATAAAATCTATATGAGGTCAATGATCAAAGTTTTGAGATTTGATGTCTTTTATCATTTTTAAGAATTTTTCATTATTTTTTGCAATTCATGCCATACGATTATTTAATAAATAAGTGAGGTAAAATCAACAGAAAACATGCCAAATTATATAGATTAAAATATAAAATCTTAACATTTGATATTATAGTACTGCATAATATGTATAAGTGGAAAACAAAATTTGCAAAATTTAGTTCGAATTTCCTCTGTTTGGTTAAAAGTCTATTTTTGTTTAAGCCTAATTCCATAATAAAGTAAAAATATCGAATGTTATGTCAATAATATTTTATTTCATAATTACCTTTTGTGTTTAGAACAAATTTTACTTATTAAATTCAACTTTATCACAATCCGAATTGGAGAACTCAAATCCCGAGTAAACAACACCTTTATAAATGTATACTTGTATACGCAAGACTTATGCTCATTTAGACTTGCCTGGTCAACTTGTCGTATCTTTAGTCTAAGCATCTTTTTACGAGATAGAGAGAGAGAGAGAGAGAGAGAGAGAGGTTCTCTGTGCATTTTACATTGATATAACAGCATCGATAACACTGAAAAATGTGACCGATGTCTAGCTTTTTTAAATAGGAAAATCCTCACTGTTGTACAAACATGCCTCATTGAAACAAAGTTAATTTGAAATAATCAATAAGAGCCATACAATTTCCTGAATATTACAATTACTTTCATACGTTTATGCAGGTGGCCGAATACTCACCGAGACCAATTGGTTGATATTTTTAATATAAAATTTAGTTGCATTAAAAGGTTATACCGGTATTCCGATAAGAAAATGCTTAATGTTGAAATATGTGCCTATTTTTGTTTTAACATAACAGACCCACACACAGACATCTGACATTATATATTTTTCTCATAATAAAAGTATTACACTATACCTAATACAAGGTACACATCACCGCCATCTTGCATTTATTTAAAACTGTCACATCAGCTCATCACCTGGAGGTTTTGCTTGAAACTCATCGGAAATATTATTTTGCGATCCTTTGCGTCTTCCGATCAGTTCTTCAACATTTATGGCTAACCGATTTAATCAAATTAGCGCATCACATTTGTCTATATTAAATACCCCCCCCCCCCCCATCAGCATCTACATATACTGCGTCATACTTTGGGTATTCCCTCTAAATATAGCACTGATATGCTTATTTAAAAGTCGTCGATTTTTAATTCGATCACCATACAAGTTAAAACTATGGACGTGGATAATATATACTGTCAATTGAACTTTTTACACGAAGTTTAAACATAAACATGTTTATAAATGCATATATTTTGAAATGTGGACACAAACACCCAGTGCAGAGAAATGTTATTTACATAAAGGTAACAACTTCCGTCTACTCTACAGACATTTAAAACATATCTAAGGCAAAAGATGCAAATTAAAGGGTGATTTTATAATAATGACAGGTATAATACTCGTTTTGGTTGAATCCGTTGTAAGGCAATTTGTTTAAGGACCGATGTGAAGACAGAGAGGATCGTAAAATAATTTTACCGTTGTGTTTGAAGCAAACATTTCAGCCGATGTGACAGTTAAATAGTTATAGTTATTATCACGAGAAAAATATATGATGTCAGGTTCCTGTGCCACTGTATAAATATAGTCGTTTATTGTCGCTATGTGATTCTGTCTGTATTTAGACAATCATGATGGTTAAAATTTTTCCGTAAAATAAACTGCAGATGCAAAAATTTTATGCGGAGAATTAAATAACCACTTTTTAAAAATCTCTATTCGCTTATAGTGTATAGTGCACTTAGTTGAAATGTTCTTTCTATATAAACGCCTTAGTAGAAGAAGTGAATAAAATAAGTACGATGTTCTTCTTTCAAAAAACGGGGGAGGGGGGGGGGTTCAGAAGTTAGACAATGTCTATACAGTAGGGCCTGATATCCGGACCCCAGATAACGCTTCAGCTTACGCCGATTTGATTTGGGTACAGATTATTTTATACGTAATTTTGTTTCATTTATCCAGAATTCCGCGTTCCGTATCCGGACGGTCTGTTTTACCACAGAACACAGTTTTACTATCAATCGTGCTTCATTTAACCGAACGGAAAAATTCGATGATATCCCGCTTAATACAATATCCTCACAGCACGTGGCTATGGGTATTTTTACATTTGCGCCTCTCAGGTGTCATCGCTTTTTTAAACATTCTTTTATTACAAATAAATAATGTGCTTATTAAATAAAGATAACTAGAAAGTCTTAAATAGTTTTGTGGTTTATCTATCGTTTTCAATAGTTATTTAAAACGAATTGTGCTTTGTTAGATTAGGTCAAAACCAGAAGTACAGGTAGAAAACAAAACGAAGCATGCATGTCAACTCATGTGAGCCTAGCAATTTTCTGATGTTAATTTTAACAATAAAATTGAATTTCCTTTAAGAATAAAAAATTAATTTTTGAAATTAACCAATTATTAGGGAAATTGACATTAGGGAATTGAGCTCTATTCTGTTATTATTTTCCAGTAAATATCTCCTGACAAAATAACATATAAAGCCGGGTTCTTTATATTTGAAAACCTACATTTAAACGGACAACTCTTATGTTTAGCTGTTTAGTATTGAAAGCCATGAAAACAGTATCCGGAGGCCATTATAAACAAATACATTATCATTATTGACAACAATAGACACATTTTAGATATTCGGACGCTTCAGCTATCCGGATGATTGGACATTGGAACAAAAACGTCCGGGGGTTCCACTGTAGTAGTAATACAAGAAAAAGACATAATAAAGAGATTTAGATCCAATCAAGTGATGTTGCTTTAGAATTAAACAAAATGGTACCGATATGTTTACACATTATATACGATGAACACAATGAATTACATTTTTCAGCATGTATCGCTAAAGAGTAAGATACTGTGGAATCATATAATTTCGCCGGGACAATTTTCGGGGAATATTTGCTTACTCGTTTGAATGTAATTTCATGGATGCGTCGGTTTTCAGTTTCAGTAGGGATCTAAATCTTTTATAATTAGTTTTCATCGAGGATGTTAATTTGTGGTTCAGGGCTACCCGCGAATACCACGAAAATTGAGCCTTCACAAATTCTAGTGATTCGACAGTAGTTGCGCGAAAAAAACGACCGATAAAAGTTTTATTTAATTAAAAGTTCCAGACAACCCCCAAACAATGGATAACAATGATTAAATAAGCCTTAAAAGGTAACAGTCCTGGGTACAAGACATTATTTTCATCCAATCAAAAACTAAAAGTACATGTATTACGCTTTATGCACAATAAGGAATATAGTAAAAACTATATGATAGTATATCAAATAACCTTAATGTACAATCATCACAACTTGGCTCGAGAGTAATTGTATTTCACAATCAAATCATCATTAAACAAGTTAAACTCTTATGTATATCGAAAGCATTTGTCTCTTTTACTAAGAGTCTATACATCTAACATTGTATCGTGGTCAGGTTATCAATTTTGTATCACGTCAAGAGAATGACGCAGCTACAACGGAAAACCTAATCGTTGATTTGCAAAGAGCTTGTCTCTAGTTTTATTTTTTATCAAGCGTGGGAGGATTTTTTTTACAGTTCTTTGATCTGTAAAAAAGGTTTATTAATAGTGATTTCATGTTTAAAATTCATAATGATGAAAATGACTTCTTAATAAACTTCTCACTGGTAAGGTTTTATGAGTTTCTACTTACTTCTTCTGTAACATGAAGATTTAATTTTCATGGTTTTGCATACCTTAAGAATCTTAATTTTTTTATAATTTTTTTTTTATATCTAACAAGTTCTAATTTTTGTTGAATTGCATTTTAATTGTTGTACTATTGTCAATTTAAACACAGTATAAGTGAAAAACTCCTGGATAAAACGTTAACAAGTAATCATAAAACCATATACACAGTCTTTTTTATTATAGCTGTATCACAAAGGTTTAAATTGACGGGTAACATTAATAGTATAAATAAATTATGATTTTGCTGCAGAGAGACAGGAAGAATATACAGAGATTTTTTTTCTAAACTCACAAGGTTCTGGTAGCATTTTATTCAAACTCCGAAGGCTTAATAAGAATGGCTGTAGAAATATGATTATATTGCATAAAGAATGTTGCTTTTTTCACAATGAGATTAACGTTTAAAACTTATTAACCCGCTTGACTTTTCATGTGTAAACTTTCTCATTTTAATAACTGATCCTGTGACTGTCAAGATTTTTTATTTTAGTTTATATCTTACATTTTGTTTTGGTGTGCAAAGGACTATATATGGTTTGAGCCTAAAATGGCCCCCTTAAATGAACGTTGTCATTTTACTGCAATTCTTTGTTTTATTTGTACACATATACATTTGAAGTTTTTTCATAATTTTCATTTTGAATTTAGTGCCCACAATTTAAAAATATGACATCATAAAATTTACCTTTTCCCGCCATTTTCTCATTTTTAGCATAAAACGGCTTGTTTTGAGGCAGTTTTTCTTTAAGGAACCATTGAGCGACTACTTGAACAAACAAAATATTTTCATTAAAGATGTGTCTTTCTACGAAAGCCCATTGAGCTCATTTTCGTAGGTAAAAAAAATATTTTTTTCGCGAATAAACGCGTAACTTTCGCGAATATACGCGAAACTTTCGCGATATAACGCGTTACTTTCGCGAATAAACGCGAAACTTTCGCGAATAAACGCGTAACTTTCGCGAATAAACGCGAAACTTTCGCGATATAACGCGTAATTTTCGCGATATAACATTAAACTTTCGCGATATAACGCAAAACTTTCGCGAATAAACGCGTTACTTCCGCGAATAAACGCGTTACTTTCGCGAATAAACGCGTTACTTTCGCGAATAAACGCGTAACTTTCGCGAATAAACGCGAACCTTTCGCGATATAACGCGTAACTTTCGCGAATAAACGCGTAACTTTCGCGATATAACGCGTTACTTTCGCGAATACACGCGTAACTTTCGTGATATAACGCGTACGATAAATATATATTTTCTATTCTCAAACAGGATCCTTTAATCAGAAAAAAATGAACGAAGACTTCGATCTTTTTAAATTCATTTGCGACGTTTCTTCAGATGAAGTTGCATATAAACTTGTACGGGAAAAGGTATAACAAGACTTTATTAACTGTTTTGTGGTTTAGATATAATTTTTTGAATTTCTTCTTAGTTTTATTTGTTGCATATAATGTACACATTTGAGGTTAATTTAACAAAATTATAATTCTTCTTCTAATATAATTTATTGAACATATGGAGACAACAACCACATCGGCGTTTTTGGTAGACACTCAGCTTATTCTGATTTATTACATACTTAGTTAAAAATACAAGTATTTTTGCATATGTGATACAGGTGACAATACAAATCTCGTATCGGCCTCCGGGGCTGATACAGGTTATCAGCCCTCTAGGGCTGATGCAGATCCGTATCACACCCCTTGCGGAACTCCTCTGCCATTTTTCGTTTTGGCATTAGTGCATGTTTACAGAAGAAAATAAAACATTTGTAGCAGTCGTCATTTTTTAAGTGCAGTTGAAAACTTCATATGCTAACAAATGTTTTGGAGCAGTTATTAAAACCTAAGGAAATTGCTGGTCCTGTAGCTACATGACTGTTTGTTAAAACCTCATTTTTTTATTCAATACATGTACAAAATACTTTCAAATAATATTTAAAATCAATTTGTTCAAGTCGGTGGTTTTTTTAAATTTTATTACCAAGTATGTAATAAATATAATAATAAATACCCGTTTTCCATATCACAGCCTGTGTCAGCCCTCGACCAATTTCATCCCTTTGGCCTTCAGCCCTCGGGCTGATATTGAAGTCTCTGGCTGTGATATGGAAAAGGGAATGTGCTGTTCTCTATTTATTGTTCAACATATTGAATTTAAGTTTATTTGCGGAGTTCATTTCATAAATAATAGGACATGTATTTAGATATGATATTGCTAATAAGTAAATAAAAGAATTCTAAAATCGTTATAAACACATAAGCAATAATGCACTACAGCTAAGCAAAAAAAAAAAAGAAAAAAAAGAAGAGAAAAACTGTATGGCATGCGTTTAGGTGATAATGTTCTTAAAACCATCCTTTATAGGCATGTAGCATTGGGAGGGGGCACCACCCACTTTTGCTCAACATTCACAATGACATTTTTCTTAAATATATTAAAGAGCTGCTTCTCCCTTTTGGGGGGAACATGTAAAAAAAATGATGTTATAGTTACTCGTATTCTACGCTAACCCCGTCCTCCACGGATTAGGATTGATTTTTTTCTGTCTCTTTGCTCGTCAAGATTTTTTTATGAGTCCCCCCCCCCCCCCCCCCGACTTTAAAAACAATTCTATATTTGCCTGTTTCACTTTTTAAATTGTAAACCAATTAAGAAATGCACGCAAAGCAATATACACATACATATATATAATCACACGACAAGCATATCGAAGGCCATTTGGTTGTAATTATTTGCTCATATTTGATTTAACTTATTATCATTTTAGATTGGACCAGATTTAATAGCTCTGATGACGGACGAGGAACTAACTAAATATGTTCCTCTGCACGGGGATAGACTGCGAATCAGAAAATTTCTGAGAGATCGGGAGACTTCAAAGAAAAGAGGGAGACGATCCACTATCTTTCAAGCTCTCCGTGAAAAAATAGAAAGCAGAGAATCTTCAGGGTCAACAGACGGGGAAGGTAGTAGTAAAGGAAAGGATATGAGGGAGTCAAACAGAAGATTCGGCAATAAAAATGCAGAGAAAGAGAGAAGAAGAATCGAGTTGGGATGGATACACAAATGTGGCAGTAAAAGTGTTCAGATTAGAAGCAAAAAGGGAGGGGGACACGAAAATTGACTCTTAAGCAAAGACGCAACAAAAAAAGATCTGTTAGATATTGGGATAATGCTATTCTTTCCGAATGGACAATCGTCTAAAGGTAGTCAGAACGATTTCGAATTTGATGTTTGGGATTACCAAGATAGGAGTATGGATGAAAACTCAACAGTTGGCCAAATGTATAAAGACACAAACATGTCCATCCTTCGATTTTATTTAGCATCGATAGAAAACGAAGATGACGGAGCAAGTCCACAACTAAGTGGTGATATGGATACAGATTCACTTCCCAAACTCAATATTTCATCCATACAACCAACATCTCCGAAAATTTCAGAAGAAACCCCTTTTAATGATATATTATCAGAGGCTATACAAATAGCAGGAATTGAAAACGATCAGGAATATGGACTTGACGATTTACCTGATTTACTCGACACCCATGCCGAAAACTTAAATCATTCATTTGGATTGGTTGATAACCACGCAAACACTACAAATGATGATACGGTAAATTTTCAACCCACAGAACATCTGCTGAAATTACACAGAGGTCAAGTAATGAGAGAAATGATCGAAGCTTTCGTAACAGAAAGTTACACACTGAATAGCGTGATCAAGCCTCAGATGATAATGCCAAATGGGGAAATGGCGGTAGCGGAAGATGCTGGGGGAGTAACCAGGGATGTATTAACTGAGTTTTGGACCTCGTTTTACACATAATGCACTCTTGGCAATGCGAAAAAGGTTCCATGTTTGAGGCACGATTTTGGTGAAGAACAGTGGAAAGCTGTAGCCAAAATTATCATTTTTGGTTGGAAAACTGTCAGTTATTTTCCGGTTCAAATTTCTCCTGTTTTTATGCATGTTTGGATCAAGTGAAGATGACTTATTAGACGCTTTTATGCAGTACATTCCCAAAACTGATGCAGAAACGCTGCAAGCAGCAATAAAGGATGTCAATTCGGTGGATCAATCAGACCTGGATGATATTTTTACCCAGCATGAGCTTAAGCGAGTACCAAGGCAGGCGAATATGGAACGCATATTAAGGGAAATGGCCCATAAGGAGTTGGTACAGGCTGCGATGTTTGTAATTGACTGCTGGAGTCCTATCTTGAAAGAGATGCATTTGCCATTGGCTAAAATGCAGTCGCTGTACAAAGACTTAATACCGACTCCAAGACGTGTAATAAGCCTTCTTAAATTTCCTGAAAATATGTGCGAGGATACCACATCCACATCACACCACCTGAAACGATTCATAAGAGAGATGGATTCTGATCTCCTGACACGCTTTCTGAGATTCTGCCATGTTGAACTAAAATCTGAAATCTGTTTTAAAATCAGACGATGCATTGCAGAGTTATTGGGGATTAAAAATCGATTTTTCCCAAAAATTTTGATTCCGCGCTCTAGGTTTAAAAAATAGCGTAAATTAACTCGTACCAAAATTAATTAGATTTTTGTTTAGTATTACTTGCAGAAGGATAAAACGTACGCTCAACTAGGACCTTAGGTCACCCGAAAATAGTTCTCCAAATTGAGTGTATTAATGAGCACTTATAGAACTCTTTTACAAGTAAAGATATGAATGTAAATCTACTTTCTTTTTTTCTATATCCATAGGGAGACCACAGGTCACCTTACGTCCTAAAACAATGTCGTAATCATTTTGTTAATCAATACGGAAACAAAAGTTACCTAACATCTGCCTAGTGTCAGTTTTACAATATTGAGATTCATCAGAAGTGATCCTCTGTAGGGAGACCAGGGGTCACCTAATGTGTAATATCAATGGGGAGATATCATCCGGTTATCTTATGACAATTTACAAGATTAATATTTACTGGAAGTCAGTCATTTTAGAGAGACCGGGGGTTAAATTTAGTGGAATGTTCGTTTGAGACCAGAGGTTACCTTAGGTCCTAAATATGAAGAGAGAAACATAATTTTTGTAATTAATAGAGCAGGTGTCACTTTAGGTGAAACATTCATAATATGCCTAGATGTCATATTATATTAGGACCTATTAATCTATAGGGATATTAGAGGCCCAGGCACGTAGCATCCCCCCTAGTCCCCCACGGATTAGGATTTTGAAGACTTTGGGTAATTTTTTTTTGCTTGTCACGATTTTCAAGATTTTTTGGATGAGTCTGCCCCCCCCCCCCACTTTCAAAAACGATGCTACGTGCCTAAGGTCACCTTTATAGATTTTTAAGGATACAGATTCACCAGAAGCCATTCACTGTAGAGAAACAAGGGATCATTATAAATACAATATCAATAGAGATCACCTTAGGTCCTGAATCAAGTGTTGTTATAATTTTGGTAATATATAAGTTCACTAAATGCCATTTTTAAAGATGGATAATCACTAAAAGTTCGCCACTGTAGGAGACTACCTTAACCATAAGTGGAACTTCAATAAGGAGACCCAACGTCACCTAACGTCCTAAATCAATGAAATGAAACTGTTTATGTATGCTTAAATATTGAACCTATGTAAACAAAAACAGGGCACGGGCGTTGTTAACATTACAAAGAATTATCAGCTCTATATCTTGCTTTCAACTCCACGAATGACTCTCAAATTTCAGTTTATCATTGGAAATGCATGTCTAAAGCATTCTAAAAAATAAAAATAGAATTTGACCAAAGTCGTGACCATCCCCCTTTAATTGAAATATGCCTAGGGGGACCAGAGGTAACCTAAGTTTTTTTTATCACTGTTGTATTAATTCTTTATATCAATACGGAGACCTCGTGTCACCTTATGTCATTTACAGGATGGAGAGTCACCAGTTATCCACTGCAGAGTGCCCACAGGTCACCTTATATCATTTTACACAATGGAGAGTCACTCACCGGTTACCCGCTGTAGGGTGACTAGGGGTCCCCGTATGTCGTTTTACACAATGAATAATTGAAATATGCCTGGGGGGACCAGAGGTAACCTAAGTTTTTTTTATCGCTGTTGTATTAATTCTTTATATCAATACGGAGACCTCCGGTCATATAACAGGATGGAGAGTCACCAGTAATCCACTGCAGGGTGCCCACAGGTCATCTTATAACATTTTACACAATGGAGAGTGAACGGTCAACCACTGTAGGGTGACCAGGGGTCCCCGTATGTCAATTTACACAATGAATAATTGAAATATGCCTAGTGGGACCAGAGGTAACCTAAGTTGTTTTATTTACTGTTGTTTTAATTCTTTATATCAATACGGAGTTCTCGGGTCACCTTATGTCATATAACAGGATGGAGAGTCACCAGTTATCCACTTTAGGGTGCCAACAGGTCACCTTATATCATTTTACACAATGGAGAGTCACTCACCGGTCAACCACTGTAGGGTCATTTTACACAATGAATAATTGAAATATGCCTAGGAGGACCAGAGGTAACATAAGTTTATTTATCACTGTTGTATTAATTCTTTATATCAATACGAAGATCTCGGGTTACCTATGTCATATAACAGGATGGAGGGTCACCAGTTATCCATTGAAAGGTGCCCACAGGTCACCTTATATTATTTTTGGAGGGTCACCGGTCAACCACTGTAGGGTGACCAGGGGTCCCCGTATATCATTTTACACAATGGAGAGTCACTGATCATCCTCAAGAGGATGACCGATGACTCTCCATGGCGTAAAATGACATAAGGTGACAACTGGTCATCCTACAGAGGATGACCGGTGACTCTCCATCGTGTAAAATGACATAAGGTGACCCCTGTTCACCTTACAGTGGATGACCAGTGTTTTTCCATCGTGTAAAATGACATAAGATGACCCACGGGCACTCTCCAGTGGATGAATGGTGACTCTCCATCATGTAAAATGACATACGGGGACCCCTGGTCACCCTACAAAGGATGACCGATGACTCTGCATCGTGTTAAATGACATACGGAGACCCCTGGTCATCCTGCAGTGGATGACCGTTGACTCTCCATTGTGTAAAATGACATAAGGTGACCCCTGGTCACCTTACAAAGGATGAACGGTGACTTTCCTTCGTGA
Organism: Magallana gigas; assembly: GCF_963853765.1. Classification (NCBI taxonomy): domain Eukaryota; kingdom Metazoa; phylum Mollusca; class Bivalvia; order Ostreida; family Ostreidae; genus Magallana; species Magallana gigas. The sequence continues at coordinate 10,434,907 of NC_088855.1, forward strand.
TATATGATATAAGGTTACTCTTGGTCACCCTACAGAGGATGACCGGTGACTCTTCATTGTGTAAAATGACATAAGGTGACCCCTGGACACCTACAGTGAATTACCGGTGACTCTCAACCGTGTAAAATGACATACGGGGACCCCTGGTCACTCTGCAGTGGATGACCGGTGACTCTCAACCGTGTAAAATGACATACGGGGACCCCTGGTCACTCTGCAGTGGATGACCGGTGACTCTCCAACGTGTTAAATGATAAGGTGACCCCTGGTCATCCTACAGTGAATGACCGGTGACTGTCCATCGTGTAAAATGATATACGGGGACCCCTGGTCACCATACAGAGGATGACCGGTGACTCTCCAAAATGATATAAGGTGACCTGTGAGCACCCTACTGTGGATTACTGGTAACTCTCCATCATGTTATATGACATAAGGTGAGAGTCACCGGTCATCTACTCTAGGGTGACCAGGGGTTACCTTATGTCACTTTACAGGATGGTGAGTCGTTAGTCATCCACTGAAATCGAAGGCTGTCCACGGGTCACTTTATGTCATTTTGCACAATGGAGAGTTACCGGTCTTCCACAGAAGGGTGACCAGGGGTCACCTTATGTCATTTTACACTATGGGGAGTTGTCGGTCTTCCACAGTAGGGTGACCAGGGGTCACCTTAATAGAAATATCATGAGAGAAAGAGAAGTCACCTCCTTACATGTATTTCCCACACAAATGTCGTTATGATTATGTGAACCTTATGTCATTTTACACGATGGAGAGGGACCGGTCATCCACTGTAGGGTGACTAGGGGTCCCCTTATGTCATTTTACAATATAGAGATTCACCGGTCATTTACTGTAGGGTGACCAGGGGTCACCTTATGTCATTTTACAGAAGTCACCAGTCGTCCATTGAAGGGTGCCCATGGGTCACCTTATGTTATTTTGCACAATGGAGAGTTACCGTTTATCCACTGTAGGGTGGCCAGGGGTCTACTTATGTCATTTTACACTATTGGGAGTTACCGGTCATTCACTATTGGATGATCAGGGGTCACCTTAACAGAAATATCATGAGAGAAAGAGAAGTCACCTCCTTACATGTATTTCCCACACAAATGTCGTTATAATTTTGTGAAACTTATGTCATTTTACACGATGGAAAGTGACCGGTCATCCACTGTAGGGTGACCAGGGGTCACCTTAAGTGGAATATCATGAGAGAAAGAGAAGTCACCTCCTTACATGTATTTCCTACGCAAATGTCGTGATGATTTTGTAAATCAATATATATGGAAACTGGAAGTCGGCTGATGCATTTTGCAGATGGAGATTAATCAGTCTTCATCCATTCTTTGACTACCTGGTGTTACCTCTGATCATTTCACAAGATGAAGATTCACTAAAGTTATTTACTGTAGGATCACTGTATTACATCATTGTGAAAAATGACATACGGGGACCCCTGGTCACCCTACAGTGGTTGACCGGTGACTGACCATTGCGTAAAATGACAAAAGGTGACCTGTGGGCACCCTGCAGTGGATAACTGGTGACTCTCCATCCTGTTATATGACATAAGGTGACCTGAGGTCTCCGTATTGATATAAAGAATTAATAAAACAGTGTTAAAAAAAACTTAGGTTACCTCTGGTCCCCCTAGGCATATTTCAATTATTCATTGTGTAAAATGACATACGGGGACCCCTGGTCACCCTACAGTAGTTGACCGGTGAGTGACTCTCCATTGTTTAAAATGATATAAGGTGACCTGTGGGCCCCCTGCAGTGGATAACTGGTGACTCTCCATCCTGTAATATTACATAAGATGACCCGAGATCTCCGTATTGATATAAAGAATTAATACAACAGTGAATAAAACAACCTAAGTTACCTCTGGTCCCCCTAGGCATATTTCAATTATTCATTGTGTAAAATGACATACGGGTACCCCTGGTCACCCTACAGTGGTTGACCGTTGACTCTCCATTGTGTAAAATGATATAAGGTGACCTGTGGGCACCCTGCAGTGGATTACTGGTGACTCTCCATCCTGTAATATGACATAAGATGACCCAAGATCTCCGTATTGATATAAAGATTTAATACAATAGTGAATAAAACAACCTAAGTTACCTCTGGTCCCCGTAGGCATATTTCAATTATTCATTGTGTAAAATGACATACGGGGACCCCTGGTCACCCTACAGTGGTTGACCGTTGACTCTCCATTGCGTAAAATGATATAAGGTGACCTGTGAGCACCCTACTGTGGATTACTGGTAACTCTCCATCATGTTATATGACATAAGGTGAGAGTCACCGGTCATCTACTCTAGGGTGACCAGGGGTTACCTTATGTCACTTTACAGGATGGTGAGTCGTTAGTCATCCACTGAAATCGAAGGCTGTCCACGGGTCACTTTATGTCAACTTGCACAATGGAGAGTTACCGGTCTTCCACAGAAGGGTGACCAGGGGTCACCTTATGTCATTTTACACTATGGGGAGTTGTCGGTCTTCCACAGTAGGGTGACCAGGGGTCACCTTAATAGAAATATCATGAGAGAAAGAGAAGTCACCTCCTTACATGTATTTCCCACATAAATGTCGTTATGATTATGTGAACCTTATGTCATTTTACACGATGGAGAGGGACCGGTCATCCACTGTAGGGTGACTAGGGGTCCCCTTATGTCATTTTACAATATAGAGATTCACCGGTCATTTACTGTAGGGTGACCAGGGGTCACCTTATGTCATTTTACAGAAGTCACCAGTCGTCCATTGAAGGGTGCCCATGGGTCACCTTATGTTATTTTGCACAATGGAGAGTTACCGTTTATCCACTGTAGGGTGGCCAGGGGTCTACTTATGTCATTTTACACTATTGGGAGTTACCGGTCATTCACTGTAGGATGATCAGGGGTCACCTTAACAGAAATATCATGAGAGAAAGAGAAGTCACCTCCTTACATGTATTTCCCACACAAATGTCGTTATAATTTTGTGAAACTTATGTCATTTTACACGATCGAAAGTGACCGGTCATCCACTGTAGGGTGACCAGGGGTCACCTTAAGTGGAATATCATGAGAGAAAGAGAAGTCACCTCCTTACATGTATTTCCTACGCAAATGTCGTGATGATTTTGTAAATCAATATATATGGAAACTGGAAGTCGGCTGATGCATTTTGCAGATGGAGATTAATCAGTCTTCATCCATTCTTTGACTACCTGGTGTTACCTCTGATCATTTCACAAGATGAAGATTCACTAAAGTTATTTACTGTAGGATCACTGTATTACATCATTGTGAAAAATGACATACGGGGACCCCTGGTCACCCTACAGTGGTTGACCGGTGACTGACCATTGCGTAAAATGACAAAAGGTGACCTGTGGGCACCCTGCAGTGGATAACTGGTGACTCTCCATCCTGTTATATGACATAAGGTGACCTGAGGTCTCCGTATTGATATAAAGAATTAATAAAACAGTGTTAAAAAAACTTAGGTTACCTCTGGTCCCCCTAGGCATATTTCAATTATTCATTGTGTAAAATGACATACGGGGACCCCTGGTCACCCTACAGTAGTTGACCGGTGAGTGACTCTCCATTGTTTAAAATGATATAAGGTGACCTGTGGGCCCCCTGCAGTGGATAACTGGTGACTCTCCATCCTGTAATATTACATAAGATGACCCGAGATCTCCGTATTGATATAAAGAATTAATACAACAGTGAATAAAACAACCTAAGTTACCTTTGGTCCCCCTAGGCATATTTCAATTATTCATTGTGTAAAATGACATACGGGGACCCCTGGTCACCCTACAGTGGTTGACCGTTGACTCTCCATTGTGTAAAATGACAAAAGGTGACCTGTGGGCACCCTTCAGTGGATTACTGGTGACTCTCCATCCTGTAATATGACATAAGATGACCCAAGATCTCCGTATTGATATAAAGATTTAATACAATAGTGAATAAAACAACCTAAGTTCCCTCTGGTCCCCCTAGACATATTTCAATTATTCATTGTGTAAAATGACATACGGGGACCCCTGGTCACCCTACAGTGGTTGACCGTTGACTCTCCATTGCGTAAAATGATATAAGGTGACCTGTGGGCACCCTGCAGTGGATTACTGGTCACTCTCGATCCTGTAATATGACATAAGGTGACCCGAGGTCTCCATATTGATATAAAGAATAAATACAATAGTGATTAAAAAAACCGTAGGTTACCTCTGGTCCCCCTAGGCATATTTCAATTATTCATTGTGTAAAATGACATACGGGGACCCCTGGTCACCCTACAGTGGTTGACCGTTGACTCTCCATTGTGTAAAATGATATAAGGTGACCTGTGGGCACCCTTCAGTGGATTACTGGTGACTTTCCATCCTCTAATATGACATAAGATGACCCAAGATCTCCGTATTGATATAAAGATTTAATACAATAGTGAATAAAACAACCTAAGTTACCTGTGGTCCCCCTAGGCATATTTCAATTATTCATTGTGTAAAATGACATACGGGGACCCCTGGTCACCCTACAGTGGTTGACCGTTGACTCTCCATTGCGTAAAATGATATAAGGTGACCTGTGGGCACCCTGCAGTGGATTACTGGTCACTCTCGATCCTGTAATATGACATAAGGTGACCCGAGGTCTCCATATTGATATAAAGAATAAATACAATAGTGATTAAAAAAAACCGTAGGTTACCTCTGGTCCCCCTAGGCATATTTCAATTATTCATTGTGTAAAATGACATACGGGGACCCCTGGTCACCCTACAGTGGTTGACCGGTGACTTTCTATTGTGTAAAATGATATAAGGTGACCTGTGGGCACCCTTCAGTGGATTACTGGTGACTCTCCATCCTGTTATATGACATAAGGTGACCCGAGATCTCCGTAATGATATAAATAATTAATACAACAGTGATAAAATAGCTTAGGTTACCTCAGGTCCCCCTAGGCATATTTCAATTATTCATTGTGTAAAATGACATACGGGGACCCCTGGTCACCCTACAGTGGTTGACCGTTGGCTCTCCATTGTGTAAAATGATATAAGGTGACCTGTGGGCACCCTGCAGTGGATTACTGGTGACTCTCCATCCTGTAATATGACATAAGATGACCCAAGATCTCCGTATTGATATAAAGATTTAATACAATAGTGAATAAAACAACCTAAGTTACCTCTGGTCCCCCTAGGCATATTTCAATTATTCATTGTGTAAAATGACATACGGGGACCCCTGGTCACCCTACAGTGGTTGACCGTTGACTCTCCATTGCGTAAAATGATATACGGTAACTCTCCATTGTGCAAAATAACATAGGGTGACCCGTGGGTACCATTCAATGGATGACTGGTGACTCCCCATTCTGTAAAATGACATAAAGTGACCCACGGTCACCCTACAGTAAATGACCGGTGACTCTCTATATTTTAAAATGACATACGGGGACCCTAGTCAGTTTACACGATGGAGAGTCACCGTTCATCCTTTGAAGGTAACCAGGGGTCCCCGTATGTCATTTAACATGATGGAGAGTCACCAGCCATTCACTGTAGGATGACCAGGGGTTACCTTATATTATTTTACACAATGGAGAGTCATCGGTTATCCTCTGCAGGGTGGCCAGGAGTCACTTTATGTCATTTTACACTTTGGAGAGTCACCGGCCGTCCACTGCAGGGTGACAAGTGGTCACCTTATGTCATTTTACACAATGGAGATTCAACGGTCATCCACTGCAGGGTGACCAGGGGTCTCCGTATGTCATTTAACACGATGCAGAGTCACTGGTCATCCTTTATAGGGTGACCAGGGGTCCCCGTATGTCATTTTACAATATAGAGAGTCACCGGTCATTACTGTAGGATGACCAGGGGTCACCTTATGTCGTTTTACATGATAGAGAGTCACCAGTCATCCACTGAAGGGTGCCCAGGTGTCACCTTATGTCATTTTACACGATGGAGAGTGAACGGTTATCCATTGTAGGGTGACTAGGGGTCCCCTAATGTCATTTTACAATATAGAGAGTCACCAGTCATCCACTGAAGGGTGACCACGGGTCACCTTATGTTATTTTACACTATGGAGAGTCATTGGTCATCCATTGTAGGGTGACCAGGGGTCCACTTATGTCATTTTACAAGATTGAGAGCTACCGGTCATCCACTGTAGTTATTGAAATATCATGAGAGAAAGAGAAGTCACCTCCTTACATGTATTTCCTACACAAATGTCGTAGTGATTTTGTAAATCAATACGGAGACTGGAGGTCGGCAGATGCATTTTGCAGATGGAGATTAATCAGTCTTTATCCATTCTTTGACTACCTGGTGTTACCTCTGATCATTTCACAAGATGGAGATTCACTAAGGTTATTCACGGTAGGGTGACCAGGGGTCACCTTAAGTAAAAAATCGACATGGGGACCAGAGGTCACCACTAGTTTTAGATTGACGTTGCAATTCTTTGATTCAATATGGAGACCTGAGTTTTAACAAAATATCAATATACAAGGTAAAGATTTACCAAAACCATCTACAGTGGGAAGACTAGGGATCACCCTTAGTGAATATCTAAAAGGTTACCAGACGTCAACCTAGGTCTAAAGACAATGTAGTTTTAATTTTCTTAAAATGACATGAAGTCCAGACGTCAACGTATGTCATTTACAGAAACACCCATAAGGAGACCAGAGGTCATTTCATGTCCCCTATTGATTATTTTCCTTATCTATAGGGAGACCAGAGGTCACCTTATGTCATTTACATGATAGGTACTCAGCCATGGTAGGGAGATCAGGGGTCACCTGAAGTGAAAATATGCACAAGGAGACCAGAGGTCACCTCAGGTCCTTCATCAATAAAATAATTTTAATATAGAAACGGTCAGCTTATGTCATAACAAGATGGATATCCCTAGAAGCCATCCACTAAAGGTCAACTTTGGAAATCGATGTCTGTCGTTATAATTTTGTCCATTAATAACGGAAATCAGGGGTCACCTAATGTCATTTTACAAGATGTAGATTCAAATAAGTCATTTACAGTAGGGAGAGCAGAGGTCACATTTAGTAAAATATCCATGAGGAGCCCTGAGGTCCCCTTATGTCCTACAATAATGTAGCAATAATTTTGTTTATCAATAGGAGACTAGAGGTCCCCAAATGTCATTAAACAAGATGTATACTCACTAGATGTCATCAATTTGTTAGATCATGGGTCAGCTTGAATGGAATTTCAAGATGATAGATCCCGATATGTCCTAAATCAATGTAATAGTTTGTTGATAAATACGAACACCAGATGTCACCTTCTTTTCCAAGATAGACATTTACCTGACGTCATTTACTGTAGAGAAACCAAGTGGTAATTATAAGAGTACTATCTAAAAGGAATTTAGAGGTCACCTTAGCTTCAAAAAGGTTTAGATTTAATTCAAAGATTAATACGTTAACTAGAGGTCAGAAAATGTCATTTTAAAAGATGGAGATTCCCAACAAGCCATCCACTGTAGGAAAACCAAAGGTCACCTTTGGTATTCGATCAATGTCGTTATATTTTTGTTAACTAATAACGAAGACCAGAGGTTACTTAATGTCATTTTACAAGATGGAGATTCAAAAAAGTCATCTACTGTAGGTGACCCAAGGGTTACCTTAAGTGAAATATCCAAAAGGAGACCATAGGTCACCTTATGATCTAAATTGATGTAGTAATTATTAATTCTGTAAATTAATACGGTGATCAAAGATCCGTTAATGTTATTTTACAAGATGAAGAATCATAAAATATCATCTATTGTAGGTAAACCATAGTTTGTTTTAGGTCTCGGATATGTGTCGTAATAATTTTGTTAATTAAGAAGGAGATCAGAGGTCACCTTATTTCATTTTATAAGGTGGAGATACAAAAGTAATCCACTGCATGTAGAGAGACCAAAGTAATCCACGGTAGAGAGACTAGGGATAAAATTTTATGAATTATCAATAAGGAGATGAGAGGTCACCTTTAGACCTAAATTATTGTAGTAAATTGTTCATCAATACAAAGACCAGATGCCACTTTCTTTTACAAGATGGAGAATTACCATGCAGAATTCATCCACTGTAAAGAAACCAATGTCTATTAGGAGACCAGAGGTCAACTTAGCTTCTAAATCAATGTAATATTTTGAAAATCAATACGGATACCAGAGGTTATCTTATGGCTTTTTAAAAGACGAAAATCATGCACTATATTTATATTGTTTATTAGGAAGAACATAATTGTTAGAGGGAACAGGTGTCACATAAAGATGATTATAAATACGTAAACCAGAGTTCGCCATATATTGTACATCATTGGGGAGACCAGAGATTGCATAACTTATAAGGAGACAACAAGTTAAAAATGTGGTGTGTGAAAAATTATACTCTAATCTACTGAACACAAAAGTTCAGACTTTAATTGATTTTATAAATAAGCAAAAACGGTACACATTTCGATCACATTTATTCCTTATTTTTTGTCGTCAAAGGAAGTTAGGGGGGGTTAAAGGGGTGACGATTTGCTCGTCTTCATTTTTTTCTCAGATGCAATTCACAGTAGGTGAATCAGACTGTCTCAGGTAAATCAACAATGAAATTCAATAGCAGTGTTGTAAGTACGATGTATGCCGAAAACAGCTCTGTATGGAAAAAAAAATATCACACAGTTCTCATCACTAACGGGCTCGAAAATGTCAGATATTTTTTTTTATACAAAACTGTTTTGGCATGCATCCATTGCGGAAACCAGAGGTCATCTAATGTAAATTATTATCAAATCATTTTACCATTATATTAAAGTATCAGTTAAAAGTCTATGGGTGGGTGGCTGGGGGGGGGGGGGGGGGGGGGGGCGGCAAAACTACATCTTTCTACAGGCTAAACCTACGTATACAGAGTAAGAAGGTGAAGTACTTTGATATTTTAATGAGGAGGATTTTGTGTTACATTTAACTTATATATCCTGAGGGGGACCACAGGTCACCTTATGTCTATATAACGTATATCATATATCTTTCAAATAACAGTCAATGTTGAATTTTTTATCCTCTATAGTGCATTTCCAATACTTAGAGGGTTATTCTTTTAAAAAAAAATACATTTCTGCCTGTTGTATATTATTTCTAAAGGCTAAGTAGTGGTACTAGTTATTTTACTTTCACTTTGCGGTTGTAATGCACTACATTTTGTAGCGGAGTGCACAGATTTGGTAGTTGTGAATAAGCAGGTGACCTGGGGTCCTAGTTGAGCGTACGTTTTATCCTCCTGCGTATTACTTTGACACATTCAGATTTTTTTGTTAAGTCGTTCTTGAAATCGTAAAAGTTTTTGTTTATTCGTACTCAGAATCATTCGCATTTTGTTAAGTCGTACCAACGATTATTCCGGTTTTTTTTAATTTTTATTTTGTTTAAGTTACCCTTTTTATTTGTTTAAGAACTCTGCTTCTTTCAGGAATATCTAGCTTTACTCTCAACATTAACCGTAGACCCACTTGTTGCTTTGCAACGAGCTTTGCTCTAATTAGCTATTCTTATTATAATTACGAATTCATTAAACAGCTCTAACGAATAACGGATATAGCGAAGTAAATCCATTGTTCCCTACGAGTTCGCTATAACCGAGTTTTACTGTATGTATGATACAGTAGTGTGAGAGAATATTAGATTTAACTTGAATTTAAAAAGAAATTAAAGTGCATTAGAAAATAAAATTAATATCAATTAGCCATGCACATTAAAACCCTGAGTTAGAAAAATGGAATGAACTATTTAAATATAAACATGAAAGGTGTCGATCAAAATTGTACCGCAACCTTAAATGAAAACAGGCAAATCATATCACTGCGAAAATTTACTCAAAAGTTAGGTTGTAAATGGGTTTTTTTCCATTATCACTTACCATAATGATGAAATTGGATTTAGTCATTTATTAATGTAAATGAAATCTATCAAGAGGGAGTATAGTGATCCGCCAATGGTCAGTGCAGGTATGGTGCCTACTTTATATATGCCTACTGATAAAGTGAAATATTCTTTTTAGAGCTGTATAGACAAAATCTTCTTTTTGTTTATTATAGCTTTGCCTGTCCACTTCTTTGGATAAACGATGTACACATGTCAGCGGTGCTCTCCTGAAATCACGCACAAAATGATTATAGTAGATGCTACAGTTAAACTCGCTTGTCAACTCTCTCTAATGTTTATTTGTAGTATTACAGGATCTTTTAATTGCACAATGAACTTTTAACATTGCCATCAACAACCGATTTAACAAAACTAATAGTTAATCATTCATTATAACGATCGAGTGTGGGTTAGTGAAATTCCACTGAGGGGACAAGATTCACGGTCTAGAACGGTCGAGGCTTTGCCAAGTTCTGACCGTGAGTCTTAGCCCCAAGTTTGGCGGGTATCTAGTACATTTTGACACGATGCGTTTATTCTGCGGCACTTAGATGTAGTCAGATGATAGGGATAAGTAATATGATCATATTCCAACCTAGATTTCGTTTAATATTTTGTATACACTATATGTATGTAATACCGATAAGCCCATTGGCTCGAAGTTCAAATAAATTATTTGAGACAATGTTTTAAAATTATAACAAATATAACATAAAGATCAAATTTAAGGAAAAAGACACGACGCAATACCCCCCCCCCCCCCATTTGGAGATCAAAGCCTTATGCATGTGCGTGTCATTAAGGGTTAATACAATAAATAATGCCCAAAAATTAATATTTCCAGTTGCAATAATAAACTGTTTACCCTGTGCAATTGGCAATGTTTTTTTTCATTGAAGATCCTTAAACAAAGACTTATGTATCCGCTATATTAAATAATGCTTTATTATTTTATATGGGTTTTTGTTGGGGTTTTTTTTGGGGATGGGGGGGGGTCTCCTTTTTCTTGGAAAATAGTCGTTAGCATAAATAGTTCACTAATAGATTGCAATCGTTTGAAATAAGCTTTCAATATTTTTGATAATGTTTTTGTGTACACAATACTAATGAAGTTCATCTTATATTACGTGTTTACTTTCTATTGTTTTCTTTATCCAAAAAAACAACAACCCCGAAGGACATGTGCATTGTGTACATTATTATAATAACAAGTATTAAACAAACACCACCACTGTTGCTTAATAATACATTCCACGTTATTTATCATTTGTCAATAACTTAAATCATGTTGATTCTCGCTCAACTTTTATTAATTACTTTTGTAATATTGAAAATCAAAATACAAAATCGAAAGTAGATGCTAATTGATTTGGAAAACACCACTGATGAAAAGATGAATGGTCAGTTCAAAAATCATAATAAAAATCCTATTTTCTATTGAAATCAAAGTACTGAAGAACTGACGGGAGTTGATTTTGTCGATGTTTATTTATTTTAAAATCAATGATATGTTATTTTGCATGACAAGTACATGTATACGTAGTTTCTAATTTGAATTACGCATATTTTTATAATACGAATTTTTGAACTTTTTCGACTAAAATGTCGAGAAACCTCCATATGAATCATGTTAAATAATATTTAAAGATAAAATTAATTAAATCAAACTATGTATCAGTGGTAGAAATATTTCTCGAAAATTGTATGGATCCAAGCAATTATTTTTAATTATATTGAACTCTAGTCTCGTTCAACCAAACGCTCGGCAGAGACCGTAAATCTCCGACAAGGGTTTACGGAGACAGCCGAGCGTCGAGTTGAACGAGACTATATTGAACTCTGGCGTAGGAATACACACGACTACAAAAAATATTTAAATTGTTCGTACCATTTAAAATCTGACTATTTTTAAGGTATTTAAAATAGGTTTCCTTGAAAAACAATGCTTTAGCATACATTACATCGAATTCATCAATTATTTTGAAGAACTAAGTCTTGTCAGGAGCAATGATTTGTGCTGAGGTCCAAACACTGTTTCACTTTCGGTTTGTCCGCGTGACTGCATAGGAGAGTTGATTAAAAATCAACTCCCAAAAAGCAATTGCTTTTCAGGATATCTAAATTGCAATAACTGAATAAAACACGAAAAAATAGCGATATTTGGTGTCTTGGTTTACAATGACTTGTTAACTATTGCATTTACCTAATGCATATCTTGCAATATTGTATGAACACTTCATATGATATCCATAATCCAGATATTTGCATTCAAAATTGATATGAACTCAGTTCGGAACTTCAAGAAATTTTCATATTGTGTTGGCAATTCCAACAAAGATGAACAAGTGTGGGCTATAGGACGACGTGCAAGGCCTTCGACTTTTACAAACGAAACTTCAATACATTTTTCGGTTAGAAGATCGGCACCGGTGCAGAATCTCAGAAAGCGTGTCAGGAGATCAGAATCCATCTCTCTTATGAATCGTTTCAGGTGGTGTGATGTGGATGTGGTATCCTCGCACATATTTTCAGGAAATTTAAGAAGGCTTATTACACGTCTTGGAGTCGGTATTAAGTCTTTGTACAGCGACTGCATTTTAGCCAATGGCAAATGCATCTCTTTCAAGATAGAACTCCAGCAGTCAATTACAAACATCGCAGCCTGTACCAACTCCTTATGGGCCATTTCCCTTAATATGCGTTCCATATTCGCCTGCCTTGGTACTCGCTTAAGCTCATGCTGGGTAAAAATATCATCCAGGTCTGATTGATCCACCGAATTGACATCCTTTATTGCTGCTTGGAGCGTTTCTGCATCAGTTTTGGGAATGTACTGCATAAAAGCGTCTAATAAGTCATCTTCACTTGATCCAAACATGCATAAAAACAGGAGAAATTTGAACCGGAAAATAACTGACAGTTTTCCAACCAAAAATGATAATTTTGGCTACAGCTTTCCACTGTTCTTCACCAAAATCGTGCCTCAAACATGGAACCTTTTTCGCATTGCCAAGAGTGCATTATTTGTAAAACGAGGTCCAAAACTCAGTTAATACATCCCTGGTTACTCCCCCAGCATCTTCCGCTACCGCCATTTCCCCATTTGGCATTATCATCTGAGGCTTGATCACGCTATTCAGTGTGTAACTTTCTGTTACGAAAGCTTCGATCATTTCTCTCATTACTTGACCTCTGTGTAATTTCAGCAGATGTTCTGTGGGTTGAAAATTTACCGTATCATCATTTGTAGTGTTTGCGTGGTTATCAACCAATCCAAATGAATGATTTAAGTTTTCGGCATGGGTGTCGAGTAAATCAGGTAAATCGTCAAGTCCATATTCCTGATCGTTTTCAATTCCTGCTATTTGTATAGCCTCTGATAATATATCATTAAAAGGGGTTTCTTCTGAAATTTTCGGAGATGTTGGTTGTATGGATGAAATATTGAGTTTGGGAAGTGAATCTGTATCCATATCACCACTTAGTTGTGGACTTGCTCCGTCATCTTCGTTTTCTATCGATGCTAAATAAAATCGAAGGATGGACATGTTTGTGTCTTTATACATTTGGCCAACTGTTGAGTTTTCATCCATACTCCTATCTTGGTAATCCCAAACATCAAATTCGAAATCGTTCTGACTACCTTTAGACGATTGTCCATTCGGAAAGAATAGCATTATCCCAATATCTAACAGATCTTTTTTTGTTGCGTCTTTGCTTAAGAGTCAATTTTCGTGTCCCCCTCCCTTTTTGCTTCTAATCTGAACACTTTTACTGCCACATTTGTGTATCCATCCCAACTCGATTCTTCTTCTCTCTTTCTCTGCATTTTTATTGCCGAATCTTCTGTTTGACTCCCTCATATCCTTTCCTTTACTACTACCTTCCCCGTCTGTTGACCCTGAAGATTCTCTGCTTTCTATTTTTTCACGGAGAACTTGAAAGATAGTGGATCGTCTCCCTCTTTTCTTTGAAGTCTCCCGATCTCTCAGAAATTTTCTGATTCGCAGTCTATCCCCGTGCAAATTTTTGGAAAAATCGATTTTTAATCCCCAATAACTCTGCAATGCATCGTCCGATTTTAAAACAGATTTCAGATTTTAGTTCACCATGGCAAATTCTATAACACTCACATTGACTTCTGACAGGGACAGGCATTTTGAGGTCTTCGAGAAAGACTGATTGGACCATCAGGAATCTTAACCCATGAAATTGAGTTTAACATTAGCTATCATAATGGCTGGTCTGGTCAGAAGTTAAGGCGGTTGCAGAATAAAAGTTCAGTATGGAGAGTATTTAAGGAATTTTATCGGAATTTAAAGATGTAAGTAGCGTGCGTTTGATGTAATATTTTAAAAAATAAGTGCAATTGTTTCTCGACTTGTTGCAATAATGCTGTTGTCATAGGTAGAATCCCATCTTGATCCCTGGACCGGTAAATGACCGAGTAAAAATAAACTGGCGACTTCCAGAGAATAATGACATATATCTCCGTTTTTTTTAAAACCCATCAACTTGAAATTTGGCATGAGAGTATCACAGACATTACTCTTCTGCAAAACACATGCATATTGCGAGTGTTTAAAAAATTAATTGATTTATTAGGCTTTTGAAGCGACCTGGTAGTTTTTTATCTGGGTCAGAAGTTAAGGCCCCTTTATTTATTTATGGTTACATTGAAATTAATGTTAAAACGGGGTTGGCCCCTGGGCCCTGTATAAGTATCTCTGTTTCAGAACAAAGTTTACAATATACATTTATTGCATGATGGTGAGGGAAAGACATGTATGAAGATTTATTCCCTCAAGAAAAAATCAATCTTCCCGAGGGATTCGCCCGAGAGAAATTTGTTTTCGGCAACAATTGACGATTCATGTCTAATTTTTTCGGCCGCACGAATATTTGGTCGCTTCTGCTCGTACGCCAATTGTGAAAGGAGCTTTAATTGTTGCCAAAGTAATCGCATATGAAAAAAGTATTCGTACGAATTTCGCACGATCTAAGCGAGCATTGTGCGATGTAAATACATTGAATCTTGCGAGATATTTTGCGTCTGTATGCGACTGTTGTACAATGAAAGCAACTGTTGAAAGATAATACGATAGGAACGCGCGAGAGACTAAATGATCCGACGATTGAACGTGCGCCAATGTGATTATGTGCGATTATGCGTTCCATGGTACGAATGATCGTGCAAGTCAGAGGGTATATACACCGCCCATATTCAGTAGACATAGTTGAAAACGAGAAAAGATGCCACCCAAGAAGATACAGATACATGTATGAAGCAGGATTTATTATTACACCTCAATATGATTATTCTAACATATCTGATTGGTCTAGAAAGTCACGTGATAGTGCGATGTCATAGGAAAGAAAAAGCTGATATGAGCATACGATGTAAACAAATATAATTAAATCAAAAATATTTTATCATTATGATTCTCTTTATATTTCAGAACCAACTTAACTATCTATGATTTATGAAAGAAAAGTGAGACAATTACATAAGAAATCAAACAATCACGACGTTAATGTTGCGACTGTTGAAAAGTCAAACATTAGAAATCAACGTATTTTATGTAATCATATGTTGCTTGGTATAATAAAACGTTAATTGCATTAATGTTCAGGGAATATGAAGATTTATTCTCCAGAAAAAACAAATTTCACTTGGGCGAAGCCCTTGGGAAATATGATTTTTCTTGAGGGAATAAATCTTTATGCATGTATTTCCCTCATCATCATGCAATAAATGTATATTGTAAATTTTGTTCTGAAACATAAATACTTATACAGGGTATATATACTAGTAGCAATACATGGCATATTAAGGCTGATAAGTCGTGCAATGATCGATAGTAAAACGTTGCAAGATTACATGAGACCCGTTGAGCAACAGTCTCACGGTCGCAAAACAGACGCATAAACACCAGCGATTTATCTTACGATCTTTATAAATCGGGTATCACTCTTGCGAGTACACAAAACGTTGTAAAACGTTCGTACTAATGTCCATGCGTTGCACTGCGATAACTTGGATCGCGTTCGGTCGCGTCTGGATAGTGTGCATGTCCACTATTCAGAGGAGACTTGATGCGACCAGTAAAACGTATGCAACGAATGCGAGAGCTCATGCAACGTAAGCGAGAGGACGTGCGAAGCGAAGCTAAAACATTTCGATCGCAAAGTGGTGTAAAGTGGTCGTGCGCCACTTGTGAAAGGGGCACTCAAGTCTACGACAGTACTTAAGTAGGACTTAGGTACATTCTTAGAGGTAAGTCCATTACTGGAAGAGCTATAACAATTTACCAAAAACTTAGACCGCCGATAGAGGTCACTTAAAAAAGTAAATGATTCCATAGTGTAATTTTGGTGCTAGAACCATAATGGCGTCATAATTGATTTGAAGAATTTTTCCCCGTTCTTAACGGCTTTAAAGAAATTATGTAGAAAAGTAAATTGCATTGTTTCTTGATTTTCTATATTAAACCATGGGAAAAGTAATCCCGATACCTATATTCAATTTGGCATCATTTTAAAGAGGAGGTCAAGAGCTTATTTAATTCTGTTTTTGGAGAGAATGTAGGCATTTTAGGTATATTCTATTAGTCGAAAATGAACAAAACTCTGAATTTTATTCCTTATTTTCTTCATATTGCATTGAAAATGACAGTAAAAAACATGATTTTTCATTGTGTTTACCAACATTTTAAGCCCCGGTACACTATATCAAACAAAGCTATTGTTATGAGGCATCATTGAAAGAATTTATATCATAAATCTTATAAACCTGTAGGCACCTTTCATTTACTAGATCTTGACCTTAAGTTTTGTTTGCACACAAGTTTTATTGTTAATCATTGCAATTTAGCAATACATTGTATTAATCACACAATTTAACACAAAATTCATATCTTTTTATTCACCAATATCAAATATTTGGTTTAATTGATGTAGATATCTACAATGGTCGTAATGAGCTGTTTTATATATTTTACATAGTATGCAAGTAGGCTATTGAATAGATTGTAAACACTTAATACTCAGTTTACAAGAAGTACTTGTGACTATATTTTTTTACAAGAAGTAACTATGCATGTAAACTCGCATGTATGTAAAAGTTGAGAAAATTAAAGAAGGGCGTTTAGATACAGAAAATCCCTCAATGATTTTGAAGATATCGACTTGATGAAGAAATTATGGTAAATGTTACTCCGCCATAATCCTTTTTATGATCCTACTTAATTCAAAATCTTAGCATGCTTTAAGTTATGAGACCCGGATCACTCGCGCGATCTTATCGCATTATCTTAAAAGACTCGCTTTCATTGTACAACAGTCACATAAAGATATTTCGCAGAATTTAATGGGTTTGCGTCGCACAACGGTGAACAGTTTTCGGTCTCACGAATGTTTTGTCGTTTCTGCTCCTGCGTAAATTGTAAAAGCAACTTGAAAAATGGAGAAGGCAATGTTCCTCTGTATGTAGTATTATTCATTATTCGGCGAATATTCTATTTATTTGGGATTAAAAATCCGATAAAGTTCTTATAAAATGTTATCTTTTTTTAGATACATAATTATATTGAACTTTCTAGCAGACTACAGATTATTGATGGTTAGATGAAAATAAGACAGTATCTTTAAAAAGTAAAACAAAAATCAAATGTTTCCCAAAATGAACTCCGAAAGGAGTTTATCTGAAAAAAACCTTTGAAACAAAACGAACATTAATTTTATTTAACTGATGGTATCTTTTAAACGGTTTTGTTCACAATAGGATAGCAATGCTTAAATGCATCCCTCCATCTAGTAGTATGTGCGTCAAATTTTGTGCTGTCTTTTCGAGAAGCATTTCTTGACTTCCAAGAAACAAAAGCCCAAATGTACCTCTAAGGTGGAATAACCTTCTGATGAGAGAAACACGTTCAGTAGAAAAAAGTCCTCCTTTGGTTTTGTTATCTCAGAGTTTATCGCAAGTATGTGGCAACATTGAGGGTGGAGCTCGACCCAAATATATTTTTAAAAAAGCTACATTTTCTCAAATTTACATATCTAGTGATTGCTGTGCTCTCGATTATTGATTGAATACCGAATTGCCCATGGTGTTTTCTCTGTTTTTCCCGATTATGATATTTTCCCCAAATTACGACATTTTCCCCGATAATTACATGTTTACCGATATAACATTGGGCGCATGGCGGATGTGACCGGTCAGCAGAGGACACTTATTCCTCCTAGGCACCTGGGGCTCGTAACATAAAGGGTACTTAAGTTTTAGACAGTGCTTAAGCAGGACTTATGTTCATTCCTAGACTTAAGTCCATACCTAAAAGAGTGCTTAGCTAGCTATAGGACAATTTACCTAAAACTTAGTCGGCCGGTATTTAGGCGGTCATTGCATTAAGGTTTTATTTTATTAATATAGCTTTATACTTACTAAACATGTTTCTAATCCCCGAAAATATCGACTAACTTTAAGAAAAATCAACAATAATTGCAGATTTCACTTTGAGTACAAAAAGGTCACACGTACTAAACTACAATGTTTTGGTAAAAAAAATGCAAATTGTTCACAAAATATCAACTTTAAATAAAGTTCAAAGTATTTACTTCTGGCTATAATAACTGTAAAATCATTTACCGCATGTAACTAAATTGGTGTCATGTTGAACAACCCACCCCCCCCCCCCTTTTCATTAACATTTCAAATTCAGAATATCTTATCTATATGCATTTAAATTTGCCCCAAAAAATCAATATATGCATAAAAAAGTTATATAATCATAAAATTGATTGCTGGCGAATTCAAATTATCTACTGATTATCCAGTGACCTTGACCTGATCTACAAATATCAATAAATATCAATACATTTTCATGATTATATCAGGACAATTTGAGCAAATTTCTAGAAAACAAAGGTTTTGTTTGTGCAAACTTCTATATGCATGACAGGGGTTTGGATAAAACTTAAACAAGCGTACAATGCTTGGTGACAAAACATACAAATTAGGTAGATTACGAGTATATATTCCCCATATTTCTTACTGATATTTCCAAGTTTCCGTATTTCTATCAAACAAGGTAGATGATGGAAGGCTTACACATTTAATACAGCGCAAATGTTTTATCTTGTCATTTGCAAAATTTAGAGGATAAATATATAAAGAAGATTAATGTTATTACATGTAAAATCAAATAAACATACTTGTATTTCAAAAACAGTTTTAACAATTACCATTATTCCATCCTCAATAATAATACAATTTCTTCAATATATTTCAAACGTTTGCATGAAGTCAACTTATGAACAATTGAAACTTGAGATACCACTGCGCATTAAAATGCTGCGTATAAGTGATCGGGTATCGGGGCACAATATCCAGGTTAGAAAAGGTAAATGTATTTTAAAATTTATATTTTTATCGCTTACACTCTTTCAGCAATAGTAGTTCATCCTTTCTTGTCCTTTTCTACCAAAACAATGATAAAAATTTAATTAATTTATAATCTAGTAGGGTTAGTTTGTATGATTTCAAGTTGAATGCAATGCACAATGTTTCCTTTAGCACGTTTCTCTTGAAAACGATAAGTACGGGAAAATTAAATTAAAAAGAAATACCTTAAAAAGAGTTACATGTATTGTAATTTATATCACTCTCTGTATTCCTGCAATTTAAATAGAAATTAGACAATATCATCGCTATATATTCGGCTAAATTTGGTTCGTTAAGGCCATTGTAAGTTTTTTCTTTGTTTAGCGTCCACCCAATACTCAAAAACCTATCTTTCTATCAGGAAAAAAACACAAACCTTAGAAAAAAAACACAACTTTAAAGGTTTAACAAAATAAAATTTGTTACATATTTTGAAGTATTTTCTTCATTTTGTAACCAAAATACAAAAATTACAAATACTTACTAAATGATTTCCCTTTTTAATGTTGTTATATTTGATTTCTGATCCGGATTTAAAAATGCAATCCTGAGCCCGACATATGAAAAAGCGATCTACATGTAATTTTATGAACAACAATTGTTTTTTTTTTAATTATCACATCTCAAACCCAATCCGTCCGCGGGCGCTAAACATAAAAAAAACTTGGAATGGCCTAAGGGACGTGACGAATGGTATAACTGCAATGTATTATGATAGGTATCAGTCTCACGATCCCCAGGGAAATTCCACATCAAACCGAAAGTTAATCTCAGGTTACAGGTTAAGGGCGTTGGCGTTAGTTAGCTATTCACCTCACAGATATACTGAAGTTCTTTCGTTTCTCGTTTCTGTAGTTACGTTGACAAGTATATACTTTATTGTTAGGTGGGACTGTATCAAACATGTCGTCATTACTCCTCTGTTCGGTGTTCATAGTGATGCTTACATGTACTTTCACCTGGGGTGCTCAGAATTTCGTTAATGTTACGGATTGTCCAAAGGATGCTAAAGAATGGGAATTAAGATCAAAGATGAAGAACTGTTATGGTGATGCGCAAAATTATTTATGTGCTGCCATAAAAAACATGCTGGGCCAATACGGGGAGATTTGCACTAATAGAAGGATGATTCCAGAGAGTAAGTACATATTTCTGTATGCATGACACGGGTCGGGATGAAACTAGAACAAGCGTATAATGCTTGGTGACAAAACATACAAATTAGCTAGATTACGAGTGCATATTCCCCAGATATCCTACAAATGTTGTTTTTGACGATTACCATTATTTCATCCTTAATTATTATACTTTTTTTTCAATTTATATCCCGTTTGTATGAAGTCAACTTATGCACCATTTTAATTGATATAAGAGATACAATTGAGCATTCTTTGAATGGTGTTTATAAGTTTTAGAGTATTGAAGCACAATACCCAAGTTTGAAAAGATGAACTTGTTCTTATCCTGATCGCTCACAGTTTTTCCGAAAATAGCAATTCATCCTTTCTTGGCCTCTTCTTTCAACAATGGTAAACTTTAGTTTATTTATTATTCAGTTGGGTAAGTTCTTAAGATTTAAAGTTGAATTGGATGCAAAATGATTCCTTTATCATGCTTCCCTTGAAAACCATAACTATGGGTACAGTGATTTAAAATCGATGAAACAAACCTTTATAGATACATGTTTTGTAATTTATATCACTTTCTTTACTCCGCAATTAAAATTAGAAATACGACAATATCATCGCAGAAAGTCCGGCTACATAATTTACAGGTAAAGTTAAGATTCATAAAAAGTCATGGTGAATAGTATAACTGTTACAGTGATGTATTATGACACTATATAGTATCAGGTTTCCGTCAAAACCCCAAGGAAAATTCCACATCAAACCGAAAGTTCATCTCAGGTTACAAGTTAAGGCGTTGTCTTTAATTTGCTTTTTACCCCACAAATATACTTAAGTTGTTTCGTTGCTCGTTTCTTTAGTTACGTCGACAAGTATATACGTTATTGTTTAGGCGAGACCGTATCAAATATGTCGTCATTTCTCCTATTTATGGTGTACATATTGATGCTTACCTGTACCTTTACCTAGGCTGCTCAGAATTTCGTTAATGTTACGGATTGACCAAAGGATGCTAATGGGTGGGAATTAAGATAAAAGATGAAAAATTGTTATGGTGATAAGCCAGATAACTTATGTGCCGCAATAGAAAACATGCTAGGCCAATACGGAGAGATTTGCAATTTGGAAAAGGCGGATTCCAGAGAGTAAGTATATAATTTTATAAATGGGTGGACGCAGCTCTGGTTTCGGCTCCGGTTATCTAAAAAAAGAATACTTATACAGTGTGATTTTATACTTTCTTTATCTTATGAGTTAAAATGTTGTATATATAATAGTTGGATAAAGCAAATATAAAATCACACATCTTAATCGATGTTCGATTAGGCAAAAACAAAATCGTGCGATTTAAGGACCTTTCACAAAAGCCTTTAAATATAAATCAAATCGTATGAGATAAATATAGGATCTCTCATGATTAACTATGGTATATGATGTTTATCCCCAAGCCTTGGCGAGGGGTTAAACACACGAGTTTAATAAAAATCATATACCACCGTAAATTACGACATTTTCTTTCTATCACATGTGTTATCACGTATTTTGTTATAAACCTCAATCTTTTCTATTAAAATTATAATTGTGAGCCGCATAACACATTTACTGCAAGACGTCAACAATTTTACACACAGAAAAAAAGTTCCTTAAAGATTAAAAAACATTTTATTTTTAAGCTTATTTTTATCAATACATGGAAAATACAGCATTAAATGCTTTACATTGACATTTGTACACTTTTTAACTGAATTGAGTTTTTTTTTATTCTACGTCAATTCTCCGCCTGAAACTACGTAATGCTTAAGTATGACGTCACGTGGCGTAAGAATACACAGTAGAATTTAAAAAAAATATCCCATAAGTAATATCCACCGTATATTGAGATATACATGAGATAAATAAATGTTCTATTAATTATATTGACTCTAAAATGGCATGTTTTATTTTTGCCTATTCGATGTTGAATCGTTGTGTTATGCGTTCATTGTGAACTTGCGCAAAATATACAATTTAGTACGTCATTTATGAGAGCAAGCGAACTTTGAATACCTGTGCTTGGGAAAAAAGCGACTTGAATCTACAGCTTCGTCAAGAAAAAAAACAATTATGTTAATAATTGTATTTATGTGTTGAATGCTATAATTTTATTTGCTTATTTATTGTATTTTTCATGTTTATGTTTGATTAGATAAGTTGCATTTCTTTCCCAGGCCTTGTAGTGGTCGTTGGCCATATTATGTAATTTCCCTGCAGTGATCACTGTCCATGTCTATTTTTAGCCCAAATTCTTAGTCTAAAAACCTCCCAGTGACCTATTATGTAATTGTTAAAAATCCAATGGTGAAATTCTCCCCAAATTTAATATAATAGCCAATCAAATTAAGCGATACGGTCACGTGTTTTTTTTTTGTTTTTTTGTTTTTTTTTTCAACCTTTTATTGTCCCATCACTTAATATAAAGCAATACAATTGGTGCCAGGGTTGGGGCCCTGGGATCACCAAGTACTAAGTTACATACAGTTATATATAAATATATAAACTTGTACACTTTTGTGAGAGGTTTTTCTCTTTAACATTTATACATCATTCATCCAAACACATGCATATGAAAATATGTAGACAACCATAATTTTATTGATTTTGCAATAGATAATTGTATTACATCATCTGTAACTGCATAAAAAATAATTATCCTTTTTCTTAAAACATTATCAGGTTCCATCGCTTATTAAAACTTTCCACGTCACCATTTTTTTATAAATATGTTTCTCACAGTGAAAGTAATAAACAATTTCCTCTTTAACCCTTTCAAATGAGGGTTTACAATTCTTGCTCCTACTTCTATAAATATGTTTTTTAATTATGCATATTATTAAATTAAATATATTGTAATACTTATAGTATTTTCCTAACAAAACATCAACTATGTTTAGAGATATATCTATTCCAAACTGTTCTTTGAACCAAATCAATGCATTTTCCCAAATATTTTCAACAAATTCACATTCCCAGAAAAGATGACACAGTGTTTCTGGATATAACTTACAAAAACTACATAAATTTGTATTGGTAATGCCAATTTTACATAAGAATGTATTCGTTGCTAAGATTCTATGTATAATTCTATAATTGAACCACCTTAATTGTATATCATTGGTTATTTTAAAAAACAAAATATTTTGTTTTTTCCACCAGGAGTTGTCAACATTTAAGTTTAAAATATTTTCCCATTTGATTTCACTTTTTGGCTTTCTGTACTTCTGATTAATAAAAACATCATAGAAATCTCTACCACCTTGTTTGCTTTTTGTAATCAATTGTAAGAATTTTGGGGAAAAAGGTTGACTTCTTTGAATATTATCATAGTCATAATTCAAATGTAATTTTCTAATACAATCAATTACTCCAAAAAATAATGTAAAAGGTGTTTTTAAGTCAAATTTTGTACAAAATTCATGATATCCTAGCAAGGTTCCGTCCGTATTGTAAAAATCAAAAACAAACTGAATACCCTTTTTTAACCATGATCTATAACAAACACTTTTGTTGTTTATACATATATCTTGATTATACCATACTGGACTTAAAACAGATGTCAGATTATCAATGCATAGTCTCAAGTCTGATAAAGCTGAGAAAACATCAATCCAAAAAGCATTCTTGACATCTTTCTTCAACTTTCTATAAAAATCTACACCATATATAGCTAGATAACTTATATCTGGAATTAAATCCTTTATTAAATCCTTCCATTGTGAACTACAGGAATTATCAAAATATCTGCGAATCCATGTGATTTTTAAACTTTTACAAAAAGAGTCAAGACATGTCATTCTCATGCCACTGTATTCATAACTTTGGCATATTATGTTTTTAGCTACCCTTGCTGTTTTGTTATTCCATATATAATTAAACAATAAATTCTCAATTCGGTCACGTGGTTTGATGCGGTCAGTATCTGACCGGTGAGATTAGGGTCATTCTGTCTTCATCTCTGAGAGTGTTAGCACGAGTAATGTTTTGATACAGTAAGTTTTGAAACGCAGTAAAGTTTCTAGTTTTTTGTTGTATGCGATATCGCATGATTATTTGTGCTGGTTCCGGTGTTATATAGTGCCTTTTCCCCCTAGCCATCTTTCCCCCCGGAAAAATGGCTATATAGCAGTTCTTCCCCCCCCCCCCCCGGAAAAATGGCTATATAGCAGATTTCCCCCTACGGAAAGCTGACTATATAGTGGGTTTTCCCCCTTTTTATAGCCAGATTACCCCCACGGAAAACCTACTATATAGTGGATTTTCCCCCATTTTTACTTTCCGGCCATGTTTATTGCGGACCACCCGTGACAATAATTTGCAATAACAGATATGAAATTAATTTCTCACAAAAAAGGATAATTATGGCATTTATTAATACATAGAATAAAATACATGGTTTTTCAACCCCAAATATGAACTAAGGCATGCGCCTTCATAACATGCATGTGTCATCATCGTTTATTTCACCTGTTCTCTACCCCTTTTTGAACACCTTTTACACGGATTTCGGAATACCTCGAATCTTTTTCATCTAATCGATGCTTATCCACAGTTTTGACTTCGACGTTATGAACACGCGAGAACACATTTGAGTGAAAATACGCTGGTTTGAAAATTTAATTTTCTAATGTATTGCCATCAATGTATTAGCTTCTCCCAGGGAACTAACTGACCAATCTTGACTTAATTTTGTAGAGGAAGGGAATAAAAAGTGGAAATGTATTACTCCCTTCGTCCAAAAGGTTATCAATTTTAAATTAATACCGTTAGAATTGACGATCTTAAAAACAAATATATATTTCTTCTGCTAAATATCAAACGGGAGACAGGATGCAATGATATGATGAGAAACTGAAATGATTTAGTTTTACTTTGATTGATGGGGTCCTTAATCATGGGTAAGGGGTATTTTAATTATGTATTAAAAGCATATGTGAAGTTAGTGTTTACCATTTCATTTTAAAGTTACGCATATTCATATTTTTAAGCACATTTCTATGAAACGCGAGATATTATGATTTAAACATTTTAAAAAAACAATGAAATGTCTTCACAACCAGAACAATGTCGGTATCTTTGCTGGTTACTTTGGAAAATGGGAAATGGATCCTGAACTAACTTTATGTTTATATTGTCACTCACTATTTGCTAATTTTTCCACTTTTAAGTTTGCAACGTGATTTATAAATATACAATTTTGAAAACGATGCCATATAAATCAAGATGTACGATTCCATTACCTAAAAAATTATACTATTCGTTTCATATTTTTGCAATAAAGATTTACTTGTGTACCATATTATTTCTTCGAACAATTAAACAAGGGTAATTAAAAATACAAAACAAAAAACCCTCAAAAAACAACCAACACATTTATTGTGATGAGCTGACTTTTTTTAAATATAAGCTTGTTTTTCTAATCAACTAACAAGTAAAAACGTCGTATATGCGCTTAGGTTGGTTATTTATTTTTGATTTTCGGTTTCTCCTTTTATGAATAAACTTTCATTGATTTATTTATCTAATTATCTATTATATCATTAGTCATCTTATGAATTGATTAAATGTTTTGAAGAATAATGAATTTTACCCGCGTACCTTTTTAAAAAAAATTGTTTGTAAATTTAAAAAAAACCCACCAGAATTAAAGTAATTTTCAATCATTCTGATAAAGAAATATATGAGTGGTTGTGTATTTTTAAATGATGGTTTTACTTTTAAATGACCGTAAAAATATGTTCATGTGGTCATCCATAGTTTTTGAGATATGGGGCCCTAAAAATACATATTCTTTATAATTGGATTTCAAACATCGGGCTCTAAAACAACAAAGGCTTCTACCCTGCATGGGGGCTTAAATTTTCGGTGTTATCTACTAGTGGTATACCACTATCACTGTGAAAATATGGTTAATTGGTCATCTCTAGAATTTGAGATTCGGGTCACCACTCATAGAACACTATTCAATCATTATAATGGGGTTTTAGACATCGGGCCCTGAAACATTAGGGGCCCCTACCCTGAGGGCTGAAATTTTCAGAGTCATCTTCAAGTGGTAAACCTTTGCCACTATAAAAATATGGCGATATGGTCATCTCTAGTTTATGAGACATTGGACCCTATAGAATATGCACTATAAATATTATAATAGGATTTTAAAAATCGGGCTCTGAAACATCGGAAACAAAATTTCTCTAAAACAGAGGTTTAGCCTGGATGGAATTTTCACAAACAGACAAACAGTCTGATAGATTTATCAAGAAATTCTTAAAACATTCTCGTTTAATACAATTTCAGAACACAGAATTATGAATATAAGTGTTTAACTTGTAAAACTTTTTTCAATAAATTACCTTAATTAAGTTCTATGTATAATTCAACTTTCAGCACCGTCTATAAAGATAATAAATCGGCAAAACGAAACTTAACCTGTACAGATGAATGCAGATATACATGTATGCAACATGGGAGTGTAGAAACATTGATTTTAATCCTTACTGGATTTCCATAAATATTTTTTTATAAAATCTGAACCAAAAACGTGCGGGAGAAACCCTACTATGGGGGAAAAGCTACTATATAGTAGCCTTTCCCCCCCGGGGGAAAGGCTACTATATAGTAGCTTTTCCGGGGGGAAAAGCTACTATGGGGGAAAAACTGCTATACAACACCGGTTGGGGTACAATATGTAAACAATGAGTATTTTAAATGTGTGCGTGATTGGACATTCTTACATCAGAGGATTAAGAGATTATTGTATGCAGACAGAAACAGACAATCTAAATTTGGACCCTGAAGTGTTTAAAGTATCATTTAGAGGAAAAGGCGGTTTGAGATTAAGCAAGCGTGTCTTCAGGGCGGAGATTCTGCATTTTGACTCAATTCCCGATGTGGTGTTTTTACAGATTGGTGAAAATGATATCTGTGAAATTACAAACAGTGAGAAATTAGCTAGGGATATTACATCTGTGGGACAGTATTTAAGAGATGGTGTTGGAGTAAAGGTAGTGATAATAGGCCAGTTAATTCGCCGAATGCACTTTGCATCATGCCAAAATTTTAACGTGTTTGTGGTTCAAACTAATGAACATTTGAAACGTTTTGCTGAGCCACTTGGTGGAATTTATTTCTGGGGACATCGGGGGTTTTGGAAGGACTTTCATTATTTAGGCCCGGATGGTGTCCATCTGCTGTGTACCCCTGCCGAGGACCAGCCCATGAGGAAGTTTCGCCGCAGCATTAGGAATGCGGTGATCCTGCACTCAAAAGTTTTGAGGCCAGTATGATTTTAGATCTTATGTGCTTCCACTCTAGAATAATGATATTCAATAATATGTGAATATATATATCCATATTTATATATATTTACATTTTATTTGTTTGAATTAAGACAGTGTAGGGGCAGTTTATGTATTAAGTCCCTGAAATTTAAATGCGTGATTTTTTCGTGTTGATGATGAATGGAAGGGGACTTAACACAGCCTAATCTAAACCCAAATATAAAGCCATTCACTAACAATTTCAATTCATCTGCCTCATAACCTAATAGTTCATTGTGAAGTCTGAACGGGTTTACTGGAGTTGGAAGAACTAGCGCCATTCCTGTTTGAAGTGAAAGATTTGGATGACATGTTTCTACACTGAAATCGGGGGTGGGGTCCACTACAGGCTTGGCAAGTATGGGCGAATCGACAAGGTAGGGAGCGACATTTTTGCCCATTGTTATAATTGTAGCACTGTTTTGCCCGAAAGGGCTGCCGTTTACCATTATAAGCTTGAAATTGGGTAGGAGACTTTAAACCCATAGAGGCTACCTTAAGTCGCAACTCTGTTACTACTCTCTTCCACGGCAGGAGGGATGTCTCTTTTATTTTCCTAAATGACTCATCATACAATCTCCAGGGTTGGTCCCCATGAAGCTTATGAATCTCCCTAATTGTAAACATGTATTTTAACAGATTGCATGCCTCATGGGGAAATTTCTGTAAGTAAATTGTACTGAATACCAGAAAAGCATATGTCCATTGATGGATTGTAATAGGTGTTTTATGTGAAGCCGCTTGTTGTAGCTCAATTTTACCCACTTGTACCACAATTGAAAGGGGTTCATCTCCTGAGGTCGGCAATAAATTTTTTAAGTCAACAAATTCATTGTTCCAAATTTTAAGTTTCAGTTTTGAGGAAACTTATGCCCCGAGAGGCACACAATATGATAAGTGAATTTGAGGGCTACTAGAGCATGCAAAACTACTACCAGTACTCCGAGATAAATTGCCTGCGGGCTCACCTGTGAACACATTATCCAGTAATGTTCCCAGTGCAGAGGCAGGAATTGTGGCAGCCGCAGAGGCAGGAATTGTGGCAGCGGCCGGTATAGCTTCCCCAATTACTGGTGCAGTATCCTCAACAGAATTCACCATTGGAGGTTGCCCAACACTTTCACTGATGTTTTGTTTCTCACTATCAGCTTTTTGTTGGTTTACAATTTCTTTTGCCAGAAGTTCATAATCAATATTTGGTAGCACATTGACAGTGTCAGTCTCCGACTGTTTTCGGGTTCTTTCTTGCCCTTTTCCCCCCTTATTTACTTCAGTTGGTGGTGTTGGTGGTGGTAATCCTCCAGTTGCCACATCATCTCTCCTGGCTCTCTTTTTGGGTGGCATAATGGCTAAATTATATAATAAGAATAATAGGTATGAATCCTATCCTTTCACATATATGATTAGCCTAACCCATAAAATTTTTTTCATAATCAACTTTTGCATTAACAGATGATTTCAACCATGTACTTGGTATTTTGACCTGATCAGTTAAGCGCATACCAACAAGATTTTGATCTACATGTACATATTAACATAAAATTCATAATAATAGGAACATGTCCCACTGACCATATGGGTAACACAGACCCAATGTTCCTACATCATTATTAGTACATGTCGATTCAAACATTCATGTAACTAAATAGTCCCAACATGACTTTAATTACATAACGTTATTAACATGAAATTCATAATTGTAAGGAACATGTCCCACTGACCATATGGGTAACACAGACCCAATGTTCCTTCATCATTATTAGTACATGAAGATTCAAACATTATGTAACTAAATAGTCCCAACATGACTTTAAGGTCTGATCCCCTACTACGTTGTTTATATTTTTCTTTACTTTCGTCATTTTTAATAAATGACATATTTCATCATGCACAAGTGTTGAGTTCATTTATCAGACAGCAAAAACTGAGCTGCGGTGAGGTTGTGCAGCATGAGAAAACATAAAACAACAATTATGTTAATAATTGTATTTATGTGTTGAATGCTATAATTTTATTTGCTTATTTATTGTATTTTTCATGTTTATGTTTGATTAGATAAGTTGCATTTCTTTCCCAGGCCTTGTAGTGGTCGTTGGCCATATTATGTAATTTCCCTGCAGTGGTCACTGTCCATGTCTATTTTTAGCCCAAATTCTTAGTCTAAAAACCTTCCAGTGACCTATTATGTAACTGTTAAAAATCCAATGGTGAAATTCTCCCCAAATTTAATTTAATAGCCAATCAAATTAAGCGATACGGTCACGTGGTTTGATGCGGTCAGTATCTGACCGGTGAGATTAGGGTCATTCTGTCTTCATCTCTGAGAGTGTTAGCACGAGTAATGTTTTGATACACCCACCACCATCCCCGTTTCACCACTCCAATATTCGAAAGTTGCATACATGTACAAAATATTGTTATTTTGCATATGGCATATTTTATTTTTGAGGTGCCATCTTTTTGCTGGTTTTGTATATATTGTATATTTTGTATAAATTGTATATAATTTTGAACAAAATATTGTTTTTCTGTATTTTAAGGGGATCAGCATATTGATAAGTTATTTAACATTTTGTGTGAACAGCTTTGGGTCTGATCCCCTACTACGTTGTTTATATTTTTCTTTACTTTCGTCATTTTTAATAAATGACATATTTCATCATGCACAAGTGTTGAGTTCATTTATCAGACAGCAAAAACTGAGCTGCAGTGAGGTTGTGCAGCATGAGAAAACATAAAGAGTTTTGGACAGCATCCTATCATGTTTTCGAGCTCCCATAGTGCTTTGCCAAACATAGCTGATCTTACACTCAGAGGTTACGGTTTCGTGGGGTTTGTCGACTTGTTAAGAGTATCACACACGGTTTGGATAGAACCAAGAGAGATATTACATCCTACATTCCTTCGTATATTCTGTTGAATAACCGTAACCGTAAACAAGGCAACTTCATGGTAAACTTACGGCGTTTTATTTCCCGCGATAAATTCAGAGGTGGATCAGGCATCTTGTTTGCTTGTTACCTGTTAACAATACTCGCTATGTCAGTGGAAACTGCGATCCCTCTGATGATTAGATTTTTGTTTTTATTTATATGACATAGATATGGTGATGATATACATGCAAGTTTCATTCTCTACTGTCAAAACGGTCATAACGATCCAAGCGTATACATGCGTTGCACATAGCATTGTTCATGTAGTTACAGTATTATGTGGAGGAATTCACAAATCGAATTCTTTAAAAGAATAACGGGCAGGTCATTTACATTGACAGCATTCACTTTTAAAAATGGAGAGTTTTTGTCGAAAATGTTAAAAAGGATTATACATTGTTACATTATTTTAATTTAAATAATCCCTGGTTTTGAACATATTTTATTGAATTAAGATATAAAAATGGTCCGAACACAAATGCTAACAATTTACGAGGTTCTTACCAAGTATAACAATTTACAACTAAGTTATAGCGTAGAGTGGAAAGTACATAAAAATGGAAAATTAAAGTAGTTAAGTTATTGAACAAACATAGATGTATTAATAAACAGTTCTGTTTGAATTTGATCTTTGCAGTGAGACTGGAATTACGAGAATCTACCACAATCTCTGATAAATCTCTGAATAGCTAAAAAATAATTTACACTTATAATATCTACTGTGTTGAATGTAGTGCGGGTGGGGTGCGAAGCAAGGCAGCACAACACCATATGTTCAAAATAATGCGAATACATTGGGGAATATTAAGAAGAAGATTTTTTTTTATGTTTTATTGATTTTTTTCCTGTATTCGACTTATAAACATTTTGCTTCAATGTCTCCCCTGCGAAAGTGTTCGGAATATTTTTTATCGTTACTAAGTACATGTATTTAATAAATCGAGAGTTGAGAATGAAAGTTCACAAGACCCCGAGGAAATTTGTTCAGTTTGTGTGAAAATGAGTGTTGGGGCAATATAATATTCTCAAAATACGTAAATGTTGATCTTTTTCCATATCATATCATACTTGATATAGGTTACAACATGAAATTCCATTAATATATTTATATAAGTTCCTTTTATATATGTAATTGATATATTAATTTTAGATTAACCGAGTTTCATTTCCTCTATTTCTAAAGGACACTTAAGATAATTCATTGCTCTATAGAAACTAACAGGACTGATTATGGTACATGTATTGCAATCTATTCACCAGAAAGGGAAAAATCTATACCAGAGCAGTTTCTTCACTTAGGGGAAAATTCCTTTCATGATTTTGCACAGAGTGGGTAATATATTGAGTGGAAAGGTAAACAATAACCGGTGGTCCATTTTTTCGCCGAGGGATATACATGTAGCACCGAAACGATTAATAATACTTTTATCTCCAACAAAAATCACAAATATCCAGAGTTCCGGGCAGAATCCTTACTCAACCACAATCAAACTTTATAGCACCTTAATCAATTTTATTCTCTTTGCAAATCCTTACAAATAGATTAGAAAAAAACTTACATCCACATGCGCTTTGGTTATATAACACAATGCTTTGTCCAAATTGTTTTGATGTGAGCCTCTTAGGCAGTAATGAGGAATAACCAATTTCTGATGTTTTCTTTTTACAGATAAATGTGTAGTTCTGAATGAACAGACTCATAACCTTGACTCAGTAGATTGTAAGGCTGAAACCGGATGTCCCTCAAAGATGTATCTTTCCTCCGAAGTGTGGCGATGTAAGTTTGTTTCGTAATTATAATATATAACATGGTAATAGTGTTATTGAGATAAACCAATGAACAGTTAATAACTGTTTTTACATTTTATCTAATATAAATTTAAAAGTATACATTTATATTTAGTTCATTTCTACATGTACATTGTACTTTTCAAAGAAAATGCACCTGGATATGAACACACTTTTCTTTTTTAGATAAAAAGAATATTGAAGATTTTAACACAAAAATAGAACTTTTAATTAAACAGTTAATATTCATTGTGAACCTAGCAACATTTTAAACATGCATTACGTAACAAAAAAATGTTCTATAATAATGCTCCCCCCCCCCCTTTATTTAAGCTTTTTAAGGTGGGAACCAGATAAGAGAACACGTAAGCTATACAGATGGATTTTTTTTCTCATTCTTTATTAAATTCTACAACTTAAGATATTTCGTGGATATTTATCAATTTCTACAACTTCGTATATGCAATGTAGCTCCACCTCCGCCCCGCTGGGGCTGGAACTCACGACTTATGAACCCTATTCTCCTAGCAGTGAGCGACTATCATGCTAACCACTTGACCATCTATGCATGCCAAAAAACTGGCTTTTAATGACATACGGAGCCAAATGAAATAACTCAAAACTTAAAAAACAATAGAAGCTTTCCCGTGCATTGTGTAAATTTAGATAAAAATTAAGATGAGACTATCATCTAATATATTACAATTGGGGAAAAATCAGAGACAAAGTGAAATGTCAAATATCTTAATTCAATACTTAGTAAGACAAAATTATCTATACAAATCAATGTAAATCCAGTTGTCTAATCTACTGCATCTACTTTATTTGTATACAATAAACATGCATAAACCTTTCTTTGTGGTGATCAGCTTAAGAAATTCATTGTGTACTCTAACTGGATCACTAGTATTAATATGATGTTGAATACTATAAAGCATAATACATGTAGAATCACAATATTATGAGACACCATTATACATAGGCATTACTTTTACTTTCTAAATAAGTGACCTCCCTTTGCCAACATACTGTATCATCATATTTTGATATTTAAATTAGCGCAATATTATGAGACATACGTATTGCTTTCAATTTCTTAATAAGTGATCTCCCTTTACCAACGTTTACAATGTTTAAATAAGCTTATCATCTTTACCTTCCTATCGCATTTGTACAGTTTCTATCACCTTAATTGTAAAAGTTTGTTTTCATTTGTCAGACTTAAACTATTGAGTTGACCCCATATTGACCCTTTGACATTTTGTATTTACAATGTAATAGGTCCAGTACGATGTCTTGATTAAGCTTCAAACATGTAGCTTGAATAAGCTACAAAACTTGATCAAGCTAATCAGAGTAGCTTGATAAAGCTATTAAATGCAGTTTCTCACTAAAATGTTTATTATAAGAAATAAACAAAAAAGCACAATAAACTTACAACTTATACATGTATTTGAACCATTAAAAAGTTATGAACAATAATTAGTGACCGTTTAAACATTGCGGTTTTTAAACCCTTTTGAGCTAAAAATATATTTCCATTGTTTAGGTAACTGTTCACCACTTTCTGTGCATTGAGGCATTGATAAGAATGATTTCTTTTCATTGTCTTGAATTATTGCAAATCAATTTTCTTGTTTATCATAACTGACCTTTATATCTCTTCAAGAAGTACAGTACCGATAAGATCCAACCTAACACCAGAGTAAACAACCCCGACAAATCCCGGGTTTACTTTTAGGGTTTACCCTGGGTTTACCTTTTAAAAATTTGGGTCCACTCGGGGTTAACTTTGGGTTTACTCGGGGTTTACTTTAGGTTGACTTGGAAATTGCTTTTCAGGTCAACTGTACGCACTGAAGTGTAAAGCAGACCCGTTTTTAATCTTACTGCCTGTAATTCCTGTCCCTTGTGTATTCCGAATACACAGTTAGCGTGTGCCTTCAGGGGTATACTTCTGACCGGGTTTACTCTGGGTCCACTTTAGTTTACCCGGAGTAAACCCAGAGATAACACAGAAAGTAAACCCGGGGTTTAGTTGGGGTTTACTTTCTGTTAGGTTGGGTCTGATCGGTACTGTAACTGTGTGGTCATGAATCAATTGCCCCAAAACTTTTTTTAATTGCAATTTTTATTAATACTAAAAAAATACACTTTTATTACGAAAAATGAGTGACAAAATATCTAAGTCAAGCTACTCTGAATAGCTTATTAAAGCCATATAGCTTATTCATGTACCTAAATCAAGAGATGAGATTGTATTGAATCTGTTAAATCCGTGTATTATATGTTAAGAACGAAGAAACTTATTTTATTTAACTAGGTTATAATAGAGAGGTAGTGGTCTTTTTTTTTCTAATATATTATGATGCATGAAATATAATGTAGGCGCGATCTATCTGTCTGTCCGTAAATATTTTACAATTTCAACTATTTCTCCGGAACCATGGCCACAAAGCCGATTTCAACCAAACTTGGTATAAAGAATCCTTAGGTAAAAAGAATTTAAGTTTGTTCATGTGAAGGGCCACACCCTCTTTAAAGAGGAGATAATTAAAAATCATTGAAAATTTGTTGGTATTTTTCAAAAATCTTTTTCTCAAAAACCATTTGGCCAGAAAAGCTGAAACTTGTTTTGGAGCGTCCTTAGGTAGTACATGTATAGATTCAAGTTTGTTCAAATCACAATCCCCGGGGGTAGGGTGGGCCACAATGGGGGTCAATTTTTTCATAGGAATATAGAGAGTAAATCTTTAAAAATCTTTTTGTCTTAAACTGATCAGCCAGAAAAGCAGTAACTTGTATGGAAGGGAATGGCAGTGTAGATTCAGGTTTGTTCAAATCATGATCCCTGTGGGTAGGGTGGGGGCACAACGAGGGATTGAATTTTGATATAGGAATATATAAAGAAAAACTTTTAAAATCTTCTCAAAACAGATCAGCCAGAAAAGCTATTACTTGTGTGATAGCATCCTTAAGTAGGGTAGATTCAAATTTGTTCAAATTAGAAAAGCTCTAACTTAAGTCGGTTCATATAGAGTTGATTGAAATGGGTCAAAATCATATTCTTCAGAAGTAGGGTTGGGTCAGGTGGGGGGGGGGGGGTCCAATTTTACGAAGGAAAACATTTAAATTATTTACAAAAAATCAAATCTTATTACAATTGATTTTACTTATATGCAAGTATTTTGACATATTGTTGATTCTTTAAAATTGTTTAGACTCTGGCTACAGGACGATTCTTGGACCTCACATGGGGTTTAAATTTCGATGTAGAGTAATAATACATATATATGAACAGTTGATTAAGTCTAATCCTCTTCTCGATAACTGATGCTCAATATGTGATATGACTGTAAAATCATCTTCTTACAAAGGGGCTCAATGATAAATATAAGAATATGCATATGGAATTCATTTTTTTTATATAGGATCTGTTATACAACAGTGTTTAGATATTTTGAATATGACTCCATAAAGCTGATTTTATTAAGTCTATTGTTGCTCAGGTGAGTGATGTGGGCAATTGTTTTAAGATGTGATAAACGTCAATTTTCGTCTACCATTTGACACCCTGAATGAAATTAATATTTGTAAAACCTTCTATAGGACATCTATAGGACAACCCTATCATATTCTAAGATAAAATATTTCTATTCATTAAGTCATAAAAAGTTCTGCAATCTCGGTTTTTAGGAGTGATAAACATCAACCGTCTGCTACCTTTTAACTGTCTGAATGAAATTTTAATTTTTGAGTCCTTATTGCACATCTATAAGACACCCC
Source organism: Magallana gigas (assembly GCF_963853765.1). NCBI lineage: Eukaryota > Metazoa > Mollusca > Bivalvia > Ostreida > Ostreidae > Magallana > Magallana gigas. Next base: position 10,471,314 of record NC_088855.1, read on the forward strand.
TGTAATATCCCTGGAGATAGTTACTGCATTCGTTGTAAGTGGAATTCTGGGAACCATGCTCTTTTTGCAAAAAAGAAATAAAACGTACGTCATTTTTGTTGTCCACCGACCCCAGTATTGAAACATTCTGAAACATCAAAATGACATCTCTAATCATATTCTAATAGATTATTAAGCCACTTTTAAAAAAAAATGTTGACGTTTTGAATCCAGACTATTTTGGAAAAAACCCCGGCATTTTTTAGCCACTTAATGACCCCAGGATAAAATTGAAACCGATACCTTATTGCTTATCTATAGGACATCCTAAAACATTTTCCAAGAAATGATTTGTCTACTTTTGAAAATGTAAGTGGATTTTGAGGAACCAAGTTTAAATGAAAAAAAAATTCTTTTTACAAATTATTTGGACAAGACAGACTTACCAGATTGTAAACGCATCCTTAGGTGGCGTAGATTGAGGATCGTTATAAATGATGATCCCCAGGGGTATGGTTGAGCCACATTGAGTGGTGGATTTTTACCTATAAATAGAGAAAATCTTTAAAAATCACAAAAATAACATTGGACCGAACAAGGGTTCAAATTTCCGTGAAAATATAATCATGTAGGAGGCTCGGGTAAGCCTAAAAAATAAATTCAAACAAAAAAATCTTTAAAAATGTTTTCAAAAGCCAGTGGGCCAGATAGAAAAGATAAATCTTATTTTGAAGCATCTTTATGTATAGTAGATTCATGTTTGCTCAAATCATGATTCAGGGAGTAGTATAGGGTTGGGTCACAATGGGTGTTGAATTATTACTCAGGAATAAATAAAGAAATACTTTTAAAACTCTTCTCAAAACTCGTATGACCAGAATAGCTAAACCTTTTGTGCAAGAAAACATTAGGATGTGTAGAATCAACTTTGCTCAAATCATGATCCCAGGGAGTAGGGTAAGGCCGCATTGAGGGGTATAGTTTTCATATGAAAATAATTAGAAAATCTTCTTTTAAAGATCTTTTTCTCTGAAATCTATTTCGCTAAAATAGATAAAACTTGTGTGAAAGCATCCTTAGATAGTATAGATTCATATTTGTTGGATGGAGCTACAAAAGGGGCAATGTTTTTTTCACATTGAAATATATTAAAAAACAATTTTGAAAATTTTCTTCCTTAAAACCATTTGGTTAGAAAAGCTAAAACATGTTTGGAAGCATTCTCAGGTAGTATAGATTTCAACCACATGTGCTTTGAAATTTTATTTTGGACGGTTTATTTTGTTTTGTATTTCATTTGATATGAACGAATTTACAGAAATTACATCTTTTCAACGTTATTATTAAATGCAAGTTTTTGTTTCTTTTCAGATAAAATTTGTTTTGCAAATTTTTATGGAATGTAAGTAAAATCAGTGATTGATAGCCTTGATTTTTTATGTGTTGGTAAAGACCATCTTACCAGATTTGTTTTGTATTTAGAGGTCTTATAAAGGTGTTATCATTATTTTTTAGCTCACCTGAGCTGAAAGCTCAAGTGAGCTTTTCTGATCACATTATGTCTGTCGTTTGTCTGTCCGTCCATCCGTCCGTAAACTTTTCACATTTTCAACATCTTCTCATAAACTAGTGGGCCAATTTCAACCAAACTTAGCATAAAGCACCCTTAGACAGAGGAAATTTAAAATAGTGAAAATTAAGAACCGAATCCTTTCTCCAAGGGGAAATAATATTAGTTATTAAACAAATTTGAGAAAAGTTTTAAAATCTTCTTCTGAGGATCCATTTGGCCAGTAAGGCTGAAACTTGTATGGAAGTATCCAGGTAGTGTATATTCAAAGTTAGAGTAGTAGAGTGTAGAATGGTAGAGGGGTAGAGTGGGGTCCCATTGGGGGATCGAATTTCTACATAGGAATGTAAAGAGTAAATCTTTAAAAATCTTATCCTCAGAAACTAATCAACCAGGTGATTATTTAAAATTGTTCATTGGCTTCTGGCTGATTCCTTGAAGATTGGGTCTCACAAGGGGTTCAGAGTTTGATGTAGGCTCATATCCCATAATTAAAAAAACTTTTATGACGTAATACATTGTATTGAGTCAACGTATATATTAACTATTCAATCAGTAGTTGTTGGATATATAAATGTTTTACAGTAGGATATTCAAATATCCAACAGTGCATAAAACAAATAAAATAGACAAGATGTGGAAACATGTATTTCAAATCACAAAATTTTCATGAAATTACTAGAACCTTGTCATCAATATGATCACCACACATATTCATTAAGACTACTGTCACAAGAAAGGAATTTCAACGGGAATATCTCCTTTTTTTAATTTCAATAGATTTTGATCCACACGGATCACTTTCCTCAGCACTTTCAGATTTTCTCTTTAAACCCTGAACCCATCACTCGCTTCTTGTTGCTGAATATTACTTGTGCGCTTATTTTCTCGGACTGCCTCTGAGCGATGACCGGTCTAATCGCAAATAAGCTCTTCCGGAAGTTCAGCGAAATACATCCTGGTAGCAGCCGTTGCCTTTAAAGAATGATTTGTGAAGTGAACATCAAAACCAGCTTTCGCGCACAAATTTTTCACTACTTTTGACATGGTGTTGATACCTACACGGACATCACAATACCATTCATGATCTGACGGTTGGGCTTTTGCGCGTAAATACAAAGCGTTGGTTTTTCCGTTCTTGGTCTGTGTGAAAGCAAAAAGAAAGTAACATTACATTTTTCACAAAAAATTACAAAAATATAACATGTAACTTGAGAAATAAATCAAATTTACTATTAAATTACCTTAAAGAAATGTATTTCTTGAAAACTGAAACAACATATCTCTCTGGTCTCTCCAGATTTTGATATGCCTTAGTTTGCTTTCTTTTCAGTCTTCTATGATGAATTCCACCGTAATTACATTTTGAAACATCTTCTTTATATTCCAGGAATTCCCGTCCAGAATATTTCTCTTTGTCCAGTTTCAGCTAATTTTCTCCATATCGCAGATTATAATGTTCGGCCCCTCCACGCAGATCAAATTAAGTCCAAACAGAAACAACATAGTGTCCTTCAGTGTCAAAAAAAGGGTCCCTCAGTGTGTCTGGTGTATCGATGCCAAGTTTACCCCTTTCCAACATATCATCTTCATAAGCCACTGTTATAACCTTTGATTGTCTTCTGTCAATTCCAATACCAGGCGAGGCTTAATTTTTTTTTATCCAACATTTTTCTCATTCCTTCAAATTCTGTATCATTCATCAGTGTCACATACCTTTCATTCTCACGAAGGTAATGTTAAATTGCTATGATAATTTCATTTAGGGTATTGCCACGGTAGTCCTGATCATTTTCTTTGCGAACTTCGTGGTAAAGGCGCCCAATAAGTAATATAGAGTTTCGTAGTCCATTGTTAGCAAATCGCTTTGAATTTTTCGAATGTCATTCCTGTATCCGTAATTATCCTGCCTATTTTCCAGCCACGAGTTGAAAAGATTTACAACCCATCTAGATTTTGACTCTGTTTTTCTTGCAAATCTTGATTTAGAGATATTTTCATGCTCAACATCTGAAATAGGTTCTGCGAAACGTTGACTCTCCTTTTCATCACTTTTCTCAATATCAGGAATTTTGTACGACTAGGCCTCCTTAAGAACCTATCAGATTTCTTCAGTAAATCATCATCTGTTATATCACTAAAATGTCAAACTTTATGTCAAAATTCTGCATTTTTCTTTCTCCCTCCAAATCAAGAATATCATTTAAAACGGTATGTGTGTCATCCCCCGAACTCTGGACCTCTTTGAATTTATTTTGGGTTTAACATTTTACTTCATTAGAATCCATGTTTGTACAGTACAACGGTAGTTTTCAAAATAAGATTTGTACGCGTCTCTCAAGTTCACTAGACCATGAATAAAAGGGGGTGTTTGGTTGGCTATTTTGTTATGGTACTGGTGGATATATGAATAGGCTAGATGCTATTGTATTACAGAACAGTTTGATATATGAATGGGTCAATGCTTCTTCGATGTCCAATGGGGGAATTTTTTTAAAGTAAGATAAATAACTTGATAGTGTTGAATAGTTTAGAGAAAACATCCCCTCCGAGGGCCGAAGGCCGTCGGAGGGGATGTTTTCTCTAAACTATTCAACACCATCTCCTTATTTATCCATTACATAAACAATTGTTTAGGATCTTTTGGAGAGCTGCAATGCTCAGCAAGTGATATCATTATAAAATCATCCTGTTAGAAAAGGGACTATTGATAATAAACATAAGAATATCCAGTAGGAAAAAATGGATTTTTATTTACACAGGATCCACATGTAAAATACTACATTGTCCAGATAGTATGTATAATGACTCCATTAAGCTAAATTTATCATACAAATTGTTCCTCAGGTGAGTGATGTGACCCATGGGTCTCTTGTTTTTATACTCTTTAAATTGAAATGATTTTAAACATTTTTTAAAAGAATAATGTGTTCGATTTTGCAAAAGTAATTGATTACTAAACCTTTGTTTGAAAATATATTTAAATATATTAAATTATACTACTGTAATAGACATTTTCTTTCAAGAACAAAAACTCTGGCAGATAAAACTACCCCAGCAAACGTCATTGTCGACGCAAGGTACATAACTTCATTCATATATATATATATATATATATATATATATATATATATATATATATATATATATATATATATATATATATATATTTATATAATTATATATATATATAAATTTAGTACATTTAGTCCATAAGCGGTCGGGAACAGCACTACTTCGTGATGTTTGAAAAATAGATATGTTTTAAGAAATACAGTGAATTAATTCTGCAAAGAGCAATCGCAGCACAAGGTGTTTAGCAAAGGTTTTTGCGTATCTAAACAAATATTTGCACACTTAAACCATTAAATCAGTCAGAATGTAGAATTTACATGTATAGGCAGCCAAGTTCCGATAGAGCACTTTTTTTAAAATCCAGGTTCCCGATTACACCTTTTTTAATTTCCCGTGAATAGCAGAATAATAATAACCATGAATTGAGTTACAATATATTATATTTGTATGATTTTTATGTACAATTATCAACAATAATTTCTTTAGAAAGTGTATGAACTTTTGTAACCATCCTTCAAAGCAATATAATTTGTTATTTAACCATTCGAGGTCGAAAATCGATTGGGTTAACGTAATAAGTTCTCTTTGTCATTCTGTTGTTCTACTCATAGACTTAAACTATAGCATTTCTAATAAACAAACGGTATTCATGAACGTATGAGTATATTTAACACAGCGCACAGTCTGATTTTTGTACAACAATTGTTGTTGAAACGTTCACAGATTCACCGTGTTGCCTACTCATATCATAAGCCAAAGTAAAATATACGTCGTGTGCATAGTCCACATTTTGACGCCATGTATCGAACGCACAGCGTACACGTTTTGTCTTCGGATATAACCGAAAAGAGTAACGTGATTCCTAAAAATATTCATCTCTTCTTTCATTTTTTATTAATTTAATTTATATGTTAGCTGCTGGTAAAAAGAAAATTTAATACTTTATTCAGTATCAAAAAATCTGTTCCTTAATGGAAATGTTTTATATTTTTCATCTGACAATTTCATAAGACATACGTAGAACAAGCTGTGTTTCTTGATTGAAACACAACTTAAAAGTCCGGTTTTCACTTTTATTGTTTTTAAATTTAAATTGTCTTTAACAAAAACATTGGAAAACTTTTAATCGAGTTAACAGCACTAAACATCGGAAAGTGCCAGTCAATCAATGCTCGATCAAATTTTTTAAAAACAAAATGGCGGCTAATGTTGCGGCGCCAGGCCAGAAGAAATTTTTTAAGCCCAGAGTTCCACTGAATTTCTTATATATACGTGTTACATTAGCATAAATCCCCATTTCGAGAGGCGGTCTTCGCTCACTCTTTTCGGATATGACATTGGTTGATAAAGATTTGATTTAAACGTCTTATTGACTCAAATTTCCTTAACGCTTGTGTGGGCATTATCAGTATTTATTTTTGTTTAAGAACCAAGTCATCTCAGACAGAGGCAAAAGTGCAAGGAAATACAACATTGATTATTTTGTAAGTATCATAAATACAACACTGATTATTTTGTAATTATCATAAATACAACACTGATTATTTTGTAAGTATCATACTACAACATTGATTTTTTGTAAGTATCATTAAATAGTTCAATCTAGACTTTGCAAAGTGTTATCCAGCTAAAAGGTTCTTGCCGTTTTGCTGAGATGAATTTTCTGCGATCTTTCTCTTTACGTTAGAAACATATTGTCTCTTTCAAAAGATGGCGAACAAGGTAAAAAAGGTTTACAAATAGATATAACAAGTATAATGAGCTATATCTGTTTGACTAACAGCGTTTCTTAATGTATTGAATAGAAAGAAAATCAAATAGGAAGCTGAACATGCTAAGAGAAGTGTTTGTTCGCAGAATTCAAACCATAGTGTGTTTATTGCTTCTACTTTATGAACATGAACATTTTTTAACAAATTATAGTATAAATGAAATGCGTTTGTGAAATTCTGTTGGTAACGTCCACAATTGATGTTGACTAATTAAGCAAAGATTGATGGAGTAAGAGATGTCAAATATGTGTAATCTGATTTTAAAAACGTTAATGGTTTCTTTTGTTCATCAATTTTGTTAGCATTTTGTTTTATTTTTGGTATATTTTAAACACATATTATCGTGTCCAGTGAACCAGACGCGGAACGAGGGGATTCCGGATTGATAATTGGTGTTGTTTTTGCGATTTCTCTTATCATCATTTGCTCGCTGGTTGTTGTGTTCATCTTGGATAAACGATTCAAATGGGGACTAATGACACGACTAAGGTCTTATGTACCAGGTAAGCACATTGCTAATTTTAAGGATACACGTGCAATGCATTTGTTTTCGCAAATATCGGTATGCATCATAACTGTAAAAATCTGACTTAAAGACGTGTAACACTGGGATTTTTAACTTATTTTGATTATTATCTGTCCAGAAAAAGATTAATGATAAATAGCTTAAACTTTGATTTACAATTTTTCTCACTCAACCAATTAATGTCTCTGGTTTTTACGGAGTTAATTATTCTAAGTACCAAAAACAAATAAAACGCGGGATATGACTGTATTTTGGTTAGAAATGTTTAGATTTCTCGATCATTTTAATAAGTACGAGGGTTGTCAGAAAAGTGACTGTCAATTGAAAATAAGTATGCAAACTAGAGCAGAGCTCGTGGCAAAGCCACGAGTAGGTCTTCCGTTGTTGCTGCGGGTTGAAAATATATGTGATATGGTGTCAAACGATTATAATGACTAAACTTTCAGTTCTGCTTTTGTTATAAAAACGTGTTGTGATTGAAAGCCTCTATATAAAACGTGTTTTGAAAAAGAAAGGAAGAAAATGTTTAAGAAAAACTATTTGTCGAACACAGTTTGTGTAATCGTTTCAAAAATTCTTCAAAAAAAGAGATGTCTGATGGCGAGTTAAATTTTCAAAGGGTAGCAAGCATTGTTATAAACAGTATGTACTCATGATTCATGTCAGGAATTGTATTTTTTTAAAAAACCGAACCCGCCTACAAAACACGTAACCTTTTCTATGGGATAACTTCTTTATTTAAATCTTTCTAAATTTCTGAAGACTATGTGCAAGTTTAGAATTATTACGTGCTGACAAAATTTAGTATTAAGTCAAAATTGATGGCTTTTCTGAACTTTTCTACAGGGAAATGTGTGTCATCTGATATTATTTAATGATACGAGTAGACTTGGACATTCAAAATAATATATAATCAGCTAAAAAAAAAGATAAGCGGGAGAATTTATGCGAAAGCGAGCATCTAAATTTTACACCAGATGGTGCTGTTTCATAGAGACACCGCTATGTAACGTGAATTAAATAACCTTATTTACAGAAATGAATATTACTTTTCTCGACAATGTAATCATATGAAAAATCCTTATTTTTATGTCAGTGGGTTGACTAATTGGATTGAAAAAAAACTTCAATTGCGCTTGCGTAAATTGGAATTCTGGGAAGGAATTAGACAGTCCGTGTTAGAGAAATTCGAAGAAGTTATGAAACTGCGCGGGTAGGTTAAGGCAACTTTTAGTTTAATGACCGTCAGAATTATGATCTATTTGAAAACTGTTTATTTTTATGAAAACAGTGTGTTATATTAATACCAAGTGAACGTGTTCACCAAGATATTATTTTTCTACTTCGGAATCGACTCGATCTTTGAAGCTGCCGTGCCATGGTATCACGTGACAGTTATAAATAGATCAATTTTTTACCTTAACAAAAAATCAAAAAGTGTAACACTACCCCGAAGTTCATTTGTCTGTTTGTTACAATAATTCGATCGTCAATTAGTTCAGGTTTATTAGTATTACTGCTAGAATCCTATTGTTAATCGCATAAAATAAATATTGTAAATATTTATCGGAAACCCTCTCAACTTCTATAGTTTCATTGAAAATATTACGGATATTTCATTTAAAACAACAATTCACAGGATTCTAGCAGCACTTTTCAAGTAGTTTAGGTCATACACCGTTGATATTTAACAAAGTCATCTTTCATAATATCCGGGGTAGTGTTACACTTTTGCCTTTTTCTGTACATACTGACAGAGGAAAGGCTGGTCAAGCCATATAAATGTCGATCTGCTTACCTTATAACACTCGCTGATTAAACAAAATATCCATGCCTGTATTATCCTGATTATATCCTAACTGACACTCATCTAAATCTTAGGTATCTGTATTAAATAAGTCTTATTTCGGCATTGTTTACACTGCATTCCGATGATTTGTCTCCCGACATGATCTTCTCTATTAAACATGCTTGTGACGTCATCAATGATAATTATACGTAATAGAGAAAAATCAAAGATATATTCAGTTAGAAGAGTTTTTAGTGATATTTTATGTCTGTAGTTTTTATAATTTAAACCAGAGATAAAGTTAAAATCGACATGTTTCTGAGTAAAATATGACATCATGCTGCTTATTGTGACGTCATATCGATCAGAGGAATTTGATCGCTGTTAGTTGCCTTATCATACCTGCGTGGTTAGTTTTTAGATCAAACTGCGCATTGATGTATTAAAGGACTTTCATGGGTATCGTCTGCCCACGGTCCGTAATCCGTATGTGCAGTCATACATTGTATGTACATCGGATATTCATTGTTCAGCTAAAATTAGTATTCCACTGGCTGTAGCTAATCTTGTAAGTAAATTAAGTTGCATTACAACCTCATGATACACAACTTCAATTTAAAGGTTTTTTTTATCAATTTTCATACAATTAGCAATAAATAAAATCCCCAATAACGCACATCTACTTTACTTTGAGAAGCGCATATATTTTTGGGAGGCAGATATGTCGCTATATTATAGTCTGCAAGTCAAGTGAATTATCATGGTCTTTCAAAGAAATAGGAAATCTGTCGACACTTGCAGTACTTTGATGAATTCTATGGCGATCGACTGCATTGCATAATGTAGTCGTATTTCCCAAGAACAAAATTTCCTTTGACTTCAAACTTTTAATTATAATACATTATGAATTATTCTGTTCATAACTATAGAAGTTTAGCGTGTTTAACAGGTTAATTTATTAGCCACATTCTCAGGTTACGATTTCACATCTTCAATGTGAAGATGATTGACTTCGAATAATAGTCTTATTGTTTATAAAAGCACCCTTCCAACTGTTACTCAATTACATATGTTCTGAGAAGCGACACAAGATTTTCGGTCGCACGTGGCGATTGAATTAACACAGACTGACCGAATAAACAAACGAGTGGGAAAACGATACACGTTGAGGAGAAAATGTTACACATAAGGAGAAGTCACCAAAAATGATTTTCGACAGATCTGGATATCTTTTCGCCAACTTAAAAAAAATCCAGCGCGAGCACTTGTCAGCGGGGCGGGAGGAGGGGGGGGGGGGGGGGGGGCGCAGCAAACGAACAACCATGTAGCAAAAACTACAGAGTGATTAATATGTGGCCGATAGAATCTAATCTTAATTTGTTTAAAACTCATGTGAATATTCTTTAAAATAATCATCAAATGCCTCAATTCAGGACAATTCAGGACATTCTTTTATCGTGCTAGCACCTACCGCAAACATGTAACATGGGACTTTGATTATAATTTGATTTGATTTGATTTTTAAACTACCTTGTACGCTGTCGTATAATTAAATCAATGCTTAATCAACTGTACAAGTAAAATAAATTTATCTTTTCCCCTTAAACCTATAATAGTTGAAATCATAATAAAATATAGTTCTGTCCGTGCAAAATATGAAACATGAACGCGTGATAAGGTACATGTAGAATAACACGAGCCGACCGCGGATCATTGTCCACTCGCTTTGGATCTCCTCGGCCAAGTGCGAGGGATGATCATCATTTAATATTTGTGTGTGTGTGGGGGGGGGGGGGGGGGTTTAAAATTTTTAGATATACAAACCAACCATTAATTTATGTCTGACGATGTTTCCGATTTGGAATAATATCGTTCATTGATATTCACTTACACTCAATTTTTTAAAAAAATGAATACAAGATGGACAAACTTTTATAACATAAATAAAACAGTTCTTGTATTTACGGCTATATAAACTCAAACACGTTCATATTCATCAAGTGTGCGTCGCGGTGTGCGAATCTTATGTATTAGATAACCGCTTATCGCTAGCTAGTGCAGCCGTGGCTGATCACCTCGGCCGTGGACGAAGGATAGATTACGTAAAGGTACAACGCACAGACACGCACAGCTCAGAACCCAGGAAGATTTGAGAAGTTTGCAGTATAATGACCATATTCTATCAAATAGAATTTCTTTATTTTAAACTTGAAACCCACAATTGATATATGTCACATATTGCTTTAGATTGAGAATGACATTGCTTTTATTAATTAACTGAACGATTTCTTAATTGACACCTAATCGTTTAGTCCATAAACTTTTATGTGTAATCAAAACTAAAACAATTCTTGACTTTGCGGCTAAATAAACTCATATATGAGAGACGCACTCTCGTGTATTAGATAACCGCTGACCGCTAGGTAGCCCAGCCGCGACCATGGTGACTGATTTTCTCGGCCGCGGGCGAGGGAGAGTTTCGTTAACTTGGCCAAATTGCCGCGAGTACTGGTCAACACGTATTACTTTTTACCCTCATATTATGCAATACCCGAACACAAAAACAGTTTTATCAGATCAATTAAGTCACAAACAACATTTTTTGCAGCGATGCCGATATCGAAAACTTTACCGTTTTAGAGTTATGAAGCAAAGACTTTTAAGGAATCTAGACCCCTCATTTTAGGGGCTAGCCCCTTTTTTATGGTATCAAATGAAAGCTCTTAATATTTTGCACAACTTTTGTTCTTTATGTGTTTTGAAAAAAATTACAACTAAAAAGTTATTGAGCAAAGATATAAGCAAAATTTAACATTTTTTGAAACATAAATTTCGATGTAATTTTTTAAGAAGTAAACGTGGGTTAATCAAACATATAAAACTAGGAGGACAACGTTCAAGATGTCTACTTTAAAGATTTGTAAATTAAAACTACTTGCTACGGATCAACTCGGAGCCTTTGCAGGTACACGAGACCCACTAAAAAAATATTCAAAGGGGAATAACTCAAAACCGGAAGTAGCGATTGCAAAATATTTTGTGATATAGTAAGCTATTGTCATTTCCAATAAACCCTGAAAATTTGAATAAAATCTAATGACAAACAAGCGAAATATTACAGTTTTAAGAAACGTCTAGAAGAAAAAGAAGAAGAAAAATAATAATGAAGAATTTCCAACAGAATCAGTACAAGGTCTTCCGTTGGAAACGGAAGACCTTAAAAATCATATGAATTTTTTTTTAAAAATAATTGATACAGCGATTATTACTTTGCATGATTTAGCTTTACGGAGCAACATTTCATATTTCCACGACGTCAGGTGCAACAAACAAACCTGTTACTCTTTTTTAAAGTAAACACCTTTCAGTTCTACACACTTTTCAAGTCATTTAATCCATTTTAAACCATTTATAAAATGCACGTTCATATCACTATTTGTCAAGTTTTTGTACAATTATGTCGTTTGTGGTATATTGTAGATCATTAAGGTCAAAAAATCTTTGTCCACGCAGTTTTGACTTTAGATTTCAGGGAGAAAATAGCGAAATCCATAGGTGCAAGATCTGGGTTGAAAGGGGGTTGGTCTGCTGCAAGAGCTAAATATATGTTCTTTCATCTTTAAACGTGTGTGATTCTAAGTGTAAACCTTTGTTCTAAAATAAAAATAACAGCATCTAAGAACCTTTTGGTCTCCATCGGAGATTTTTGCACACAAAATTAAATGAAGGCCCGGTGCTCAAAGATGTCCATTGACGTTAACGTTTTTGACTCATTTTTCACGCTTTGATCGCTCAAAGTTGGCAATAAAATTGTCTGAATTTTTCAATTTAATTGACACTTTTACAAAATGACCTTCAGAATTCATTGTAATGTCATATGAAATCTCATTTATTTTTATGCGCTTTAACGGTATATTTTCTTGATAAGGACAAATGCGTACAAATAATAAAAAATAAAAATCTGACATGCTCCTGGAAGCATAATTATCTTATCCAAATAATAGAGCTGTATATTTTTATAGTGCATTTAAAACATACAAATCTTGACATATTTCTTTGAAAATACGTCAAGCTTTCACCTAAAAAGTTTTGCTGGTATCATGCGAATAGTCCGCTCACAATCGAAATTGTCCGCAAATATTTCTAACAACTCTCGTAGATGGCAGAGTTAGTACGTATTGCATTTATCTCAACTCGCGATCGGGGCCAGGTTGAGGACCTTGCCAAATGTATTAATATTTTCTCTAAGTGAACGGACTGCTCCGCCTTGTTATAAGTCCCACGTTTAAAAAAAGAAATGCTTCATAGTCATGATTGAATTGATTGTTTACAAAAGGTCAATTACTAAAAATATCGTTTAATAGAACTAGCACTTACTTTTAGCTTCCTACAGCAAGAAATAATGTTCCGCCATATATAATTGAAGATCCCTATTCTGTCTGTGTGCTACACTTTTGTTTCAATCTTAAAAAGCCTTCAAACTTTCGCAATTGAATTTTAATATCACAACTTTTACAGGCCTTGAATTGACCACTATTGATTTTGAGAGGAAACAGTTGAACATTATGGATAAACTTCACCGCAACGGTCCCGTCCCTTTTCCATATCGCTTTGTCTTAAGGTGGATCACCACACCCTGAAATATTTTCTCAGATCAGCAGAAAATTACTTCATTATGATGGATATCAAAATAGATAAGAAGTGTTTAAATCAAACAGGCAAAAAATGTGCGATTTTGGATGAAAAATTACATTTTCAAAAATTTAATTCAGTTAACATGAACAAAAGCTCCAGGCGGATTCGAACTCATGATCTGCGGTGCAGAAGCCCAATACTTTAACCACTGAGCTACGACGCTATACAACTCGAACGATATAAAATGTTTAACAAAACATTTAAATCGCCATCTAGTGACGTAGTGTCTTGAAAAGTATAAGTGTAGGTGAAGTGAGGTACCTTAAGCTATATATGTTTTAAGTATATTCATACTTGAGTAGATCATCAATTTTTTCAGAAATAATTTCAGGTAGATGAATGTTTCCGCACATTCAATTTGTATGGATATTAAACATTTTTTAATCATTTTTAAATACATGTAGATTAATAGATAATAGTGAAATAAACCAAAGTTATTTCGCAACTTTTTGAAAAGATATCTTTCTATGCTTAAAAACGAAAAATCTAAAATGAATGCACCGAATCTCAGCTTTTCTTTTAACTTTTCAGCAAATTGGCATGAAAATTATTTTCAAATGTATTAACAGATTATTAATTAAATTGAAAATACTAATATGACTGCTGAAGTTTTTACCTTATATTTTTTGTGTGCAAATAATAGTACATTTGTTAAAACGGTATCTTTTAGAATTTTACATATTTAAAACTGTCCGTTTTAACAGGCAGAAATCATTCCAGTACCGAACAAACAAGGAATAGAGGAAAAGATTTGAGAAGAAATATCCATCATGTTGGTAATGCATTTACTTTATTTTAACTTTCTTTGCTTTAATGTGGTTTGTTTGCAAAATTTCGAAAAAGCGTTGTGAAAAATCCCTTCGCCAACCCCCCCCCCCTCCCCCCCCAAAAAAATTACCATAATAGAACACGCCTTTATGCCGCCACTACAAAACATTGTTGCGATATAACTACGCCACTACGCTACAAAAGGTTTAAACATTTTTATACTACTCGCAACGAAAGTTTGGAGGTGTATAGGAATCACCAAGTCCGTCCGTCTATGCAATCGTATCCAGTCCATATATTTCTCATGGAATAACATTGGAAGTTCTTACTTCAAACAAAGATTGCTTATGACCTGATGATGCTTTTTGGCCAAAGGCCATTTGAGCAAATCATTGGAAAGAAAAAGTTCATAATTCATACTCGGTCTAATCCCTCCTTATTGAGAAACATTATAGGTTCCTTCTGTACATAAGATTTCCTATGAACCGGGGGTGTGTCATGATTTTGACCCAAGGTTATTTGGACAAATTGAAGGTCACTGAAAGGAAATGTTCATAATTTGTGCCCGTTATATTATAAATGTTTCTTATGAAGAATCATTGAACGTTCTTACTTCAATTTACCTAAAGATTGCCTATGATTCGAGGTTTTTGTCACGATTTTGACCACAGCTCTTTCTGATGGATAAACATTGGACGTTCTTACTTCAAATTAAGACTGCATATGACTTGAGGGTGTCGCATTAATTTAACCAGGTTTAGTTGGGATCAAGATCATTGTTTAAAAATGCATAATTCCTGTATAGGTCACATCTTGTAACGGAAAATAAAATGATTAGAGGCTCACATTTAATGATCTATAAATATGTCCCTGGCTTTTGTCATTTTTGCAAGCTCAAGGTCACGACAAGAATGTAGAGCATCCATTATTTTCCAGAAGAGAAAAACCTGTACCTGAGTTACTATATTTTTTAGTGGGGGGGGGGGGGGGTCATTTAAGAGCCTTTGCACAGTACCTCTAGTAATATCACTGTTGCACTTCGGCGTACTAACAAAACTTCATTTAATGTTCGATTGCGTTCCCACAACTTCATACATCGTCGCTATAAGACAGCTTTATAAAAATCTTCATGTCGTCGCACGTTATTGAGAAAAAAAAGACAGTTGGACGACGTGGTGACATATTTTGTTAATCGGAGTAAGTTTTGTTTTTAATAATGTTGCAAAGTTGTTTTTACAATTGTTTCACTCAAAGGATTGTGCAAAAGTGAGAGAAAATAGGAGTTTTTTTAGACCTGCTATACAAATAGCATGATGACGTGTTGTGCGATGGAATATTTCTTTTTAAAACGCTGTCGGGATTTTTGCAACTAAAGCAATCCCGATAGAAAGCATGAAGTTTTAAATATCATACATGGTTTTTGTACCTTAAGAATGTTAATTTTCGATATAACTTTATACCTGATACAAGGGTCAAAATTAATAAAAGATAAGTTCTAGTTTTCGTTAAATTTCATCTAAATTGTTGTATTATTATCAATATAACACACGATAAGTTAAATACTCCAGAATAAACGCAAACAATAATCATTAAACAAAATACACCGTCTATTATACTAGAAGCAATCCAGAGGTTAAAATATATTGACGACGAACATTAATAATCAAATTTAATTTTGCTTTTATCACAGAGAGTCAAGAAGATGATACGAAGAATTCTTTGCTGGGCACGAAAGGTTAGTTCTTAAATTAAACTGTTAACGCTTAGTAAAATTGCTCTAACATGTTTATATCGCAAAAAGAATGTTGTTTTTCTTACTATAAGATAAGCGTTTAAAACGCATAAATCTGCTGATCTTTTCATGTGTAACCTTTCTTGTTAAAATTATTATCAATTACGGATTATTACGTGACATAAAAAAGAATAACCGTTTTTATCTTACTTAAATAGATTGCCATGACAACGCTTTTCAATTATGAATGACATGACGCTGTGTTTTGCGGTCATTGCATTATTTTGCAATGAAATGTTTTAGTATTTCTTAGATATTACACGTTGTGTAGAAAATTTGAGATCACTAGAACTGGTAGGACCGATGAAAACATTTCACTGCATTTCTATAATATTTCTTTTAAAAGCATAAGCATACTGACAAAATATGTTCAAAATTTTGAAATTGGCAAAGTAACTTCCATTTGTTCCTAGAGTACCAGAGTCATTTTTTCAATCAATAGCGATAATTTCGAGACAATAGAAACGATCAATGATAAGCCACCTTAATATATTCTTGCAGTGCATTATGCAAGAATGTTCTGCAGCGTGTTATTGAAAGCCATTTTACAACTTGTGCACGGACACTTTAAAATATTTTGCGATCAATGTTTTAGTTTTGCACTAGCTTTCGCTAACTTTTCTTGATGCCTCGCATTCGTTTCACACGTTTTCGTGGTCACATCAAGTCTCTTTAAAATTATGGACATACACACTATTTATCATCAGATCAGACGCGACCAAATGCAAACCACGGTTTTTAAACACAATATTCGAACATTAGTACAATGTACAAAAGTCCTACATTGTTTTGTGTTCTTCAAAAAGTAATACGCGATTTTTAAAAGGCAGTTTGATGAATCACTGCTGTCTCTGCCTTTGTTTTGCAACCATGAAACTGTTGCTTAAATCCTCTTTCACAATTTGTGCACGAACAGAAGCGACAAAACATTCATGAACATTAGATGTAGATCGTAAACTGTTGTCAAAATAAATGCATATGAAAAAGTAAAAGTACGAAACTCGAACGATTCAAAGCGATCTTCGTGCGATGGAAACCCATTATATCTTGCGATTTATTTTGAGTCTATACTAGACTTTGACCCGTGCGTGCACGGGTTGACATTGCATATGATATCGGACATTTAAGAAATAGATACATCGACACACCGTGCATTGTTGACATTTTCATAACCAAGCTTTAAGCCTACAATAATGCAATTATTTTCACTACACTCTGCTGAGTTGGAATAATCTAACTGTGTCTTGGGAAAGGCTTTCACCACAGTTAAAATGCCTACCATATACCCGTAATGTAGCAGAAAATTGCAGAATTGCTCCAAAACGATTTTGGAGAAAATTAATAATGTTGCATTGAAAATCACATTCAAATTGTTCATAACAAACCATTTTGAAGCTGTAAATACTTTTCTTCAAAAAGTCTAATTCTTTAATTGCAGAATTCAACATTTTTTCAACAACGTTTTTACACACCATGAACTCTCGGGATTTATATAGTAAATGCATTGTGTTAGAGTTGTCTCCCGTCTTTTCTTGAGAACAGAAAAAAAAATTCCAATGAAAATTTACACGCATTTGTTTTATCGTTTCTGAGTTATCCATGCAATATGCAAATGTGGTATTGTGGAAACATCAAATAAAGAGCCTCCCGTGATTTCACATGAATGTACTGCGCATTCGCAAGATTGTAATATCCAAAAAATTCAGATGATTTCCGGAATTTTTGAGGAATTTTCGTTAATTATTAATTAGCGAAGCTTGATTGAGAAAAAATAAAAACAAATTGGTAATCTTCAAATACCAATCAAGTTTAAAATATATAAAACAAAAGACAGAACTCTTCCGATTTATCGGTATTAAAGCTAAAAAATTTGAGTCTATTATTTTAATATAGTAGTATAGATGCGACTGTTGTACAATTAAAGCGTGTGTTGTAAGATATTGCGATAGGATAGCACGAAAAACCAGATGATCGGACGATTGAACGCGCGCCAATGCGACCGGATGAGCGACGCTCGTGTTTTACTGTAGGACTGCACGTACAAGTCAGAGGGGATACACATGTATATTCCGCCCGTACGGACAGTCTTCAGTAGACATAGTTGGATGCAAGAGAAGATACCGCCCAGGAAGATAAGAAAAGTAACAACCAAAATTAGGATTATATGTGGCCTGAAACAAGTGGTTACGGGATGTTTCGCACCTAAACGTGTTTCGCCCTGAGATGTTTTGCTCCTGTTCTGATTCGTCCTGAGATGGTTCGCACCGCGATGTTTCGCATCGATTACATGCGTAAATATGATTGGTGTATGAAACATATACATGTAAATGTGAAGTAAAGGATCCCAAACCCGTTTGTGTTTTTATTTTGATTTTAAAATCGGCATGTCGGCATTTTGCTTGTCGTCAACTGCAAATGTTAATTATGTTACGTGCAATTAAACAACACTTGACTTTAAAAGAACATCTGATCTACTACCGCACAATTATGGTTTGGCATACACATAAAAAGACTGGACATTTGGATCCGGAATGTTGGTTGCACGGTGATAGCTATTACATATGAGTAAGAAAGTAATTTGGACAAAGTTTACACTTTTTACTAAAATGATTGTTAGAGAATACACTGTATGTATTAATGCATATTTTGATGATAACCATTTACCTGTTCAAAATAATACTTTCAATTGTAACTTTCCGTTTCCGACAGGCTAAGGCACAGCTAGATATGGCAAACCAAATATTAACGTTGGCGCATTTTGTACATTTATTACTTTCCTTTTTTACTGGGCGGAAGTAAATGCAAACTTTACCATATTTAGAACAAATGTACGCGTATAAACATATTATTTATAATTGATGATGAGTCATAATTAATAAATATATAAGAAGAGAAATAATATCAAATCCACTTTACCATTAGAATAAAATCGTGGTTAAATTGTGGATGCACAGGGGTAAAGTAAAGTTTAAGTAGATACTTTATGTAATTAAATAAGCTACACCATGCCAAATTTTTATAATAACATTAACACTCCCTAATTTTTCATAATAAAAATACAGGTTAATCTCAAGTGAATAACAGGCTATAAAATTTTGTTATCACAACACAATTTACATCCTCTTATAATAAACCTAATAAAAAGACATGGCTGCAATGGCTTCATAAAATGGATAAATAAACATCCCAAAGAACCAAGCACGCTAACCTGCATTGTCGGAACTAACGGGAAACCCGTGGGTAATTCCGACGAATACTATCCTGGCGGTTCATGTTTAAAGCAAACACTGTTTATATATATATATATATATATATATATATATATATATATATATATATATATATATATATATATATATATATATATATATATATATATATATATATATATATACATGTTTATATATATATAAAAAAGCACTAAAAATAACCAACGACACGAACAATAAAGTAAAATATTGTCAAATTTTCGGGACAACCCGTCCCTTCTTCAGGACAACAAAATAAAAACTACATAAGAAAGAAGAAAAACATCTACAAAACTAGCACTAAACTAAACTAAATAATATATAAAAACTAGATAATGTTTAAACACCGGATCAACACGTGGCAGCTACATCTTTATATTTAAGAATTCGAGCCCGAGAAAGAAAAATCCCGTCCGACGCAGCGGACGGTCTGTGAAGAAGTGCTGAAAGATAACGCGAACGAATTAACTTGCTAATTGGGGGTTGCTGTTAATTAAGTTGTACAAGTAAGATAGTTCGTAGTGAAAGTTTGTAGGGAAGATTGGCCCTGTAAAAGACCACATAAATAATCATGAATGTAAAAACTAATGGAAGTGAAAAAAGCAAAAGAACAAAACCGATTAAGGAAATAGCTAATAATTTGAATAAATAACATGATTAATAGTTTGTACATGGACCGAAAAAGATGAAGATGGTGATATTGCTACGAAAACAAATCAGTACTTAGTTGATGTTCATTTTGGTGAAGTCACTTAATTTGTTAATGCCGTCAGGGCGGAATGACTTCAGTCTATGCATCCAAAATTTTTCTTTATTTTTTCTCTCCGCATCTGTCCAGTTCTTGTTTATATAGTTCTTGTCCTTGTTTATATATATATATATATATATATATATATATATATATATATATATATATACACATGTTTATATATATATATATGTTTATATATATATATATATATATATATATATATATATATATATATATATATATATATATATAATTTCACAGGATTAATAACACGAATAAAACATTTAAATACAGTGAGATGTTTTGCTCCGGGGCAGTGAAAAACATCGAAGTGCGAACCATCTCAGGACGAAACAGAAGAGGTGCAAACTATCAAAGATTTGAATATACTTACACAGTGTATAATGTAAAAGTAAACCATTCGTTCTGCTTATTTTCAATCATTTCACTCCTTGTAGCAGTTAGCGAATTAAGACGATTAAGCAATTTCCAGTGTCTAACATTTTCTCTCGTCTATGACAAAATTGCTGGGGCGAATTTAAAACGAGGTAAAACCGTAAGTAGAAGCGAAAATATCATGGGGCGAAAATTACCCTGTATCCAGTACATGTATATACTGGTGACAAATCATGGAAACTGAAACAGCTAAATTTTGCAATGATAGTGAAAAGTTGCAATATTACATGAAACAGGTTAACTAACAGTCTCATGATCGTACAACACACACTTAAACAGCTGTGATGTATCTTATGACCTTTAAGAATCGTGCATGGCCACTATTTAGAAGATACTTGATACACTAACAATAATGCATGCTAAGAATGCGAAAGCTCGAGTTATGTATCTCGTGCGAAGCCAAAATAATTCCGATCGCAAAGTGTTTTAAGTGCTTGTGTGACGATTGTGAAAGAAGTTTTACATGTAATTCTATGTAATTCTCATGTAATTATCGTACAACGTTTTACTATCATTGCTCGATTATCTAGGCAGGTCTTGGACCTCCTCTTGCTTCTAGATATTCCTTCTACGGTTTATCACCTTGTCTTTGGCTGGTTTTCTGTCATCTTTTTGTGCGGCATCTTCTCTCGTATTCAACTTCATCTACTGAAGATGGACTCGCACGAGCATTCTTACCATTAAACGTCTAATTGCACTAGCGCAGCACGTCCAATCGCATTGTCTCATGTTCATTGTCCGATTACCTAATCACTCGCCCGACCCTATCGCATTACCTTACAACACATGCTTTCATTGTGCAACAGTCGCATATACCTGCAAAATATATCACAGAATCGAATTTCTTTAAATTATACAACGGTCGGTTAAGATCGTATGGGTACTTTTTTTTATTTTTCTTGCGACTATTTTAGCATTATTTTCCGATCCAAATCTAAATTTTTGATCACCCTAATATTAAGTCGTTTCTATTCGTGCGCTAATTTTGAAAGGGCCTAAAAATGCCTTAAAATGCAAAGACCAAATTCCTCAGTATGGTTTTATACTAAATAAGTCTATTATATTGTTTTTCAAGTATTAATTAAAGACCCGATAAAGTTCCTATACAATGTTTTTTTTTTCTTTCAGATAGCACTCTTCAGATTGTTGATGGTAAGATGAAAATAAGACAGTATCTTAGAATGAAACATCGAAATGTTTTCCAAAATAAACTGACAAAAATATTTGAAACACAACGAATATTAGATTTGGTTAAACTGGTGGAATGTTTCCGACAGTTTGTTCACCATAAGAAAGCACTACTTATATACAATCCTCTATTCAGTAGTATCACTTAGTTGACCAATTGTATTTTAAACTTCTTCCTGAAAACTGCAGGACCAATTGTTACCACTTATTGGCCCGAAACATCTCTATGATTAAAGGAATCCAAATAGTGAAAATAATGACTTTACCAACCCTGGGGCTTTATGGGCGGTGCCAAATATGAAAAACCTCAAATTTTCAAATCTTTTCTCTTACTAAACATGTGAAAAAACTACATGTATGGTTGTGATGTCCATGAAGGCTTCCAACAAAAGTTTTACGTTCATAGCCTCTTGTTCTGTGGTTCAGGCCCAAGGGTTATCGCAGTATGGTCATATAATGAACATGTTTCAAATCATAAGAAATCCGCTCTATCCCCATATACATCAATTATTTGTATGATTGGGAGAAAAAACATCTAAATGCTTGGTTACGCTGTCCATGAACACCTCTACCAAAAATCTAAAATTTATGGCCTCTCTATCAGGAGGACAAGCCCTAAAGCGGTGCCAATTTGATTTTTAGTGAATGCGTTATAAGAGATCTTAGAACTGTACATCTTCTCTACTCCAATATACTTGAGGAAATCTAAATGCGTGGATATGAAGCCCTCTACCAAAATTGTGAAATTCATAGTCCCTGCGTCAGGGGAAAAGGTCCTAGGGCGGGCCAATATGGCGATATAGTGAACATGTATTAAAACACCTTATTTGCTAAATTTGGCCCCTTGGTCAGGGGTTCAGGCCCAATAGGTTGGACCAATACGGCAACATAGTAAAACTTATTAAAATCTTAATCGCATTGTATTTTTTCTGTACTTTTACTGTCGTTTGAGATCATTTTAATGCCTTGTTATTATGTTCATAATTTCTTTTTTTTTTCAAAAATCGGATTTACTACCCATGGGGCAGGATTTGAGGATTTTTATTTGTTTTATTTGGAGAGGTTGAACGATGAGGCTATATTTTAAAAATATATTATTTTAGGTCAATTGAGACATTTGAATTTGGCGTTTTCTCTAGTTATTTTAGGTTTGCTGTAATTTGCTATGCATTGTATGCTTGTATCTCTTTTACATGAAACTGTGAATATCATTAAGAAGGACCATTTAATGCATATTACCATATGTTTACAATATTTGGCCCTCGACGCAAAGATTTTGGTAATCAGATGTTTTTTCCCCAACCGCGATGTATAAATGCTTTTAAAATATAAAATTATAAATGGCAGGGGTAACAGTCAGAGAAGTTTTGGATAAGGGTTTATATTCCCACAGAAATCCCTAAATGCAAATATGACACCTTCTGACATGTCAGTCTAGGTGTTATGGTACTCGGGAGACCGCCAAGGCCGGTAACATCTTGTTTTCAAATATAACTACATTCAATGTACTAGTTCAGTACATAAACAATGTATAATGTATTTTTAATTATTTAAGCAAAAGAATCTTTGGATTAAAAACTCATTTCTATCTTCATAGGTAGTTCACGAAGCTAGGTAAATAAAATGTAATTGGGGGAAAAACTATGACATAAAGCATTCAAATACCATTTAAAAAGTTCAAGATACAAAGATGAAGTATATTTTATTTGGGTATTTTATGTTTAGATTTTTTGCCCATCATTTAGCATATTAAAACGATGATATTGCAACGACATTTTAACATTTCTTCTCGCTTTTGTATTTTAAAAACCTTATATACGAACAGAAAACATGAACTGTTCTTCTTTTTCATCTTTTCTTTTTATTTCAATAATTTCAACCGCATGATTTTTTTTTTGTTATTTCTTCCCAAAAGGCAACTTACAGTGAAACGTCTCTTACATTCATTATTATATGTATATATCTTAGAAATGTTGAAATAAGTTTGTATGTAAAAAGTACTTGATATTTAGACCCTTTGTATTAATTCTAGTTAAATAATCAGTAAATAAACCCTGATTCACGGAAGCTTTTGACCCATTTCCATCGTATAGTTTTTTAAAGCAATTTCTTGACCATGAAAGGTCTTTTCCGAGATTCCCACCATTTTTGATGTATTTTCGATGCGCTGCCTTCACATCAAAATATTATAAACAGTCGCAGTCAGATTTCTAGTTGTTGTTTGGTACATATTTTCAAACTCTCCGTCGTTTTTCAAATCAAACAGTAGTGAAACGCATAAAGGTTTGCCTCAATGAATAGCAAAGTAAACATACATAATTTGATTTTTTTATCATTAATTGTAGATCTACCAACATCTTAAATGTAGATGTTAAAGTTTTTTAAATTCCGAGTTTGGGACTGCGCCGAGTACCCCGACCACCGACTTGTTTATGTACCGTCGTAAACCAACTATTTATTATTTTTTTAATATAACTTTGCTCAATCATTTGTTAAGGCTTTATTAATGTTTATGCCAATTTTCACTAACATTTGTTAATAAGGAAGGGGAATTTTGTGTTGATAAGGCTTACTTAGTGATTCTGAACATTTTTATGATCCATGATCTAGGATATAAAGTCATTTTTTTTCTTATTAGTTTTAGGATACAAAACGTATTAAGACCCTCTCCCAAAGTGTTTGTTTGACGCAATAATGAGCACCAATTTTTAAATGGTTTTACATTTGGATTAATGTGATAAATAGTAAATACACTAGGTTGATTGATAACTCTATATTGTTATCATTTTAAAACAATGATACGTTTGTATAATGTTTTGGGTTTTGATTTTTTTTTTACTGTTTATTTTTAACAACTCTCTAATGCAGTTACTCTTGATATAGCAAACTGGAAGTGAAACCTAGTCAAAAAATATTCATACTTAAAGATTAAGGCATTTTGCGAATAAACCATAAAATGATTACACCTTTAGTATTTCAACTCGTGCGAAGTGATGTCAGTAAGCTATGATTGAATTTTAAATGATAAGTAATTATTATTTAATTTATCAAAACCTACTTTCATTTTTGATAAACAAGAAATATAGCAAAAATGAGAGTAATGTGGTAGACACGTTTTAACGGATCCAAGTCAGGGGTAGCTTGTATTAAAATATATACTTGCAATGAAATGATATTACATGATACTGTAAAGAACGAATATATTTACTGGCAACTTATTGAAAGTTTACAAAGAAGTTAAGATTTGATAAATGTTGAACAAACGAAATGAGCCAATTCATTTCTTGAAAGCGTGATTTTAGTTTTGATGGATAAAACGCTTGCGAAGCACGACTCCTGGTTAGAGAATGTGATAACATTTTCCAAAACGGGGTAACCAAGTACGCGTGTTGACTGGCTAATTTACGTCATGGCGAACAGTTTAGACCGAGTTCATCATGCATTGCGAGCAGATACCTTGGATCGGACATCTAGATCTCTGGTTATACAAAAAAAAGCTAAGTTAAGAAGGAAAATGAAATAATTTTTATAAGCGAGTTTAGTTTTGATGAAAAAAATAACGGGGTGTCCCAGGAAAGCCGGTTGAATAATTAACGTTGTGAACGAAAATGAAGGGCGAGTTAACCATCGGGTAGTTACTTTGGATCTGACAACTTTGATTCAAAATACGCTTACAATAACTTTTTTTTTTAAATTTATTACATTTTTATACATACCTCTTCCCCATTTTTTAGAAATACGTCTTTTATCTGAAGTTTTTATTTGATACTGGGGAAAAAATGATAATGTAATTTGACCTAAAGAAATTTTTTTAGAGACACGACGCACTAAGTACCTACTCACTAGTTTGAAATAAAATGTAAAAAAATTTCTTTCCAATCCTGCAACAAAAAGAATGAAGGCAACGTACATATAAAAAAACATTTTAGTTTCAGTTTAGATTTTCCACCCTTGCCCGCTCCCTAAAAATCCTACAATGCAGCTAGTTTTTTGTTTATTTTTTAACAATAGGTTCCTAAAGCAAAAAAAAAGATATTCGGACACAGAATATACATTAATTGATAGAGAAAAGTTATGATTCTACATACATGTATTAACAATGTATCATATAAATGTGTTAAGTGAAAATTTTCACGCCAGCGCGGGATATTATCTAGTCTAGCTAAAATTAATAAGAATTCGATTTACGTTACAAACAAATACGTATATAGTACAAACAAAATAGTACAACAAACAAGAACGAATTTCCATTTTAATTGTTATCACATTGCTGGTATAAAGTGCTATAAACAAACTACCCCCTTTTTGTTACACGCTCTGATGATTATAAATAATCATATATTATAAGAACCCCCCGTTTTGCGTGGTTTGGAGATTAATCATATCCTTGTAAAATTTAAAATAAAATGGATAAAATAGATGTAATGTATTTAGACGCATTATTTTCAAGGACACCTTTTCACGAATACTTTAAAATTATTCAAATATAATTTGGTACGGACAATAAAGATAGTATATATCTTTACAACATACTTAGATAAGCTGGTTCCCTGCCACTAAAAACAATTTTTAAAAAAGTATTGTTTTGCTGACATTGACTTCTTCAGTAGTAGCGTTTGAACTCAAGGGAATGCTATCCAATCTAAATATAGATTGTAGATCTGCAGCTCTGTTTTGCTGCTATATACCTAGATTAAGAAAAACCAATGGCTTGTGGAAATGGCATTTATTGAAAATGACAGATTTAGTTATAATGAACATTAGCGTGAAAATGTAGGACTTCATATATATATTTAGTAACGTAGCATTCGTAGATAATCCTTGTCCACGAATTAACATCCCCACGAACCTATATACAATCATTTGTTTAATATTAATTAAGAATTTTTCCGATTATAATACCAACAACATTCCTTTCCTATGAACCAGGAAAATGTTGGCTACCCACGAAAATGATTTCACAGTAAATAAATGTAAGGAGGATAGAAGAGGTGGGCAAAACTAGCATAGCACACCGATATGTGGCCAAATTAGATTTATTGAGGATAATAGCCTTAAAACGCTCCTAGTGCGAAGAATGTTAATAAAAACAAAAAGACCCTTGATAGCTACAAACCATCATAATGAGTAATTAGTAAAAACTATTTACAATTTATTATAAATAAATGAGAACAAGCCATTCAAAATCGTACGAGAGAGCTTTGCAAGCTTAGTGAGGAAAACTGTTTGCTATCTTGATACAGGAAAGTACATGTGTATTACTAGGTACAGAAATGTTGTTTGCCATGCTCGCGAACCATTATGAATATGTTTCATTCAGTTACAACTGTGGTTGTGGTTTGATGACGTTTACTCTATTTTTAGACACGCGATAAGATGCGTCTATAGCTCAAAATGTTTGTCAAAAAAACCCGAGAATTCATATTAGATTAAAATGTTTGAAAGAATTAAAACAAAACTGAAAAAAAACTATTTCCAAACAAAAATACATATAAATGTTATCGTTGATTTTAAAAGACTATAGTTTTTGGAAATAATATTTTCATACTATGTATATGTTAAACGTACATGTAACATTTGTTGAAATCATTACTAGCTCTCTTTGCAAATTTCAAGGTTCATCCTGACATATAATTCCTTTCTCACCAAAATGAAAAAAAAATAATATAGTTTATTGCGTTAACTGAATTCTCATTGATGTTTTTCCATATTATTTATTTTGCATTTATTTATTCTATACCATATGCATTAGCCTTATTATCTGTACAGTATGCGATTATTTTACTGCTTGAACCAGAAGTTTTTTTTACTTCAGTCTTTACTTCTGAATAAAATTCAGCTCTCGTCAGTACTTTCAATTTTTTTATTTAGATGTCTTTCCCGTTGTTTCTTTTCAGCGTTTGATACAAAAGATCTGTCTTGGAAGTTGGCTGCTTTAAAGCACTACCTTGTAATAATTTTAAAGCAGGAAAGCAAAATGGAGGAACTGAAAGATGTCACAGTTCTTTTCAAAACATCTATTGTTGAACACTTTGGTGAGGCGTTGCATAAATCCCTTTGTAATCTAAATTCATTGGATGACTATCAAAACCTGGACATATCTCTTGTGTACAACCTTCTCAGGAACGTTTTCAAAAATATAACTCCCCCAAAACGAGGCTGGGGTTATGAACCATCTGCTGATGATGTAAGCCTGGGTGCGGATATTGAAAGAATCCGTTTAATGCGGAATAAATATTGCGATGAAGCAACGGAATTTTTGTACCTTAGAGAGATATTTGTCAGAATGGTTAATCGATATGGAAATATTTCCGATGATGTTAAACTTCAAGACACTGATAAGAAAAAAATATTGAGTAAGTGCATAATTTCTGAAATAAAAATGGGTATTTTTCATATTTATAACAAAATTTAATTTACGTTACTTTTTTTGTTTTTATAATGCGCGAACTAATTATGTATCCATTAACAGGTTTTGAGCTGAATCCTGAATGTCAAATAGAGGATGGGCTTGTTTTGACAAAAGCGATAAAATCAGTTCTAGAAATTCTGGAAAGAGAACATATTGTTGTGGTTATAGGGGCATTAGGAACTGGAAAATCAACATGTCTGAAGTACATTGAAAACCACTACAGAAGAAATCAATGGGAAGTATGTAGGAAGGAAAAGAGTATAACCCATTTGGACTTAAATGTTGATGGAATAAAAAAGCTTTTTTGCTGCGATAACCTCTTTGGGGTGTATAATAGAGGTAACTTTGCTAAAACCGATGAAATTATTAAAGTCCTGGAAAATATAGAACAGAAAGTAAATCATGAACTGAAAGTTGTCTTTGCTATACATGACCATGTATATGAAGAGCTGCAAAAAATCCATCCTATCAGAGTTTTCCAAAACAAACGTGTTGTCGTAGACTTTAACGAGCTTTCAGACGCAGATATGTTACTGATTTTGAATGACCAAAGAGAGCATGGACATTGCGCAAATGACCCAAAATGTTGGTTTCGAAACGTTGATTTTGAATTGGTAAAGAAAACATTGCAAGAAAATCCAGGAACATTAGGAGATCCAATTCTTACTCTTTTATATTCAAATCGACATGATATTTTTACCAAAAGGGAGGCCACAAAAAATATAGTCAGGGAATTGTGCACTATATTTCAAAACATGTTGGAGAACACCCCTGATTTGTTCAACGTATTGCTGTATGTTATGTTCGTCAAAACTCACAGCTTGGATAAAAACGTGGAAAAATGGGCGTCTGAACTTGGAGGTCTCAACTCCATGACGGTGAAGAAGAATGTCAGCCAACTTGATGCATTTCTTTTCGTTGAAGTTGATGGAAGCAGAATAGAGATAAAACATGAATTATTAAGTTTTGCGTTATTTAAGTGTTGTGCCAGTAGTACGAAGTATATGTCTCTTCTTCTAATGCACTGTCGATTCGAAATGATTGAGGAAATCATTCGACCGGTTTCCACTACCAACCCCGGTGAATTTTGTGTCATTCTTGAAAAAGAAATGAACGATTGTCTTTCTTCTAGGATTATAGAAGAGAATTTATTTAAGCCCTTAAAAGAACATCCATTATTAAAGGAAAAAACCCTTTTCAGGTATAAATTCTTTTCAATGTCGAATGGAAGTGGTCGGAAAGTGAGAGTTGTTAACAGGAAGAATTGCAAAGACATATTTTCGACGTAAAAATTAAAAAGCTGCTATCACATAAAATTCGAATTTTACTTTTATATTTTATATGATATTCAAATGTATGAACATTCCTCTTACGTCGCTGTGTCACTAGTTTTTTTTGTACTTTTTAAAGTCACGTTTTA
Organism: Magallana gigas; assembly: GCF_963853765.1. Lineage (NCBI taxonomy): Eukaryota > Metazoa > Mollusca > Bivalvia > Ostreida > Ostreidae > Magallana > Magallana gigas. The sequence continues at coordinate 10,500,755 of NC_088855.1, forward strand.
AGAAACAGTGCTGCTACGTGCATGGAGTTTTTATTTTATTTTTTTCAATTTTATAACTTAATTAAATGATTTCATGATACTTACATGTAGTGTTTAATTTTTATTTTACTTTTTTTGCTTTACGTTTTGTCAAATACCACATATTCATGTAAAAACGTACATTCATTATAGATGTATTATAGTTTGTAAATGCCAATCAAATTTTTTTTTAGTTCAAAGTTGCATATAATATATAGTATTGTTTTTATACCCCTGCTCCGAAGGAGAGGGGGTATACTGTTTTACCCTTGTGTGTCTGTCTGTCCGTCCGTCCGTCTGTCCGTCTGTCTGTCCGTCCGTAACAAAAATTTCTGTCTCATTTATCTCAGCAACTATTTATCGCAGATGCTTGAAATTTTAACACAGTGTTTGTTAAGGCATGCCATATCGTGGGATATATTTATGTACCAATCGGACGTCAACTTCCTGTTAAATGACGACTTTGCTTATTTTTTAACCAACATTTTCAAACAAATTTTCGTCAAAGATTTCTCAGCAGCTATTTATTGCAGATGCTTGAAATTTTAACACAGTGTTTGTTAAGGCATGCCATATCGTGGGATATATTTTTGTACCAATCAGACGTCAACTTCCTGTTAAATGACGACTTTGCTTATTTTTTAGCCAAAATTTTCAAACAAATTTCCGTCAAAGATTTCTCAGCAACTGTTTATTGCAGATGCTTGAAATTTTTACACAGTATTTGTATAGGCATGCCATATTGTGGGATATATTTTTGTACCAATCAGACGTCAACTTCCTGTTAAATGACGACTTTGTTTATTTTTAGCAAAACTTTTCAAACAAATTTCCGTCAAAGAATTCTCAGCAACTGTTTATCGCAGATGCTTGAAATTTTTACACAGTGTTTTTTAAGGCATGCCATATCGTGGGATGTATTTTTGTACCAATCAGACGTCAACTTCCTTTAAATGACGACTTTGTTTATTTTTTGCCAAAATTTTCAAACAAATTTCCGTCAAAGAATTCTCAGCAACTATTTATTGCAGATGCTTGAAATTTTAACACACTATTTGTTTAGGCATGCCATATTGTGGAATATATTTTTGTACCAATCGGACGTCAACTTCCTGTTAAATGACGACTTTGTTTATTTTTAGCCAACATTTTAAAACAAATTTTCGTCAAAGATTTCTCAGCAGCTATTTATCGCAGATGCTTGAAATTTTAACACACTATTTGTTTTGGCATGCCATATTGTGGGATATATTTTTGTATCAATCGGACGTCAACTTCCTGTTAAATAATGACTTTGTTAATTTTTTGCCAAAATTTTCAAACAAATTTTCGTCAAAGATTTCTCAGCAGCTATTTATCGGAGATGCTTGAAATTTTTACACAGTGTTTGTTTAGGCATGCTATATTGTGGGATATATTTCTGTACCAATGGGATGCCAGCTTTCTGTTAAATGTCGACTTTGGTTATTTTGCATATTCACATCAGAGCGGGGGTATCACTAGTGAGCATTGGCTCACAGATATCTTGTTTGTTTTCTGTGTTGGTATTACATGACTGTAGATACTGTGAAATCATTAGAATTCGTGGTGGCTCAATATTCGTGGGATTCGTGGCTACCTCTCATCCACGAATATACACCCCAACGAACTAATGAACTAGGGCTATAAAGTCTTAATCCTTTTGTATGTATACGAAAATACACGAAATTACGTACCATCTAACCTGCTAAATCTAAGCAATCCACGAAAATTAGCCCTCACGAATTTTAATGATTCCACAGTATACACTCCTAGGAAAAGTTTAAATATTATTTACAAAATTCTAATCTAATGTTTGTTCAAATTAATTTTTTTAACCATATGTCACTGTTACATTTGGATGTTTTCTTTTCTCAGTGTTAATAAAATGGTTCTAAAACATAGTGATTAAATTTAAACCAATACGGGATTGATTCCGATGGAGCGTTTTCTTTTATAGCATTACAGAATATTGATTTATGATAAAAATAATTTTTATATCAAGAAAATTATTTTCAAAAGTTAATTCAATATTCCTTAGTATTAATTTACGAATCAAATGCCGTTAATTTTGAATAACTGTCATTTTGGATATTTTAAAATTTTGACTCACCCAGCGTTTTGCTGAATGCGTTGTACAAACTACCAATAAATGAAACTATCCAACAATCATCATCAGTAATTTATAAGATTTTTTCATTCAAAATTTTAAGGAGGTAATGAAATAATTTAATTTATGTACTCGCTATCCCCCGTAAAGGAAATTTCCTTGGTAAAAACGCTGTCCAATGTTTATCAATTACGTTGAGCCTTAATAATCAAAGGAAATAAAGTAGTAAGAAGTCGTTTAACTTAAGAAATATAACGTTCAAATATATTATTTTCAATAAAATTATTTCAAATTATTTCAAGAATGTATAGCTTGTAAGTGAAATGAAAACAGATTTACATGTTATATGGCATGCATAAAGATAGCAAGATTTTAGGCCTTTCCAATATTTCCAAGTAAAGGACTCTGAAAACAAGAATATAAACTCAATGAAAACTGCATGCATGGTATGCTCCAAAGTACTAATATTCAATTTGTATGAAAGATCTCTCACACGTTCCTATTTTAGACTCGTACACTAAAATGTTGCGTAAAAAATTATGAATGAGATATCCTGGCGCGAAGTCCAGTTTTACCTTTCGTATTTATTTAATAAAATCTCCATTGGTAAGAATGGATTCTTTCATTGGTGGTGGGGGAAGTCAAATCAATTCAATCGTTCTAAGTTTTGAATATATAAGATCGATTGCTTTAGAAAGGATTTTAAATCAAACAGACACTTTTATTTTTTAATCGACTGAAGTGTAAGTGTGTACATTTAATAAGATACGCAAGGTCAACCTTATTTAATGAAATCGTCCAGCAGATTGAGAAAACTTGGCTTATGAAACAAAATACAATGGCAGTTCTTCCTGTTAACATTCCAGGACATATGTCAATTTTAACTTGTGATATATTTTATTAAAAATAATGCAACACCAATTATTAACAATGTACATTCTACCATAGCACAAAATAAGTACCATCTTGTTCCGAGGATCCCCTTATGATATCTATTTTTGAATCAGGATTACACACGTGCATGCGTATGGCAGTAAAGCTTACAAGCTATATGTAGAACTCAATGTCAACTATAAGCTACCAATATTTTCTCTTTGAAAATGGATTTGTTATTTTATAAGTAGTAACTGATAATTGTGAAAGCCAAAGAAGAATGCGTGACCTGCGCACAAGAACTCTAGATACTATATTTCTTTTTTCAAGTGTGCATTTGGCCTATGTTAATAAGACAATATGAAAGTTGGGACTGAAAATTTTACATTTTCTGTAACAAACATTCAAAATTGACAACATTATCAAAAACTAAACTTTCAAAACAAATAAACTACAAATTCATCCTACAACCACATTATTGCCTTTTCGATCTTTGTAATTGATGTAGATACATATTTAATTTTACCATGATTAGAATATCTTAATACTATTTCTAAAATTAAGCGAAGGATGACGTATACTCAGAATGAAAAAAAAGTCCACAGATGATATAATGCAAAACCACCTATAGCATGTTATAGACCTTTGATTGTAGTGTTATTTCTTACTTTCAAAACAGTGGGTCAATGACCTACATTTTGAGTCAATGGCCATTGAATTTTTCTTTGAAAAATCACATAGAATTTTACACCAGTACTACAATTGAGATTTTCTTGATTGTAAAAATATTACAAAAAATAAAATATTTTAAAAATGAAGTACATTTTATGAATGGAAATGGCACTAAAAAGATATAAGGCATTAAAATTCAGCACAATTTTAAAAAAAATTCAGTTCGAATTTCCTCTATCAGTTTTTAAATCTCTACCTATTTTTGATCCAATTTTAATAAAAAAAAAAATGAATGATAATAATACCAAAATATTTATATCATTAAACTTCTTATATCTTTTATTGACCTTATTCTGTGGGCATAAAATTTATATGAGGTCAATGATCATAGTTTTGAGATTTGATGTTTTTTATCATTTTTAAGAATTTTTCATTATTTTTGCAATTCATGCCATACGATTATTTTAAAATCCTAACCTTTGATATTATAGTACTGCATAAATTTGTTTAAGTGGAAAACAAAATCTGCAAAATTTAGTTCGAATTTCCTCTGTTTGATTAATTACCTTTTGTGTTTAGAACAAATTTTACCCATTAAATTCAACTTTATCACAATCCGAATTGGAGAACTCAAATCCCGAGTAAACAACACCATTAATAAATGTATACTTGTATACGCAAGACTTCTGCACATTTAGACTTGCCTGGTCAACTTGTCGTATCTTTAGTCTAAGCATTGTTTTACGAGAGAGAGAGAGAGAGAGAGAGAAGAGAGAGAGTGAGAGAGAGACAGAGAGAGAGAGACAGAGAGAGAGAGAGAGAGAAATTCTCTGTCCATTTTACATTGATATAACAGCATCGATAACACCAAAAAATGTGACCGATGTCTTGCTTGTTTAAAAAGGAAAATCCTCACTGTTGTAAAAACCTGCCTCATTGAAACAAAGTTAAGGTGTAATATCCCTCTGCTATTAATTTTGCCATAAATTTTTAAAAAAATATCATATTGATTTTCATCAAAGTCAATATCAATCGATTCATATGAAACAAATTTTAAGTGATGAAGCGCTGCTAGATTTTTCAAAAATTGATAAAATGTCTAATCATGATATGAAGAAAACTAGACATAGTGATTAGAAAAAGCAAAATTTTACCATCGCAGCATAAAATTAAAAATCCAAAATGTATATGAAAATAATATATAGTTATATACATTTTCAATTCATATTACAAAACATATTGAAGCGCTGCATTTTAGTTCAGAATAGCACTTTGTTGTATAGGTTTGCAACAAAAATTGCTTCAATCAGCAAGAGTTATCTTTCTGTATCATAGACTATTGAAGGTTTTACATACATGTTTTACATACAGTGCAAGAAAAATTGCCACAGTTTCTTAAATTTCAGAAAAGGTCTCCTTTTTAAATTTGGATAAGATAATAGTAAATGGATATATATATTTAAGAAATCCTAAAAATGTAAAACAGAGCATTTTGTTATGTAACACAAAAAGGTGATCAAGTGAATAATCTTCAAGTAATTGGTATGATATCAATACAGGAATATACTGTCTTGAATCAAATGAGCTGAGGTATTAGGGTTTTTTTCATTTTTTTTCCCATATCTGCTCCCTCAGAATAGAAAAGCCTTATTCAATTTTAAACATTTGAAATGTTATAAGTTTTAAAAGATTTCAACTAAGTCTAGAATTTGCAATTGTCTTGGTCACATTTTTCCCAATTATAATTCATTCAGCTCTGTGAACGAGCTATAGATAGAGAAATAAAAATATTCCATCCAAATATTCTCTGGCCTAAAACATCAAATATGTACCGTACATGTACTGAACAAGTATATAAAATTTAGTTATATTTAAAAAAAGAAGAAATCCATCGGGAGGGGGGAGGGGAGAGGGGGAGGAATAGTCATGTAGATATTGCCTCATAAATACTTTATCATTATGATACATTTCTTGTAATATTTTGTAAAAGTTTTCTTTACTTTTTGCCCCCCTGCTTCAAAAGAGCCATGGGGTTCAGTTCTAATTTTCTTTTTCTATCTTTGAATTCAATTAAGTGTACTGCCTTCCAACATGAATTGGGACCATGCACCATCTCCCTTGTTGTTACATGCCTCAATAATAAAACAAAGTGATATTATTTTCTACAGAAGTTATCTCTCTTATCAGAGGGACATTCCACCTTAATTTGAAATAATCAATAGGAGCTATACAATTTCCTGAATATTACAATTACTTTCATACGTTTACGCAGGTGGCCGAATACTCACCGAGACCAATTGGTTGATATTTTTAATATTAAATTTACATGTAGTTGCATTAAAAGGTTATACCGGTATTCCGATAAGAAAATGCTTAATGTTGAAATATGTGCCTATTTTTGGTTTTACACACAGACCCACACACAGACACCTGAGATTTTAGATTTTTCTCATAATAAAAGTATAACCCTATACCTAATACAAGGTACACATCGCCGCCATCTTAAATTTATTTAAAAATGTCACATCAGCTCATCAGCTGGAACTTTTGCTTGAAACTCATCGGTAAAATTATTTTGCGATCCTTTGCGTCTTAAGCTTCCGATCAGTTCTTCAACATTTATGGCTTACAACTGATTTAATCAAATTAGCGCATCACATTTGAATTAAATACCCCCCCCCCCATCAGCATCTACTGGTGACATTATTGTGTAACACTTTGGGTATTCCCTTTTAAATATAGCACTGATATGCTTATTCAAAAGTCGTCGATTTTCATTTCGATCACCATACAAGTTAAAATATGGACGTGGACAATATATATTATTATACGTTCATGTTAAATACTGAAATCTTATTGGTTTAGAAGTAGTTGGTAGTCTGTTCTATTACCCTCAGCGTTAGCAACACACTTGACAACGGGTAACATAACGAATTGTTACATGCGCGTAAATTATGTGCGTACGGTTCGCCGTAGAATTCACTTCATTTCTATATAAAAGAGGTAAAAATTTTCTTTAAAATTAAGACATTCAGTATAATTAAATAAATAGTGTCTGTTATGGAAGGGTAACTGTTGAAATTGACACCCCTCGAAAACCATTGTCAACCTCCACTTCGCGTCGGTTGATAATGGTTGTCGGTGTCAATTTCAATAGTTGTTACCCTTCCAAATAGGCACTATTTATATACTGTCAATTGTAACTTTTTACACGAAGTTTAAACATAAACATGTTTATAAATGCATATATTTTGAAATATTGACACAAACACCCAGTGCAAAGAAATTTTATTTACATAAAGTTAACAACTTCCGTCTACTCTACAGACATTTAAAACATATCTAAAGCAAAAGATGCAAATTAAAGGGTGATTTTGATAATGACAGATATAATACTCGTTTTGGTTGAATCTGTTGTAAGGCAATCTGTTTAAGGACCGATCTGAAGACAGAGAGGATCGTAAAAATAATTTTACCGTTGTGTTTAAAGCAAACATTTCAGCCGATGTGACAGTTTTAAATAAATCCAATATGGTGGCGATGTGTACATTATTAGGTAGAGGATTTATAGTTATTATCACGAGAAAAATATATGATGTCAGGTTCCTGTGCCACTGTGTAAATATAGTCGTTTATTGTCGCTATGTGATTCTGTTTGTATTTAGACAATCATGATGGTTAAATTATTTCCTTAAAATAAACTGCAGATACAAAAACTTCATGCGGAGAATTAAATAGCCAACTTTTAAAGATCTCTATTCGCTTATAGTGTATAGTGCACTTTGTTAACATGTTCTTTCCATACAAACGCCTTAGTAGAAGAAGTGAATAAAATAATTACGATGTTCTTCTTTAAAAAAAAAGGGGGGGGGGGGGCTCCAGAAGTTAGACAATGTCTATACAGTAGGGCCTGATATCCGGACCCCAGATAACGCTTCAGCTTACGCCGATTTGATTTGGGTACAGATTTTTTTGCTTCATTTATCCAGAATTCCGCGTTTTGTATCAGGACGGTCTGTTTTACCACAGAACACTGTTTTATTATCAATTTTGCTTCATTTAACCGAACGGTAATATTCGATGATATCCCGCTTAATACAATAGAAAGATAACGCCTGTCAATTGAGTTTAACATTTTGTTTACGTGCTAGACCCTCAAAAGTAGCCTATATAAACATTCTGACTTCCCAAATCACTTTCAAATTAACTACAGGGCTATTCAGACAGGATAAGTCACGCATTACGACACGTGGCTATGGGTATTTTTACCTGTGCGCCAGTCAGGTGTCATCGCTTTTTTAAACATTCCTTTATTACAAATAAATAAAGTGCCTATTAAATAAAGATAACTAGAAAGTCTTAAAAAATTTTGTGATTTATCTACCGTTTTCAATAGTTATTTAAAACGAATTGTGCTTTGTTAGATTAGGTCAAAACCGGAAGTACATGTAGAAAACAAAACGAAAGCATGCACGTCAACTCATGTGAACCTAGCAATTTTCTGATGTTAATTTTATCAATAAAATTGAATTTCCTTTAAGAATAAAAAATTAATTTTAAAATTTAACCAATTATTAGGGAAATTGGCAATAGGGAATTGAGCTCGATTCGGTTATTATTATTTTCCAGTAAATATTTCCTAACAAAATAACATATAAAGCCGGGTTCTTTAAATTTAAGAACCTACATTTAAACGGACAACTCTTATGTTTAGCTGTTTAGTATTGAAGGCAAAGAAAACAGTATCAACTCCAGGGGCCATTATAAACAAATACATTATCATTATTGACAACAATAGACCCATTTTAGATATTCGGACGCTTCAGCTATCCGGATGATTGGACTTGGTAACAAAAGCGTCCGGAGGCTCCACTGTAGTAGTAATACAAGAAAAAGACATAATAAAGAGATTTAGATCAAATCAAGTGATGTTGCTTTAGAATTAAACAAAATGGTACCGATATGTTTACACATTATATACGATGAACACAATGAAATACATTTTTCAGCATGCATCGCTAAAGAGTAAGATACTGTGGAATCATATAATTTCGTCGGGGCCAATTTTCGTGGAATATTTGCTTACTCGTTTGAATGTAATTTCATGGATGCGTCGGTTTTCAGTTTCAGTAGGGATCTAACTCTTTCATAATTAGGTTTAGTCAGGGATGTTAATTTGTGGGTGAGGGCTACCCACGAATACCACAAAAATTGAGCCTTCATGAATTCTAGTTATGCGACAGTAGTTGCGCGAAAAAAACGACCGATAAAAGTTTATATAATTATAAGTTCCAGACAACCCCTGAACAATGGATAAAACTTTTTTTCACAATAAGATTAACGTTTAAAACGTATTAACCCGCTTGACTTTTCATGTGTAAACTCTCTCATTTTAATAACTGATCCTGTGACTGTCAAGATTGTTTATTTTAGTTTATATCTTACATTTTGTTTTGGTGTGCAAATTTTAGTATACATTGTATAATGATATTTGTTAGAACTTAACATATTCAACACAACACATAATCATGCTTTTACTGGGCATAAACACTTGCAATAGCAACTAACATGTAAGAGAGATTTCAGAAGAAATATCTATCATGTTGGTAAATGTATATTTGTTTTATGATAAGACTCTTTGGTTTAATATGGTTCATTTGTTAAACTTTAAAATACCGTCGTAAAATATCACATTGCAACAAAAACATCTCAAAGGTTCAAATTGACAGCTAAAATTTAAAATCTAATTTAATACTTTAATACAGGTAAAAAGGAAGATGATATAGAAATTTCTTTGCTAGACTCACAAGGTTAGCAATTTAATCAAACTTAAGCGTTTTGTAAACTGGCTATGGAAATACGTATGTTTATATCGCATAATGAATGTTGCTTTTTTGTCACAATAAGATTAGCGTTTAAAACGCATGTGGGCATATCCATTATTTTAAGGAGTCTTGATGTGACCACTAAAACACATACAGCGAATGCTACATGTCTTATGCCAAATTTCAAGTTGATGGGTCTTAAAATAGCGGAGATATACGTCATTATTCTCTCGAAGTCGCCAGTTTATTTTTACTCGGACATTTACCTGTCCAAGGCTCACGATGGGATTTTGCCTATGACAACAGCATTATTGCAACAAGTCGAGAAACAATTGCACTAATCTTTGAAAATATTACATCAAACGCACGCTACTTACATACAAAAACTCCGATAAAATGCCTTCAATACTCTCCATACTGAACTTTTATTCTGCAATCACATTGACTTCTGACAGGGACAGCCGTTTTGAGGTCTTCGAGAAAGACTAATTCTGATTGGACCATCAGGGATATTAACCAATGAAATTGAGTTTAACATTAGCTATCACGATGGCTGGTCTGGTCAGAACGCAGGGGTGTTAAGGAAGCATATGGAATCTGAGTTACATGTAATTCCGTGAAATCACAAACCTTACTTATTATGTACATATTCAAATATCTAAGCAACGAAACGTAGACCAAAAACAAATAAAAAATACTGAAGACAATTTTTTTCAGAAATTAGATTGTATTACGTAGATTTACACATTGATGACGTCATGACTAAAAGTTGAATGTTGTGTGAATTTGATCGGAAAGCATTGTAAACATATTCAAAGTATAACTAATCTAAGAACTCTAATAAAGTATTGTGGTGTGATTTATTGAGAATTGATCATAAGAATACTTGGAGAGATGTTAGTTTTATCAATCATTCGCTAAAAGGTATGTAAATTTGCTTTTATTTCTCGGCCAGGCTTTCCTCTGTCGTTGTTTACGATATAAAAACCCGACTTGAACAACACTACCCCGTATTTATTGAACTTGATATTTTATACGTATCGATAGTTTAATCAATGCTTAAATTGAAAAGTGCTGCTAGAATCTCATGTTGTGTGTTGTTTTGATCCAACATACCGTTTTCCGTGCAAACGTTTTAAAAGTTGGGAAGGTTTTACGAGAGCTGGATGAATAGCTATTTAATTGAGAAGAACATAGGATTCTAGCAGCAGTTCTGATTAAACTGAGATGTTTTGCTTTCACTTGGTATGTTTATTTTAAATTGGAAACGGCGGGGTAGTGTTGTTCTATCTCATTTTATGTTAAGGAATATACGTAAGCTATTTATAGTTGTCACGTGATAATGCACCAATGTGGCAGTAACGTACTACTCGATTTTATTGCACTGACATCTATTTTAAAGGATAACATTAAGTTTTTGATCTTATTCAAAATAGTTATTTAGTTTCACGATTTTGAATATAGCAGTCAAAATGAGACGCTAAATTGCCCATATGCTTCCTTAACACCCCCGCGAAGTTAAGGTGGCTGCAGAATAAAAGTTCAGTATGGACAGTATTTAAGGAATTTTATCGGAATTTAAAGATGTAAGAAGCGTGCGTTTGATGTAATATTTTAAAAAAAATTAGTGCAATTGTTTCTCGACTTGTTTCAATAATGCTGTTGTCATAGGTAAAATCCCATCGTGAACCCTGGACCGGTAAATGTCCGAGTAAAAATAAACTGGCGACTTCGAGAGAATAATGACGTATATCTACGCTATTTTAAGACCCATCAACTTGAAATTTGGCATCTCAGACATTACCTTTTTGAAAAATACATTGCGACTGTTAAAAAATTAATTGATTTATTAGGCTTTTGAAGCGAGCTGGTAGTTTTTTTTATCTGGGTCAGAGTTCGACCCCTTTCTTTATTTATGGTTACATTGAAACTAATGTTAAAACGGGGTTGGCCCCTGTGCCCTGTATAAGTATCTCTGTTTCAAAACAAAATTTACAATATATATTTATTGCATGATGGTGAGGGAAAGACATGTATGAAGATTTATTCCCTCAAGAAAAAATCAATCTTCCCGAGGTATTCGCCCGAGAGAAATTTGTTTTTTTTCTGGGGAATAAATCTTCATATTCCCTAAACATTAATGCAATAAACTTTTTTTATACCAAGCAACATATGATTACACAAAATACGTTGATTTTAATAATGTTTGCCTTTTCAACAGGCGCAACATTAACGTCGTGATTGTTTGATTTCACATGTAACTGTCTCACTTTTCTTTCATAGATAATTAAGTTGGTTCTGAGATATAATGAGAATCATAATGATCAAGTATTTTGATCGAATCATATTTGTCTACATCGTATGCTCATATCGGCTTTTTCATTCCCATGACATCACCCTGTCACGTGACTTTCTAGACCAATCAGATATAATAGAAAAATCATATTGAGGTATAATAATAAATGCTGCATATCTGTATCTTCTTGGGCGGCATCTTTTCTCGTTTTCAACTATGTCTACTGAATATGGGCGGTGTATATACCCCCTCTGACTTGCACGATCATTCGTACCATGGAACGTCACATTGGCGCACGTTCCATCGTCCGATCACCTAGTCCCTCGCGCGTTCCTATCGTATTATCTTTCAACAGTTGTTTTCATTGTACAACAGTCGCATACAGATGCAAGATAAATCGCAAGATTTAATGCGTTTACATCACACAACGCTCGCTTAGATCGTGCGAAATTTGTACAAATACTTTTTAGCTCACCGAGACAAAGTCAGGGGGAGCTTATGATATACCCTTGGCGTCGGCGTCGGTGTCGGCGTCGGCGACCGGACCTGGTTAAAGTTTTTGTTGCAGGTCCTGTATCTAAGCTATTACTTATCCTATCTTCACCAAACTTGCATGGATGATGCATCTGGACCTACTTATGGACTGGAAAGACTTGGATGCTGAATCTGAGTCCTAAATTGCAGATGCTGGATGAGGTTATGGTTGTTGGACCAGGTTAAAGTTTTTGTTGCAGGTGCCCTTTGATAGCAATATCTAAGTAACTGCAGTTCCGTACTTCACTAAACTTGCATGGATTGTGTGTCTTATGATACTGATGCACCCGACAGGCTTGAGTGCTGAATCTGAGCTATTGGTTTCGGATGCTGGAGGAGGTTAAGATTTTTGGAGCTGGTTAAAGTTTTTCTTGCAGGTGCCCTTTGATAGCAATATCTAAGTTACTGAAAGTTCGTACTTCACCAAACTTGCATGGATGGTGTGCCTTATGATACTGATGCACCAGACAGGCTTGAGTGCTGAATCTGAGCTATAGGTTTTGGATGCTGGAGGAGGTTAAGGTTTTTGAAGCTGGTTAAAGTTTTTGTTGCAGGTGCCCTCTGATGGTTATATCTTAATTACTGCTGGTCCGTACCACACCAGACTTCCATGGATGGTGTGTCTTATGATACTGATGCACCAGACAGGCATGAATGCTGAATCTGAGCCATACGTTTCGGATGCTGAAGGAGGTTAAGGTTTTTAGAGCTGGTTAAAGTTTTTTAAACAGGTGCCCTCTGATGATTATATCTTAGTTATTACTTGTCCTAACTTCACCAGACTTCCATGGATTGTGCGACTTATGATACTAATGCACCTGGCAGGTTTGAATGCTGAGTCTGAGCCATAGGTTTCAGATGCTGGATATGGTTAAGTTTTTTGGAAGGTTTTAATTCCTAGTGCCCTCTGATGATGATATCTTAGTTATTACTGGTCTGAACTTCACCAAACTTGCATGGAGATGCGTCTTATGTATACTGATGCACCTGACAGGCTTGAATGCTGAATCTGAGCCATAGGTTTTGGATGCTGGATGAGGTTTAGTTTTTTTGGAACAGGTCACATGTTTTATAGATGATAGCTTGCTTAGTTGATTTAACTATATTATAAATGAAACGCAGAGGTTGCTTCAGATGCAGAGCCTGATCTCCATTATCAAGGATGCTAAAGAAATCTCCTACCTCACTCAAACCTGCTCGATAGATAGATGTGTTTGTTGATAAATAATATAACATGATTCCTATGATATAGTATTGTATGGTATGAAACAATATTGTATAATATGATACAATATAATATCATATGTAATATTATAAAAAGTTATATGATACGATATGATATTGTATAATTTTTTTTATATTTTATGCTGTGATATTGTATCATGATATCGTTATGTATAGTATTGTATATTATCATACAATATTGTATAACATTATATTGTATTATTAATTTATTATTTAATCACATGATACTATAACATCAGATATTGCAAAATATAATATTGTATCCTATGATACTATATTGTATATTCTATAATATTGTATCATACGATTTTGTAAAATATGATATTAGTTTCTGTAATATAGAATTATATCACAGGAAATTGTATAATATGATACTATTATATTATAAAATATCGTATCATACGATATTGTATAATATGATATTGGTTTATAATATGATATATTCTCACATTACATGAAATTGTATTGTATGATATTGTAAAATATATTATTGTATTATATGATACAATATGTATAATATGATATTGTTTTATATGATATTGTAATATGATATTGTAATATAATACTATATTGTTTTATATATTATGATATTGTATTATTTGATCATATACAATAACGTATAACACAATATAATGTCATATCATACATAACAATATCATATCTCATCATTGTTTATTATGGTATTTTATTGTATTATATGATATATGTTGTAAATATGATAGGATGCAATATTTAATTGTATATTATTGTATTGATTAACATATGAACATATGATTATCATACAATTTTTTAACAGATGATATACGATATTGTGTCAAAACAGAATCCATGAATATCCAAGATCATAAAGTATGATTTTCATTTAATATGATAAAGGTGGTCTCATAAAGGTGAAGTCTCATTAGGGTGATGTCTCGTCTCGGTGAGCTTTGTAATCTGTGATTACCTATGTTTTCATATGCGATTAGATCGGCAACAATTGACGATTCATTTCTAATTTTTTCGGTCGCACGAATATTTGGTCGCTTCTGCATCTCGCGCGTCCAATCACATCGTGCGCCAATTGTGAATGGGGCTTTAATTGTTGCCGAAATAATCGCTTGGTATAATAAAACGTTTATTGAATTATAGTTCAGGGAATATGAAGTTTTATTCCCCAGAAAAAACAAATTTCTCTCGGGCGAAGCCCTCGGGAAATATGATTTTTCTTGAGGGAATAAATCTTCATGCATGTATTACCCTCATCAAATTTTGTTCTGAAACAGAGATACTTATATAGGGTATATATACTAGTAGCAAAGCATGGCATATTAAGGCTAATAAGTCGTGCAATGATAGTAAAACGTTGCAAGATTACAGGAGACCCGTTGAGCAACAGTCTCACGGTCGCAAAGCAGACACATAAACACCAGCGATTTATCTTACGATCTTTATAATCGTGTATCACTCTTGCGAGTACACAAAACGTTGTAAAACGTTCGTACTAATGTCCATGCGTTGCACTGCGATAATTTGGATCGTGTTCGGTCGCGTCTGGATAGTGTGCATGTCCACTATTCAGAGGAGACTTGATGCGACCAGTCATACGTACGCAACGAATGCGAGTGCTCATGCAACGTAAGCGAGAGGACGTGCGAAGCGAAGCTAAAAAAATTCGATCGCAAATTGGTGTTAAGTGGTCGTGCGCCACTTGTGAAAGGGGCACTCGAGTCTACGACAGTACTTAAGTAGGACTTAAGTACATTCTTAGACGTAAGTCCATTACTGGAAGAGTGCTTAGCTATGACAATTTACCAAAATCTTAGACGGCCGATAGAGTCACTTAAAAAAGTAAATGATTCCAGAGTGTCTTTTTGGTGCTAGAACCATTATGACGTCATAATTGATCTGAAGAATTTTTTCCCCATACTTTACGGCTTTAAAGAAATTATGTAGAAAAGTAAATTGTTTCTTGATTTTCTATATTCAATCATGGGAAGAGTAATCCCGATACCTATATTCAATTTGACATCATTTTAAAGAGGAGGTCAAGAGCTTATTTAATTCTGTTTTTGGAGAGAATGTAGACATTTTAGGTATATTCTATTAGTCGAAAATGAACAAAACTCTGAATTTTGTTCCTTATTTTCTTCATATTTCATTGAAAATGACAGTTTAAAACATGATTTTTCATTGTGTTTACCATTTTAAGCCCCGGTACACTATATCAAACAAAGCTATTGTTATGAGGCATCATTAAAAGAATTTATATCCTAAATGTTATAAACCTGTAGGCACCTTTCTTTTAATAGATCTTGACCTTAAGTTTTGTTTGCACACAAGTTTTATTGTTAATCATTGCAGTTCAGCAATACATTGTATTAATTACACAATTTAACACAGAAATAATACCGGTATCTTTTTATTCACCAATATCAAAGATTTGGTTTAATTGATGTAGATATTTACAATGGTCGTAATGAACTGTTTTATATATTTTACATAGTATGCAAGTGGGCTATTGAATAGATTGTAAACACGTAATGGTAAGTTTACAAGAAGTACTTATGCCTATATTTTTTTTCATAAGAAGTAACTATGTATGTAAACTCGCAAAAGTTGAGAAAAATAAAGAAGGGCGTTTAAAAACAGAAAATCCCTCAGTGATTTTGAAGATATCGACTTGATGAAGACATTATGGTAAATGTTACATATGTTACATAATAAAATTTTAGCATGCTTTAAGTTATGAGACCCGGATCACTCGCGCGATCTTATCGCATTATCTTAAAAGACTCGCTTTCATTGTACAACAGTCACATATAAATATATCGCAGGATTTAATGGGTTTGCATCGCACAACGGTGAACAGTTTTCGGTCTCACGAATGTTTTGTCGTTTCTGCTCGTGCGTAAATTGTATAAGCAACTTGAAAAATGGCAAAGGCAATATTCCTTTGTATTCAGTATTAATCATTATTTGGCAAATATTCTATTTATTTGGGATTAAAGATCCGATAAAGTTCTTATAAAATGTTATCTTTTTTAGATACATAATTACATTGAACCTTCTAGCAGACTACAGATTATTGATGGTTAGATGAAAATAAGGCAGTATCTTTAAAAAGTAAAAAAAATATCAAATGTTTCCAAAAATGAACCCCGAAAGGAGTTTATCTAGAAAAAAAACTTTGAAACAAAACGAACATTAAATTCTATTTAACTGATGGTATCTTTCAAACGGTTTTGTTCACAATAGGATAGCAATGCTTAAATGCATCCCTCCGTCTAGTAGTATGTGCGTCAAATTTTTCGCTGTCTTTTCCAGAAGCATTTCTTGACAACCAAGAAACAAAAGCCCAAATGTACCTCTAAGGTGGAATAACCTTCTGATGAGAGAGACAAGTTCAGTAGAAAAAAGTCCTTCTTTGGTTTTGTTATCTCACAATTTATCGCAGGTATGTGGCAACATTGAGGGTGGTGCTCGACCAAAATATATTTTTAAAAAAGCTACATTTACTCAAATTTACATATTTAGTGATTGCTGAGCTCTCGATTATTGATTAATTACGGAATTGCCCATGGATTTTTCTCCGTTTTTCCCGATCATGATATTTTCCCCAAATTACGACATTTTCCCCGATAATTACATGTTTACCGATATAACAGTGGGCGCACAGCGGGTGTGACCGGTCAGCAGAGGATAGTTATTCCTCCTAGGCACCTGGGGCTCGTAACATAAAGGGAACTTAAGTTTAAGACAGTACTTAAGCATGACTTATGTACACTCCTAGACTTAACTCCATACCTAGAAGAGTGCTTAGCTAGCTATAGGACAACTTACCTAAAACTTAGACGGCCGGTATTTAGGCGGTCATTGCATTAAGGTTTTATTGTATTCATATACATGTAGCTTTATACTTACTAAACACATTTCTAATCCTCAAAAATATCGACTAACTTTAAGAAAAATCAACAATGATTGCAGATTTCACTTTGAGTACAAAAAGGTCACACGTACTAAACTACAATATTTTGGTAAAAATAATGCAAATTGTTCACAAGATATCAACTGTAAATAAAGTTCAAAGTATTTACTTCTGTCTATATTAACTGTAAAATTATTTACCGCATGTAACTAAATTGATGTCATGTTGAACAACCCAACCCCCCTTTTCACTCTACAAATATAAATAAATATCAATACATGTTCGTGATTATATCAAGACAATGAAGACTATAAATATTTTGCGTCTTAAAAAGTGACAATTAGATGCATATGAATGTTTAACATAATCTAGTTTTTCCGTACCACTTGCACGTAAAATTTTCGCTAACATGTTGACATCGTCTACTGCATCATGAGCAGTGTATGATTCAAAATGTTTAGCTAAAATTCTTGCTTATAACTGGCAAGTTTGGGTACTTTTGAACAAAATAATGACAAAGTATCCACAAATGCTAAGACATAATTTAAAAAAAATTGAAATTTTTTAAAAGTGCTTCTGATATTAAAACTGTTGCAACTTGTGTTCCATGAACTGTCATGCGTTCTCCATCCCAGGATATTCCTGTCGTCTGCTCAGCCTTTTCATTGATAGGTACCTTCGGGGAAACAAAACATGAAAACTTGGCATTGGTAGACATATCCTGTGCAGCAATCTGTGTTATGTGAGGAATTAATCCTCGCTGGACAGAAATAGACACCATTATACTGAGTTTAGAACGAACTACAAACGTGTATAAATGCATATACTTATTTGAATAAATGTAATATAATTTTAATACTTAACTCAAATATTCAAATAAAATTATGTATTCTTACTCAATCCAGTAGTTTCAAGATCAATTCCGACCCTATTTTCTTGAACATCATTCAGATGATCGACCTTTGCAAATCCTGGTTTTGGAACAGCTTCAGGAATGGTTTGAATGTCTACTTGGTCGGATAGTCCAACTTCTGAAGATATGCAGAAAGTTCTTATTATATGTAAAGGTTCCAACCCTACTGAAATCAATCCAAAACTAATGTCTGTAATTGTACTTTACCTGATTGATATGTATCTCCTTCAGCTGCTTCATTGGCGCCTTTTTGAGTGATCCTCTCCTGCTTCAATTCCAATCGCCGCCGCTTCTTCCCAGGCAACTGGGACCTTTCCTGTCGTTTTCCCTTTCATTGTCCATCTTTTCTGAGTATTTCTGAGTGTAATAACCAGGTGATAGAATGTGTTCTCTAAATATCTGAAAATATTTTATGTTTCATTAAAAATAACATCCATCATTATTCATAAAAAATTGATGCAATAATCAGACTAAGAAAATAAGATCTTCTTATATACATGATCTAGAAATATATGTCTTATCAATGGGTTAATTTTTGCAATTCAAAAAAAAATATACGTTAAGTGCTAAAATTGGAAAAATCTGTCAACAGTAAACTCAACAATAAACAAACATCATAACATTTAACACTTCTACCTCTGGCAAGTATTTTCGACCTTCATTTATTCATACTGCAGTAGCTTAACACGAAAATAAAGGCTTTCACTTTCCCCGTAATGTAGATGTTTAAGTGCTCGTAAAGTGACTGCTCGATTTGCATGTTCACATGGAGGTCTGTGTTGCTCTGCTTTGAAATTGTATTTCGTTTTATGGATTTTTGAGATGGTTCACGGTTTGTTATTGTCATTTTTTCATATAAAAATAAGCTTCGAATGAACTGATCCCTCATTTCAGGCAGGGCACAAACAATTATAAAACACCTGTTAAAAATTACAAGAAACTATACACATTGGTCAGATTTTAAGAAATGAGTTAAAAACTATGCCCCCCCCCCCACACACACACAAAGAAGATTAAGATTATTTTTTTCAAATATAACGAAATCCAATGTACTAGTACAGTACATGAACAATGTTTTTGATGTTTAAGGCGAAAGATTCTTTGGATGTAAAATTTAATTTCTCTCTTTATAGCTAGTTCACAGATCTTGGTAAATGCATTATAATTGAAAATAAAACATGACTTAAAGGAATCAAATAACACTTGAAAAATACAAGATTCTTTTTTATGTTAATTTTTTTCCCATCCTTCAGTATATACAAACATACAGGTAAATGGTTAAGTTGATCAATGGCTTTTTAATGATTCCATATATCATTTAATATTTATTCGTTTGATGAGATATCGGCGCTTCTGATTGGTTGAAAAATTTCTTTGATACCTGCATCAATAAAATTTTTGCCGGATCTACTTTTCTCAACTGCTCTGATCTAACACTATTTATAGAACGGTAATTTCCAAGATAAACAATGTCAACAAAATGTAAAGTTGCGTCTGTTTTATTGTCAGAAAACAAAATGCAACCTTGTGAATATAAAAACTTGAAAGTTTAACCTTCAAAAATAAATAAAACACATTGTTTGATTCACGAAATAGAAAATTAAGCGTCTTCTCATGATTTCGTCTGCTTGAGATCAATCAACATTTACAGCGAGGCTGGCTGTTCCTTTTTGCAGGAATATCATAACGAACATATAGGCCTATAAACTTTCACGGTAACACTGCTGTTCAAATTTGGTAACGATAATTTTTTTAATTTACACACGTAGATGATCGGTCATCAGAATAAGCGTCGTAAAGAAAAGCTATGAGTACTCAGTAATGCATCAACTCCTTCGGCGCATTTCAAGCGGCAGATATACCATTAAAGTACATCACTGGCTATCTAGTTACCACAGCGTTTACAAAAGTCGCTTATACATACTATTCTTTGTGGACATATCAGCTATTTTCGTCCACGATCGCCTTTCCTTGGATGGTTATGTCCAGTTGCATATTCCAGCGATCTCACATGAAAACTAGTTTTATTACGAGTTTTTCTGCACAGTGAATAATATCACAAGCTATCGCATGTATTTTCCTTTCGTTCTCAATTCAGCCGGTTCAGATTTTAACTCACTATTTGTGTTTAATCCATTAATTCAGCACAATAGCTCTGCTTCAGCTGAAGGCGAATCCATTTTGAATATTGTTGCTGTTGTTGTTTTGTATTCATACGCGCCGCTTCATTTACATTATTTACATTTCTGATCAATGACACTTCACATTTTTTTATTTGAAAATGTTTTATTAAATGATAAGAAATTTCTTAAATTCTAATGTTCCATGAACTAGGATAAAAAAGGTGGAGGTTTTTTTTTCTTTTTAGTTTTTATACATTAAATGTATTATGACACTGACCTAAAGTATTTGCCTGACAGTATAGTCAACTAATTTTTCAAATGTTTTTGCTCTTGGATTAAATGCCATAAGTATACTAGGTTGATTGTTAAAGCTTATCATCATTTTAATGCAATGATACGTATGTCCAATTTTTCTTTTTGGATTTTTTTTAACCTTTTGTGTCTTTTCAACATTTCATGCGAAAGATCTACCTTGGAGGTTGGCTGCTTTACGATACTATCTTGTATTTATTTTAAAGCATAATAGCAAAATGGAAGAACTGAAAGATTTCACATTTCTTTTCGAGCTTTCTATTGTCGAACATTTTCAATTGGTGAATCGTCGCTAAAATCGCTTTGTAATCTGATTTCATCGGATGACTGACAAAACCTGGACATATACCTTGTGTACAACCTTCTTAGGAACGTTCGCAAAAATATAACTCCCCCATAACGAGGCTGGGGTTATGAACCGTCTGCTGATGATGTAAAACTGAGTGCTGATATTGAAAGAATCCGACCGTTCAATATGGAATAGATATTGCGATGGAGCGACGGAATTTTTCTTATATTGGTTTTATAATTCCGACCAGTCAGCTATACCAGTATCAAAAACTAGATTAAATAGTTTGTTTTAAATGAAATGGTATCATGATATTGATGGATTACTTAATATATGCATTAACAACAGTATCTGGTCCCGGCGATTTGTTATATTTAACAACCTCAAGAATTTCGTCCGCGATAACTGGGTCATTGATCAATGAGTTACAAAATGTATCTTTGCATCGACCTTTGAAGGATCTAAATCGTGTTCGTTTGCGTTAACAGCTTTAAAATAGTCATAAAAATCTACTATGTTAATATCGTTATATTCGTTACTGCTTTTATCATTCACGAGTTTCCAATATTCTCTTGGATTTGAACTTCTTGAAGCTTTAATGCTACGCTTTAGGTTATTTCTATAAAATTTGTAAGATTTATTTAATATGCGTTTTATTTTTCTGTGCTCCTAGCAGTTCGAATTCAAACACGCTGGCTCCATACAACTTATATTTGCGTCTGATATTCCTACATTTTTTCTTGCTCTAAACAATCAGCATTAATTAAACCACTGTTTTGTTTTGTTATTTCTAACTGAAGTTTTATTACAGGGTAAAAAAGTCCCAAAAATTGTCTTGGCTGAGGATAATAATACATCAGCTAAACTATTGAACAAAAATATCTATACCTTCCTACTATACTTCGACAAAGTCGCGTACTTTGTCATCTATACTTTGTTCAATTCTTGATTAATGTATTTATATCTTGGTAAAACTCGGTCGACTTGGTTGGATCCCATGATCTAATTCTTTCTGTAAGATTGGCATGATATGATATATCTTTAGAATTTTCGCTATTTAACGACATTTTACAACTTAACTGACATGTCAATGGCATGTGGATATCAGTGTATAAACAATTAAATTCTAAAACTTCAAAATGTTTAACAAACTGCATTTCAAATAAAATAGTCAGAAACACTAGCTCTTGTAGTGGTAAAATTCCCACCATCTGCATCTCCGTGAACTCTTCCATTCATTATATATAAGCTTTTTGTTTTACAAAAATTCAACAGTTAGTTTCCAAAGAAATCTGGGGTTTTTTTATCACCGCTTTCTCTATCAATATTAATGTTAAAAGTATTCAACTTGTGAACATCAGCTAGAATATCACACTGTACTCGTATACCTCTTGTCAAGCAAGAAACAATAGCCTGAATTTGAGCAAGCGTGTCAGCTGGACAGCAGGACCGGGTACTAGTATGTTGATAGGAATTAACGGTTCAATTAACTTATAAGCATCATCCCCATTTTATCTACTGCAAACATTTTGTAGTTTTTTAGCTCACCTGAGCTGAAAGCTCAAGTGAGCTATTCTGATCACATTTTGTCCGTCGTCCGTCTGTCCGTCCGTCCGTCTGTCCTTCTGTAACCTTTTTACGTTTTGAACTTCTTCTCTAAAACCGCTTATCCAATTTCAACCAAATTTGGCACAAAGCATCCTTATGGGAGGGCGAATATAAATTGCAGAAATAAAAGTCCGATCTGTATTCAAAGCGGAGAAAACCTTGAAACTGTAGAAAAAGGGGGTGCATTTTTTAAAATCTTTTTCTCAAGAACTACTGAGTCCAATTCAACATAGTTTAGCATGAATTATCCTTATGGGAAGGAAAATATAAATTGCAAATTTGAAGGAAAAATTCTGTTTCAAATCTGAGTTATTACGAAAATAATAATAAAGGAAAGGCGTGTTTCAATCAGTTTAATAGCTTCGGGTTCGGCATCCGCTAAAATGGGTAGTCGAGACTTGGCCTGGGCAAAACAAAAGATTGGCAGTTATTAATCTGCCAATCTTATCAAAATTTCAGGATATTTGATGGACCAGTATATTTGTATTTGCTGTAAATATTGCTGCAAAATAATGCGTATTTGGAATTGACGATAGCCGATCAGCCCCGGCTTTTATTTTGCCACGGCCCGGGTTAGCATATCCATTTTACCAAGACTCGTATTCCATACTTCTAAAACGAGGTTCTTTGTTTAAAGCAGCCATGACTTTATACGAAGAAGGGTCGATCTGACTATGATGAATTTGCTTGTTGTGCAACAGTTCGCGTGTGGAGGGAAATTATTGAAACATGCAAAATATATTGGTGCCGATTTTGTGAAGTAAATTGAGGCTAATATTTCAATGCGTTGACAGTTTTCACACATGACGTTGGTGTTAGCTTGTTCTGATTTTCGTTTCGTTTTCATTATTTATGCTTTGTAACCTAGGAACTATCGTCTGTATATCGTGATTTTTACGTATCAAATCAAAAAAAGACTTCGGTAAATCAAACAGTTAACTGTTTACCTGCGCAAATTAAGCAAAATCTGATGTATCAAAAAAGTACTGAAATACAATTCATTCTATTGGTAATTCGGCATTATCTTTTGCGTAATGGTAGATTAATGCAATAGGTTTTGTTAAGATGCTCGGCATTTTCTCGAGTAAATTGCAAACATTAAGTGATAATTCTGTTTTAAATCTGAGTTATTACGAAAATAATAATAAAGGAAAGGCGTGTTTCAATCAGTTTAATAGCTTCGGGTTCGGCATCCGCTAAAATGGGTAGGCAAGACTTGGCCTGGGCAAAACAAAAGATTGGCAGTTATTAATCTGCCAATCTTATTGAATTTTTCAGGATATTTGATGGACCAGTATATTTGTATTCGCTGTAAATATTGCTGCAAAATAATGCGTATTTGGAATTGACGATAGCCGATCTGCCCCGGCTTTTATTTTGCCACGGCCCGGGTTAGCATACCCATTTTACCAAGACTCGTATTCCATACTTCTAAAACGAGGTTCTTTGTTTAAAGCAGCCATGACATTATACGAAGAAGGGTCGATCTGACTATGATGAATTTGCTTGTTGTGCAACAGTTCGCGTATGAAGGGAAATTTTTGAAACATGCAAAATATATTAGTGCCGATTTTGTGAAGCAAATTGAGGCTAATATTTCAATGCGTTGACAGTTTTCACACATGACGTTGGTGTTAGCTTGTTCTGATTTTCGTGTCATTTTCATTATTTATGCTTTGTAACCTAGGAACTATCGTCTGTATATCGTGATTTTTACGTATCAAATCAAAAAAAGACTTCGGTAAATCAAACAGTCAACTGTTTACCTACGCAAATTAAGCAAAATCTGATGTATCAAAAACGTACTGAAATACAATTCATTCTATTGGTAATTCGGCATTATCTTTTGCGTAATGGTAGATTAATGCAATAGGTTTTGTTAAGATGCTCGGCATTTTCTCGAGTAAATTGCAAACATTAAGTGATAATTCTAATTTAAATCTGAGTTATTACGAAAATGATAATAATAAAGGAAAGGCGTGTTTCAATCAGTTTAATAGCTTCGGGTTCGGCATCCGCTAAAATGGGTAGGCAAGACTTGGCCTGGGCAAAACAAAAGATTGGCAGTTACTAATCTGCCAATCTTATTGAATTTTTCAGGATATTTGATGGACCAGTATATTTGTATTCGCTGTAAATATTGCTGCAAAATAATGCGTATTTGGAATTGACGATAGCCGATCTGCCCCGGCTTTTATTTTGCCACGGCCCGGGTTAGCATACCCATTTTACCAAGACTCGTATTCCATACTTCTAAAACGAGGTTCTTTGTTTAAAGCAGCCATGACATTATACGAAGAAGGGTCGATCTGACTATGATGAATTTGCTTGTTGTGCAACAGTTCGCGTATGAAGGGAAATTTTTGAAACATGCAAAATATATTGGTGCCGATTTTGTGAAGTAAATTGAGGCTAATATTTCAATGCGTTGACAGTTTTCACACATGACGTTGGTGTGAGCTTGTTCTGATTTTCGTTTCGTTTTCATTATTTATGCTTTGTAACCTAGGAACTATCGTCTGTATATCGTGATTTTTACGTATCAAATCAAAAAAAGACTTCGGTAAATCAAACAGTTAACTGTTTACCTGCGCAAATTAAGCAAAATCTGATGTATCAAAAAAGTACTGAAATACAATTCATTCTATTGGTAATTCGGCATTATCTTTTGCGTAATGGTAGATTAATGCAATAGGTTTTGTTAAGATGCTCGGCATTTTCTCGAGTAAATTGCAAACATTAAGTGATAATTTTGTTTTAAATTTGAGTTATTACGAAAATAATAATAAAGGAAAGGCGTGTTTCAATCAGTTTAATAGCTTCGGGTTCGGCATCCGCTAAAATGGGTAGGCAAGACTTGGCCTGGGCAAAACAAAAGATTGGCAGTTATTAATCTGCCAATCTTATTGAATTTTTCAGGATATTTGATGGACCAGTATATTTGTATTCGCTGTAAATATTGCTGCAAAATAATGCGTATTTGGAATTGACGATAGCCGATCTGCCCCGGCTTTTATTTTGCCACGGCCCGGGTTAGCATACCCATTTTACCAAGACTCGTATTCCATACTTCTAAAACGAGGTTCTTTGTTTAAAGCAGCCATGACTTTATACGAAGAAGGGTCGATCTGACTATGATGAATTTGCTTGTTGTGCAACAGTTCGCGTATGAAGGGAAATTTTTGAAACATGCAAAATATATTGGTGCCGATTTTGTGAAGTAAATTGAGGCTAATATTTCAATGCGTTGACAGTTTTCACACATGACGTTGGTGTTAGCTTGTTCTGATTTTCGTTTCGTTTTCATTATTTATGCTTTGTAACCTAGGAACTATCGTCTGTATATCGTGATTTTTACGTATCAAATCAAAAAAAGACTTCGGTAAATCAAACAGTTAACTGTTTACCTGCGCAAATTAAGCAAAATCTGATGTATCAAAAAAGTACTGAAATACAATTCATTCTTTTGGTAATTCGGCATTATCTTTGCGTAATGGTAGATTAATGCAATAGGTTTTGTTAAGATGCTCGGCATTTTCTCGAGTAAATTGCAAACATTAAGTGATAATTCTGTTTTAAATCTGAGTTATTACGAAAATAATAATAAAGGAAAGGCGTGTTTCAATCAGTTTAATAGCTTCGGGTTCGGCATCCGCTAAAATGGGTAGGCAAGACTTGGCCTGGGCAAAACAAAAGATTGGCAGTTACTAATCTGCCAATCTTATTGAATTTTTCAGGATATTTGATGGACCAGTATATTTGTATTCGCTGTAAATATTGCTGCAAAATAATGCGTATTTGGAATTGACGATAGCCGATCTGCCCCGGCTTTTATTTTGCCACGGCCCGGGTTAGCATACCCATTTTACCAAGACTCGTATTCCATACTTCTAAAACGAGGTTCTTTGTTTAAAGCAGCCATGACATTATACGAAGAAGGGTCGATCTGACTATGATGAATTTGCTTGTTGTGCAACAGTTCGCGTATGAAGGGAAATTTTTGAAACATGCAAAATATATTGGTGCCGATTTTGTGAAGTAAATTGAGGCTAATATTTCAATGCGTTGACAGTTTTCACACATGACGTTGGTGTTAGCTTGTTCTGATTTTCGTTTCGTTTTCATTATTTATGCTTTGTAACCTAGGAACTATCGTCTGTATATCGTGATTTTTACGTATCAAATCAAAAAAAGACTTCGGTAAATCAAACAGTTAACTGTTTACCTGCGCAAATTAAGCAAAATCTGATGTATCAAAAAAGTACTGAAATACAATTCATTCTATTGGTAATTCGGCATTATCTTTTGCGTAATGGTAGATTAATGCAATAGGTTTTGTTAAGATGCTCGGCATTTTCTCGAGTAAATTGCAAACATTAAGTGATAATTCTGTTTTAAATCTGAGTTATTACGAAAATAATAATAAAGGAAAGGCGTGTTTCAATCAGTTTAATAGCTTCGGGTTCGGCATCCGCTAAAATGGGTAGGCAAGACTTGGCCTGGGCAAAACAAAAGATTGGCAGTTACTAATCTGCCAATCTTATTGAATTTTTCAGGATATTTGATGGACCAGTATATTTGTATTCGCTGTAAATATTGCTGCAAAATAATGCGTATTTGGAATTGACGATAGCCGATCTGCCCCGGCTTTTATTTTGCCACGGCCCGGGTTAGCATACCCATTTTACCAAGACTCGTATTCCATACTTCTAAAACGAGGTTCTTTGTTTAAAGCAGCCATGACATTATACGAAGAAGGGTCGATCTGACTATGATGAATTTGCTTGTTGTGCAACAGTTCGCGTATGAAGGGAAATTTTTGAAACATGCAAAATATATTGGTGCCGATTTTGTGAAGTAAATTGAGGCTAATATTTCAATGCGTTGACAGTTTTCACACATGACGTTGGTGTGAGCTTGTTCTGATTTTCGTTTCGTTTTCATTATTTATGCTTTGTAACCTAGGAACTATCGTCTGTATATCGTGATTTTTACGTATCAAATCAAAAAAAGACTTCGGTAAATCAAACAGTTAACTGTTTACCTGCGCAAATTAAGCAAAATCTGATGTATCAAAAAAGTACTGAAATACAATTCATTCTTTTGGTAATTCGGCATTATCTTTGCGTAATGGTAGATTAATGCAATAGGTTTTGTTAAGATGCTCGGCATTTTCTCGAGTAAATTGCAAACATTAAGTGATAATTCTGTTTTAAATCTGAGTTATTACGAAAATAATAATAAAGGAAAGGCGTGTTTCAATCAGTTTAATAGCTTCGGGTTCGGCATCCGCTAAAATGGGTAGGCAAGACTTGGCCTGGGCAAAACAAAAGATTGGCAGTTACTAATCTGCCAATCTTATTGAATTTTTCAGGATATTTGATGGACCAGTATATTTGTATTCGCTGTAAATATTGCTGCAAAATAATGCGTATTTGGAATTGACGATAGCCGATCTGCCCCGGCTTTTATTTTGCCACGGCCCGGGTGTCATGTTTCGTGTACATTTTATTTTTTGTTACGAAAGATTTGTCGTACGACTTAATTTTTTATGTTGGAAAACCGCGCCATACTCGATGTATGCACAACTCTGATTCTCTGTATCGAGGCTTGTAATCCACAGTGTAAGTCTTTTGACATTTGTAAACTAGGTTATTTCAACATATTTTTATGTGAATTATCTGTATGTTTCATGTCAGTAATGCTAAGCGATGCATATTCTTGAAATCTTGTATTTTATGTTTACCATGTGCTCGGTGTATGGGGCGCCATTTTGTCCATCATATTTCTGGTCATTTAATTTCGAGTTGCAGTTGATTAATTTACTTTAACTTGCTGTTTATCATATGAATAGACTGAATTCAACTGTTTAAATCATATGTGTAAGGTTTCATAATCTAATTGCAAACTCTGTCCTAATATTTTTTGTATGGAAACCTGTACCAGTCATTGATTGTTACATTTTTTTTGTTACAGCTTTTTACCGTCGTCTGAGACGGTTATCTGTCTCCCAAATAAACTGATTTCACCGACACTTGTGAGTCCGACTTTTATTGGGGCAGAACAGTAAAAAGACTAGGATGTCTACCTCAGCAGAGCAGATCACTCCCGACTCAACAGAGGGCACCCAGGTCACTCCTGACCCTACAGAGGATGCCCGGGAATCACAGACGACTGATGGCAAGAGGCAGTACGTCACACAAGATGAAGAGGAGTATCAGGAAGAGTACTATCAGGATGAGGACTCCTTTGCCGACATCTTAGCGAAGAAGAGGGCTGATGTAAGCCGAGCAAAGGCTAGGATGGCATACACCGCCAGAGAATTGGAGCTCAGGAAACAACGAGTGGAACTCGATGCTGCAATGGAAATGCTACATCTCGAGAGAGAGGCTGCAGAAGCTGAAGCTGATTGTCAAGCCTTTGAATCGACCATGATACAGATGTCACCTATGAAGAGACGAACGAGTTCCTTAGGCGAAGTCAGCAACTTTAAACCAGGACAGGATCAATCCACTCCACGTCAACCTTCTGCATCGCCAGGACTACTGACCGGTACTTCCGATCCGACTCAACTTGACCCGGATGCACAACCCTATGTACCTGCAGCACAGCCTTTGGTTCCTGACACACAGCCGTCCATGCCTGTCGCACAACCGTACGTGCCTACTGCACAGCCTTATGTGCGTGCCGCACAGCCGTACGTGCCTACTGCACAGCCTTATGTGCCTGCCCCACAGCCCAACGTGCCTGCCGCACAACCTTACGTGCCTGCCGCACAACCTCACGTGCCTGCCGCACAGCCTCATGTGCCTGCCGCACAGCCTTACGTGCCTGCTGCACAACCTCACGTGCCTGCCGCACAACCTTACGTGCCTGCCGCACAACCTCACGTGCCTGCCGCACAACCTCACGTGCCTGCCGCACAACCTCACGTGCCTGCCGCACAGCCATCCATGCCTGCCGCGCAGCCATCCGTTCCTGCCGCACAGCCTCACGTGCCTGCCGCACACCCTCACGTGCCTGTCGCACAACCGTATGTGGCTGCCTCACACCCCTTATCACCACTTGTGACTGATCAGGGACCACAAGTAACTGATGTTACCCGATTCCTCCTGAGGAAGGACTTGCTATTCTCCAGACTTACTCACTTTGACGATAGACCAGAATCATACAGTGCCTGGAAACACAGCTTTATGTGTGTAGTGAATGAGCTTCAAGTCTTGGACTCCGAGCAGATGGACCTTCTTATCAAGTACTTAGGTCCGGAATCTAAGAAGCACGCAACAAGCATGAGGACATCCAACATCTTCGACATCTCAAGAGGACTAAGAAGACTTTGGGAAAGGTTGGATGAGCGCTATGGTGCACCAGAACATGTGGAAGCATCCGTAAGAGCCAAACTGTTGAGTTTCCCAAAGCTTGGCAACAGAGATCATCAAAAACTTTACGATCTGTCAGACATTCTTATGGAGATGAAGTTTTTGAAGGAGGATCCGAAGTACAGTGCAATGTTGGCCTATCTAGACTCATCCTCAGGGATTAGACCCATCATTTCAAAACTTCCGTATGGCCTGCAGGAGAAATGGACCAACAGAGCCATGAAGTACAAGCTTGAACATCAGACTGTGTTTCCACCCTTTGGTGTGTTTGTTGACTTCATGAAGGAGATGAGCAGAGTGAAAAACGACCCAAGTTTTGCGTATCACACTGACGCTAACCACAACGAAAAGCAGCCTATGAACGTTCCAAGGGGAAGAGTGAACACGAAGAAAACCACAGTGTATCAACCAACAGGATCCGGAAATCTGAACGAGCCGAAGCTTGATGTGTGTATAATTCACACCGGTCCGGGTGTTAAACACAGTGTCAATAACTGTCGAGTGTTTAAGGCCAAGCCTATTGAAGAACGTATGAAGTTGCTCCGTGAACACAGACTCTGTTTTCGGTGTTGTTCCGCAAGTCATAGGAAACAAGACTGTAAAGAGGCCATCATGTGCAAGGAATGCGGAAGTGAGTTCCACACTACGTCTCTCCATGTTGATTCGTCACCAGCTCCTACCACTGGAAGGGCCTCATCAGTTCATGGCGGGGAGGAGGCTCCTAGGCGTCAGCAAGTAACAAAAGAACAGCACGTCACAACCATAAACAGCAACTGCACAGAAGTAGGGAAGGAATTTAAGGGAAAATCTTGTGCAAGAATTGTTCCCGCGACTGTCACCTATGATGGAAGAGCTGTCTCTCTGTATGCTATGCTTGACGACCAGAGTAACAAGACCTTGGCTAAGAAGGGATTGTTTGACTTGCTGAACATCAATACAGAGACAATACCTTACCTGATGACGTCATGTTCTGGACAAGTGACAACCTTCGGGAGAACTGCCTCAGGACTCTATATTGAATCAGCCAGGGGTGAGACCAGACTACCCTTGCCGTGCACGTTAGAGTGTGATGAAATACCGAACAACTACCAAGAGATCCCTACACCTGACGTTGCTCTTCAGCACAAGCACATGCGGGATATAGCCGGCGACATCCTACCCATTGACGCTTCAAGAAAAATTCTGTTGCTGATAGGAAGAGACCTTCCTCAAGTCCACCATGTTCTTGAGCAGCGCATAGGACGCGACCACGAACCATTTGCACAGAGGTCACCCCTTGGTTGGACGATCATCGGCGACACATGCTTGTCTGGACAACACAGACCAAGAGCTGCGAATGTGTACAAGACCTTCATCACGGACAGCGGACGTGGAACTATTCTTGAACCATGTGCCCAGTACTTATCCGTGAGAGAGAAGCTTCCAACCAGAGATGTGACAAACAGATTACGGGTATCTGACACTTCATCTGATGAACACTTATTCAGACGCACACCAGATGATAACAAAGTGGGATCATCAGTGGAAGATAGGATGTTTATGGACATCATGAACAAAGAACTATTGATAGGTGAGGATGGAAAGTGGGTAGCTCCCCTACCCTTCCGCCAACCAAGATTACGACTACCAAACAACTATGAGGTTGCATTGAGACGTGCACGAGCCTTGGACGCAAGTCTCAAGAGGGATCCAGTAAAGAAGGAACACTTTGCGACCTTTATGACAAAGCTGTTCGACAACGATCATGCTGAGAAAGCACCCACTTCCAAGTCAACGCAGGAGCAGTGGTTTCTTCCTCTCTTCGGGGTCTACCACCCTCAGAAACCTCACCAGATCCGGGGCGTATTTGATTCCTCTGCGAAGTTCAAGGGAACCTCTTTGAACGACCAACTGCTGTCTGGCCCGAACCTCACCAACAGCTTGCTTGGAGTGTTGCTTCGTTTCAGGAAGGAGATGATTGCTGTCGTAGCAGACGTGCAGCACATGTTTCACTGCTTCACCGTCAGAGAAGAGCACAGAGACTTTCTCAGCTTCCTTTGGTACAAGGACAACGAGATCGGAACGGAACTAACAGAATTCCGAATGAAGGTCCACGTTTTTGGTAATAGTCCTTCTCCGGCCATAGCGACACTGGGCCTCAGGAAGATCTCAGAACTGTCTGAGGAAAGCCATGGACCCGATGTCAAGGAGTTCATCAAGAGGAACTTCTACGTTGATGATGGTCTGACATCATGCTCAACAAGCCAAGAAGCAGTAGACCTGATGTGCAGAACCCAGGACGCATTGAAGCAATACGGGAACCTAAGGCTCCACAAGTTCGCATCAAACAGCGCGGATGTCATGAAGGCGTTTGAGCCACGAGACTTAGCACAGGACATCTACGACCTGAACCTTGATGAGGACCAGCTCGTGCAACGGAGTCTTGGTATGCGATGGAACTTGTCGAGTGATATGTTCGAGTTCCGCATCTCTACTGATGACAAGCCCACAACACGCAGAGGTGTACTGTCGACAGTGAACAGCCTCTTCGATCCATTAGGCTTTCTCTCACCTGTTATCATCAGCGGGAAACTCATTCTTAGAGACGTAGTGACCTGTACCTCAGACTGGGATGAGCCGCTGCCGGACCATATTCTGGCAAGCTGGGAAGAGTGGAGTTCATCTCTGAAGGAGTTGGAGAAGATCCACATACCCAGAACAACCGTGGTACATCTTAGCAAGGCAGTAAGAAAGGAACTGTGGACATATGCGGACGCGTCAGAGAAAGCCATAGCTGCCGTTTCTTACATGAAGGTGTACTACGAAGATGGCTCTGCGATGACTGGATTTCTACTAGGGAAGTCTAAAGTGGCACCAGTATCAGGCCATACCATACCCCGTTTAGAGCTTTGTGCAGCTGTTCTAGCCATCGAGATATCGCAGATAGTCATGGATCACATGGACATAATGTTCGACTCGGTGAAGTATTTTTCCGACAGTCGTGTGGTATTGGGGTATATCCACAATGATAAGAGACGATTTTTTATTTACGTCTCCAACAGGGTCGAGAAAATCAGAAGCCTTAGTGAGCCGTCGCAGTGGAACTTTGTGCCGACACACCTCAACCCTGCTGACGAGGGCACTAGAGGCGTAGTTCCTAAGGACATTGGAGAGTGTGCTTGGCTTAGAGGAACTACTCACCTGCAGCGCATTGACGACGAAACCAAGGCAGAAGGGTTTCCCCTACAGGAACCTCTGTCAGACAGAGAAGTCAGACCTGTATGTTTGAAGACTGAGTGTGAACCTATGCTTGGAACTCAGAGATATGAGAGATTTTCCAGCTGGGACAGATTGGTCGAGGGTATCGCCCTGCTCCAGCGATTCATCATAAGCAGAAAGGGAGGTAAATCACAGATTTTACCGAAGTCCA
The DNA here is from genome assembly GCF_963853765.1 of Magallana gigas. Lineage (NCBI taxonomy): Eukaryota > Metazoa > Mollusca > Bivalvia > Ostreida > Ostreidae > Magallana > Magallana gigas. The sequence goes on from NC_088855.1 coordinate 10,534,286, forward strand.
TAGACTACTCTCAAAGAGCAGAAAACTACATTATCAAGACAGTGCAAAGAGAAGTCTATTGTGAGGAGATTTACTGTCTGAGGTCCAAACAACCATTGCCGAAGAATAGCAGCATTCTTGCATTGAGTCCGTTCCTCGACGACGATGGTATTGTTAGAGTTGGTGGACGCTTAAGACATCTCAACGATGCGACTGTCTGCAAGAACCCTATACTGATACCGGGGAAGCATCACATTGCGACCTTACTTGTACGCAAGTACCATCAACTGGTGCAACACCAAGGGCGCCACTTTACGGAGGGAAAGGTCAGGTCCTGTGGGTTCTGGGTCACCGGCTGCAAGCGCCTTGTTTCGTCCCTCATTCACAAGTGTGTTACTTGTCGGCGACAACGTGGGAGCTTCGCAACCCAGAAGATGTCTGACTTGCCTACAGACCGCATACTGCCAGGAGAGCCACCGTTCACTTCGGTGGGAGTAGATATCTTTGGGCCCTGGGACGTCGTGACTCGTCGCACTCGGGGAGTTCCAGCCAACGGCAAACGATGGGCAGCACTGTTCACATGTCTGGTGACACGCGCAGTCCATGTCGAGGTAGTAGAGGAGATGTCCGCATCATCCTTCATCAACGCCCTGAAGCGCTTTACAGCCATACGAGGACAGGCAAAGGAGTACCGTTCCGACAGAGGAACCAACTTTGTTGGCGCTACCGACCCTCTACAGATCGACGCAGTCAACGTGGAAGATCGTCAGGTCAAGGATTTCCTGCACTCTCGGGGGACAACCTGGATTTTCAACCCGCCCCATGCATCCCATATGGGTGGAGCTTGGGAGCGCATGATAGGGTTGACACGGCGCATATTGGACAACATGTTGAAGGATCATTCAGCACAGGGTCTTACGCACGAGGTACTTACCACCTTTCTGGCCGAGGCAAGTGCGATCATAAATTCTCGCCCACTTACCGCCGTTTCGTCAGATCCAGACTCGCCTTTTGTCCTTACCCCAAGCATTTTGCTTACTCAGAAGACGGATGTACCGACCGAAGCTGTATGCGACACAACTGCTAAGGACCTCTTCAAGGTACAGTGGAAGAGAGTACAGCACCTCGCCAAGATGTTCTGGGACAAATGGAAGAAGGAATACCTGCATACCTTGCAAGCGCGTAAGAAGTGGCATCATGGTCAACGTAACATTAGTGTTGGTGACATAGTGTTGTTAAAGGATGTCGAAACCCATCGCAACAACTGGCCGCTTGGACGCATTACTGCAACGTTTCCTGGCAAGGACAACTTGGTTCGCAAGGTTGAAGTACGTGTCAGCAAGGACGGCAAGACCACCTCTTACGTCAGACCAGTGACGGAACTCATTTTATTATTGGAGAACTGAATGTTTTCTGTACTAAATTGTATTCAAATCTTGTGTGATATAATTTTATATATCAGACGGGGAGTGTCATGTTTCGTGTACATTTTATTTTTTGTTACGAAAGATTTGTCGTACGACTTAATTTTTTATGTTGGAAAACCGCGCCATACTCGATGTATGCACAACTCTGATTCTCTGTATCGAGGCTTGTAATCCACAGTGTAAGTCTTTTGACATTTGTAAACTAGGTTATTTCAACATATTTTTATGTGAATTATCTGTATGTTTCATGTCAGTAATGCTAAGCGATGCATATTCTTGAAATCTTGTATTTTATGTTTACCATGTGCTCGGTGTATGGGGCGCCATTTTGTCCATCATATTTCTGGTCATTTAATTTCGAGTTGCAGTTGATTAATTTACTTTAACTTGCTGTTTATCATATGAATAGACTGAATTCAACTGTTTAAATCATATGTGTAAGGTTTCATAATCTAATTGCAAACTCTGTCCTAATATTTTTTGTATGGAAACCTGTACCAGTCATTGATTGTTACATTTTTTTTGTTACAGCTTTTTACCGTCGTCTGAGACGGTTATCTGTCTCCCAAATAAACTGATTTCACCGACACTTGTGAGTCCGACTTTTATTGGGGCAGAACACCGGGTTAGCATACCCATTTTACCAAGACTCGTATTCCATACTTCTAAAACGAGGTTCTTTGTTTAAAGCAGCCATGACATTATACGAAGAAGGGTCGATCTGACTATGATGAATTTGCTTGTTGTGCAACAGTTCGCGTATGAAGGGAAATTTTTGAAACATGCAAAATATATTGGTGCCGATTTTGTGAAGTAAATTGAGGCTAATATTTCAATGCGTTGACAGTTTTCACACATGACGTTGGTGTGAGCTTGTTCTGATTTTCGTTTCGTTTTCATTATTTATGCTTTGTAACCTAGGAACTATCGTCTGTATATCGTGATTTTTACGTATCAAATCAAAAAAAGACTTCGGTAAATCAAACAGTTAACTGTTTACCTGCGCAAATTAAGCAAAATCTGATGTATCAAAAAAGTACTGAAATACAATTCATTCTATTGGTAATTCGGCATTATCTTTTGCGTAATGGTAGATTAATGCAATAGGTTTTGTTAAGATGCTCGGCATTTTCTCGAGTAAATTGCAAACATTAAGTGATAATTCTGTTTAAAATCTGAGTTATTACGAAAATAATAATAAAGGAAAGGCGTGTTTCAATCAGTTTAATAGCTTCGGGTTCGGCATCCGCTAAAATGGGTAGGCAAGACTTGGCCTGGGCAAAACAAAAGATTGGCAGTTACTAATCTGCCAATCTTATTGAATTTTTCAGGATATTTGATGGACCAGTATATTTGTATTCGCTGTAAATATTGCTGCAAAATAATGCGTATTTGGAATTGACGATAGCCGATCTGCCCCGGCTTTTATTTTGCCACGGCCCGGGTTAGCATACCCATTTTACCAAGACTCGTATTCCATACTTCTAAAACGAGGTTCTTTGTTTAAAGCAGCCATGACATTATACGAAGAAGGGTCGATCTGACTATGATGAATTTGCTTGTTGTGCAACAGTTCGCGTATGAAGGGAAATTTTTGAAACATGCAAAATATATTGGTGCCGATTTTGTGAAGTAAATTGAGGCTAATATTTCAATGCGTTGACAGTTTTCACACATGACGTTGGTGTGAGCTTGTTCTGATTTTCGTTTCGTTTTCATTATTTATGCTTTGTAACCTAGGAACTATCGTCTGTATATCGTGATTTTTACGTATCAAATCAAAAAAAGACTTCGGTAAATCAAACAGTTAACTGTTTACCTGCGCAAATTAAGCAAAATCTGATGTATCAAAAAAGTACTGAAATACAATTCATTCTATTGGTAATTCGGCATTATCTTTTGCGTAATGGTAGATTAATGCAATAGGTTTTGTTAAGATGCTCGGCATTTTCTCGAGTAAATTGCAAACATTAAGTGATAATTCTGTTTAAAATCTGAGTTATTACGAAAATAATAATAAAGGAAAGGCGTGTTTCAATCAGTTTAATAGCTTCGGGTTCGGCATCCGCTAAAATGGGTAGGCAAGACTTGGCCTGGGCAAAACAAAAGATTGGCAGTTACTAATCTGCCAATCTTATTGAATTTTTCAGGATATTTGATGGACCAGTATATTTGTATTCGCTGTAAATATTGCTGCAAAATAATGCGTATTTGGAATTGACGATAGCCGATCTGCCCCGGCTTTTATTTTGCCACGGCCCGGGTTAGCATACCCATTTTACCAAGACTCGTATTCCATACTTCTAAAACGAGGTTCTTTGTTTAAAGCAGCCATGACATTATACGAAGAAGGGTCGATCTGACTATGATGAATTTGCTTGTTGTGCAACAGTTCGCGTATGAAGGGAAATTTTTGAAACATGCAAAATATATTGGTGCCGATTTTGTGAAGTAAATTGAGGCTAATATTTCAATGCGTTGACAGTTTTCACACATGACGTTGGTGTGAGCTTGTTCTGATTTTCGTTTCGTTTTCATTATTTATGCTTTGTAACCTAGGAACTATCGTCTGTATATCGTGATTTTTACGTATCAAATCAAAAAAAGACTTCGGTAAATCAAACAGTTAACTGTTTACCTGCGCAAATTAAGCAAAATCTGATGTATCAAAAAAGTACTGAAATACAATTCATTCTTTTGGTAATTCGGCATTATCTTTGCGTAATGGTAGATTAATGCAATAGGTTTTGTTAAGATGCTCGGCATTTTCTCGAGTAAATTGCAAACATTAAGTGATAATTCTGTTTAAAATCTGAGTTATTACGAAAATAATAATAAAGGAAAGGCGTGTTTCAATCAGTTTAATAGCTTCGGGTTCGGCATCCGCTAAAATGGGTAGGCAAGACTTGGCCTGGGCAAAACAAAAGATTGGCAGTTACTAATCTGCCAATCTTATTGAATTTTTCAGGATATTTGATGGACCAGTATATTTGTATTCGCTGTAAATATTGCTGCAAAATAATGCGTATTTGGAATTGACGATAGCCGATCTGCCCCGGCTTTTATTTTGCCACGGCCCGGGTTAGCATACCCATTTTACCAAGACTCGTATTCCATACTTCTAAAACGAGGTTCTTTGTTTAAAGCAGCCATGACATTATACGAAGAAGGGTCGATCTGACTATGATGAATTTGCTTGTTGTGCAACAGTTCGCGTATGAAGGGAAATTTTTGAAACATGCAAAATATATTGGTGCCGATTTTGTGAAGTAAATTGAGGCTAATATTTCAATGCGTTGACAGTTTTCACACATGACGTTGGTGTGAGCTTGTTCTGATTTTCGTTTCGTTTTCATTATTTATGCTTTGTAACCTAGGAACTATCGTCTGTATATCGTGATTTTTACGTATCAAATCAAAAAAAGACTTCGGTAAATCAAACAGTTAACTGTTTACCTGCGCAAATTAAGCAAAATCTGATGTATCAAAAAAGTACTGAAATACAATTCATTCTATTGGTAATTCGGCATTATCTTTTGCGTAATGGTAGATTAATGCAATAGGTTTTGTTAAGATGCTCGGCATTTTCTCGAGTAAATTGCAAACATTAAGTGATAATTTTGTTTTAAATCTGAGTTATTACGAAAATAATAATAAAGGAAAGGCGTGTTTCAATCAGTTTAATAGCTTCGGGTTCGGCATCCGCTAAAATGGGTAGGCAAGACTTGGCCTGGGCAAAACAAAAGATTGGCAGTTATTAATCTGCCAATCTTATTGAATTTTTCAGGATATTTGATGGACCAGTATATTTGTATTCGCTGTAAATATTGCTGCAAAATAATGCGTATTTGGAATTGACGATAGCCGATCTGCCCCGGCTTTTATTTTGCCACGGCCCGGGTTAGCATACCCATTTTACCAAGACTCGTATTCCATACTTCTAAAACGAGGTTCTTTGTTTAAAGCAGCCATGACTTTATACGAAGAAGGGTCGATCTGACTATGATGAATTTGCTTGTTGTGCAACAGTTCGCGTATGAAGGGAAATTTTTGAAACATGCAAAATATATTGGTGCCGATTTTGTGAAGTAAATTGAGGCTAATATTTCAATGCGTTGACAGTTTTCACACATGACGTTGGTGTGAGCTTGTTCTGATTTTCGTTTCGTTTTCATTATTTATGCTTTGTAACCTAGGAACTATCGTCTGTATATCGTGATTTTTACGTATCAAATCAAAAAAAGACTTCGGTAAATCAAACAGTTAACTGTTTACCTGCGCAAATTAAGCAAAATCTGATGTATCAAAAAAGTACTGAAATACAATTCATTCTTTTGGTAATTCGGCATTATCTTTGCGTAATGGTAGATTAATGCAATAGGTTTTGTTAAGATGCTCGGCATTTTCTCGAGTAAATTGCAAACATTAAGTGATAATTCTGTTTTAAATCTGAGTTATTACGAAAATAATAATAAAGGAAAGGCGTGTTTCAATCAGTTTAATAGCTTCGGGTTCGGCATCCGCTAAAATGGGTAGGCAAGACTTGGCCTGGGCAAAACAAAAGATTGGCAGTTACTAATCTGCCAATCTTATTGAATTTTTCAGGATATTTGATGGACCAGTATATTTGTATTCGCTGTAAATATTGCTGCAAAATAATGCGTATTTGGAATTGACGATAGCCGATCTGCCCCGGCTTTTATTTTGCCACGGCCCGGGTTAGCATACCCATTTTACCAAGACTCGTATTCCATACTTCTAAAACGAGGTTCTTTGTTTAAAGCAGCCATGACATTATACGAAGAAGGGTCGATCTGACTATGATGAATTTGCTTGTTGTGCAACAGTTCGCGTATGAAGGGAAATTTTTGAAACATGCAAAATATATTGGTGCCGATTTTGTGAAGTAAATTGAGGCTAATATTTCAATGCGTTGACAGTTTTCACACATGACGTTGGTGTGAGCTTGTTCTGATTTTCGTTTCGTTTTCATTATTTATGCTTTGTAACCTAGGAACTATCGTCTGTATATCGTGATTTTTACGTATCAAATCAAAAAAAGACTTCGGTAAATCAAACAGTTAACTGTTTACCTGCGCAAATTAAGCAAAATCTGATGTATCAAAAAAGTACTGAAATACAATTCATTCTATTGGTAATTCGGCATTATCTTTTGCGTAATGGTAGATTAATGCAATAGGTTTTGTTAAGATGCTCGGCATTTTCTCGAGTAAATTGCAAACATTAAGTGATAATTTTGTTTTAAATTTGAGTTATTACGAAAATAATAATAAAGGAAAGGCGTGTTTCAATCAGTTTAATAGCTTCGGGTTCGGCATCCGCTAAAATGGGTAGGCAAGACTTGGCCTGGGCAAAACAAAAGATTGGCAGTTATTAATCTGCCAATCTTATTGAATTTTTCAGGATATTTGATGGACCAGTATATTTGTATTCGCTGTAAATATTGCTGCAAAATAATGCGTATTTGGAATTGACGATAGCCGATCTGCCCCGGCTTTTATTTTGCCACGGCCCGGGTTAGCATACCCATTTTACCAAGACTCGTATTCCATACTTCTAAAACGAGGTTCTTTGTTTAAAGCAGCCATGACATTATACGAAGAAGGGTCGATCTGACTATGATGAATTTGCTTGTTGTGCAACAGTTCGCGTATGAAGGGAAATTTTTGAAACATGCAAAATATATTGGTGCCGATTTTGTGAAGTAAATTGAGGCTAATATTTCAATGCGTTGACAGTTTTCACACATGACGTTGGTGTGAGCTTGTTCTGATTTTCGTTTCGTTTTCATTATTTATGCTTTGTAACCTAGGAACTATCGTCTGTATATCGTGATTTTTACGTATCAAATCAAAAAAAGACTTCGGTAAATCAAACAGTTAACTGTTTACCTGCGCAAATTAAGCAAAATCTGATGTATCAAAAAAGTACTGAAATACAATTCATTCTATTGGTAATTCGGCATTATCTTTTGCGTAATGGTAGATTAATGCAATAGGTTTTGTTAAGATGCTCGGCATTTTCTCGAGTAAATTGCAAACATTAAGTGATAATTCTGTTTAAAATCTGAGTTATTACGAAAATAATAATAAAGGAAAGGCGTGTTTCAATCAGTTTAATAGCTTCGGGTTCGGCATCCGCTAAAATGGGTAGGCAAGACTTGGCCTGGGCAAAACAAAAGATTGGCAGTTACTAATCTGCCAATCTTATTGAATTTTTCAGGATATTTGATGGACCAGTATATTTGTATTCGCTGTAAATATTGCTGCAAAATAATGCGTATTTGGAATTGACGATAGCCGATCTGCCCCGGCTTTTATTTTGCCACGGCCCGGGTTAGCATACCCATTTTACCAAGACTCGTATTCCATACTTCTAAAACGAGGTTCTTTGTTTAAAGCAGCCATGACATTATACGAAGAAGGGTCGATCTGACTATGATGAATTTGCTTGTTGTGCAACAGTTCGCGTATGAAGGGAAATTTTTGAAACATGCAAAATATATTGGTGCCGATTTTGTGAAGTAAATTGAGGCTAATATTTCAATGCGTTGACAGTTTTCACACATGACGTTGGTGTGAGCTTGTTCTGATTTTCGTTTCGTTTTCATTATTTATGCTTTGTAACCTAGGAACTATCGTCTGTATATCGTGATTTTTACGTATCAAATCAAAAAAAGACTTCGGTAAATCAAACAGTTAACTGTTTACCTGCGCAAATTAAGCAAAATCTGATGTATCAAAAAAGTACTGAAATACAATTCATTCTATTGGTAATTCGGCATTATCTTTTGCGTAATGGTAGATTAATGCAATAGGTTTTGTTAAGATGCTCGGCATTTTCTCGAGTAAATTGCAAACATTAAGTGATAATTCTGTTTAAAATCTGAGTTATTACGAAAATAATAATAAAGGAAAGGCGTGTTTCAATCAGTTTAATAGCTTCGGGTTCGGCATCCGCTAAAATGGGTAGGCAAGACTTGGCCTGGGCAAAACAAAAGATTGGCAGTTACTAATCTGCCAATCTTATTGAATTTTTCAGGATATTTGATGGACCAGTATATTTGTATTCGCTGTAAATATTGCTGCAAAATAATGCGTATTTGGAATTGACGATAGCCGATCTGCCCCGGCTTTTATTTTGCCACGGCCCGGGTTAGCATACCCATTTTACCAAGACTCGTATTCCATACTTCTAAAACGAGGTTCTTTGTTTAAAGCAGCCATGACATTATACGAAGAAGGGTCGATCTGACTATGATGAATTTGCTTGTTGTGCAACAGTTCGCGTATGAAGGGAAATTTTTGAAACATGCAAAATATATTGGTGCCGATTTTGTGAAGTAAATTGAGGCTAATATTTCAATGCGTTGACAGTTTTCACACATGACGTTGGTGTGAGCTTGTTCTGATTTTCGTTTCGTTTTCATTATTTATGCTTTGTAACCTAGGAACTATCGTCTGTATATCGTGATTTTTACGTATCAAATCAAAAAAAGACTTCGGTAAATCAAACAGTTAACTGTTTACCTGCGCAAATTAAGCAAAATCTGATGTATCAAAAAAGTACTGAAATACAATTCATTCTTTTGGTAATTCGGCATTATCTTTGCGTAATGGTAGATTAATGCAATAGGTTTTGTTAAGATGCTCGGCATTTTCTCGAGTAAATTGCAAACATTAAGTGATAATTTTGTTTTAAATCTGAGTTATTACGAAAATAATAATAAAGGAAAGGCGTGTTTCAATCAGTTTAATAGCTTCGGGTTCGGCATCCGCTAAAATGGGTAGGCAAGACTTGGCCTGGGCAAAACAAAAGATTGGCAGTTATTAATCTGCCAATCTTATTGAATTTTTCAGGATATTTGATGGACCAGTATATTTGTATTCGCTGTAAATATTGCTGCAAAATAATGCGTATTTGGAATTGACGATAGCCGATCTGCCCCGGCTTTTATTTTGCCACGGCCCGGGTTAGCATACCCATTTTACCAAGACTCGTATTCCATACTTCTAAAACGAGGTTCTTTGTTTAAAGCAGCCATGACTTTATACGAAGAAGGGTCGATCTGACTATGATGAATTTGCTTGTTGTGCAACAGTTCGCGTATGAAGGGAAATTTTTGAAACATGCAAAATATATTGGTGCCGATTTTGTGAAGTAAATTGAGGCTAATATTTCAATGCGTTGACAGTTTTCACACATGATGTTGGTGTGAGCTTGTTCTGATTTTCGTTTCGTTTTCATTATTTATGCTTTGTAACCTAGGAACTATCGTCTGTATATCGTGATTTTTACGTATCAAATCAAAAAAAGACTTCGGTAAATCAAACAGTTAACTGTTTACCTGCGCAAATTAAGCAAAATCTGATGTATCAAAAAAGTACTGAAATACAATTCATTCTTTTGGTAATTCGGCATTATCTTTGCGTAATGGTAGATTAATGCAATAGGTTTTGTTAAGATGCTCGGCATTTTCTCGAGTAAATTGCAAACATTAAGTGATAATTCTGTTTTAAATCTGAGTTATTACGAAAATAATAATAAAGGAAAGGCGTGTTTCAATCAGTTTAATAGCTTCGGGTTCGGCATCCGCTAAAATGGGTAGGCAAGACTTGGCCTGGGCAAAACAAAAGATTGGCAGTTACTAATCTGCCAATCTTATTGAATTTTTCAGGATATTTGATGGACCAGTATATTTGTATTCGCTGTAAATATTGCTGCAAAATAATGCGTATTTGGAATTGACGATAGCCGATCTGCCCCGGCTTTTATTTTGCCACGGCCCGGGTTAGCATACCCATTTTACCAAGACTCGTATTCCATACTTCTAAAACGAGGTTCTTTGTTTAAAGCAGCCATGACATTATACGAAGAAGGGTCGATCTGACTATGATGAATTTGCTTGTTGTGCAACAGTTCGCGTATGAAGGGAAATTTTTGAAACATGCAAAATATATTGGTGCCGATTTTGTGAAGTAAATTGAGGCTAATATTTCAATGCGTTGACAGTTTTCACACATGACGTTGGTGTGAGCTTGTTCTGATTTTCGTTTCGTTTTCATTATTTATGCTTTGTAACCTAGGAACTATCGTCTGTATATCGTGATTTTTACGTATCAAATCAAAAAAAGACTTCGGTAAATCAAACAGTTAACTGTTTACCTGCGCAAATTAAGCAAAATCTGATGTATCAAAAAAGTACTGAAATACAATTCATTCTATTGGTAATTCGGCATTATCTTTTGCGTAATGGTAGATTAATGCAATAGGTTTTGTTAAGATGCTCGGCATTTTCTCGAGTAAATTGCAAACATTAAGTGATAATTTTGTTTTAAATTTGAGTTATTACGAAAATAATAATAAAGGAAAGGCGTGTTTCAATCAGTTTAATAGCTTCGGGTTCGGCATCCGCTAAAATGGGTAGGCAAGACTTGGCCTGGGCAAAACAAAAGATTGGCAGTTATTAATCTGCCAATCTTATTGAATTTTTCAGGATATTTGATGGACCAGTATATTTGTATTCGCTGTAAATATTGCTGCAAAATAATGCGTATTTGGAATTGACGATAGCCGATCTGCCCCGGCTTTTATTTTGCCACGGCCCGGGTTAGCATACCCATTTTACCAAGACTCGTATTCCATACTTCTAAAACGAGGTTCTTTGTTTAAAGCAGCCATGACATTATACGAAGAAGGGTCGATCTGACTATGATGAATTTGCTTGTTGTGCAACAGTTCGCGTATGAAGGGAAATTTTTGAAACATGCAAAATATATTGGTGCCGATTTTGTGAAGTAAATTGAGGCTAATATTTCAATGCGTTGACAGTTTTCACACATGACGTTGGTGTGAGCTTGTTCTGATTTTCGTTTCGTTTTCATTATTTATGCTTTGTAACCTAGGAACTATCGTCTGTATATCGTGATTTTTACGTATCAAATCAAAAAAAGACTTCGGTAAATCAAACAGTTAACTGTTTACCTGCGCAAATTAAGCAAAATCTGATGTATCAAAAAAGTACTGAAATACAATTCATTCTATTGGTAATTCGGCATTATCTTTTGCGTAATGGTAGATTAATGCAATAGGTTTTGTTAAGATGCTCGGCATTTTCTCGAGTAAATTGCAAACATTAAGTGATAATTCTGTTTAAAATCTGAGTTATTACGAAAATAATAATAAAGGAAAGGCGTGTTTCAATCAGTTTAATAGCTTCGGGTTCGGCATCCGCTAAAATGGGTAGGCAAGACTTGGCCTGGGCAAAACAAAAGATTGGCAGTTACTAATCTGCCAATCTTATTGAATTTTTCAGGATATTTGATGGACCAGTATATTTGTATTCGCTGTAAATATTGCTGCAAAATAATGCGTATTTGGAATTGACGATAGCCGATCTGCCCCGGCTTTTATTTTGCCACGGCCCGGGTTAGCATACCCATTTTACCAAGACTCGTATTCCATACTTCTAAAACGAGGTTCTTTGTTTAAAGCAGCCATGACATTATACGAAGAAGGGTCGATCTGACTATGATGAATTTGCTTGTTGTGCAACAGTTCGCGTATGAAGGGAAATTTTTGAAACATGCAAAATATATTGGTGCCGATTTTGTGAAGTAAATTGAGGCTAATATTTCAATGCGTTGACAGTTTTCACACATGACGTTGGTGTGAGCTTGTTCTGATTTTCGTTTCGTTTTCATTATTTATGCTTTGTAACCTAGGAACTATCGTCTGTATATCGTGATTTTTACGTATCAAATCAAAAAAAGACTTCGGTAAATCAAACAGTTAACTGTTTACCTGCGCAAATTAAGCAAAATCTGATGTATCAAAAAAGTACTGAAATACAATTCATTCTATTGGTAATTCGGCATTATCTTTTGCGTAATGGTAGATTAATGCAATAGGTTTTGTTAAGATGCTCGGCATTTTCTCGAGTAAATTGCAAACATTAAGTGATAATTTTGTTTTAAATCTGAGTTATTACGAAAATAATAATAAAGGAAAGGCGTGTTTCAATCAGTTTAATAGCTTCGGGTTCGGCATCCGCTAAAATGGGTAGGCAAGACTTGGCCTGGGCAAAACAAAAGATTGGCAGTTATTAATCTGCCAATCTTATTGAATTTTTCAGGATATTTGATGGACCAGTATATTTGTATTCGCTGTAAATATTGCTGCAAAATAATGCGTATTTGGAATTGACGATAGCCGATCTGCCCCGGCTTTTATTTTGCCACGGCCCGGGTTAGCATACCCATTTTACCAAGACTCGTATTCCATACTTCTAAAACGAGGTTCTTTGTTTAAAGCAGCCATGACATTATACGAAGAAGGGTCGATCTGACTATGATGAATTTGCTTGTTGTGCAACAGTTCGCGTATGAAGGGAAATTTTTGAAACATGCAAAATATATTGGTGCCGATTTTGTGAAGTAAATTGAGGCTAATATTTCAATGCGTTGACAGTTTTCACACATGACGTTGGTGTGAGCTTGTTCTGATTTTCGTTTCGTTTTCATTATTTATGCTTTGTAACCTAGGAACTATCGTCTGTATATCGTGATTTTTACGTATCAAATCAAAAAAAGACTTCGGTAAATCAAACAGTTAACTGTTTACCTGCGCAAATTAAGCAAAATCTGATGTATCAAAAAAGTACTGAAATACAATTCATTCTTTTGGTAATTCGGCATTATCTTTGCGTAATGGTAGATTAATGCAATAGGTTTTGTTAAGATGCTCGGCATTTTCTCGAGTAAATTGCAAACATTAAGTGATAATTCTGTTTAAAATCTGAGTTATTACGAAAATAATAATAAAGGAAAGGCGTGTTTCAATCAGTTTAATAGCTTCGGGTTCGGCATCCGCTAAAATGGGTAGGCAAGACTTGGCCTGGGCAAAACAAAAGATTGGCAGTTACTAATCTGCCAATCTTATTGAATTTTTCAGGATATTTGATGGACCAGTATATTTGTATTCGCTGTAAATATTGCTGCAAAATAATGCGTATTTGGAATTGACGATAGCCGATCTGCCCCGGCTTTTATTTTGCCACGGCCCGGGTTAGCATACCCATTTTACCAAGACTCGTATTCCATACTTCTAAAACGAGGTTCTTTGTTTAAAGCAGCCATGACATTATACGAAGAAGGGTCGATCTGACTATGATGAATTTGCTTGTTGTGCAACAGTTCGCGTATGAAGGGAAATTTTTGAAACATGCAAAATATATTGGTGCCGATTTTGTGAAGTAAATTGAGGCTAATATTTCAATGCGTTGACAGTTTTCACACATGACGTTGGTGTGAGCTTGTTCTGATTTTCGTTTCGTTTTCATTATTTATGCTTTGTAACCTAGGAACTATCGTCTGTATATCGTGATTTTTACGTATCAAATCAAAAAAAGACTTCGGTAAATCAAACAGTTAACTGTTTACCTGCGCAAATTAAGCAAAATCTGATGTATCAAAAAAGTACTGAAATACAATTCATTCTATTGGTAATTCGGCATTATCTTTTGCGTAATGGTAGATTAATGCAATAGGTTTTGTTAAGATGCTCGGCATTTTCTCGAGTAAATTGCAAACATTAAGTGATAATTCTGTTTAAAATCTGAGTTATTACGAAAATAATAATAAAGGAAAGGCGTGTTTCAATCAGTTTAATAGCTTCGGGTTCGGCATCCGCTAAAATGGGTAGGCAAGACTTGGCCTGGGCAAAACAAAAGATTGGCAGTTACTAATCTGCCAATCTTATTGAATTTTTCAGGATATTTGATGGACCAGTATATTTGTATTCGCTGTAAATATTGCTGCAAAATAATGCGTATTTGGAATTGACGATAGCCGATCTGCCCCGGCTTTTATTTTGCCACGGCCCGGGTTAGCATACCCATTTTACCAAGACTCGTATTCCATACTTCTAAAACGAGGTTCTTTGTTTAAAGCAGCCATGACATTATACGAAGAAGGGTCGATCTGACTATGATGAATTTGCTTGTTGTGCAACAGTTCGCGTATGAAGGGAAATTTTTGAAACATGCAAAATATATTGGTGCCGATTTTGTGAAGTAAATTGAGGCTAATATTTCAATGCGTTGACAGTTTTCACACATGACGTTGGTGTGAGCTTGTTCTGATTTTCGTTTCGTTTTCATTATTTATGCTTTGTAACCTAGGAACTATCGTCTGTATATCGTGATTTTTACGTATCAAATCAAAAAAAGACTTCGGTAAATCAAACAGTTAACTGTTTACCTGCGCAAATTAAGCAAAATCTGATGTATCAAAAAAGTACTGAAATACAATTCATTCTTTTGGTAATTCGGCATTATCTTTGCGTAATGGTAGATTAATGCAATAGGTTTTGTTAAGATGCTCGGCATTTTCTCGAGTAAATTGCAAACATTAAGTGATAATTCTGTTTTAAATCTGAGTTATTACGAAAATAATAATAAAGGAAAGGCGTGTTTCAATCAGTTTAATAGCTTCGGGTTCGGCATCCGCTAAAATGGGTAGGCAAGACTTGGCCTGGGCAAAACAAAAGATTGGCAGTTATTAATCTGCCAATCTTATTGAATTTTTCAGGATATTTGATGGACCAGTATATTTGTATTCGCTGTAAATATTGCTGCAAAATAATGCGTATTTGGAATTGACGATAGCCGATCTGCCCCGGCTTTTATTTTGCCACGGCCCGGGTTAGCATACCCATTTTACCAAGACTCGTATTCCATACTTCTAAAACGAGGTTCTTTGTTTAAAGCAGCCATGACTTTATACGAAGAAGGGTCGATCTGACTATGATGAATTTGCTTGTTGTGCAACAGTTCGCGTATGAAGGGAAATTTTTGAAACATGCAAAATATATTGGTGCCGATTTTGTGAAGTAAATTGAGGCTAATATTTCAATGCGTTGACAGTTTTCACACATGATGTTGGTGTGAGCTTGTTCTGATTTTCGTTTCGTTTTCATTATTTATGCTTTGTAACCTAGGAACTATCGTCTGTATATCGTGATTTTTACGTATCAAATCAAAAAAAGACTTCGGTAAATCAAACAGTTAACTGTTTACCTGCGCAAATTAAGCAAAATCTGATGTATCAAAAAAGTACTGAAATACAATTCATTCTTTTGGTAATTCGGCATTATCTTTGCGTAATGGTAGATTAATGCAATAGGTTTTGTTAAGATGCTCGGCATTTTCTCGAGTAAATTGCAAACATTAAGTGATAATTCTGTTTTAAATCTGAGTTATTACGAAAATAATAATAAAGGAAAGGCGTGTTTCAATCAGTTTAATAGCTTCGGGTTCGGCATCCGCTAAAATGGGTAGGCAAGACTTGGCCTGGGCAAAACAAAAGATTGGCAGTTACTAATCTGCCAATCTTATTGAATTTTTCAGGATATTTGATGGACCAGTATATTTGTATTCGCTGTAAATATTGCTGCAAAATAATGCGTATTTGGAATTGACGATAGCCGATCTGCCCCGGCTTTTATTTTGCCACGGCCCGGGTTAGCATACCCATTTTACCAAGACTCGTATTCCATACTTCTAAAACGAGGTTCTTTGTTTAAAGCAGCCATGACATTATACGAAGAAGGGTCGATCTGACTATGATGAATTTGCTTGTTGTGCAACAGTTCGCGTATGAAGGGAAATTTTTGAAACATGCAAAATATATTGGTGCCGATTTTGTGAAGTAAATTGAGGCTAATATTTCAATGCGTTGACAGTTTTCACACATGACGTTGGTGTGAGCTTGTTCTGATTTTCGTTTCGTTTTCATTATTTATGCTTTGTAACCTAGGAACTATCGTCTGTATATCGTGATTTTTACGTATCAAATCAAAAAAAGACTTCGGTAAATCAAACAGTTAACTGTTTACCTGCGCAAATTAAGCAAAATCTGATGTATCAAAAAAGTACTGAAATACAATTCATTCTATTGGTAATTCGGCATTATCTTTTGCGTAATGGTAGATTAATGCAATAGGTTTTGTTAAGATGCTCGGCATTTTCTCGAGTAAATTGCAAACATTAAGTGATAATTTTGTTTTAAATTTGAGTTATTACGAAAATAATAATAAAGGAAAGGCGTGTTTCAATCAGTTTAATAGCTTCGGGTTCGGCATCCGCTAAAATGGGTAGGCAAGACTTGGCCTGGGCAAAACAAAAGATTGGCAGTTATTAATCTGCCAATCTTATTGAATTTTTCAGGATATTTGATGGACCAGTATATTTGTATTCGCTGTAAATATTGCTGCAAAATAATGCGTATTTGGAATTGACGATAGCCGATCTGCCCCGGCTTTTATTTTGCCACGGCCCGGGTTAGCATACCCATTTTACCAAGACTCGTATTCCATACTTCTAAAACGAGGTTCTTTGTTTAAAGCAGCCATGACATTATACGAAGAAGGGTCGATCTGACTATGATGAATTTGCTTGTTGTGCAACAGTTCGCGTATGAAGGGAAATTTTTGAAACATGCAAAATATATTGGTGCCGATTTTGTGAAGTAAATTGAGGCTAATATTTCAATGCGTTGACAGTTTTCACACATGACGTTGGTGTGAGCTTGTTCTGATTTTCGTTTCGTTTTCATTATTTATGCTTTGTAACCTAGGAACTATCGTCTGTATATCGTGATTTTTACGTATCAAATCAAAAAAAGACTTCGGTAAATCAAACAGTTAACTGTTTACCTGCGCAAATTAAGCAAAATCTGATGTATCAAAAAAGTACTGAAATACAATTCATTCTATTGGTAATTCGGCATTATCTTTTGCGTAATGGTAGATTAATGCAATAGGTTTTGTTAAGATGCTCGGCATTTTCTCGAGTAAATTGCAAACATTAAGTGATAATTCTGTTTAAAATCTGAGTTATTACGAAAATAATAATAAAGGAAAGGCGTGTTTCAATCAGTTTAATAGCTTCGGGTTCGGCATCCGCTAAAATGGGTAGGCAAGACTTGGCCTGGGCAAAACAAAAGATTGGCAGTTACTAATCTGCCAATCTTATTGAATTTTTCAGGATATTTGATGGACCAGTATATTTGTATTCGCTGTAAATATTGCTGCAAAATAATGCGTATTTGGAATTGACGATAGCCGATCTGCCCCGGCTTTTATTTTGCCACGGCCCGGGTTAGCATACCCATTTTACCAAGACTCGTATTCCATACTTCTAAAACGAGGTTCTTTGTTTAAAGCAGCCATGACATTATACGAAGAAGGGTCGATCTGACTATGATGAATTTGCTTGTTGTGCAACAGTTCGCGTATGAAGGGAAATTTTTGAAACATGCAAAATATATTGGTGCCGATTTTGTGAAGTAAATTGAGGCTAATATTTCAATGCGTTGACAGTTTTCACACATGACGTTGGTGTGAGCTTGTTCTGATTTTCGTTTCGTTTTCATTATTTATGCTTTGTAACCTAGGAACTATCGTCTGTATATCGTGATTTTTACGTATCAAATCAAAAAAAGACTTCGGTAAATCAAACAGTTAACTGTTTACCTGCGCAAATTAAGCAAAATCTGATGTATCAAAAAAGTACTGAAATACAATTCATTCTATTGGTAATTCGGCATTATCTTTTGCGTAATGGTAGATTAATGCAATAGGTTTTGTTAAGATGCTCGGCATTTTCTCGAGTAAATTGCAAACATTAAGTGATAATTCTGTTTAAAATCTGAGTTATTACGAAAATAATAATAAAGGAAAGGCGTGTTTCAATCAGTTTAATAGCTTCGGGTTCGGCATCCGCTAAAATGGGTAGGCAAGACTTGGCCTGGGCAAAACAAAAGATTGGCAGTTACTAATCTGCCAATCTTATTGAATTTTTCAGGATATTTGATGGACCAGTATATTTGTATTCGCTGTAAATATTGCTGCAAAATAATGCGTATTTGGAATTGACGATAGCCGATCTGCCCCGGCTTTTATTTTGCCACGGCCCGGGTTAGCATACCCATTTTACCAAGACTCGTATTCCATACTTCTAAAACGAGGTTCTTTGTTTAAAGCAGCCATGACATTATACGAAGAAGGGTCGATCTGACTATGATGAATTTGCTTGTTGTGCAACAGTTCGCGTATGAAGGGAAATTTTTGAAACATGCAAAATATATTGGTGCCGATTTTGTGAAGTAAATTGAGGCTAATATTTCAATGCGTTGACAGTTTTCACACATGACGTTGGTGTGAGCTTGTTCTGATTTTCGTTTCGTTTTCATTATTTATGCTTTGTAACCTAGGAACTATCGTCTGTATATCGTGATTTTTACGTATCAAATCAAAAAAAGACTTCGGTAAATCAAACAGTTAACTGTTTACCTGCGCAAATTAAGCAAAATCTGATGTATCAAAAAAGTACTGAAATACAATTCATTCTATTGGTAATTCGGCATTATCTTTTGCGTAATGGTAGATTAATGCAATAGGTTTTGTTAAGATGCTCGGCATTTTCTCGAGTAAATTGCAAACATTAAGTGATAATTTTGTTTTAAATTTGAGTTATTACGAAAATAATAATAAAGGAAAGGCGTGTTTCAATCAGTTTAATAGCTTCGGGTTCGGCATCCGCTAAAATGGGTAGGCAAGACTTGGCCTGGGCAAAACAAAAGATTGGCAGTTATTAATCTGCCAATCTTATTGAATTTTTCAGGATATTTGATGGACCAGTATATTTGTATTCGCTGTAAATATTGCTGCAAAATAATGCGTATTTGGAATTGACGATAGCCGATCTGCCCCGGCTTTTATTTTGCCACGGCCCGGGTTAGCATACCCATTTTACCAAGACTCGTATTCCATACTTCTAAAACGAGGTTCTTTGTTTAAAGCAGCCATGACATTATACGAAGAAGGGTCGATCTGACTATGATGAATTTGCTTGTTGTGCAACAGTTCGCGTATGAAGGGAAATTTTTGAAACATGCAAAATATATTGGTGCCGATTTTGTGAAGTAAATTGAGGCTAATATTTCAATGCGTTGACAGTTTTCACACATGACGTTGGTGTGAGCTTGTTCTGATTTTCGTTTCGTTTTCATTATTTATGCTTTGTAACCTAGGAACTATCGTCTGTATATCGTGATTTTTACGTATCAAATCAAAAAAAGACTTCGGTAAATCAAACAGTTAACTGTTTACCTGCGCAAATTAAGCAAAATCTGATGTATCAAAAAAGTACTGAAATACAATTCATTCTATTGGTAATTCGGCATTATCTTTTGCGTAATGGTAGATTAATGCAATAGGTTTTGTTAAGATGCTCGGCATTTTCTCGAGTAAATTGCAAACATTAAGTGATAATTCTGTTTAAAATCTGAGTTATTACGAAAATAATAATAAAGGAAAGGCGTGTTTCAATCAGTTTAATAGCTTCGGGTTCGGCATCCGCTAAAATGGGTAGGCAAGACTTGGCCTGGGCAAAACAAAAGATTGGCAGTTACTAATCTGCCAATCTTATTGAATTTTTCAGGATATTTGATGGACCAGTATATTTGTATTCGCTGTAAATATTGCTGCAAAATAATGCGTATTTGGAATTGACGATAGCCGATCTGCCCCGGCTTTTATTTTGCCACGGCCCGGGTTAGCATACCCATTTTACCAAGACTCGTATTCCATACTTCTAAAACGAGGTTCTTTGTTTAAAGCAGCCATGACATTATACGAAGAAGGGTCGATCTGACTATGATGAATTTGCTTGTTGTGCAACAGTTCGCGTATGAAGGGAAATTTTTGAAACATGCAAAATATATTGGTGCCGATTTTGTGAAGTAAATTGAGGCTAATATTTCAATGCGTTGACAGTTTTCACACATGACGTTGGTGTGAGCTTGTTCTGATTTTCGTTTCGTTTTCATTATTTATGCTTTGTAACCTAGGAACTATCGTCTGTATATCGTGATTTTTACGTATCAAATCAAAAAAAGACTTCGGTAAATCAAACAGTTAACTGTTTACCTGCGCAAATTAAGCAAAATCTGATGTATCAAAAAAGTACTGAAATACAATTCATTCTATTGGTAATTCGGCATTATCTTTTGCGTAATGGTAGATTAATGCAATAGGTTTTGTTAAGATGCTCGGCATTTTCTCGAGTAAATTGCAAACATTAAGTGATAATTCTGTTTAAAATCTGAGTTATTACGAAAATAATAATAAAGGAAAGGCGTGTTTCAATCAGTTTAATAGCTTCGGGTTCGGCATCCGCTAAAATGGGTAGGCAAGACTTGGCCTGGGCAAAACAAAAGATTGGCAGTTACTAATCTGCCAATCTTATTGAATTTTTCAGGATATTTGATGGACCAGTATATTTGTATTCGCTGTAAATATTGCTGCAAAATAATGCGTATTTGGAATTGACGATAGCCGATCTGCCCCGGCTTTTATTTTGCCACGGCCCGGGTTAGCATACCCATTTTACCAAGACTCGTATTCCATACTTCTAAAACGAGGTTCTTTGTTTAAAGCAGCCATGACATTATACGAAGAAGGGTCGATCTGACTATGATGAATTTGCTTGTTGTGCAACAGTTCGCGTATGAAGGGAAATTTTTGAAACATGCAAAATATATTGGTGCCGATTTTGTGAAGTAAATTGAGGCTAATATTTCAATGCGTTGACAGTTTTCACACATGACGTTGGTGTGAGCTTGTTCTGATTTTCGTTTCGTTTTCATTATTTATGCTTTGTAACCTAGGAACTATCGTCTGTATATCGTGATTTTTACGTATCAAATCAAAAAAAGACTTCGGTAAATCAAACAGTTAACTGTTTACCTGCGCAAATTAAGCAAAATCTGATGTATCAAAAAAGTACTGAAATACAATTCATTCTTTTGGTAATTCGGCATTATCTTTGCGTAATGGTAGATTAATGCAATAGGTTTTGTTAAGATGCTCGGCATTTTCTCGAGTAAATTGCAAACATTAAGTGATAATTTTGTTTTAAATCTGAGTTATTACGAAAATAATAATAAAGGAAAGGCGTGTTTCAATCAGTTTAATAGCTTCGGGTTCGGCATCCGCTAAAATGGGTAGGCAAGACTTGGCCTGGGCAAAACAAAAGATTGGCAGTTATTAATCTGCCAATCTTATTGAATTTTTCAGGATATTTGATGGACCAGTATATTTGTATTCGCTGTAAATATTGCTGCAAAATAATGCGTATTTGGAATTGACGATAGCCGATCTGCCCCGGCTTTTATTTTGCCACGGCCCGGGTTAGCATACCCATTTTACCAAGACTCGTATTCCATACTTCTAAAACGAGGTTCTTTGTTTAAAGCAGCCATGACTTTATACGAAGAAGGGTCGATCTGACTATGATGAATTTGCTTGTTGTGCAACAGTTCGCGTATGAAGGGAAATTTTTGAAACATGCAAAATATATTGGTGCCGATTTTGTGAAGTAAATTGAGGCTAATATTTCAATGCGTTGACAGTTTTCACACATGATGTTGGTGTGAGCTTGTTCTGATTTTCGTTTCGTTTTCATTATTTATGCTTTGTAACCTAGGAACTATCGTCTGTATATCGTGATTTTTACGTATCAAATCAAAAAAAGACTTCGGTAAATCAAACAGTTAACTGTTTACCTGCGCAAATTAAGCAAAATCTGATGTATCAAAAAAGTACTGAAATACAATTCATTCTTTTGGTAATTCGGCATTATCTTTGCGTAATGGTAGATTAATGCAATAGGTTTTGTTAAGATGCTCGGCATTTTCTCGAGTAAATTGCAAACATTAAGTGATAATTCTGTTTTAAATCTGAGTTATTACGAAAATAATAATAAAGGAAAGGCGTGTTTCAATCAGTTTAATAGCTTCGGGTTCGGCATCCGCTAAAATGGGTAGGCAAGACTTGGCCTGGGCAAAACAAAAGATTGGCAGTTACTAATCTGCCAATCTTATTGAATTTTTCAGGATATTTGATGGACCAGTATATTTGTATTCGCTGTAAATATTGCTGCAAAATAATGCGTATTTGGAATTGACGATAGCCGATCTGCCCCGGCTTTTATTTTGCCACGGCCCGGGTTAGCATACCCATTTTACCAAGACTCGTATTCCATACTTCTAAAACGAGGTTCTTTGTTTAAAGCAGCCATGACATTATACGAAGAAGGGTCGATCTGACTATGATGAATTTGCTTGTTGTGCAACAGTTCGCGTATGAAGGGAAATTTTTGAAACATGCAAAATATATTGGTGCCGATTTTGTGAAGTAAATTGAGGCTAATATTTCAATGCGTTGACAGTTTTCACACATGACGTTGGTGTGAGCTTGTTCTGATTTTCGTTTCGTTTTCATTATTTATGCTTTGTAACCTAGGAACTATCGTCTGTATATCGTGATTTTTACGTATCAAATCAAAAAAAGACTTCGGTAAATCAAACAGTTAACTGTTTACCTGCGCAAATTAAGCAAAATCTGATGTATCAAAAAAGTACTGAAATACAATTCATTCTATTGGTAATTCGGCATTATCTTTTGCGTAATGGTAGATTAATGCAATAGGTTTTGTTAAGATGCTCGGCATTTTCTCGAGTAAATTGCAAACATTAAGTGATAATTTTGTTTTAAATTTGAGTTATTACGAAAATAATAATAAAGGAAAGGCGTGTTTCAATCAGTTTAATAGCTTCGGGTTCGGCATCCGCTAAAATGGGTAGGCAAGACTTGGCCTGGGCAAAACAAAAGATTGGCAGTTATTAATCTGCCAATCTTATTGAATTTTTCAGGATATTTGATGGACCAGTATATTTGTATTCGCTGTAAATATTGCTGCAAAATAATGCGTATTTGGAATTGACGATAGCCGATCTGCCCCGGCTTTTATTTTGCCACGGCCCGGGTTAGCATACCCATTTTACCAAGACTCGTATTCCATACTTCTAAAACGAGGTTCTTTGTTTAAAGCAGCCATGACATTATACGAAGAAGGGTCGATCTGACTATGATGAATTTGCTTGTTGTGCAACAGTTCGCGTATGAAGGGAAATTTTTGAAACATGCAAAATATATTGGTGCCGATTTTGTGAAGTAAATTGAGGCTAATATTTCAATGCG
Organism: Magallana gigas; assembly: GCF_963853765.1. Lineage (NCBI taxonomy): Eukaryota > Metazoa > Mollusca > Bivalvia > Ostreida > Ostreidae > Magallana > Magallana gigas. The sequence continues at coordinate 10,557,817 of NC_088855.1, forward strand.
TTGACAGTTTTCACACATGACGTTGGTGTGAGCTTGTTCTGATTTTCGTTTCGTTTTCATTATTTATGCTTTGTAACCTAGGAACTATCGTCTGTATATCGTGATTTTTACGTATCAAATCAAAAAAAGACTTCGGTAAATCAAACAGTTAACTGTTTACCTGCGCAAATTAAGCAAAATCTGATGTATCAAAAAAGTACTGAAATACAATTCATTCTATTGGTAATTCGGCATTATCTTTTGCGTAATGGTAGATTAATGCAATAGGTTTTGTTAAGATGCTCGGCATTTTCTCGAGTAAATTGCAAACATTAAGTGATAATTCTGTTTAAAATCTGAGTTATTACGAAAATAATAATAAAGGAAAGGCGTGTTTCAATCAGTTTAATAGCTTCGGGTTCGGCATCCGCTAAAATGGGTAGGCAAGACTTGGCCTGGGCAAAACAAAAGATTGGCAGTTACTAATCTGCCAATCTTATTGAATTTTTCAGGATATTTGATGGACCAGTATATTTGTATTCGCTGTAAATATTGCTGCAAAATAATGCGTATTTGGAATTGACGATAGCCGATCTGCCCCGGCTTTTATTTTGCCACGGCCCGGGTTAGCATACCCATTTTACCAAGACTCGTATTCCATACTTCTAAAACGAGGTTCTTTGTTTAAAGCAGCCATGACATTATACGAAGAAGGGTCGATCTGACTATGATGAATTTGCTTGTTGTGCAACAGTTCGCGTATGAAGGGAAATTTTTGAAACATGCAAAATATATTGGTGCCGATTTTGTGAAGTAAATTGAGGCTAATATTTCAATGCGTTGACAGTTTTCACACATGACGTTGGTGTGAGCTTGTTCTGATTTTCGTTTCGTTTTCATTATTTATGCTTTGTAACCTAGGAACTATCGTCTGTATATCGTGATTTTTACGTATCAAATCAAAAAAAGACTTCGGTAAATCAAACAGTTAACTGTTTACCTGCGCAAATTAAGCAAAATCTGATGTATCAAAAAAGTACTGAAATACAATTCATTCTATTGGTAATTCGGCATTATCTTTTGCGTAATGGTAGATTAATGCAATAGGTTTTGTTAAGATGCTCGGCATTTTCTCGAGTAAATTGCAAACATTAAGTGATAATTCTGTTTAAAATCTGAGTTATTACGAAAATAATAATAAAGGAAAGGCGTGTTTCAATCAGTTTAATAGCTTCGGGTTCGGCATCCGCTAAAATGGGTAGGCAAGACTTGGCCTGGGCAAAACAAAAGATTGGCAGTTACTAATCTGCCAATCTTATTGAATTTTTCAGGATATTTGATGGACCAGTATATTTGTATTCGCTGTAAATATTGCTGCAAAATAATGCGTATTTGGAATTGACGATAGCCGATCTGCCCCGGCTTTTATTTTGCCACGGCCCGGGTTAGCATACCCATTTTACCAAGACTCGTATTCCATACTTCTAAAACGAGGTTCTTTGTTTAAAGCAGCCATGACATTATACGAAGAAGGGTCGATCTGACTATGATGAATTTGCTTGTTGTGCAACAGTTCGCGTATGAAGGGAAATTTTTGAAACATGCAAAATATATTGGTGCCGATTTTGTGAAGTAAATTGAGGCTAATATTTCAATGCGTTGACAGTTTTCACACATGACGTTGGTGTGAGCTTGTTCTGATTTTCGTTTCGTTTTCATTATTTATGCTTTGTAACCTAGGAACTATCGTCTGTATATCGTGATTTTTACGTATCAAATCAAAAAAAGACTTCGGTAAATCAAACAGTTAACTGTTTACCTGCGCAAATTAAGCAAAATCTGATGTATCAAAAAAGTACTGAAATACAATTCATTCTTTTGGTAATTCGGCATTATCTTTGCGTAATGGTAGATTAATGCAATAGGTTTTGTTAAGATGCTCGGCATTTTCTCGAGTAAATTGCAAACATTAAGTGATAATTTTGTTTTAAATCTGAGTTATTACGAAAATAATAATAAAGGAAAGGCGTGTTTCAATCAGTTTAATAGCTTCGGGTTCGGCATCCGCTAAAATGGGTAGGCAAGACTTGGCCTGGGCAAAACAAAAGATTGGCAGTTATTAATCTGCCAATCTTATTGAATTTTTCAGGATATTTGATGGACCAGTATATTTGTATTCGCTGTAAATATTGCTGCAAAATAATGCGTATTTGGAATTGACGATAGCCGATCTGCCCCGGCTTTTATTTTGCCACGGCCCGGGTTAGCATACCCATTTTACCAAGACTCGTATTCCATACTTCTAAAACGAGGTTCTTTGTTTAAAGCAGCCATGACTTTATACGAAGAAGGGTCGATCTGACTATGATGAATTTGCTTGTTGTGCAACAGTTCGCGTATGAAGGGAAATTTTTGAAACATGCAAAATATATTGGTGCCGATTTTGTGAAGTAAATTGAGGCTAATATTTCAATGCGTTGACAGTTTTCACACATGATGTTGGTGTGAGCTTGTTCTGATTTTCGTTTCGTTTTCATTATTTATGCTTTGTAACCTAGGAACTATCGTCTGTATATCGTGATTTTTACGTATCAAATCAAAAAAAGACTTCGGTAAATCAAACAGTTAACTGTTTACCTGCGCAAATTAAGCAAAATCTGATGTATCAAAAAAGTACTGAAATACAATTCATTCTTTTGGTAATTCGGCATTATCTTTGCGTAATGGTAGATTAATGCAATAGGTTTTGTTAAGATGCTCGGCATTTTCTCGAGTAAATTGCAAACATTAAGTGATAATTCTGTTTTAAATCTGAGTTATTACGAAAATAATAATAAAGGAAAGGCGTGTTTCAATCAGTTTAATAGCTTCGGGTTCGGCATCCGCTAAAATGGGTAGGCAAGACTTGGCCTGGGCAAAACAAAAGATTGGCAGTTACTAATCTGCCAATCTTATTGAATTTTTCAGGATATTTGATGGACCAGTATATTTGTATTCGCTGTAAATATTGCTGCAAAATAATGCGTATTTGGAATTGACGATAGCCGATCTGCCCCGGCTTTTATTTTGCCACGGCCCGGGTTAGCATACCCATTTTACCAAGACTCGTATTCCATACTTCTAAAACGAGGTTCTTTGTTTAAAGCAGCCATGACATTATACGAAGAAGGGTCGATCTGACTATGATGAATTTGCTTGTTGTGCAACAGTTCGCGTATGAAGGGAAATTTTTGAAACATGCAAAATATATTGGTGCCGATTTTGTGAAGTAAATTGAGGCTAATATTTCAATGCGTTGACAGTTTTCACACATGACGTTGGTGTGAGCTTGTTCTGATTTTCGTTTCGTTTTCATTATTTATGCTTTGTAACCTAGGAACTATCGTCTGTATATCGTGATTTTTACGTATCAAATCAAAAAAAGACTTCGGTAAATCAAACAGTTAACTGTTTACCTGCGCAAATTAAGCAAAATCTGATGTATCAAAAAAGTACTGAAATACAATTCATTCTATTGGTAATTCGGCATTATCTTTTGCGTAATGGTAGATTAATGCAATAGGTTTTGTTAAGATGCTCGGCATTTTCTCGAGTAAATTGCAAACATTAAGTGATAATTTTGTTTTAAATTTGAGTTATTACGAAAATAATAATAAAGGAAAGGCGTGTTTCAATCAGTTTAATAGCTTCGGGTTCGGCATCCGCTAAAATGGGTAGGCAAGACTTGGCCTGGGCAAAACAAAAGATTGGCAGTTATTAATCTGCCAATCTTATTGAATTTTTCAGGATATTTGATGGACCAGTATATTTGTATTCGCTGTAAATATTGCTGCAAAATAATGCGTATTTGGAATTGACGATAGCCGATCTGCCCCGGCTTTTATTTTGCCACGGCCCGGGTTAGCATACCCATTTTACCAAGACTCGTATTCCATACTTCTAAAACGAGGTTCTTTGTTTAAAGCAGCCATGACATTATACGAAGAAGGGTCGATCTGACTATGATGAATTTGCTTGTTGTGCAACAGTTCGCGTATGAAGGGAAATTTTTGAAACATGCAAAATATATTGGTGCCGATTTTGTGAAGTAAATTGAGGCTAATATTTCAATGCGTTGACAGTTTTCACACATGACGTTGGTGTGAGCTTGTTCTGATTTTCGTTTCGTTTTCATTATTTATGCTTTGTAACCTAGGAACTATCGTCTGTATATCGTGATTTTTACGTATCAAATCAAAAAAAGACTTCGGTAAATCAAACAGTTAACTGTTTACCTGCGCAAATTAAGCAAAATCTGATGTATCAAAAAAGTACTGAAATACAATTCATTCTATTGGTAATTCGGCATTATCTTTTGCGTAATGGTAGATTAATGCAATAGGTTTTGTTAAGATGCTCGGCATTTTCTCGAGTAAATTGCAAACATTAAGTGATAATTCTGTTTAAAATCTGAGTTATTACGAAAATAATAATAAAGGAAAGGCGTGTTTCAATCAGTTTAATAGCTTCGGGTTCGGCATCCGCTAAAATGGGTAGGCAAGACTTGGCCTGGGCAAAACAAAAGATTGGCAGTTACTAATCTGCCAATCTTATTGAATTTTTCAGGATATTTGATGGACCAGTATATTTGTATTCGCTGTAAATATTGCTGCAAAATAATGCGTATTTGGAATTGACGATAGCCGATCTGCCCCGGCTTTTATTTTGCCACGGCCCGGGTTAGCATACCCATTTTACCAAGACTCGTATTCCATACTTCTAAAACGAGGTTCTTTGTTTAAAGCAGCCATGACATTATACGAAGAAGGGTCGATCTGACTATGATGAATTTGCTTGTTGTGCAACAGTTCGCGTATGAAGGGAAATTTTTGAAACATGCAAAATATATTGGTGCCGATTTTGTGAAGTAAATTGAGGCTAATATTTCAATGCGTTGACAGTTTTCACACATGACGTTGGTGTGAGCTTGTTCTGATTTTCGTTTCGTTTTCATTATTTATGCTTTGTAACCTAGGAACTATCGTCTGTATATCGTGATTTTTACGTATCAAATCAAAAAAAGACTTCGGTAAATCAAACAGTTAACTGTTTACCTGCGCAAATTAAGCAAAATCTGATGTATCAAAAAAGTACTGAAATACAATTCATTCTATTGGTAATTCGGCATTATCTTTTGCGTAATGGTAGATTAATGCAATAGGTTTTGTTAAGATGCTCGGCATTTTCTCGAGTAAATTGCAAACATTAAGTGATAATTTTGTTTTAAATTTGAGTTATTACGAAAATAATAATAAAGGAAAGGCGTGTTTCAATCAGTTTAATAGCTTCGGGTTCGGCATCCGCTAAAATGGGTAGGCAAGACTTGGCCTGGGCAAAACAAAAGACTGGCAGTTATTAATCTGCCAATCTTATTGAATTTTTCAGGATATTTGATGGACCAGTATATTTGTATTCGCTGTAAATATTGCTGCAAAATAATGCGTATTTGGAATTGACGATAGCCGATCTGCCCCGGCTTTTATTTTGCCACGGCCCGGGTTAGCATACCCATTTTACCAAGACTCGTATTCCATACTTCTAAAACGAGGTTCTTTGTTTAAAGCAGCCATGACATTATACGAAGAAGGGTCGATCTGACTATGATGAATTTGCTTGTTGTGCAACAGTTCGCGTATGAAGGGAAATTTTTGAAACATGCAAAATATATTGGTGCCGATTTTGTGAAGTAAATTGAGGCTAATATTTCAATGCGTTGACAGTTTTCACACATGACGTTGGTGTTAGCTTGTTCTGATTTTCGTTTCGTTTTCATTATTTATGCTTTGTAACCTAGGAACTATCGTCTGTATATCGTGATTTTTACGTATCAAATCAAAAAAAGACTTCGGTAAATCAAACAGTTAACTGTTTACCTGCGCAAATTAAGCAAAATCTGATGTATCAAAAAAGTACTGAAATACAATTCATTCTTTTGGTAATTCGGCATTATCTTTGCGTAATGGTAGATTAATGCAATAGGTTTTGTTAAGATGCTCGGCATTTTCTCGAGTAAATTGCAAACATTAAGTGATAATTCTGTTTTAAATCTGAGTTATTACGAAAATAATAATAAAGGAAAGGCGTGTTTCAATCAGTTTAATAGCTTCGGGTTCGGCATCCGCTAAAATGGGTAGGCAAGACTTGGCCTGGGCAAAACAAAAGATTGGCAGTTACTAATCTGCCAATCTTATTGAATTTTTCAGGATATTTGATGGACCAGTATATTTGTATTCGCTGTAAATATTGCTGCAAAATAATGCGTATTTGGAATTGACGATAGCCGATCTGCCCCGGCTTTTATTTTGCCACGGCCCGGGTTAGCATACCCATTTTACCAAGACTCGTATTCCATACTTCTAAAACGAGGTTCTTTGTTTAAAGCAGCCATGACATTATACGAAGAAGGGTCGATCTGACTATGATGAATTTGCTTGTTGTGCAACAGTTCGCGTATGAAGGGAAATTTTTGAAACATGCAAAATATATTGGTGCCGATTTTGTGAAGTAAATTGAGGCTAATATTTCAATGCGTTGACAGTTTTCACACATGATGTTGGTGTGAGCTTGTTCTGATTTTCGTTTCGTTTTCATTATTTATGCTTTGTAACCTAGGAACTATCGTCTGTATATCGTGATTTTTACGTATCAAATCAAAAAAAGACTTCGGTAAATCAAACAGTTAACTGTTTACCTGCGCAAATTAAGCAAAATCTGATGTATCAAAAAAGTACTGAAATACAATTCATTCTTTTGGTAATTCGGCATTATCTTTGCGTAATGGTAGATTAATGCAATAGGTTTTGTTAAGATGCTCGGCATTTTCTCGAGTAAATTGCAAACATTAAGTGATAATTCTGTTTTAAATCTGAGTTATTACGAAAATAATAATAAAGGAAAGGCGTGTTTCAATCAGTTTAATAGCTTCGGGTTCGGCATCCGCTAAAATGGGTAGGCAAGACTTGGCCTGGGCAAAACAAAAGATTGGCAGTTACTAATCTGCCAATCTTATTGAATTTTTCAGGATATTTGATGGACCAGTATATTTGTATTCGCTGTAAATATTGCTGCAAAATAATGCGTATTTGGAATTGACGATAGCCGATCTGCCCCGGCTTTTATTTTGCCACGGCCCGGGTTAGCATACCCATTTTACCAAGACTCGTATTCCATACTTCTAAAACGAGGTTCTTTGTTTAAAGCAGCCATGACATTATACGAAGAAGGGTCGATCTGACTATGATGAATTTGCTTGTTGTGCAACAGTTCGCGTATGAAGGGAAATTTTTGAAACATGCAAAATATATTGGTGCCGATTTTGTGAAGTAAATTGAGGCTAATATTTCAATGCGTTGACAGTTTTCACACATGACGTTGGTGTGAGCTTGTTCTGATTTTCGTTTCGTTTTCATTATTTATGCTTTGTAACCTAGGAACTATCGTCTGTATATCGTGATTTTTACGTATCAAATCAAAAAAAGACTTCGGTAAATCAAACAGTTAACTGTTTACCTGCGCAAATTAAGCAAAATCTGATGTATCAAAAAAGTACTGAAATACAATTCATTCTATTGGTAATTCGGCATTATCTTTTGCGTAATGGTAGATTAATGCAATAGGTTTTGTTAAGATGCTCGGCATTTTCTCGAGTAAATTGCAAACATTAAGTGATAATTTTGTTTTAAATTTGAGTTATTACGAAAATAATAATAAAGGAAAGGCGTGTTTCAATCAGTTTAATAGCTTCGGGTTCGGCATCCGCTAAAATGGGTAGGCAAGACTTGGCCTGGGCAAAACAAAAGATTGGCAGTTATTAATCTGCCAATCTTATTGAATTTTTCAGGATATTTGATGGACCAGTATATTTGTATTCGCTGTAAATATTGCTGCAAAATAATGCGTATTTGGAATTGACGATAGCCGATCTGCCCCGGCTTTTATTTTGCCACGGCCCGGGTTAGCATACCCATTTTACCAAGACTCGTATTCCATACTTCTAAAACGAGGTTCTTTGTTTAAAGCAGCCATGACATTATACGAAGAAGGGTCGATCTGACTATGATGAATTTGCTTGTTGTGCAACAGTTCGCGTATGAAGGGAAATTTTTGAAACATGCAAAATATATTGGTGCCGATTTTGTGAAGTAAATTGAGGCTAATATTTCAATGCGTTGACAGTTTTCACACATGACGTTGGTGTGAGCTTGTTCTGATTTTCGTTTCGTTTTCATTATTTATGCTTTGTAACCTAGGAACTATCGTCTGTATATCGTGATTTTTACGTATCAAATCAAAAAAAGACTTCGGTAAATCAAACAGTTAACTGTTTACCTGCGCAAATTAAGCAAAATCTGATGTATCAAAAAAGTACTGAAATACAATTCATTCTATTGGTAATTCGGCATTATCTTTTGCGTAATGGTAGATTAATGCAATAGGTTTTGTTAAGATGCTCGGCATTTTCTCGAGTAAATTGCAAACATTAAGTGATAATTCTGTTTAAAATCTGAGTTATTACGAAAATAATAATAAAGGAAAGGCGTGTTTCAATCAGTTTAATAGCTTCGGGTTCGGCATCCGCTAAAATGGGTAGGCAAGACTTGGCCTGGGCAAAACAAAAGATTGGCAGTTACTAATCTGCCAATCTTATTGAATTTTTCAGGATATTTGATGGACCAGTATATTTGTATTCGCTGTAAATATTGCTGCAAAATAATGCGTATTTGGAATTGACGATAGCCGATCTGCCCCGGCTTTTATTTTGCCACGGCCCGGGTTAGCATACCCATTTTACCAAGACTCGTATTCCATACTTCTAAAACGAGGTTCTTTGTTTAAAGCAGCCATGACATTATACGAAGAAGGGTCGATCTGACTATGATGAATTTGCTTGTTGTGCAACAGTTCGCGTATGAAGGGAAATTTTTGAAACATGCAAAATATATTGGTGCCGATTTTGTGAAGTAAATTGAGGCTAATATTTCAATGCGTTGACAGTTTTCACACATGACGTTGGTGTGAGCTTGTTCTGATTTTCGTTTCGTTTTCATTATTTATGCTTTGTAACCTAGGAACTATCGTCTGTATATCGTGATTTTTACGTATCAAATCAAAAAAAGACTTCGGTAAATCAAACAGTTAACTGTTTACCTGCGCAAATTAAGCAAAATCTGATGTATCAAAAAAGTACTGAAATACAATTCATTCTATTGGTAATTCGGCATTATCTTTTGCGTAATGGTAGATTAATGCAATAGGTTTTGTTAAGATGCTCGGCATTTTCTCGAGTAAATTGCAAACATTAAGTGATAATTCTGTTTAAAATCTGAGTTATTACGAAAATAATAATAAAGGAAAGGCGTGTTTCAATCAGTTTAATAGCTTCGGGTTCGGCATCCGCTAAAATGGGTAGGCAAGACTTGGCCTGGGCAAAACAAAAGATTGGCAGTTACTAATCTGCCAATCTTATTGAATTTTTCAGGATATTTGATGGACCAGTATATTTGTATTCGCTGTAAATATTGCTGCAAAATAATGCGTATTTGGAATTGACGATAGCCGATCTGCCCCGGCTTTTATTTTGCCACGGCCCGGGTTAGCATACCCATTTTACCAAGACTCGTATTCCATACTTCTAAAACGAGGTTCTTTGTTTAAAGCAGCCATGACATTATACGAAGAAGGGTCGATCTGACTATGATGAATTTGCTTGTTGTGCAACAGTTCGCGTATGAAGGGAAATTTTTGAAACATGCAAAATATATTGGTGCCGATTTTGTGAAGTAAATTGAGGCTAATATTTCAATGCGTTGACAGTTTTCACACATGACGTTGGTGTGAGCTTGTTCTGATTTTCGTTTCGTTTTCATTATTTATGCTTTGTAACCTAGGAACTATCGTCTGTATATCGTGATTTTTACGTATCAAATCAAAAAAAGACTTCGGTAAATCAAACAGTTAACTGTTTACCTGCGCAAATTAAGCAAAATCTGATGTATCAAAAAAGTACTGAAATACAATTCATTCTTTTGGTAATTCGGCATTATCTTTGCGTAATGGTAGATTAATGCAATAGGTTTTGTTAAGATGCTCGGCATTTTCTCGAGTAAATTGCAAACATTAAGTGATAATTCTGTTTAAAATCTGAGTTATTACGAAAATAATAATAAAGGAAAGGCGTGTTTCAATCAGTTTAATAGCTTCGGGTTCGGCATCCGCTAAAATGGGTAGGCAAGACTTGGCCTGGGCAAAACAAAAGATTGGCAGTTACTAATCTGCCAATCTTATTGAATTTTTCAGGATATTTGATGGACCAGTATATTTGTATTCGCTGTAAATATTGCTGCAAAATAATGCGTATTTGGAATTGACGATAGCCGATCTGCCCCGGCTTTTATTTTGCCACGGCCCGGGTTAGCATACCCATTTTACCAAGACTCGTATTCCATACTTCTAAAACGAGGTTCTTTGTTTAAAGCAGCCATGACATTATACGAAGAAGGGTCGATCTGACTATGATGAATTTGCTTGTTGTGCAACAGTTCGCGTATGAAGGGAAATTTTTGAAACATGCAAAATATATTGGTGCCGATTTTGTGAAGTAAATTGAGGCTAATATTTCAATGCGTTGACAGTTTTCACACATGACGTTGGTGTGAGCTTGTTCTGATTTTCGTTTCGTTTTCATTATTTATGCTTTGTAACCTAGGAACTATCGTCTGTATATCGTGATTTTTACGTATCAAATCAAAAAAAGACTTCGGTAAATCAAACAGTTAACTGTTTACCTGCGCAAATTAAGCAAAATCTGATGTATCAAAAAAGTACTGAAATACAATTCATTCTATTGGTAATTCGGCATTATCTTTTGCGTAATGGTAGATTAATGCAATAGGTTTTGTTAAGATGCTCGGCATTTTCTCGAGTAAATTGCAAACATTAAGTGATAATTTTGTTTTAAATCTGAGTTATTACGAAAATAATAATAAAGGAAAGGCGTGTTTCAATCAGTTTAATAGCTTCGGGTTCGGCATCCGCTAAAATGGGTAGGCAAGACTTGGCCTGGGCAAAACAAAAGATTGGCAGTTATTAATCTGCCAATCTTATTGAATTTTTCAGGATATTTGATGGACCAGTATATTTGTATTCGCTGTAAATATTGCTGCAAAATAATGCGTATTTGGAATTGACGATAGCCGATCTGCCCCGGCTTTTATTTTGCCACGGCCCGGGTTAGCATACCCATTTTACCAAGACTCGTATTCCATACTTCTAAAACGAGGTTCTTTGTTTAAAGCAGCCATGACTTTATACGAAGAAGGGTCGATCTGACTATGATGAATTTGCTTGTTGTGCAACAGTTCGCGTATGAAGGGAAATTTTTGAAACATGCAAAATATATTGGTGCCGATTTTGTGAAGTAAATTGAGGCTAATATTTCAATGCGTTGACAGTTTTCACACATGATGTTGGTGTGAGCTTGTTCTGATTTTCGTTTCGTTTTCATTATTTATGCTTTGTAACCTAGGAACTATCGTCTGTATATCGTGATTTTTACGTATCAAATCAAAAAAAGACTTCGGTAAATCAAACAGTTAACTGTTTACCTGCGCAAATTAAGCAAAATCTGATGTATCAAAAAAGTACTGAAATACAATTCATTCTTTTGGTAATTCGGCATTATCTTTGCGTAATGGTAGATTAATGCAATAGGTTTTGTTAAGATGCTCGGCATTTTCTCGAGTAAATTGCAAACATTAAGTGATAATTCTGTTTAAAATCTGAGTTATTACGAAAATAATAATAAAGGAAAGGCGTGTTTCAATCAGTTTAATAGCTTCGGGTTCGGCATCCGCTAAAATGGGTAGGCAAGACTTGGCCTGGGCAAAACAAAAGATTGGCAGTTACTAATCTGCCAATCTTATTGAATTTTTCAGGATATTTGATGGACCAGTATATTTGTATTCGCTGTAAATATTGCTGCAAAATAATGCGTATTTGGAATTGACGATAGCCGATCTGCCCCGGCTTTTATTTTGCCACGGCCCGGGTTAGCATACCCATTTTACCAAGACTCGTATTCCATACTTCTAAAACGAGGTTCTTTGTTTAAAGCAGCCATGACATTATACGAAGAAGGGTCGATCTGACTATGATGAATTTGCTTGTTGTGCAACAGTTCGCGTATGAAGGGAAATTTTTGAAACATGCAAAATATATTGGTGCCGATTTTGTGAAGTAAATTGAGGCTAATATTTCAATGCGTTGACAGTTTTCACACATGACGTTGGTGTGAGCTTGTTCTGATTTTCGTTTCGTTTTCATTATTTATGCTTTGTAACCTAGGAACTATCGTCTGTATATCGTGATTTTTACGTATCAAATCAAAAAAAGACTTCGGTAAATCAAACAGTTAACTGTTTACCTGCGCAAATTAAGCAAAATCTGATGTATCAAAAAAGTACTGAAATACAATTCATTCTATTGGTAATTCGGCATTATCTTTTGCGTAATGGTAGATTAATGCAATAGGTTTTGTTAAGATGCTCGGCATTTTCTCGAGTAAATTGCAAACATTAAGTGATAATTTTGTTTTAAATTTGAGTTATTACGAAAATAATAATAAAGGAAAGGCGTGTTTCAATCAGTTTAATAGCTTCGGGTTCGGCATCCGCTAAAATGGGTAGGCAAGACTTGGCCTGGGCAAAACAAAAGATTGGCAGTTATTAATCTGCCAATCTTATTGAATTTTTCAGGATATTTGATGGACCAGTATATTTGTATTCGCTGTAAATATTGCTGCAAAATAATGCGTATTTGGAATTGACGATAGCCGATCTGCCCCGGCTTTTATTTTGCCACGGCCCGGGTTAGCATACCCATTTTACCAAGACTCGTATTCCATACTTCTAAAACGAGGTTCTTTGTTTAAAGCAGCCATGACTTTATACGAAGAAGGGTCGATCTGACTATGATGAATTTGCTTGTTGTGCAACAGTTCGCGTATGAAGGGAAATTTTTGAAACATGCAAAATATATTGGTGCCGATTTTGTGAAGTAAATTGAGGCTAATATTTCAATGCGTTGACAGTTTTCACACATGACGTTGGTGTTAGCTTGTTCTGATTTTCGTTTCGTTTTCATTATTTATGCTTTGTAACCTAGGAACTATCGTCTGTATATCGTGATTTTTACGTATCAAATCAAAAAAAGACTTCGGTAAATCAAACAGTTAACTGTTTACCTGCGCAAATTAAGCAAAATCTGATGTATCAAAAAAGTACTGAAATACAATTCATTCTTTTGGTAATTCGGCATTATCTTTGCGTAATGGTAGATTAATGCAATAGGTTTTGTTAAGATGCTCGGCATTTTCTCGAGTAAATTGCAAACATTAAGTGATAATTCTGTTTTAAATCTGAGTTATTACGAAAATAATAATAAAGGAAAGGCGTGTTTCAATCAGTTTAATAGCTTCGGGTTCGGCATCCGCTAAAATGGGTAGGCAAGACTTGGCCTGGGCAAAACAAAAGATTGGCAGTTACTAATCTGCCAATCTTATTGAATTTTTCAGGATATTTGATGGACCAGTATATTTGTATTCGCTGTAAATATTGCTGCAAAATAATGCGTATTTGGAATTGACGATAGCCGATCTGCCCCGGCTTTTATTTTGCCACGGCCCGGGTTAGCATACCCATTTTACCAAGACTCGTATTCCATACTTCTAAAACGAGGTTCTTTGTTTAAAGCAGCCATGACATTATACGAAGAAGGGTCGATCTGACTATGATGAATTTGCTTGTTGTGCAACAGTTCGCGTATGAAGGGAAATTTTTGAAACATGCAAAATATATTGGTGCCGATTTTGTGAAGTAAATTGAGGCTAATATTTCAATGCGTTGACAGTTTTCACACATGACGTTGGTGTTAGCTTGTTCTGATTTTCGTTTCGTTTTCATTATTTATGCTTTGTAACCTAGGAACTATCGTCTGTATATCGTGATTTTTACGTATCAAATCAAAAAAAGACTTCGGTAAATCAAACAGTTAACTGTTTACCTGCGCAAATTAAGCAAAATCTGATGTATCAAAAAAGTACTGAAATACAATTCATTCTATTGGTAATTCGGCATTATCTTTTGCGTAATGGTAGATTAATGCAATAGGTTTTGTTAAGATGCTCGGCATTTTCTCGAGTAAATTGCAAACATTAAGTGATAATTCTGTTTTAAATCTGAGTTATTACGAAAATAATAATAAAGGAAAGGCGTATTTCAATCAGTTTAATAGCTTCGGGTTCGGCATCCGCTAAAATGGGTAGGCAAGACTTGGCCTGGGCAAAACAAAAGATTGGCAGTTACTAATCTGCCAATCTTATTGAATTTTTCAGGATATTTGATGGACCAGTATATTTGTATTCGCTGTAAATATTGCTGCAAAATAATGCGTATTTGGAATTGACGATAGCCGATCTGCCCCGGCTTTTATTTTGCCACGGCCCGGGTTAGCATACCCATTTTACCAAGACTCGTATTCCATACTTCTAAAACGAGGTTCTTTGTTTAAAGCAGCCATGACATTATACGAAGAAGGGTCGATCTGACTATGATGAATTTGCTTGTTGTGCAACAGTTCGCGTATGAAGGGAAATTTTTGAAACATGCAAAATATATTGGTGCCGATTTTGTGAAGTAAATTGAGGCTAATATTTCAATGCGTTGACAGTTTTCACACATGACGTTGGTGTGAGCTTGTTCTGATTTTCGTTTCGTTTTCATTATTTATGCTTTGTAACCTAGGAACTATCGTCTGTATATCGTGATTTTTACGTATCAAATCAAAAAAAGACTTCGGTAAATCAAACAGTTAACTGTTTACCTGCGCAAATTAAGCAAAATCTGATGTATCAAAAAAGTACTGAAATACAATTCATTCTTTTGGTAATTCGGCATTATCTTTGCGTAATGGTAGATTAATGCAATAGGTTTTGTTAAGATGCTCGGCATTTTCTCGAGTAAATTGCAAACATTAAGTGATAATTCTGTTTTAAATCTGAGTTATTACGAAAATAATAATAAAGGAAAGGCGTGTTTCAATCAGTTTAATAGCTTCGGGCTCGGCATCCGCTAAAATGGGTAGGCAAGACTTGGCCTGGGCAAAACAAAAGATTGGCAGTTACTAATCTGCCAATCTTATTGAATTTTTCAGGATATTTGATGGACCAGTATATTTGTATTCGCTGTAAATATTGCTGCAAAATAATGCGTATTTGGAATTGACGATAGCCGATCTGCCCCGGCTTTTATTTTGCCACGGCCCGGGTTAGCATACCCATTTTACCAAGACTCGTATTCCATACTTCTAAAACGAGGTTCTTTGTTTAAAGCAGCCATGACATTATACGAAGAAGGGTCGATCTGACTATGATGAATTTGCTTGTTGTGCAACAGTTCGCGTATGAAGGGAAATTTTTGAAACATGCAAAATATATTGGTGCCGATTTTGTGAAGTAAATTGAGGCTAATATTTCAATGCGTTGACAGTTTTCACACATGACGTTGGTGTGAGCTTGTTCTGATTTTCGTTTCGTTTTCATTATTTATGCTTTGTAACCTAGGAACTATCGTCTGTATATCGTGATTTTTACGTATCAAATCAAAAAAAGACTTCGGTAAATCAAACAGTTAACTGTTTACCTGCGCAAATTAAGCAAAATCTGATGTATCAAAAAAGTACTGAAATACAATTCATTCTATTGGTAATTCGGCATTATCTTTTGCGTAATGGTAGATTAATGCAATAGGTTTTGTTAAGATGCTCGGCATTTTCTCGAGTAAATTGCAAACATTAAGTGATAATTTTGTTTTAAATCTGAGTTATTACGAAAATAATAATAAAGGAAAGGCGTGTTTCAATCAGTTTAATAGCTTCGGGTTCGGCATCCGCTAAAATGGGTAGGCAAGACTTGGCCTGGGCAAAACAAAAGATTGGCAGTTATTAATCTGCCAATCTTATTGAATTTTTCAGGATATTTGATGGACCAGTATATTTGTATTCGCTGTAAATATTGCTGCAAAATAATGCGTATTTGGAATTGACGATAGCCGATCTGCCCCGGCTTTTATTTTGCCACGGCCCGGGTTAGCATACCCATTTTACCAAGACTCGTATTCCATACTTCTAAAACGAGGTTCTTTGTTTAAAGCAGCCATGACTTTATACGAAGAAGGGTCGATCTGACTATGATGAATTTGCTTGTTGTGCAACAGTTCGCGTATGAAGGGAAATTTTTGAAACATGCAAAATATATTGGTGCCGATTTTGTGAAGTAAATTGAGGCTAATATTTCAATGCGTTGACAGTTTTCACACATGACGTTGGTGTGAGCTTGTTCTGATTTTCGTTTCGTTTTCATTATTTATGCTTTGTAACCTAGGAACTATCGTCTGTATATCGTGATTTTTACGTATCAAATCAAAAAAAGACTTCGGTAAATCAAACAGTTAACTGTTTACCTGCGCAAATTAAGCAAAATCTGATGTATCAAAAAAGTACTGAAATACAATTCATTCTTTTGGTAATTCGGCATTATCTTTGCGTAATGGTAGATTAATGCAATAGGTTTTGTTAAGATGCTCGGCATTTTCTCGAGTAAATTGCAAACATTAAGTGATAATTCTGTTTAAAATCTGAGTTATTACGAAAATAATAATAAAGGAAAGGCGTGTTTCAATCAGTTTAATAGCTTCGGGTTCGGCATCCGCTAAAATGGGTAGGCAAGACTTGGCCTGGGCAAAACAAAAGATTGGCAGTTACTAATCTGCCAATCTTATTGAATTTTTCAGGATATTTGATGGACCAGTATATTTGTATTCGCTGTAAATATTGCTGCAAAATAATGCGTATTTGGAATTGACGATAGCCGATCTGCCCCGGCTTTTATTTTGCCACGGCCCGGGTTAGCATACCCATTTTACCAAGACTCGTATTCCATACTTCTAAAACGAGGTTCTTTGTTTAAAGCAGCCATGACATTATACGAAGAAGGGTCGATCTGACTATGATGAATTTGCTTGTTGTGCAACAGTTCGCGTATGAAGGGAAATTTTTGAAACATGCAAAATATATTGGTGCCGATTTTGTGAAGTAAATTGAGGCTAATATTTCAATGCGTTGACAGATTTCACACATGACGTTGGTGTTAGCTTGTTCTGATTTTCGTTTCGTTTTCATTATTTATGCTTTGTAACCTAGGAACTATCGTCTGTATATCGTGATTTTTACGTATCAAATCAAAAAAAGACTTCGGTAAATCAAACAGTTAACTGTTTACCTGCGCAAATTAAGCAAAATCTGATGCATCAAAAAAGTACTGAAATACAATTCATTCTATTGGTAATTCGGCATTATCTTTTGCGTAATGGTAGATTAATGCAATAGGTTTTGTTAAGATGCTCGGCATTTTCTCGAGTAAATTGCAAACATTAAGTGATAATTTTGTTTTAAATCTGAGTTATTACGAAAATAATAATAAAGGAAAGGCGTGTTTCAATCAGTTTAATAGCTTCGGGCTCGGCATCCGGTAAAATGGGTAGGCAAGACTTGGCCGGGGCAAAACAAAAGATTGGCAGTTATTAATCTGCCAATCTTATTGAATTTTTCAGGATATTTGATGGACCAGTATATTTGTATTCGCTGTAAATATTGCTGCAAAATAATGCGTATTTGGAATTGACGATAGCCGATCTGCCCCGGCTTTTATTTTGCCACGGCCCGGGTTAGCATACCCATTTTACCAAGACTCGTATTCCATACTTCTAAAACGAGGTTCTTTGTTTAAAGCAGCCATGACTTTATACGAAGAAGGGTCGATCTGACTATGATGAATTTGCTTGTTGTGCAACAGTTCGCGTATGAAGGGAAATTTTTGAAACATGCAAAATATATTGGTGCCGATTTTGTGAAGTAAATTGAGGCTAATATTTCAATGCGTTGACAGTTTTCACACATGACGTTGGTGTGAGCTTGTTCTGATTTTCGTTTCGTTTTCATTATTTATGCTTTGTAACCTAGGAACTATCGTCTGTATATCGTGATTTTTACGTATCAAATCAAAAAAAGACTTCGGTAAATCAAACAGTTAACTGTTTACCTGCGCAAATTAAGCAAAATCTGATGTATCAAAAAAGTACTGAAATACAATTCATTCTTTTGGTAATTCGGCATTATCTTTGCGTAATGGTAGATTAATGCAATAGGTTTTGTTAAGATGCTCGGCATTTTCTCGAGTAAATTGCAAACATTAAGTGATAATTCTGTTTAAAATCTGAGTTATTACGAAAATAATAATAAAGGAAAGGCGTGTTTCAATCAGTTTAATAGCTTCGGGCTCGGCATCCGCTAAAATGGGTAGGCAAGACTTGGCCTGGGCAAAACAAAAGATTGGCAGTTATTAATCTGCCAATCTTATTGAATTTTTCAGGATATTTGATGGACCAGTATATTTGTATTCGCTGTAAATATTGCTGCAAAATAATGCGTATTTGGAATTGACGATAGCCGATCTGCCCCGGCTTTTATTTTGCCACGGCCCGGGTTAGCATACCCATTTTACCAAGACTCGTATTCCATACTTCTAAAACGAGGTTCTTTGTTTAAAGCAGCCATGACTTTATACGAAGAAGGGTCGATCTGACTATGATGAATTTGCTTGTTGTGCAACAGTTCGCGTATGAAGGGAAATTTTTGAAACATGCAAAATATATTGGTGCCGATTTTGTGAAGTAAATTGAGGCTAATATTTCAATGCGTTGACAGTTTTCACACATGACGTTGGTGTTAGCTTGTTCTGATTTTCGTTTCGTTTTCATTATTTATGCTTTGTAACCTAGGAACTATCGTCTGTATATCGTGATTTTTACGTATCAAATCAAAAAAAGACTTCGGTAAAACAAACAGTTAACTGTTTACCTGCGCAAATTAAGCAAAATCTGATGTATCAAAAAAGTACTGAAATACAATTCATTATATCGGTAATTCGGCATTATCTTTTGCGTAATGGTAGATTAATGCAATAGGTTTTGTTAAGATGCTCGGCATTTTCTCTTGTTAATTTAGTTTAAATAGAGTTTGATACCGCTGACGAAAATTTGTAGGTATATATACATGTATATATATGATTCATTTCGAAAAAATAAATTGTGTTCTTTATTTGTTATAGTGCATGTTTCTTGTGTTTAATTGTTTACATTTTCTATTTACTAACCATATTTGAGTGTTAAGCTTCGAATTATAAGCAAGATACAGAGATTTGCTCACAATTCTATGTTTGTACACAGATCTTAAAAACTAAAGATTAAAAAAGTAAAAAAAATTGTCAATATTTTTAAAGAAAATTTTCAAAGTCTGTTCTTCCAGAAACCAACTTTAACAACTTATTGTATTGTAAACTTAACCTTTTTTCGTCATTATTACTCCTACTGTACATGTGATCCCTGACTATGTTTGTGTACATTTGTATAAACTGATTTTGAACCTCAAATACCAGTGAACTGGTATTGAGAGAATTAAAGAATTGAAAATCTTAGGCCATTCTTTTTTTCATTTTAAATGCTGAATAGAAATACCAAGTTAAAAATCTTAAGCTGAACAAATATTACTCACACCTAGGCGAACTGTGAGCTCTGTATCTTGCTTATAATTCTACGATTGACGCTGACATTTTGGTTGAACATTAGAAATTCTATATGAATTAGAGTATGTTAAATATTTGTACAAACAAAATAAAAGAATGATGATATTCTGTATATACCTACTCTCTGGGGGCCCCTCTTTATACAATAAATAATGTGAAATTACATCAATTTTGATAGTTTTTCAGACACGAGTAAATAAAAACGACATGTTTAAAACAGTTTCCATAGTTCTGACACATTTCTGTTGCGGGGATAAAGTAATTATTGCTATTCCTAAGAAAATATCAAAATTATCCTGGTTTGTACGCGAGGTAAATAACAGTCAATTAATTTATAATGGAGAAGACAAATTAAATGTTTGAATGTTTTTAATTTGAGAAATTGAGCACACTGAGGTACAATTTTCTTTTTCACATCTATACATGTAGGATTTTTTAAATAAAAAACAATAACTATTTTTTTTTTTTGAAAATACAATAACTAATAAGTAGTAGATGAAAAAAAATGTACCTATTTGCTCTCATATATTTTGATCGCTTTACAAAGTGGGGGGGGGGGGGGGGGGCAGAACGAAAATATAGGGAATTGGAAGTTAACAACTTAACAGTGTACCCCTACCAAATGTTTAGTTTTATATCTTGCGTAGGATTTTCTTATTCTGGTAAAAAATAGTATTTCATGAAGGTACAATGTCAAAGTTTACATGTATGCAAACATAAGTGTAAAATTCGAATACTTTACAATATTTATTTTTTGTTATTCTACCGTGGGACCATATGGCACAATATCTTTTGAACGCCCATTGTTGCTCAGGTGAGCGATGTGGCCCCATGGGCCTCTTGTTTTAAAAATACAATAACTAATAAGTAGTAGATGAAAAAAATGTACCTATTTGCTCTCATATATTTTGATCGCTTTACAAAGTGTGTGTGGGGGGGGGGGGGGGGGGGCAGAACGAAATATAGGGAATTGGAAGTTAACAACTTAACAGTGTACCCCTACCAAATGTTTAGTTTTATATCTTGCGTAGGATTTTCTAATTCTGGTAAAAAATAGTATTTCATGAAGGTACAATGTCAAAGATTACGTGTATGCAAAAATAAGTGTAAAATTCGAATATTTTACAATATTTAGGGCTTTTCGACTTTCGGTCGAAAAGACCTATTGTTATTCTGATGTTTTATTATTATTAGGGCTTTTCGACTTTCGGTCGAAAAGACCTATTGTTATTCTGATGTTTTATTAGGGCTTTTCGACTTTCGGTCGAAAAGACCTATTGTTTTTGTCTTTTTTTATTATTATTTTTCTCGACAGATTTCTGTCAGCGATTTTTTGAAAACTGGAAGGAATATTGATACAAGTATACATTGGTCTTACAGCAAATGTATCAGTCTATGAAATGTCCTATTTTGAGTTTCCGGTTCCAGTACTTTCGGTTTTTACAAGGAAAATTGCAAAAATTGTTTGAAACTCAATGCTTTGTTTATTTTTTAATGTAGAGCATTCAAATTTTAGAATTACCTTTATCATAAATAGTTGTACAAAATTGTAAGCGTAGGCAATTTTCTATCTCTTTTTGTTTTTGAGATATTAAGTCCGAAACTTTGGAAAAGGGGGGATGAAAAAACAAAAACATTCTAATGACCTTTAAAAATTTATTTGACGCCAGGATATTATTAGGATAGATGTAATTAACATTGATTCAAAGTTTCATTGAAAAGTATTGAGTACTTCTGGTTTTATGAGCCGATGAAAATTGTCTATGGGAGTTTCTATGTTAAATTGAATTCACGCGTGTAACGTTTGCTCAAACAGTTATCAAGCAAATATTTTTATATTCAATATTTGCAATAAAGGACCCAATGCGCAGACCGGAAAAGGTCCTGGAGAAAAACTTTTGAAAAATAAGGGATCTGTAAGGGTCAGTATTAAAAACAGCCCTTTAGCTGTATCTTTTTTATTATTCGTCCGATTTTCAAAATCTTTTCGGTCAATAGTTTAGAATAAAGAGGACAATTTAAAAATTATGGTCCGAGGGGCCACTTTTTGACTCCTTATGGGGGTTTGAAGGGCCTAAAAATCACAACTTGCTTAAATGTCAAAATTATTTTTTAGAAGAGTTATCTCGCTTTGCTCCAAGAATGTAGAGCACAAATACTCTTAGCATACCAAGTTTTGCGTCCAAGGAATGAATACTTACTTTGAAATGATTTTTTGAAAATATTCTAAAAATTACAGGTGTAGCTACTTGTTAAATTCTGGAGTTATCTTTCTTTTCACACTGCAGTACTCATAGATTCTTATCTAAGCAACTGGTTATACCGAGGCGTTTAGAAAATTTGGAAATAGATTAGAGATATTTTTTTGACACTTTAAATAAAAAAGGGAAACTGGGGCTGTCGAAAAGCCCTTACTTTTTGTTGAAGACAAAAAAAGTTCTAGTTATTATTTTTCTTTTTCTCGACAGATTTTCCGTCAGAGATTTTTTGAAAACGGAAAGGATTTCAGGAATAACTATACAATAGTCTTATAGCATTTTTAAATGTCACCAGTATGTAAGGTTTTGGATTTCCGGTTCCGGTACCTCCGGTCTACACAAGCAAAATAGTAGAAATTAAATGAATCAATATATTGTTTTTATTTTTAAAGGAAATTCGTTGTAACTTTACAGTTAGATCAACCATGTCGAGTTGTTTAAAAAGTAAACCGGCGGCGAGCTTCTATTTCTTATCAGTTTTGAGATTTTAGGCCTCAAACTTGAGAAAAGGGGGGATGAAAAAACAAAAAACTCAGAAAAGCTAAGGAATGTTCTAAGACGGATATATATTGTTCAAATAGATGTAATTAAGATATATTCCAAGTTTCATTGAAAAGTATTGAGTACTTCCGGTTTTATGAGCCGATGAAAATTGTCTACGGGAGTTTCTATGTTAAATTGAATTCACGCATGTAACGTTTTCTCAAACAGTTTTCAAGCAAACATTTTTATATTTTGTATTTGTAATAAGGGTCCTAATGCGCAGACCGGAAAAGGTCATGGGAAAAGAATTCAAAAAAATAAGGGATCTGAAGGGGTCAATATTAAAAACGGCCCTTTAGCTGTAACGTTTTTATTGTTTATCTGAATTTCAAAATCTTTTCGGTTTATAGTTCAGAATAAAGAGTACAATTTAAAAAATATGGTCCGAGGGGGCACTTTTTGACTCCTTATAGGGGTTTTAAGGGTCTGAAAATGATAACTTTATCACAATTCAAAAAAATTAAATTTTAGAGTTATCTCGCTTTGCTCAATAAATATATATTGTTTAAATAGACGAATTTAAGATATATTCAAAGTTTCATTGAATAGTATTGAGTACTTCCGGTTTTATGAGCCGATGAAAATTGTCTATGGGAGTTTCTATGTTAAATTGAATTCACGCATGTAACGTTTTCTCAAAGAGTTTTTAAGCAAATATTTTTATATTTTGTAATTGTAATGAGGGACTAAATGCGCAGACCGGAAAAGGTTTTAAGAAAAAAATTCCGAAAATTGAGGGACCTGAAGGGGTCAGTATTAAATACAGCCCTTTAGCTATAACTTTTTTATTACTTATCCAATTTTCCAACTCTTTTCAGTTATTAGTTTAGAATAAAGAGTACAATTTAAAAATTATGGTCAAAAGGGCCACTTTTTGACTCCTTATAGGGGTTTTAAGGGCCTGAAAATGATAACGTTATCACAATTCAAAAAAATTAAATTTCAAGAGTTATCTCGCTTTACTTAATGAATGATTGGCATTAGAGCTATTGGCCTACCAAAAGTCTTGAATCATAGTTGAGTTCTTTCTAACATATGAATTTTTAGAACTTTTCTTTTAGAAACAAACGATGTTGTTGGATATAAAATTCTGGAGTTGTCTTTCTTTGGGCATTTAATTTCTTCAATGTTAACGTCTGGGTATATGTTCCTGATATTTAGTCTCATTTTAAAATATACAGATTTTGAGAAAAAATATTTATAATATAAACAAGGGATTTAAAGGGCTGTCGAAAAGCCCTTCTTTTTTGTTGGAGACAAAAACAGGTCTAGTTATTATTATTATTCTTTTTCTCGACAGAATTTCCGTCAACGATTTTTTGAAAACGGAAAGGATTTCAGAAATAACAATACATTAGTCTTATAGCATTTTTAAATGTCACCAGTATGTAGGGTTTTGGATTTCCGGTTCCGGTACTTCCGGTTTACACAAGCAAAATAGTAGAAATTAAATGAATCAATATATTGTTTTTATTTTTAATGGAAATACGTTGTAATTTTACAGTTAGATCAACCATGTCGAGTTGTTTAAAAAGTAAAGCGGCGGCGAGTTTCTATCTCTTATCAGTTTTGAGATTTTAGGCCTCAAACTTGAGAAAAGGGGGGATGAAAAAATAAAAAACTCAGAAAAGCTCAGGAATGTTCTTAGACGGATATACATTGTTTATTTAGATGTAATTAAGATATATTCCAAGTTTCATTGAATAGTATTGAGTACTTCCGGTTTTATGAGCCGATGAAAATTGTCTATGGGAGTTTGTATGTTAAATTGAATTCACGCATGTAACGTTTTCTCAAACAGTTTTCAAGCAAATATTTTTATATTTTGTATTTGTAATAAAGGACCTAATGCGCAGACTGGAAAAGGTCCTGGGGAAAAAATTCTAAAAAATAAGGGATCTGAAGGGGTCAATATTAAAAACGGCCCTTTTGCTGTAACTTTTTTAGTGTTTATCCGATTTTCAAAATCTTTTCGGTTTATAGTTCAGAATAAAGAGTACATTTTAAAAAATATGGTCCGAGGGGGCACTTTTTGACTCCTTATAGGGGTTTTAAGGGTCTGAAAATAAAAACTTTATCGCAATTCAATTTCAAGAGTTATCTCGCTTTGCTCAATAAATGATGAGGATATATATTATGTTAATGGACGTAATTAAGATTTATTCCAAGTTTCGTTGAATAGTGTCTAGTACTTCCGGTTTTATGAGCCGATGAAAATTGTCTATGGGAGTTTCTATGTTAAATTGAATTCACGCATGTAACGTTTTCTCAAACAGTTTTTAAGCAAATATTTTTATATTTTGTACTTGTAATGAGGGACTAAATGCGCAGACCGGAAAAGATCTGAGGAAAAAAATTCCGAAAAATAAGGGACATGAAGGGGTCAGTATTAAAAACAGCCCTTTAGCTATAACTTGTTCATAACTTATCCAATTTTCAAACTCTTTTCAGTTATTACTTTAGAATAAAAAGTACAATTAAAAAATTATGGTCCAAAGGGCCACTTTTTGACTCTTTATAGGGGTTTTAAGGGCCTGAAAATGATAACTTTATCACATTTCAAAAAAATTAAATTTCAAGAGTTATCTCGCTTTGCTCAATGAATGATTAGCTTTAGAGCTTTTGGCATACCAAATCTCTTGAATCTTTAACGAGTACTTTCTTATATATGAATTTTTCGAACTTTTATTTCAGGAAACAAACGATATAGTTGGATAAACAATTCTGAAGTTGTCTTTCTTTGGGCATTTAATTTCTTAAATGTTAACGTGTGGGTATATGCTCATGATATTTTCCTAATTTTAAATATACAGATTCTGAGAGAAAATATGATAAATTTAAAAAAGGGGTTTTAAGGGCTATCGAAAAGCCCTTCCTTTTTGTTGGAGACAAAAATAGGTCTAGTTATTAGGGCTTTTCGACTTTCGGTCGAAAAGACCTATTGTTATTCTGTTGTTTTATTATTATTATTATTATTATTATTATTATTCTTTTTCTCGACAGATTTTTCGTCGGCGATTTTTTGAAAACGGAAAGGATTTCAGAATTAACTAAGCAATAGTCTTATAGCATTTTTAAATGTCACCAGTATGTAAGGTTTTGGACTTCCGGTTCCGGTACTTCCGGTTTACACAAGCAAAATAGTAGAAATTAAATGAATCAATATATTGTTTTTATTTTTAAAGGAAATTCGTTGTAATTTTAGAGTTAGATCAACCATGTCGAGTTGTTTAAAAAGTAAAGCGGCGGCGAGTTTCTATCTCTTATCAGTTTGGAGATTTTAGGCCTCAAACTTGAGAAAAGGGGGGATGAAAAAATAAAAAACTCAGAAAAGCTTAAGAATGTTCTAAGACGGATATATATTGTTTAAATAGATGTAATTAAGATATATTCCAAGTTTCATTGAAATGTATTGAGTACTTCCGGTTTTATGAGCCGATGAAAATTGTCTATGGGAGTTTCTATGTTAAATTGAATTCACGCATGTAACGTTTTCTCAAAGAGTTTTCAAGCAAATATTTTTATATTTTGAATTTGCAATGAGGGATCTAATGCGCAGACCTGAAAAGGTCTTGGGAAAAAAATTCTGAAAAATAAGGGAGCTCAAGGGGTCAATATTAAAAACGGCTCTTCAGCTGTAACCTTTTTATTGTTTATCCGATTTTCAAAATCTTTTCGGTTTATAGTTTAGAATAAATAGTACAATTTAAAAAATATGGTCCGAGGGGGCACTTTTTGACTCCTTATAGGGGTTTTAAGGGTCCGAAAATGATAACTTTATCGCAATTCAATTTCAAGAGTTATCTCGCTTTGCTCAATAAATGATTAGGATAGATATTGTGTTAATATACGTAATTAAGATATATTCCAAGTTTCGTTGAATAGTGTCTAGTACTTTCGGTTTTATGAGCCGATGAAAATTGTCTATAGGAGTTTCTATGTTAAATTGAAATCACGCATGTAACGTTTTCTCAGACAGTTTTTAAGCAAATATTTTTATATTTTGTACTTGTAATGAGGGACTAAATGCGCAGACTGCAAAAGGTCTGAGCAAAAAAATTCCGAAAAATAAGGGACCTGAAGGTTCAATATTAAAAACAGCCCTTTAGCTATAACTTTTTTATTACTCATCCAATTTTCAAACTCTTTTCAGTTATTAGTTTAGAATAAAGAGTACAATTTAAAACATATGATCCAAAGGGCCACTTTTTGACTCCTTATAGGGGTTTAAAGGGCCTGAAAATGAACTCTTTATCACATTTTAAAAAAATTAAAATTCAAGAGTTATCTCGCTTTGCTCAATCAATGATAAGCATTAGAGCTTTTGGCATACCAAAACTCTTGAATCTTAAATGAGTACTTTCTTATATAAGAATTTTTAGAACTTTTATTTCAGGAAACAAACGATATAGTTGGATAAAAAATTCTGAAGTTGTCTTTCTTTGGGCATTTAATTTCTTAAATGTTAACGTGTGGGTATATGCTCATGATATTTTCCTAATTTTGAATAAACAGATTCTGATAGAAAATATGATAAATTTAAATAAGGGGTTTTAAGGGCTGTCGAAAAGCCCTTCCTTTTTGTTGGAGACAAAAATAGGTCTAGTTATTATTATTCTTTTTCTCGACAGAATTTCCGTCAGCGATTTTTTTGAAACGGAAAGGATTTCAGAAATAACTATACAATAGTCTTATAGCATTTTTAAATGACACCAGTATGTAAGGTTTTAGACTTCCGGTTCCGGTACTTCCGGTTCACACAAGCAAGATAGTAGAAATTCAATGAATCAATATATTGTTTTTATTTTTAAAAGAAATTCGTTGTAATTTAAGAGTTAGATCAACCATGTCGAGTTGTTTAAAAAGTAACGCGGCGGCGAGTTTCTATCTCTTATCAGTTTTGAGATTTTAGGCCTCAAACTTGAGAAAAGGGGGGATGAAAAAATAAAAAACTCAGAAAAGCTTAGGAATGTTGTAGGACGGATAGATATTGTTTGAATAGATGTAATTAAGATATATTCCAAGTTTCATTGAATAGTATTGAGTACTTCCGGTTTTATGAGCCGATGAAAATTGTCTATGGGAGTTTCCATGCTAAATTGAATTCACGCATGTAACGTTTTCTCAAACAGTTTTTAAGCAAATATTTTTATATTTTGTATTTGTCATAAGGGACCTAATGCGCAGACCTGAAAAGGTCGTGGGAAAAAAATTCTAAAAAATAAGGGATCTCAAGGGGTCAATATTAAAAACGGTCCTTTACCTGTAACTTTTTTATTGTTTATCGGATTTTCAAAATCTTTTCGGTTTATAGTTCAGAATAAAGAGTACAATTTAAAAAATATGGTCCGAGGGGGCACTTTTTGACTCCTTATAGGGGTTTTAAGGGTCTGAAAATGATAACTTTATCACAATTCAATTTCAAGGGTTATCTCTCTTTGCTCAATAAATGATTAGGATTGATATTGTTTAAATAGACGTAATTAAGATATATTCCAAGTTTCGTTGAATACTGTCGAGTACTTCCGGTTTTATGGGCCGATGAAAATTGTCTATGGGAGTTTCTATGTTAAATTGAATTCACGCATGTAACGTTTTCTCAAACAGTTTTTAAGCAAATATTTTTATATTTTGTACTTGTAATGAGGGACTAGATGCGCAGACCGGAAAAGGTTTTAGAAAAAAAAATCCGAAAAATAAGGAACCTGAAGGGGTCAGTATTAAAAACAGCCCTTTAGCTATAACTTTTTTATTACTCATCCAATTTTCAAACTCTTTTCAGATATTAGTTTAGAATAAAGAGTACAATTTAAAAAAATGGTCCAAAGGGCCACCTTTTAACTCCTTATAGGGGTTTTAAGGGCTTAAAAATGATAACTTTATCACATTTCAAAAAAATTAAGATTCAAGAGTTATCTCGCTTTGCTAAATGAATGATTAGCATTAGAGCTTTTGACACACCAAAACTCTTGAATCTTGAATGAGTACTTTCTTATATATTAATTTTTAGAACTTTTATTTCAGGAAACAAACGATATAGTTGGATAAAAAATTCTGAAGTTGTCTTTCTTTGGGCATTTAATTTCTTAAATGTTAACGTGTGGGTATATGCTCATGAAATTTTCCTAATTTTTAATATACAGATTCTGAGAGAAAATATAATAAATTTAAATAAAGGGGTTTTAAGGGCTGTCGAAAAGCCCTTCCTTTTTGTTGGAGACAAAAATAGGTCTAGTTATTTTTGTTATTCTACCGAGGGACCATATGGCACAATATTTTTTGAACGCCAATTGTTGCTCAGGTGAGCGATGTGGCCCCATGGGCCTCTTGTTTTCTTTGCAATTGAATGATGAACATCCAAATGGAAATAAATCGGAACTTTAACACTCCATGATCGCATCAACATGATCACGAAAAGACAGTTGTAAAGAACATTGTAAATTGTCAGTCTGACACCTGTTCAAGAAGTTATGTAAATTCTCTTATAGGGGTATTTGTGATTTTTAATATATATGTATGAATAAACGAAATAATTTTTACATTCGTCATTTTACATGCGTTTTCTTATATTCAAATAAAGTCGGATATTAAATTTTAATAAAATTAACCCCCCCCCCCCTCACCAGACGCTGGAATCAAAGTAAATATCTATACATGTACTCATTAATTAAGATTTTTTGCCAATAAACTAAAAAATGCCTGTACCAGCGTAATTCCTATTACTTTTGGTATTTCAACACGTGTTATATGATGTCCGTAAGCTATAGTTGAATTTGACCTGAGTCTGATAAGTAATTATTGTAAAATTAATTAAAAACCTACTTTCATTTTCGATAAACCAGTTTGAAGAGTAAGGTTAGGGACACACTTTGGCGGGTCCAAGTCAGTGGGAGTTACATGTAGCATTAAAATATATCCTTGCAATGAAATAATATTGAATGGTTATAAAATTATCATAGGTACTAGAACACGTGTTATATGTTTTGCTTTTGTATATTTGAACCTGTAGCCATTGACTACTATTTATAACGCATTATCTTTAGAACAGGTATTCAAGTTAAGAACGATCTTCACTCGTTCGAAGGCTTCTGTTTGCCGCATTTGCACAATCCTTAACAACCCTCCCACTTATTATTTTAGTGACATTTAAAAATCAAAGGACTGTGCATAATAAAATGCAATTTGATTTATTTCAGAAAGAAGTTTAAAGAATCTGTATATGTATTTATACGTGTAAATAAATGCAGCAAATACATGTAAGCGCTTCCTTCACTATAATCACGTGTTTTGTTATTATCGTAAATAAGTTATGTTCGGTTGAGTGAAACTGATAAGAACATAAATATATTTATTAGGAACTTACTTGGGTTAAACAAAAAAGTTATGATTTGACAAATGCTGAATAAATTAAATAAGGCAAATCGTTTATTAAATGTACGATTTTAGTTTTGATAGATACACCCCTGCGAATGTGTTCGGAATGTTTTCTTTATCGTTGCTTAGTATGTAATAAATCCAGAGGTGCTCGAATGAAAGTTCACGAGACTTCACCGAGATTTGTTCAGTTCCTGTGAAATTTCGAGCGGAAGTATAAGTGTTCGGATAATATTCTCAAAATACGCAAGTACTGGTCGATTTTTGTGTCATATCCTACTTTGATTTATGTTAAAACATCAACATCTTAAAAGATGTATGTCTTATTTCACATTACAGCGGTTTTTTAAATTAAACGATGATATTCAGAACAGAGTTATCATTCGTGTTCAACGACGTGTAGAGTGTTCTAAGTCTAATTATAATTAAGTGATCTATAAAGTTCAATTTTAGGGGGGAGTGGGTTACCACCTTCCCATTTTTTCTTCAAATCAGTTTTTTATCTGAAATTCTTATTTTCGACAGTGTTAAAAACTGTAGTGAAATTTGAAAGAACAAAATTTATATACTCTGTCCAAAGATATCCTGGATTCACATTTGGTTTATTGCTTGATATTTATAAATGCCTCAGGGTTCAAACGATGTTCATTCAAAAGTATAAAAAAATTCCAAGATATCTCAGTCGAAACTCCACTGTTAGCTTATCGGGTTTCAGTACAATGCTAAAAAATGTGAGGTCTACGGGGATTTTGTATTGCAGCAAGGCTTAGCCCGGATGATAACGTTGAAAAATTGCGCGATGCATTCCGAGTGTATTCCGAATGGAGAAAAGATGTAAACATTCCCCATTATAAATTTCCGTAAGGAATCATTCCTGTGAAAATTTCCGAGTGAAAGATGATAATGTGTCAATGAAATTATCTTGGAAATCCCTTTTAACTAGTTCAATTGTACTTCTTTCACAGGTATGTGTATTTTTATTAAAAAAAACGTCCAAATGTGCTGCATAAATATCTTGGGACAGACATTGGGAGATATGACGTCCTATATATATGTTTAAAAAAATCATTGTCATCATTACCCACTAGCTCAGCTGCAACAAAAAGATTTAAGGCCATATACATGTAAATAGTATCTAATTCAGTTTAGATTTTTCATCCCTCAGCTAAATATACAGCTATGCAGTTTTTGGGTTTTTTTATATTTCAAAGAAATATTATAAATATGATTATTTTAAAGAAAGGGTTAATCTTGAGAACAATTAGGCAGATATTCGGTCACAGTTTATATGAAAAAAAATTATTCAACATTTAAAGTGTAAGGTGATGATTCCCGCGCTTGTGCGGGATACCTTCCAGTGGTGTTAAATTAAAAATGAAATATGGTGATCATAAATAACGAACAGTGTTATGAATATAATCTTTCACGCTTTACTTCTAATTACATGTATATACATCTATCATCTTTTGCACAGCTAAGAATGTTGTAATTATAGTTACATTAATTCAATAAGAAATATCTCTTTCTCTCTCTCTTTCTCTCTCTTATGTTGTAACTATTGTCCTAAATGTTTATGGTCCAAGGTTAGGAACGGATAAATTCCCCCCATATTCCAACTGCATCACATTTAATTTGAGCATCTCTTCGATTATAAGCGACACCTCATTAAATAGACAAACATGGTTTTTTTTCCTTCTCTGACATTGGCCAATTGTGTAAATATGGGCCAGAAAAAATATTAAAAAGAATTTTGACTTAAAATGATCCTTCGTTTTTATTCTTTTTTTCATATACTGAAGTCGGTATATTGTATCTAATAAAACAAGATAATTACAATCTACCATAAGATTTCTCTCTCTCTCTCTCTCTCTCTCTCTCTCTCTCTCTCTCTCTCTCTGTATATTTATTTCTAGCTACGGGAAAATGTCCTTTGATGCAAATGATTTGAAACTCATTATTTAATGAATTCTTTCTAATTGAAAACCAATGCTTAAATGTTATTTTTATATTAGCGGTGTGTTGTCTCCTTCTTTGTGTACATTTGTATGACTACAGATAAAATCTTTTGTCCGTCTGAGATCAAGTATACATACGGAACTAAACACACGACCGGGTGACTGCGACAAGGTGGAAAACTATATGTGTTGCAGCTTAGGAATAAACAGATGTAAACAACAGTCTGCATATTTAATTTTGATTTAAAAAAAACATTACGGCAGAGTGCATTGGGACTATAATTATTTAAAATCTGTATTCAGTTGATTATTATTTACCTACAATGTACATGTTTGACTACATACATGTAATGTTTGCGCAAAAGCAAGAGTATATTCAATGTTGGGGGAAAATGAACAGTTATTGGAAATCCTTCTGCTCGGGCATTGCGTAAGCGTGCATTGATAACTAGTTTTTGCAACGGCGGCGTGTATTGTTTATGCTTAATTAACGTACCTGACAGAATTGATCATGACGCTATCACAAAAAAGATAACCAAAGTGGTTCTGATATTGAATTAAAAAATCAATAATGACAATTAACAAAATGAACCCAACACCAAATTAGATACATTAATTGTAATTTATATCAATTTCTGTATCTATGCAATTTAAATTAGAATTATGACAATTTGATTGCTGAAAATTCGGCTAAATTTTGAACTTAAAGTTGATTCGTTAGGAGACATGGCTAATGGTATAAAAGTAACATATAATGGTACTCGAGGGTTTCCATATTCAGGTATTAACCATGCATACTGGGAATTCCAAATCAAACCGAAAGTCATCTCAGGTTACATTGTAATAGGCGTTGTCTCGAACCTTGCGAAAATTTTAAAGTTCGTTTGTTTGTTCGTTCGTTGCGTCTTTATTCGTTGACAAGTACGTGTTCAAGGTCGGACTGTATCAAATATGTCGCCATTACTATTATGTTCGGTGTTCATCTTGATGCTTACCTGTACCTTTACCTGGGCCGGTCAGAATTTCGTTAGTGTTGCGGATTGTCCTAAGGATGCTAATGGATGGGAATTAAGATCAAAGGAGAAAAGCTGTTATGGTGATACGCCAGATTATTTATGTGCTGCAATCGAAAACAAAGAAGGCGAGTTCGGAGAAATTTGCACTAAATATGGGTTGACTCCATCAAGTAAGTACCAGTGTTTATCAATGAAGACATTTTGCCAATTATGAATAAACTACGTAACGACTACAGCAGAGTTACTGTTAAAACTTTTCGTGTTTTAACACGAGTGAGATCAAGTTTGTAAACTATATTGGAGTTTTACCTTATTAGTATTTATTGTGAAAATAATTAAAAACCTACTTTCAGTTTCGATACAGTACCCCATAATACTTTGTAGTAAAGATGAGAGTAGGGTGGTGGACTCGTTTTGGCGGATCTAAGTCAGTGGGAGGATGTATTAAAATATTAACCTACAATGACTGAATTATTGAATAATTACATAAAGTGTGAATATTGAAAATTCATTAAAGGTACACATAGGAGTTAAGATTTGTCAATGTTGAATAAGATATAAATATGCGTCTATGTGTTTCTTAAATGCGCAATTTTATTTTGGTGGAGGGTCTTTAATGGATGAATGAAGTAGCGTAATTCATGCAAACCGTTAGACCCACCAAAAACGCAGTTTGTCCTAGAGCAACCAATGACAAACACGTAGGTGACCTAGACTTTAAATGAGGTTACCGAGTAATGAACATCATAACGGAAAAATGTAGGGTAATTCATCATGCCTCGCACAGATTCATTAGATCGGACAGCTTTGGTCTAAAGTAAACAAATGAATATGCATGCACTCGCATTTTTAGAGTACATATCGACCACTGAAAGAATGGACATATAAACTTTGTATATATATTTGTAAACCATTTACAGATTGTGTCGAAAACTCTTCTACATTATATATGTTACGAAAGATGTTTACAAGCATTTAACGAGGATGTTGCCACTGTAGTGGTTGGGTTGCCCCCCCCCCCTCCCCCCAACACACACACACACACACAATTTTTTCTAAAAAAAGGCTTTTATCTGAAATTTACATATTATATAAAAATTTCGCACTATAACCCCCCCCCCCCTCCCCCCAGCCGGCCCCCGTTTTAAAATAAAATTTTGTGTGTGAATATGCGATTGAGGGTCGACATTAAATACAAAATTTATTTTTTTTCAGACTCCGCTACAACAAAAAGAATTAAGTCCATATATTTAATCAAATTCAGTTTAAATTTTCATTCCTGCCCACTCCTCTATATATCCAGCCAGCTGCATTTTTGTATAAAAAATAAAGTTAAGAATCATAGACATAAACTTTTGATAATTAGTTATACAGAAAACAATGATGAAAAGGAAATTAGTAAAAATTCCTATTTCATACAAGTTTAAACTAGTGGACGCGGGATTTTTTTAAACACACATGCTTCTTATCAGCGCAGCGAAGGTTCAAGAGCTATTCTGATCACCCGTTGTTAATCGCCTGTCCGTCTGTCTGCAAACGTTTTACTTTTTTCACTTCATTAAAATCACTGCATGGCCCAAATTTATCCAACCTTCACAGTTTGTACAAAGCATTCATACGGGAAGGGGGTTGTAAAGTTAATCCTTTTCAACGGGAAGATAATCATAAATAATTAAGGCAAAGTGAAATGCAAAACTTAAAAACAATGTACATAAAGTAAAGTACGTACATGTAGCAGCTTTATAAACTGAGTGGTTATACCATTTTGCTGAGTGGAAAAGTGCCTTTCCTCCAGTCTGATAACAAGAAATCCCAGAAACCATATGATACTTATGAAGGGAAAAATAGGAATAATGATTCGGAATTACATGCAACTACAATTATATCGTGTTATATGTGGAAACCTTAAGGTACATGTACCTAGAACCCCCGCCATGAGACACCTTTATTGATTATAAGTTTATCAATTCTTTTTAGCAACCCTCATATTATGATTCTAGAAAAAAAGGAACTGCATATCCATTAATCTGTTCAGTGACATGCCGAAACTATTTTGCTGTGAACCTCTTGTTATAGATGATGGAGTGATATCTAGAGTATCTATCCATGCCTTGACGTATGCTTTCTTTCTTACAGACAAATGTGCGGTGTTGAATGCACAGACTCATAACCTGGACTCTGTGGAGTGTAAAGCTGCCTCAGGATGTCCATCACAACCATACATTCCATCCGAGTTGTGGAGATGTAAGATGATTTTACAATTTTGTTATTTCTAATGTATGATATGGATAAAATGTTATTGCTATAAACACATAAAAACATTTTTTATGCCCCCCCCCACCCCCTTTCGAAGAAGGAAGGGCATATTGCTTTGCTGCTGTCCATCGGTCTGTCTGTCGGTCGGTCGGTCGGTGCACCAACAGTTTCCGTTCATTTTCTTCACAGAGGATGAACATATTGAAATAAAATTTAGTATACAGGTTTATCATGATATTATCTAGGTCAAGTTTGATATTGGGTACGATTGAGCCATTTTCGACGGAGTTATGGCCCTTGGACGTAGAAAAATTCCAGTTATTTGCTGTTTCCGTTCATTTTCTTTGCAGAGGATGAACATATTGAAATGAAATTTGGTATACAGGTTTATCATGATATTATCTAGGTAAAGTTTGATATTGGGTACGCGAGCAATTTTCGACAGAGTTATGGCTCTTGGACGTAGAAAAATTCCAGTTATTTACTGTTTTCACTCATTTTCTTTGCAGAGGGTGCACATATTGATATGAAATTTAGTATACAGGTTTATCAAAATAACATCGAGGTCAATTTGATTTTGGGTATGAGAGAGCAATTTTTGACAGAGTTATGCCCCTTGGACTTAGAAATATTCCAAATATTTGCAGTTTACGTTCATTTGCTGTGTGGATGTTTCCAAGGGAGGGGTGCATAAGTGTTTCACAAACATCTCTTGTTTATTATGAATGTAAGAACATAAAACTAGATTTTAATCTGTAAGAGCCTAGTCAAGGATATTGTGATATACGGCCCGGTGAATTGACAAATAACAAATATCGGAATTTCTTTCATCCTGTGTTATATCTTTCATACTTATACCGTCATGAAATCCTTTTTATGTCTTAATTTATTATAGGGGTATAATGTTAACATCAAATGCTCAAAGCCTTTGGCTCTGTCCAATTCAAATAATTCGTTAAACCTTTCAAAATGTTACACGTAATGATACATGTATATACAAGTTGTCTTTCAATGGATGTCATTTCTTATCTCTAGGTTACCCTTCAACAGGGAATATTTTGACTATTACAAAAACAATTTCACGTGACTTGTCAACGAATCTCGTTTAATATATTTAATTTCTTCATATGCGTATTGTTACAGTTAGTCTATTGTACTAAGGCCAACCCATTCCATTCATGTCCATCGTTAGA
The DNA here is from genome assembly GCF_963853765.1 of Magallana gigas. Lineage (NCBI taxonomy): Eukaryota > Metazoa > Mollusca > Bivalvia > Ostreida > Ostreidae > Magallana > Magallana gigas. The sequence continues at coordinate 10,594,123 of NC_088855.1, forward strand.
AAGGACAAGGTCCCAGAATGAAAGGATGATACCCCTAAACAAAGAAAAACATCCCCTTTTATTACAATGAATAATTAAAAATCTGTCGTGATTTGTAAGGTTTTAAAACAAGGGTGCATAATATGCTTATTCATGATTAGTGTTTATAGCATGGATCGTTATTTTGGTGTAATTATAGAGGTATGATTGATGATTTTATATACCCTAGGCCTGAAACAGTGAATTTCTTTCTGGTGTGTAACCCTGTCCTTCCATTGAATAAAAATGAACAGAATGGGTGGACCTTCGTATAATAGACGATATGTACACGAATGAATTAAGTAAATCGAACAAGACTCTCACATATCAAGTGACTCTATTTTATCGCCAAATTCTCATCAATTAGGGAAAAACTTGGCAATCAGAATGTAATCCGTGATTATACAATTTGCAAAAAATGTATATTCATAAATGAAGGTAGATGGCATATAAAATCACGTCGAACACGCTTATCAAAATCTGTCACATTACGAAAGGTTAAACGAGATCACACTGTACATGTGTAATCAACATCAGTTTATAATGGCGCAGACCCACTGGACTTTTGCATTTATTTTGGAAGTTACATATGAACACAGTGAAGTACATTTTCCTCTTGTCACATATAGATAGATTCTGACAGTACATTGATCAACTGAAGGAAAAAATATACCTAAATGTTCTCGTATATCTTAAGGATTTTCAGATGTGGGGTGGGGCTTAAAGTCTACGAATATTGAAACAGTGTACCCCTACCATTAATAATGATTTACATCTCCCATGTTACTGTTCTTTCTTGGGTAAGAAAGACATTCTATAAAAGAACACATGATTAGATCAAAGATTAAGTACATGCACAATAAAAAAGTAGTTCTGAAGTTTTTTTTTTTTTTGCATTTACTGGGGGGGGGGCGTATTTTGCATCATTCTTTTTAGTTATAAATTGGTTTAAAATTCGTCAATAATGTACCTATCATTATAGAAGATAAGACAATCAAAGCCTTTTAAACTAATGAAGATGTGTCAAAACTATTCACTTACAATAAATCGTTTGAAAATTATCAAAATCATTGTAGATTTTTTTTTAAATGGTATATCATGATCATCATGTTTTCAAAATTTGATCTTAAATTACAATTCTTGATTTTTTTTTCTCCTAAAAATTTCGTTTTTACTCCTTAATTAAGTAAGAGGGACTGTGAAAATATCAGAGCTAAATATATTAATAGTGTACTGCTTGAGGGACACATTAAAAACTCCTTTTCTCAAGACCTTAAATATAACTTTATTTAGCGAAACCGTGATATACATGTTCTCTGGCTTGATTGGATTGTTGTTTTAAATGATTTGGTCAAGATAACTGATAACAGATCAAGATAGACAGATATCGATATAATGATTGTTTTCAATTAAATATAAATGGACAATTTATGGTTATCGCCATTCATAGAAATAAACAGACCAGCTTATATGGTGAGGACCATAAATTGTCCACTTATATTTAATCAAAAATGATCTGTTAATCAATAATGATGTATCTATTTTGACTTCATAAGTTAATCATAACAATCCCTCCAGCAATCAAACAAACATTGAAGCTGGGGTCAAGCAAGAAACTAAGACATACTGTTCAAAGACTGTGAATTATCAAAATAGATACTAGGACCTATTTGCTTCATAAAACAAAATAAAAGGAAATCAATAGTTTTCAGAAAATATAATCAGAATGTAAATTTCTGGAATCTGATATACAAATACGTATTATATAATTTTCCACAATTAATTGTAGGGTCGAATACTTTTTTTTTATTTGTTTTGCTTGTTTCTCTGTTGTGAAATACCGGTGTAGTATTTAATCAGACAAAGGCTGTAATTTGTTTTCTTGTGCTGGGTACTGCAAAGCTCAAATAGGCATGTCAGTGAACCAACACCGAGGGATCTAACTAGGGCAAGGGGACCTTGACATACTTTTGTAATACAAGACAAACAATGACGTAACTTTGAAAGTTATAGATGAGATTGTTTGTTAACAACCAACCTATTGTACCATACAGATATAATTTCTTGACTTGAAATATTGTTAAAGTGTCTTATCTATGATGTGCAAACACAAAACTATTTTTAGATAAATCGAGATACATAGGAGAACATTTTACATGCAGTTTGCGTGTATGCTTTTAACATTGTTAATTTAAAAAAAAAACCTTATTCATCATCTGTATGCAGAGGAAATGTGCAGACACAAATAATAAAACCTTCGCTAGTCATGGGTTTCCGATATACCACATTTATTTTTAACCTGAGGAAAGTAGTGTATCGAAAACAGTTGGCTAGCGAAGATGAAATATAAATTCCTGACCAAACACAAAGTTTGATATTAAAAGCCCCATAATTGTATTGTCGATGCTTTGCAATGAAACGAAAAATATTCAACACACGTCAGGGTTATTTATAATAGACCCTTATTTATTCAAGAGTGGTTATTGTATTACACGTCATTCGAAATAATACCCGAAACTGAAGTTACCAGAAGTAAGTCTTACCCAGGGGAACCTGTATTCAGAAGAATTCGTAACCGTGTGATAGAGCGCTGACGGAGTTCTCTAACAGTTTATCAAGACATAACTAATATTCAATAAAGACAGCTTGTCAATCATTTAAATCTCTTTCAAATCATGAAATATATTCATTTGCTTAAAAGCTTGTCATGCTTAACAAAAATGTACATATGTATTAAGATTTCATACAAAAACTGTCTTACTTTTGCAATTAAATGAGAGTCAAAATGGCGACCAAATGGTTTAAATGCACATGTAGATAAATGATGATGCTTCATCTTATTGTGAAAAATTGCATTGTTCGCATTAAAAAGATACAAAACATAGTAAACCTTGGATTACTTTTTATTCATGGCTACATGTTGATGCATAATCCTAATAACTGGTTACTTACATGCACTGTAGTAGGCACAGTTGCTTCGAGGTTTAGAGTTAAAAAGCATGAAGCGCAATGGCTGCATGCAGCAAAATAAATACAAGGGTAGTAACTTTTACTATGTTTTATCAATTTAACCAAAGAACAGTCTTTACCCAAAAAACTATAAAACAAAAATACTCTAAGGGTTGAAAGCATCACAAAGCTAATTCGTCCGAACAAAAAATATTTTTTTATCTGTTACACCTATTAAAACGTAATGAGTTTGTCAAGGTACGAGTTCTGTCACCCGAGTTCTAGCATTCAAACTAAGTTTGATAAAGCAATTGGGTCAACATTGCTCAAATCTTTAAGTTGTTTTATTGTCCTTATATCTCTTTAAAAAATTCTGTGTTTCAGATTTTTTTATCTTAGTTTTGCGTTTTGCTTTCTAACATACTTAAGTTATCAAACATAAATGTTTGTCACCATTTTAAAATGTTACAAAGAACACTCATTATTAAAAGAACTGTATATGTGAACCAAAAATGTATATGTTCTTGAACTGACTAGTTTTTGCCAAAGACTGACCAAACACTGTTGTCAATAACATTTTTAAAAAGCAATAAATAGGAAGTTTGACATCTTCGTTTGCATGCATATTGCACACACAAGACATTTAGTGCAGAATAAGGCCTTTTTAATCATTCAGAACATTTGTAGAACTGCGCACTGCAGACTTCATTTGAACAAATATGAATGGGGTTTATTGTTGTCCACTCCACAACCATTTGTTGAGAAAAAGGTTGAATCTTAAACATTTATTTTGTAGCTTTGACTTAGAATAGGGTACCTTTTTTAATCAGTCGGCATGGAATCTATTTCTAGAACTAGAAAAAAAGTCTTTTCTTATAATTCCTGTGTCTTTGGAGACACACTCACGTTAGATTTTCATGAAAAAATAAAATTCAATTCAAAACAATCTGAATTAAATGTTAAAGACAAATCTATTATACCAGTTCCATGTTTGTTCAGTTAAAAATTGTCTTAAAAAAATTATTCATATATTTTTCAATGAAAATATAACTTCAATGTACATTCAAAGACACAGATATTGCTGGTGCCGACTGATGGCTTTTGAGACCCATTTAAAAGTTAGGAAACCCTATTTTGAGACAAATTTACAACTTTTAATCAAAGTACTGAGAGACGGGGTCTTGAAACTTTGAATTTGTAATTGTCCTTGATTTCCTCGAATATGCTTCCAAAAATTATGAGTTTGAATTAGTTGTTACAATCTAAGTTAATTCGGCTTTTTTTGCAGTTGTCTGATACTTTGTCTGAATCTTACTCAATCCCAGCCTTCATAATTGTAGAAAATTGACTTAATGGTATTTTATAAAAAAAAAAAAAAAAAAAAAAAGACCCCAAGAAATTTTTTAAAAAAATTACTACTAACCGGGAAAATCAAACAACTATATCAAAGTAGATAATTTTAATCATTATATTTATTCAATTTTGTGATCCAAGGGAAAATCCACAAGTCGGCCGGTATCTGTAAAAAAAGTTTTACGAAAACCCCCAAAACTGCTGAATTAACAAACAAAGTGAACGTTTGTACATGTATACCGATAACAAACACAGGCACCTGACGTTAGAAATATTTTTTTTACAATAAGATTCCAAGAACTTTGACAATAAAAAGATTTGTCATGGTCGCCATTTTGATTTTTAAGACCGATTTATCTGACAGGATTTTCTTCAGTTGCGATTCATGCAAAATTAATAGGTAAAAATAAATCCGTTCGCCACTTACTACTTTTTTGTGTAAACTCGTGCATCACCTACAGGAATTACGATACAACCGTTCCTTTCATTAAAAATCATACTCCGAAAATCAGAGACATAAATAAGAGAGATTGTCAACTCCGCCATTAGCGTGTAAATGTTACGGGACCAACCTTACTTTGAGAACTACAAGTGCAACAGCAATCTTGTATAAGTCATTGAATTTGAACCTGATAGTGAACATGAACATGAACCTGTAAATATGTTGAAGCATGTCTAATTTATGAAATTTTTACAAAAAACTCTTTATTTAGTTTTAAAATTACTTTTTAAAAACTTATCGACGTTTTACAAAGTAATGGTAATGCATTACTTTACTCATGTAATGGTAATGTAATGCATTACTTCAAGAAAATTAAGTAATGGTGATAGATTTTGCTTACAATGCATTGTTTAAAATTTAAATTCAATTTAATCAACTAAAGAGCCAACGAACGAGAAGGCAAATTCAGATTTGTTTTTATTTTCTTTGTACACAATTTCTTTAGAGACGAACAGCAGTCATACCGCAAGTAGACTGGAAGCCAATGAAACATCTATTTAATTTGTAAAACATCTGTGTATAACCCGTCCCGATTTTAACTACGGCTTGCGCATGAAGTTTGGTAGTATTAAGGTGAAAGATTGTCAAAATAAAATTCACAACTTTTCAAAAATGGCACATTGCGGTTGGGAACTTTAATTTCGATTCCTCTTCTATTGCTTAATGAGCTCGTACACCAACTGAATCGTCAACGGTGTTGTGCATTCAGTTACGTAACTCATTCCACATTTGAACCAGAGCAAGAATATTTTGATCAATAAAACTATTTGTTTATTTTCTAAATAGAATTTTGTTTATACACGGAGGACTTAAAAAGGTTTAATGCGTGATTTTATAATACATATTTACTGAAATGCATGAAAACTTTCTTCACTATTTTTTAACGCGTAGACTCAATTCATGTGCTCTACGCGTGCCTTCCGGTTTGAGACTTCGGCTGACAGTAAACCAATAGACGGGGTCACGTGACCCCGTCTAAAAATAGGCAGGCTTCGACTTTTTTCTCAACAAATAGTTGTATAGTGGAAACTAATGACCTTCTTTCATATTTTCCAGATTTTTAAACTTTCAAGATAAGCCTGTAACTGCACATAAAATGCATTGTTCAGTTCTTTTATGCGTATTTGATTACCAAACAACATTTAAAACCTCATACTTTTTTATCATTTGACAACATTTTTGGTAAGTTTTCTTAAATCAGCTACAGAGGTTACTGGTCTTTAGTCCAAAGCAATTTAAGAGTCACAATTTAAGAATTAGGGCAGCAACACATGCAGCTTTTTTTAGTTTCTCTGATTAATTAAGTTATTCAGAAAATGGGAAGATGGAATTCGGATGCTTTTAAAATGGGAAGATGGAATTTGGATGCTTTTAAACACCACATTAGTATCAAGTCATTCAAGCTATAATATGAATATATATTAGATTTCAGTTTCATTGTATCTTGCCCCTTGGTATGACCTTCTCTATCAATACAGGTGTTGTCTGCTGGTATCTACGTACGCAGTCCAGAAGTATTCTGCTACTTCTTCATAGGGTAGTGTCACATCACGGCAGTTTAGAATTATTCTGCTGCTCCTTAGTCTGCATAGTTACCACATACCGTCAGTACAGAAGTATTCTGCTGGCAATTAGTCCTAAAATTTTCTTTTTTATGCATGTGTGAATTTTGCAAAATACCTCACCCTACTCCATTTTGTTTTTACATTCGATTTGTCTTGCTGGCCACCGTCCTATTATCAGTATTGTATTGCTATATTTTATGTTTGCTGAATATACCTTTTGATATTTAATTATAACATTTTATGCATGTTCAATTAGTACCATATTTAGCAAAAACGCCTTTGGGCGGGGATGCGATTGGATTCTGGCGTGTATCTTGTTATTTTCCACCCTTTTTAGCTCACCTGAGCTGAAAGCTCAAGTGAGCTATTCTGATCACATTTTGTCTGTCGTCTGTCTGTCCGTCTGTCTGTCTGTCCGTCCGTCCGTAAACTTTTCACATTTTCAACATCTTCTCAAGAACTACTAGGCCAATTTCAACCAAACTTGGCACAAATCATCCTTAGGCAAAGGGGATTCAAAGTTGTGAAAATTAAGGGCCACACCCGTTTGCAAGGGGAGATAATTAGAAATTAATGAAAAATTTCGAGAAATTTTCAAAAATCTTCTTCTCAAGAACCAGAAAGCCAGGAAAGCTGAAACTTGTGTGGAAGCATCCTCAGGTAGTGTAGATTCAAAGTTGTGAAATTCATGACCCCCGGGGGTAGGGTGGGGCCACAATGGGGGGTCGAAGTTTTATATAGGAATATATAGAGTAAATCTTTAAAAATCTTCTTCTCAGAAACTAAACAGCCAGGAAAGCTGAAACTTGTGTGGAAGCATCCTCAGGTAGTGTAGATTCAAAGTTGTGAAATTCATGACCCCCGGGGTAGGGTGGGGCCACAATGGGGGGTCGAAGTTTTACATAGGAATATATAGAGTAAATCTTTAAAAATCTTCTTCTCAGAAACTAAACAGCCAGGAAAGCTGAAACTTGTGTGGAAGCATCCTCAGGTAGTGTAGATTCAAAGTTGTGAAAATCATGATCCCTGGGGGTAGGGTGAGGCCACATTGGGGGGAGGATGTTAAAATTTTACATAGAAATATATAGAGTAAATCTTTGAAAATCTTCTTCTCAGAAACTAAACAGCCAGGAAAGCTGAAACTTGTGTGGAAGCATCCTCAGGTAGTGTAGATTCAAAGTTGTGAAATTCATGACCCCCGGGGTAGGGTGGGGCCACAATGGGGGGTCGAAGTTTTACATAGGAATATATAGAGTAAATCTTTAAAAATCTTCTTCTCAGAAACTAATCAGCCAGGAAAGCTGAAACTTGTGTGGAAGTATCCTCAGGCAGTGTAGATTCAAAGTTGTGAAAATCATGATCCCTGGGGGTAGGGTGAGGCCACATGGGGGGGGGGGGGGTGTTAAAGTTTTACATAGGAATATATGAAGTAAATCTTTAAAAATCTTCTTCTCAGAAACTAATCAGCAAGATGATTCTTTATAATTGTTAAAACTTTGGCTCCAGGACAATTCTTCGGCCTCACAAGAAGGTTCAGAGTTTGATGTAGCTAAATATCCCATATATAAACAATTGTAAAGGATCTTTTTGAGAACTGCAATACTCAACATGTGATATGACTATAAAATTGAAGCAGGCAGCTATTTTTTCATTAGAATCTTTTTGTATTACTGTATTGAGTTATTGCCCTTGATTTATTGATTCTTGATTATTTTAATTAATGCATCCACTGTTAACCAATTATTGTGATGATTATTTTTATACAATAATAAATATTCAATGTATATAAGTTGTTTTGCATAAGAAGTTTTGGGTAAGGCCGGATAAATTTGTTTATTTTTGATTTCCAATTTTTAGATACTATGAATTATTTTAGGTTGGCACATATATAGGGACAGTGTCTATTGCAATTCAATGAGATACTTTTTGGGGTTAAACTTGATCAGGTATGGATAGATTGAGTGTGTGAACATCCGTGCTCTATCTAATATACGTGTTTTATAACCTTCGATACAAAGTGTGCGGTCATTCCTGCCCTGTATCGTATTAATACAAGTGTGCAGTCATATCTGCTTGTATTGTTGGTGGTTGCAGCGGAGCACTAATGTATAGTCATCCCTGCTGGTGTTCAGGCCTTTCTAGCGCAAGTGTGCGGCACTCCCTGCTTGCGTTAGGTTGAGCTGTTGGCGCAAGTGTGCGGTCATCCCTGCTTGCGTAAACGTTGGTACATGTTGAGTTGCGTAGGTGTGCGGTCATCCCTGCCTGCGTAACGTTGAGTCCCTATATATGTGCAGGAGCGGTGATTAAAGTCTGCTCTTGTAAATATTGGCAGCAGTCAGGGCTATCCGAGTTCCAAGGGGGAAAATGGATTTTATTTATACAGGATCTACATGTATTATTGTACATTGTCCAGATTGTTTGTATTATGACTCCATTAAGCTGACTTTATCATACCTATTGTTCCTCAGGTGAGCGATGTGGCCCATGGGCCTCTTGTTTGATGTTGGCATATATCATTGCCTTGATTTTTTTATGTTTTACTATTGGGGTCAGCATATTGCATAATGTACTACTAAAGACTTTACACAGTGGTCAGTTGTTTCGTTGTCTATGCTGACCCCCTTGGTGGTGTATATATTTATTTTTCGTCATTTACTTCAAAAATGACGTGTTCATTTCTAAATCTGTTTTTCTCCCTCTATACTTAACATCAGAAAACTAAGTGCATTTGTCTTGGTTTTAAATAAAATAGGAACATAAACTATATTATGAAATAGAATGATACAAGAACTATTGTTCAGGAGAGATATGTGGCTCATGGGCCTTATGTTTGTTTTTTATTTGTTTTTTGTTTTTTATTTTTTTTAGATTAGAGTTGGTTATATTGCTCTAGTAAGTGATATGGCCCATCGACCTCTAAACTATACCAACATTACCAAAGCTTGGAAAAGATATTGTTTAATGTTAATAAAAAATGTTATTTCTTTTCAGATAAAATTTGTTACGGAAATTTTTATGAGATGTAAGTGAAATTTGTTTGTCCTATTAACTTTTGAATTTTAAAAATATTGATTGCTTAGAATGTTTAAACTTATTAATTAGTTTTTCTTTCTGATAATTTTCAAACGAAACATTTTCGTAGACATTCTTAATCCATATCATGAATAAGTTGGAATTTACGAAAATATTCGTCATATTACAAACTATTGTTTAACTTATTAATAATACATTGATGAATAACCATCTATTAGTCATCTATACACTTTTCTTTGAAGGAAAACAACCTTAACACAAAACATAACCCCAAGAACCACCAATGCGGGATCAAGGTATTAGGCTTTATATATTTAGCTTATAGTCAATATGATCTTTAAAAGGTTTGTTTAAAGAGACATTGTGACGCCCAAGACAATGATGTATCAAATATCAAATTTTGACACGATTTCCACATATTTTATATATCATATGAAAAGATTAGCATTTGAAAAATTGCGGTGTTCAAACGTTAATAAATCAAATTAAATAGAGAAAATGAAATAAAGCGTTAACCTAACACATAAATATTGAGTTTGCCTTCCGTTTCATAGCCATGCAAGCGCCGGGAAAATGTAAATAACTGCAACATGGTATAGATCATCAACCAGCGGCCTCTCAGTGAAACCTGATGTCTTTAAGAACTAAATACATATCTAAGTGCATATATCTCAAAACAGTCATCGAATAACTTGAAATTTAAATTCTTGTTTCAGTGTGTAAATGCCATTGTAAATATTTTTAGACAGCAATTGGAACCACGTGACACTCAAATTAATGTCCAAAATAACTCGTTTTTTTTCATTGTAATTTCATCAAGAGTTTTATTGACTTGTAAACGGAAGGTGATGATTTATAATTCGTGAAACTTTCTGTATGATTAAATTTCTTGTATTCTTATTTCTGTTGTCATAGTCAAAAAGTAAAACATTGTTTTAAAGTCACCATGTCAGTTTAATCATTATGGGCTTTATTAAGATAAACGGTATTAAAAACATGCTTGATCACAGCATTTTGCACAGTTTACCAGTTATCACGTTAATCTTTTAGATTCGTGTGCAATATTAAAATTCAGTATTCATTAAGTTAAGTTTGACTTTCAACTAACATTAACTTTTTTTCAACAGTTTTTGGAATTGATATGATGTATGGGAAGAAACAGGCGGAATACATTCTTCAAAAAAATAAATATAAACACTTTGTTTGACTAAATACGAAATTAGTTATAAGATCGAATCCGTATTTTATGAATTATACATTTTTTTTCAAGGTTCGTTAGGTGTCTTGATGATAAATAACTTGATCTTCTCTCATAACGAACTTTGAAAAATCTTTTATAAGTGCGTTTACTTAGTCTCAAATTTAACGCACATTGAAAAATAAATTTCAAAGTGCGTAATTATATTTCCAAGAGCATTGCCGCATTTGTCCTACTTCAAAAGAACTTTTAACATTTAAACATTTATATTATCGTTACAATACACACAACTTAAATTTTCATATTGTACTTGTCGATTTCACGTACAAGCAATTAATTTTTTGTCCGAAAAAATATAAAGAGACAGTTAAAAAAACACTTATAGCAGGTTACACTTTAAACTAGTCTAAACATATACATACAATTATATAGGATCTCCTGATAATAATACAATTATAAACTTGTATAATGAAAAATAAAAACGACACTAGATCTTTTGTAACTTTTTTTAAATATTATCTTTCTTAAATCTTTTTACACTTATAACTCGCCTCTTTGGACAGAAGGGGGCATACTATTGATTTCTGTTTAACAAACATTTTTTTATGAACATTTTTCATTTAAAAGCGAAAGAAATATTTTCAATGTGATGCTCATTTCTATTAACTAAAGTATATCTAATATTGCAAGGAAATTTATTCCGATATGTCGCACCTCATGAATGCTACCTGTATGTGAATTTTTTTCATACCGGGGAGGGTTTTTTCCACCATTTAACATACAGGGTTTTTTTTCATGATCTTGTGTGTTGATGTTTAACACTATGCGTTGAATTTATTAGCTGTTAACGTAGATATACTGTACTTTAATTTGTAGAAATGGCACTCTTGTAGGAGATAGGTAAGATATTGATATGCTTAGAGAAATTACATGAATATATAATCATTGCTTTCATTCATATGGCACAAAATGGCTCATGTAACCTACGTTTGTATTGCTAGCCGTGTTTGTTCGTCGCTTATTAATATTTCCTTGATAAAATGTGTTTGAATTTTTAATGAAACAATCTGGATCAAATATCATGACCGAATGGATCATCCAAAGCAGAGAAAAATAGAAAACACAGACAACACTATATAAATAGTGCCTGTTTGGGAGGGTAACAGTTGAAATTGACACCCCGAGAAAACCATTGTCAACCGACGCGAAGCGGGGGTTGACAATGGTTTTCGAGGGGTGTCAGTTTCAACTGTTATCCTCCCAAACAGGCACTATTTATTTTGTTATACTGAATGTCTTAATTTTTTAGAAAATTTTACTGCTTTTATATAGGAATAACGTGAATTCCACAGCGAACCATACGCGCATAATTTTCGCGCATGTAACAATTTGTAATGTTACCCGTTGCTTAGTGCGTTGCTAACGCTGAGGGTAATAGAACGGATTATGAACTGCGTCTTAACCAATCAGATTTTAGTATTTAACATGAAACTATAACAAAAAACTTTGTGAAATTAAAGACATACATACTTTTTTTACATAATGATGTTTAATACATAAGACAACTTTTTTGCACATTTGTATGTGGGCCTTATGGGTAATTTAATTAATTGTAAACAATCAAGCGTCCTTAACAATTTTGTTAAAATCTCATAATGCTTGTTTTTACATTGTTTTATTTTTCTTACTTTATAGACCAATAGGTGGTGATTCAGTGTTTGGGGCTGGACTGGCAGTAGCAGTGGTGTTCATTGTGATCATTGTGGTTGTGGTTGTCGTTCTGGTTGTTTTTTATGTCACAAACAAGTTTGGATTCAGAAAAAAAGTACAACAACTCTATACAGGTACTTACATATTTAATAAAAATGTTGATAGTACAGAATAAATGTTTTACAAAGCATTTGAAATTCACTTTCAAACATTATTACTATTAGAACATGCACCATTGCTGAACTTTGTACTTTGAATTTCGAGAAAATGTTTTATTTTCTACATGTTTTTATTAAAACCATAAAACATGGGGAATAAAATTCAATTTTGACGTCATTATGGATTTGTCATTTACTATATCTATACCCTACGGTAAATTGAATCATATAAGACCTTTGCTAAGTATTTGACGTATCTATTAAATCTTTCTATTGATCTAATCAAAATACAAGCTTTTTTTTTTTAAATTTCTAATATATTCCCATAGTCTATTTTCAAAAGCTGATAAAGATATGTAGAGTGGATGCCCTTGTAAAAAGAGGATAAAGACAGAAGTCTGTACGTCGAACTTGTATCCTGGCGTCATGAGTTTCCGATACTCGACCACCGAACGCTTTCTCTAATGACTGTCTCTTTAGTTAACACTTTTAAACTAAAAGATCCCAAACTAAGAACAGCTTTACAAGATGTGATACTTTTAGCAAGTAAATATGTCATCAGAGGTCTGACAATATGTAATTTTAGATACTGTCAAGTGATATTATAGTAAGGGTTTTTGGCAATTTTAGTGATTTCAATTAAAGTAATAGTGAATGTTACCTTTTGAAGTCACTTGGGTAATTTTGTGATTTTAACCATTTCAAGCAGCATAACTTTAGTGGTATAGAAACAATATGAGATTTCGTACGTCTGGTTTTCCAAGTAATTGAATAAATGACGTCATTTTGAGATACAATAAAGTCTCTGGTAAACATCTAATATAATCATTAAGGTGTCTCACTTCACCTAGACTTATACTTTATATCTTTTTTTTATAGTAAACATTCGTTCAGATTAAAATTATTTTTATCATCATTTTTTAGCATTTTTGATGACCTTTTTTACATTGTGATGTCAATGTAAATATTCCTTATTATTTTGCCGGCAACTTAACAGCGTTTTTGGATACATGTAAAATGGCTTGTGGAGTTTTTGAAATCCATTAAATTTCAACCCCTTTTAAAAATAATGGGTGTCAAAATGTTATACCAATATTTATAGAATTGTAGAAATTTCTCTGCAAAAATATCGAATCTGCTCTCTCTTATTCTGAGAGAGAGAAACAGAGAGAGAGAGAGAGAGAGAGAGAGAGAGAGAGAGAGAGAATTTCCGGAACCATTTAATTCTTTCAATGATGCATTAGTTTGTAACCATGATATTGGGTTTTGAAAAATGTGTTGCTTCTTGTTCAGTTAGTAGAAAGTTGTGCTTTATGACACTGGCTGTTAAAATTCTTGTTTTAGACCTCAGACAACGTTTCCAACACAGTGGTCGGACAGATAGTCATGAAGAGTCAGAGAAAGGTAGGGTTTTGTTTAATATCCTCTCAAGAGCAATTCACTATACAGGAGTAATATAAATTAGGTTTTACAGCTGTTTTAAGTGATTAAAGATGGCATTGTTCTGCTCTTGTATACGTAAATTGCATTAAAACAAGTATAGAACGTCATATTTATTGGGTTTTTTATCTTTATGACACTGGCTGTTAAAATTCTTGTTTTAGACCTCAGACAACGTTTCCAACACAGTGGTCGGACAGATAGTCATGAAGAGTCAGAGAAAGGTAGGGTTTTGTTTAATATCCTCTCAAGAGCAATTCACTATACAGGAGTAATATAAATTAGGTTTTACAGCTGTTTTAAGTGATTAAAGATGGCATTGTTCTGCTCTTGTATACGTAAATTGCATTAAAACAAGTATAGAACGTCATATTTATTGGGTTTTTTATCTTTTGATAATAGTTTTAATTATTTTCAGGCAGAAAAAAGCCAATTCAAGATATGTTTACATGTTTATTCTCATATTTAAAAGATGGCCGCACATCCCCCTTAATGTATATTACCGTAAAAAATATTCTTTGCTTTTACTGACACAGAAAGCCTTTATGACAGATTTGACCGCGCTCCGACCGAAAATATCAGCTCACAATATTCAAAGAATGATTCCTTTATACTTATATTTATATATTTTTCAAATTTCTACCCTTTTAAACAACATTTTGAAACCACTTTTTTCAGGTAGCTCATGCATTGCATTACTACGCCGCGCAGCCAACACCGTTTTTCGGATATTCTATAAGACACGCCCATTTTGTGTTGCTCAATTTTTATGCAATTTTTGGGCTATAGGCTTCAAAATAAAATCGTTATATTATCAGAGACAAAGACGGTAGAAAAATGTAAATATTCAGAAATACAATACAGTCTTTTACCTATATTGAAATTGAGTAGGAAATTTGTCTCCTTATAATGAACAGGGCCAAAACGGCCATATTGTGTCTAATTACGTTAATGTACTACATGTATGTGTTTAAAAACTTTTTCTACCGATACTGTATTTTTAGAAATACTTGCGTTCATGTTCTGCATTATCTACATATTACGGGAACAGAACAGATGTTTTATATTAGATATTTAAAGCTGAACACCGCTCGTAAACAGTAACTGTCAGCCATATATACCTTTTAACAGTTTAAAACACCGGAATTTTGGGATAAACAAGGTCACATGATATGTAAATGAGTCTGTCCCATCTGCTTAATTTCTTTATAAACATTTCGTCTTTTGTACCAAGGCCTATTTATTTTCACTATTTGAGGGGACAAAGACCCAAACCAGAACGAAATTCACTGTTACTGTGTGTACACAAATCATTACAAGCTCCCAAGTATTTTATTTTTAGGTAATCAAAATTTTATTAGTCATATTCAGAAAAACTTTACATTGCCTACAATGTTGACTTTTTACCAAAAGAGATTTTGGCTTTCAGTACTTTTAGAAATTTGGTTGTCCTTTTTGTAACATTATATTAATGCTTACTCTTACTAACTTCTAGGAGGTTGTTAAAAAGAAAGGTGGTATTAGACATCTTCATATTGTGATATACTCTCCATCAAAATTCACGATAAAATCACGTACTATTTTATTTATAGTTTATCCCCAGAAATATCTCCTAACAGCATATAGCAATGGATTTGGGTGCTAGCTAGGACTCTGAAATTCATAAGTTCGAAACACACTGAGCCTTTAATTATTTTTCCCTGTCCAAGCATTTTTAAAACATCTATTTGGTCAAATATTGTGAAATTTGAAAATTCTAAAACTTTAAAAGTGTGTTTGATCATAATATTCTTTAAATTAAATATCTACATTTGCACAATTTGGAAAAAATCGAAAAAAAAGAAAATATTCGTCGGTTAAAGAGATGAAAAAATCAAAAGAAATGCCCAGTTAATGAAAAATATTGCAAGGGCGCAAGATCCTGTTTAATAGTTGTCTTTCTCTTTCATTGACCTGGTCTCACATATTTTTGTACCAATTTTTTAATTAATAAAAATCACGAGGAAATACAGGAACAATTCTAACACTAATTTTGTAGATATAAGGTTAGATATGCTTATTATAACGTTTGAACCTAACAAATTATATTTTTGAGATATATATATATATATATATATATATATATATATATATATATATATATATAAAGCACAGAGAAATTCACTTTTGTTGGAGCTCCACCGTCCACCTCCACCGAGGCTTGAACTCACGACCTCTGGAACCCATTCTCCTAGCAGTGAGAGGCTACCGCGCTCCCCACTCGGCTATCTAGGCAAGACAAAAATCTTGCTTTAGATGACGAACGGAACCTAGCGCGCTGGCCACGCACTACACAGTCGCTTGAGATACAGGTGGAATACAGTTAAACGAGAATTTGAGAGGATCGGAACGAAACACATTGCAGAGATACACACATATATAACAATCACAAACATTGCAAAAACTCTCAAATTGACATACACTAGGCAAAATTGCTAACGCACCACCTACTATTCTTTGATTGTTTTTGATCTGAACGCAACAAAGATTGATTAGTATATTATTTTAACAGTTGATAATAATACAGAAAATGAAACATCATTTTTGTAATCTTATTGACCAGTTGCTTTAAGTACTGTTTATGAAATATTGGTACCCCCTATTATGTGAATCACATATCAATATCAGGTGTGGGCTCCATTCGCTCGTATAAATGGGATTTGTCTGTCTTTTTGCCTAGCATTTACGCGACGCTTTGGAATTCTTGCTCGGTCCCTCACATATACGGTTTGCGCAAATTTCCGGTACAACCTTGCAATTGACGTGTGGTGCCTTTTAAACACTTTGGCTACCTTAAACGACATTTTTTTATTTGATAAGCATGCTTTGTCATGTTTCAGCAAATATCACCGGTAGTCGTACAATTATTAACATTTTTTCTAACCTCACTAAAGGATCATTCTGCAGAGACCATACCAACTGTCCTGCCACGCTCTTCTGCGATCAAAAGCGACTTCCCCCGTCGGGGTTTTAGCTCACCTGAGCTGAAAGCTCAAGTGAGCTATTCTGATCACATTTTGTCCGTCGTCCGTCTGTACGTCCGTCCGTCTGTCCGTCCATCCGTCTGTCCGTCTGTCTGTCCGTCTGTAAACTTTTTACATTTTGAACTTCTTCTCTAAAACCGCTTATCCAATTTCAACCAAATTTGGCACAAAGCATCCTTAGGGGAGGGCGAATATAAATTGCAGAAATAAAAGTCCGATCTGTATTCAAAGCGGAGAAAACCTTGAAACTGTAGAAAAAGGAGGTGCATTTTTAAAAATCTTCTTCTCAAGAACAACTGAATCCAATTCAACGTAGTTTAGCATAAATTATCCTCATGGGAAGGAAAATATAAATTGCAAAATTTAAGGGCTAATTCTGATTCAAATCTGAGTTATTACGAAAATAATAATAAAGGAAAGGCGTGTTTCAATCAGTTTAATAGCTTCGGGTTCGGCATCCGGTAAAATGGGTAGGCAAGACTTAGCCTGGGCAAAACAAAAGATTGGCAGTTATTAACCCCGGCTATTATTTTGCCACGGCCCGGGTTTGCATACCCATTTTACCAAGACTCGTTTTCCATACTTCTAAAGCGAGGTTCTTTGTTTAAAGAAGCCATGACATTATACGAAAAAGGGTCGAACTGACTATGATGAATTTGCTTGTTGTGCAACAGCTCGCGTATAAAGGGAAATCTTTGAAACATGCAAAATATATTGGTGCCGATTTTGTGAAGTAAATTGAGGCTAAATATTTCAATGCGTTGACAGTTTTCACACATGACGTTGGTGTTAGCTTGTTCTGATTTTCGTTTCGTTTTCATTATTTATGCTTTGTTACCTGGGAACTATCGTCTGTATTTCGTGATTTTTACGTATCAAATCAAACAGAGACTTCGGTAAATCAAACAGTTAACTGTTTACCTGCGCAAATTAAGCAAAATCTGATGTTTCAAAAAAGTAATGAAATACAATTCATTCTATCGGTAATTCGGCATTATCTTTTGCGTAATGGTAGATTAATGCAATAGGCTTTGTTGAGATGCTCGGCATTTTTTCGAGTTTATTCAGTTTAAATAGAGTTTGATATCGCTGACGGAAATATGTACATGTAGGTATATACATGTATATATATGATTCATTTCGAAAAAATAAATTGTGTTTTTTATTTGTTATAGTGCTTGTTTCTTGTGTTTAATTGTTTACAATTTCGATTTACTAACCATATTTGAGTGTTAAGCTTCGAATTATAAGCAAGAAACAGAGATTTGCTCACAATTCTATGTTTGTACACAGATCTGAAAAACTAAAGATTAATAAAGTAAAAAATTTGTCAATACTTATTAAGAAAATTTTCAAAGTCTGTTCTTCCAGAAACCAATTTTAACAACTTATTGTATTGTGAACTTAACCTTTTTAGCTCACCTGAAAGTGGGGCCACACTGGGGGGGGGGGGGGTCGAAGTTTAACAAATGAATATATAGAATGAATCTTTAAAAATCTTCTTCTCAGAAACTAACCAGCCAGGAAAGCTGAAACTTGTGTGAAAGCGTCATCGGGTAATGTAGATTCAAAGTGAAAATCATGACCCCCGGGGGTAGGATGGGGCCACAATGGGAGATCCAAGTTTTACATAGTAATATATTGAGTAAATCTTTAAAAATCTTCTTCTCAGACACTAATTGGCCAGGAAAGCTGACACTTGTGTGGAAGCATCCGCAGGTAGTCTGTTCTTCCAGAAACCAACTTAAACAACTTATTGTATTGTAAACTTAACCTTTTTTCGTCATTATTACTCCTAATGTACATTTGATCCTTGACTGTGTTTGTGTACATTTGTATAAACTGATTTTGAACCTCAAATGCCAGTGAACTGGTCTTGAGCAGAGACATCCTCTCAAATTGTCGTTTAACTGTATTCCACCTGTATCTCAAACGACTGTGTAGTGCGCAGCCAGCGCGCTAGGTTCCGTTCGTCATCGAAAGCAAGATTTTTGTCTTGCCTAGATGGCCGAGTGGGGAGCGCGGTGGCCGCTTACTGCAAGGAGAATGGGTTCCAGAGGTCGTGAGGTCAAGCCTTGGTCGGGGCGGATATGAGAGTTATTGCAATGTTTGTGCTTGTTATATATGTGTTTATCTCTGCAATATGTATCGTACAATTTGAGAGGATCGGGGTCGGGGCGGACGGTGGAGGTCCAACAAAAGTGAATTTCTCTGTGCTTTATATATATATATATATATATATATATATATATATATATATATATATATATATATATATATATATATATATCTATATCATTCACTATGGGCAGGTATATGTCAATTTGAGAGTTATTATATATAATATTTTAGTTAAATAGCAATTATAAACAACAATAGATATGATGACCCGTATATAAATAAATACATTTGTTGTTTTTAGTGATACACAAGTATGTGTTGTAATTAAAAACAAACATGCTCCTTTGCAGAATTTGTTCCCTCATTTGACTTTCAAATCATCCACTGCTATTGCTACCAATAACGTTTTAGATTAAAATCATGTTAATTACAAATTAAATATTAAAATCAAAAACATGTTAAATCTAAACATATCCCCTACCTCTCGATTTACTTCCAAAGCAAGTCTTTTACTTCATATATTTTAACATTGGGCAGTTTAATATTCTTCATACATACATAATTTAAGTTAAAATATTATATCTGCTTACCTTTTATTGTAAATCCGTCACGTATGAATGATCGTGTGCTGCAGGTGACATGCCAAAAATGTATGCCAATAGCAAGGAATCAGTATATCATTCACATTTTCCGTACCAAACAGCTAATAATTATTGTTAGTTGAAATCTTGACACTTGACACAAAATTGACAAATGTTCAAAGCGATTTGGGGATTTCATTCCTCTCTAATCTCTCTCGCTAGAGGAGTTCAATTAAACAGTGTATAGATTTAATGTACCAAGACAAAATGATATAAATCCGGAACAAAATGGTGTTTGAAACAGATGTCAGACATATCGTAACGATGTAGTATTCCATTTTAAGAATTTAAAGTGAGGTTTAACTTTTTTATTTAACAGATGCTGAAAAAGATGAAATAGAAGTCTTACTGCATAATGGTAAATAGTGATATTTTTTTTTACGCCAAGAAAAAGAACTATGTATGTTTATTTTGGATTAAAAAAAATCAAGCAAACAACAGTGCTGCATTTTGTGTGATACGAATGACATCAATAAAGTGAGCCATGTCTAGTTTACATTTGCACTTTGTTATACTGTAAACCATATTTTATCAAACAATAATTGTTGCTACACTTGGAACTAATTAAACAGTTACAGCAAAAAGTACTATCAAACTAGTGATGTATTTTGTACTTGATATTAAGAAAATGACGAAGATATCAACGATTTTTTTTTAAAAATGTTTATAATTTCAAGCCATTGCTCTAAGGATTCCTTGTTGTTTATCTTAAATATCTTTTGAATTACGTTTCTAAATTTTTTCCAACTTATTCTGAACAAAACTGATGTGCTGACCAAGTGAATTTTCTCTACACAAGATTGTAAATAGAAAACCTAACAAAAGAAAAGAGTGCTCTAGAAGCTAGCTGGCTTTATAAAACATGGATTGGTTGACTGTAAAAACAATTTACATATGTGTAATCACAGGACTTTGATGTTAAAACATGGCTGACCAAATTTTATAACTTATAAAGCTATCCAGCAAGCTATTGAAAACTTGACATTCATTAATCATTGATTTTCATAAATGATATTGACCTTCAAACTTTAGGTCATTTGTTTGGCAAAGGTAGACGCTCTCATCCCCAGTGGTCCGAAGTCTATATGTTTGATAATAAAAAAGAGTTGAAAGTCGGTCATTGTAATTGTGAATGCCTGCAAAACAAATGTACACTAACTGATCATCTGTTGATCACATTCCATAATAAATCATTGTTTGATATATAAAAAGATAA
This sequence comes from Magallana gigas, assembly GCF_963853765.1. Lineage (NCBI taxonomy): Eukaryota > Metazoa > Mollusca > Bivalvia > Ostreida > Ostreidae > Magallana > Magallana gigas. The sequence goes on from NC_088855.1 coordinate 10,615,050, forward strand.
GTTAAAAACGTAAGTAAATTGTACTTTAGCCTACTAATAAAAATCCAAGTTGCAAGAATGTTTGTTTTATATGGGTTTTAATATAACTATAAGTTAAATATAAGTACATTATAGATACATTTCTAAGTATCCAACTTTGCAACATATCGTTTTATGAATAATACTTTTTTTCTTGGTAAAATTTCAGATGACACGAAGAAAGGAGCCAGTTTTGGTATTATATTGATATATTCTAATAGATAATAATTGAATCTATTTAATCATTAAAAGCATACATAAATGAGTCAAAGTAAAGTTGCATCTACTACATATAAGTTTTTCTTTTCATTCTAAGCAGATAAAATCAAGCCAACAAATAGTTTTACACATTTTGATTGGGCTAATAGCTGTATTGTATGATATATTTAGCCCTTGTAAAACTACAATGTTTGTTTTTCACATATTACCTTTTTCCTTTATGAAAAAGTCTTATGTAGATATTTGCTGCCAAATCAATTTATGTTATATATTTACATAATGAAATATTTTTTAAAAAGTCAATTATTTCACGTTATGATCAATTTTATTTATAAACTTTGCAGAAATTTACATAGATTTTTTAAAAAACTCATTTTTTTTACTAAACTCAATTGTAGAAATTTCATTGAAAAGGAAAAATTTATTTTTTACAATGGCATATGAATAACTCATAATTACAGGACCGTTAAAGATTTTTTATGAATTACTTTGGAATTTATAGAACGATACTGCTTTAAGTTTTTTATTGTATAACACAGGCAAATATTAATGCTATTCTAAATTGTTTTGGTTATATATCTGATACAATAAATTAGAATATATTAGTTTAAAAAGAGGTTTCTTGATTTATAAACTGTTTCTTTAAATTGCAGATGACTTAAATAATGGAGCCAATTCAGGTATTTTATTTGAATTTTTATCTGGCGATAATCTACCAATCAAATCTTGCCTTGTATTACTTGTAGTCTAACGTCCGTCTTACCGAAATGTGTCGTTCAGTATTTTGACGTTTATTTCTATCAGTCGGGGTTTATTTTTTCACTTATTGTCATCATACTCGTCTGAATATTTTCAATTATGATAGACTATTTATTCACAAAATGCATTTCTAAGCAGTATCGTTAATTTTATATACTTTGAAAGCAGCTTAGGATTTTATTCAAAGTCGTTTCAGTTAGCACTGTGTCGCCTTCAAAGCCGACTAAAGTCGAAACATTTTCTTGATAAATAATAAAATTATTGACAAATTTAAATGTAATTTTCATTTTAATATTTTTATTCGAAAGGTACTTTTCATTGCAAATTTCATTTCATTATTTTGATTTTAACTTTTCGTTTTTGACATTGCACGGAATGTCAAATTTATGATCTAATATGCTTTCATTTCATCTATTTAATCTTAAACAATAGCATATTTTAAAACATAATTTGAATGCAAATTACTTGAACCACATGTAGGACAAGTTTTTTCTTCCTGTGTCTTCGATTAACTGATAAACGCTACAGGGGACAAACCTCGTAGATAGATATACTTGTTTTAATTTTATATTGGAAAGTATTTGATATTACAAAGCTTGTAGGCTTCTTAGGTCAAGTTGAGTTAGAGTTTTATATTGTTGCTCAGATAATGTATCACATTGTGATTTGATTGGCAAATGAATCAAAATTGACCTTCAGGATTTTAAAATCAACATCGATTTCATACTATATTTAATTAATGCTCAATATCCAACTACAAAGTTTACATGTTAAATCAAGCTTTACAAATACTCTACAGTGTTATTCTTGAATTTAGTACATAGTTATTATAGTATCAAAATTTCAAATTAAAGAAGAGTTATCACATGTATTTCTTAATCTATATGTTATGAACTTTACAATGAAACTAATGTAAAACTTTATTTGCTAAATACACATGATACTTTGTTTACTTTTTTATTTATAGCTCTTACATTTATATATTATTGGTTTAAAATCTGATGCCATCCTAAAACTTGATTAAAATTCACAGCATGGAGCTCCGTTATCCAGTCAAATTAACTGAAAGGTCTGAAAAGATAACTGAATGTCAGGGATATGTATTTTCAACCGCCCCTTTTTGTTACTTTCAGTCACATTTTAGTCAACTGGTTAAATGAGAAAGGCAGATATTTGTCCTGCGATTTATTTTTCAAATCAGCAAACAATATATATATTTTTAGTATTGTTTACTCTAATGTTCATTTACCTGTTTTTTTATTGCACATGCACTGTATTATATGATCAAAAAACCATTGCATGTGAATTTGATAATAATATTTTAGTAATATTTATGTGCTTTATAGATCAGCCAATTTATGCTAAACCTGAAAAGACTAAAACAAGAAAAGGTAAATTAACAAGATCTATTCGAATTTTTGTTTAGTTGGACTTTTTAGCTCACCTGAGCTGAAAGCTCAAGTTAGCTTTTCTGATCACATTTTGTTCGTTGTTCTTCTGTCCGTCAGTAAACTTTCACATTCTTCTTCTCTAAAACCACCCGGCCAATTTAACCAAATTTGATACAAAGCACCCTTATGGTAAGACGAAAATAAAATTATGAAATGAAAGACCGATCTTTATTCAAACCGGAGAAAACCTCGAATCTGTTGAAAAAGGAGGGGTGCATTTCTTTAAAAAAAAAAATAATCCTTTTCTCAAGAACTACTGAGTGAAATGCAAGGTAATATTCATGTAGCATAAATAATTTTTATGAAAAGAAAAATATAGATTGAAAAAATGATGGGCTAATTCTGTTTCAATTCTTAGTAATTTACGAAAATTATAATTAAGAGAGAGAGAGAGAGAGAGAGAGAGAATGGGGGTCAATCAGTTTTAACTCTGGGCTCGATGTTTCATATATCGAAAACCAAGTTCTTTGTTAGAAGCAGCCATGTTCGACGCATGATAAACGGGTCAAACTGACAAATTTGAATTTGCTTTTTGTGCAACAGTTTACGTGCGAAGGAAATATTTGAAGCATCCAAAATATATGTGTGCTGATTTTGTAAAGTAAACTAAGGTTGAATATTTCAATGCACTGACATTATCACTTGTGGCGGTGGTTTTAGTTTGTTTTGATTTTCGCTGCACTTTTTTTTAACATGAGGTGAACTGTCGCCTGTATTTTGGAATTTTTACGTAATGAATGAAATATAGTCTTCGGTAAATCAGACAGCTGAGCGTTTATCTGCGCAAAAGGAGCAAAATCTGATGCACTTACAACGTATTAAATTACTATTCATTTCATTGTACATGTTATTCGGTACGATCTCTACGTAATAGTTGATTGATGCGACGTGTTTTGTTAAGATGCTAAGCATTTTCAATCTAAACGAAGATTACTTTCGCTGCTAGAAATATATAGGTTTATAAATATAATGAAAAATAAATTCTTTGTGTTAGTGCAATTTTTTTTTCTTTTGTTTTAATTGTTTACAATTTTCTACTTACTAACTGTATCTGGGAGTCAACCTTCAAAATATAAGGAAGATACAGAGCTTTGCACACAATGCTATATTGGTACACAGAGCTGAGGTCTTGCTTAAGTTTGTTTATATTTTAAATGCAGCCATGCGGAATAGAAAATACCAAGTTTAAAAATCTTAAGTTGAATGTAATAAACTCATGTAAACAAAAATATGACTCAAACCAAGCTTTGTATATTGATTAAAATTCTACGTTGAAATTTTGGTAGATCATTAGAAATGTCTTGCTAAAAGGATGTTATGCTGTAACTACTTTCTTGTGCCCCTTCTTTTACCATAAATCATGTGACTTAATTTTTCATCAGAAAAGGAAGTTAGGTTATGAAACGTCATACGAAATGAATTCACGCAAGATAAACGACAATCGTTTATAATGAAAAAGACCAATTAAATGTTTAAATGTTTTTAATTTTAGAAATTGAGCGCACTGAGGTACACTCCTTTCACGTAAAGGATTTTTTTTTTATAAAATTTAATAACAATAACTAGTAAGTAATTGAGGGAGAAAATGTACCTTTTAGCTCTCATTTATTTTCATCGCTTTGTAAAGTGGTGGGGGCTTAAATAAAGGGAAAAGAAAGTAATCCGTGAACCCCTACCGGAAAATTAGTTATATATATATTGCATAAGATCTTATTTTCGGTAAGCATGGTATTCCATAAAAGTAATTATGTCAAAGATTAAGTATATGCACAAATAAGTGTAAATTTCGGATATTCATTTTTTTAATCTACCGAGGGGCCATATGGCACAATATCCTTTGAACGCCCATATACAGCTAGAGTTGCTCAGGTGAGCGATGTGGCCCATGGGCCTCTTGTTAATTCATAAAACTTGAATAACTATTTCAAAATCTAATGTAGCCACATATTTAAAATATTTACATAATTGATAAAACACACAGATCCTGTCAAACCGGAAAAGGCTAAAACAAAGAAAGGTAAATATACAAGCTTTTTTAAATGTATAATGTTTTAAACTGGACTGTTCTGATATATGAAATTTTTTTTAAATTTTTCAAAAACGAAAGTACCTACTTTTCTTAAATTCAGAAATGATAGCAAATATCAAAGATACTTGTGATAGAAAAGAAGAAGGACCCAGAGGTAAATAAAATCCAAATGTGATATAAAATAATAAATGACAGCATATTTTTTCTAGTTTTTTACCTAAACTTATTAATACTGTTTAATGCCTTTGGCATTCAGATAACCAGAGCTTGGTTAATAAGGAACTTAGTCAAAGATTACTTAATAAAAAGATTAAAACCAGTTGCAGTTTGTGCACAGTTCATATTATTTTTTATAATAATAATAATAATGTTGTTAGTGATTTGTAAAAGAGAAATGAATTTAACCTTATTTTATAAACTAAAATTGTTATAATGTTTTGTTTTAACCAAATTTTAAGTAATGCTGTTGGTAGATATTTGATATTCGAAAACCTTTTTACACGTTATATGTATGTTTTACACGTTAAACTTTAAATATAGAGACATGCATCTTAAAAACCCAAAGCAAGCTTTTTAAGCGTTGTATTAAGGACTCTTAACTAATTGACTTAGCCATAATAAATAAATCTTATTCCATGACATATAACCTTCAATTTTAATTGCCCAATTTATAAAATATCTGAAAGACATCTTAGCAAGTATATATCAAATTTGTTTATTTTTTTCAAGTGAAATTATTACTTTGCTCCTCTAAGTTAAGAAAGTTTCATTTTCTTATAAATGTGAATATAACATACATGTATGTTAATTAGAATATATTTTTCAAAGACGGAACAGGTTACTCTTTATCTAATCTAAAGATACAATTTGATTATTATATTGAATAAATATGAAATAGATCATACTTAGTGTGTCTACCCAGGCACAATTACCCACTTATACATTTTTGTTCCCATAAAAGATAGACATTGATTTAGGGATTGTAAGTTTGAGGCCAAATTTTAGGTGGATAATCTAAAGTATGATATAGATGGTATCTTTTAAATCGAAATAAATAAATAATCCCATTCTGCAAGCACCCCAGAAGTTGAATACATCATCCAAAATCTTTCCAGAAACCTCTGATTATAAATTTGGCGATGTTACTAAACATTGTAAAATTTTGGTTTTAACAGCGTAACAACAGCCAATACAAGATTTAAGTTTATATTTATTGCTTACAGAGATTTCGGTTGCAGAGAATAAGAAATAATAAACTAAGTACAGCACATTGTTCAAATGTTTTTTACCTAGCGTTTTGTACCGAATATCAGAAAAAGTTTTTAAAATATGACATATGATATTGTATTACAATATTATAATTATTTTCATATTAAAGCGTTTATTAAATACATATAAATTACAACGTGCACTTTATATATACTCTTTCCAAAGATGTTTTTGCATCACCTTTCATAGGGGCCTAAAATGGTTCCCTCAAATGAATTGTACATATGTGTTTGTTTGTACTGATATACATATGACTTTTTTGTTCATTATTTTTTTCTGTTTAAATGCTCTCAGTTTAGAAATATTACATCATAAAGTTAACTTTTTTTTACGATTTTTACAATTTTTGTAACCAAAACAAAAACCCAGCTTTTTTAAGGTACCTCACTACACCTACACTTTTACTATTTAAGACACTACGTCACAAGATGGCGATTTATATGATTTTCATACATAATTACCCATTTTTTCGCCTATTAGACTCAAATACTTCTTACCCTTATGATATCTATCATAATCAAGTAATTTTCTGCTGATTTGAGAAAATATTTCACGGTGTAGTGAGACACCTTAGAGCAGTTTTTTTTAAACCATCGAGTGCAGGCTTCAACATAGAAAATATTTTTATCAGAGTTATTCAACAAAGACTTCAGATTTTGCACGTTTTTTCTGCGCTTTATATTTTCCATTTAAAAAGGATCAGAAAAATACATATTATGTTTGATTTTGATTTAAATTGATTTCATTCCTGATTTCAAACGCTACGAAGCATAAAAATGAAACGAATGAGACTAATTGAGGAAGATTGTAACTGATAGCAAGTCTTTAACAAAATAACAATTTAATATATCTGATAAACTTTAAAAAATAATAAATCGTATGGACCAATTATATATATATATATATATATATATATATATATATATATATATATATATATATATATATATATATATATATATAAGCAGTCTTTATTTGATTTTTATTTAAATACCTAAGGGTCTATTTTCATTCACTAAAACAAACAACCTGGGATTTCTTTTTTGAAATACCTCTACTTATATGTTGGATAACATTAAAGCTTTTTATTCCAACTGTATATCAAATTTTATGACGGCTTTTAAACGGTGGTTATGCCAAGTATGTGCATGATAAAAGACATTACAATAGTTTTACCAGTCAGTAAAGCCATGTTTCTATGAAAAAAATGATGTACAAAATTTGTTTTAAAATCAAACGACACAAAAGGGTACCGCATTATCAAAATATGCCTCTGATGTCGAGGTAGCTATGATTGTTTAACGACTTTGACATCGCTATAAATGAAAGTCATAATGTTTTGGCAAATCAAAAACAAACTGTGTACATTTTGTTCACTAATTTTTCTGAAGTTTGATTTGTTTACAATCGATGCATAACATGAGGGTTGAATAAACCCTATCATTTTGGGGACGAAATCAAACTGTTATCTTTTCTAAACATTTCCATGATGCCGTTTCGTTTTGTTTTTGTTTGTCCATAAAGAAATTATTTTATATACTTTGATTATTTCTAAGTTTGAAAAGAGACCGACCCTGCTGCTTTTAGTAGGCGAAAGTCTATATCTTTCTAAGAAAATTGGATCCTCTGAAAAATTATTTGATACTGTAATAGCCAAAAATTTGACCCATGTAGCTTTAAATAAAGTCATTGCAAATGACAAAATAAGTGTTTCAAAAACTTATGAATTGATAAAAAAGTAAATTGTTTTAATATTATATCCGTGTAAGAAATTATTTTTCGTACTTGTCAACTAATATCTCAAATAATTAAAAGAGTAAATATGTCATTAAAAAGATTTTGTTCACTATATATTTTTTTCTTTATTATTTTACATTTTTTCTACAATATTATCATTTTCTACATTATTACATTATTTTTTAATGAAAGCTTGCATGTGTATTTCTTTAAATGTTTTAAAGGATTTAAAAGTGACAAAACAGGCACGTAGCATCGTTTTTTAAAGTGGGGGGGGGGGCCAGACTCATCTAAATAATCTTGACAAGCCAAAAAAAAAAAAAAAGGAAAATTTAAAGTTTCCCAAAATCTTCAAATTCCTAATCCGTGGGGGGTGGGGGGGGGGGGGGGGCTGGGTGTTGTATATATAACTTCAATTTCAGTACTCATTTCCTTATTTTCAAATCAATTTTTTACATACTCCCAAAAAAGTGGGGGGCCAACTCCATCATAATTCAATTTTTTATATGTAAATTTTAAAAAATTTGTTCCTACGAGAAAAAGTGGGGGGCCAGCCCCCCCCCCCCCCCCCCCTGCCCCCCCCCCCCCCTGATGCTACGTGCCTGCAAAAGAGAGCATGTACGGAGTAAATCCAAATCTAGCTTTTTTAATTTTTAATTTTTTTAGCTTAATATACATTATAGACCTATCCATATCTTTAAAGCATTATGAGCTGCAATTTTCTTGCTGACATTTTATTGTTACAAAATTGTTATTTTCTACTAAAATGACAAAAAATGTCATGGTTTTTTAATATCTGTTTACCTTATTTTTGTAGGAAAAGCAGTTAAGTAGCCTTAATTGAGACAAAATTGAATTTTTATCGTCCTGTACAAAAATTAAACTGTTATATATATATTCTTTAGAAGAGAAATCTTCTGACAAAAATTAATGATTTTTTTTTCATTTTTTTTTCATAAAAGTTTAAGAAACATGCAGACTAAGCATACTGGCAGGATTTTGCAGCGAAATAAAATTCTCAAAAATACATCTCATATTACTTTAAAGCGTAAGTTATGCGCAATTGTCATCAATTTTGGTGTCATGACTGTCAAATTACGTATACTTGTTTGCTTTAGTTGTGATTAATATGGCATGCGAGATAAATTGATTTGAAATGTGTACCTATTGTTACTAGGACATGACTGTAAATCATAAGTCATAGTCATAAGTAAATAATGTCTTATCCTTTTCATCGCAGTTTTAATTCTTCTAATCATAAAAGGCTTATATTAAAATAAACGGCAACCAAATGAAAATGATTGGTTTTATTTTTAAAATCCTACAAGATAAATGACAAAAAAATCTAAACTAAAAAGTAAAAAAAATATGCAAACGTTAAGCATTTAGTATTGAGTTTCAAAGATTCTTTTTTTTATATATTTATAAAAAGAGAAAAACTTAAATTTAAAACATAAAATGTCAAATGTACTTTTGTAACTAAATTTAAAAAAAAAATAATTAGAGCATTTACACGAACATAGATACTTGTATACAGTACCCGCAACGTTATTTTTTACAAGATAAACGATCGGATAGGATTCACGCACGATAGGATAGCATTAACGCACGATAGAACAGTATACACGCACGAAAGGATAGGATTAACGCACGATAGAACAGTATACACGCACGATATGATAGGATTGATACACGATAGGAAAGGATAAACGATGTTCATGATAAACGTATGATCGCTTTAAACGATATTAACAAACAAACTGATAATGGCAGAATTTGAGAGAGAATACGTACAAATAAAGATTTACGTGGAATTTCTTTTTAGTAACAATTGCCGAGTTGTTAATCATCGCTGCATCATTTATAGAATGTATAAAAATTACCAGTTAATTTTTTTTTCAACTTAAATTATGAGCTTTAATGATCAATAAATTTTCTGTATTGTTAAAATTGTTTTCATTACCGAACACCCTAGCCGATCGCCGCGAATATTTCAGCCCGATATTAAATCACTTGGAAAATAGCGGGTTTTATTATATAAATCCAACTCTTGTATAAAGTAAATATAAAATTTATCATAAGTACATTTCTTTCTGTATAAGAAAATGATGCATTAAAAACAGACAAGTTAAACAAATATTTACGCAGATACACATTCCGCGTACGATTTGTTAACATTGTTTTCATTACCACACACCCTAGCCGATTGCCGAGAACAATTCAGCCTGAAATCAAATATCACACGGAAAATAACGGGTTCAAAATACAACTCTGGTTTTAATTAAATATAAATTATATCATAAATAGTTTTTTTCTGTAAAATATGATGCAACAAAATTATATTGCATAAAAGTTAATGTTTACGCAGGTATACACTCTGCGTACGATTTGATTTATTCGATATACAGGTAAATATGTTACCTTGTTCCTAAGAACTTCGTTTTTTATTTTGAATGTTAACAGATATGATTTACATATACTATTGGTTAATTTTGATTTAAAAAATTAAAAATTAGTATCCTGACGGAATGTTGGATAGGATTTTACAATTCTTGTTCGATAAATATTCGTATACGGCGCACCGAACGAGTTGCAACTTAGTAATAAATTAACTTGCTTATGTAAAGGCAGAAAACGATTAACACGATAGGATAAACGAAAGAATTGTTGAAATTAAACGATGAACCTGATAGGATTAACGCACGATAGGATAGGATTAACGCACGATAGAACAGTATACACGCATGATAGGGTAGAATTAACGCACGATAGGACAGTATACACGCACGATACGATAGGATTGATACACGATACGATAGGATAGGATTGTAAAAAATAACGTTGCGGGTACTGTATCACTATATGTTTTTCATTTCTCATTTACAGGCAAACATGATGATCGGGACCAGAAAAAAAAGAAACTGGAGGAGCTTCTGAAGTATCTTGTTCATATATTGGAACGAGAACTTAGTGTCAATGATTTGAAAGAGAAAATGGTGATTCATTCAAAATCTATTGAACAGTATTTCTCTGAACCACTCATAAAGGAACTTCAGAGTGTGGAAAAACAAGGCGACTATAGCCGATTGGATATCTCTTCAGTATTTACTCTGCTATGGAACTTCTGTGATGGCATAAAGCCACCAAGCAGAGGCTGGGATTATGAACCTTCGGATGATGAAACACATGTTGGTGCAGACATTGAAAGAATAAGATTCATGTGGAACAAATATTGTGATGATGATTTTGAATTTAAGCACCTTGATGAAGTGTATAACCGAATGAAACAGAAGTATGGAACTGTAGCAGTTTTGGGGGATGATGGCGTGAGTAAATCTCCACTTGAAGATCAAGAGAAAGCTGAAGGTTTTGAAACAGTGAAGTTGAAAATTCAAAGTAAGGATAATTATTTGCCCTATGCAAACTTAGTTTAAATGTATTTTAGATTTACTTGTTTGACTAAATAATTTTATTTGATACCCCCTACGAACAGAGTTTAGGTGGGGTTGAGTTATCTTTCAATTACCAAAAAAATAAGAGTTGTTCAGAAATCTTTTTCTAAAAAAAAAAACAAACAATCAAATTCGCAAGCTGAGGTTGCAAAATAATTTTATAGTCGATAAACTAGGTTCATCGGTTGTAAACTGTAATTAATGGACAGAAAGCTAAATTAACGACCTAATCTATATTTTGCAACTATAATTAACGCGATCATCTATATTTCAGAAGTGTAAACTACAATTCACACTAAAAAAAACATTCTTTATTGCAAAACTCTAGATAAATTATCTAATAAAAAAAGTTTAACGATTGTGAAACTAGAATTAAGAACTTTTAACTCTAGTTAAAGAATGAAAATTAAAGTTTACAGAATCTGTTGTTTGAATCTATATTTATCAGCATAATCAGCATAATCTATTGTTAAAGTGTATTTACAGACAGATAATCGTAGATTAGCATTTGTAAACTTTAGTTTACAACTGTTAAATATGGCTTTTCAGACGAAAATTATTATTAACAAATCGTTAATTAACTATAGTGTACGGTTCGTAAACTATAGTATAGTTTACAGTCTATAAACTTAGTTAATTGTCTGTGAAACTATGTTTAGCTCATATTTTGTGAATTTGGCGTGTCATAAATATATAGGAAAGAAACATTCAAAAATCTTTTCCTCATGAAATTGAAAGTTCATTCAAGCTTTTCTGATCAGTTGTTGTCCTCTGTCTTCCCTTCCTGCGCTCTGTCTTTTCACCCTTCTGTAAATTTTATACATTTTTTACCTATCTCTACAACCAATAGGCCAAATTGACAAAACAATATTATTGGAAGGGGGATATAAATTACATTTTATATTTAGTGTTGAAGTTACCGCTACACTCCCTTCTCCACCTGTGTCAATGTCTGATGTACAATATTCTTGTATGGTGGAGTATAAACAATGAACAAAATGTGATTATGCACGGATCAGTTACTTTATTTATAGATATTATAATAAATTGTTCAATTTAGATTTTTTTTATAACTTTAAAACATATTTCGATGTCGCCATGAGAACAATTATGCTGAGAAAAAATTGAATATTGATTTCATGATACTAATTACAATGTAGGCGGTCAGTTATGATATGAGAGTAAAAAGTAGCTGTGCGATTTTGCGGAGCTATTTCTAGTTCATCCACAAGATTTATCTACGTAATGCAGCTTTGTAGAGCACGAGTTTGTGGTTGAACGAGATCAATTATAAGTGTTTTTTTCGCAGAATAATAAAACTGTAAAATTTCTGATATTTATGTTATTTGTCGTTCCATCTAAATGATTTGGTTTAAAACAAAAAGAGGTCAACTTAAAAAAAAGGTTAATAATTTCCGTTACGTAATAGATATTTGAAATTGTTGGTATTTGGAATAGGCTAATTTTAAACAAAGTCTTATATTAATTAACAAGTGTAACAGTCATTTGGGGTATCTAGAATTACCTGCGTTTGTTGTTTCTCGATAGTTTAAAGTATTGCAGCTATGCAATGTATGAAGCATTAGTAAATTGAAATACCCACCATTTAACATCAACATTAATCTAAGTTAAGGATGACTGCACTGAAGGACATTTAAAAACTGCAGCAAAATAAATGTTAAAAATGGGGATATTTCTCTTAAATGTGGGAATTGCCAATGTCTTTACTGTAACCTTTATATGTAATTTTATTGGGAGTTGATTTTAAACATCTCTCTTATGCAGTTACTCTGGCAAACCGAAACTGAAACAGTGTTTGGACCTAAACACAAATCATCACCGCTGACAAGAGTTAGTTCTTGAAAATAATCGATAAATTCGATGTAATGTACGCTGAAGCATTATTTTTTAAGGAAACTTATTTATAAATACCTAAAAAAAATAGTCAGATTTTAAATAGTACGAACAATTTAGAAGTTTTTTGCATTCGTATGTATTCCTACGCCAGAGTTCAATATAGTCTCGTTCAACCATCGGCTGTCTTCGTACATCTCCGACAAGCAGAGAGTAAGTCTATATTTAGAGGTCGCATCCAATCGCAACTTCTCGGGCCTTTCCGGCAAGCTCGGAAAAACACCTCGAATGTATTAACATCACCGGATGTTATAATTTTATACAAAATGGAGTCGCTTCCCATTAAAACAAGTATCGGCTAGACAGTCCTGTATGTCGCTTCTGTGTTATCTTTTAGTGTATATCGTTTACATTAATAAAGTTAACTCACATCTCAACAGATCGTAACATGTGTTGTATTTATATCAAGTATTATAAAAAAGGGGGAAGGGTCGTCATGGACGCCTAGGTAGTGTTTTTCCGAGCTTGCCGGAAAGGCCCGAGAAGTTGCGATTGAGGTCGTATCATCAAGCTATCACGTGACCTGGCATCTCTTACTTGTCGGAGATTAACGGAGACAGCCGAGCGTCTTAGTTGAACAAGACTAGAGTTCATTATTGTTTGAATCCATACACTTTTTGAAATACTTCGAATACCGATACATAGTTTGATGAAATCAATTCTATTTTTAAATATTACACAACATGATTCATTAGAGGTTTTCTCGAAATTCTTGTCGGAAAGGTCAGAGAATCCATATTATATTCAAAGTACTGAAGTACTGAAAGCCGGGCTCTTTTGGTGTGTCTTTTTTATGCATATTGTGTAGTAAAGACTGAAAATCTCTCTCTCTCTCTCTCTCTCTCTCTCTCTCTCTCTCTCTCATGATTTTAATGTCGGCAAAGCATCAGAGAGCGACTAAATTTTGTAAGCGGCTATAAACAAAAAATATGTCTGTCTAGTAGAAGTTAAAAAGTTCAACAGTTGCTGCCTTGAATTTTGCAACAAGCATTATATATTCAATCCCCGTTTCTTTATCGCGCAGCAAAGTAGTTCATGGAAATCCATGCGCATTGTATGTGTCCAAAATGCATAGTAATGTTTTAAAAACACGTTATTAATAAGAAAACTAAAAAATATAGACAATTCATTAGAAATTTAAAAAAAAAAGAAACAAAATGCCAACACTTTTGACAAAACGTGGCTCTTTGTGTAACTATTTGGTATAGCGGAAGATTTACCTTGACGCTGTTTGGTTTTTTGTTTATTTGTGCTATTTATAGTAACATTTGCGATTTGCCTGCCTATAGCCAGGACTCTTCTTTCAGCAGAGCCCGGCTAAAAATGTGCGTACTTGTCTTCAAATAGAGATTATAAACTACTTGCCAAGCAAAATAACATATCGTGGATTTTAAGATAAATAACAATCGATAAAATCAACTCCCGTCAGTACTTCAGTACTTTGATTAATGTAAAGTTCAAATTAAGGAAGGAGTCTTTTATGGTTTTCGACTTGTCAAACGTAAAATTGATTAATTGTTCATTAAATCAAGATGAAAGGAAATTATAAAAGAATATTTTTCTTTCTTTTTTATTGTCGTACAACTTGGCATAGAAAAAGTAATCAAAGTTTATAATCTAACAAGGACTATATTTTTTGCGTAATATTGGCGTAGGAAAATATCACATATTGCGCAATTCAGAATTGCTGCAGATTAATGAGTCTGGTTTAGCATTTTAAAAACAATAACATTAATGTTGGATTTTTTCACTAATGTAAACTAATGATATGATACTTGGGTTTCAGAATATGTGTTTAAAATATGATTTGCTTATCAAACTACATTTTTGTAGGCTTTTTAAAGTGCCCTTTTATACACTGATTTTTGTGAAAAAATCACTAAAATCAGTTTTTCTCTCTTATTAAATGGTCAATATATTAGCTTTTCTGTCAATTTATATCTTTTTATAAGTCTTTATTATATATAAAAATCATAAATATTTTATTATGGGAGCATGAAAAAATAATAAAAATTCCCTCAAAATTTAAGAAAATTAGAGGAAATGCGGGCTAAGCAATATTAGTTTTAGTATAAATAGTTATTTCAATTTAGTAGTATAAGCTGATAGACATTCTAATGTTCTATCATTTCATTGAAGAATAGAATCTTCATATTTTAAATAAATGACTACAGAACTACAAAGAGCTACACTTGTTTTTATCATCCTTTACGTTTAGGAAAAAGGTAGTGACCTTGACCTGCTCTTATGCGAAAACAAAAAGGTCAAATTTGATAAAACTGATAGAATCATTTTGTAATATGATCCGTTTGACTCTGTCAAAATTTCATGAATTTCTTATTATAAGAAGTATGTTTGATAACGAGAAGACTCCTTCCTTAACAGTAATATCGTGCATTACTTGGACGATTCCTTTTATTGTTTCTAACAAACAAATAAATTCTGTAATTTAGTGTCAAGCATTGTGTTGTAAATTTAATCGACAGGGTTTTTTGTATTATTACAATCGGGTTCGTTATTGGGTTGATCTGTTGATTCGGGGTATAGAAGACGGTAAGAAATTATATTCTGCATAACAGTGCATTGTTTTCACACATGTCTACAAACCGGTAGGGGGCGTGTATTGCTTATGCAATACTCTCAGAATGCTTGTTCTTATTGCATTGCAGTTTAAAACCAGTAGGAAAATAAATTTCTGTTAGAAATTGACCAAACTTTATAACAAATGACTTGAAGTAAAATTGAGCAATGAATAAAAGTAACAATAGTGACCAAAAAGGGAAACAAATTACGGCGTTAAGTGCAGTCATCCTTCAAACAGGAAATATTATACTTTTATAAATTAGTTTGAAATTAAATTAATCGCTATCAAATATGCAGGAAATTTGCATGTTGAATACGTTCCTCAGTAATTGCTATCTATGTTGTAGCGTTAAAAATCGACGAAACAAGACATATTGTATATTAATAGATTGGCAATTATAGAAACTTTCAAGCCCTGTAAATATTTGAAATGTTTTACAGAAGACTTTTAATGTAAATCCAACAGTTGCAGTTTCTATCCTCTTCATTTTTGGTTATTTCGAATTACGTGTGTACACTATGACCTTATCCATATAAAGTGTGCTTTTATACCACACATGTGTTCATTTATTTTTTTATTGAATTAGTTTAGTTCTAATGAACAGCAATGATAGTCACACACACTGTAGTTTTTCATGTTTGAAATGAATACACTGTAAATGTGATAGATTTAGTTCTAGCAAGTTTAAATGGCGTTAATAGTAAAATACATAAAATTAAGGATTGTGATTAATTTCTATAAAATTGTTTTTTTTATAAGGAAATCAGTTTAAAAAAAACTATTTGATGTTTGATTGGAGAGCAGTTGTTAATATAATTATTCTGATAATGTACCTATAGTAGCTCTTTCAGCATGAGAAAACTATTTGCAACACACCAAAATTTTAGTTCAATTTAATTGTTAACATATAAATCTTCAATATTAAACTAAAATTACGTTGATTTAATCATAAAACATCAAGTATGAAGATACCTTAAGGAGAGATGACTCTTTGATAAGAGAGATAACTTTTGTAGAAAATAATCTTAAAATAATGGAAATCCGATTTATCAGGTTCAATTATTTTGATCAGTTATTTTTGTGAATAAAGGCATAGAATGTTATCGTATTTGGTGTGATGAAAGGGAAGTGAACGGAATTACATAACATGAAACACCATACACAGACATGTTATGTTCTGGTAATCACTCATCTCAGATTCAGGTTTTTTTTCAAAGGCAAAAATATGTTTCTGTTTCCTTACAATAAATAAGAAATATTGACAATGTTATATTAAAAAAATCTTCGCAATTCGCAGTGACTGTGCAAAATACAAACGTAATAGAAAGTGTGTACAATTGCTATGCGTTCTTCACATGATAAAACCATAATAAAATCAATTTTGCTACTTCAGAAGAGATATTCTCAGGAAGCAGATGACGTATATTGATGTTACACTGAGTGATAAGAACACAAGCTACAAAAGTTGCTCTTAAAGACTATTATTTTGTTGGTATTTTTTAAAATCAAAGTTCTTAGGATATTTAGGTCATTACCTTTTATATACTTTTTGCATTCAACTAATTAGGGCCCCGCAAGGATTTGCGGGTGCCCTATAGTAATCACTCTGTCCGTCCGTCCTTCTGTCCGTCCGTCCGTCTGTCACTCTTCCGTCCACAAATTTCCTGTTTTTTTCTAATAACTTTTTCTATGGTTGCCCAATCAAGTTCAAATTTGGTATGGTAGTTCAGTAGGCAGAAATACATATTTTGATGCTAAGTTTGGTTCTCTATGTCTTCTGGTTTGGAGCTGGGGTGGTGGGGTAGATTCCTAACTATGCATAAGAAGAATGGGCAAAGAGAGATAACTGCTGAGAATGAATGGGCAAAGAGAGATAACTGCTGAGAATGTTACCATTGTATACATGGAAGGCTGTGCAATATTTGTCCTTTGGGATTAATTAACCTTCCACAGGAAGAAAATCCTAAGCTTTATCTTTATCTGTCACATTGAGATTAATTACTGCACTGCCTGTGTCTGCAAATGAACTTTGTTTTGAAGTTAAGGTCAATTTTGAATGATGTGTAGTATTGTGTACATTCTTTGAAATATGGATTTGAAATATAATATTCATATTTTTTTTGGTTAAAATACCGTACACAATGATTTATGATAGTTTTATTGAATAGAGGCAAAGCCTAGGTATCATTGCATTGGTATCAATTCTTTGTTTTTTTAACAAATTTTATTTCATCCCATGTTAACCCACTTTATCCCGTGGATATGACTCATTGGATATTTTTTTGATATTCCACAGTTGTGACTTTACAATGGGATTTGCCTAGGCATAATGAAGTAAAAATAATGTAGAGTTTTATAAACAGTGTAAACATTGATTGCGGTGTATAAAATATGGGATAAATAGAATCTCATGATTTGTAGTATAATATGATTTTTATCCAACTTGTGTGTTTTATCCCCTCACTAAGGCTCAAGAAAAAAACACTTTAATTGTTGGATGAAAATCATATCCAACTACAAATCACGAGATCCTATATATTCCAGTTCTTTACATCTTCTGCCGGGCATTTATTTTAAATCATTGTTAATATAAAGAGGATGGAATTCAAAGTTTTTTTCACTTCTCTATATTAATTGTCATAGCGGGGCCCTTCCTGACTGGTCAGTTTTCTAGTTGTGCTTAGTCATAAAATTCTCATTACTTTCTTTTTTGCTATTTCACAAAGCTAAATGTATTTGTAATAACTTAACTTGAAAAGCATTTAATAAGATGTGTGAGTTGGAATCAAATTTTCTATTTTGATGGAGCGGATGCAAAATCAAAAGAACAATTTTGCACTTAAGCTATAGAGAATGGGTCCTTTTACAGTGCCGTTTTTTAATGTTTAAAATATCAACAAATTGCTATTTTCTCGTAATAGTTAGGCACTGAAGGATACCTCTAATTTATATGCACGCTTATATTTACCAAAATTAGCATACTGTTTAAAAAATTAAGGATTTTTAAATGCCTATAAATAATTTAAATCCGGAAAAATCGAACCAAACCTACTTGAATTGTGTCTATTTATATCAGAGGGAGGAGACATTTAAATCAACATTGTTCTGTTGGTGGATCGATTAGCGCGTTTGCTGAATTATACTTTATGCATTACTAGTATTTTACGTCTGAAAAAAAAATCGAATAAAGCTTTGAAGTTGCATATTACCATAGTGATCAAACAAACATTCCTGACCATATAACGTTGATGGAGAGCGATTTAAAACGTGTCAATGTGAGCACATTTGACAAACGTCAACCTGGATAGAAACCACGTGATTGTTTGAAATAATTTATTCCATGGGTGGGTCCAAACATGGGTCACGCAGGTAATAGCTTTTGCTTGCTATAGGAAAAACCTTGAAATTTTCATACGTTTCTCATTTTTTAGGTACCAGCCTAATGTAGTACAAACTTCTTATTTTCACAGGAGTTTTCTAAATGTATAACGCGTATTTTGTCTATTCCACATGTTTGTATTCGGTTAGGCTGATAGTATACAAAGGCTTGGAAATGAATGCTCGTCCTCGATTTACTATATAAAATCACGAATGTCGGCTGACCCCCACTATGTTGTAAAGTTTCGTGCTTTTTATTCACAATAAATTCAGCGCTAAAACTTGTTAATTCTTATGGAATAGATATCAATAGGTGATGTTAGGGAAAAACATATTCTTAATTTGAATCTTCATTTTTTCACTTTTTACCGGGGCCCATAAGTGTACTCGTCCTTTAAAAAAACCTTAACATTAATAACGCAAATCATTCAGCACCAGCTAAGTATCCTAACATAATGATCATACCTATTACTAGCAATTTTCACAAGGCGAAAAACCATCTTTAAGCAAGTCCTTAAAGGTGGCTTAAAGGTGACTTAAAGGAGCTTAAAAGCTATACAACCTTTAAGCCGCCTTTAAGTCACCTTTAAGCAAGTGCTTATAGGTCCTTAATGTCCAAACTTCTTTAAGCCACCTTTAAGCCACCTTTAAGCATCTTTAAGTGGCATTTACGCTCTCTTTACACTGCCTTTACACTGTCTTTAAGTGGCCTTTAAGTCAATATTGATCAAGCTGAACAATTAAAACATATATTAAATGCAAAAGCTCTTTTATAGAGATGGGAGGGGGTCATCCGAGTGATAATATAATTTCCAAGGAAGGGAGGGGGGGGGGTGTTCCAGGCGGTTTTAATCGTCGCTCCATTAAACACAGATCGCTATCATCAGCACCGCTCCGATGGACACAGAGTGCCGTTATAAAATTCTTTATAATTTTTTGGGGGGTTCAAAATTATTGTAGGGATGAGCGCAGTCTCTGTATCTTAATATGTGCATAAAACTAATTAAAGTATGTTTGTTTCCTATTATAAATTAATCGGTGAAAAAAATCTCTCTCTCTCTCTCTCTCTCTCTCTCTCTCTCTCTCTCTCAGTTCATCCGGTTATTAAACAAAATAATGATAATGAACCAAAAATGCATGATTTAATTTGATAATCGGTTTAAGGTTTGTATTTTTTTTCTTTCAATTTTCATTATTTCTAACTCTAGATCTGCTAGATACATGTTAAAGATGAAAAGACTCTCAACTGCCTTTGTTATATCGGGCAGGATATTACTGCTTTGTTTGTCTAGACATAGTTTTGTTCGTTTGTGTATATCTAATTAGAGTCTATTGTTTGTCCAACTTAAGAAAACCCCTGGAACTAACACAGAATATACAAGATATACACAACAGTTGTGTCGTGTGCCCAGGTGCATGTTTGTGTATATCTAATTAAGTCTATTGTTTGTCCAACTTAAGAAAACCCCTGGAACTAACACAGAATATACAAGATATACACAACAGGTGTGTCGTGTGCCCAGGTGCACGTCAGGGTTTCTAAAGGCGTTGAATCTTAGTATGTACGAGTATACGATAAGTCTAGTGAATAAAAGTAAATTTACATTTGTAATTCATTTTCAAGGTATTATTTCCTAGCTCTGGGTTTCAAAGATGTTACGTCTACAAATTAACGATACATGTATGTAAGAGTAAAATCTTGAGGTTAATTAATTAATGTACCGGTGATCATAAATAGGGGTTGATTATTTAAATATATGTATAAGGGTAAATATGTCAAATATACCCGGCCTGGCACATCATACAATTGTATGTACAAGTCATTTGCAATTACCACATGCAGTAAATACGTCACCGGTAATTGGTAATTTTGTTTGTTATAAAATTGATAGTTTAAAAATCATGTACATACAATAACATGTAAATATTTAAACATACTGGAACTGCGCCGCAATCATGAAAACCGGGAAATTGAACAAATACCCTAATAGTATCAATGCATTTAATAAAAGAAATGATTTCATTTTCTGTCTTACATTTTTATGGCTATAAATTAGATGAACGTATATCTACTCGGTTTAAATTTATTAACTAAGAAAGCCTACTATAGTGAACCTAACGGTTTCCATTTAGGTATAATATATTTTTGTTCACTGAAGACCAAGTTCCGTATTTCATTCTAAATACGTGCATGTAATTTATAAATTAGATAGAATTGATTGTTACAAACTGAATGGTTTGTCAAAATCTTTTCAAGCAAACACATTCAATACAGTGACTCAATATCCACTGATATATAGGATATAAAAACGTTTATATATATATAAGTTGCCGTGGCGCAGAGGAAGTTTAGTGATGCTAGTAAACTAAGGATCCCGGGTTCAATTCTCGCCGTGGCCGGGTTTTTTTGTGTTTTTTTTTCATTTTTTATTCTAGAACAAAAACCGTTTAAATACCTTTCCTTTCATAAAGTTAATACATTTTGTTGGAAATTAAGCACACTATTGAATTTAAAAAAATTTAATGGCTTAAAGGTGGCTTAAAGGTAGCTTAAAGGTGGCTTAAAGGTGGCTTAAAGAAGTTTGGACATTAAGGACCTATAAGTTGTCCTTAAAGGTGGCTTAAAGGTGGCTTAAAGATAGTCTTTAAGCTGCCTTTAAGCCATCTTTACGCTTTCTTTAAGCCACCTTTAAGCAACACATAAAGCTTAACGGTGGCTTAAAGATCGTCTTTAAGCTACCTTTAAACACCTTTAAGCTATCTTTAAGGAGGACTTAAAGATGGTCATTCATCCTGTGTTTAAGATTTAATATTTTAATATATTATATTAAGATTTCATGCACTCTACTATATATGATTATTAAGTTTTTCGCTAAAATTATAGGTTTCATGGTCCTTTTTCTTTTAAAGATTTCAGGAGGTCATTATCATTACAAATTATAATTTTTCTACTCCAGAAAGATAAATATAAACATTTTTCCGAACTTTACAGTGTGTCCTATCTATAAATTTTATAAAATAACAACCGAAAAAGAGCGTGAAACAAAAGAAAAACATTTCATTTCATTATATAAACCAAAACTGAATGCATTATAAATATGAGTGTTTGAATATATTTTATGTTTTTCTTGTACAATTATAGAGTATTTGAATATATTATATGTTTTTCCCGTAAAATTACAAAACGCTTATACTATGACGTCATAATGAACTCTGAAAAGCGCAACATATACTTGATGTTATATGACGTCACAATGATCATTTGAAATGTATGTACCTATGTATCTATGGTGATTGTTCAAAACTCCTGAAGATTATAATGAAACCGGTAGAGTTTTGAATCGGTTTTCTGTTATTTTTTATTATTTAATACTTGTGTGGATTAACTTCACTCATTTTGGAATATATATATATATATATATATATATATATATATATATATATATATATATATATATATATATATATATATATATAACTTAAATAAATGAAAACACAAAGATCGAGTAAAATATAAGTGCTTTCATTTTCTTCAAATGTTTTACAATATATATATATATATATATATATATATATATATATATATATATATATATATATATATATATATATATATATATTTGTTATATTCAGTAGTATATTCTTACTATATAACTCTATATAGACGAATAGTCAATAATTGTAATATTAGCTCATCCGAAAAATATTGACCGGTCAATATTTTTTTAATATTGACCGGCTAGGAATAATATCTAGAGAATATTCCTTCTTTTTCAATTAATCGCTTTTGATTTGTTGATTCGTAAACGATGACGTAAATAACTCTTTGCGACTCCAAAACAAGGTGACGTCATAATAGACAGTCAGTCAAGGCAAAGTAAACAACGAACGCGCAATGCGACGGTTTGCTAATAACGGATAAAAAGATTTGCGAATTACTGTGAAGTAAAATCAGGTAGAACATCTGTATGTTAATTCTTACGGGCGGTGGAATATCACTAGTGACTGTTTGATGCTGAGGATATTTTGGAAATGAACTTTGCACAAAATTGAGTTCGTGAATTCTTTGTTGAGCTGAGAAATTACAGCGATCTGTTTTCAATTACTTTCTTAAATTTTGGTTTGTTTCTTTAAATAACAAAACAAATGTTGACTGAGTTTTCGGGCAACATTGATTATATTAGCCCCCTTGGGACGAAAATATTGCCCTCCGCTTCGCGTCGGGCAATATTTCGTCCCTCGGGGGCTAATATAATCAATGTTGCCCTCAACCCCAGTCAATATATGTATAATATATATATATATATATATATATATATATATATATATATATATGTGCATGCATGCATATATAAGTTTGGGTATGGCCTATGGTACTCAGTTTACCGTTAAGGCCTATTTATCTCTTGTGTGTCAAAGTGAAACAAATTATTCATCGCCAGTAAACTGATATATAATATGGCAAATATCAGTTACTTAAAATAGTTTTTTTATTGATCTCATGTACATGTATTTGTGATTTACTCTAACATTGGTACCTTTTATTTTGAAGGTAATAAGCTGAATGAAGATTGCAGTGTTGAGAAAGGCATTGTCATTACAGAAGGCACAACTTCTGCATTAAAAATAATGGATTCCAAGAATGTAGTAATTCTAAAAGGTGCTATTGGATGTGGCAAAACACATGCATTAATGGCAATTCAAAACCACTTCAAAGAAAAACAATGGGAGACAGAATGGGTAGAGTTTCAGCATTTAAAAGAAAAAACTTCAAAAGAAAAACCAACAATCCTACTGTGTGATAATCTTTTTGGAAGATTTGGGAGCTGTGTATTTTCTCAAAACGACGTTGATGAAATCGAAGAGATCCTAAAAACAATTGAAACTTCCAAAGACTATATCAAAACTGTCATTGGAGTCCACACACACATTTTTGATGAAGTAAAGAAAGATTTAAAGCTAAGTTTTCTACAACAAAAAAATATAACAGTAGAAATGGATAAACTTTCTGCTGCTGAGACATTGCTAATATACAAAGAACAACATAAAAGGGGTCATTGTAAAATGGATCCAACTTGTTGGTTTAAAAAAGTTGGATTTGAATCCGTTTTAGATAAACTCTCAAAAAACCAAGGTCACATTGGTAGTCCTTTCCTGAGTCTGATGTATTGTAAGCAGCACGAACTTTTCTCTGACCCTACCTTCCCTGATAACCCTGTTAAGACATTGATGCAACACTTCCAAAAAATAAGACAGGAGGCCCCTACACTATACAAATGTCTGGTTTATCTGATGTGTGTTCAAGAACACAACTTTGAGAAAGAACCAAAGGAATGGGCAAGACAGATCGGCGCAGAGATAGCAAAAGAAACCCAGAAAAATGCCTTAACACAGATTGATGGAGATATTACAAAAGAAAATCTTCAGAAAAATGCCTTAACATCTGGTTATGTTCACGTGGAGACCAACAGAGCAACTCTTGCTCACGACATTTTAACAATGGTTTTATTCAAATCCACAGCTGAGGCAGATATATTTTTCACACCAGTTGTTCTAAACTGTAGTGATGATATCATAATCCAGCTTCTGAGACCTGCAGGTAGTATTTACAGTGACTTTTATTGTGAATTTGAAGATGTCAATAAAGAGTCACCGTATTATAAAAGTAGAAAGGTGTGTGTTTACCGATTGGTCTGTAAATTTAAGGAAAATGAAAAAAATCATCCTTTGATGACAAAAGAATTTGTTAGGCATAAATACGAAAAATATATGACGCAAACACCAAAATATAAAGAACATTGATTAGAAAGTTATTTCCTGAGTCGTTCTTCTGCATCAACTCTTGTAAGCTTTTGTCATTGAAATGTAATATAGTCTACTTGCCTTAATCATTCGTATTACTTGGCTTGACCATCAAATTAATCTTTTACCATTTAAACAATGTCGTTCATTTAATTGAGTACAAATAATGACTTAATAGAGAATATTCTACGCGCATTGCAACAATACATATACGGAAGTGGTTGCAAAAATCATAGAGATGTTTAAGTAACATACTGTGTTTTTCCCAGTCCAAGTATATAAAATAGATGACCGCATACCCATGTTTAAAAACAATACACGATATAGGTTTTAAGTCATGCAGGGCTTATTAATAACTCCTCCACATCAAACGGTCAATGTCATAACCAGTTTGTATTAAGTATTTGCTGGTAAACGTTTTATTTTAAAAGATTATGTATGTATGTTATACCTGCAAAATGTATAGATTTCTTTTTGAAATAAGACATCATACATTTGTATTTTAATGTTCATTATATAGTACTGTATTCCTTGTATAAAAAAGAATTTTATGTATGCTTCACTATATATATATATATATATATATATATATATATATATATATATATATATATATATATATATATATATATATATATATATATATATATCGTAATTAGTTATTTGTATAACATTTTTTTGTCCTTGATTCAATTTGTAAAACCCTCTCCTCGTGGTAAAGTCGTTTTGATATAAAAATGAAATAGTTGCATGTGTTATTGTTTACTAGTATAGTATTAATAAAAGTATACTACATGAAAAAACGCATGTTGTTAAAAGGCTTACTTTATCTATATGAAGAACCAGGTCATCTTACAAAGATTAGTCGAAAGGGGAAGAGGGTGAAAAGAAAGATTGTTCTCAAGACTCAAATTATTTTAATATCAAAATATCATCAACACGGATATTACAGCAGTTTTAAGCTAATCAATGAATTTATTAGAGTAAAATTCCTGTGTTTTGTAAAAAGTGTAACAAAATTGTATATGTTGGGAAAACGGGGGTGACTTTATATCAAAGACATGTTTTAAATTTGTCACTGATCAGGAGAGAAACTAACGACCCTGTAGCAATGCATTTTTATACTGACGAACATACAGTTGAGGATTATTCTGTAATAGGTATCAAAAATTGTACAAAGATGAAACTTACAAAAGATTCAAAGAAAATTTGTGAAAAAAAAATTAAAAACTTATATGCCTTTTGGTATCAACAAAAGGGAACATTATTGTCTTTAGACTACATTATTACTAGTTTGTATAGACATTTCCTTTATTTTATGTCCCGTTATCTATACATTTTTCATATATTACTTGTGTATGTACTAATTACGGCTATCAATGTGCTTTCTATAGACTCTCACCTATATTTCATATGTTTTTGGCGCAATATTGTTGTATGACGTCACTTGCCAGTAAGTAAAATAAGAAAACACGAAAAATGTTCAATTAAGAAATGAAGATAATAATTTTTCTATTAATCGACGTATCAAAGAAAAAATTGACCGGCTCTGCGCATTGATGAAAAAGTTTTCCGGTCAATTTTTTCTTTGATACGTCGATCAATAGAAAAATTATTATCTTCATTTCTTATCATTTAATATAACATTCAAAAAATGTGAAGTGTCATTGATCAAAAATAAAAATAATGTAAATGAAGCGGCGCGTATGAATACAAAACAACAACAGCAACAATATTCAAAATGGATGCGCCTTCAGCTGATGCAGAGCTATTGAGCGGAATTTAATGGATTAAACACAAAAAGTGAGTTAAAATCTAAACCGAATGAATTGAAAACAAAAGGAAAATACATGCGATAGCTTGTGATATTATTCACTGTGCAGAAAAACTCGTAATAAATCTACTTTTCATGTGAGATCGCTGAAATATGCAACTGGACATAACCATCCAAGGAGTGGCGATAGTGGACGAAAATAGTTGATATGTCGACAAAGAATAGTATGTATAAGCGACTTTTTTAAACGTTGTGGTAACTAGATATTAGCCAGTGATGTAATCAGTAAATGGTGGATCTGTCGCTTGGAATGCGCCGAAGGAGTTGATGCATTACATAGCTTTGCTTTGCTTTACGATGCTTATTCTGATGAACGATCACGTACGTGTGTAAACTTAAAAATCATTATTACTAAATTTGAACAGCCGTGTTACCGTGAAAAAGTATAGGCCTATATGTTCGTTATAATTATTCTGGAAAGGGAACAACCAGCCTCGCAGTAATGTCGATTGATCTCAAGCAGACGAAATCGTGAGAAGACGCTATATTTTCTATTTCGTGAATCAAATTATGTGTTTTGTTTATTTTTGAAGGTTAAATTTTCAAGTTTTTTATGTTTATAAACTTGTATTTTGTTTGCTGACAATAAAACAAACACAACTTTACATTTTGTTGACAGTGTTTATTTTGGAAATTCCCGTTCTATAAATAGTATAGTGTTAGATCAGAACAGTTTAGAAAAGTAGATCCAGCAACATTTTATTGATGCAGGTATCAAAGAAATTTTTCGACCAATCAGAAGCGCCAATATCTCATGAAACGAATAAATATTAAATGATTATAGCTTATGCGCTTTCATTTTAAAATCTTCAGAAGCTATATAATGGTAATATATATATATATTATATATATTATATATATATATATATATATATATATATATATATATATATATATATATATATATATATATATATATATAAAGCACTGAATAGAATCAACAACACTAGGCATCTTTAAAGTGTCGGATCTAATATATAGATACTAAGCCAGTAAACTGAATATATAAAGCACTAAAAATGGCGAACGACACATATTCGTGTCGTTAGCCATTTTAAGTGCTTTATATATATATATATATATATATATATATATATATATATATATATATATATATATATATATATATATAATTTAATTCTGATTGTAACGCCTCAGTTGATTGGCTAACAAATTCATATATATCATATAACATAACTTGCCTACGTCACACTAAGACGTGCGTGTGAACGTATTAATCCGCTTGACGTTACGTTTAAATTTTGTACAAATTTACATATTTTAACTAATCAATGGGCCTTATTGTCTAATTTAAACAGTAGAAAATTAAATTATAAGGAATAAATTTAATTTCTACCTACGTTATACGATATAACATAACTTGGGGCAGTTTACGCTTTATAAACCGCGAAGCCATTTTACGTATTTATGTTTTGTATAAGTAATTATGGCATTCTGTGAAATATTTTCCTGAAATAAAATAAAATCAATTTTAAATAATTAAAAGAGCTTTTGAAATATCTTCATTTAATTCACACAATGAAACAAGTACTTGGCGTAAAATATCTTTAAGAAACATTATTTTGTGTGATCCAGTCAAAATCTACTCAAGAGCATTTTGATGCAGAACCATTTATTCATTCATTAAAAAAAACTGCAGACTGAATAAGACGTTAATGATAATAGCCAATCTAACCCATCGAAACTTCTGTAAAACTGGCACAGCTTTTAAGAGGGGGTGGGGAAATGAACCGACGAATGAGGAAAACCCGTAGGTACAAAAATTAAAAGATAACTTTTCGGAAAAACGACGCAAAATGTGTTATTAGTAAAGTAAAGGATCAATTGCGAATAACAATTGAATTGACCTATAGGACCGGTAATGGTTTCTGTCTTTACAAAAACATAGCGATTTCCGTTCTTCTTCTTGATTTTAGGTCATAACCAGTAAACTCCTAGGTTCTAGTTCTCATAATTTACAGTAATTGAAAACAAGCATTCCTTTTAAAGGAATGATCGGCAATAATGATATATTGATAGCTAGAAGCAATCAACATGATCAGTTTGATGTAAAATAGTTAAAAAAAGTACTGTATTTTTACAAAATATAGAATATTTTGGAATCTGTACACCATAATTTCATCATTAAAAACCGTCAACATATTTAATTTTGAAATAAATTTGGGGAAAGCCGTTCGTAAACTCCTTGTCTAGTTTTATATTTTTGACGTAATTATCAAATGTTAATGTACCTTTATGACGCAGTTTGAAAAAATGTTGGTGTACCTTTATGACGCACTTTGAAAATTTTTTTCAAAGTGGGTTAAATTGGTCCAAATTTTAACGCACTTTGAAAAAAATTTCAAAGTGCGTTGATTTTGTCCAAAATTTAACGCACTTTGAAATTTTTTTCAAAGTGCGTAATTTTTTCAAAGTGCGTTGCCACAATTTTTCAAAGTGGGTTAACTTGGTCCAAAATTTAACGCACTTTGAAAATTTTTTTCAAAGTGCGTAATTTTTTCAAAGTACGTTGCCACAGTGCGTCATAAAGGTAAATCAATATTTTTTAGTATCGAGACACTTAACGCACTTTGAAAAAATATGTATAAATCACATATTTTGGAATTAGATTCCTAATTTGTTGATAGTATGATGATTTGTTAACGCTAATGAATCTAATTAACCTTCTTTAAAATTGGGGATAGGGGTGGGAGTGGGAGGGGGGGGGGGGTGACCAAAGATACAGGTCAATTACCTGTGCTTCATTTCATTGATTACAGGAAGGTCCCCTACCCCTCTTTTTTCCTCCCAAAACATTTAATTTGATATTCAGTAACTTAGAGTAAATGTAAAAATCGGAAAAAGAAATACGCTTTGTTGTAAATTAAGTACAGTGATATTATTGGTAATCATTTATTGGTATGTTAAAGAATCTATAAGCGTTTCAACATAGACCCTCTTTTCAAATTTTAATCAAATAAATCACTTCATTCAAAAAAACAACTATGTACATTGACAAACATTAAATTATCATAAACTTAAACACCGATCCTCTAATAGATCATGTTGTTTTTGATAACCATAACTAACTTATCCTTTTTTAATCATGTTTGTCTATAAGCACATGCAATTGCAGACAGTTGAAATATGTTATACATTATCTCCATTATAAATAAATAAATTAAATAATTTTCGTTTCTGGCACAGCACAATGTACCAGATAATTAGTAAGTTTGCTGCATATACAAAAAGGAAAATGCAGTTGCTAAGCGATGCAGTTATTGTCATATTTGGATAATTCAAATCTCTCTAATTGTTCTATGTAAATTGTCAAGCTGCGCAAGCTTATGAGAAAAGGAAAAACTTCTAATCTAGAAACTGTTAATCAAGTTAGCTGAGAATGCAGTGGATTCTTTCTAAAATATTTCCCATTAAGCTACACAAGGTTAAAACAATTATTTATTGTATCTAAAATTAAATATTATTTCGACTAAACCCTGAAATTTTTTTTTTCAAAGTGCGTTAGTATCGACGATATCAACGCACTTTGAAATTTTTATTTTTTTTTCAAAGTGCGTTGACTTGGTCCAAAAATTAATTAACGCACTTTGAAATTTTTTTTCAAAGTGCGTAATTTTTCAAAGTGCATTGTAACACTGCTCCTTCGAGGTCCTTTGAATAATTTAGTCTCCCGGGGCCAACTTAATTGTCTCTGATTAAACATTGAAATACCCGGTACTTAGTGAAACTAGTATTAAAGCAATGCAATTTTGTTTACGTTTGCATTACTTGGCAGTTGTTCATTCCTGCAGCAATATACATATGATCCGAATTGAGAGCTCTAGACGTTGCCTAGTTTGATTTTCCGATTATAAATTTGGACTTTAGCCTGTCGAACGCAAAATATTCATGCAGCACATTTGGACGATTTAAAAAAAATTACACATACCTGTAAAAAATGCAATTGAAATAGATGAAACGGAAAATATCCCAGAAACCTTCATTGGCATATCATCATTTTTAATCGAAAAAATTCACAGGATCAAAAACAGATTTCTTACGGAGATTTATAATGGAAAATGTTGACATCTTTTCTCCATTGGAAGTCACTCAGAAGACCTTGCACAATTTTTCAACGTTATCGCCCGGGTCTGTTGAAATGCAAAACTCCGTAGACTTCTTATTTTTCAGCAGTGTATTGAAACCAGCTAGAGAGTACGTTTTAAAGAGGGAATAATGATAATTTTTCATGTTTCTGAAAGAAAATTGCTTGAACCCTGAGGTATATACATAATTATCGTGTTATTCAGCAAAATGTGAATCGAGGATATGTGACAGAATATATAGTGGTCAATGCATGTACTGTTAATTTTGAGGAAATAATCATTCTTGAATAAATAATCTAATATTGCTAATCTTTCAAGAAAAAAATTAAAATTTTATAAAATATCATATCGTTTTTAACATGATTAACAAACCTACATGAATCAAGTTAATAACATTAGATAAGATTTTCCGCTTTCCGTTCCGCGTTTTAGCAACACCCGCTTAAGGTAGTACAAGACAGATAACCTAAATTTTTCCTATAATTCAATTTTTCTGAAATTTATATATCTTTTTCTTTGGAATGAAATCTTTTAATACGTAAAATTTGAAAAAAAATCCGACCTTACAATTTTTGCCCACATCGCCCCAAACCTACCATTGGAATCTCCTTTCAGTGGAGTGTAAAATGAAATAGTCATTGTTATAATTTTCTATGCTATTCAGTTATTTTTTAAGATATTACAAATTGTTGTGCTGCTGTTTAAACAGGAGACCTTCTTGTTTTACATGATTAAGAGTTACGGAAGTCATTCACTGTAGCAAGACCAGAGGTCACCTTAATTGAAATATGCCTAAGGGGAACAGAGGTTACGTAAGTTGGTTATACCCGCACTTTCTAAAGAAAGTTCGGGTATATTGTTGTTACCCTGTTCCGTCCGTCCGTCCGTCCGCCCGTCCGTCTGTCACGTTTTCTTTCTCAAACTGCTCTTACATCTTATAAACCAGCAAACTGATCTCTTGGAGTTTGATTTGGGGTATCATGTTCTTTTGTAAAAAGGTTTCAAAAATTCTCTGGTAGTCTTGGGGGTCAAATAATTGGTAAAAAATGACGTTTTTTCACAAAAAACCTTCTTCCTCGAACTCCTCCTACATTTTCAACATTAGACAAATCATCTTTTGGAATATGTTTTAGGGTATCCTATAGATGCGCAATAAGGTTTCGGAATTTTCACTTTGTCCTGGGTGTCATTTAATGGCTGAAAAATGACGTTTTTATTTACAAAAAGAACTGGTTTCAAAAACGTCTTTTTTTTTGGCAGTAGCCAAATGATCTTCTAGAATATGATTAGGGGTGTCATATTGAGGCGTGATCAGGTTCCAGAATTTTTTTTTCATTAAAGGGATCAGTGGGCAACACAAAATGACGTTTTTTTGCAAAAAAAATATGGTTCCCAGAACTCCTCTTACAACTTTTGGAGTAGCTACGTCATCTCTTGGGATATAATTGGGGCTGTCCTATAGATGTGCAATAAGGTTTTAAAAATTTAAATTTCATCCAGGGAGTCAAATAGTAGCAGAAAATTGACGTTTATCACTAAAAAAAAAACATAGATCCAAGAGCTCCTCTTATGATTTAA
This sequence comes from Magallana gigas, assembly GCF_963853765.1. Taxonomy (NCBI): domain Eukaryota; kingdom Metazoa; phylum Mollusca; class Bivalvia; order Ostreida; family Ostreidae; genus Magallana; species Magallana gigas. Next base: position 10,647,180 of record NC_088855.1, read on the forward strand.
TGGGTAGACAATCATATCTTGGGATATGATAGGGACTGTTTTATAGATGTGCAGTAAGGTTTTAAAAATTTAAATTTCATCCAGGGAGTCAAAAAGTAGCAGAAAATTGACGTTTATCACTTCAAAAAAACAAAGATCCTAGAACTCCTTTTATGATTTAATGGATAGACACATCATATCTTGGGATATGATAGGAACTGTTCCATAGATGTGCATTACGGTTTTGAAAAATTAAATTTAACCCTGAGGCCCATAACCTACCGGTACATACTTTTTGATGCCTTTTAAGGATCAAGAATATAAATGGTTAAGGGGTGGGGATCTCAACCGTTTTCGAGATATTCGTGCACTTCCTGTTCAAGGGGGGTCATGACCACCCCGGGGCCCATGACCTACATACCGTTTGATGCCCCTTGACACAAGGAACAAGAATATATTTGGTTTAAGGGTGGGGATCTCAACTGTTTTGAAGATATTAAGGGACTTGCTGTTTGAGGGGGTCAGGACCACCCACAGGGCCCATGACCTACATAACATTTGATGCGCCTTGACATCAGAAACATGAATATATATGGTTTAGGGGTCATGATTATAACAGCTTCTGAGATATATGGTAATTTCAAATTCCTGGGGGGTGGGGATGACCCCAGGGGTCAGATCTAATAAACACTGTATATTGCCAGTAACAGCCAATATATGATTATGAAAACCCTTTATTATTATCTTTGTCCGTTTTCAAGTTACCATTTACAATAGAGTCTACGATTCTTTCTACAAGGTTTAATGTTAGACCCCACACCCTTTTGACACCCCCTCCTCCCCCCCTCCCCCCACCCCGAAAAGTGGTTGGCTAACCCAAAATGAGAAAAATCAAACCAGGGTGCACGGTGCACATCTACATATGCAGGCCTATCATATCCTAGAGTTTTGTACAATTCTGTTCAGCCATCTCTGAGAAACAAGTTCAGAGTGGGAAAGAAGAAAAAGAAGATGAAAAATAATAATACATGTATTAAGAACCGTACAAAAACAATAAGTCTCCAAATTTCATTTGGGAGACTTAATAATAAAGATTAAATAGAGATAGGATCATCAAACATCAATAATTTAAAGATAATTGATAATTTCTGATCCTAAGGGGGTCAGGATGACCCCTTAGGGTCATGACTTACATGCCATAATGATATCGATCTTAGCACCTGCATGACCTAAGGAGGAATAATATCTTTGGATTAAGGTGGGGATCTCAATGGTTTTTATGATATTTGATAATTTCAGGAAGAGCACTTGGGATCATGACCTACATACCATCTTAAATGCCTTGAACAAAGAAACAATAATATAATTATGTACATAATATATGATTCAATTTAAGAACCCAGATATATATCAATCATCTGTTTTGTAATACTTCCTATGTATATATACATGTACATGTATTAGTTTGTGTTTTGTTCTATACTATTCATGTTCATGACTGTAGTATGGCTTAGTCTTATTTTAAATTACATTAAAAAATTGTCAAATATATGACTTGAAACCCCCACCCCCAAACAAACTCAAATATAAACTGTCCCCCCCCCCACCCCCCTTGTCGAATGATCTATTAAAATCAAAATATAATGTGGGTGTCTAAAAACTTTTATAAACTGGTAGAAAATGTTATTCTTAAAAAAAATTACATTTCACCTTGCATAATTGACAAATGATCTATTGAGATATGATCAGAGGTCATATTTCTACCTTGGGATCAATAAGTAGTATTCATCAACAAGTTAAAATTAATAACAATAAAATAAAATGATTCAAATTTATAAATTTTTATACTCCACATTCACCCCCCCCCCCCACCCCATCTTACCTGGTTATAAAGATTCAGTCTTCTTAATACATTCTTATTTGTGTACAGTAGCAAATTTTAAATCATTTCTTGATTGCTTTTTCTCTCGTGATTCACATTAACATTTTGGAAATTGCTTAATTCAATTTTTAAGATTTATAAACAAAATGTTATATGCATCACTGCCATGTGTATTCGCCTATTTAGGGCAATTGTAAAGTCTCTAAAACAAAGCAGTGACATCATTAGGCTAGGAATTACCCACATGGATCAAACACAACTGTATAACATATGAATAAAATAAAATACATTATTATTTCTAGTTCTAAAATGAATTACAATATACAATTTTTCGCGCAATGACACAAAGAGCAAAAATAAATTATATGGTTTAGGGATGAGGATCTCAGATCTCAGAATTCAACAAAATATACAGTGTATCATATCATTTCCTATTTCATAAAGGCGGGGGGGGGGGGGGTGTTAAAGACAACACCTTGGGGTCTATGTACTTTACACCATTTGATGCATCATAATGACATTAGAAGATATTTTGTATTTTCCTGTTTCATGGGGTCCAGAACAGTCCCATAAAGTCATGACCTACATTGTATTTGATGCATTATAATACATTAAGAAAGAAATGCTCCTTCCTTCCTATTATAACTCATATAAAAATGATAAGTGTCTACACTAACTTACATGTAATACACAAATTTAATAAGAAATTGTTTATACAGGGTCAATATGGGGTCAACTCAATAGTGCAGTCTGACAAATGAAAAAAATAACTTTTGCAACTAAAATGACAGAAACTTTACAAATGCGATAGGATAGGTAACGATGATAAGCTTATTTAAATATTAAAAGATGATGATACAGTATGCTGTCAAAGGGAGATTATATTTAGAAAGTGAAAGTAGAACTTATTTATGTATGCTGGCATCTCATTATATTGTGTTACTGCTACTACATGTACTATGCTTACCTAAATTGGTCAACATCATAATGATAATCCAATTAAAACACAATAATGAATTCCTTTAGCTGATCTTAACTAATCCTTTTCTGCATACGGAAAACACAGACATGTATGTATGTATGTATGGGTGTTGCTAGAACGCGGAACGGAAAGCGGAACGGAATGGAAAATATTATCACGTTTATCGCGTAAAAAGGGTATAGAGTGGCCAGAAACGATTTACTTTTTATCGTTTATTTATATCTAATGAATGATTATCAACATGTTGCTATCTTATTAATATTCATATGAATGTCTATCAATTATAGCATTGTATTTATTCGGCTTTAGTTGAGTACGAAACGGAAAAATCAAATGTATACGAATTGTGAAACATTAACATGATTAAACGAGCAAATTAGCTATAACCTTTTACTTATTTGGTATTGCTGGTATCTTATATAATGGTATTGCTGGCATATCAGCGTAACGTACGCAGTTTGTGAAAGCGTTTTATGCGTGTTTTTAGTATTTTTATATTTCAAATATGATGTACATGTATATATACATACATCAAAATTAAATTTTCGGTGTTCTAGACGATCTTTTATCATACAGACGATACAGTATCATTGAGATGGAAGAAAAAAACCCGTAGGACTGACGACATTAAAAATTAAAATACAGTAAACATTAAAATACCCGGTAATTTGTGAAACTAGTAATTTGTGAAACTAGTATTTTTAGCAATGCAATTTTGTTTACGTTTGCATTACTAAGCAGTACTGTTGTTTATTCCAGCAGCTATATACATATGATCCGAATAGAGACCTCTAGAGGTTGCCTGGTTTGATTTTCCGATTCTATATTGGGACTATAGTCTGTCGATCCCAAAATATTCATGCAGCACATTTGGACGATTTATAATGGAAAATATTGACATCTTTTCTCCATTTGGAAGTCACTCAGAAGACCTTGCACAATTTTTCAACACTATCATCCGGGTCTGTTGAAATGCAAAACCCCGTAGACTTCTTTATTCTTAGCCGTGTATTTATACCAGCTGATAAGCTAGAGAGGACGTTTTAAAGAAAGAATAATGAGAATGTTTAATGCTTCTAAAAGAGAATCGCTTGAACCCTGAGGTATATATAAATATACAGCAAAAAGTGAATCGAGGATATTTTGGGACAGAATGTTGTGGTCAATGCATGTACTGTTAATTTTGAGAAATAAATATTCTTGAATAAATAATCTAATATTGCTAATCTTTCAAAAAAAATTAAAAAGGTACATAAAGTATATCGTTTTAGCATGATTAACAAATCTATGAGGTAAATAACATTAGATAAGATTTTCCGTTTTCCCTTCCCTTCCGCTTTCCGTTCCGTTTTCCGTTCCGCGTTTTAGCAACACCTATGTACAGTGTATGTATACACGTGAACTCATCTAATCGAAGAGCTGGGTAAAACTAGTACCCGCTAATGAGACATGCAGACCTGTGTTGTGTACGTAACTTCAGACAAAGATCAGTCATTTGTAACATGCATGTATTTTTATGACCTATTCTTCAAACCCACTTGCACTATTTTATTGGCTAAATAACAGCTTTAAGGTGGTGCAGGACACCTGCATATTGTGATGTATACTTCCTATTGAGATAAACAATAAAGTATATTAAATATTGATTAAATATTTACCCCCCAAATAATGTTACCTAACATTGAAGCGCAATGGGTTAGAGCGTTTTCGTGTCTTTAAGAGCATTGGGGTCCAAGGTGTATTTTTGGTAATTTTACAATTGATATAAATGAATTTTCATCGGGGGGGGGGGGGTCTGAACCCCTCACTCCCACCCCTTCTCTAAATCTGTGCACACGTTGATGTTCATGTAGGCACACAGAAGCAAATCTAAAACTGGCAACCGCCACGGGGAGGGGGCATAATTTAATTTTTAATGTTATTTGTAATAATTATATAGACCATTATACTTTCTATGACATAAAATGTTAAGATTATTGATTAACTGAAAATTCACTGCAAACAGTTCTACCCCAAATTGCACATAAATAGCTGCTCATGTCACGATGTGTATTATCATATGGGAAGGGATCTCATCCTTCAGTTATGAAAATTATAAATTTTAATTGTATTATCGGAGATTGCATGTAGCCTTCATTTTTAATTAAACTTGTACAAAACAGTGTTATTTAGGGGCAAACACATGGTGCTGGTATTACTGTCTAATGACAGCATCTAGTTTTTTTTTATCACTGTTGTATTGATTCTCTATATCAATAAGAATACCTAAATTCTAACTGGCAACTTAAGATAATTTCTCATGCAATATAATGTAAAACTAGTGCTTGTGAATACTCTTTTAAGACGAAAATTTGCAGCACTTAACGGTATCTAAAAAGAAAATGTATTATTCAAATTTGAATAAAATTTTACAGTATGATAGGCATGACCCTGTAAATACAATATATCAAAATAAAGAAAATTTAACCATAGGTTTTAGATTAATTAAGGTTTAAGTATGTGTGACGGAGGTATAAATTGATAAAAATCCTAGATGACGTCATCATATTTGACCTTTAATCTGTTGGTATGACCTTGAAATTTGTTTGACATAAAGTTTAAATACTGGTGGTGGTTGTGTCCAAATTTCAGGTCTTTACTTTGAAAAGAACACAAGTTACGCATTTTTAAATGATATAAGGCTAAATTGCACAAAAATCATATGAACACCATCCAAATGTATGTTTCAAAATTATCGAAATACGTTGTATCCTAAATTTATTTGGCCTTGAGTAATTGATGAGTATGATATTTATTTTTTTCTTAAGATTATGGACTGAAATTAATTTTTACATCATATTAATAAGTCATTATTTTGTGTATTTCAGAAAATATTTCAAATAAATAATTTCAGGGGTGTTTCCTGCTATCTTAAAAGGACCAGTGTTACGACCAGAAAAATAAAGAAAACAGAAGTTTTAAAACACATGTATGCACATCTATTTTTTTTTTATTTGAAAGGTACTTCACTACACCTAGACTTATACTTTTTAAGACACTACGTCACAAGGTGGAGATCGTTCCACTGGCTTTAATATTGTCGTAGCTCAGTGGTTAAAGTATTGGGCTTCTGAACCGCAGATCATGAGTTCAAACCGCCTGGAGCTTTTAATCATGTTTACTGAATTAAATTTTCAGTGGATGAAAAATGTAATTTTTCATCCAAAGTTGCACATTTTTTACCTATTTGACTTAAATACTTCTTATCCATTATTATATCTATCAAAATCAAGTAATTTTCTGCTGATTTGAGAAAATATTTCAAAGTGTAGTGGGCCACCTTTTTTCGGGATGTCGTCGGTCTTATAACACACCAAGGCGGCGCAGACAAATTGAATACCGAGCGTTGACGCAGTGCTCAATTTGTCTGCACCGCCTTGGTGTGTTATAGGACAAACGACATCGAAAAATAAGCATTCATATTAATTTGTAAGAAGTAGTTTAATGTCTTTATACGCGCTATTAGTCAGGGATATGAAACATACATTGAACAGCGATTTTAACATGTTATTTTGTTTGTTTCCGCAACTAAAAATATAGTGCTAAAAACTTGGTAGAAAAAAAATATCAACGAGATGTGATTTGATGTTTATTTTCCATAAGTAAATATCAAAACGCGTGATGACTTCTATGTTAAGGCTATACAGATACATTGACGGTAGATTTTTTTTCTAAGTTCAACTTTCTCACGTGAGCAAGAGGTTAGGAAATTGGACTTAGTATCTGCAGTATCAAAATTAAATCCTTTTTCCTCGCGTAAGCAATTGCAAAATTCTGTTAACAAGTACATTTTGACAGCCCCTCCCGCATCCCGTTTTTTTTCCCTGAACACCAAACTGGTCTTTGTTTTTTTGTTTTTGGTAACGTTATATTCTTTATTTCCCTTCGGTAAATTTAATTATCACTCAACTTACTATTTAGATATGAGTATCTGACAAAACATGAATAGGCTAAGTGTATTCACAGGAAATTGAACGTCGCAGATTATCAATGCAAAAAAATTGGGGAAATATACACTAAATGTAAATATTTAAACAATGAAATGATTTCTTTGGGGATTCATTCGGGATATGAAGGTAGCGACATTGCAGAAAAAATACATAATCCGCGTTAGCGGGTTATGTAATTTTTTCCTGCAATGATAGCTACCATCATAACCCGCATGAATCATCAAAGAAAGCATTTTATTATTTATTTTAACATCTCTCTTTTAACTAATTAATAAATTGATTATGAAAAATAAGTAAATATCACTAAATTACTGTTAATGTACATAAGTACGTTAGCTAGAAGAAACAGTTAAATCGTCTCCTGTGAGACTTTGAGTCTGACATCATCATGATTACTTCGTGCAGTCCGTGATATTTTGTAGGTCGCTGAAGGTTTAGACCTGTCAATATCTTCTCAGTTTCAGCCGCTGTAGATTTCGACCAATCAATAAACGGGGCATGTATATTTCAGTCTGGCTATTTCTATAGAGCTATGAATTAACTATACGTTTTCGTAAGAAATAGAGGGAATAATGCTAAGGGTAGCTGTAAATATAAATTATTGTTATCTTGTTTTCTTAAACGTTATGTGCATCGGTGTACATTAATGCCATGGCGAATTGCTTTGGCAAAAATACACAAATGACTGACAGGTCCTGTTATGATTTGAACATGAGTTAGATAATTATTCAATAGATCTATTAATCAACTACTTCAGTCAGAGTCATCATGCATTGTTTGTCTAAGGTATCTTGTAAACGCGTGGAAAGTGGTGATACTGTGTGAATGTAGCCTTGGTTCAACAAGCGTACCATACCTTGTGGCAGCTATGGCGTTCCATAAATTTCAACCCCAAAAATTGCATGCTTGTCGCAAAATTGACGTGTTTATTACTCTTTAAAGTGTTTGAGGGTTGATACAAACCGCATTTTCATCAGAATGCAACATGCATGTACATTACAATGTATGTATAGAGCTAATGCTAACTGTATAATTTAAATTGTAATACTACAAACCAACTTACACACCGTGTAGAATCGCACATTCAAGGGACCCCTTCGCCACAAAATCATCAGCGCCCTACGCCAGATCAAGTTTTCGATCAAATACTCCTCAGTTCCAAGATGTGAGATGGTTTTCTCTTATAAATACAGATTTTCTATTCACATGGAATGATTTATGACAGAAAAAAAACGTGAACATCCTGCAGTAGGATTCGATTTTTTTTTTTTTAATAAAGCACCCTAAATATAATACTTGGCGCCTACCCCACATGCATGCATATTGTCGAAGTGTTTGAGGTTTCCCAAAGATATCTCAACCCCCATGTTACTATTTTTTTTTATAGAGGTTGTGTTTCAATAATCAATGTCTTCATTGTACTACTTTTGGTTACCAAACTTGAAATACTCGATGACCTACTTTCATCGCTTTAAAGTTACGGTCCCGCGCTACACCTATCGTGAACGGCAGGGGCCCCCTTATGCTGTTATGTGCGATTTTACACGGTGTTTTATTTGCGTGCTAGCTGTTTTCGCTAGATTCGCCACGTACCTGTCCTTATCGTATGGTTGTATAGTTGTCGCGAATCAGTGAATCCCCAATAAATCGCGAATTAAAGTCGTCCTAGCTGTTTTCCATTACATCTGGACGAAAATGCCTTAAAATTCATAAGATTTCACGGTGATATCTGATTATTGCACTTACAAGGTTGGTCTTTTTTTTTTTTTTTTTACTTTTTTTCAACTGTCTGTAACGCAAAACAAGTCGTTTGTTTTACAAATCATGAATATTTTCAGGCATGTAGCATCAGGGAGGGGGGGGGGGGGGCAAAGATTTTCTTAAATTTACATACAAAAAATTGAATTAACATGAAGGTGCCCCCCCCCCACTTTTATGAGACCGTGTTAAAATATTGAATTGAAAATAAGGAAATAAACAGTGAAACTGAAGTTAAAGGAACAGTTGTTGCCCCACCCCCTCCCGGAAAGTAACCTTTTTCCTTTTTTTTTTTTTGGCTTGTCAAGATATCTTTGGATGAGTCCCCCCCCCCCCCCCCCGCTTTCAAATTTTGACCACTCGATTACCGTGCTAGTTTTTCTACACAATATGCATAATGACACGTAAAAAGAGCCCGGCTTTGAGTACTTTTATTTTGCTATTATCACTGATTTTTGCTTGTTTGTTTGTTTGTTATTGTCAAGATGAAGTACTGTTTCCTTTTAACTGTTTAATTGTTTAAAGAGCAATGATAATCAAAGGGTATGGATGGACCCGGCTTCGATTACACGAATGAGACCAAATATTAGCCTAAGCCGATGTCCTCTCAGGGCTTCCGTACTTTAGATATCAAACAACAAGACTGCACCGTAGACCGAAACCATAAGTAAGACTGGAAGAAAAAGAAAGTACGTAAGTTTACGAAATAAAAAAAAATGTTAAACAGTTATCACGTAACTTCACGATTTGTACAGTATCTTTGATTTGATGAAAAATTTGACCTAGCCTAATGCTTTTTTGCACAGGTGACTCATTCGAAATGGCGACTTTCCGTTTCGTGTTCATTTCTATTTTGATGCTGAGTAGCGGCTGGGCAGCTCAGAACTTTTTGACAGTTTCAGTGTGTCCGAGGGACCAGAATTCCTGGACATTGGAATCTGACAGAAAAAAATGCCAGGGTGACACGCCAGATTACTTGTGTGCAGCAATAGAAAACCAAGTGGGAAATTTTGGAGAAATCTGCACTAAATTTGGGTTGACTCCAGCCAGTAAGAAATGAACCAATTAACGTAGGCTATATAATACCATAGTGTTCTGTTTTGCATTGTTTGAAATATTCTTCAGTTTTTATATGTATACGTACTGGGTGCATCCAGAGACATAATTAAGGTGTTGTTGACTGATGCAGTGCATGAGGATCGATATCTGGGAATACAGGCAAATGATGCAATGTCGCAGTTAAAGTAGGTCAGATTGCTTAGTAATATCTAGGGCATGAGGCTGCTATCTGTCATAAATTGAGCAGTGTTGAGCTCCAGTTATATATAGGTTATTTTTTAGGATCTTTCATGATTTGCGATGATATGCTTATATAATAATAATTTTATCAAGTTGCGAGTTGGATAAAAATCATATAATTACCATAGCAAATCATGAGAAGTTCTTTTAGTCCCTGAAAACGTTAAATCTGGTACAGTACCAGTAGTTGTTAATTTATAAGACAAATATGTAGCCTTTAATCTGCATAATATGGTTGGTAGACCTGTGTTGATCTGTACTTGTGTATTGAAAGCGAATTCTGCTTTGACAAACGTATATGAAAGCTCTCTATAGAATTTAATTTTGTGGGGCGAGAAATGCATATTACTACATGTATATAAAGTGCTTTCCAGGGATTATTTTTCCTCATGTTTCCACTTTTTACCCAGGGAAATTGAGGGGAATAAGAATAAAATTTCTTATCATGCTTATGGAGGTTTATAAAAATTAGAAGTTTTTGGAACAACTAGCAAGCATGAGGGTTTTTTCAGAATTACTTTGTGATATATGAAGTGAGAAAGGGGGGTTTTTCGAAATGGAAGTCTTATATTTTTTTGATCCTATTTGAAATGATAATAAAATGCAGTCCAGTAAAATGCAATTTGGACACAAAGGTTTACATGAGTATAGGAATCTGGGACAGAATATAGTGCTAAAAGTCAGACATGATAGTCTAGCTGTGACCAAAAAAATTACATCTTACATCATTGAATCTGCATACAATGTACATCATGTTGATAGAAACTATTGCATGTATTGTGACTGTACTTTTTTTCACAGACAAATGTGCAGTGTTGAATGAGCAGACGCATAATCTGGACTCTGTGGATTGTAAGGCTCCCTCTGGATGTCCATCACAACCATACATTCCATCTGTTTTGTGGCAATGTAAGTTTGGATTCATGGAAAAAGCATAGGTTAAATATTCATGGATGGATATAAAAATAATTAAAACATCCATGGAATGTTTCTGAAAATTTCATAAATACTATACTGTTAAAGGGGCATGGTAACGATTTAAGTCAAATTCAATTTTAATATTTTTATTATTTACAATGCTTTAGGAATGTATTTCTAATGGTCAAGTGAAGTTTGAGAGTCAGTTGTAGAGTTATGAGCAAGATACAAAGCTGACAACTCTTTGTCATGTAAACAAGGCTTGTGCCCTGTTTTTGTTTACATAGGTTTTATATATCAGTAAAAATATTTTTCAAGCAGATTTTGTCTATCTTCTTAATACATTTTAAGCATAAATATAAAGTTTCTAACGTTTAACACATTTATTTTAGGTCTAAAACTGGACTTTTCGGTTTAACATTCAACATGTAAACAAAAGTTTTGTTTACATAGCAAAGAATTGTATGCTCTGTAACTCGCTTAAAACTCAACAAATGATACTCAAATTTTGGTTGCCTATTAAAAATGCTTTGATGAAACATTGCAGTCATTAGAATCGGAAAAATAATTTTTGACCAAAATCGTGACCATGCCCCTTTAAGCTTGAGTGCTTTACATATCTGTATATTAGATGTACATGTATCATGTATATAAGCCAGCCTAGCTTTAGTGAGATTATTAAAATCATGTGCATCATTCTACATCTTAAAACATCTAGACTCAACTACACAAACACTATATCAGCAGTGCTATATTTCCTCATTAGGAAATATAAAAATTCTAGCTGTCTCACAGGAAACACTTGTACAATGACTTATGAGAAAGACCAAGCTGCCTTTATATAATTACTCTCCTCTCACAATGTTAAGTTTTAAGCTGCTTGGTCCAATTACATGTTGAGGCGGGGATGATTGTATTACAACTTTGACATCACTATTAATAGAATCTAAATATGGGTAATATTCTGGAAAATCACAAAAAAACTTATTGATTATGCAGGTGTAAATAGGCAAATGTCTATAACTTTCTATGATAATTGGTTTGTATGGAAAATTATTTGATGCTGTTACTGTAATAGCCAAAAAACGGATTATGCAGCTTTACAAAAAGGATATATCGAATTTCACTGATTTAAGAACAGATTTCTAGATTGGCCTTTTCTGTTCAATATGTGTGATATACATACAATACATGTGGAAACAGATATAACCAAACAGAGTCTAGTATATATTCAGACTAAACTAATTTTGTTTTTTTTTGTATATTTATTTTATTGCAACTCGACCATTCATGCAACATTTCAGATCTCAGGAGGAGGATACTACGTCCCTTGACATGTGCCCTAGCTAAGTCTTGAATAAACTTCCAATCTTTTAAAGATAAATAACTAATTATATGCTGTTGTTCCTCATTGGTAGAGGCACACAATGATTAGGTAGCTAGGGACATTTTTCTAATAAGTGAAATTGAGGACAGGGTCACTCTGCAAAGAGATGACCCCTGGAATAGGATGAAACCTCTAGCCTGAACTTGTCCCCTTTCAGCTTGTCTGTAGCACCCATTTCAAATTCATCTCATTTTGACACCTTTTAAATATACCATCTGCACCATCTCAGTAAAGTCCACTGATGCATTTTCAGTCGGTGGTAATGTCAACACTAAGTTACTAAGCTCTGACCCTATTTTCATTTAGCAACATGGGATCCTTTGCATAAAAGATCATCATATGATCACACTTGTGTTAAAAATTTGTGGTTTGATGTTGATTTGTTTCCTGCAAAATGCATCTGTATTGAAAAACAATGAAAATGAAAGAATGAAACTTCCCTGTTTTGGAAAGGATATACATCAAACAATTTCAATTCTTTCCTTTAAATGATAATTACAGACCCTGAAACGTACTACTACACCACACGCTCGCTGCACGCTTGCTACATGCTCGCTAAACTGTTCACACGAAACGCTGAACGGTTTACACGAAACGCTGCACGCTTTGCCTGAAACGTTAAACGATTTACACGAAACGCTGAACGGTTTACACGAAACGATTCTCGCACGAAACGATTTGCTCGCTTTTCACACGCTTTGGACACGCTTTTATCCTGATCGATTCGGGTCCTCTCGGATTTTTACCTTGAATCTGTTAGTAAGAATTAATTTTAAGAAAACAAAATAATAGAAATACTGATATTAGAAACATATACGTACATAGGTATTGAATTGATTAATTAAATTAATTTGGTACTTTTATTTAAAGCAAAAAATTATTTATTCACAGATTTAGCAAAAAATACTACTTCTATAAAAATATTTTTATTGCTCAAAAGAAATATCCATGATTCTTATTAATGCCGTAAATAATACAAATTCCATAAAGTTAAAAGTTATCGTAACACAATATTCAATACCAAAAATAAAATCCGTATGATTACAAACTGAAATCGTTTTTTCAGTATTCGGCGGGATTTGTTTTTTCTTCTCACATTAGTATTCTTATTGGTTTCAGAGAATACGATGTAAAAATACAGTAAATAAACCTGTAATTATTTACATTGATAATTTTGAAAGTTATGTAAAATTAAGATTAGTCACATAAGTTAGAAAAATGCTATAAAACAACCGATTATTTTTTTTATTATGTCGTATCATTCGCGTAAATAAATGTTCCGTACATAAAATCACAGAAAAAAATCAATCGATTAAAACAATAAAGAAAGTTGTCATTATTATTTCGGATTTCGGAAAGAACAAAAAATAAAACTGATTTAAATTTTTGTCTTAATATTCTTATACATAACCGGCACCCCGCAAAACGGCGTACAATATATCTATCATAATCTATTTGAATTAAGTACCATGCATATAGACTCCCATAATAATCAGTAGCATGTGTACATTTTAGAAAAATTTCAGTGTGTTAATTACTTGTTGTTTTCCGTTATCAGTGTTGAAATAATTAAAATAATAACTTGAAAATATATTTTCAATCGGGATTCAGAAGAATATACTTCCTGCATTTCATAAAAATGAACAGTATATTTTCTTTCTATCTTTACATTTAACTTTGTTCAAATTAATGTTAAATAATCTATCATATCAATTGTGTGCATCATCAAATACTGATTCCGATTACCTTGAAGTCATTAAATTTCTATTGGCTATTGACAAAAAAAGACACGCGTGACCATCCAATGAAAACGAATACACAGAGTTTGATTGACAGGTTCAGCCAGGTGCAGGTCTTACACGATGTCCGAGGTTATGTGTGCTGGTTGTAAACAGCCGAATAGTCTCAGTGACTAGTCTTCTTTCAATACGCGTACTTTTCTTTTGTTTGTTTAGAATTAATTCAATTTTGTAAAAAGATAAGTACATGTATATCATTTCTTATAGATTTTTTTCACGAGAATATCTACTAAGGAGTTTTGCCAATCACAAACAGTTTTAAGTAATGTTTAACATGAGCGCTATTTTGAAACAATTAAATTGTCAGAGAGTTCCGAATGAAATCTGATGAACGTTTCACACGGTTCTCGCACGCTTTGCCGGAAACGATTTACATGCTTTGCCCGAAACGCTGCACGCTTTGCCCGAAACGCTAAACGGTTTACACGAAACGCTTCACAATTCACACGAAACGCTAAACGGTTTACACGAAACGCTAAACGGTTTACACGAAACGTTTCTCGCACGAAAGTCGCACGCTTTTTTGGTGTTGTAGTACGTTTCAGGGTCTGTAATATAGGGCCCCACTATGTGGACGCCCTATAGTGATCAGTCTGTCCGTCCATCAGTCCATCCATCTTTTCATCTGTCTGTGCATCTGTCCATCCGGATTCATTATCCAAAGCATATCTTGGCTCATACTTCACCCACAGAGTGCCTTTGGGTAAAGGGTTTATAGTGACCTGTAGTGTTTCTAGGTCTAATGTTAACGTCATAGCAAACTTATATATAAAATCCTTGCTGGGGTATATCTCTCCCCTTGGTCCAATCTGGCTCGACTTACTTCACTCACAGAGTGTCTATGGTCATGGAGTGTGCAATGCCCTTAAACAAAGTTTGTAGGCCAATTTAAGGGTCATATCGGATAACACAAAAATCCTTTTTCAGAGCATATATACTTTCCACTAAACCCTATTTGGCTTATGCTTCATATAAATAGAGCTTTTGAGTAAAGGGTGTGTAGTGACATTGAACCAATTTTCAAGGTCAGATGTCATAGCAGAATTGTATGAAAAATCCTTGTCCAGAGCACATCTTCTCTCCCTTTGCTCTAATCTGGCACATACTTCACCCACTTGGTGTCTTTGATCAAAGGGTATGCAGTAAACCAAGTCAATGTGAAGGTCAAAGCCTCTTAATAATCAGTTTTAGGCCATGAATTTTTCCCCATTTTCTTAATCTTGCTCAGATTGAGCAAAAATGCCTGCATGTAAGGGGTAATGAAATTGAATTCGAAGTTGTTTGCCAGTTGGAAAATTTTTAAGTTATGGGTCAAGGTCAAAACAAAATTCTCTGAAATTCTTTTCATCCCATTGTCCATTGTTTAAGCATGGTTCTTTGAGATGGTCACCATCTCAATGTAGTCTAGTTCAAATTTGACACTAGGTTGCATTTAAAACTGCAAATCCTCTTTTCTGACATTTGTCAAGCACTCTGATCATAAAATGTCACAATAAATCTTTATACACTCTGCAAGTATACATGTAGAACTATTTTGCTTATAAAGGCTGTGCAACTTTGTTGTCGTACTGATTCTAAAAATTGTTAGAGGGATAAACCCATATACATTCGCACTTGTTTTAAGAGGCCACTTGTGGGACAATTACAAACTGGCCGCTTAAGACAGGTGGCCTCTTATTACAAGTTTCAAATTAAGGAAGAAAAACCACAGAGTATTTTCATTTTGGCTCTATTGCACAGATTTATTTATAGCATCTGTAATGGCGGCGTACACGCAGATGGTTAATGCACAGCCCAGATTGCTGAATAGACAGTTTATATTAATTTTAAATGGCCGTTTTAAATCAATTTATTTATCAAGGGATTAACATCTTCGCTAGCCAAGGGTTTTCTGTCCACTTTGCTCCCCGTAAACTCTTGGCGGATTTCATGACAAAAACTCGGTGATGTGGTGGCGCTATCTAGCGAGCAACTTGTGTTGCGCCCCTTGCATATTTACATTTTAATAGAATTCAACAACAGGTTATATACACATTACGGCATTAATACAACTTGAAAACGTGTTCACTACCGAATAATGGAATATAATTAACGATGCTATTAAATACGAATTAGGTTATAATCTAGGGAAAGCACAGAATGTTTTATTCATAGTGTTTTGTAAGGACCTGTACCGGGAGTAAAAAAGTCGACGATTTATATGAAAGCTTTCATGCCATAAAATCAGGTATCATTGTCGTGAACATTGCGGACCAAAAAATTAAATAAAACAGAGCTCACTGAATTTTTAAAAGCAATAACCATAAGCAGGAACATATAATTATACTAATGGGATAGGCGACTTCTACATTCGCCATGTTTACTTCCCATGCTATCACGCTAGCCTTGACAAGTTTGTAGAACTATGGTCAATCCCAGTAAAATATATAAGGTTTTAAAGCGATCTGGTTAGACCATGGCCTCTTAAACCAAGGGCAGGCACTGTACTCCAGAACTTGTGTCTCAACTTGTTAAAAGCACCAAATGTTTTACCAAAGATCACACACGTGTTTTCTTTTAAATTTATATTTACAAGCACTGCGATTGGATCAGCTACTCCCAGCTGCAGCCAATCATAAAACGGAGCTTTTCACTGAGTTTTCGTAATGAAATCCGCAAAGATGGGGATTAAGAGCAAAACATTTTCTGCTAAATAAGCCCAAATAATAATTTTCAAGTGATTCAATGCGGTAAAGAAACAGAAGTAGCATTTCCGTACAAAGGCTATGTACTGAACTACGATAATCAATGTTTTTCCTCTTAAAAAAGTATCAAAATTCCATTAGGATGTATAATAAGCACCCCTTTAATTTAATTCTCAAAGAATATTTCTAGAAAAGAAAGGTGCGTATTTCCGGCTAATTGCTGTACAGTACATGATAGGCTGTTGAGCACAAGACTGGCCATTTAATAACTTTGTAATGAAGTATATAAGTACGTGTATAGTCTGTCCCAAGTTATTGCTTCCATCACTTTTTAATTATTTTTAATAAAAATACACATACCTGTGAAAGAAATACTGTTGAAATCGATAAAAGGGAAATATCCAAGATATCTTCATCAACAAATTGTCATTTTCACATTGTGTGCTTCTTTGTCTCTGTCGTATATCGTTCGCATATTAATTACTAATAATTAATTACTAATAATTATCAAATAATTTCCCGCGGAGACGTATCTCTCTTTACAGCTGCCCCCCCCCCCCCCCCCCCTACAAGTGATTTGGGAAGTCGGTGTATTTTACAAGCTGATAAGAGTGTCGCGCGTGAATTGAATATAGATAGAATTGACAAAAAATCTTTTATGTGATGCAAACAATAGCCATAATATATATCTTTAAAACTGGTACCATATAACTGAACTTGAGTTCTATGCAAATTCAAAATAAATAGAGAGAGAGAGAGAGATTCTGTTGAGAAAAAAGAAGTATACGAATTAAACTTCACAAACACAGTATATCAGTCATAAAATCATACATTACAAACAGTGTATGATACTTCATTGTCAAGTATGCTTCCTTTCTCTTTGCTAGAAATCAAATCATCACAAACAGTGTAGAATACTTCATTGATAGGCATGCTTCCTTTCTCTTTACTTGAAATAAAACATCACAAACAGTGTAGAATACTTTATTGTTAAGCATACTTCTGTTCTCCCAACTTGAAATGAAAACTACCGTAATCCGGTGAATATAATACGCAGTAGTGTACAATACGCACCCCCCACTTTGGGCCTGAAAATGGTGAAAAAAAGCTTGTTGGGATGTATAATACGCATCAAAAAAATTGACCAAACGGTAATCCTGAGTATCAACAAAGCAGTTATAATTTGTATGCACGCTCAACTTCGTCGCGGGAATACGCTACCGGAAATATGAAATACACAATATTTTCTTAGATACAGATTTATTGTAACTAATACATCGCGGTAATATCTTTAATTCATAATCAATGTTTTAAATAGACCTAGTATTAAATATTCTACCGTAAATAAAATCAACTACTTTTAACAAGCGTTATATAATTGTTTAGTCATTACAATCTCTGTGAAGTGAAAAAAGGACGATGTACAGGTATGGAGATAACGGACCTAATTAAATTCTTAAATGATTCCGATCAAAGTGATCAATTAGAGGCCTGGAACATAATAAAATATATGCACAAATAGTTGTGTATAGTACACATAGCCTAACGGGGGGTGTCTGAGATACCCAAGGTGTCAAGCGTTAGCTCTGGGGGAGCACAACTGTTTCAATGGCTTTAATTAACTGAATAGGTTATAGAATTATTTATATTCATAATTATTCGCAACAAATTAATTAACATTACATGAAAATGGTTAAAAATGAGCCAAATGATGTGTAAGCTGTTTTCAAAGATCGGTTACAAACATAGCACGTGGCCATCCAAGTCCGCATTCTATTAATAACAGCTGTAATGGCGGCGTACACGGAGATAAAGAATAGGCAGTTCAAATAAATTTTTAAAGGCCATTTTGAAACAGTTTATTTATTAATAGACTTAAAGTGTACATTTTCTTTAATTACATGCTATAACAATGATTTCCTAAAGGTTAAATAATAATATATATGTGATAATGAAGGAATGTTACGATGTATAGCGGGGTATCGGTCCTGTCTGTGAACAGCATAGGTAATACGGCAGTATGATACCCCGTCCTTCAGCTAGGGAAAAAATATGTCCAAATCCTATAGGGATGTATTATACGCACCCCTTTCTCACGGTAAAAAATGCTGGGAAAAAAGTGCGTATTATATTCACCGGATTACGGTATTAGAACGAGACTTTTTTCCCTTATCTTGGAAGGAACACCTGGTGCACCTCGCGCATTGATTTGATTAACATTCTCTCTCTCTCATAAAGATCATAATAAGAGAATATCTGGATTGACACTCATTAATCAAGAAACCCCTTCTGCAAGATAGAAAAGGGGGGGGGGGGGTGTTGTACAGTTAGACAAAGAAGTTTGCAATTTAGAGGCTATCTTTTGTCTTGAACAGGTGTGGAAACCTCTAGGATATGCCGTTTTCTACCTTGGGTTTGCAAATCATCATACACAGGAAATAATATCATCTTAAACTAAATATACACAAGAAAAGAAATGTGTACATAAATAGTTTGCATTGCATTTTTTTGAGTTCGAGTTGTATGCATTTAATAATAACATGAACAGTATGTTTCCCATGTTGTTTTGTGATGCAAAATAATTTCCTCCTTCCTTTTTTTGCAAAGAATAAACACCTTTAAGAAGTTAAATATAACAAGCTTATAAGGTTAAAATAAGAGAACGACACTAATTATTTTAATAATATCTACCTAACTCTGATGTCAACCTGAAAAATATCCTCGCGACCTTAGATTGCCATAATACTAAACCACTTCACGAATATTCCAACATGATAAGCGGTAAGCGCGCTGTTTTTCCTTAAATAAAAGAAAATGTTCATTAGTTTAATTTCCTCCGAAATGATGCCTCCGTCTATCAGCACTTTCAGTACTTTAATTCATATTAGTGGATGAACAGAGTTTGAACTCAAAGGTATTCATGATTATCGAAATATCAAGTGAAAAGTGGTGGAAGCAAAAACTTGGGACAGAGTATAGATATATAAACAACACAAAACAAGTGTTATAATCCCTGCATACTTCAAATTATACACTCAATTATTTGTCATTAACTCATTATCAGCTGTCGAAGTTTTGGCTTCATCCGATACGGGTCACATGAGTCAAAAGTCATGTGACAATATTGACAAAATAGCCGTTGAAACCACGGGACCTAAAAACAGTGGCCGCTGGCTGCGTTAGACAGGTGGCCACTTAAATCAGTTAAAATATAGTAAAACCTAAACTGGCAGGATTGAAACTGGCCGCTCATGGCGAGTGGCCGCTTATTTAAGGTGGCCGTAACAGCAGGTGCGACTGTACTTTTTTCGGGGTATTTAATACTATTAATTCCTTTTTTTACACGAGTACTTATATACGCGATTCCGCCATTTTGTATCAAATCGCGAGAATATAAAATTGCGATCACCAGTTTTTGTTAAAATTTTCATTTAGTTTTAAACTGTTTAAAAAATAAAAGCGAGATTTTAAAATTGGCGAGGGTTGCCTCTCGCGATTTTATGCGGAAATTAATTCCTTGCGTTTAATAAGGAATTTACAGTATGAATATCAAATGTAATAAGATAATGTGCTGCATAAATATCTTGAAACAGCTAGAGAACAGTTTTAATGTATACAAATATAAAGATAAGTTGATAACCAGTATAGATAAAACATAGTGCACCCAAAAAACTAAAAAATTATCAAGGTGAATTTTTTCTTTAAGTTTCTATTGTATGTATTATCTTCATAATGTATTCCATGTACTTTTTCAAAATTTCATTTGCAAAAACACTATGAAATCTGATGTTATAAGTTCATTCCAAATACATAAGAGTATTGACTTCAAGTCAAGAACTACAGCTTTTTTTAAAGTAAAGTCAACATTGCATTATAGGATTGATAAAATGATAAGTATTTTTTATGTATAATATACAGATATGATAGATATATATTAATTAAAATACATTGTAGCATAATGAATAAATGAGCATTTTTTAAAAATAGGCATGTTTGAGAATTACCCATACAACCCACAGTGCACATGGTAAAAACTGAAACAGCATTAAATGCTGCATATTTATTAATCTACGCTTTTCAACTGAATTATTTTGTGACATTCATTCTACATCAACAATCTGCCTATAAAGCTACGTAATGTTTAATTATGATGTCAAGTGGCCTAAAAACACACAGTGGAATATCAAAAATTTATCCCATGAGTGATATCCACCCTATATTGAGATAAACAAGTGATATATATATATATATATATATATATATATATATATATATATATATATATATCACAACCTTTTAGTTAATAAATTTAGATCAGTATGTAATCATCAACATAGATGTTGGTTCACTCTGAACCAGACAGACAAATTTAAAATGCAACCATATACAAGGGTTGTTAGAAAAGTTTGCGGACAAGTTTGATTGTGAGCGGACTATTTGCCTGATACCAGCAAAACTTTTCATATTCAATCTTGACGTATTTTCCAAGAAATATATATTTTTTTATTTTAAATGAACCTTTAAAATATACGTCAGATTGATTATTTTGATAAGATATGCTTCACAGAGCAATTTGGCAGTGTTTAATTGTTTTATATATTTTGAACGCATT
This sequence comes from Magallana gigas, assembly GCF_963853765.1. NCBI lineage: Eukaryota > Metazoa > Mollusca > Bivalvia > Ostreida > Ostreidae > Magallana > Magallana gigas. The sequence goes on from NC_088855.1 coordinate 10,668,469, forward strand.
TTACCCTATTAAGAAAATGTACAGTTTAAGCGCATAAGAATAAACAATATTTCATATGAGATTACAATAAGTTATGAAGGTCATTTTGAAGGTTATTTTATGAAATAAAAAGAAAAAATATCACTGTGTGACTGCATCTGTTTTTTAAAATATTAGCCTGAGAAGCAAGAAATTATTTTTTTAGCCTAAACACGTTTTTCATTTTGAGCTTCATTTCATTCATGGAACAACTACTGCTATGCCTTTCAATCGACTTGTTATGGTTTTTAAACCCTTTTTTATTTCATTATCCCAAAAATTTGAACTTCAAGAGGAATAAGTAGCTGTAATTAAACATGCATGGTTATGGGATCCATATTTTAAGGGAAATAAATGGAAGATAAATATTGCATTGAATGATGCAATATTTGTAACATTTATTTACTAAATTAACAATACCAGCAAATCCTAGACAAACTGCATGGCAGTGACATCAAGGCATACATCACAACATTAAACATACTAATCTCAACAAAATTATTACTCGTTTATTACAAGTGAATTGTATGGTGGTACATGTACTTGTTCTCAGCATAATTGGCATACAGAGTGACAATTAAAAACACAAATTTCAAGTTGAATTTTTGAAGTATTTATTGATCAATAATATACATGCATATCCAGCTAGTTAATAATTACACATATCTTCCAGCTGTCAACCTATTCACGATTAGGCTATGCATTAGGTTTGAAGAAGAAAAATGTTCAGCAAGTCTGACTCGATCAAGTCAGTAAATACTGGCTTTTGACAGACTGTTGTTCAGCTTGCTTTTCTGTTGTATTAATACTGTGATTTTTTTCATTAGCTCATCTAAGGAGAAGACTCATACTAATAAAAATTTGTCAGCTCTCTTCTTTCCTTGCATTGTTTCCATTGTTTCTATTGTCCTTATTGTTTACTTGATTCATGTTTTTATCTTCTTCTTTGTAAAGAGTGGGCCTTTTTCAATCAAACTTTGAATAAAGTTATCATAAGCTTGAGTGAACTTGGAGAATAAAGACATTTGTTCAAATAAAGTGCTACACCCTCTTGGAATGAGAAATACACATATATTTTTTAACAAGACAATGAACAATTGTCCACTTCACTGTAGAATTTCAATTATATCAAAGAGAAAAGAATCATGTTGAGGATTTAATTCATTCATACTGTAATTTCAGACATGAGACTGCAGATATGGGGGCAATATATTGACAAAATGGTTGCTATATAGGAAAATTATTTTCACAAAATTAATGGACTCTGTGTCGAACAGGAATAAATACTAGTAATCATGATAAAAATCTGTAAAATGTTCTTCCAATGAATACAATATATAGAAGTATGCAAACTTTGAGATAATGGATACATTGAAGTCTATACAAACCATGATCAACCTCTGAATTATTAATGGGGCTGTATCTACTGCGTTGCTGTGAGAGTTTAGGTAATTTTCAACAAAGATGTTGTTAAGCATGTTCATCTAGATTGTTCAATACTGATTAGGATTTCTTTCAAAATAGCTCATTCATCGCCTGTATAAAATTGAAAAAGGTGATAATTAAGATAAAATGAATCAAATATATGCAGATAAAAGATCCTGACATTATTATATTTCCCTCAAGGCTAATTTAAGCTCATCTGAGTCACTCTGGTGACCTTTTGCCATTGAACTTTATCCATTGTCTCGCAAAATGAGTAATATGTTAAGGTTTTCTAGGAAAAATTTCACATTTTCAACTCCTCCTCCAAAATTATTGAGCCAGGAGTTTTAAAGGAAATGACTAAAGCTCAGAAATTGGTTTTTTTTTGTGCTTAATTATATATTTAGTACCATATTTCTTTATATCTCTTTTTAGATCAAATTTGTTATGAAGACTTTTATGGAACGTAAGTAGATGATATTTGTTCACTTTTCATTTAGATATAAATTTTATTCAATGTTTAAATCCATATTTGAGCCTAATAATCATGTATAATTGTAAAGTTTGTAAGGTCTTTCATATTAACCTTAGAAATATACCGTAATGTATCGTGTATAAAACGCACTCGTGTATAATACTCACCCCCCAAAGTTGACCAAAAAATGGCGAAAAAACAGCAGGTCCTTTGATAACACGCACCCAAAAAATGACGAAATCAAGGGCCGCAATTTCCCCCCAAAATATCGATGTTTCATGATAATTTTATAATCAATGCGCACTTTCTTTAATTTTGTGATCGGAACATAGCACAGTGATGAAAATCGACGGCCGCCATTTTTCCAAATAACTATCGATGTTAAATGATACTTTTGTAACCCAAGCGCAATTACTGCAATTTCGTGATCGGAACATGGCCCAAGCGATATTAGATCGAGTCAAAGGTCTTACAATTTTACTTAAAAAGGACGGCATAATTTACATGGGCGGTATCATTCTTCGTAAAGAGTTTCTTATACAACAGCGGAGAAATTGAAGATCATCATACGTAGAGAAGAACGGCAACCGAGCTTAGTGCTTAAAAGTAATAATGTTTGCAGTTATAAACCAAAACAACATCATAAGAAATTATTTGATTGATTAAATATAGTCTGTGCAAACTCATTGATTGTTGTTAAATAGACATTGTGAAGAAACGTATGTATGTCGTATATCGTCATTATCAAATGATCGATGTATTTTTAGCAGTCTATGTAAAGCAATAACGTTTAACTGCATAACTGGAAACGAAGTAATTAAGTTTAATAAAATCAGAATAATTGCTTATCTTCATACACTTGAAAACACCCTGTGTATTAAGTCCGACACAAGACAGGTGCATGCTTCTGACACCGGAAATTGTTAAACAAACATTGACCACGCGCCGAATCAACAGGTGGCTGCTTACGTAATGGCGAATACACTGGCGATATTTTAACTTGTTTGATGCAAGAAATAGTGTTGAGAGAGGATAAATATTTCAATACATGGAAATAAAACTAAGCATAAGGTATTTCTGATGCAGTAAATTTAGTATATACTGATACAACTTGCATAACACGCTACTACTCCCGTGGTATCAAGAATCGCAGCTTGAAAAAATGGGTTAAAATTTTAGTCCTATGTACAACACGCACCCCCCACTTTTGATCAAATTTTGGCTGAATAAAAGTGTGTGTTATACACGCGACATTACGGTTATCTAACTAAACGTTATTTAGACTTTACTTTAGACAGAAAATGGTAATCTGTAATGAGTATCTTAATCCGGCCATTTTATCAATTGCTTGTTGCTATCAATAAGCTCATGTCTAATTGAAAGTCATGGTTTGTTTATTTAGTTGCTATTACTGGGTACAGTAAAACTCGTTTAGTACGAAGATGGATATAGCAAATTTTTGGATAAAGCTAAGTTTTTATGAGTCCCAATTAAAATTCTTAACAAATCTTTGAAAAATTTTACAGTTATAACGAATTTTGATATAATAAATTTACAGATATAGCGAACAGATTTTGAGTCCCATAGGGGTGAATAATAACGAAATTTAACATTTTTATAACAAATTTCTTTAAACTTTAAACAAGTTTGCACTACCATCTAACAAAATAGTTTGAATGAAGTAATTTTCATATAATTTTTTCAATTCACAACCCGATTATTAAAGGTATATGTGGTGTATTTGGAGTAGAATTTTTGAATGAGTTTTAGTAAAAATATACATCATGCTTCTTATAATAAGACGTTTCACAAACTGACTAGGCCCGTAAAACATGTTCTTTCTTTAGTTATTTGTCTCTAAACTTTCCTACACGTTTGATGAATATTAATGTGATCGGCCATTTGTAACGCCATTGCGCATGAGTGCGGGAAAACCTACTATTGGAAGACACGATGTAGAAAGATATTTTGCTAATTGCTTATTATGTGTAATAAATATGAAACACTATTTTAGCATCAACGACATGGTAAAATGAGTTAATACCCCCTCTCCCTGAGGAATGCATGTACTGAGCGTGTTTATTATACCCCCGCAAACGAAGTTTAGGGGGGTATATTGGTTTCACCCTGTCTGTCTGTCCGTCTGTCCACCCGTCCGTCTGTCCGTCTGTCTGTAGACGCAACTTTGTCCCCCCTATAGAATTTTTTATTACTGCATGGAACAGTTTGAAAATTTGTACCTATGTTGAACACCATCTGAAGATGTGCACCTGCAATTTTTTTTAAGATCAGACAAGATTTAATGATTTTATGACAGTTTTCATTTTCCTTATTCTATATATATTGTACACTAATGTTGAAAAGTAAGGGAGGTAATCCTTACAGATTTTATTAATTAATTAATAGAAAACACTCTAAAATATATTTATATTTATAAATACATCCAGATGAAGTTTTTTGTCTTTATGTCTTAATTAATAAATTTTTTTAAATTTTTTATAAGTATTCTATCAACTGACAATGCAAAGTTTTTGTTTGTCAATGATAAATTCTTAGGAGCTAATAAGAACATCAAAGACAAGTGTGGCTGAATTCATTTGTCCCAAGGGAGCCATTATCTGAGCCATGGTTCAGATGGAGCATGTGTTTAGGGGAAATTGATAATCTGTAAAGTGGGTGATGGTTTTGGGGCTATTTTAAAACTGTTTCATGTAAACCAAAAGGTCTATCATTATAAGGAAATAAATAACATAATGATTAATTTAAGAAGTTAAACTATTTTAAGAGGTTGTTTAAATTTATTTGTCAAGTAAATTGATGAAGTGACCCTATTGGGCATTAATTTAAATGAAATTCAAAATTACTGATATGATTGTTGTGTTTTGGCAATTTTAAAATTGTTTGTAATATTAAATTTTCTTTTTTTTACATATTTTTACATAGTATGGTAATTATGGTAATGTTTTGGGAGTTTATTGAATTTACGAGGGTCAATCAAAAAATACGAAGACAATGCGGCTGTCTATCGTATATTTTTCATGAAATTCATACTAAACAGATTAATCTGTGCACCAACACTTATGTTATTGATATGCGAAGTTTTAGTCCATTTGATGAAACGGTATTTTTGTTACCCCTTTTTAAAAACAACATGTTTTGTCACCACGGCGCACGGTAACGTTCAAAACATGACGTCAAAATTAAACACGCACAGTTTATAGATATACTCCATCTATATATCACGCTTAGTCTCTTGTGCCTTTCTTCTTACAATTTAAAATGGCACTGAACAACTTAACATCTTATTTGCACACATTTGCTCGAGAATCATAAGTTAGTTCTTCAATGTTTTCATTTTCTAACCGTGTATATCTTAGTTTACAGTAAGGATAACCCTGAACGTTGGTTGACGTTACTTCTTTTATGACCAAATATTTACAGATATTCTACTCTCTTTCGGACTGTTTCATATTCAAAATACAATGACCACCACCCCCACAAAATTTATTACAGTTAAACACAAACTTGCAAATAATTGTTGACTTATTTTTTGCACCATTGAGCATTTTCACAGCTTGTATCGGCTTTTTCCTGAGTTAAATCCATTTTATTTGTACTTCTCGTAGCGCCGTGACGTCAGGAGACGTTGATGTTTTTAGTCAATTCTAAAGAGGACTATCTGGCTTTAGTTACTAATATCTGTTCGACAAAACAATATATCCCGTCATTATTTGGTAAATAGAATACCATGACTATACTAAATTTGAAGTTTTAATATAATTTGGTTTTAAGCCAAATTTATAGAGATAATACTTTCAACATTATATGGTTAATTGTTGACATAACACAAATTTTGACCGTGCGCCGTGACCTCATTTTTGCAGGATTAAATTCTAAATAATTCATAGAAATAAAGAAATTTATTTACTTTTTATCTTGCAAAATGTCTGAAACTATTGCTAAATTATGTCTACCAAATTTAGTAATGATATGACGTTAAGTAACATAGTTATGACAAAAGTCTTCGTATTTTTTGATTGACCCTCGTAACAAGTTCATCAAAGAAAATCATAGTCCTATGGGATCAATTTTCTGATATGGAGTTCCACTGTGCCATAGGAGAAAGTGAGGAAAATTTGAAACAACTAATTGCATCTGTCAAGACTCTTATTAGAAAAATATTGAAAGTTTTATCAACAGGCTACTGGTATTTCTATTCACTGCAAAGGGAGGGGTTATTGTCATTTTGTTGGTTTTTCTTTAAATCAATTAAATTAAAAAAATATATCATCAAATACATACATTTGTAAATGTATGACTGTTATAGATATGTATTTACAGTGAAATTCTGACAATTTTGATTATAATTTTTCTTTGTTATTATAACTAATTTTTTTTTTTTTTACAATTCTAGAAATTTTTTTGGTATGTGTTCCAAACCTTTATTATTCAATTCAATTATTTGTCCCATTTGAAATTAGCCTAGCGGGGGTATTAGTTCCATTAGGACAGTTCTAGTTTATTCTTTATTCAAAAATTTCTCTCAACGAAAATCCACTTTTGGTTCATAACTTAAAGTAAAGAAATGGAACACATGGAGCACATACGAACCTGACAAGCAAAACCTCTACAACTTCATGGTAAAAACTTAAGTTAAATTCGGCTTTAATTCCCATTCCATCAATCTACATGGTCTCTGTTGACAATCTTCCCTATGTTCCTATCCTTGTCAGTCTGTCTCTTTTTTCTTTCTTGGCCAAAGCTGTCAAACTTAACGGTATTATGGGTATATCTATCTTTCTCGTCGTCGCCATTGTTGTTGTGATAGACTGAGCGTGGTATCTCGTGGCCGATTTAAGGCGGGGTTTATTCAAATGCTCTTTTATCGTGGACTCGAAAATGATTATAAAAAAATATTTATTAATTTCTATATCTTTTTAACCCGAGTGATATAAACTGCGTAATTTATTCTGAAGATAAATCTTTATATAACATATTTAAATAAATAAATCAATCAAATATTTCTTGGCATGAAAAAATATGCCACATATACCTTTAAAGGTATTAAAGTAATGAATTTTTATTTTAAGCCTCAGTTAAAATTGGCAAAAAATATAGTTTGGTAAAAGAAAACATGTATAAAGTGAATTCGCTTATAGATATTATTACAAATTCCTTATACGGATATAATAAATTACGGATATGACAAAGCAATTTCATTGGTTCCTAGGACTTCGCTATAACTGAGTTTTACTGTATACCAAATTTAGTCAAATTGTAGAAAATCATAATTCAGAATTTATTGTTCATACATAATTTCTCACCTTTGATTTTCATGGATTAAAGAATCGAGTTTTTTATATTATTTTTGCACGTAGAATATATTTTGTTTGAATGATAAAGTTTGTCATCATTGTGTTATTAAACATGTTAAATGACCATTTCCAATTCTTCAGTGTGTTTTAGTTCACATCTGACTTTAAAAAAATCAAACAACTCTGAGCAAAAGCATTTATAATATAGAGTTAATAGAGTAAAAGTTGACAATAAGCGAGTGTCTGTGGTATCTTTATTTTTCAGAACTACAAGCCTAGCACCAACCACTACCCAAGACATCACCAGTGCCACAACTAACTCTGGGTAGGAAATCATTTTATTAAAAAGAAAAAACCCATATAAATTTTATGGGTATTTTATACCCCTATCCAAAGAGGGGGTATACTGTTTTACCCTTGTGTGTCTGTCTGTCTGTCCAAAACAAAATTTTCTGTCGCATTTTTCTCAGCAACTATTCATTGGAGGTACTAACAATTTTAACACATTCTATTTTGTATCAATTAATTCGATGTTAACTTCCTGTTAAATAATGACTTTGTTTATTTTTAGCTAAAATTATTGGAAATATTCGTCGAAAATTTCTTAGCAAGTAATCATTGCATATGCTTGAAATTTTTTACACACTCTTTATTAGGCATACGTAAAGATTCATTTTTGTACCAATTGGAATTCAACTTCCTGTTAAATGTCAACTTAAGCTATTTTGTTTATTCACATTTAAGTGGGGGTATTACTAGTGAGCATTGGCCCACAGATATCTTGTATCATACATTATGATATCAAACTATGCCAAACTTGCATAATAGATATGAGATGATGGATGTATGGTACTAGTACTACCGGTAAATGTATTATGATAGCAATTATACTTTGATATTGCAACGTATGTATACCATAATGTAATGATTTAAAAGTTATATTTAACAGAGCTTCAATTATCATTTAATGAAATCTTATCACATAATTTGAAATGTCACAAACAATACTTAGTCATATCATATGATATTATTGTCTGATGGATGTTTACATTCTATGATGTAAACAGCAAAACTCATTTGTAGCGAATTTCAAGGGACCATAGAAAAAACTTTGTTTTAGCTGTAGTTTGTAATATCATGAAATGTTTATAGCGAATTCGTAAGAAATTTTGTAGCAAATATACATAATTGTATACATATATGAAATAATCAGCTGAAAATACTTCAAACTATAGTAAATTACAAAATCAATGTTACTGTCATTTACAAAAAAGATCAATGTTACCTTTTCTCTTCAATTTGATAAAGTAAATCTGCAAAATTTATGAATATGATTATTTCATAGATGCAATTTTAAATATCATGTATCTTCAAAGAAATTTGTTTTGAAAAATTTGAAAATATTCGTTATACTAATGATAAAATATGATAAAATTTTGGCAGGGGGGGGGGGGAATAAAAATTACTTTGTTATAGCCGTAAATTCGTTATAACCATGTTCGTTATATGCTGCAATCTTCTGTAGGCTTATATAAGAACTTTGTCGGGACATGAATAATTATTCATTATAGCAGCTGCTGTAAGTTTGTTATATCCGTGCTCGTTATATTCGAGTTTTGCTGTTACAGTAATACATGTAGCGTTATCATATAATAATATATCATATGGTTTCCTTATAAAATAGAAAGAGCTACGGTTTTCATGCTTGAAGTGTCATTTTTGGCTGATTGAGGCCACTGTCATGTTAACTTTATAGTTTGTTATATACCATTTATTTCTAAAGTAATGAAATCTTCTGAGAAATATGTGAATTTTGACTTTAAACCAATGTTTCAAATGTCAAATATTTTTTTTCTTCAAAATTGTTGCAGTATAAGGTAAAAATGTTTTGTTTGGTTGATGGTTCTTTTTTTGCCTGTATCTGCTAGAATAGATGTAGATTTTGTGAATTTTAGAAATAAAACCTTTAATGGGTAAGAAATACCGGTACACTGTAGAACTTATATATGTATATACATGTTATGATTGACTTCTTAAGAACTGTATCTCTTCCCTTACAGAATTGCAGCAGATACTGCAAAGGCAGTATATGCTGCAACAATGCTGCAATTATACTTAATATCTACTGCAAAAATGAAGTATATTTGCAGTACTTATTAGCATAATGTACTGCGCACCAGTATATGCTGATAATCTACTGTAAATATACTGAAAATGTGCTGCAAAAACTTTCTGTTAGTGACACACAATTACATATGCTGCTTTTGTACTACCAATTGGCTGCATTTCTACTGCTTTATCTTTATTAAGAGATACTGGTATTAAAGGTATACTGCATTTCTGCTGCCTTATCATTATCATTCACATATGACTGTCATAGGTGTACTGCATTATCTTTATCATTTAGATACAGGCATCAAAGGTGCTGCATTTGTACTGCATTATCTTTATCATTTAGATACAGGCATCAAAGGTACTGCATTTGTACTGCATTAACTTTATCACTTAGATCCTGAAGGTATACCATATTCCGCAAATATTACAACTCATGTACACTATGTGTGGGAAATGCAAAATACATGTGTAAAAAACTGTTTGTTCCAACACTAAAAAAATATACAAATAGACATGATCGATGTTTCAATAATAATAAATCTTTATAAATCTTTATGTTCATATTAACACGTTAGTAAAAACATGGTCAGTCAGTAGCTTATGTACAACCTTCGAGATCGAAAGATGCATTCCGTTAGAATTTGAACTCCGTCGCGAAATGTTATTTATAAGTGAACGGCATCACTGTAGCACACAATTCATCTCAAAGACGTTATCAATCTGTTTCGAGAATATTTCTATGACCACTGTCGCGAATGCATTGGCTTAGACGCGATTGAAACTCCAGCAGTCACACTCTTATTCGAAGAGTCCGCCATTGTTTATAAGGTGTCAAGTCAATTCGTCGCCAATACAAAATGAATACGATCTTTAAGATGGAAAAAAACTTAATTTTTAAATTTAAAGTAAAATTTAAAATGAAGATACTACTTACAAAAATTAGTGCATAGTTTAAGAAACAAAGTACGATATTATATTTATTTGAGTTCCAACTATTTGATAGTTTTCAAAGACTGCAGGTTCAAAACATGAAGGGGTTAAAATTATACGGACACGACTTGTGTAAGCTGCGTACTAAACAACTCGTACGTTCCTTCATTTCTTATGGCTAGATTCTGAATATTTATTAATGACATCGTTAGTATCTTAAATTCAGTCTAATTAAAAAGAATCAATTCATTATGATCAATTAATGTTTTGTATGTTTTATATATGTTCATATCAAACCGAATCGAAAAGTCCCAATTTATCAGAATATATTATCACCGTGTTGTTTGATTCTATAACGTCATTTCCGCCTATGACTACGCACTTTTAAAAGAAGCAGACGGATCTTCAACATGTGTTATGGAACATTAAAAAATCACAATGTTGCAGCAGTTGTAGCGAAGAAAGAGGTAAAATATTTATGTTGAAATCACCTTGAGTGTATATGAGATAAATGTAGTTACTTTAATGGAACAAATGAACAGTTTTTGTCCAACATTTCAAAATGGCGATTTTGAATTTTTAAGTTAAATTTATGGCAGTAAAATTCTTTTATAGGCCTATTGTATAAAGTTACAAAGTTATATACTATAGCTACAAAGATGGATGGATACATGTGTACAAAAAGAAAAGAAAGTAAACACAATAAGTAAAATCATTCTCTCTTTTTTTTTCTTTAGAACTAATGACTCTGCATGATCATGAGGAACTTCCGAAGATGCACTTGATGCTGAATATTGATTGTTTGAAGGTAAGCAAAATAAATGATTTCACATTTGTATTAGATTTAAGCTTTGTTAAAAATCTGAGTTTGCATCAAAAGAGGGTTGAGTCATTAAATCGCCTAAATAATGAGTGCTATTTTAATATGATGTTATTATTCTAACAAAAGATAATAAAAATTCCATTACATTGAATTTGAGTAATAATTGTAATTTATCCTTAGTATCAAAGGCTTAATTCAAATTGAAATTTTTTTATGCTTCTGTAGCAAAGTATGAAATTGTATCCATAGGGACTTGCCAGTTCAACAAGTGAATGCTCCTTAGCTAAAGGGCAGAATACCTGGCTCAAAAAGCCCTGCGAGACAACTGGAGGTGAAATATGCAGAATGGATTAAAGAAAATGACATTCAAAAATGCAGTAAGTTAATAGATGAATCATTTCAAATTGTATATCAATGCAAAATTTTTCTGTAAATTGTACAAGTCAAAGTTAAGTTATAAATTATTTAAAATACATTTTTTTCAGGGTTTTTTAAGTTTTGACCTGTTCATTTAAAATATTAAAATTGTGCACCTTATTTTTTTTCATAACTTTCATTTTATAGTTACCGGGTATTAAAATTCTATTGGGTTTAAAGAATCTATGGAATTATAAAAGACTGTTTCTTCTGTTGTATCACTGGATAACAGTAGTGTATGTAAATGTAAATCTAACGCTTTTTATACCTCCTTCAATATGCATTTATAAAAGAGTTCCATCTGTCTTTTTCATTTTTTTATCTCTCTGTATAAATACAATTTTTAAATGGCCTGCATTCATTTTAAGAAACACCTTAGACCTAACATTTTTTAAATTAATGATGTTTTAATTTAGATATATTATTTTCATTAATTTGTTTGCAGATTTTTCAGCGCAGAACTGAGAAGTCTTGTGCTACAAAAGGGGGCCTTCACCAAGCTGTGGCGGTGAAATTGACCAAAGGACCAAAAGCGGGAAAGCTAACTGTGCAGCACAGCAATGAAAGTTCATAAAGGCTTGTGTATATCCTGACAATAACACATTATAAATTACTGCTTATACTATAGATAGATTAACTGTAATAACTGTAGTAACTGAAATAATCTGAAAGTTTTGTAACGTTTATACAATTATCATGAGTATTGCGAATATAGATATATTTGCAAATTACTTGTAATTAAGTGTACATGTATCTAGAGTAATTAAACCTGAATATATTACTTTAGTTGTTATGAATAGTTGTTGTATTCTACAAAGGCTGCCAACCATATTCACGGTAAATCACTTTATGTCAGTAGTTTTGCTGTCCTATCGGCCAGGGTACATGAAATATCTGAAGCAAGCTGCATCTCTACTGCCAATCAAAGCTTCCATATTTGGATACACAATGGTGCTGTGCAGTACTAATTTAAATATTTGAAACATGCTGCAACTCTACTGCCAACCAAAGCTTCCATATTTGGGTATACAGTACTGCAGTGCAGTACTAATTTAAATATTTGAAACATGCTGCAACTCTACTGCCAACCAAAGCCTCCATATTTGGGTGTACAGTACTGCTGTGCAGTAGATATTTGAAACCCACTGCAACAGGTCTACTGCTTAGCAGCGCTATTTAGTACTGCAGGCCAGTAGACTGTAGAGATATTCAAGAATTCTACTGCAGGGCAGCATATACTGCCTGGCAGTATATACTGCCTGGCAGTCTTATTTGCAGTACAATTGCAGTCTTAATTAACATATTTGAAACATACTGCAAGTCTGCTGCTTCATTGTATTTTTCCATTTAAAAGCTCTGCAGTACATTTGCAGCACTACTGTAGCTCTACTGATAGTCTACTGGGATTTTATACTGATAATGTGCTGCATATGTACTGCATTTATGCTGCAATTCTGTAAGGGTTATGCATATCAACTGCATACTTAATGCACACTTGTTCTGTCAAAAGAATAAAAGGCTTTCATTGGTGGTGTGGTGGTATCACAGGTATGGTAGCAAACATTTGGGTTACCCGGGGTATGTAAATTTTGTCTACAGTGATCAAGATCCTATTGGAGAGGGAGTTCAAGATATAGCTGCAATAACTCCTTTCACACCTAACCCCCACTGATTTTCAGTTCCCTTTGGATAAGGGGTTCTGGATATTATTAAGCACTGTTCTAATATTGAGCTCTGCAGTAATCAAGTTTCATTGGATTTATCTTTGATTTTCAAAATCCTTTTGGCTGAGGTTACCTGGTACTTAGTACTATTTTTGTTAATTTGGAGGGGGGGGGGGGGGGGGACATTTTGTTTATTTAGTGAAACTTGTTTAATTTTGTTGGTCACAATGTTTACATCTGAATGAAGAAACTATACATGTGACTAAGGTGATAAGCCATAACAATGGGCATTATCACATTTAAAACAGATGACATCAAAATTAGAGCCCCTTAAAAAACTGTTATTAAACTACGCAGTATTACCCATGCTACCACCATAATATACCTTGTAGCTGCAGAACTGTAGCTCTCCAGAAAATAAAATATTGACAGACTGGTATGTCAATATTTTTTTCCAAAGAGCTACAGCTGTGCAGCTATATACCCTGGTACTGTAAATTTGACAAGAGTCAATTGCAGCCACTATCAGGTACAGTGTAGTGTCTTCCCATAGAGACAATACAGAAATATATTTGACTTAGGAAAGTTTTTCCCAATATTCTATCATGATACATGTATATATGGAGAGCTTGTTTAATAGACATAATTCTATTGAGTTCTTTTTAGATGCATTCTTTTTATTATAGTCCAAGGCTTTTAGAACTGAAGATGGTTTTATACTTTCTGTCTGTCTATATCATGGTTTTTTTCCATTTGCTTTTTAATACTCTTAACCTACTTATATATACATATGTGCTTTTTGAATATTTTAATGCAACTTCCTGATTAAGTCACTTGAGTGATTAGATCAAGTTTCACTTGTGATCCTTCATAAAAAAATTACAAATGTTTATGTGGTACACAAACTAAAATTTTAGACAAAGTTAAAATGGCTTGGGAAATAAATAGTACATGTACTTAACATATTTTCAATAATTTAAGAATGCTTGATTCTCCATTGCTTGGATTTCCTTATTTTTCAGACCGGAAGACGGTGGTTCTGGGACTGGGGTTGGAGTGGTTGTAGCAATGGTGATCATTCTGTTTATTGTGGCAGTGGTTATGGTGGTTTTCTTTGTCAGAAACCAATTTGGATTCAAAGATAATGTCCAGCAGAGAATTACAAGTATTTACATGTTTAATTAAAATGCTATTACATGAAGTACAAATGATGTTTCAGGAGGAGTTTTGAAACTGTTACTATTCAGCTTTTAAACATTATCACCCAGGCATCGCTGTTGTAAATTTGTTGAATTTTTAAAAATATTTTCATGCCTTAGAGATTAAAATTAGCTTGAAAAAGAAAAGTTTAAAAAAATTTAAAAGTTAACAAATTGGCGCAAAATATTGGGTTAGTGTATGGCTACACTTTTCCTTAAATTCTTTGATTTTTAGCATAATGCACGAACATAATTCATGACGATAATGTCCAAGAGCTCTAAAATCTATAAGTGCCAAAATAAATGAATATAATGAATGAATAATGCGTGTGTCTCTTCATTGAGCTATACATGTAAGTTGTTGACCTTCCACAAATATGTAATTTAACTTCATCACATTTTAAATTAATTTTTTGTTAAGAAAATATATTATTTAAAACAATGATGTTCATTCACAACTTTATCATGCTGTTCTCTGTGGTATCAGACAAAAAACTTTGTTGAGCAATAAGTTAAACATGTTATAAAAACTAGACAATACTGGCCATATACTGGTAAATCCCAATCTATGATACATGATCTCTATAGATTTAGAGTTATCAAACATTGTTGAAGAATTTATCCCATTTATCAACACTTATAGCTTTAGCAATAACCTGACACACTGTAGGGGCCTGCTCTATCTACCCTGATATGCGGATTACTGTGGAATCATTAGTATTCGTGGTGGCCCAATTTCCGTGGCTTTCGTAGGTAGCCCCCCCCCCCCACGAATTTACATCCTCTATGAAAACAAGTTTTGAAAGAGTTATTAAAACTAAAAACTAACACATCCACGAAATTACATCCCCACGAATAAGCAAAAAACCAACAATCCACGAAAATTGGCCCCCACGATTTTTAATGATTCCACAGTAATCTTCAATGCAAGTACCGTAGGTCATTTGACCTACTCTTGGTAATTTGGTCTCTATATATCATAGCAATTTTTAGTTGTATACTGACACATCATGTACCCAAGTGTTGCATACTTAATTACATGTACATTGAAAAATCCAACTTCTTAGGTGCAGAATTTCATTTCACTTGCAGTTTTTCAAGTTAAGATGTACATGTATGAATTAGGGGTGGGACGATCCACCGATGCACCGGTGCATCACGGTATTTATTTTGATGATATTTGGATTGATACATTTACCATTATCACAACGATACCTAAGCGAACTTTTTTTTATTTTCCAAAAGTATCCGAGCTTCATGTATCGGCTATTTTTAGTCTGCACGCCTAATATGAAAGTACAAAGATGGCGGAAAACCTCGTAAAGTTGTCAAAACTGTTAGGAAGCTAAATCTGGAGTGTGGACAACTTTTGGATTACTTGTTTATGAAAAAGAAGTGTATATGAGACTAAAGTAATTTGTAAATTGTGCAACGCTCATTTTAAATATATCAAAATAACTTTTGACATGCAGTAATACATCGACAGATTGAATAAATTTTTAACCCTTATTCATGTTTTCATTTAGTTGCAATGTATTGTGATATGTATCGTATCGCATCTCATGTATCGTGATATGTACCGAATCGGCTAAGTACAGAATCGTCCCAGCCCTAGTATGAATGAAGATGGATCAATGCTAAGAATAAAATGATGTCAATCTGAATATCTAGAGCCTTGCAAATTATGGCTTGGAGAACTATTAAAATCCACCAATTTCCAAGCCTTGTGATTCTATTGAAAATGCTCTAGAAATAATTTAGAACTTTTCAATGATTCAGTATTTTATAACCAAAATGTTGGATTTTAGAAAATATTTTGCATTTAAATTGAATCTTGTTTCAAGTTTCATAGAATGATGGTTCTATATGACATATAGATACCTTGTAAATAATTTTTAAATCTTAGAAAAGGTTTCGAACATTGTGATGAAAATTCAGGTAGGAATATTTGTTTTACATCATCTCAAGAATAATTCACTATACAGTTACATTCTTTTTAACAATTTGAACCAGGTTTTCCAAAGGAAAAATCTGGTTATTGAAATAGTGTAAATGGCGGGCGGATGGCTGCCAAAGGAGTACCTTTATATGGATAACTCCTCCTACAGTTCTTTTGCAGATCAATTGTATCAGAGGTGTGCATATTGCTAGGATTTTAATTTTTGATAACTAGACTTAGACCAGTGCGAGCAAGGGTTGACATTGCTTATGATATCAGAAATTTATGAAATAGATACATTGACACACCGTATTGTTGACATTTACATAACAAAGTTATATGCCTACAATTATCTGCTTAGTTAGAATAATCTAACATTACAGTGTCTTGGGACAGGCCTTTACCACAGTAAAAATGCTTCCCATATACCCATAATGTAGCAAAAAATTGCAGAATCGCTCCGAAACGACTTTTGGAAAAAGTTGCATTGAAAATAACAGTAAAATTATTCATAACAAACCATTTTGAGGCTGTGAATACCTTTCATCTATAAATTTTATCCATATAAATAAGAATTAAACACTTTTTCACCAACGTTTTTTAATCGCTTCAAATTAACACACTATATTGACATTTAGAATTCTCTGGGTTTTTCATAATAAATGTACTAAGTTAGAGTTATCACCCATATTTTCTTTAATGAAAACTTACACGTATTTGTAGTTTATCCATGCAAATGTGGTATTGTGGAAACATAAACTAAGAGCCTCCTGTGAATGTAATGCGCATGCGCAAGATTGTGAAATCAAAAAAATTCAGATGATTTCCGCATTAAAGCCTAAAAATTTGAGTCTATTATTTTAATATAGTAGTATAGATTTATGAATAAAATACTAACTGGTGGAGATCGTGGCAGTGTTGATTTGCTGAACGTCCCTACCATGGGGGTACGCGGTTTCACCTGAGACACCTGTCTTAAACGGTGTTGCAATTTGGACCGCGGGGTGCATGGAAAATGTGGGATCCATGTTGCCTGTAATTTAGTTGATGCCTCATCTTGCTGAGCTCTGTTCTGTAATCTTTTATTATTTGTTTTCATGTTTCAAAACATAACTTCTGGGTATTTTTTTCATAACACCAAAAGTAATGGATTTATTAAGGTGTAATATTTGATAAAATTATATTTGATACTCTTTCAGTATTCACAGAACAGGTTAGAACCCTCAGACTATCATATAATTATGATATTTCATTATTTAAATGTATTTATGACATATACAAGATTATATATGATATGAGTTAAATTTGGCCTCCATTATTTGCCATTTTTTAAGTGTTTCGGTTGCAATAAAATGTTAACGTATTTTTAAGAAGAGTATATAGATATAAATTATATTTTTCAACTATTTATTTGATTTATTTGCACTCACTGGCAGTATATGACGTCAGAAGTGACGCTATTTTTAGAATTCAATCAAAATCAGTCAAAAACTGACATTTTTCTTATCTTTTTAAGAGTGCATGCTTGAACAAGATAGAAAAATTTGTCACTTATTAGTCTTGGTTAGATACATCTCTGATTAAAATATTTTGTTTGTTCAAGCATGCGCTCTATGTTTTCTGAAAGAAAAACTGCTTGAAAACAAGCTGTTTTATGCTAAAAATGCAAAAATGGCGGGAAAAGGTTGTCATTACGATGTCATATTTGTAAATTGTGAGCACTTGAACCAAAATGAATATTATGTAAACTCATCACATATATATCTCTACTAAAATAACAAAGAATTACAGAAAAATGATGATGTTCATTTTAGGGGACCATTTTAGGCCCTTATCATATATAGTCCTTTGATATAATTATAGGTTTATATATATGTAATTAGATAGAATTCAAAACCATGAAGTGTTTGTGTTTTCATATTTATGCTCAACACAAATTCACTGATATGACAACTGTTGATTTGATAAAATTGTTTCAATCTCTACACTGGCGAAATTAGATGAACAGAATGTTAATAAAGTTGTTTTCAACAAAAGAATTAAGGAGGCCGACTTTAGTTTGCATTGCGCATGTTTTTGCGCATTCTAATATAATACAGTTGTTTTATACTTCTTATGAATTTTTTTCGATATCATTTATAAAATTGAACACAATAAACAAAATACAGATAAAAATATTTAGATTTTTAAAGGAAATTTTTATTTTTAACACGATTTTTACGTTGTGCGGTAGGGGAGCATTGCCATCGCGCTTTTATGACGTTATGATAAAATGAAGCTTTGTAGGAGTACGTTATAAGAAATAACATAAAAGAAAAAGTAAAAATTGTACGCTGTTGAAATTTTATATACAGAATGATGCTATCCTCGAGGATATTTTCCTCATTTTTGGAATGAATCCATTATACCAATCATCATTCGTGATGATCCAAATATATAGCAAAATTTGGTGCATTTTAATATTTTGAGATGGCCCCCACTAAAAACCAGACGGTAGAATTTTGTGTTTTTTACATATAAGGTAGGAAATGATATTACTTATCATATATAACAATTTGAGAAAAAAAGCTATTGTAGTATTTTTTAAAACTGCTTTGATGTGAGGAAAATGACAGTTTCCTATACATTCCTATAGTAAATGTACCTCTATTTTGAGATGGTCCCTTAAAAGAACCAGACGGTCGATTTTCATGAACCTTCGCATATAAACTAGAGTTGGTTTAAATTACATATGGTTAAAAAATAAAGAGTTTTGCTATTGTAGTTTTTCCGCAAAAAAACCCAAATCAGCCTCCTTAAGCTTTTAGAACAGCCTTTTCTTTTTGTAACACATACCAGTATTTACCAAGTAGGTTGTTTGATTTATATATTATTAGCTTTCTTTAAAATAAAATGTTCGTGTTTTATTTTATATCTTACAGCTGATGCTGAAAATGGTGAAGCACAGAGTACACAAGTCCCACTGCTTGTAGAAAGTAAGTAGTAATATGTCATTGAATTGGTCATTAATTGCTGGACTATTTCCTTTAAGAGAATCAACCAATGTAGTTACATTTCATATAATGAGACAAATAAGTTTTGCAGACAGCATACAAGTGTTGTCCATTTTGGCCATGTGTAGGCTATGGTACTCAGGTGACCAATAAGGCCTAAGAGCCTCTTGTTTTTCTTAACGAAATATTTCGAGGGAGTGTTTTTTGTTAATACCAATCTCATCAGCTAACACCAAAAAAAGGCACAAGATGTGGCCTTTTGTCAAAATATCTTTACATACTTCAAACAGGACTATCCTTAGAGCAAGTATTTTTCGTTTGCTGCTGCATGTGCCATGGAAGAAGTAGTCCGTATGATAAATGATAATCATCTAAATACATTAAATATCCTTCTCAGTTGTACAATTGTTTTTTAAACAATGAAGAAAAATGTAAAAACTTGCAACATATTAATTTGGAAACAATGTTTTTTCCAATTTTTAGATCACCTAAGTAAACTCAGGTGACCTATTGCTATCCGTTTTCGTCCGTCGTCGTGCGTTAACAATTTTACATTTTTAACTTCTTCTTAAAATCTACATGGCTGATTGTTACCATTTTTGGTGTGAGGCATCTCTATGGTAAGAGGAATCTAAATTGTGAAATGCATGGCTCTACCACCCCCAGAGCGCCACAAATGGGCTAAATATGGGGAAAAAAAAGCATTCAAAAATCTTCTTCCCTATTCCCACACATGTGAGGAAAAAACTGGTTGCATAGTTCTGATGTCCATGAAGCCCTCTACCAAAATTGTGAAATTTGTGGCCCCTGAGTCAGGGGTTCTGGCTCTAGGGTGGGGTTAATATGGTCATATAGTTAAAATGTATTAAATCTAAGAGGATCTTCTTCTCTACTTCTGTATATATTTGTGAAAAACTAAATGCATGATTATGATGTCCATGAGGCCCTCTACCAAAACTGTGAAATTCATGACCCCTGCGTCAGGGGTTCAGGCTCTTGGGTGTGGCCAATTTGGACATGTAGTAAAAATGTAATAAATGTTAGAAAGTCCTCTTCTCTACTACCATATATAATTGTTAAAAACTAAATGCATGATTATGAAGTCCATGAGGCCCTCAATCAAAATTGTGAAATTTATGACCCCTTTGTTATGGGTTCAGGCTCTAGGTTGGAGTCAATATGGCCATATAGTAAAAATGTATTAAATCTTAGATGATCTTCTTCTATACTCCCGTATATATTTGTTGAAAACTAAATGCCTGGTTTTGATGTCCATGAAGCCCTCTACTAAAATTGTGAAAGTCATGACCCCTGCGTCAGGGGTTCAGGCTCTAGGGTGGGGCCAATATGGCCATATAGTAAAATGTATTAAATCTTAGAAAATTTTCTTCTCTACTCCCATATACAATGTATATTTGTTAAAAACTAAATGCATGATTATGATGTCCATCTACATGTACCTTTATTGTGAAATTCATGGCCCCTGAGTCAGGGGTTCAAGCTCTAGGGTGGGGCCAGTATGGCCCTATAGTAAAAATGTATTAAGTCTTAAAAACTCCTCTTCTCTTCTACCATATATATTTGTTAAAAACTGAATGCCTGGTTATAATGTACATGAGGCCCTCTACCAAAATTGTGAAATTCATCCTTTGTTATGGGTTCAGGCGTTAGGGTGGGGCCAATATGGCCATATAGTAAACATGTTTTAAATCTTAAAAAATCTTATTCTCTTCTCCAACATATGTGGGCAAAAAACTGAATACATGGTTATGATTCTACTAACTCCTCTACCTTTTTTGTGAAATTCATGGCCCCTGAGTCAGGGGTTAAGGACATGGGGGGGGGGGGGCAATGTGGCAATAAAGTGTTAATGCATATAACATTTTAAAATTTTCTTCTCTATTCTCACACATCTGTATCAAAAACTGACTTATAATAATGTTTACCAGGAAGTCCTTTACTGAAATTTTAATTTTCATGTCCCCTGGAGTCCTGACCCCCTACAACAGGAAGTGCACAAATAACTTGGAAAAGGTTAAGATTCCCACCCGTAAACCATATACATTCTTGTTCCTTGTGTCAAGGGGCATCAAATTGTATTTAAGTCATGGGCCCCAGGGATGGTCCGGTCCCCCCTCAAACAGGAAGTTCCCGAATATCTTTAAAACAGTCGAGATCCCCACCCCAAAACCATATATATTCTTGTTCCTTTTGTTAAGGGGAATCACATGGTATGTAGGTCATGGGCACCAGGGGTGGTCCTGACCCCCCTCAAACGGGAAGTGCCCAAATATCTTGAAAACAGTTAAGATCCTCACCCCTTAATCATATATATTCTTGTTCCCTGGGTCATGTTGGTTCACCTGATGTTTAGTAAAGGACCCCTGGGGAACATCATGAAACTTTAGAAATAAAAATAATCAAGTTCTAAATCTTTTTGTCCGTAATGTTTGACTCATGTGGGTCATCCTACTCCTAATGATGGCCTTGTTCGTTTGGAAGACTTTATAATTGCCCTGATTATATAATAATTATAATATATTATATTCTTCTTGTTTATAATCTTTCTACTCCAGAATGAAACCTAATTAATTAAATGCACATATGAGACTCCTCAACAAGTTTGTGTATTGGTTATATGCTACTTAGGTGACTGTTAAGGCCAATTGGCCTCTTGTTTTGTTTAAATTGCAGATGTCACACATGTCCACGAAAATGAAACCAATTCAGGTATTTTTTTATACTCTCATCTGGCATGTACTGTTAGAATGATTGTCAATCAAAAGCATGCATGATTAAGAAAATCTGCTGACAATACTGAACGAGTTTTTCATATACTTTTACTGATAAGATTGCTGTGAACCAAGTTTTATGCATGTACTAGAGAAATTTACTAAGACCTTAATTTTCATTGG
Source organism: Magallana gigas (assembly GCF_963853765.1). Taxonomy (NCBI): domain Eukaryota; kingdom Metazoa; phylum Mollusca; class Bivalvia; order Ostreida; family Ostreidae; genus Magallana; species Magallana gigas. The sequence continues at coordinate 10,690,697 of NC_088855.1, forward strand.
GATTGATTCTTGGTGAAATGTTACCTTTCAGTCTCTCTCAAATTGTTTAAGATTATCTACAGGGATTTGGCTACCTTATACATTAAACACTACAAACCAGTTTACTACCTTGTTAATTGCTGAATAAAGTCTTTTCAAGTAGAAAAAGTTGTATTGTTGCGATTTGATACAAAACCTCAGCTGCAGAATCATAGGTTTAAGAACTTGAATAAAATTAGGAATTTACAGTAGATGATTATAGATTTCAGAAGTTAAGTTAGAATAGACTGAGTTAGAAACACAAGACATCCACTAAACTCTAATTTAATAAAACACTTGAATACCTATGTAGTTTAGATAAATGCAAAATGATGTTGTGTTTAATTTGTTGCCCATTGTATGTCTTTGCTAGAAGTGATACTAGTAATCTCACACAATATCCTTAAGACCTTAATTTGTAGCTCACTCATGTTTATAAGTTACAGTAGTTTTTCTGATAACTAATATTTAGCACCTGTCTGACCATTAGTTAAATTTTGAACATTTTCGCTACTTTTCCAGAATTACTCCTTGTACTGAGCCAAATTCAGCAAAACTTGGCATAGATGATCCTTTAGTGAAAGGATTATTAAAGTTTATTTAAGTTAGGTGGCTCACTAAAACTTGAAATAGTTTATCAAATCAGCAGAATATTTTTTCAATGAAAGATAGCATGATGTACAAGACATCCATAAGTCAAATAGGCCAAAAAAAATAAATTAATTTTTGATAAACAAATTATGCTTTCGAAAATGATTCAAACTCCTGATATGTGTTACACAAGACCGATACTTTAACCATTGAACTATGATTATATTCAACAAAAGTGATTGATAAACACTATTCAACAGAATATGTAAACCACAATCTTTGGACATAGTATCATAAAAAGTATAAACCTTGATGAAGAGAGGTACCTTTAAATTAATATAACCATCCTTAAATCTAGTTGATTCAAGGATTTTTAAACCAATTGTCAGGTAGGGACTCCAATTGGTGTTCAAGTTCATATTATGAAGACATTTTGATTACAAAGGGCTAATTATTTTTAGGGGGTTTCAATTTTATAGAATTGAGCAACTTCACTACATGTATAAGCATGCTCGGATCCAGAATTTTTTTTCAGAAAGGGGGGGGGGGTGGATGCAAAGGGATTTTTTGTTTTCCAGGGGTTGGGGGATTCCAAGGCCTTTTTTCAGGAATTTTACAATGTGAATTAAATAAATTTGAATTTTTCAGGAGGGGGTGTGTCAGGACACCCCACCCCCACCCCCTTAGTTCCACGCATGATAAGCAAGATTTATCACACTAGGAATTTTTGTTATTTAATGTTTTTTATGATTCAAAATAGTGGTAATACTTTAAGTTATAAAAATAATGAACCATTATACACATACTTTTTGTTTTCAAATCAGCAAACAATACTTGTATGATGTCTTTGTTAATGGTCCACTGCGCATCATTTCATTGAATTACATCATGTATAATATATGTATTTAATTAAATTACGATACAATTATGTATACCATGGTTATGTAATAAATCTTTTGTAATCCTTATATACTTAACACAAAAGCCAATTTTAGTGCTAAACCAGAAAATACTACCTTATTTTGTAAAACAAAAAAGGTAACTTGACAAATACTATTTGATCTTGTGTTAATTGAACTAATCAAAGTACGTTTTAAAGATCGAATATTAATGTAGCCACATTTTTAAACTTAGAAAAGGTAACAAATACCAGCAATACTGGTGGTATTAAAGAAGACGGACAAAAAGGTAAATAGGATTAGAGTGTGCTTATTATCTAACAGAATAGCTTTCTAATCTTTTTAGAGAAAATATTTAATTAAGACAGCTTGATGCCTATTTTATTTGGAACTGAGTCAACACTTAAAACAAAGTAAAAAAAATCGAAAGTCCAGCTGTTTCTTGTTCTAAATGATATATTTAATCATCAAAATTGAAAGGGGCTATTTTTAAGGGAGGAGGGGGGGGTCAGCCAGTTTATAGAATTAAGAAACTTAACTCTATGTCAGCATGCGCAGATCCAGAAAATTTTCCAGGGGGGGGGGGGGGGGGGGGGGTCTGAAGGATAATATTGTTTTCCAGGAGGATCCAAGGCCTGTTGCCAGGAATTGTACAATGTGAATTTAATATATTTGAGTTCCAGGGGAAGGGGTCCCTTGATCCCCCCCCTCAATTAGATATGAATTGCTTTTTATCTTTTTTGATAAACTACTATAGAAGCACATCTTTTTGTCGGGTCAAAATGTCATTTTTAAACGAAATAAAATGTCGTTAGAATTTCTTTTCGTCACATCGTAATCTGTAAAATGTATCACGTATTAAATCTATATTCATTAACATTTAGGTTAAAAAATCGTCATGAATTTAATTTCGTTGATTTATACTGCCAACAAGAATAACAAAATTTAATCCTCAACGAATATTTCTGCTTTTACAGTATTTAATTAAGACAGCTTGATGAACATTTTTATTTGGATATGAATCAACACTAAGACAGAGAAAAATTAAAAAGTCCAACTATTTCTCGTCCTAAATGGTGTGTCCAACCTCATTCCAAGCATCCCAATACCAGACGGGTATAATACAGAAACACCCAGCAGAAATTCAACTAAGTCTTGTGAAAATCCCTTCTGTGTTTAAATTCTAAAAGATATTAATAAGATTTTAAAATGTTTCATTTTTATCTTGTTGACCATTAGAAAAAATCTGAATATGAAATTCATGATTTTGAGGAGAAAGTTTTACTCAAAATACATGTAAAATTTTATTACAATGTATAATATAATGTATGAAATACACTGAGATATAAAAAGGTAGTTTATACTCTATTCGAAGATTTTTATTTATCACAATTCCCTAACTTATTCAATACTGGTATTTATAAATGCATTAAGGGTTTAAATGATAATTGATCCACTAGTATAAATAAATAAGATTTCTCTTTTGAAACACCTCATTTAACATGTGAGGATAAAGAATGCAAATATAAATTTAAAAATAAAAATTTATGGAAATTTGCATTGCAAATGACAATGAATTATCTGGATGATGATCTTGAAAAATTGTGCGAAGTGTTCCAAAAGCTTTCAATGGATTAAGTAAGAAGATATTTATTTAGATGTCAATAAAGAATCTCTGATAGATTGAATTTGCTTTTTGCAAAAATTAAAGATATATCAATTTCTTTAAAGCTTAAACCAACTTAAACTTCTTTAAGCTAATATTTCTTCGATTCTTCCTTTTTTTTTATTTTGATGCATTACTATATTAAACAGCACTCTTTTGACAAGCATAATATCAGTTGATTTTGTGTGCCAAGCTAATTAATAGTGTTTGTGTATTTGCTTTGCTTGTGTTTTGTATGCATGCTGATTTGTTATATGTGTAATGATAACTATACTTTTGTAACCGGAGTGTAACTTGGACATGGATTTGGTAATAAGAATCTTCTAAAGATTCTCGAAGTGTTTGCCATTATTTTGCAGTATTATTTTCAATTCTTATACATTTTGTAACTGCAAAAGGCTTTGAGCTTATGTTCAAATGAACACCTCGATGGCAATTAAATGCTCATATTTTCTTTGTTTTCTAAATATCCTACAAGCTAGAAGACAAAAAGAACAGAAATATGCCATTGTATTACTGTATTACTGTGGAATCATTATTGTTTGTAGGGGACCAATGTTCATGGCTTTCGTGGATAACCCTTACCTATGAATTTACATCCCAATAAATGTATACACAGTTTTTTAATACTTATTAAAATTATCCAGATCTTGCTATCAAAGAAATACGACCCCACGAACCAGGAACATTTTGGCTGCCCACGAATATTGACCCCCACAAATTAAAATGATTCTACAGTTACTGTATTAAGTAATACTTTTCAATATGCGTAGTTACTTTACAATGTATATCTATAATGGGTACCATGCCTTTCATCATGTTGTGTATTGTCAAGTAATGGGGGAGCGTGGGGTATTTGAGCTAGCTTGCTCACCTTTTTCTTTCATTTTATCTTTAAAAGGAGACAAATTCAGTTCAGTTTATTTCACTCAAAACCATTGAATGAGGAACATGAACAAAAATATATTTTTATGTATATACAAGATCACTGCAAATAGGTGAAAGTTTTTAAAGTTTTTAAGATAATTGATTTGCATTGAATATTGATAACGTAAAAGCCAAAAAAAATCAGACCAGGCAGGGGGCTTAGTCACGATTTTTTTTCATTTTTTCCTTCAATTTTTGTTGTTTATCATTACAATGCTTAATTAATGCATTTCTTATCATCAACCAAAATTTAAGTGTGTCAGTCGTAGAGTTATAAGCAAGACAATAATTTTATTCTAAGCCTGGAATTAATATTTTCCTTTCAACATTTTTAAATATTTAGAACAACAAACCTGACCTAGCTGAGCTTTGTTTTCGTTACAATGAATTGTAAACACTGTATCAAGAAGCTTATACTTGACTATGAAAAATGCTTTACTGAAGCATTGCAAACATTTAACAAGTGCATTGATACATGTATATTTCTATTTATTGTGATTGTTTTATTTTACAGACAAAAATGATGAACCACCGGAAAAGAAAATAGAAAAACTTGAAGAGCTTCTAAAGTATCTAGTTCACATACTGAAACAAGAACTTGGTGTCAGTGATCTGAAAGAGAAAGTTGTTATTCATTCAAAATCTGTCAATGAACATTTCTCTGAACTCATAAAAAATATGCATAGCGTGAGAGACCTGAATAATTATAGCCAATTGGACCCGTCCTTGGTATTTGCGTTCCTACGTAATTTTTGTGAAAGTGTAAAGCCTCCAAGCAGAGGATGGGACTATGAACCACCGGATGATGAAACACATACTGGTGCAGACATTGAAAGGATAAGATATATGTGGAACAAGTATTGTGATAATGACTTCGAGTTTAAACACCTTGATGATGTATCTAAGCGGATGAAACAAAAGTATGGAACTTTTGCAGTACATGGGGATGATGGAGAATCTCACTTAAAAAAGGATAAGAATACAGAAGGCTTTAAATTGAGGAAGAATAAAATACAAAGTAAGAATATTTTTTATTTTATTTAAAAACACTAAATTTGAGATCTGTTGAATAAGAATAGTCAGATTTTGATTTTGTTTTTACGTAAAATTTGATTAGAATTTAATTTCCCTTTTCACACTAAAACATATTTCTTGAATGTGCTACAACAAGCAACAGATGCTCTACCAGATTTATTGAAGGATTAAGATTTACATTTCACATCATTTGAATTCATGATTGCCTACATGTTTAACGTGTATCATATTATCATTTATCTTTTAATTACCACTTTCTTTATACCCCTGCAAACGAAGTTTAGGGGGTATATTGGTTTCACCCTGTCCGTCTCTCTGTCTGTCCATCTGTCTGTAGACGCAACTTTGCCCCCCCCCCCCCTATAGAATTTTTTACTACTGCATGGAACAGTCTGAAAATTTGTACAATGTTGATCACCATCTGAAGATAAGCACCTGCAATTTTTTTTAAGATCAGACAAGATTTAATGATTTTACGACAGTTTTCATTTTCCCTATTCTATATATTGTACACTGATGTTGAAAAGTAAGGGAGGTAATCCTTACAGATTTTATGAATTAATTAATAGTATTAAAACAATCTTAAATATATATTTATGTAAATACATCCAGATGGAGATTTTTTGTCTTTATGTGTTAACTAAATTTATTTTTTATAAGTATTCTATCATCTGACAGTGCAAAAATTTTGTTTGTTAATGATAAATTCTTAGGAGCTAATAAGAACATCAAAGACAAGTGTGACTGAATTCATTTGTCCCAAGGGGGCCATTATCTGAGTCATGGTTTAGATGGAGCATGTGTTAAGGGAAAATTGATAAGCTGTAAAATGGGCGGTGGTTTTGGGGCTATTTTAAAACTGTTTCATGTAAACCAAAAGTTTCTATCATTATAAGGAAATAAATAATATCATTATTATCAAAGAATTTAACTATCTTTAGAAGTTGTTTGAATTTATTAGTCAAGTAAATTGATGAAGTGACCCTATAGGGCATTAATTTAAATAAAATTCAAAACTACTGATATGAATGTAGTGTTTTGGCAATTTTAAATTTTTTTGTAACATTAAATTTTCTGTTTTTACATATTTTTACATAGTATGGTAATTATGGTAATGTTTTGGGATTTTATTAAATTCAACAAGCTCATCAAAGAAAATCATAGTCCTATGGGATCAATTTTCTGATATGGAGTTCCATTGCACCATATGAGAAAGTGAGGAAAATTTGTAACAACTAACTGCATCTGTTTAAACTCTTACTAGAAAGATATTTAAAGTTTTACCAACAGAAGAGCTTTGCTTGGCTACTGGTATTTCCATTTACTGCATTATTGTCATTTTGTTGGTTTTTCTTTTAAACAATTAAATAAAAAAAATATCATCAGATACATAAATTTGTAAATGTATTACTCTATACTGTTATACATATGTATTTACAGTGAAACTCTGACAATTTTGATTTTAATTTTTCTTTAACTAATTTTTTTTCTACAATTCTAGATTTTCTTTATTTGTATGTGTTCCAAACCTTTATCATTCAATTCAATTATTTGTCCCATTCGAAATTAGCCTTGCGGGGGTATTAGTCCCATTAGGACAGTTCTAGTTTGAGTTCCTATTATATACAGCAGGCCTAGTTATGAAACTTTTCAAAAACTGTCAATCTGATTAAAATCAGATCGTCGATCCGCTCCTTGTATTTCTATTGTCGCTTCACGAGGATCTGAAGTAACCCTGCTTGAGGTCACCTGAATCACACCTCACAGCCTACTCAATATTCAGGGTCATGAACCCTGGGGAGCATTCATTATTGTCCCCAAGAGAGACAACTCTTGAAAACATGCATTAACTATAGTCCGTTTCTTAAAGGGGCATGGTCACGATTTTGGTCAAAAATTATTTTTTCGATTTTAATGTTTACAATGCTTCAGTAAGGCATTTTTAATAGGCAACCAAAATTTGAGTGTCATTTGATGAGTTATAAGCGAGTTACAAAGCTTACAATTCTTCGCTATGTAAACAAAGCGTTTTTTTACATTTTGTATGTTGAAGTAAAAATTCCAGTTTTAGACCCAAAATAAAGGTATTAATCGTTAGAAACTGTTTATTTATGCTTTAAATGAATAATAAGATAGACAAACCAGCTTTAAAAAGATTTTTTACTGGTATATTGAACCTAGGTACACAAAAACAGGGCACGATCCTTGTTTACATGGCGAAGAATTGTGAGTTCTGTATCTTGCTTAAAACTCAATGACTGGCACCCAAATTTTATTTGGTAATTAGAAATGCATTCCTAAAGCATTGCAAATAATAAAAACAGAAAAATAAAATTTGACCAAAATCGTGACCATGCCCATTTAATCTTATTAAAATAAATAAATTGATAAAAGTTTTCAAAGTATTTTAATTATAAATAAATTAATACATATAACAATGAGTAAAAGGCATGAAAAAGGCATGAAAGAAGTACATTTATTCATCAAATATAGTAGGCGGTACATGTACCTGGTGAATATTAAATGTATATTGCTTGTAGGTACATGTACATAAATCTACACAACTACATTCAATTAATACACTGTGTTATGTAAACTGAAAAAAAAATACACAGGTTGTAAGTCTAGAGATCTTTTTTAAAATGAATTTTCTTAAAATGAAAAATAAATTAATGAAATTGCATATATCATTCTAAAAAAATCATTATACTAGTAGACACGAAGTTCAACATAAATAAAGTGATACATTAGATGAATAGGATATAATGTACAGCAATTTAAGATTTAGATGTCATTTTTCATATGAAAGGTAATTAAAACTCCATACCATTTAAACAATGAAAAGAATGTGTTTTATTGGTGTAAGTTTCATTCAAATGTTGCTTTTTTTTATTAATAATATCATTTATGATCACATCGAATCAGTTTACCTTCTTTTCTATGAATCATTTTCTCAAAGAAGTGTTATTTTCATACTTTATATTATTTTTAAACAAACATAAGACTCGAGCTTTGTTTACATAACAATAAATTCTTACCCCTGTATCTCTTTTATAACTTGACTTCTAACATTCAAATTATGGTCAATTATTCAAAATGCGCAAGTATATCATTTTATGCATAAAGAAATTGAAATCAAAATTTTGATCTAAAATCGTGTCCAAGTCCCTATAAAAAAAACTTGAATAAAATAGTAAGGCTAAATTCCAATTTAAAAAAAATAGCTGTTTCCAAAAATGTTACATGTATATGAATATGTTATATAAAAACATATGTTAGATGGATGGGTAGGAAAAATACAAATTAAGTGCACTCGATAAAAAGTTTGCTGGTATTCATTATGTGAACACAATTCATCCAGTAACATGTAAAGTTATGCAACATAAATAAGAATGTTATGAATGATGTGTATAGAACAAATTCTTCTGTGGTTGGCTCCATAAATCTTGAAAAGATGGTGTGAGTTGGTAAAAAGGCAGAATAAGGTTCCATTCTAATCCTCATGCATTCCATTCAAGAAATATTCATTAATGTCATGGTCTGGAAACTAAAATAGAATAAAAATAAAGTGTTAAGAGAATTACATGTAATTTTCCAAACATTGTGCATGCACTCATCAAATACTTACATGTATATATTCAATGACGTTATTTATGGAATGTGCAATTACTAACAATGTAATCTTTTCTAATATTGTACATACATGTATTACATCATTTTGCCACTAATTTTAAACCCAGCTGACAGTTTCTTTTTGTTATATATAGAGCGTCAAAAGATAGTTGCATCATGTGCATGTACTTTCAGTAATTTTAAAAGCCGTAAAAACATTTCAGTACTACAAAACACTTTAGATTTGTCAAATGATTTTACAAATGTAATATGTACTAAAACACCTGTAAGTCATAAGTGATATATACTTTTTAAAGCAGTACAATGTATCACTTATAAGACAACATCAGGAAACCTGGCTCAATCAATTCTGCACACACATGATAAATGTAATGAATGTGTAACTTCAATGGTGTAACTTCAAAGATATTTAGATATCCAGTGGACAGAAAGATATTAAATATATTAAACAAAGAGCAAAGTCACAAACACTTATGTAACACTTATGTAACATATGATTGTCTGTATGAGTTTCAACTATCAACATTCTATGTACCCCAAAATATGATTGCGTCAATAACAAAAACTAATCTGAAAAACATATTTCCAGCATAAGAAATTCATGGGATTTCTGCAAATCACATTTTCTCAGAGAGTGTAAAACACATCTCTTAAAGTTTATAATATTTTCAAACTCCTGGTATTCCTTTCAGAGGTTCCCACCCCTTAAAATACAGATAATCAAGCATATTTGCAACAAGATGCCCATATAAACCTTTCCCTTTTACACAAGACATTGTAGCTATTTAGATGACCTTGCTTAGCTTTCAATCATCTTAAACCAAATATATCTACATATGGAAGACAAGTTGTAAGTTTATTACATGACAAAGAAGTACCTTCTGGGCTTCAGCAGACATGACTGGGTCATTAGCAATATCAAATTGACAATAGTTTCTATATTCCCGATCTTCAGATCATCTGGAAGCCGCAGGTAAATCTGTAGATTAGAAGAAAAAAGATACACTAGCTATCATTACAAAGCTAAATGCTGTCATTATCAAAACAAAAGGGTGTGTCCTAGATTACAATTTTTATGGGCACATGCAGTATCTGAGACATGGTCAAAACATTACCATGATAACAGCTATAACAACTCCTTAAGTGGGAAATGACATATAACTATAAAATTTGTTATGGCTTTTCATACTCTCTCTCTCTCTCTCTCTCTCTCTCTCTCTCTCTCTCTCTCTCTCTCTCTCTCTCTCTCCATGATCTCTCTCAACATCTTTGTCAGCAATATTTTTAGTGCAATGTGGCATTATTGAAATATATATATGGTTCAATCATGGAAGCAAGAAAATCAATAACAATTACATGTACATGTACACTGTAAATACTCTCTCTCTCTCTCTCTCTCTCTCTCTCTCTCTCTCTCTCTCTCTCTCTCTCTCTCTGAGTCTATCTCTCTCTCATACTCTCAATCGTATAATGTTATATTTACATAACAAATGCAGACCCTTGATTCATAAACACTCTCATCGTTAATAGATAAATAAGACATAAAGTTAACAGTTTGAATGAGATACAGATATCAAAACCACATGTACAGTGTATACATTGTACGTGTCGAGGAAATTCTGTATGGAAATGACTGAAAGCATGATTGATACAAACTCAAAATTCTAGGAAAAACATACAATATTTTTTAACGTATGCTACATAACAATATGTGTTAAAACTGACTATAATACACCTGCATTCACATTTCATACTAAAACATGTCTTTCAAGTCACATTTCATCAACGACCATTAATTATCGACATTTTTGTAACATGTGTAGTAGACTTAATGCATTGTAGGCTTTTGAAAGAGTTTTTGAGTAGTTTAACAATGTAAGTAAGTATGTTCTTACCGACGAATGACTACTCCTTAGCACGTTTTAGATTGTTGACAAAATCGAGGATTGCTGTTCAGACTGTTTCATGCTGAACAAAATTTAACGAGATAAGGCTAATCACCCCAAACTTCGACTTCACATTAATAAACAATTCTTCTGCAACTTTAAATAATTTAAAAGCTTGCCAATATAAGAAACAAAAACTTTTACTTACTTTTTCCATTTAAACTCCTCTCTCGATTTTCACGAGTATGAGACTGGTCTCGTTAAAATCCCGAGATATACGAAGTTTTGACTTTCTCGGGTTTTTTCATTCTTTCGAGAATATAAAAACCAGAAAGGTTCCGATTATGCTAATAAGGCTGTGAGGTGTGTGAATAAAATCTAAATAAAAACTAAACAAACTTTCGAAATTTTTGTGTGTGTGTGGTTTTTTTGTTTTTGTTTTTTGTTTTGTTTTTTTTTGCATTCGATGTCAGCGACCTTTATTTTAAAATCTATTTGAAGCATCGTTGGTCTCAGAACGATAGATAATCGATCATCCTCGACATCTCATAAATATATATATATATATATATATATATATATATATATATATATATATATATATATATATATATATATTCACATATAAAATGCAAAAATAACTTCTCAGTGTCTGGTTTTTATTTTTATTATATTGATACCTTTAATTTAAAATCGATTTGAAGCATCGTTGGCCTCAGAACGATAGATAATCGATCATCCGCGACATCTCATATATATATATATATACAGACCCTGAAACGTACTACTACACCAAAAAAGCGTGCGACTTTCGTGCGAGAAACGTTTCGTGTAAACCGTTTAGCGTTTCGTGTAAACCGTTTAGCGTTTCGTGTGAATCGTGAAGCGTTTCGGGCAAAGCGTGTAAATCGTTTCGGGCAAAGCGTGCGAGAACCGTGTGAAACGTTCATCAGATTTCATTCGGAACTCTCTGACAATTTAATTGTTTCAAAATAGCGCTTGTGTTAAACATTACTTTAAACTGTTTGTGATTGGCAAAACTCATTTGTAGATATTCTCGTGAAAAAAATCTATAAGAAATGATATACTTATCATTTTACAAAATTGAATTCATTTTTAACAAACAAAAGAAAGGTACGCGTATTGAAAGAAGACTAGTTACTGAGACTATTCGGCTGTGTACAACCAGCACACATAACCTCGGACATCGGGTAAGACCTGCACCTGGCTGAACCTGTCAATCAAACTCTGTGTATTCGTTTTCATTGGATGGTCACGCGTCTTTTCTTTTGTCAATAGCCAATAGAAATTTAATGACTTCAAGGTAGTCAAAATCAGTATTTGTTGATACACACAATTTAAATGATAGATTATTTAACATTAATTTGAACAAAAGTAAATGTAAACATAGAAAGAAAATATACTGTTCGTTTCTATGAAATGCGGGAAGTAAATTCTTCTGAATCCCGATTAAAAATATTTCTACAAGTTATTATTTTAATTATTTAATCTCTGATAACAGAAAACAACAAGTAATTAACACATTGAAATTTTCCTAAAATGTACACATGCAATTAATTATTATGGGAATCTATATGCATGGTACTTAATTCAAATAGATTATGATAGATATACTGTACGCCGTTATGCGGGGCGTCGGTTATGTATACGAATATTGAGACAAAAATTTAAATCATTTCTATTTTTTGTTCTTTCCGAAATCCGAAATAGTAATGACAACTTTCTTTATTGTTTAATCGATTTATTTTTTTCTGTGATTCTATGTACGGAACATTTATTTACGCGAATGATACGACATAAAAAAAAAAATAATCGGTTGTTTTATAGCATTTTTCTAACTTATGTGTCTGACTAATTTTATTTTACATAACTTTCAAAATTATCAATGTAAATAATTACAGGCTTATTTATTGTTAGTATTTTTACATCGTATTCTCTGAAACCAATAAAAATACTAATATGAGAAGAAAAAAACAAATCCCGCCGAATACTGAAAAACCGATTTCAGTTTGTAATCATACGGATTTTATTTTTGGTATTGAATATTGTGTTACGGTAACTTTTTTCTCTGGAATTTTTATTATCTACGGCACTAATAAGAATCATGGATATTTCTTTTGAGCAATAAATATATTTATAGAAGTAGTATATTTGGCTAATTCTGTGAATAAAAATTTTTTGCTTTAAATATAAGTACCAAATTAATTTTATTAATCAATTCAATACTTATGTACATATATGTTTCTAATATCTGAATTTCTATTATTTCGTGTTTTCTTAAAATTAATTCTTACAAACAGATTCAGGGTAAAAATCCGAGAGCACCCGAAACGATCAGGATAAAAGCGTGTCCAAAGCGAGTAAAAAGCGAGCAAATCGTTTCGTGCGAGAATCGTTTCGTGTAAACCGTTCAGCGTTTCGTGTAAATTGTTTAGCGTTTCGGGCAAAGCGTGCAGCGTTTCGTGTAAACCGTTCAGCGTTTCGTGTGAACCGTTTAGCGAGCGTGTAGCGAGCGTGCAGCGAGCGTGTGGTGTAGTAGTACGTTTCAGGGTCTGTATATATATATATATATATATATATATATATATATATATATATATATATACACACACTGATAAGTTATTTTTGCATTATATATATATATATATATATATATATATATATATATATATATATATATATATCCAAATAAAGTATAAATCCAGCAATATATATTTTAATTAAAAAAAGAACAACGTTTTGCGATAGGTGTTGTGTTATATATGTATGAAAACATTCAGAACACCGAAATAAACTCAACTAGTTTCATTATTTATAATCAGGAGTTTTGACAACATGGACAATATTTCACACAAATACACATACATACAAATTCATAGTTCTCTTTGTGACATCATAAAGCACTAATATTATGTAACGTTATATAGTCGAATTGATTATGACCTTAGATATAAAGATAATCATTAAGTACGGGAAATTCAAATTCTCCATACAAATAATACAAATATATTAAATTATTGCAAGAAACGGTTTTTATCTGACACATAATTTAATTATTAGGCATTTAAGGTATACGTTTACTCACAATGAAAAAAAATTCCACTGATGATAATGAAAAACCATCTATTGTGTGTGAAAGACCTATCATGGTAGTGCTATTTTTCACTTTCAAAAAAGTAGGTCAATGACCTACTTTTTGAGATAATGGCCATTGAATATTTTTTGAAAATTTAAGAAAAATCCCCGAAAATTTAACACTATGATTGAGATTTTTTTATTTGTGAAAAAAATTTAAATTGCTTAATTCTTTTAAAAATGAAATACAGTTTATGAATGGCAGTGACACTAAACAGACACAAAGCATTAAGTTTTCATTCTCAATTTTTATGAATATTCCAGTCCGAATTTCCTCTATCAGTTTTCAAATTCCTACACTTTTTTGATTTAATTTTACAAAAAACTGAATGATGATAATACCAAAACATTTATAGCATTAAACTAGGTATATTGACCATACTCTGCAGGCATAAAAGTTATATGAGGTAAATGATCAACATTTTGAGATAAGGTGTCTTTTATCATTTTTAAGCATTTTTCAACATTTTTGTAGTGTGTGCCATTCAAATATCTAAACGAAAAAGTGAGATAAAACCAACAGAAAATATGCAAAATTATGTTGACTAACATATAAAATCTTAACTTAGAATATTACAGTACTACCAAAAATATCTAAGTGAAAAACAAAATCTGAAATGTTAGTCCGAATTTCCTCTGTTTTGAAAATGTCCAACTTTGTTTGAGCTTAATTCCATAATATAGTAAAAATATAGAATGGTTTGTCAATAATAATTCATTTCATAAATACTTTTTGTGTTTAGAACAAATTTTACTCATGATATTGAACTTTATAACAATTCGAATTTGAGAACTCAAACCCTGAGTAAACAATATCATTAAAACATGCTTATATTTTTGTAAATGAAAAGTTTTTCTTTTGCCTCAGGTTCTTTTTCTATGTATCCCTCAGAAACTTGTTATTAGGGAAAATGGTAAAATTTGGATTTTTATTCGTGGCACAGCTCCTTATATGTTCACTGATTTTCTGTCGGTATACGGTCATCCTGTATCTCAAGGTGTCTCCTGTCATTGAAAGTAAGCGACAAAGCCCTTTTCTAAAATGTAACCTTACCAGAGCATCGTTTTCAGTAAAAAACAGGAACCACCCTTCATAAAAAAATGCGACAAACCCAGATGTAGTACCACTATGTCCATATTTGACAGAAGGGTCTACATTTCATTTCAAAACCGGAAGCGATTTTTCAATCAAATCCTCCATGTTATGTACCAGTTCAAACCTTATCTATGTTGCGGTGAAAATTATATAGGTCAGACAGGATAATGAAACTATAGTTGAGTTTATATCGGTGTTATACGTGTGTGGATTTATACTATCCAAATAAATATTTATACATGTATAAGTATTTTAAGATAGGTAAGCAAACCGCGCTTTCGCCCCCATTATGCGTCATTTGAATTTATTTGACTGTATATATAACTAAATCGATACTATTAGTTATCCATGTCCAATCAAGGATGTACAGGGATTTACCCCGGATTGTATTCCATACACCTTGAGGCTGCAGGTATTAATCTTCAAAGTTGGCTAAAACAGTATTTTCGTTGTAAAATAGTATATTTCTGCAAGGTATTGGCCTAGTGTAGATATCCATTCAGGACTGGTCTAACCCTGAAAAAATATGATAGTTTGATTAGTTTTGTTCATGGAACAAATGAAGAATATATCTGTAGGGGCACCCAGGCCGTGGGGTCGAATTTTGAAGAAGAAAAAAACTTATTGAAACTAATTTTTTTCATAATGTTCCATATTTACACAAAAAAGTGTAAGCTACAAGTAAAAGCAATCAACCGCAATAAACTGGCGTATATGTCGTGTAAAATTCAGATTTGTAATCAGCAAAAAAAAAAGGGAAACGGGGTAATGTTCAATCAACAGTTTAAGTTCAGAAACGTCAAGTATGTCATTGAGGAAGTGCAATAGGAATTTAAGATAAATAGACTTTCAAATAGACTTTCAACAGTCTGTTCAAATAGACGTATGAGGTTTTTTTTATTTTGCATATACATGTTTATCTGTGAAAAACCATCGTTTATAGTATTTATCTAAAACAGAAAATGAGATATATCTTGTTATTTCGATTATTTTAGAATTTTGTCAAATCAGAGAAACACACTCAAATTTGGGAGAAAAAAATGCCCTTTTCACGTTGGGAATGGGCCGAATATAAAATTCACAATTGGAATTGATTTGATCCGAATATCAAGACACGAGTATCTGATTTGTTTTGCTTGTGTACATGCCGATACGTTCGTATACGTTTAGATACATTTAATATCAGGAACTGATGTGCTCTGTTACGATTGGGCATGATTGTACATGTTATGGCAATTCTTTTCTCGATCAAGATGGAAGATGATCACAAAGTGACCTACACTTTCACCCTGATTAATACTTAACATGGGACAAGACATGTTAATGATTTGTCTTGGGTTATAAGTATAATGTTTAGCATGGTTATATCTAAGCATCACCAATAAAGGAAGAGCCAAGACTGCTTAGATAATTTCAATATATTTTTAATCAATACATTTTACAAAAGTTCAAATAATTGCAAGTTCATTTTAAAATGTTTTTAGTAATGAGTGAATTGTACTGTTTATGTAAAAGTAGCATTTTATTTAAATAAAACACACAGAAAATAAAAACAATCACAGAGTACTCTATTAGCCCTCGATTAATTGACTAGTCTCTTGAAGAAAAAATTAGCATTCATAGTATATATACTTGTACTTGATGTAACACTTCTTATTTTGAAGGTATAAAGCTAAATCCAGATTGCATAGTGGAGAAAGGCATTGTCATTACAGAAAGAATAACCACAGCATTGAAAATTGTTAAATCAAAGAATGTTGTGATTTTAAAAGGTGTGATTGGGTGTGGCAAAACACATGCTTTAAAGGCAATTCAAAACCACTTTCAAGGAATAGACTGGGAGACGGCATGGATGGACTCTAAGAATTTGCAAGGGGAAATGTCTTATGAAAAACCAACAATCCTTCTCTGTGATAATCTTTTTGGAAAATTTGGGAGAAGTGTATTTGCACAGGATACTCTTAACCAAACCGAAGAGGTTCTGAAAAAAATTGAAAAGTCTGAACAAACAAAAGTTGTCATTGGAATTCACACACACGTTTATGATGAAGTCAAGAAAAAAATGAATCTAAATTTTCTCCATCAAAAGAACATAACAGTTGAAATGGATAATCTCTCAGAAGCAGAGACATTGTTGATTTTTAAAAAACAACTAGAAAAGGGACATTGTAAAAAGGATTTTAACTGTTGGTTTAAAAGTGTAGGATTTCAGTCAGTGTTGGACAAACTATCAAAGAACCAAGGTCACATTGGAGGTCCTTTCCTGAGTCTGATGTATTGTAATCATCATGAGTTTTTCTCTGAAGAAGCCTTTTCTGTCAACCCAGTCCAGACATTGTTACAGCACTTCCAAAGAATGAAGCATGATAATCGTTCACTTTACAGCTGCCTTGTTTATCTGATGTGTGTTCAACAGCACAACTTGAATGAAGAACCAGAGAAATGGGCTGGGGAGATCAGTGTAGATATAACAAAACACGCTCTTGAAAAGATTTCCAATACAAATGCCTATGTTCTAGTTGAGACCCAAGCAGCAACTCTTGCTCATGATATTTTGACTATTGTCTTATTTCGATTTGCAGCAGAAAATGAAGAATATTTATTACCAGTAGTTATGAATTCTGAATTGGATATGATGCTCCAGCTTTGGAGACCTCCTGCTGGTACCCCGGATAATGATTTTGAATGTGATTTTATGGATGTAAATAAAAATGTTAAATATAGAACAATAGGAAAGGAATTTGTCTATCGGTATGCATCCAACTATAGAGAAAATGAAATGTTGCATCCTTTATTTGCAATAGATTTTGTTAAAAGGAAATATGCTCTTTATTCAAAACACCCACCTAAACATAAGAAAAAGTCAAACTGATATGGTGTTTCCTTGAGAAGAAATATATTGAAAATGACTTTATGGTGTTAACTACCATCCTAATATTTTTCGCTAAAATATATTTTTTGTGTACATATTTAGAGGGGGGAAATGGAAAGACATCTTTCTGGAATTTGCATTGCCTGTCTATTTACATAGACAACTGGATAAATAAATTTGCTAGAATTGATGTTTTCTTTTTTGTTTTAAGCTCACCTTAGCTAGAAGCTCACATAACTTTTCTGATCTCTTTTATCCGAAATTTGTCTTTTTGTCCGTAAACTTACGAAGTTTTCAACTTCTCTAGAATCACTTGGCCAACTTCAACAGAACCTGGCGCAAAGCATCATTGAGAGAAAAGCCATGCCCACTTTAAAGGGGAGTTAATTAAGATATGTTGAAAAGGACTGTATATGATACGAGTTAAATTTGCTCCCACAATTCGCCACTTTTTTAAAGTGTTTCTGGTACAATGTAATTTTATGGGTTTTTTTTTATAAGAGTTGATGTAAAATATATTTTAACTATTTATTTGATTTATTTGCACTCACTGGCAGTATATGACGTCAGAACTGACGCCATTTCTATAATTCACTCAAAATCAGTTAAAAATTGACATTTTTCTTAACTGTTTACGAATGGGAAATAAAGAGCGCATGCTCGATCAAGGAAACTTTTTTAATCACTTATTTGTCTTGGCTAGATATATCTCTGATTAAATTATTTTGTTATACCCCCCGCAAACGAAGTTTGGGGGGGTATATAGGAATCACCTTGTCCGTCCGTCCGTCTGTCCGTCCGTCCGTCTGTCCGTCTGTCTGTTCGATTCGTGTCCGGTCCATATCTTTCTTATGGAGAAACATTAGAAGTTCTTACTTCACACAAAGATTGCTTATGACCTAAGGGTGTGTCATGACCTTGAACCAAGGTCATTCGGGCAAGGTCAAGGTCACTGGCAGAAAAAGTGCAAAATTCGTGTCCGGTCCATATCTTTCTTATGGAGAAACATTAGAAGTTCTTACTTCACACAAAGAATGCTTATGACCTAAGGGTGTGTCATGACCTTGAAGCATGGTCATTCGGGCAAGGTCAAGGTCACCAACAGAAAAAGTGCAAAATTCGTATCCGGTCCATATCTTTCTTATGGAGAAACATTGGAAGTTTTAACTTCACACAAAGATTGCTAATGACCTAAGGGTGTGTCATGACCTTAACCCAAGGTCATAAGGTCAAGGTCACTGACAGAAAAAATTGCAAAATTCGTGTCTGGTTCATATCTTTTTAATGGAGAAACATTGGAAGTTCTTACTTCACACAAAGATTGCTTATGACTTAAGGGTGTGTCATGACCTTGACCCAAGGTCATGTGGACAAGGTCAAGGTCAATGGCAGAAAAAAGTGCAAAATTCTTGTCCGGTCCATATCTTTCTTATGGAGAAACATTGGAAGTTCTCAGTTCACACAAAGATTGCTTATAAGCTAAGGGTTTGTCATGACCTTGACCCAAGGTCATTTGGACAAGGTCAAGGTCACTTGCAGAAAAGTATAAAACTCGTGTCCAGTCCATATCTTTCTAATGGACAAATATTGGAAGTTCTTAATTCACATCTAGAATGCTCATAACCTGAGAGTATGTCATGACCTTGACCAAAGGTCAATTGAGGAAGTTCAAGGTCATTGTAAAAAAAAATCGGGCTCAGTATACCAATAATTCAAAATGTTTATATTAAGTGGCTGCTTGACATGTGGAATTTCGTTTGATTCGAGTCATGTTTGTTAACATAAGGATGCAAATGTCCTCATGCATTAACAGTTAACTTGAACTAAAATGGAATTTAAAGAATAGAAATTGGTTTCTGTACTCATATAAGCATTAACAGTTTTAAAAAATAGAGCAGTTGTTATTTATAGAAAATGGACGATGAAATAGATTCATCCAATATTTTCTATAATAGAAAAAATACATGAGTTATGATTTTTCTTAGCGGGGGGTATCAATTGTGAGCTTGCTCACAGTACCTCTAGTTTGTTCAAGCATGTGCTCTATATTTTCTGAAAGAAAAACTGCTTGGAAACAAGCTGTTATATGCTAAAAATGCAAAAATGGCGGGAAAAGGTCATATTTCAAAATTGTGGGCACTTGAACCAAAATTAATATTATGTAAACACATTATATAAATAGTGCCTGTTTGGGAGGGTAACAGTTGAAATTGACACCCCTAGAAAACCATTGTCAACCGACGCGAAGCGGAGGTTGACAATGGTTTTCGAGGGGTGTCAGTTTCAACTGTTATCCTCCCAAACAGGCACTATTTATTTTGTTATACTTAATGTCTTAATATTTAAGAAACTGTTACTGCTTTTATAGAGGAATAACGTGAATTCTACAGCGAACCGTACGCGCATAATTTTCGCGCATGTAACAATTTACCGTTGCTAAGTGCGTTGCTAACGCTGAGGGTAATAGAAAGGATTATGAACTGCGTCTTAACCAATCAGATTTCAGTATTTAACATGAAAGTATAACAATACATAATATCTGTACAAAGAATTACAGTAAAATGATGATGTTCATTTTAGGGGCCATTTTAGGCCATATCCTATAAAGTCCGTTGTTGATACTTTGCAAAAATCTTCTTATAAATCATTTGGCCAGAAAAGCGTTAACTATTGCCGTGGAAGTATATTCAGATAGTGTAGATTCATGTTAGTTAGAATCATGATCCCGGGAGGTAAGTCGAGGCAATAACAAGGGAATACTTTTTACATAGGAATATGTGAAGAAAAATCTTTTTAAAGAAAATTTTGCTATCACTTGTGTGGAAGCATTGTAATATGAATCCAGGATTGTTCAAATCATGATCACCAGGGTTGGGGTGTGGCCACCGTAGGGGTTGCACATTACATAGTAATATAAAGATGAAAATCTCAAAACCTAACATCCAAAAATGCGGTAACTTGTGAGGAAGCATAGTCAGCTAGCATAGGTTCAAGTTTGATTAAATCGTTATTCCGCATGGGCAGTTTATGTTCATAAATGGAGGTGTCAAAATTTTGCATTGGAAGATAGAGAGAATCAAAGTAAATTTGGAGACGATATTTCATTAGGCCTAGTGATTTGGTGTAAACGAATATCGCATTCAGAAGGGGAACATTTAGAACCCAAGGCGCATCGGGGTTTTTTTACCGGGTTTTCCAATGGTGATGCTTAAAGGGGCATAGTCACGATTTTGGTCAAAAATTATTTTTTCGATTTTAATGTTTACAATGCTTAAGTGAGGCATTTTCAATAGGCAACCAACATTTGAGTGTCATTTGATGAGTCATAAGCGAGTTATAGAGCTTACAATTCTTCGCTGTGTAAACAAAGCGTTTGTTTACATTTTGAATGTTGAAGTGAAAATTCCAGTTTTAGACCTAAAATGAACGTGGTAATTGTTAGGAACTGATTATTTATGCTTAAAATGAATAATAAGATAGACAAACCAGCTTTAAAAAGATTTTTTACTGGTATATTAAACCTATGTAAACAAAAACAGGGCACGAGCCTTGTTTACATGAGGAAGAATTGTAAGCCCTGTATCTTGCCTAAAACTCAACGGCTGGCACCCAAATTCATTTGATCATTAGAAATGCATTCTTGAAGCATTGCAAATAAAAAAAAAAAAAGAAAAAGAAAAATTGACTAAAATAGTGAAAATGGCGGGCGGGTGGCTGCAAAAAGGGTACCCTTATTGTACGGATAACTCCTCCTTCAGTTTTCAAGATAGGAAGTTGTTCTTTTGTAGATCAACTGTACATATATGAGAGGTGTGCATATTGCTAGGATTTTGATTTCTGATGAACAAAATACCAGCTGTTGAACTTAATCATTTTCTCGCAGAATATTGCATATAGGGTACCCCTATTGTACGGATAACTCCATGCCGATGAGCCTCCTGTTTAATATAATGTCTTGATATTGAGTTAATGTATTTTTTTTTAGCAAATATAGTCTCTCCAAACTTTTGTTCAGCTTTCCGAAGAAAGTCAAAGGAAACCTTTACTATTCATTTCTGATAGTTTTTAGTGCATTTATTAATGTGCTTAAAAAAGATAAGTGATTTTCCAGTAGTATTTGCTATATAACTCCTTTGATGTAATCACTTTTGTCGAGTAAAACACACGTTTTGTATTCTAATCAGATTTTTAAAAAATAATTATGCCTTTTCAGGCCTTTTAATGTGTTTAATGCTTTGCGTTCCAATGCGCAAAAGTTGTCAGTTGTTTTACTGATTTTCATTGATGACTAATCAAGTTTCGTTTTTGTCAATATAATTTTGTATGGAAGTGTTCATCATGCAGGTTTTCATGCAAAAAGAATGTATATTGTCGTCATTATTTCGGTCGAAGAACATGTATATGATACTACCTGTAGAATAAGACCTAATTTGTTTTATTTATGGTGAAAGATTTTTGAATATTATTCATACTAGACTTCGTCATAATTGTGTACTTAAATAGTGATATATTTCGTTGTAATATTACATGTACATGTGTATTAATAGTCAACTCTGGTCGTGTGGTAAGCTCGAAGACACTTGCCATTATTTTTCTCTTGTAACAAATATAAAGAGGCCAAAGATGTTCTGCTTTATGAAATTTTCAATACTGTAAATATAAATATTTTTAATACTTTTGTCCTGCTTTAGGGCGACAGCGCAATCAGTGTCAGCGAAAACAAACATTTATTTTCTTTAGTTTATCGTTTTATCAAAGACACAAAAGAATTTAGTTAATGTTTGTACGTAATTAAATGTTTTTTATAGAACTGTCATATGATCTGTTGACTTTACATGTTGTGTAGACACACATTAGGTGTATTGTATTATATACTTGTATTGGGAGAGGGCGATGTAAGTTTTTGAACTTGTGCCCAATCCCAGTTATAATTTTGTACAATAAAAATATGTTCAAATCAAATCATATATCTGCATTTTAATTTTCTGGCGAATTTATTGAAATCGCGCTTTACTTGCTGTTTAACAAGATGAGGGGTAGGTGATGGTACACCCTTAAGACCTTTAACCAGAAGTAAGTATCTCTTATCACTGAGATTAAACACATATATGCCCTTTATTTTTTTAAATGACCGGTGTATTTTGTATTTATATTTTGTGTTTTGATTAAAACGGCGAGTCATTCTGTAGGTAAATGAAGACGGACAACAAACTAATTCTTAATCTCTGTGAGGGGCTTAAAGAAACTGAACTCCAATCAAATCACAAGGCATATGCATTATTTTTATTTAAATTCTAATTTTATAGCACGCACAATTTTATACAATATATGTAAATCGGAAATTGAAAGCAATGGGTTATTGTTCATTGGTTTAAAAACAATTATTAAACATGTTATGAATGAAAGTTGAGTTTGCCGTAATGTCCAATGTGGTACACTGTCACATAGCTGGTTGAGTACATGTATATTAGGAAATGTGTTCAATACGGGCGGATTATTTTTATCCTTTTACCCTCTTTTGTTTGGCTAAGTAAGAGCGTGATCTGTGGATTTTTTGTGGAACGTATATTTAGTTTGAAATCCAAAAGTTTGCAAGCAAAACCTTCCTTCGTTTTCTGGTCTTTTCTTTGAATTAAGTTTTCGACGCTTCTGCCGCTGGGGTGGATTTTCCGATGACATTAATGGTTTTCCCTTAATTTCACACAGCTTGTTAATGGCAAGACCAATTTTATCGTCCATGAATTAGACTGACGAATTGAAAATCTTGTCTATACATTTCCTGATTTCTTGGAATTCCTTGTTGATATTTGAATCTCCCAGCTCCCAAGTTAGGGCGACATTTAGGGTAGGTACATACGATAAGGCTTGCATTACAAGTCTTAAAACTAAAGTTCTTGCCTTATCTTGTATACACCCTTAATATATACGTTTTGCAAGCTTTACAAGTCAAACTTATGAATAGAGCACTGCTCAATTTCCTAATACAAAACTTAGCTAACCTTTGTATCATAGCCAATGAAAATAATTTACCCTAATGTTAATATATATATCAAACCGTACACGTGGGTAGACTTGGGTGACTACATGCTATAATGGCTGCGTTTACGGACGAAGCAACCGAGAAGTTATGCTGTCTGTGGGAGGAGGAGGAAAGCCATACAAAATCTTTAAAGACGCTAGGGTCTTCTAGGAACAATTTTTGCACCAGTGGATTTTGTTTACCTTGCTCAGCTCATCTTTGAACACAAAGACGTGTCCATACGCTTATTTTTATCCTTTTTCTCTTTTTAATAAATTTCATTCCAGTGATTTTGCCCTTCATTTTTTTGTAATGTTTAGAAAAAACAAAAACACTTGGGAATAATGGAAATGATGTTTATAATCATGTAAGGCTTGCCTTAACGTATGGACACTAGAGACGTAAGGCTTGCAAAAACGTAAGTTTTAGACTTGTTATGTTCTTATTCACCAGTTCAAACGAACATAAATTATTTATAAATAAAAACTCAAACACATATGTAGGAACTGCAATTCAAAATTTTTACAACAAGTATGTTATTTAATCTTCTGGTTCATAATCAACATTCTACAATATAAAAAATAAAACATTAGAAACATGTACACGGCAAACGTAAAGGGAGGGGGGGGGGGCTGTTGCACGTAAAGCAGCGAAACCTCGAATGACTTTAAGGGGGCTGGGGGTGGCTGCCATTTTAAACAATATTGATCTCCTTTAAAAGAAGAGCTCTATATAAAGATAATGGGAAATGATGAAATTTTACATTATAATAAATGAAATTTTTCTTTATCAAATAGTAGTTGAGAGCTTCAGAAATCGCATGTAAAATGTTCAAATAAATCTGGTTTTATATTATATTATATGTTGACCCCCCAGCCTCCTTAATTCCCTAATACCTGGACACAGGTAAACTACCTGTTCCGCACGAGTACACTTAACCCCGTATACTCGTCAATAAGCCAATCGACATCGTTATATACTATAAATAACACCGGAAACAATAACAACACGTGTTTCCCTTACCATTTATAAATATATTAAGTTCCTGATTGTACGATGTATCACGTTACTATATTTTTCCAAACGTACTTCTTAAGCTTTCATGATGAACAATTTCTTAAAATATTATATTGACAAAACAAAACTTGAATTGGAATACTTCATTGGAATGTGTAAAACAACTGATTTAAGGTGGCTCTATACAGCACTATTTGATGACGCAGTATGCAGTACAGTACCGATCAGACCCAACCTAGCAGAAGGTAAACACCAACTAAACCCTGGGTTTACTTTCTGGGTTTAGTCTGGGCTTACTTTGGGTTTACTGGAGTAGACCCAGAGTAAACCCAAAGTAAACCCAGGGTGGACACAGAGAGTAAACCCAGCCAAAAGTATATCCCTGAAAGCAGACGCTAACTGTGTATTCGGAATATACAAGGGGTAGGAATTACAGGCAGTAAAATAGTAAGATTAAAATACTAGTCTGCTTCACACTTCAGTGTACAGAGCTCAAAAGCAATTTCAAAATACTCAGAGTAAACCCCGAGTGGACCCAAATTTTCAAAAAGTAAACCCCGAGTAAACCCAAAAAGTAAACCCTGGGGTTTAGTTGGGGTTTATTCTGGTGTTAGGTTGGGTTTGATTGGTACTGTATTTCCAGTACTGACCGATATAAACTGGGGCTATTTTTATGGGAACCGCTATTTTGAAAATTTTGTTCAAGAGGTATAGTGTACTTAGTATACGATTTCGCCTAAAATATAGTACTTTTGCAAATATCAGAAATTTTCAATATTATTCAATATTTCGTGTCAATACTGAAAATTAGAGAAATATTTCAATAAGTGACTTTTCTAATACAATCATGGATACAGCGATATATATTTAAAAGACATGCATTGAGTAGTGGTAACGACGATGTCATTTTGATTTTGTGGTCGCTGGATCGATTTCACCAGGTAGTAACTATTTTTTCACTTAATTGAAGCATGATAAGAATAGTTTAAATTACATGTTGTATCTAATCGGAATATGGAATAATGGAGTATTTTTTTTCTTCAAATTATCATGTTTAATTCAGGTTGAGTATGACTGAGCACACCCAATATAAACAAATCTATACTTGTATTCTATATACAGCTGTAAACTTAGATTAATTGCATTTTGCTGGATGTTACATGTATCACGGTTCAGAATATCAACTGATAATAAACACAGAGCTTTATATTCATTTCTCGATGCAGATGTCCCGAATTTATGACTAATCAGTTGTTATAGACACCATTACAAAAGCAGTATAGTACTATGTTTTGAAAATCATATTGCAACAGGTACCTGAAGCTGTATTTAGTAACAGGTACTTTCCGTTCAGACACAGGTGTAGGCGAAATGATGGGACAAGGCGCTATACCTCTTTTAATATATTTAATTTGATAATAAGAAAATTCATTATTTTAGGTAAGATGTTTTAAATACAATTACACTTGTAAATACCGTATTATTTTAAAGATATAATGTTTATATCATTCATGTAGGTATATTTCTCTCAGGTTGGGATACATAAATCTTATAAATTAATTTTCCCCTTTATTTATATGACTTAGTTTTGCATTAAAGTGAATATATTTACTTATATAGGTATCTAATGAAATATGTATGTGTTTATCATTCCAAAGCAATATTTAGAGGAAAAAAATTCAACTAAGAAATTAAAAAGTCCCTAAGGTGGTTGAGCATTGGGACTAAGGAAAGATAATTCCTACCTGGGGAACTTTATAATTAATAATAATTAATATTGTTATACCCCTGTAAAACAGTTACGATATAATTATATACGAAAAAAAGTCCAGCATTTTGACTGTTGGACTGGAGCTGTTAGATTGGAACTGTTAAAATCGACTGTTAAAAAAGACTGTTGACCGATGACGTCACATTCCGCGAAAACGTGTTATTAATTAGAAGGGGTATAACAAAACAGTTGTTGACTGTGTCTCGGGCAACAGTTGAACTGTCGGACCGGCTCGCAAACTGTTGCCCGCGGCCTTCGGCCTTGGGCAACAGTTTGCGAGCCGGTCCGACAGATCAACTGTTGCCCTCGACCCCAGTCAACAACTGTATAATTATTGCAAGTTTTTATATAGCGCTTTTAAATTGCAATGCATTTCTCAAAGCGCTTTTACAATTATTACCCCAGCAGACCTTAAAGCATTTCAGAGCCTTCTCAGTGCGGCAGCCGTTAAGGCGCTCAGACACTCACATTCTGACAATATCTTTCACTGTCTATAGCCAGGTACCCATTTTACACTTGGGTGGAGTGAGGAAATACATGTAAAGTGTCTTTCCCAAGGACACAACGTCGACCTGCCGCGGCCAGAATTCGAACCCACAACCTTTTTATGTCACATTTATTAAAATACATTTTCTTATAACACCAAGCAGCTTTTTCAGAAGATTTGTCAACAGAGTAAGAAGATATGAAAATTACATGTTTAGAGGAAATACTCAAAAATTTGCATTTATAATATTCTTGAATGTTCTGTAGTGTTATATTTTTTAATGTGTCTAAAGAAAATATCTATCATTTGACAAACAATTTTATTTCAATTTGTTAATATTTATCTTTTAAAAAATTATTTTACAAAACCACGAAAAAACATTTAAAAATTCTTTAAAAATACCTATAGTATCACTATCATCATTTTGATATTGGATAAGACTTTAGTATATGTGTTGTGGTCATCTATTGAAAATTGGAATAAACTGTGGGTGTATAGAGCCACCTTAAGCGCTTTGGAACGCAAATAGCAAATACTACTGCAATCCTAATTCGAAGCATCTTAATGAAAGCATCATGAAACAAGAGGCCTATGGGCCACATTGCTCACCTGAGCAACAATAGACATTATAAATCAGCTTTACATAGTAATACACCAAAATAAAATTATGGACAATGTAGTCTAACATATCCTGTATTTAAAAAAAAAAAATTCCCTGGATATTCTGTTCATCAGTGATCCCTTTTTGTCACAGTATAGTCATTTTACATATTAAGCATTACAGTTCTCAAGAAGATCTAAATCAAATGGAATATAAAGTTTGTGAAGCCCAAGAATTGTCCAGAAGCTAAAGTCTAAACAATTTTTAAAAATCAAAAATATGTCAAAATGCTTGCATATAAGTAAAACCATATATTATAACATTTGAGTTTTGGTGAATTTAAAATGTTTTCCTTTGTAAAATTGGACCCCCTCCCCCCTCACCC
This sequence comes from Magallana gigas, assembly GCF_963853765.1. Lineage (NCBI taxonomy): Eukaryota > Metazoa > Mollusca > Bivalvia > Ostreida > Ostreidae > Magallana > Magallana gigas. The sequence continues at coordinate 10,718,756 of NC_088855.1, forward strand.
AATATGGCTCCATCCAACCCCAGAAAAATATGATTTTGACAAATTTGAATCTACACTATCTAAGGTTGCTTTCACTAATGTTGCACCTTTCCTAAGAAAATGGGTTTTTTTTAGAAAAAGATTTTTCTCAATATATTCCTTTGTAAAGATTTAACTGGTCCCCATTGTGCCCCTACCTTACCCCCAGGGATAATATTTTGACCAAACTTGAATCTACCCCACCTGATGATACTTCATACAAGTTGCAGCTTTTCTTGCCAGTCTTGTTCTGAATAGAACATTTAAAATAAAATTTTCTATGTAAAAAGTTGACACCCCCCCCCCCCATTGTTTCCCCACCTTACCCACAGGGACCATTATTTGAGTAAACTTGTTTCTGCACTAATTGAGGATGCTTCCATGCAATTAGTGCCAGCTTTTCTGGCGCAATGGTTTTTTTGTAGAAGATTTTCAAAGATTAATATATTTCTATGTAAAACTTTGACCTCCCCATTGTGGTCCAATCTTACCCCTGGGGACCATGATTTGAACAAACTTGAATCTACACTATCTGAGGATTCTTCCACACAAGTTTCACATTTTCTGGCCAAATGATTTTTGAGAGGAAGATTTTTAAAGAATAACTCTATATACTCCTATGTAAAACTTCGACCCCGCCCCTACCTTACCCCCCATTGTGGCCCCACCTTACCCTGGGAACCATGATTTGAACAAACTTGAATCGACACTATCTGAGGTTGCGTCCACACAAGTTTAAGGGGTTTTTTTGGCGAAATTGTTTTTGAGAAATCCTAATGATTTCCCCTTAAAATAGGGCTTGTCCCTTAATTTTAACAAACTTGAATCCGCTTTACCGAATGATGCTTTGTGCCAAGTTTGGTTGAAATGGGTCAAGTGGTTCAAGAGAAGAAGTCGAAAATTTCAAAAGTTAACAGACAGACAGACGTACGCAGGACAAAAAGTCAGAAAAGCTCACTTGAGCTTTCAGCTCGGGTGAGCTAAAAACTATAAGAAATGGATGAAAAGGGTGTACTTGACAAGGACCTTCTGACTTTCTTCGGAAACCTGAAAATACGAGGTACTTGGTGGATGGGAGCCACCCTTTTGAAAAAAAGAAATAACCAAGATGAATTAGCTTTAATATCTCTTTTTAACTAATTTTGAATACTTATGATATTATAATAGATCTTGTACAGCTGTAAATGCAATATTTCAATAAGTAGTCTGGCATTCAACATTTTATAGTCTGATATAATATATATACATACATGTTAACCTTTTGAACCTACTAAATTGCAGAATCTCCCTTATCAACTTGACAAAGGGGGAAGTTGCGCGTGAGCGACATTTTCAAACGTAAATTGTGATGTTATGTATTTTAAAATCATTAATTTATTGTATTCATCTTTAATTTATTCTATATCATTACGACTGCTGGTTTGAAAGTTGCTGTTTCCAACGGAAGACCCTCTCGTTATTTTACTGGTTTTTAATAGGACCTTCCGTCAGAAGAAATGATTCTTCTTCGCTATTATTATTCTTTTTCTGACTTTCTTTCTCAAAAACCATTCGACTGATTTGGACAAAATTTTTAGAACTGATAAGTTATGCGTATTAACCCGTCTGGGCTTGAAATTTAGCATAACATTTTAAACGAAATTTTTGCACATAGTCAGCAGTATCCTTTTTATTACGTAATTATTTTGTAAACACGTGTAAAGCAAAAGTTGTAAAGATTTATACGCTTTTCCATTTGATATCAAGAAAAAGAGCTGGTTAAATTAGGGTGCAGGAGGGCTTTAAAGTCTTTTTTCAACTCATTACCAAGTAATAATTCATCATTTTAAAAATGTTCTTTGTACTACTGATTATCTAGAAATTACCTGACTTTAATCATTTGTTACGCAATTATGGGGTTTAATAACCCATTAGTTAAAAACTTTGACAATAAATGTCTGAAAATTAATGTTCTTAATAATATGCTACTTTAATTTTTTTTTTAGTAAATCGCCTTAGTAGAGAGTTTAAGGGTCGGCCCCTATAACACTGTTGTTCAGATATAATATCTAAAACAGTCAACAATTCCTGAACACTTGTTGAACAAAATATCTTCATATTCACAAGACCTTTCATTTTTAGCCCACAGAGACGAAGTCATGGGGAGCTTATGCTATACCGTCGGCGTCCGGACCTGGTGAAAGTTTTTGTTGCAGGTCCTGTTTTTAAGTTATTACATTTTGTAGGGAAAAAAATATTATCTGAAAAATCTAAGTTTAAAAATTTTCTCCACAAATTGGGATGCAAATTGGAATGTTTCTGATTGTTATTAGAGCCCGTCAACTCTAACTTTATTATATTTGTCATTACTTCTTACGTTTGCTTTAATATTAGCATTTCGCGATAGCCAAACTTTCTGCAATCGCTGGTTATTATCAAATGCATAAATAAGGTCAGATTCTGACTTACCGGAATTTGATATATCTGGTTTTAGTTCTTACAGCCAGTTTTGCAGAAAAGCGTATCCACCTGATGATATGGTATGCAAACAAATTTCAACTGCTGTTTTACTGTCTGTGGCGTTGTCAAGTAAATCATAGGAGCAAGCAAATCGGAGAAATGTAGCGCAAATTCTTTGCGGAAATGAGCAAATCAATAGCTAAGCATTTGCGACGATTGCGTTTTTGACACATTTCATTTTTTTCTGAATTCCGGTTGTCTTGAGTCAAACAATCAATGATTTTCCTAAGAACTGGCGCTTGTTTGTTGTCATTTTCATCTAAAGATAAAGATGATATGTTTTTGATATCATAATCAAAACTGTCATATTTTAAAGTGTTGACTTTTTTGAGAGAATTTCTTCTATAACATTTATTTGATCATCTTCCGAGGTTAAACTGTACATGTGTTGCTTCTGTTTTTTGAACTCGTTCATGGTAGTTTCGTAATCCTGGAATTTCTGTTTTAATGAATTGATTTCATCGCACAATCTAAGAATAATGAACTTCTTTGTCATAACACAAAATTAGACAAGTCTGGACTTGGGATTCTACAATACTAGGTGCATATGTTTGCACAGAACAAGATGCAGACGTATGTTCATTACAGTTCTCTATTCCTTTGTCCAGCTTTGGCCTTTTTTGCTCAGTTTCTGGTGGGCCCGCTTTTCTCTACAAAGTGAAAGTGTAATCAAGAAAACTGACTTTAGAAAAGTGAATTCAAAATATAAAGATAAACAGTTCACGTACAAGTAACCTATTGAGGCAAAACATGTACATGTAAAGATATATACAATACATTTCATCAGCGTATACGTAAGGGGGGAGGGGTGTTCACCACCCTCCCCCCAAACATTTGGGTATTGAATGACACAGACAAAGCAATCTTAGTTTGGACTGGTTCAAATAAATAATGCTTTATCAAAGCTAATTAAGATTGTATTTACTAATAGGTATTCAACAACTGATCTAGTTGTAAAAGTAAACGTAAAAAGATATCTTCTGGTCGATTGTAAAAGTACAATTTACAGGTACATTGGTATTTTCAAGTGCATTTAAACTTACTTTTAGTGTTGATCTTGTATATAAGGTTGTGCACCTAGTACAAAAATTTCTTATTCCATATTCTGATTTTGCAACTTTTAAAGCTGCTGCCGGTATATGTTTGCGGTCCAGGATAGCATTTGTACCATGTTGACTATGTCCGGGAAATGAACATTGGTTTTGAAATGGCATAATTGGAAACACCGGTATAACGAACACAAGTAGCACCAGCAAAACATACTATACGCTAAGCATTCTCAATAGTGTCACTGAATAAGATTTCAAAGCGCATTCTACATGTACTAATGTAGTCCCAAACCAGGGATATCACGTGAAAAACGTACTCACTGCTTCGATTTCAATTGGATATACCTCTCACTTGAACATTGACAATGGGGCATTAAAAAGGTTAATAAAAGGCCTACTTAGCAATATTTTTCAAATGTGAGCATTGAAATGAAAGATCAGACATAATTTTTCACATTTATTTCATAAATTCTGGGGAAAAAAATTGAAAATGAGTTTCCAAAAGACAATTCAAAAAGTAAACAGATAGCTAATTTAGTATGCAAATGTATGCCGACGTCACAAAATCTAGTGGTCTCGACCTGTTCAACGAAACGGACAATCGTTTGGTTTGGATTCCATGCATTTGGCACATGTTTAAAAAGTCGTCGGATAAAAATCAATTTAGATATGTTTTACTACTTCTCTTACGTAACAATAATTTCTCGGTCTTTTTTAAGGACACAATACATGCACATGTATCGGGTTTTCCTACTTTAATTGAAATATTTTTACGATGAAAATTATTTTTATAAATATTTTTATAGATAATGTGTAACTTCCCTGAATACATTTTTGAAATAAAACCTACGCTGAAACCAATTTTAAGTCCACTTCAATAATAATTCACGAAGAAGATCGACTGAAAAATATCACTACAAAATATCACTACAAGAATCTATATAAAACTCACTACATCCATGTATGACCAGTTTTTTTTTTAACGAGGCGTACTCTTTCTTGTACTATGATACTGTGTCCTACCCTCTGAATAAAAAAAATCAATACATTACCAATTAATGTATTAGCTACTAGTACCTAATTTCTTGTTTAACTTTATGTATTAACATTTTTTTAACGGGCGGACCTTTTCTTGAGCCGTAATATTAGATCATCGGGTAAATCAGAGCAAGTATCAATATTAATATCAAATATCTACATCCAGCATTTCAACTGACGGACCTTTTCTTGGGCCATAATATAAGGTCCCTCCCCTAAATTAAAAGAATATTGGGGTCAAAGCAGGTATCAATATTAATATTATTTTTTGAGCCATGACATTGTAGGTCCTACCCATAAATTAAAAGATCATCGGGGTAATTCAAAACAATTATTTTAATATGAATATCAATTATCTGCATTCAGTATTTCAATGATGCAGACCGTTTCTTGAACTGTAATATTTGGTCCTACCCACTTAAGGTGGCTCTATACACCACTTTTAGATGACGCAGTACGCAAAAAAGTAACTCTGGAAGAATGCAATTCCGGTACTGGCTGATTTAAACCGAGGCGGATTATATGGGGACCGCTCTTTTGAAAATTTGTTAAATGAATAGATTTAATTTAATTGGAAAAATCATTACTTAACAAGTGATGTGGTATGTGACACCTTCATGTTGTGTCGTATTATTTATCGAAATAAACAATAAAATCAAGTATAGTTTTTAAAATAGTAGTTTCTTTCCCATCACAGACATCTAACAACGTAGCGCAGTGGGATAGTGGGTTTACTACAAATGTGGAGGTCATGAGTTCGAATCCCGTTGAGGCCAATAAAAAATTTTACTTTCCCAAAATTTTATAAAACGTATTTTTTGGTTGAATACTGTGAAAGAAAATTCTAAACCGGTGAAAGTATTTCAATTATGATAAACTTTAATCCATTTTAATATCGACAGATGTTCCTTACCACCTTAAGAGGATGCGCGAGAGCTTTGAATTTCTCTCAGGTTGGGATACATAAATCCTATTAGTTAATTTTCCCCTTTATTTATTCGACTTAGTTTTGCATTAAAGCGAATATATTCACTTATATAGGCCTATAATGAAATATGTATGCATTTATTATTCCAACATGATATTTAGGAAATTTTCTTCAAATCAGAAATGAAAAGCTCCCAAGGTGTTTGGGCCTTGGGACTTAGGGAGGATAACGCTTAACTGAGGAACTTTCACACCAAATAAAATTTAAACTAGTAGACTAATTGTTCACGGAACAATTAGAGGCCTTTCCACCTTCCATAATGATAAAAAAAATTCCCGAAAATGTTGATAAATTTTGAGTAATTAGAGAAAAATCAATTTACGAAAAAAAAAAAAATCGGTTTCGCGCAGTGGTATCGATCCGGGTACTCTTAGATTCCTAGGCGAGAGTGTTGCCACTACGCTATTTCGCTTGTTATCAGATAGAAGGTAAAATTTGTTGAGTTGTGTAGTGAATTTGGATGATGATAGAAAGAAGAGATGAAGCATTCTTCTGTCCATCTAAAATTGATACCCAACGCTGAGGAACCTTTAGAATAGATAGGGGCTTAGCGATTGGTTGGGAGGGCAGTATTTGTTCATCAGTTTATTAATAAAAATCAGTGCTGCTTGTAAACAATGTGGCCAGGCTGAAGCTAGCAGCCACTAACAGCAGCCACTAAGCCCGTAGAAGCTAGCAGCCAATAAGGAAATTCATCAAAGTACTGAGAGTACTCGAACAGAAAATTATATTTTACCTAATTATCGACATATTTTAAATAATATCAAAATGATTAATGCTCAATAATTTGTACGAGCATTGAAGACTTCCGAAGCAGTAAAGCTCGCCTGGATAAGGGTTATAAATGCGTCTTTGTTAAATAGAAATGAATTACGTCTATAGGGGTTTTTAGTTATGAAAATAATGTTATTCTAAGTGTAGTCTAATTGATACAAATAGAAAAACTATATGCATCGTATAAAGTGATATGCAACTCTATTATGATATAAAAGCCATGATAAATTAACGTAAATTAAAAGGCCGCATAAAACGATACAAATACAATAAAACCCCAAGCCAATCCAGTGTGGCAGGATAATTTGTTTACATCGAACTTGAACATGTGCATGTTTAAAAATTTATCCTCGGGCCTTTTCACTCCCCCGGAAACAACATCAATCGAAAATTTAAAAGACATCGTATTATTACGAATATGCGACAATAGAACATACAGCATTATATTTGCATTCCCATTGTTCTTTCCCACTGTAAGCCCATACGGAGGAGCTGCAATTATTTCTCTATAATCGCAATTGCTCTGTTTGTATACTATGACGTCATAAAGGTGTAACGTTATATATACTTTTCCATGACGTTATAGATTTAAACCACTATACATGTACGATACATCATGTGTTTTTCTCCAACTCCATTAAATTGATGTATTTAATTAAAACATGTTTTTGATAACATTTTAAAGGAATTACTGTTTTAAAATATCATTGATTCTGTTAACAAATCTATATGAATTAAAAAGATACATTACAGTCTGAATGTATACTTTTGATGTAATAGCTAAATGTCAAGGGCTATGCTAAAACAGGGTATTTGCGAGTGGTAAAATGCAAATATAAGTAATGAACAACGATTATTTAGTGAACATAGTGTTATGAATAGCAACTGCTCTGCTGGCATATTTTCCATGATGCGCTAGCGCGCATCATGGAATATGCCAACAGAGCAATTGCTATTCATAACGCCATGTTCACTAAATAACGTTGTTTATTTCTTAAGTGATTTCATTTCCATAAAAATTATCATGTGTCGCAGTCAAAAACAGCGAAAATTATCAGGTGAGATTGGGATTAATTTCTCTCAGCCATGTTTTGACGTGAACCTTCATAGAATACAACCATGACAATGAAAAGGGTCGGTTTAGCTCATCCGAACTTTGTCATGTTTTAGCATTTCACAATGATATAGGGGTTAAAAGTGGTCCATTATCTCTTTTATCTTTGAAATGTGCATCAAACAAACACCAGGGCAGTGTAGGGAACCTATGGGGCTATTATTTCCCGGTCTCAAATTTGGGCTGTAGGGGTACCACCAAGTGGCTTTCAGGGGCTCTGGCTCATTTCAGGCGTTTATATCTCACTTGAGATTGACCACAAGAACTTGGTAACACTAGAATTAAGTAGAGGACCTCAAGGGGTATTCATAATAAGCGTTAGGGGGCACCTTTGATCCCTGCAAGGGTTCAGTTAGCTCACCCGAACTTTGTCATATTTTAGCATTTCACAATGATATAAGGGTAAAAGGCGGACCATTATCTCTTTCATCTTTGAAGTGTGCATCAAACAAACACCAGGGCAGTGTAGGGGACCTATGGGGCTATTATTTCCCGGTCTCAAATTTGGGCTGTAGGGGTACCACCAAGTGGCTTCCAGGGGTTCTGGCTCATTTCAGGCGTTTATATCTCACTTGAGATTGACCACCACAACTTGGAAACACTGGGATTATTAGAGGACCTCAAGGGGTATTCATAATAAGCGTTAGGGGGCACCTATGACCCCTGCAAGGGTTCAGTTAACTCACCCAAACTTTGTCATATTTTAGCATTTCACAATGATATAAGGGTGAAAGGTGGACTATTATCTCTTTTATCTTTGAAGTGTGCATCAAACAAATACCAGGGCAGTGTAGGGAACCTATGGGGCTATTATTTCCCGGTCTCAAATTTGGGCTGTAGGGGTACCACCAAGTGGCTCCCAGGGGCTCTGGCTCATTTCAGGCGTTTATATCTCACTTGAGATTGACCACCACAACTTAGAAACACTGGGATTAGGTAGAGAACCTCAAAGGGTATTCATAATAAGCGTTAGGGGGCACCTATGACCCCTGCAAGGGTTCAGTTAACTCACCCGAACTTTGTCATATTTTAGCATTTCACAATGATATAAGGGTGAAAGGCGGACCATTATCTCTTTTATCTTTGAGGTGTGCATCAAACAAATACCAGGGCAGTGTAGGGAACCTATGGGGTTATTATTTCCCGGTCTCAAATTTGGGTTGTAGGGGTACCACCAAGTGGCTCCCAGGGGCTCTGGCTCATTTCAGGCGTTTATATCTCACTTGAGATTGACCACCACAATTTAGAAACACTGGGATTAGGTAGAGAACCTCAAAAGGGTATTCATAATAAGCGTAAGGGGGCACCTATGACCCCTGCAAGGGTTCAGTTAGCTCACCCGAACTTTGTCATATTTTAGCATTTCACAATGATATAAGGGTGAAAGGCGGACCATTATCTCTTTTATCTTTGAGGTGTGCATCAAACAAATACCAGGGCAGTGTAGGGAACCTATGGGGTTATTATTTCCCGGTCTCAAATTTGGGTTGTAGGGGTACCACCAAGTGGCTCCCAGGGGCTCTGGCTCATTTCAGGCGTTTATATCTCACTTGAGATTGACCACCACAACTTGGAAACACTGGGATTATGTAGAGGACCTCAAGGGGTATTTATAAAAAGCGTTAATGGGCACCTATGACCCCTACAAGGGTTCAGTTAGCTCACCCAAACTTTGTCATATTTTAGCATTTCACAATGATGTAGGGGTGAAAGGCGGACCATTATCTCTTTTATCTTTGAAGTCTGCATCAAACAAACACCAGGGCAGTGTAGGGGACCTATGGGGCTATTATTTCCCGGTCTCAAATTTGGGCTGTAGGGATACCACCAAGTGGCTTTCAGGGGTTCTGGCTCATTTCAGGCGTTTATATCTCACTTGAGATTGACCACCACAACTTGGAAACACTGGGATTATTAGAGGACCTCAAGGGGTATTCATAATAAGCGTTAGGGGGCACCTATGACCCCTGCAAGGGTTCAGTTAGCTCACCCAAACTTTGTCATATTTTAGCATTTCACAATGATATAAGGGTGAAAGGTGGACTATTATCTCTTTTATCTTTCAAGTGTGCATCAAACAAATACCAGGGCAGTGTAGGGGACCTATGGGGTTATTATTTCCTGGTCTTAAATTTGGGCTGTAGGGGTACCACCAAGTGGCTTCCAGGGGTTCTGGCCCATTTCAGGCGTTTATATCTCACTTGAGATTGATCACCACAACTTGGAAACACTGGGATTAGGTAGAGGACCTCAAGGGGTATTCATGATAAGCGTTAGGGGCACCTATGACCCCTGCAAGGGTTCAGTTAGCTCACCCAAACTTTGTCATATTTTAGCATTTCACAATGATGTAGGGGTGAAAGGCGGACCATTATCTCTTTTATCTTTGAAGTGTGCATCAAACAAACACCAGGGCAGTGTAGGGGACCTATGGGGCTATTATTTCCCGGTCTCAAATTAGGGCTGTAGGGATACCACCAAGTGGCTTCCAGGGGTTCTGGCCCATTTCATGCGTTTATATCTCACTTGAGATTGATCACCACAACTTGGAAACACTGGGATTAGGTAGAGGACCTCAAAGGGTATTCATAATAAGCGTTAGGGGGCACCTATGACCCCTGCAAGGGTTCAGTTAGCTCACCCGAACTTTGTCATATTTTAGCATTTCACAATGATATAAGGGTGAAAGGCGGACTATTATCTCTTTTATCTTTGAAGTGTGCATCAAACAAATACCAGGGCAGTGTAGGGAATCTATGGGGCTATTATTTCCCGGTCTCACATTTTGGTTGTAGGGGTACCACCAAGTGGCTCCCAGGGGCTCTGGCTCATTTCAGGCGTTTATATCTCACTTGAGATTGACCACCACAACTTAGAAACACTGGGATTAGGTAGAGGACCTCAAGGGGTATTCATAATAAGCGTTAGGGGGCACCTATGACCCCTGCAAGGGTTCAGCTAGCTCACCCGAACTTTGTCATTTTAGCATTTCACAATAAATATAGGGGTGAAAGGCGGACTACTATCTCTTTTATCTTTGAAATGTGCATCAAACAAACACCAGGGCAGTGTAGGGGACCTATGGGGCTATTATTTCCCGGTCTCAAATTTAGGCTGTAGGGGTACCACCAAGTGGCTCACAGGAGCTCTGGCTCATTTCAGGCGTTTATATCTCACTTGAGATTGATCACCACAACTTGGAAACACTGGGATTAGGTAGAGGACCTCAAGGGGTATTCATAATAAGCGTTAGGGGCACCTATGACCCCTGCAAGGGTTCAGTTAGCTCACCCGAACTTTGTCATATTTTAGCATTTCACAAAGATAATTATAGGGATGTAAGGCAGACCATTATCTCTTTTATCTTTGAAGTGTGCATCAACCAAATACCAGGGCAGTGTAAGGGACCTATGGTGCTATTATTTCCCGGTCTCAAATTTGGGTTGTAGGGGTACCACCAAGTGGCTTCCAGGGTTTCTGGCTCATTTCAGGCGTTTTTCTCTCACTTGAGATTGACCACAAGAACTTGGTAACACTGGGATTACGTAGAGGGCCTCTGGAGGTATTCATAATAAGCGTTTGAGGGCACCTATGATCCCTGTAAGGGTCCAGTTACCTCACCCGAAATTTGTCATATTACAGCATTTCACAATGATAAAGGGGTTAATGAGGTATTATGAATACCTCCTGAGGGGTCATAGGTGCCCTCTAACGCTTATAATGAATACCTCCTGAGGCCCTCTACCTAATCCTAGTGTTACCAAGTTCTTGTGGTCAATCTCGAGTGAGATATAAACCACTGAAATGAGCCAGAACCCCTTGGAGCCACTTGGTGGTACCCGTACAGCCTAAATTTGAGACCGGGAAATAATAGCCCCATATGTCCCCTACACTACCCTGTGATTCGTTTGATGCACACTTCAAAGATAAGGAAGATGATGGACCACTTTTAACCCCTATATCATTGTGAAATGCTAAAATATGACAAAGTTCGGGTGAGCTAACTGAACTCTTGCAGGGGTCATAGGTGCCCTCTAACGCTTATAATGAATACCTCCTGAGGCCCTCTACCTAATCCTAGTGTTACCAAGTTCTTGTGGTCAATCTCGAGTGAGATATAAACCCCTGAAATGAGCCAGAACCCCTGGGAGCCACTTGGTGGTACCCCTACAGCCTAAATTTTAGACCGGTTAATAATAGCCCCATATGCCCCCTACACTACCCGGTGATTTGTTTGATGCACACTTCAAAGATAAGGAAGATAATGGACCACTTTTAACCCCTATATCATTGTGAAATGCTAAAATATGACAAAGCTCGGGTGAGCTAACTGGACTCTTGCAGGGGTCATAGGTGCCCTCTAACGCTTGTAATGAATACCTCCTGAGGCCCTCTACCTAACCCTAGTGTTACCAAGTTCTTGTGGTCAATCTCGAGTAAGATATAAACCCCTGAAATGAGCCAGAACCCCTTGGAGCCACTTGGTGGTACCCCTACAGCCTAAATTTGAGACCGGGAAATAACAGCCCCATATGCCCCCTACACTACCCTGTGATTTGTTTGATGCACACTTCAAAGATAAGGAAGATAATGGACCACTTTTAACCCCTATATCATTGTGAAATGCTAAAATATGACAAAGTTCGGGTGAGCTAACTGGACTCTTGCAGGGGTCATAGGTGCCCTCTAACGCTTATAATGAATACCTCCTGAGGCCCTCTACCTAATCCTAGTGTTACCAAGTTCTTGTGGTCAATCTCGAGTGAGATATAAACCCCTGAAATGAGCCAGAACCCCTGGGAGCCACTTGGTGGTACCCCTACAGCCTAAATTTGAGACCGGGAAATAATAGCCCCATATGTCCCCTACACTACCCTGTGATTTGTTTGATGCACACTTCAAAGATAAGGAAGATAATGGACCACTTTTAACCCCTATATCATTGTGAAATGCTAAAATATGACAAAGTTCGGGTGAGCAAACTGGACTCTTGCAGGGGTCATAGGTGCCCTCTAACGCTTATAATGAATACCTCCTGAGGCCCTCTACCTAATCCTAGTGTTACCAAGTTCTTGTGGTCAATCTCGAGTAAGATATAAACCCCTGAAATGAGCCAGAACCCCTGGGAGCCACTTGGTGGTACCCCTACAGCCTAAATTTGAGACCGGGAAATAACAGCCCCATATGCCCCTTACACTACCCTGTGATTCGTTTGATGCACATTTCAAAGATAAGGAAGATAATGGACCACTTTTAACCCCTATATCATTGTGAAATGCTAAAATATGACAAAGTTCGGGTGAGCTAACTGGACTCTTGCAGGGGTCATAGGTGCCCTCTAACGCTTATAATGAATACCTCCTGAGACCCTCTACCTAATCCTAGTGTTACCAAGTTCTTGTGGTCAATCTCGAGTGAGATATAAACCCCTGAAATGAGCCAGAACCCCTGGGAGCCACTTGGTGGTACCGCTACAGCCTAAATTTGAGACCGGGAAATAATAGCCCCATATGCCCCCTACACTACCCGGTGATTCGTTTGATGCACACTTCAAAGATAAGGAAGATAATGGACCACTTTTAACCCCTATATCATTGTGAAATGCTAAAATATGACAAAGTTCGGGTGAGCTAACTGGACTCTTGCAGGGGTCATAGGTGCCCTCTAACGCTTATAATGAATACCTCCTGAGGCCCTCTACCTAATCCTAGTGTTACTAAGTTCTTGTGGTCAATCTCGAGTGAGATATAAACCACTGAAATGAGCCAGAACCCCTTGGAGCCACTTGGTGGTACCCCTACAGCCTAAATTTGAGACCGGGAAATAATAGCCCCATATGTCCCCTACACTACCCTGTGATTCGTTTGATGCACATTTCAAAGATAAGGAAGATAATGGACCACTTTTAACCCCTATATCATTGTGAAATGCTAAAATATGACAAAGTTCGGGTGAGCTAACTGGACTCTTGCAGGGGTCATAGGTGCCCTCTAACGCTTATAATGAATACCTCCTGAGGCCCTCTACCTAATCCTAGTGTTACCAAGTTCTTGTGGTCAATCTCGAGTGAGATATAAACCCCTGAAATGAGCCAGAACCCCTTGGAGCCACTTGGTGGTACCCCTACAGCCTAAATTTGAGACCGGGAAATAATAGCCCCATATGTCCCCTACACTACCCTGTGATTCGTTTGATGCACACTTCAAAGATAAGGAAGATAATGGACCACTTTTAACCCCTATATCATTGTGAAATGCTAAAATATGACAAAGTTCGGGTGAGCTAACTGGACTCTTGCAGGGGTCAAAGGTGCCCTCTAACGCTTATAATGAATACCTCCTGAGGCCCTCTACCTAATCCTAGTGTTACCAAGTTCTTGTGGTCAATCTCGAGTGAGATATAAACCACTGAAATGAGCCAGAACCCCTTGGAGCCACTTGGTGGTACCCCTACAGCCTAAATTTGAGACCGGGAAATAATAGCCCCATATGTCCCCTACAATACCCTGTGATTCGTTTGATGCACACTTCAAAGATAAGGAAGATAATGGGCCACTTTTAACCCCAATATCATTGTGAAATGCTAAAATATGACAAAGTTCGGGTGAGCTAAACCGACCCTTTTCACTGTGAATGTTGTATTCGAAGGTTCACGTCAAAACATGGCCGAGACAAAATAATCCCAATTTCACCTGATGATTTTCGCTGTTTTTGACTGCGATATATAATGATTTTCATATGAGAATAAAATCACAATGCTGGGTGTTCTACTGTCTCATATTCGTGATAATACGATGTCTTTTTAATTTTCGATTGATGTTGTTTTTAAACATGCACATGTTCAACTTTGATGTAAACAATTTATCTTGCCACACTGAGTTGGCTTTGGGTTTTTATTGTATTTGTATCGTTTTATGCCTTTTAATTTACTTTAATTGATCATTTCTTTTATATCATAATACGCTTGCATATCACTTTATACGATGCATATATAGTTTTTCTATTTGTATCAATAAGTCTACACCAAGCATTATTTTCATAACTTATGACCCGTATAGACGTATTTCAATTCTATCCAACATAGAAGCATTTATAACTCTTATCCAGGCGAGCTTTACTGCTTTGGAAGTCGTTAATGCTCGTGCAAATTATTGAGCATTAATCGTTTTGATATTAATTAAAATATGTCGATAATTAAGTGAAGTATAATTTTTCTGTTCAAGTACTCTCAGTACTTTGATGAATTTCCTTATTGGCTGCTAGCTTCTACGGGCTTAGTGGCTGCTGTTAGTGGCTGCTAGCTTCAGCCTGGTGCGGTTGCCTGCTTTAGATTCACTTGTGTAAGCCTACATGTACATAATTATGTGCACGGATTTAGAAAAGGGGTGGGAGTGAGGGGTCCAGACCCTCCCCCTCCCCCCCCCCCCCCCATGAAAATTCATTTATATCAATAGTAAAATTACCAAAATACACCTCGGACTCCAACGCCCCTACAAACATGTAACTGCTCTAACCCATTGCGCTTCAATGTAAGGTAACATTATTTTGGGGGAAAATATTATATTTATACTTATATTGTTTATTTCAATAGGAAGTATACATCATAATATGCAGGTGTCCTGCACCACCTTAAAGCTGTTATTTACTTAATAAAATAGTGCAAGGGGTTTTGAAGAATAAGTCAAAAATGCATGCATGTTACAAATAACTGATCTTTGTCTGAAGTTACGTACACAACACAGGTCTACAGGTCTCAATAGCGGGTAGTAGTTTTTCTTAGCTCTTCGATTAGATGGGTGTCACGTGGACTGGTGTATACATACACGTATGTGTTTTTCATATGGATTAGTTAACATGCATAAACATTTCTTTTGTGATGATCAGCTAAAGGGATTCATATTGTGCTCCAATTGGATTACCATAATGATGTTGACCAATATAGGTACTAAGCTTACTACATGTATAGTGAGTATTATAGTAGCACAATATTATGAGACACCGATATATATATATATATATATATATATATATATATATATATATATATATATATATATATATATATATATATATATATATATATATATATATATATATATATATATATATATATATGTAGATAAATAAAGCCTTGGTACAGCAAAAAACACTTAAATAAATAAAACAGAATGCGACAGTCCAAATTAAATAAATAAAACAGAATGCGACAGTCCAAATTAAATAAATTGTTTGTTTATTAAATTTATTTAATTTGGACTGTCGCATTCTGTTTTATTTATTTAAGTGTATATATATATATATATATATATATATATATATATATATATATATATATATATATATATATATATATATATATATATATATATATATATATATATATATATATATATATATATATATATATATATATATTAGTGATTTCTTTCACTTTCTAACTAAGTGATCTCCCTTTGCTAGCATACTGAATCATCATCTTTTGATATCATCGTTACTTATCCTATCGCATTTGTAAAATTTCTTTCATTTTAATTGCAAAAGTTATTTTTTCATTTGTCAGACTTACACTATTGAGTTGACCCCATATTGACCCTGTAACAATGTTGTATTAACTTTGTGTATTACATGTATAAGTAAGTGTAGAGAATGACCATTTTTATATGAGTTATAATAGGAAGGAAGGGGTCTTTCTTTCTTATTGTATTATGCATCAAATATAATGTAGGCCATGACCCTATGGGATTGATCTGATCCCATGAAACAGGAAAATACAAAATATCTTCCATATGTCATTTTGATGCATCAAATGGTGTAAAGTACATGACCCCCAGGTGTTGTCTTTAACCCCCCCCCCCCCCCCCTATGATGATACACTTTATAGTTTGATAACTTTTGAGATCCATATCCCTAAACCATATAATTTATTCTTGCTCTTTGTGTCATTGCACATCAAATTGTATATAGGTTATGCCCCCTTGGAGACACCCTGACATTCTAGAACTATAGAAATAATAAAGTATTTTATCTTATTCATATGTACATAGTGTTTGATCCATTTGGGTATTTCCTAGCCTAATAATGGCAGTGCTTTGTTTAGGAGACTTTACAATTGCCCCAAATAGGCGAATACACATGCATATAACATTATGTTTATTAATAAATCTTAACAATTGAATTAAGCACCACAAATCAGCAGAGCACGCATATCAGCTCACAAAGGCTATTCGATCGGGGAACACGGATGCTGCACATGCAGAAGGTGAGGGATGCAGAAACAACCCTTGGTGCTAAAAGGATTGGCAATTCAGTAAGAGACCCTCAAGGATGGAGTGACGACAAAGAGACTGTAATGGAGGAAATCGTTACTGCAAAGGCTGATTAAATAGCAGAAGTCAAGACTGTCCTTGAAAAACTCCATGGTAGCATCACATTTGCCGAGAGAACCTTCGACATGTTCTGGGGGACTGGTCAGGACAAAAAGGCCACCCTATACACAAAAATTAACAAATGGCCTGGAAAAAACAAACTTGGATTCTTACACCATAAGCTGGCTAACAAACACACCCGGAAGCTCAGGAGTTTTTCCTTACCCCGGAAAGGAGCATCGACCGAGGGTCAACCGAATATTGAAGACTGTCTAAAAGATCTTCGAAGGCAGAGAAAAAAGAACGACAGGTGCGACAAGGGTGACAATCGCTATTAAGTCAACAAATGTAACTCTCATAAACCTATGAACGATACGCCATTAACTTTTTTCTCATTAAATGTTCGAGGTTTAAATACGTACAAAAAACGAACAATTCTTTTTGATTGGCTAAGGGATATGAAATATGATGTAATATTTTTACAAGAAATTCATTTTGTAGAAAATCAAGAATGTATTTATTAATCGCGATGGTTTGGTGAAATAATTAATTGCTTTTCAGAATCAGTTTACAGTAGAGGAGTGTCAATTTTACTCAGGAAAAATAGCAATATAGAAATTATCAATTAACATTAATCACTTGATGGGAGAAGATTATTAGTTAATATAAGATAATGAAAAAATGGTAACTTTGCTGAATATTAATGCCAAAACAACGAAAAAGATAGGGCTGATTTTTTCAAACGATTAATTACTTGGATTAATAAAAATTCTATAAACTTAAATAATGTTGTACTATGTGGTGATTTTAATTGCCAAATTAACAATGAATTAAGTGATAAAACTGTTAATATTCTAAAGAAAATTTTAAAAACTCATAGTCTAAAAGATAGTTGGATATATTTTGGAAAAAAATCCGAACAAGGTTTAACTTTGTGTGATGGAGATAATGTCCGAAAAGTAGAATAGACTATGTTTTCCCTTCAGATTGTTTATGTTCCATACTCAACAATATTATGATAAGAAAAGCTCCTAAAGTAAAAAAAAAATAGATTAACAGATCACATGGGGATAACTTTTGAAATGTGTACATCTGAAAATCCTAACGGCGTAGGATATTGGAAACTAAATACCTCATTGCTTAACAATGAAATTTTTGCAAACGACTAAAAAAATATATATAAGGTGGAATGTCCCTCTGATAAGAGAGATAACTTCTGTAGAAAATAATTTATGTTGGAAGGCGATACACTTATTTAAATTCAAATATAGAAAAAAAATTGACTGGAACAAATTGAACCCCAGGGCTTTTTTAAAGAAAACTTTTACAAAATATTAAGAAATGTATCATAATGATAAAGTATTTATGAGGCAATACATGTATCTACATGACTATTCCTCCCCCTCCCCATCCCGATGGATTAGTTTTTTTTTTGAAATATAACAAAATTGTATGTACTTGTTCAGTACATGTACAGGTGATGTTTGATGTTATAGGCCAGAGAATATTTGGATGGAATGTTTTTATTTCTCTATCTATAGCTCGTTCACAGAACTGAATGAATTATAATTGGGAAAAATGTGACTTAGACAATCACAAATTCTATACTTAGTTATAATCGTTTAAAACTTATAACATTTCAAATGTTTAAAATTTGATTAGGCTTTTCTATTCTGAGGGAGCAGATATGGGGAAAAAGAATCAAAAAAAAAAATCCAATATCTCATTTGATTCAAGACAATAAATCCTTATATTGATATTATACCAATTACTGGAAGATTATTTGCTTGATCCCCTTGTTGTGTTATAACAAAATTTATGCTCTGGTTTAGGCTTTTCTATTCTGAGGGAGCAGATATGGGAAAACAAAATTAAAAAAAAAAACCAATATCTCATTTGATTCAAGACAATAAATCCTTATATTGATATTATACCAATTACTGGAAGATTATTCGCTTGATCCCCTTGTTGTGTTATAACAAAATTTATGCTCTGGTTTACATTTTTAGGATTTCTTAATATATGGATCCATTTACTATTATCTTATCCAAATTTGAAAACAGAAAACCTTTTTCTGAAAATTTAGAAACTATGGCAATTTATCATGCAGTGTATGTATAACATGTCTGTAAAACCTTCAAAAGTCTATGATAAAGAAAGATAACTCTTGCTGATTGAAGCAATTTTTGTTGCAAACCTATACAACAAAGTGCTATTCTGAACTAAAATGCAGTGCTTCAATATGTTTTGCAATATGAAATGAAAATGTATATAACTATATATTATTTTCATATACATTTTGGATTTTTAATTTTATGCTGCGATAATAAAATTTTGCTTTTTCTAATCACTATGTCTAGATTTCTTCATATCATGATTAGACACATTATCAATTTTTGAAAAATCTAGCAGCGCTTCATCACTTCATTTTTGTTTCATATGAATCGATTGATATTGACTTTGATGAAAATCAATATGAAAATTTTTAAAAAATATATGGCAAAATTAATAGCAGAGGGATATTACACCTTTAAAAGTAAGAATCATTGAAAAGGAAATAGGAAAAAAAGAATCTCAGCAATACTCTGAAATAAATATGAGCTATATACGTTTATTAGAGAAAGGAATAGATGATTATTATGTGGAAAAATGTAGTGGAGCTTATGTTCGCTCTAGATCTGTATGGTTAGAAAAAGGGGAAAAAAGTACTTCTTATTTTCTAAATTTAGAAAAAAAACAAAACAAACGAATAATACGATTAACAAGATAAAAGATGAAAATTGAAAAGAATATACGACGACAACAGAAATAATAGATGTTCTAATGAGTTTCTATGATAAACTATATACAAGCAATGATATTGATATTGTTGATATTCAAAATTATCTCGATAGTATAAATTGTGAAAAAATCAGTGATAATGAAAAGGAAATGTGTGATGAAATACCAAAATTAAATGAATGTAAAACTGCATTTGAAAATATGAAAAATAATAAATCACCTGGACAAGACGGTTTACCGGCAGAATTCTATAAAGCCTTTTGGGATAATATAAAACATATTTATTATGAATCTCTAATCAACAGTATAGAAAATGGAATTTTGCCTTTTTCACAAAGAAACGCGATCATGACTTTAATTTTCAAAAAAGGAGAGAAAAATAATCCTAAAAACTACAGACCCCTAAGTTTAACAAGCACAGATTATAAGATATTTGCACACGTATTAGCTAATCGTTTACAAAAAATAGCAAGTAGATTGATAGGACGTGAGCAAAGTGCATATATAAAAGGACGTTATATCGGAGAAAATGCTAGACTAATACTTGCTGTTTTTGAATATTACATGCACAGCGACTTAGATGGAATATTACTCTTTCTTGATTTTGAAAAGGCCTTTGATTCAGTAGAATATAATTTTATGTTTCAAACGCTAGAAAAGTTTAACTTTAGGATAAATTCATAGGAATGATAAAACATTGTATAATGCATTGGCGGATCCAGAGGGGGGGGGGGGTTCCGGGGGTCGGAACCCCCCCCCCCCTTTCTCTGGGACATATGATTGTTTTTGAAAACGTTTAAATGCCTATTTAAAGGCAGTTTTTCCCATTTATAATAGAAATACTGTAATTATATCAAATAAATGCTATAAAATTGTTTATTTAAAGAATTTCGTACTACGTCCCATAATTTTGTTCTTATATGAAAAAACCCTATCGATTTTTTATCGAAATAAAGTACATTGTACTCCCCTTCAGCATCTGGTGTTTACTACACTGAGTAAACATGTGGAAAATTAAAGAAAAAGTAGATAAAATTAAGCAGTATCACAGATTTATAATAACATCTACAATGTACTTTCTACTCTATTTCTTTTTTTTAAAAACATCAATTATAGTTCATACAGTTTTGAAATGACAAGTTATCGAGTAAAACGACGTTTTACTTTAAAAAGCCGCTTTCAAATGTACTGTTTATTTAATTAAGTTAAATAATTATAATAGATGATTTTTACTTCGTCATACGAAAAATACAAAGAAAAGTCATGACCCGCTTACGCGAGTTATGCTATTTTTCTGGAATGCTAGCCACCTTCATACCCAAATGAAGCCATACCCAAATGAAACACAAAAGGAAGCCTTTTTTGTTTTGTTTCCAAGAATCGAAAATTCAAAAATACCGTGTAAAGGGTTTTTATGTAAACCATTATGGAAATGCACAACTTTTAAAAACTTTTTTAAATCACATTTGATCGCATCTGTACTAGTCCGGATGATGTAGCGCACCCATTACAGAGGTCACATCAACTTCCCTGGGACGACAATTGCTTTAACCATTGTATTACACACGTACCATTTTTTCAGCAGATAAATTATCCCTATTCTTTTGTCATATCCTATCATTTAGACCTTTATTTAAGAAGGCAATCGATATAAAGAAATCAAAATCGATAAATAGTCCAGAATTTAAAACACCAAAGACATAAAAAAATTACCAAAATATCCATTGTTTTAAATAGTTTGTCGTAATTAATTATTTTTTGTTTCTAAGTGTCTCTTTTCTTTCAAGCATAGACGCACTTTCTCATTGCTGGAAACTTGGGTTTCCTAAAGCTAGATATTATGCAAATCTTCCTGACCTAAACCAAAACGGCAAAACGCTCAATAATACAGTGCACTCTAATGTTGAATTAGATGTGAAATAGATAGTGATGAGATAAATGTTTATTAAATACAGTTGTATACGCACGGAAAACGTTCAAAAAGTCCTTGTTTATTGACAAATGATGAATTTTGCACATATTGATTTTTATCAAATGGACCCCCCCCCCCCCCCCCCTTTTCCAAATTGCTGGATCCGCCTCTTTAATGACCCAGTTTTCAAAATTAAAAACAATGGTTGGATACCGAAATCATGCACAATGCATAAAGGAATTCGACAGGGGTGTCCTGTATCCGCTCTTTTATTTATATTTGTAATTGAAATATTGGCCATTAAAATTAAAAATGATAACGATATTAAGGGGTTGACTCTGAATAAAAATGATACTTGCAATGATTTAAGTTTTAAAATTGTTCAACATGCGGACGACTGTACCAACATGCTAAAAGATACAGACTCTTTGAGAAATGTTCTTGAAATAATTACCGAATTTAGTAAGGTTGCTGGACCTAAACTTAACTTAGAAAAAACAGAGTGTCTGTTAACTGGGTCATTTATCGATATGTATTCCAACGATTCTCATATACATGGAATAAAAATAACAAAGACTTGTAAAAATTCGCTCGGTATTTACCTGGGACATGATAAAACTGTATGCTATGAAAAAAAGTGGATAAGTAAATTAGAAAAAACTAGAAAAAATACTAAGTGTCTGGAAAAGACGAAATTTAACCATATTTGGTAAATGCACTGTAGTCAATACCGTAGCAATGTCAAAAATATTTATTTATATAATGCCAATATTTTAGAAAACCCTAAATGTGATTTTTTTTTAAAAGCTGCTACTAAACTTATATATAACTTTATTAGGAAAAAGCGAGAGTGAATGAAAAGAAATACTTTAATTGGCAAAATTGAACATGGTGGAATAGGTGTAATTGATTTTGAAAGCAAATTCCATGCTGCCAAAGCGTCATGGATAAGTAGAATATTAAATGAAAACAGTGTTACACATAGAGCACTTAGTGCAGTTATGAGACAATATAAACTAAATATCTCCGATATTTTAAAAACAACAGAATACAACTTTTTGGAATCATCATTTTTCAAAATGCTGAAACTTCCTTTTTTTTTTTAACGGAAATGTATTTTCATCTTTTAACAGATAAAAAAAACCAAAAACAAGTGAATACGCTAAATAGAGACGAATTCCTGAGTCAATTTATATAGAACAATAACCTTTTTCAGTATGAAAATAAACCACTATGTTTTGAAAATTGGATAAAAAGTGGAATTTTGTATGTTAAAGATATTTTTGATGAAAATGGAGAGTTTTATGATATGATGTACTTTACACAAAAACTGATTAGAAAAACCAATATCTTATGTGAATACATGTATATCATGCGTAGAAAAGCATTCAAAGTTTATAAAGAACAGTTGTCTGCAGCTATTCAAAATATGTCAAAATCAAACCTTGTGCATCATTTTTATTTGGAAACAATACAGTAGATTCAGTTAACAATGTTAAAAGTAATTTTTATTATTTATTTTATATTGAAATAAAGTTTCAAAAATTAATATATGAAAATAGATGGAGAAAAGATTTTAACGACACATTATGTCGCTGGGAAAATGTGTATTTGCAAAAATCAAAGAAATGTATTAGAAAAGAATTTAAGGTGGCTCTATATACCACTCTTTGATGACGCAGTACGCAAAAGAGTAAATCTGGAAGCATGCTAAATCAGCCGGTAGTGGCTGATTTAAACTGAGGCAAATTGTGTGGGGACTGCTCTTTTGAAAAAATTGTTAAATGAATAGATTGAATTTCATAATTGGAAAATTCATTACTTACAAGTAATGTGGTATTCGACACCTTCAGGTTGTATCGTATTATTTATCGAAATAAACAATAAAATCAAGAACAATGTTTTAAATAGTTTCTTTCCCTTTAACGACATATTACAGTGTAGCGCAGTGGCTTAGTGGATTAACTACAAACCTGTATGTAACGAGTTTGAATCTCGCTGAGGACGATAACATTTTCCAAAATTTTCTAAAACATATTTTTGGTTGAATACTGTGAAAGAAAATTCTAAACCGGTGAAAGTATTTCAATTATAATATACTTTATCCACATTAATATCGACATATTTCCTTACCACTTTAAGCGGATGGGAGGGTAGCTTTGAATTTCTCTCAGGTTGGGATACGTAAATCCTATTAGTTACATGTATTTTTCCCCTTTATTTATTTGACTTAGCAAATATATTTACTTATATAGGCCCGTCCCTAAGGCTTAGGCCTATAATGAAATATGTATGTATTTATCATTTCAACATGATATTTAGGAAATTTTCTTCAACTCAGAAATAAAAAGTACCCAAGGTGTTTGGGCCTTGGGAATTAGGAACTATAAGTCTTACCTTTAAAATATTTTTGTGTTTATTTGCAATAATTTTTATTCAATTTTTTCAACATTTATTGAAATACATTTTCTTAAAACATCAAGCAGCTTTTTCAGATAATTTGTCAACAAAGTAAGAAAATATGAAAAATTCTGTTTTGGGGAAATACTAAAAAAATTGCAATAATAACATTTTTTAATGTTAAGAAATGTTAAATTGTTTTTAGTTGTCGGAAGGAAATGTCCATCATATGACTAAAAATATTCTCTCAATTTGGTAATAGTTAACTTTTTAAAAATTATTTTACAAAAACACGAAAAACCATTGAAAAATTCTTTTAAAATACCTATAGTATCCCTATCATCATTTTAATATTTGATCAGTTTATGTTTTTTTGGTTTTCTCTTGAAAATTGGAATAAACTGTGGGTGTATAGAGCCACCTTAATTACAAACTCCTTCATAGTATATTGAACAATAATGTATGTGTCAGTAAATGGAACAAAACTGTCTCTCCATTATGCGAAGTGTGCAGTGTTAACGAGGATATAAAACACCTTTTGTATGATTGCAAAATTGTCAAACATATCTGGGAGAGAATAAGCATTTGCTTAAAATTTGACGTCACATGGAAAATCGTTTTACTAGGTTTTTACAATGAAATTAGCGAGAAAACTTCTTTTTTGAATAACTTTTTATCTTTCATTAGTTTTACAATATATAAATATGAAATGAAATGTAGAATTCAGAAAGAAATAATGTGTGAACAAGACCTAAGGCACAAGCTTAAAAATACTTTTTTTTTCCCAGAATGTAATTATCACCAGTATTAATAAAAATAAAAACGATTTTTATAAAAATGTTGGAAACTTTCTATCATTGCAAAACAGTATATGAAGTACCATATTTTTGATATATGATATATGATATGTGATACAGTAATACGATGTATGTTTATGATGAATACTTATTATTATAATTTTTGTATAATAGGTTTATATACAATAGTATTTTTTTCGTGTATGTAATTAAAACTATGCTTATTACACAGAATATATATTTATACGGTACGAGTATCAAAATATGTAATTTTTGTGATGAATATTGATTTTAATAAAAGATAAAAAAAAAACCAAAACAAAAACAATTGAATTAAGCAATTTCCAAAATGTTAATGTGCATTAGGAGAGAAAAAGCAATCAAGAAATGATTTAAAATTTGCTAATGTACACATGTAAGAATGTAAGAAGACTGAATCTGTAGAACCAGGTTAGATTGGTGGGGGTGGGGGTGGATGTGGAGTATAAACATTTATAATTTGAATTATTTATTTTTATTAATTTTAACTTGTCAATGAATATTAGTAATTGATCCCAAGGTAGAAATATGTCTTCTGATTAAATCTCAATAGATCATTTGTCAATTATGCAAGGTATAATGTAATTTTTTTAAGAAGAACATTTTTTACCAGTTTATAAAACTTTTTAGACCCCAAATTTTATTTTGATTTTAATAGATCTGTGACCCACGGTAATGTTTAAGTCGATCGGTATTCGTTTTACAAGATTTATTAAAACTCAGAAAACTTATTACACTATTCCGCGAGGTCTGGAGTCGGTGGTACGAGCGCCTTGACCGTCGCTCTCCAACTGCCGAATAATTGAACATGGCAACCAATTACATATAGATAACAAAACATTTTTAACACTAGATAATAATAGAAAAGTAAATATAGAGAGCAACTTCAATTAACAGATTTCTAAGATAAACTTTGAGTTAATTAAGGGTGTCCGGATCAAAGTCACTCAACGCCAGTGACAGGGGAAAAGGTGTCATGTCCAAGGAGAACATTTCACACAGTGATAGATCATTCAATAATTAAGGGGGGGGGGCAACAGTTTATATTTGAGTATGTTTGGGAGGAGGTTCCAGGTCATATTTTTGACAATTTTTTAATGTAATTTAAAATAAGACTAAGCCATACTACAGTCATGAACATGAATAGTATAGAACAAAACACAAACTAATACATGTATATATATATAGGAAGTATTACAAAACATAGATGATTGATCTATATCTTGGTTCTTAAACTGAATCATATATCATGTACATATATTATTGTTTCTTTGTTCAAGGCATTTCAGATGGTATGTAGGTCATTATCCCAATTGCTCTTCCTGAAATTATCAAATATCATAAAAACCTTTGAGATCCCCACCTTAATCCAAAGATATTATTCCTCCTTAGATCATTGCGCATCAGATCATTTTGGCATGTAAGTCATGACCCTAAGGGGTCATCCTGACCCCCTTAGAATCAGAAATTGTCAATTATTTTTAAATCATTGATGTTTGATGATCCTATCTCTATTTAATCTTTATTATTATGTCTCCCAAATGAAATTTGAGACTTATTGTTTTTGTACGTTTCTTATTACATGTATCATTATTCTTCGTCTTTTTCTTTTTCTTCTTTCCCGCTCTGAACTTTTCTCAGAGATGGCTGAACAGAATTGTACAAAACTCTAGGATACGATAGGCCTGCATATGTAGTTGTGCACCCTGGTGTGATTTTTCTCATTTTAGGTTAGACAACCACTTTTCGGGGGGAGGGGGGGGTGTCAAAAGGGTGTGGGGTCTAACATTGATTACTTTGTAGGAAAAATCGTAGACTCTATTGCAAATGGTAACTTGAAAACGGACAAAGATAATGATATAGGGTTTTCATAATCATATATTGACTTTTACTGGCAATATATAGGGTTTATTAGATCTGACCTCTGGGGTCACCCCCACCCCGTAGGAATTTGAAATTACCATATATCTCAGAAACTGTTATAATCATGACCCCTAAACCATATATATTCATGTTTCTGATGTTAAGGGGCATCAAATGTTATGTAGGTCATTGGCCCTGTGGGTGGTCCTGGCCCCCCTCGAACAGCAAGTCCCTTTATATCTACAAAGCAGTTGAGATTCCCACCCTTAAACCATATATATTCTTGTTCCTTGTGTCAAGGAGCATCAAACGGTATGTAGGTCATGGGCCCCGGGGTGGTCGTGATCCCCCTCGAACAGGAAGTGCACAAATATCTCGAAAACGGTTGAGATCCCAACCCTTAACCATATTTATTATTCATCCTTACAGGGCATCAAACGGTATGTAGGTAATAGGCCTCAGTGTTAAATTTAATTTTTCAAAACGGTAATGCACATCTACAGAACAGTCCCTATCATATCCCAAGATATGGTGTGTCTTTTTATTAAATCATTAGAGGAGTTCTAGGATCTTTGTTTTATTTGGAGTGATAAACGTCAACTTTCTGCTACTATTTGACTCCCTGGATGAAAGGACTATGTGCGGTATGGTCAAATATCTGCCCCCGATTTCAACTAATTTTTAAATAGTATCGTATAAAAATAAAATCTTTACAAATCATTGTATAGAGGATGCCTATAACTTTGATAATGATTTTAGTCATCATTACTCATTCGCTGTGTATCTATGACGTCTGCTAAATGGCCCAAATCTCGCAAATTTGCAAACAAATGAAAATATTCTCATTTTTGCTATATATTTTGCATTCGGAAGTATGGATCGCAGATCTGCTCAAGTGCGATTTTAACATATGTTTTTCTTCAGATAGTTATACACATTATACTAAAATATGGTACTTGAGCAAGCCTGCGCTCGATGTTTCCCAGTCGAAAAACCATCGGAAAACACCCATATTTTGCTACAAAACATCTATTTATCAAAATAATGCAATCTTCATGACGTCATTTCTACATTATGACGTCACTGTGGTGATAACCTTTTACACCTTTATTTCCAATATGATTTTAACTATCTTTCACCTTATTTTCAAAGCTCTTTCTAAAACTTTGATTTTGTGGGCAAAAAATGCATAAAACCGCACTTAGTCCTTTAAATGTTTAAAACCTTACTGCACATCTATAGAACAGTCTCAATCACATCCCAAGATATGACGTGTCTATCCATTAAATCATAAGAGGAGTTGTTGGATCTATGTTTTTTTTGTGATAAAGGTCAATTTTCTGCTACTTTTTGACTCCCTGGATGAAATTTAAATTTTTAAAACCTTATTGCACATCTTTAAGACAGCCCCAATTATATCCCAAGAGATGACGTAGCTACTTCATGAATTGTAAAAGAACTTCTGGGAACCATACTTTTTTTTGCAAAAAAAACCCGTCATTTTTTGTTGTCCACTGATCCCCTTAATAAAAAAAAATTCTGGAACCTGATCACACTTTAATATGACACCCCAATCATATTCTAGAAGATCATTTGGATACTGCAAAAAAATGACGTTTTGAAACTAATATTTTTGTAAAAAAAAAAAAAAGAAGAAGTCATTTTTCAGCCATTAAATGACCCTTTGGACAAACTTGAAAATTTCGAAACCTTATTGCTCATCTGTAGGATACCCTGAAACATATTCTAAGAAATGATTTGTCTACTGTTGAAAATGTAGGAGGAGTTCGAGGAAGAAGATTGTTTGTGAAAAAACGTCATTTTTTACCAATTATTTGACCCCCAGGACTACCAGATAATTTTTGAAACCTTTTTACAAATCAACATGACACCCCAAATCAAACTCCAAGAGTTCAGATTGCTGGTTTATAAGATGTAAGAGCAGTTTGAGAAAGTAAAACGTGACGGACGGACGGAACAGGGTAACAACAATATACCTGAACTTTCTTTAGAAAGTGCGGGTATAATAAATTAAAATATGTATTATTCTAATTCATGTTTGGTTTCTGTATGAGTATACAATCTTTTCGACTTATGTCTACTTTTATTATGAATCATTTATTCATGTTGCATATTAAACAAATTATACAGAATCATGCAATGCTACAAAATAAACTGATGCATATAAATAAATACAAAATTCAACTTCAGCAAGTCATTAAAGGGGCATGGTCACGATTTTGGTCAAATTCTATTTTTCTGTTTTAATTATTAACAATGCTTTAGGAATGCATTTCTAATGGTCAAATGAAATTTTAGAGTCATTCGTTAAGTTGTAAGCATTGATACAGAGCTCACAATTCTTTGTCATGTAAACAAGGCTCGTTCCCTGTATTTGTTTACAAAGGTTTAATATACCAGTAAAAATCTGTTTAAGCTGGTTTTTCTATCTTTTTATTCATTTAAAAACAAAAATAAGCAGTTTCTAAAATTTAACACATTATTTTAGGTCTAAAATTGGAATTTTCACTTCAACATTCAAATGTAAACAAATGCTTTGCAAAGAGATAGAAGCTCCGTAACACGCTTTTAAAAGCTCAACGAAGGACACTCAAATGTTGGTTGCCTATTTAAAATGTCTTACTGAAGCATTTGAAACGTTAAAATCGAAAAAAAATATTTTTTGACCGAAATTGTGACCACCCCCTAAACAAGTTATGAGATATATATGTGATTTATGGCAAGGAATAGCTTGTACATATGTTGAACCAAGGCTACATTCACGAAATATCACCACGCGTTTACAATGTACCTTAGACAAACAATGCATGACGATTCGACTGAATTAGTTAATTAATAGATTTATATAGGATCTCTCATGAATTGCGATGGTATATGATTTTTATCCAACTCGTTGTGTGTTTCTATTCCCGAGCCTTGGCGAGAGGATAGAAAACACACAACGAGTTGGATAAAAATCAGATACCATTGCAAATCATGAGAGATTCTTTTTATCACATGTCTTACCAAGTATTTTGTTAATCTCAGCCTTTTCTGTAAAAATTGTTATTGTGAGCCGCACAACACATTTACTACAAGACGTCAACAACTTTACGCATGAAAAAAAGGTCCTTGAAGTTTAACAAACAGACATTTTATTTTCGAACATTTTTGATGAATTCATGAAAAATAATTGAAAAAACATCAAATGCTTCACATTTACAACTCAACACTTTTCAGCTGAATTAATTATTTACTCTTTCATTTTACGTCAATCAACTGCCTAAATGTACGTAATGTTTAATTTTGACGTCACGTCGCGTAAGAACACACAGTGTAATATCAAAAATTTATCCCGTGATCTTGAGTGATATCTACCGTATATTGAGATAACATGTGATAAATTGAATTATCTAACTCATGTCATTACATGATGTTTCTTGTTTTGACCTGTCAGTCATTTGTGTATTTTTGCCAGAGTAACTCACCATGGCATTCATGCACACCGTTGGGTACCGAGGGTAACAGTTGAAATTGACACCCCCGAAAACGTTTGTCGCAGAGGTTGAAAATGGTTTTCAAGGGGTGTAAATTTCAGCTGTTCCCAAACAGCCATTGTTTATATAATATTCACATTCAGTGTATATTTCCTCATATGTTTGCATTGAACATCTGCGACGTTCAATTTCCTGTGAATACACTTATAGTACTGATCAGACCCAACCTAACACCAGAGTAAACCCCAACTAAACAAGGGTTTACTTTACATTTACATTAGGTTTACTCCGGGTTTACTTTTTGAAAAATTAGGTCCACTCGCGGTTTACTTTGGGTTACTCGGGGTTTATTTGGGTTTGTTTGAGAATTGCTTTTGTGGTCAACTGTACGCATTGAAGTGTGAAGCAGACCTGTATTTTATCTTACCATCTACTGCCTGTAATTCCTGCCCCTCGTATATTTCGAGTACACATGTAGCGTCTGCCTTTAGGGTTATACTTCTGATCGGGGTTTACTCTTTGGGTTTACTTAATTGGATTTACTCCTGATCCACTCTAGTAAACCGGGGGTAAGCCCAAAAAGTAAATCCATGGTTTAGTTGGGGTTAGATTTCTGTTAGGTTGGGTCTGATCGGTATTGTACCCTTTCCATGCGCCATGAGCATAAAACATAGAAGTCATCACGCATTTTGAGTGTATTTATTACCTAAATTAAATCAACGTTCAAACTTACATAACTAATTTGATATGTACTTATGAAAAATGATCATCAAATCACACGTTCATAATTTTTTTCTCTACAAAGTTTTTAGCATCATGTTTTAGTCAGGGAAGCAAAATAAATAACATGTTACTATGGCTGTTCCATGTATGTTTCATATCTCTGACAACGAGCGCGTATAAAGACATTAATATGAAAGTAAATATGAGCATTGAATGCTTATATTTGGATGTCGTCTGTCCTATAACACACTAACATGACTAAGGCGGTTCAGACAAATTGAGTACCGAGCCAACGCGCGGTATTCAATTTGTCTGCACCGCCTTGGTGTGTTATAGGTAAGACTGACGACATCCAAAAATTAGAAATCAATGCGTTAAAAATGTAGATGTGCATACATGTATTTTCAAAAACTTTTGTTTCTTTTATTTTTCTTTGAATACTGGCCTTTTTAAGCTTACACATTTGGCTTATTACTATTGAAGATACATTACTGGATTTATTTACGATACGACTGGATGCAGCACAACTCTTCGTAAATCACTGCTTTACATTTTATCTTTTAAAAGAAGCATGATATGAAGTTTTGCATACCGGATACAAGGAAGTTAAAATTGAAATTTTATTGTTTATATAGGGGAAATGGATTCCCCCCTTCCCAAAAAAAATCACTTTTTTCGAATTTGCACTTTGAAAGTATCTAAGATATTTTGATATATATAGTCAACGGAATATATTAAAATAGAAGTTTTTTTTCGGGGGCCCTGGGATCGAACTTTGGTAAAAAAAAAAAAAATAGGAAACAGATTGCTATCATAGTGGTCTATATTTACACCTAAGAGTGTAAGTTCTGGATAGCTCAGTAGGTTAAAGCGTTGGCTGTGTAACACGTACGTGTTGTTTTTGTGCCATGGATTCCATCTGTGGGCATACTTTTTCTTTTTTAATTAAAAGGCATTTATTAACACCTTTTCTTATAAAAGTACTGCAAAGTAGATGCAGTTCGTTCTTTGCCAAGAAAGTGTGTATTGGTAACAATTTTTGCCAAAAATGTAGGAGGAGGGTTCATAGAAAAAATAGGGGTGGGTAAGTTAGTGTTTGAAATACGTCCCTTTGTCATCCCGGCATCAGGTAAGCCCCTTTATACAAAGGATGCAGTTGTTAATACGGAAACGAGTTCAATTGAATGTACGATGAATGATGATAGTGTTCGAACGCCTCATAAGAATCCTTTATTGTTTGATAATTGATATCTTTGTTATGTGATCAAATTTATAGTCATGCATTCCCCCTTCGTTCAAAATTTACGCAATCACATCGTGTATAGCTTTAAAAATTGTTGTATCTAGAATGTCAATTTTTTAAATGTTATATAATCAATTTTAATTTTCAAACCAAATGATACGGTTTTTTTAATCATCGTCACAGAATCAAGCTGTTGTTAGTAATCGAATCTCTTTCCGTTTATATACGCTCATCAATTCGTATGATTGGCAATTTTGAATTGTAATACATTGTACGAAAAAGTAATATAAAGTGCGATTTACCTTTAAAAACTTTTAAATTTCATTAGAAACACATACATATCAATTTCTTTGTGTCGTCTAAATATACCTTTGATATGTACATGTATAACTTACACCGTAGTGCAAATGAAAGCCTATTTTGAACGGAAGCGTAATAGTGCAAAGTTGTAAATTGCTTTCTTTAAAATTCCAACTTTTGATTTTTTTAACCTTACAGTTGGAATTTTCAGTTTATTGCATACTGTTTTATTTACAAGATATAAGTTCAAACAGAAAAAAAATGGAAATTCCAAGATTAAAGTTGGAATAACAGCTTCGAACTTCGAACTCCCAACTTTGAAGTTTGAAATTTCAAGATAACAAAAAGGTTGGAAAATTTAAAACTTTAAGTTGGAAATTCCAAAGTATCTGTAATAAAGAAAAATGACCCCCGTAGAATAATGACCGGGGGTCATTTTTCGACGTAAAATAATGACCCCCCCCCCCCCTTGCTGAAGAATAATTGGATTTTTATGAAGAAAAAAGACCCAGGGGTTATTTTTCTTTATGTTTAACATGATGAAAAATGACTCCCTTAGTAAAATGACCCCACTGTAAAAAAAAAAATACAAATTGGTTACCTCGTATCCAAGATATTACTTAAATTTTCACTCTATTGAACTGATTTTGAAGTTATAAACACCGAAATAAATCGCTGTATATATTTTCTTCATATCCGTAGCAGGCACACACAAAACACTCTTACATTGCCTCAAATTGATTGTTAACAAGTATTTCACATACGGCGGAAAATGACGCAAATAAAGAAAAACCAATTCATACACAATGAGGATATTGTGAGATAAATAATGAACAATAATCATAAAAGAATGATTGTTGTAATAATATAATAAATATTAATTGGTGAATGAATTGTCAATCGAAGAATGATACATGTATATAGTTTTAGGGGAAAAGACTAAGGAGGCAGGTAACGTTGGAATATGAATACTTCTTATTAACATTTCTGGGGGAAAGTGATTTTTAAAAATTATTTTACTTTAGTTTTGTTTTCTTCTACGTAATACATGAACATCGGTATTTTAAACATGTGTTGTAATGTTGTATTTGTGATTATGAATAGACGTTATTCTTTTAGAGCAAATGTGTGAAGAGTACCTGACAATAGTAAATCTTAAATAGATAATAAACACTGATTGATTATAATAAGAAGAGATTGTTTCTAAAAGCTTTGATAAGGGGTTTGGGCTCACATTAGGGGTTTATATCAGATATTTTTGTATTGTTTACCATTATATTAGGTGCTATAAGACG
Organism: Magallana gigas; assembly: GCF_963853765.1. Classification (NCBI taxonomy): domain Eukaryota; kingdom Metazoa; phylum Mollusca; class Bivalvia; order Ostreida; family Ostreidae; genus Magallana; species Magallana gigas. The sequence goes on from NC_088855.1 coordinate 10,752,450, forward strand.
TGTGTCTTCCGCAATAAAGAAATTGAAAACTGAAATTGTAAAAGCTATGATTCAGAGTTTGGGAATGTTGATTTAGAGTTTGGGAATGTTGATTTAAAATTGTTTCATGTAATGTTTGAAAACTGAATTTATCTAAAATTATGTGATTATTGTGTGTTTTATTTTACATGTATTTTTACAAGCATATGTAAATGATGTAGCCATATTTTTGTTGTAGAGAGCTACCTAACATCAGATGCTTGTTTTGAACAATCTTACATTGCTATTTTCAAAGAGAAAAGTAAGACTGATTTTTATAGAAATGATCAACATGTGGTAATTTCTAGGACACAGACTGATTTATGTCCTGTCAGTTTGTTGGAAATGTACTTTACATGGTGTGGATTTACTAATAAATGTGCACATTTTATTCTTTGTAATATTTACAAAACACAGTCGGGCTATCACATTAGAAAGGTAAACAAACCTTTGACATATTAAAGTATGCGGGGATTGTCTATTGAAACTTTCCAGTATAGTTCGAGATGTATCAAAGTATGGTTTGCATAGTTCAAGAGCAGGTGACACAACAGTTTGTATAAATTCTGGCGTTTCAAAAAGATTGATAGATTTTATAAGAGATATGGGAGTTGGAAATCGGAGTCCGCGAAGGATGATTACATCAAAGATATGCGGGATTCTGGATAACAGGTTTTACTTTGATTAGGTTCATAAGTACATAATGTTTCGTAATTATCATTTCTTTCATTCTGTAATGCAAGAACGCAAATGCAATAGATGAATATTGATTTTTGTTTTTGGTGTTTATTGTTCTTATGAAGTGCAGGTACAAAAGATATATAATTTGTTTCTGTTGAACTCGGTGAATTCGAATAAAATTATTTTTTTATGGAAATAACATTTTTCGTAAAAAAATTAATTTTAGTATGAAAATTGCAGCTCATATTGCTTTAAGGTTTTATAGGTTTGTCGTGTTCGATTTGTTTTAATTTTGGCGTTCAAACTTTGCACGGGAAAGTTTAAAGTGTATGGTTGTACATGTGGTAATGAGTACTGGATAAGGTTCTTATTGAATATACCAGTATAATGGTCATATTATGCTCTTGATCATTTATGACAAGCTGCTTGTCAAATGAAAACATCCGAAGTTTTCAGATATGGTTGAATATTGTAGAAAATTGATGTTGAATATTGCATATTGTGTGGGAGGGAATTTCTGTAATGCAATAACGCAAATGCAAAAAATAAATATCGGGTTTTTTGGCTGTTAATTGAAGTGCAAGTACAAACGAACAGAAGAATCACGCGAATAAATGCGCTATAACAAAGAAATGACATGTATCATTCGTATAACAAACCAATCATTGGAACTTTTACTGCAACATGGAAGGAATGTGTATTGGGATGTAAAAAATAAATTTCGTAATATTTGCATGCGCAGACTCCGTAGTCTGAAATGCTTGCAGAAATTAAGTTTCATAATCTCTTTTTTCAAAGTTCGACTTGACTGACTAGAGAGAATTTTTATTTTCACCTTGAAGCAATCGAATACAGCAATGGGTCTTTAGATCGCTCATCTGTCTAAAGACCTCTTCCTTCTTTCCTTTTTATATGAAACAGTTTTTAATATAAGTATAAGGATTGCATATTGCAATATGCAGACGAATCAATTTAGAACGGAATCTTTCAATAGCTACCTGCATGAAATTATGACAGATTTATTTAAAAAAGTTAAAAAACAATACATTATCATTGATTTATTTTAAGTAAATACATAATAATTTGATTTATTGTTTGATATTTCTTGGGAAAATATTACCAGAAAATATTGTGTTTTTTTTTTATCCGGATGCAATTTAACTATAATGCTTTAAATGGTAATAATTTAACCGTTCTCTAGGTCGGTATTGGGTGAAATATGAGAACACAAATTAACACGTGAAGATTCCAAAACTTACTTTCTAACTGCTGATGATACTGCTGACAAATACAAATATATATAGCTATTGGAAACAATAAAAGGGATTCTAGAAGCACAACTAACGGATGTCATTGAATAAAACGTCAATCTAAGTTTGTCAGGTTTATAAATCCACAGTTATGAAGTTAATATCAACAAGGTGTTTGAGCAATTAAAATTTATGTGAATGATATTCTTTTATGACCGATCGATAAACGGGCCGGGGCGTGTGGATTTCAGTCCGGCTAGAGCTATGAATTAACTATACGTTTCCGTATAAGAAATAAATTAAGGGGATCACACTCGGTAGATGTAAATATATAATAATGTGTCCAATCAAAGTTAATAAAAAACATTCCGTGATAAAAGTTTCGGGTTTAATATAAGCATTTTTAGAAATTAAAAAAATGCAAAGAGAACAATATTTTTTTATTCAATGTCCATTAAATAATGCTGATCTTTTTAATAATACTAAAAAATCAAGTGGGCAATGTTCTAAATCGGTATTTTCGAATTAAATATTTGTTATTCCATTTTTTTAATCTATTTTTTTAATGATAAAAATTGTTTCAGTAAATGCCAACAAATAGACAAAAAGTGTAAAAAGATATGCATTTATTATTCATAGCTATGGTATGATTTTATAATGTCGTAGTATACGTCGTACAAATAAAATTCGAACATGTATTGTTTTTTCTTTAAACTGGACTGGTACACTCGAATCCAAATACAAAGGTACATGAAATAAAAGAAATATGCAATATCTGCATAGATTTAAATAACAAAAAAAAGAATCGGTTTAGGTTGATATTATGGTAGACTCTCAGTAAATGTAATCTTTATATTAATTATAAAAATATTATACATAACCATTCAACTTCAGTTTCCAAAGAGACCCAAGTCTGAAAGTAATTTTTATATACTTCTTTACGTATTATATATATCAACATTGGTTCTCACATAATAATGTACATACGAATATCTAATATATAGTCAGTATTAAATATACATGCATTGAACGCTACTAATGGCCAATGACACGAGCAATGAAATTTGTCAATCAATGTAGTCTTTTTCAATTATTGCGATCAAATTCAAACACATATACAATCTTAATCTTGTGTACATAAAGTACAAAGTAATACACTTTTATCTTGTATCAAAAAATAACAATCACGTCAACATTTTGAAATATTTCTGAGATTTGGTCAAATTTATTTAAAATGGCACGTCTTCTCATAATTTTTTTAGGAAAATGTGCCTGCATCCGTCGGCCAAAACGAAATTAATATATTTTACGTGATATCACATTGTAAAGTTATAATGTGAGTTTCATCGTGGGCGACGGCTGCGAACATAGTTTTCTATTTTAAAAATATTAAAGGAACTAGTGTCTTCTGCTCCAATATATAAAAAGTAAGCAAAACTGCACTGTTAATAACGTCACAATTTGTCTAATCAGGTAAATATTTAAAAATTCTTAATTTATGGGTATTCTTGTGTAAATAAACATTACCTTTCAACTTTATGTGATATCTTTAAAAGTCACTCTAAAACGAGGAAAATGTGACCGAAACTGTACCTAGCTCTTTTCAGAACAACCAGTCCCATCCTCAGGACACAAAAATACATAAACTGAGAAGGAAGAAAAAAGAATTTCATAAATATGTAACTGTCCGATTTTATAATTTCTTTTATAGTTTTAGTTTAAGTTTGTGCTAGTTTGTAATAATACAACATCAATAAGTAGCAGATGTTTTAAGTTCTCTTTGCTGTTTAACGACATTGCTAGGCTAATTAAAAAAAACGCTAAAAAATTCTCATCAAACGTTCATTAATAATCTATATAAAACACCGGGACACCGCTTTCGTTTAATATCAAAGTACATTTCCATACATTACCATACATACGTTTTTCTTGCTAGTATATACATGAAGACTAGGTTTTCCAGTATATTGAATGAATGTTCCAATTGGAGATGACCATGCATGAAATACAACCTCAGTAGTCAACTTAGTAGTAAAAATGAGAGATAATGTCAGAAAGTTATTCTAAATGTAATTTCTCTCATTGATATTACCTCATCATTTTGATTTTTTCATATGTTTGGGTGGTGCTTTTAAATAGCTGGAATATTGTCTTTCACAAAACTTATTGTTAACAACTTCAACTGCTTTTGATATTTGGAAGCATGGTCCTTCAACTGCTTTTGGTATTTGGAAGCATATCGATAGACAAATTCTTTTCCAATTGACCTTGATGTTTCATCTTTATTTTCATCCAGAAAATCACAGTATAAGTCACTATGAGTGGTACCGGGAGGTCTAAAAAGCTGAAGCATCATATCCACTTCAGAGTTCTGCACAGTTGGCAATAAATATTTTCCCGTTTCTGCTACAGATTTAAATAAAACATCAGTCAAAATATCATGAGCAAGAGTTGCTTTATTGTTGTCGATTTTAACATAACCAGATGCTGCAGCAATCTTAAATGAATCTTTTGTAATATCTGCACTGATGTGAGCAGCCCATTCTTGTGGATTTTCCTCACAGATGTGCTCTTGGACACACATCAAATAAACAAGGCAATGGTAAAGTGTAGGAGAATCATTTATCATTCTTTGGAAGTGCTGCATCATTGTCTGAATAGGGTAAACAGAGAAGGCTTCGTCAGAGAAAAGCTCGTGAAGATGACAATACACCAGACTTAAGAAAGGACTTCCAATCTGACCTTGGTTCTTTGATAATCTATCTAACACTGACTGAAATCCAACAGTTTTAAACCAACAATTGGAATCTGTTTTACAATGGCCCTTTTTAAGTTGCTCTTTGTATATAAGCAATGACTCAGCAGCAGAAAGTTTATCCATTTCTACTGTTATATTCTTTTGCTGTAGAAAACTTAGCTTTAAATCTTTCTTTACTTCATCAAAAATATGTGTGTGGACTCCAATGACAGTTTTGATATTGTCTTTGGAATTTTCAATTGTTTTTAGGATCTCTTCAATTTCATCAACGTCATCTTGGGAAATTACACATCTCCCAAATCTTCCAAAAAGATTATCACACAGTAGGATTGTTGGTTTTTCTTTTGACGCTTTTTCTTTTACATTTTGAAACTCTACCCATTCTGTCTTCCATTGTTTTTCTTGGAAGTGGTTTTGAATTGCCATTAATGCATGTGTTTTGCCACATCCAATAGCACCTTTTAGAATTACTACATTCTTGGAATTCATTATTTTTAATGCAGAAGTTGTGCCTTCTGTAATGACAATGCCTTTCTCCACACTGCAATCTTTATTCAGCTTATAACCTTTAAAATAAAAGGTACCCATGTTAGAGTAAATCACAAATACATGTACATGGGATAAATTAAACAAGAGGCCCAATGGGCCACATCGCTCACCTGAGCAACACTGGCTTTATATGGGCGTTCAAAGGATATTGCCCGAATATCCGAATTTTCACTTATTTTTGCATATACTTAATCTTTGACATATTTACCTTTGTGGAATATCATTTTCACCGAAAATAAGATCATATGCAATATACATAACTAAATGTTCAGTTGGTGTTCACGGTTAACGTTCAGTTCCCTTTATATTAGCCCCCCCCCCCCCCCATCACTTAATAAAACGATTAAAATACATAAGAGCATAAAGGTACATTTGCTCCCTCCACTACTTACTAGCTATTGTATTTTAAAAAATTCCAATGTGAAAGAGGAAAAGTGTACCTCAGTGCACCAGAATGAATGCACTCAATTCCTCAAATTAAAAACATTGAACAATTTAATTGGCCTTCTCCATTATAGACGATTGTCAATTTCCAGGCATGAATTCATTTCGTTTGACGTTTCATATCCTTACTTACTTGACTGAAGAATAAACTTAACTGAAAAATGTTGTCACATATGTTAAAGAGCTAGCGCTATAATTCAAATTAATGGATTGGCAGGCATGTCGCTCTATTATACCAAGGCCCATCCATTATTTTCATCTTTATTAAAAAACAACAAATGTGTACAAATGAAGATGATTTTCCGTTGCAATAATTTTTTTAAGAACAATGATAATGCTTTTATCCTCATAATAACAATAATGTTTCAGGACTATGGAAACTGTTTAAAAGGCGTCGTTTTCATTTACTAGTGTTTGAAAAACTATCAAAAATTTGTGTAGATTTTAGGCAATTCATCGTTGAAGAAGGGGCACCAGAAAGTAGTTACAGCATATCATCATTTTAACAAGACATTTCTATTGCGGACATATGCGCATGCGTCGATAAGAGCGGTCATGTTTTGAAAGGCTTACTTTGCAATCAAATGGGGGATGGTCACATCATATATCAAATATCTACGAAAAAGCATGCCAAAGATTGAACATGCTATGCATACTTAAATATAAAATAAATAGGGAATCATTGATTAAAATTTACTTTGCATTTATTCGCCCTGTGTTAGAGTATGGTGATGTAGTCTGGGACAATTGTACAGATGAACAAAGTAATTTATTGGAAAGTATACAGATTGAAGCTGCACGAATAATTACTGGTCTTAGACGAAACTCATCTAAACAATACCTATATTAGGAATTAGGCTGGGAAACACTTAAGAAACGTAGAAATAACCATAAATTAATATTATTGTTCAAAATATTAAACAATTATACCCCTGAATAATTATCTAATATTGTTGGTGAATGTTTCCCCCCACATGATACCTACAATCTTCGAAACAATTTCATCTATCGCACTCCTGTTGCAAGAACAGCATCTTACTTCAATAGTTTTATACCATCTACAATTATATTGTGGAACAATCTACCTCAAAATACAAAAATATAACTACAGTTTCAGCATTTAAGAACAGCCTAAAAAATATTAATAGTAAAAAACTGTATATGCATAAATTATTTAACCATGGCAAAAGATTAGAAAATATTTGGCATTGTCAGTTGAGAAATAACAGTAGTAACTTAAATGCTGACATTTACTCACACCACCTTATTGCTTCTCCACTATGTCAGAAATGCTTTCTTGAAGTGGAAGACTCTAAACATTATTTCTTACACTGTCCATCATATGCCTCCCAAAGAAAATCTCTATTTGATTATATGAACGACAATTCCATACCAATCACAATTAAGAATCTACTTTTTGGAAGTGATAAACTAACATTTCAAAATAACTTACTATTATTTGATAAAATTCATTTTTACATAAAAAGTACAAACAGATTTAAGTAAATGTATAGGTAAAAATGTTTATTTTTTTGCACTGTACCTCCTTCCAATGCTATTTATAATATTAATCTATTATACAAAATTCCATTGCAATATATGTATATATATCTTATATAAAATTATATAATTACTCATATTATACCTTGACTACAGGAGAGAACATAAATAGGAATTGTGCCTGCTGTTAAATCCATTTCAATGTATTTATATACTTGAATAAAATACTTCTTAAATTAAAAAAAAACCAAAAGCTCTCTCAAAAAAACCATTTTTTGAGCATTTAAGGCCGTCATTAAGTCAAAACTGTATGGGAGCGTGCTGATGCAGTAAGTGTAGTTACCATCTGTAAGGGGGCTTTTGCGATTTTTTGTGATTTCGAGGTTTGTACTACAACGTTGCATTATGTACAATATGCAAACCGTAAAAACAGTTCACTCTCGGAACGTCAGGACAGGCAAGAACCTTTGAAAGGCAATGTCATACTTGAGTGGGACCGACGGAAAAGCCTAGCTAACGGGATCAGTAACGGTACCGCTAGATGTGACCATAATGAGGCGAATCCACTAGAGCTCATAGCGGCTTCCCTGACCAAAAATGTAGTACAAATTCAGGACGATCTATACGAACAGGATGGTTTTCACGATAGAATTACATGTCTAGCGCAAAATAATGATGAAAATACCAGTGAGTTGGAGACCTTACGAGCAAAGAACTCTCATCTTCGAGAGGAAGTTCAACTTCTGAAATCCATTGTCATTAACCTAGACCGAAAAGTGACGCAGAATCAAAATGACATCATCGACCTTAAATCAAGATCAATGAAACACAACATACTCATTCATAACCTCGCCGAAGATGATGGAGAAAATCTGTTTATCAAAATTCCAGCATTGATTAAAGAACACTTAGGGATAAATACGAAATTCAACAACATCCATAGAAACGGGTGGGACAAGCAGGATAAACCTCGCTCAATTACAGCGCGATTTATCAACTTCCCTGACAAAGAAAAAATTCTTAGTGCCCACAAAGAGAGAAAAGACAAAGTTCCAAAACTTCCCTTTTACATTACTCCACAGCAACCTATTCAAATTACGGAATACAGGAAGAAGCTGGTCAAAGTCAGTACAAAATACAGAGAGGATAACGTGAGGACGCGCATTCTGGGCAACAAACTGGTCTTCCAAAACGGAACCGTTTACAGGGATAAAGTTACGAAACCGAGAGCTGAAGATCTCCTTTTGATGGACGAGGACGAAAAACAGAAATATGAGTCCCTCGACACCGTAACAAGTGGCCCAGTAACAGAAGCGGGAAACAAGTTCTCTGCGACAGCGGCTGAAGTAGACACGTACGCCAAAGTGCGGAGCTTCTATAAAAAAGTGGTCAGTGATCCGGAGTGTGCCCGAGAAGATCATAACATCATTGTGTACAGATTTCGTGACAAGTCGGGTAAGATACACGAAGATTACCAAGACGACGGCGAATACGGTGCAGGTCGTAAAATACTTAAGGCAATGCATGACAATAACGTAGAGAATGCGTCTGTTGTCGTAACCAGAGTGTTCGCGAAGCATATTGGCTTGCGGCGCTTCTCCATCATGGAGGAAGTTGCGATCGCTGCACTTCGTAAACTCAGTGATTAACTGACACATTGTTTTCCACTTGGAATTCGATGCATCTAACAACTTCCATGCACCCCCCCCCCCTCCCCAGAATACTGTCTCGGAATTTTGAAGAAAAAAAACGGACTTATGTAATATATCCTAAAGCAAACTTTTTTTTCTCATGTGACTCTTTATGTTGCGTACTATTTAATTACTTATATTATTGTAAGTACAAATTCTTGTTCATTATTTTTTTTTCACTATTTCGAAACTGGGAATTTTTCATATCCACGTCCATATTTTTTCCCGGAAACTTGCGATATTTTGGTTTTGTCATTACAGAGGCATTTTAAGTTTCCGGTGTCTATTCTATTGTTGACGACTTTAAAAAATATATATGAAAACGGTAATAAAAGCTCAATAAATGGTTTATGAGATGACCGTAAGTAAGATTTACATATAGTGATGTGTTACTTCCTCACAATTGTATACATACATTACTTTTTTCACGTTCCTTTTTTTTTCTTTTTGCACTTTGCTTTTTGTTTACTCATATTGGCTCTTTATGGTATGTTGTTGTGTTGGTCGTACGTGCTGGTTACTTATCATTGCCTATGTAAGAGAACCTAGTACTTACTATGAATCAAAATCTTAACTTCTCACTACTTTCTTTTAATGTTAACGGCATTGGAGCCAACTTTAAAAGAAACAGTATATTCAACTGGTTAAAGTCAAATTACAAAGATTATTTTATTTTCTTACAAGAAACCCACTCCACGACAACGGTTGCAAATATATGGGAAAAAGAATGGGGCTCAAAAGGTTTGTTCTCACATGGTTTAAATAACAAATGTGGTGTTGCAATCCTAACCCCACCAAATATAGACTTTAAAGTTATTGATACAATTAGAGATAATGAAGGACGATTCCTAAAAATTTCAATTGAAATCAATGATACTCTTTTTTATTTCATCAACATTTATGTACCAACAAAAGATCACAAACCAGAACAAAACAAATTCCTTGAATTCCTTTTGCACCATCGAACTGACATTTGTGATGAAAATGTGCTAGTGGGGGGAGATTTTAATATAACCCTAAACCCAGAATTAGATAAGAAAGGGTGAAATTGTGAGCAACACTCAGGTTATAGAGACAACTTAAAAGGTTTTCTGGACACATATGATATGGTTGATATCTGGAGAAACAAGCACCATGATGTTAGTTTATTTACTTATTTTTCAAAAAAAAAACTATTATCCTTTCAAGAATAGACTTCTGGCTTGTTTCATCTTTTTTATCCCCATTTATAAAATCAGATATCAAACACTCAATCAAATCTGATCATAGTGTTATTTTGTTAAACATTAACAGTGCTTTACATGCTAATAGAGGGCCAGATTTCTGGAAATTTAATGCTTCCCTTCTGGAAGATAGTTGTTTTGTTAACCATGTCCGTGAAAATCTAAAAAATTTAAAAGGAAAATACAAAGATCTAGAAGATAAACACCTTAAATGGGACTCTATCAAATGTGAACTCCGGGGAATCATTATCAAATATTCTAAGTTAAAAGCTAGGAAAACAAGAGAAAGAGAAAAGGAACTAAACAAAAAACTTGAATCTCAAACACAATTAATTGCTTCACAACCCTCACCTGAAAGGTTAGAAGAATATCAAAACTTAAAAAATGAATTAGAAGAAATATATAATAACAAAACAAAAGGTGTTATGTTAAGATCGCATGCAATCTGGTGTGAAGAAGGAGAGAAATCAACTAAATATTTCCTCTCCCTTGAAAAAAGAAACTATAAAAACAAACGTATTGATAAACTAGTTATTAATAACATCACACTGACAGATATTGAAACCATTATTCAAGAAGAGAAAGAATATTACCAAAGTTTATATAAATCATCACAGGAAAATGTTTTAAGTAATTAAGAGTTCTCTAACTTTCTTAACAATTTGGATGTCCCAAGGTTATCAGACAATGAAGCTATGGAATGTGAAGGCGCTATCACTGAAACAGAATGCTCAAAAATTCTTTCTGATTTTAAGTTAAATAAAACCCCTGGAAGTGATGGCTTCCAGGTGGAATTTTACAATTTTTTTTTTGGCCTGACATTAAAGATTTAGTTTTGGAAAGCATTAATTATTCTGTTGTTAAAAATAGAATGCCAAATGATCAAAGAAAAGGTGTCATCACTCTAGTTCAAAAAAAGATAAAGACAGAACAAATCTAAAAAACTGGAGGCCTATATCTTTGTTAAATTTCGATTATAAAATTGTTGCAAAAGTATTAGCAAATCGAGTTATTGGTATTCTTCCAAAACTAATTGACTCTGATCAAACAGGATATATAAAGAATAGGTTCATAGGTGAAAACATTAGAACCATATCAGACCTTATTACATTAACAAATCTAAAAAAAACATCCCAGGCTAGATTCTATTATTTGATTTTGAGAAAGCCTTTGATACAGTTGAGTGGTCATATTTAAATAGGGTTTTAGATATATTTGGCTTTGAAGATAGTTTTAAATCATGGGTCAAAATTTTATACACTGATATTTCCAGCTGCATAATCAATGATGGTTTTACCTCCAATTTTTTTAATATCGGTAGAGGAGTAAGGCAGGGCTGTCCCTTATCACCATACTTATTAGTATTATGCGTCGAAATTCTAGCAATAGCTATAAGACAAAATAAAAACAATTAGAGATATTTAATAGGTGACACTGAATTTAAAATAAGTCAGTTAGCTGATGATACAACTTGTTTCCTTCGTGATGACGAGTCAGGTTTTGAAGTTTTGAATATCATGCAAACATTTCACAGCTTATCTGGGTTAAAGATAAATCTAAATAAAACTGAAGCAATATGGATAGGATCAAAAAGAAATCACAAACCAGGAACTTTGCCAGTAAAATGGTCCAAAGGAGACTTTTTCACTCTAGGTATTTGGTTTAACAGTGAAGATGAAAACAATGCCATTAATAAAAATCTGAAAACTAAATTAGAGGACTTAAAAGTAACCCTCAATCTTTGGAAAATGCGCAATTTATCACTTCTAGGAAAAATACTGGTGACCAAATCTTTAGCATTGTCAAAACTTGTATACTTAGCCTCTGTAATTCCAATTCCAGACAATGTAATAAATATGGTTCAAAAAGAAATAAATAGATTTATATTGAATTCGGAAATCCCTAAAATAAAATACACAATTAGCTTTCATAGTTTTGAAGATGGTGGATTCAAATTTCCAAATTTTGAAATTCAAGTTAAGTCACTTCAATTAATTTGGATCAAAAGATTTTTTAGTGCAAATGAAGCAAAGTGGAAAAAGTTAATAAATGCTTTCACAGGAACTATAAATATCACTGATCTCCTCTTAACACGGTAGAGTCTGTAAACTCCTACAATCAGATTACCTACTTTTTACCATAATATTATTACTTCATGGAAAATATTAAGAAATTGTATGAATGAAATCAGTCTAAATCCTTCCATTGCCACAGAGTGTCTATAGATTAACAATTATATATGTATTGAAAACAAACCAATATTTTTCTCAGAGTGGTATAAACATGGAATAATGTTTTTAGAGGATATTTTAAACAACAATGGTACTTTCTTAACTTTAGATGAGTTTAATGAAAGGTTCAGATTTAAACCATCCTTTTTGCAATATACTAGCCTTCTTTCTTCAATTCCAATTAAATGGACAAAAACTGTCAAAAAGGAAACCCATATCCTCTCAAGTGAACGTGATCAAAACTACACTTTGAATATTCAGGGCAAGCTTGTACCTTTATGTAAGCTAACTTGCAAAGATATTTACTGGATTTTGCTCAACAGCTGCAAGGACTCAACCCCCTGTATTAAAAAATGGGCGGAAATTTTTAATTTAGAAATTCCTACTTCTGATTATAAAAAAATATTCAAATTACCCTTCCAGTGCAGCACACAAACAAGTATATAATCTCTTCAGTTAAAAATATTACACAGAATAATAGTTCATAACAAGTCTCTTTGTAATATGAAACTGATACCAAGTCCTAATTGTAATATTTGTAACGAAATTGAAACAATACAGCATAGATTTTACCAATGCAACAGCATTCAAGTATTTTGGAAAGATTTAATATATTGGTGGCAACAACATATATATATTGTTAACTATTTGACAATGAAAGATGTTATTTTTGGTTGTTATGATATCAACAATATTCCACTAATTTTTTGTATTCTGCTTGGAAAATGTTTTATCCATTTAACTCGTACAAAATTACCTGGCAGACAAGGTCAGTTTACTGTTTTCAAAAACTATCTGAAAAATAAAATTCATGCCAAAGAAAGTTACCTATGTTCAACAAACCAAATGCACATTTTTTTTTTTTTTAGAAATCTGGCAGCCATTACTAGCCGGATTGTAACATTCATAAAAATCAGTAATTGTGAATTTAGATTTTGAATGCACCGAAAATTATAGTTTAAGATTTGAAGTTTATTAGGTCAGACTACTTTCCATATTGTTGATCAGTCTGTGTCTTTTTTTCTCTTCTCTCTTCATTCTAAATCAAGGAGCAATCTTTTTTTCTTGTGTTTCTTTTTTGTTTTTATTTTTTGTGTTTTTATTTGAAAAAGTTCTATGCAATGATCTTTATTATATAAATTGCAGATATACAAGGGTGATGTATGACCTAATCCCTTCTATTGTACAATGTCTAATATTATTGTCATTTCTATTGATCAACCAAAATTTCAGCGTCAATCGTAGAATTATAAGCAAGATACATAGCTTGGTTTGAGTCATGTTTTTGTTCACATGAGTTTATTACATTCAACTTAAGATTTTTAAACTTGGTATTTTCTATTCAGCATAGCTGCATTTAAAATATAAACAAACTAAATCATGACCTCAGCTTTGTGTACAAACAAGTAGTAGAATTGTGCGCAAAGCTCTGTATCTTGCTTATAACTCGAAGCTCGACTCTCGGGTTAGTAAAATTATAGGAATTTGTAAACAATTAAAACAAGAGAAAACTGCACTAAAACAAAGAAAAAACTCAATTTATTTTTCATCACATATATACTTTAGTTATATATTTCTAGCAGCAAGAATAATCTCTGTTTAGATTGAAATTGCTGAGTATCTTAATAGAACATGTTGCATTAATCAACCATTATGAAGAGATCGTACCAAATTACGCGCACCAACATAATTTGACCCCCCCCCCCATGATGGCCCCACCCTACCCCCTGAAAACATGGTTGAACAAACTAGAATGAATCAACACTACCTGAGGATGCATCTACACAAGTTACAGCTTTTTGGGCCAATTGGTATTTGAAAGGAAAATATTTTAAAGATTTTTCGCTATGTATTCCTATGTAAAATTCGACCCACCCACTGTGGCCGCACCCTACCCCCGGAATCATGGTTTGAAAAAATTTGAATCTACACTACCTGAGGATGCTTCAAGACAAACTACAGCTTTTCTGGCCTACTGGTTTTCGTTGAGAATATTTTTCTCTATGTGTTCCTATGTAAATATTTCGACCCCTCCGCAGCACAGTTAAGGCTGCCAATAAACTCCGTTCAGACAAAAAGTACGGGAAATGTGCATTATGACATCACAGTATATTACAAACCTCGAAAGTACTTATTAATCTATTTATTAGTAAAATTAACTTATACTAATCTTTTTATTAAAAACAACAAGTGCTATTACTTACAATTTTGATGTCCGTTATATCGTACATACTGAAAAATAAGCGAGATGTCGTTCTCGCTGTACTACAAAATATGACGTCATATGCTTCAAAATGACGCATAAAGTTAAATCATTGAAGGCTATCGTGCAGTTTTATAGCGAAGAAAAATAAATGTCATACATTAACGGAAAAGTATAAATGAATATTTTGTTTAAAATTATTATTAGTAGAATGCTACAAATATAGTCTTATTTTTATTTTGTTAAAAGTATGCATCGTATAAAGAAGCCACCTCGGTTTTGTATAAAATATCGTATATCTAAAATCTAAGTATCTAAATAAATCACTTAATTGCAAGGGCATACACTTACCTGATCCCGACAGACTTTTACATGTGAATTTGAAATATGCTATGTAACTTAAAAATTTCTACGATCCTTGTAAAATCTTACAAATTAATTATTTTTTAATGTAATTAACCCCGTGACTTTCAAAATTATTCAACATATGCATTATAAATTACGGTTTCTACTAACAAATATTCTAATCCTAAAAAGTTCGCACCGTTTTTCAAAATCTACGATATAACATCAAGTTATTTCATAATTCAGTTGTGAATTTTGACATGATTATGCCCTTGCAATATTGAATTTTTTAAATGACCTCAAAACCACAAATACATCTGCTTGTACCATGCGACTGCCATATCACGTGACCACTATGAACATAAAATAGTGTACTGTTATATATATATTTTAGAAATATATTGCATTTGAGTGACTGTTATTGATTTTAAAAAGGACATGCCAGTTTAACTAAAGTATACGTGTTTTCATCACAAAACTTTGCCCATATTTTTATTGACCGCCTTAACTGTACTGCGTCATGGTGGCCCCACCTTACCCCCGGGGATCATGATTTGAAAACAATTGAATCTACACTACCTAAAGATGCTTCCACACAAGTTATAGCTTTTCTGGCTAACTGGTTTTTGAGAAGAAGATTTTTAATGATTTTTCTCAATACATTTGTGTCTAAAAATTTGATCCCCCATTGGGGCCCCACCGTACCCCTCGGTGATCTTGGTTTGGACAAGCTTGAATCTACACTACTTGAGGATGCTTTCACACATGTTACAGCTTTTCTGGCCAATTGATTTTTGAGAGGAATATTTTTAAAGATATTTCTCTGTATATTTCACCTCAGGTGAGCTAACAGTTATTTATCTCTCTGCTACATGTATACACACTTAGTATTTCCATCAGCAAAATTAATCTCCGTTTAGACTGAATAGACTATAGAAAACACTGACATCTAGCCTAAAACACATTGCAGTAATCAACTATCACGCAAAGACCATACCGTATTACCATTTGAATTTGTATCTTAGTTGTTAAAGTACCGTACCTGTTAATGTATCTTATTTTCCGCAAGTAACAGTCAGCTGTCTTATTTTCCGATGTCTATATTTGATTGATACGTAAAAATTACAAAATACAGGCGATAGGTCCCCTAAGTTACACACCGTAACTCATGAAAACGAAACGAAAATCAAAACAAGCTAAAACCACCGTCAAAAATGAAAATGTCAACGCATTGGAATATTTAATCTTAATTTACTTCACAAAATCGGCATTAATGTATCTTGCATGTTTCAAATATTCCTTTCGCACGCAAACTGTTCCACAACAACCAAATTCATCTTTGTCAGATTGACCCATTTCTCATACGCTTCAAAGAGGTTTTTGAGATATGGAATACCGAACCCGAAGTAAAACTTATTGACCCCCATTCTCTCTGTCTTATTATTATTTTCGTAAATTACTCAAATTTGAAACATAATAAGACCTTAATTTTTGCAATTTATATTTTCCTTCCCATAAGGATAATTTATGCTAAACTACGTTGAATTTGACTCAGTAGTTCTTGATAAGAAGATTTTTTAAAATGCACCCCCCCCCCTTTTTTTTTTTTTACAGTTTCGAGGTTTTCTCCGCTTTGAATAAAGATAGGTCTTTCATTTCTGCAATTTATATTTGCCTTACCATAAGGATGCTTTGTGCCAAATTTGGTTGAAATTGGCCAAGCGGTTTAGAAAAGAAGTTCAAAATGTAAAAAGTTTACAGACGGACAGACAGACAGACGGACATACGGACGACGGACAAAATGTTATCAGAATAGCTCACTTGAGCTTTCAGCTCAGGTGAGCTAAAAACTATTAAGTAACTGGTATTTGCAATTTTATTATATATACAATTTACTAGCAATGAATGATTTGTATCACTTTGACACACAAGAGGCCAATACATTTTGAAAATATTATGATTATTTTTTATGCTTCTAATATAAAAATATTTCTGATTTTTATATTTTATGAAAAATTAACATTAAGAATAAATTGACAGAAAACTAATATATTTATCTTTTAGTAAGAGAAAAAATGCGATTTTAGTGATATTTTCACACAAATCTTTTCATGGAACAAGCTAATAATAATATAAATTTGATAAGCAAATCATATTTTAAAAACATACTCTACAACCCAAGTAGCTTATTATTAGTTCACATAGTTGACCAATCCCACATTATTGATATTGTTTAAAAAATGCTGAATAGACTCATGAATCTACAGCAAATCTGAATTGCAAAAACATGAGATGCTTTCCTACGTCAATGTTCTGCTCAAAATATAGTTCTTTTATATAGATAATTGTTTCATTAGTTCCGCCAAAAATATTGTCAACAAAAGGAAGATTTTGCCAGTAAACATATCTGCATCACAAAAAGTTTCTACATTTGACACAGCAACTTATAACACCACCACTTCAGTGTATTGAGGGTCACTTACAGGTATTTATAATCAGTAGCTATAACAATAAAACAGTTCGACAAGAATAAAGCATAAAGAATAAAACAGGATTGACTACCTTGTTATCGCAAGGTAACAAGGTCAGGTCTAGGTTTATACTTTCCCCCTTAACTTATATGAAAGAATTTAGGTGTAGTTACTAATGTATGTCGTTCTGACATCTTTTACAAGATATTGACTTTCATTTATACAATAAATGATAAGTTAACACTATGCCCATGATTTAATACCTTATTTGAAATAAATATCAAATCTAAAATAGATATTGCTCAGCCCAAATTTCCTCCACTTTTCTCTTTAAAAAAGACCTACGTCATCGTACACAATAATTATTATTCGTGTTTTAACCGTTGCCATATACAAATTTGACTTTTATAACCCTAGCATTTGTACTATCATTGCTGTTCATTAGAACTAAACTAATTCCATAAAATAATAAATGTAAACATGTGTGATATAAAAGCACACTTTATATGGATAAGGTCATAGCGTACACACATAATTCGAAAAAACCAAAAATGAAGAGGATAGAAACTGCAGCCGTTGGATTTACATTAAAAGTCTTCTGTAAAACATTTCAAATATTTACAGGGCTTGAAAGTTTCCATAATTGCCAATCTATTAATATACAAGATGTCTTGTTTCGTCGATTTTTAAAGCTACAACATAGATAGCAATTACTGAGCAAATTTCCTGCATATTGGATAGCGATTAATTGAATTGCAAATTAATTTGTAAATGTATAATATTTCCTGTTTGAAGGATGACTGCACTTAACGCCGTATTTTGTTTCCCTTTTTGGTCACTATTGTTACTTTTATTCATTGCTCAATTTTACTTCAAGTCATTTGTTATAAAACTTGGTCAATTTCTAACAGAGATTTATTTTCATACTGGTTTTAAACTGCAATGCAATAAGAACATGCATTCTGAGAGTATTGCATAAGCAATACACGTCCCCTACCGGTTTGTAGAAATTTGTGAAAACAATGCACTGTTATGCAGAACATCATTTTTACCGTCTTCTATACCCCGATTAAACAGACCAACCCGATAACGAATCCGATTATAATAATACAACCCTGTCGATTAAATTTACAACACAATGCTTGACACTAAATTACAGAATGTATTTGTTTGTTAGAAACAATAAAAGGAATGGTCCAAGTAATGTACGATATTATTACTGACTACATACTTTCCTCGTTTATTCAATACACACCGAACCCGATAACGAACACGAACATAAAAAAAATCGAATATAAAAAAATTAATTTTCTCGAAAATATGTCAACCAGACGCTACAAAAGTGTACACTTGATCTGTAGTCTGACATTTCGAAGCTGTTCAGCAAAATTTCATGTTATTCCTCAAACGCATAAAGAAAAAGGGTGTGGAAAACTGAAGTGGGACAGACAGACAGACGGACATACAGACGGACGGACGGACAGACGGACAGACTGACGGACGCAGAGGAAAGCTATAGTCCCCTCCTGTGAAAACCGGTAGGGGACTAATAATACATTGATTTCTCTCACTGCTCTACAAATATCTTGAATTGCGATTTGTCTGTCCTTGATTAAAGATAAGACTCATAAATATGGAGGGGGGAGGGTTGATCTAATATATATTGTAATAAGTGCTCTAAAATTATAATGGTGGTACTATAATTAAACGTACTCTCTCTCTCTCTCTCTCTCTCTCTCTCTCTCTCTCTCTCTCTCTCTGTTGCCATTCTTTAAAAGTTTCAAAACAAAATAAATAACGCATAATTTCGGCCGGTATAAGAAACCATTGATGCTCGTACACCAGTAGCTGATGTCAATAAATAATGTGTTCGAAAGAACTAACAAGTAGATTATTAATTATCAGTAACGCACAGAACGGAATATCTCTACATTATATCTTAGAGAAACGAAGAAACCGAATTGATATAGGTATATACAAATAATATCACCCAGCAGAATGTGTGCTACCGAAGACGTCACGTGATGGGAGCTTTGTATTCACAAATTTACCTGGGGTTAGGAAAAACGTGGTAGCTATAATATTCAACAGGTCAAAGTTTACAACAGTTTACAACAGAGAAGGCGAACGCAAGAAGAAACAGTTCTTGTCGGTATAACAACGAGCGCATGTTTGTCTGTAAATCTTCTTTAAACATAATCTTACATATATAAATATAAAACTACCATTAAAAGGAGAACAATAGACAAACATGCGCTGACTTTGTATTAAGTCTGGAAAAAAAGTGGGCGTCCCCATTATCCTACGCACATTCAAGAAAGTGTAATGACTCTACCTATGAAATCGACTTTGTTCTTTGTTAATTTGAACTTAACATTAATAAAATTACATATAAAGGTTACAGTAAAGACATTGGCAATTCCTACAATTAAGAGAAATATGCCCATTTTTAACATTTATTTTGCTGCAGTTTTTAAATGTCCTTAAGTGCAGTCTTCCTTAACTTACATAATGTTGATGTTGAATGGTAGGTATTTTAATTTAGTAATGCTTCATACATTGCATAGCTGCAATACTTAAAACTATCGAGAAACAACAAACGCAGGTAATTCTAAATACCCCAAATGACTCTTACACTTTTTAATTAATATAAGACTTTGTTTGAAGTTAGCCTATTCCAAATACCAACAATTTCAAATATCTAATACGTAACGGATATTATTTACCTTTCTTTCAAGTTGACCTCTTTTTGTTTTAAACCAAATCATTAAGATGGAACGACAAATAAAAGTAATATCACAAATTTTACATTTTTATTATTCTGCGAAAAAAACCTTATAATTGATCTCGTTCAACCACAAACTCGTGCTATACAAAGCTGCATCACGTAGATACATCTTCGGGATGAACCAGACCCTCATAATAGCTCCGCAGAATCGCACAGCTACTTTTTACTCCCATATCATAACTGACCGCCTAATTAGTATCATTAAATCAAAATTCAATATTTTTTTCAGCATAATTGTTCTCATGGCGACATCGAAATATGTTTTAAAGTTATAAACAAATATAAATTGAACGATTTAGTATAATATTTATAAATAAAGTAAATAATATAAATTGAGCATAACCACATTTTCTTCATTGTTTATACTTCACCGTACAAGAATATTGTACATTAGACATTGACATAGGTGTACAAGGGAATGTAGCGGTAACAACTCTAAATATATAATGTAATGTTTTGTCAAGTTTGTCTATTGGTTGTAGAAAGAGGTAAAAAAATGTATAAACTTTACAGAAGGGTGAAAAGACAGAGCGCAGGAAGGGCAGACAGAGGACAACAACTGATCAGAAAAGCTTAATGAACTTTCAATTTCATGAGGAAAAGATTTTTTAATGTTTCTCTCCTATGTATTTATGACACGCCTCACTTACAAAATATGAGCTAAACATAGTTTCACAGACAAAAAACTAAGTTTATAGACTGTAAACTATACTAAAGTTTATGAACCGTAAACTAAAGTTAATTAACGATTTGTTAACAATAATTTTCGTCCGTAAAGCCATATATAACAGTTGTAAACTATAGTTTACAACAGCTGTTCTACAATTATCTGTCTGTAAATAAACTTTAACAATAGATTATGCTGATAAATATAGATTCACATCTGTAAACTAAAATTTACATTTTTTAACTAGAGTTAAGAGTTAATCTAGATTAATCTAGAGTTTTGCAATAAAGAATTTTTTTAGTGTGAATTGTAGTTTACACTTCTAAAATATAGATGATCTAGTTAATTATGGTTGCAAAATATAGACTAAGGTCGTTAATTTAGCTTTCTGTCCATTAACAACGGTTTACAACCGATTAACCTAGTTTATCGACTGTAAATTTATTTTGTGACCTCAGCTTGCGAATTTGGTTGTTTGGTTTTTGAGAAAAAGATTTCTAAACAACTCACTCTTATTTTTTTGTGATTGAAAGATAACTCAACCCCATCTAAACTCGTTCGTCAAACAAGTAAATCTAAAATGCATTTAAACTAAGTTTGCTTACGGCAAATAATTATCCTTACTTTGTATTTTCAACTTCACTGTTTCAAAACCTTCAGCTTTCTCTTTATCTTCAAGTGGAGATTTACTCACACCATCATCCCCATAAACTGCTACAGTTCCATACTTCTGTTTCATTCGGTGATACACTTCATCAAGGTGCTTAAATTCAAAATCATCATCACAATACTTGTTCCACATAAATCTTATTCTTTCAATGTCTGCACCAACATGTGTTTCATCATCTGGTGGTTCATCGTCCCAGCCTCGGCTTGGTGGCGTTATGCCATCACAGAAGTTACATAGCAGAGTAAATACTGAAGAGACATCCAATCGACTATAGTCACCTGGGTTTTTCACAATCTGAAGTTCCTTTATGAGTGGTTCAGAGAAATACTGTTCAATAGATTTTGAATGAATCACCATTTTCTCTTTCAAATCATTGACACTAAGTTCTCGTTCCAATATATGAACAAGATACTTCAGAAGCTCCTCCAGTTTCTTTACTTTCTGGTCCCGATCATCAAGTTTGCCTGTAAATTAGAAATGAAAAACATATAGTGATACATGTATACATGTATCTATGTTCATGTAAATGCTCTTACTATTTTTTTTTTAAATTTAGTTACAAAAGTACATTTGACATTTTATGTTTTAAATTTAAGTTTTTCTCTTTTTATAAATATAAAAAGAAGAATCTTTGAAATTCAATACTAAATACTTAACATTAATACGTTTGCATATTTTGTCTTTAGATTTTTTTGTCATTTATCTTGTAGGAATTTAAAATTAAACCAATCATTTTCATCTGGTTGCCGTTGTGTTTATTTTAATATAATCCTTTTATGATTTGAAGAATCAAAATTGCGATGAAAAGGATTAGATATTATTTACTTATGACTATGACTTATGACTTACAGTCATGTCCTAGTAACAATAGGTACACGTTTCAAATCAATCTATCTTGCATGTCATATTAATCACAACTGAAGCAAACAAGTGTGCGTAATTAGCTAGCCATGACACCAAAATTGATGACAATTGCGCATAACTTACGCTTTGAAGTAATATGAGCTGTATTTTTATTATGCTGCAAAAACCTGCTAGTATGCTTAGTCTGCATGTTTCTTAAACTTTTATGATAAAAAAAATCATTAATTTTTGTCATAAGAAAGATTTCTCTTCTAAAGAATATATATAGCAGTTCAATTTTTGTACAGGACGATAAGAATTCAATTTTGTCTCAATTAAGGCTGCTTAACTGCTTTTCCTACAAAAATAAGGTAAACAGATATTAAAAAACCATGATATTTTTTAAGTAGAAAATAACATTTTCGTAACAAAAAAATGTCAGCAAGAAAATTGCAGCTCATAATGCTTTAAAGAAATGGATAGGTCGAAAATGTTTATTAAGCTAAAAAAATTAAAAATTAAAAAAGCAAGATTTAGTGTAATAAAAGTTACAAAAATATAACAAATTGACATTTGATCTTTTGTCACTTTTAAATCATTTAAAACAGATAAAATACACATGCAAACTTTCATTAAAAATGATGTAATAATGTAGAAAAAGATAATATTGTAGAAATAAATGTAAAATTATAAAGAAAAAATATATAGTGAACAAAATCTTTGTTAATGACATATTTACTCTTATAATTATTTGAGATATCAGTTGACAAGTACGAAAACTAATTTCTTACGCGGATATAATATTAAAACAATTTACTTTTTTATAAATTCATAAGTTTTTGAAACACTTATTTTGTCATTTGCAATAACTTTATCTAAAGCTACATGGGTCCAATTTTTGGCTATTACAGTATCAAACAGTTTTCCAGAGAACCCAATTATCTTAGAAAGTTAGAGACTTTCGCTTATAAATGCAGCAGGATCAGTTCCGTTCAAACTCAATAATAATCAAAGTAAATAAAATAATTTCTTTATGGACAAACAAAAACAAAACCAAACGACATCATGGAAATGTTTAGAAAAGGCAACCGTTTGATTTCGTCCCCAGAATGATAGGGTTTATTCAACCCTCATGATATGCATCGATTGTAAACAAATCAAACTTCAGAAAAATTAGTAAACAAAATGTACACAGTTTGTTTTAGATTTGCCAAAACAGTATGACTTTCATTTATGGCGATGTCAAAGTCGTTAAACAATCATAGCCACCTCGACATCAGAGGCATATTTTGATAATGCGGTACCCTTTTGTGTCGTTTGATTTTAAAACAAATTTTGTACATCATTTTTTTCATTGAAACATGGCTTCACTGACTGGTAAAACTTCTGCAATGCCTTTTATCATATACATATTAGGCATAACTACCGTTTAAAAGCCGTCATAAAATTTGATATACAGTTGGAATAAAAAGCTTTAATGTTATCCAACATATAAGTAGAGGTATTTCAAAAAAGAAATCCCATGTTGTTTGTTTTAGTGAATGAAAATAAACCCTGAGGTATATTTTAAAAAAAATCAAATAAAGACTGCTTATATATATATATATATATATATATATATATATATATATATATATATATATATATATATATATATAAAAGCACTAAAAATAACCAACGACACGAACAATAAAGTAAAATATTGTCAAATTTTCGGGACAACCCGTCCCTTCTTCAGGACAACAAAATAAAAACTACATAAGAAAGAAGAAAAACATCTACAAAACTAGCACTAAACTAAATAATATATAAAAACTAGATAATGTTTAAACACCGGATCAAAACGTGGCAGCTACATCTTTATATTTAAGAATTCGAGCCCGAGAAAGAAAAATCCCGTCCGACGCAGGGGACGGTCTGTGAAGAAGTGCTGAAAGATAACGCGAACGAATTAACTTGCTAATTGGGGGTTGCTGTTAATTAAGTTGTACTAGTAAGATAATTCGTAGTGAAAGTTTGTAGGGAAGATTGGCCCTGTAAAAGACCACATGAATAATCATGAATGTAAAAACTAATGGAAGTGAAATAAAGCAAAAGAACAAAACCGATTAAGGAAATAGCTAATAATTTGAATAATTCATATTATTATTCAATTATATATATATATATATATATATATATATATATATATATATATATATATATATATATATATATATATATATATATATATAATTGGTCCATACAATTTATTATTTTTAAAGTTGATCAGATATATTAAATTGTTTTGCTATTTTGTTAAAAACTTGCTATCAGTTACAATCTTCCTCAATTAGTCTCAATCCATTTTTATGCTTCGTAGCGTTTGAAATTAGGAATGAAATCAATTTCGATCAAAATCGAACATAATATGTATTTTTCTGATCTTTTTAAATGGAAAATATAAAGCGCAGAAAAAACTTTCAAAATCTGAAGTCTTTGATGAATAACTCTGATTAAAATATTTTCTATGTTGAAGCCTGCACTCAAAAATGGTTTAAAAAAGAATTGCTCTAAGGTGTCTCACTACACCGTGAAATTTTTTCTCAAATCAGCAGAAATTACTTGATTATGATAGATATCATAATGGGTAAGAAGTATTTAAGTCTAATAGGCGAACAATTGGCAATTTTGGATGAAAAATTACATTTTCAAAAATTTAATTCCGTTAACATGAACAAAAGCGGATTCGAACTCATGATCAGCGGTTCAGAAGCCCAATTCTTTAACCACTGAGATACGACGATAAACAACCCAATCAAACGATATAAACATTTTAAGAAATCATTTAAATCGCCATCTTGTGACGTAGTGTCTTAAAAAGTAAAAGTGTAGGTGTAGTGAGGTACCTTAAAAAAGCTGGGTTTTTGTTTTGGTTACAAAAATTGTAAAAATTGTAAAAAAAGAAGTTAACTTTATGATGTAATATTTCTAAACCGAGAGCATTTAAACAGAAAAAAAAAAATGAACAAAAATTCATATGTATATCAGTACAAACAAACACATATCTACATGTCATTTGAAGGAACCATTTTAGGCCCTTATGAAAGGTGATGCAAAAACATTTTTGGAAAGAGTATATATAAAGCGCACGTTGTAATTTCTACATGTTTAATAAACGCTTTAATATGAAAATAATTATAATATTGTAACACAATATCATATGTCATATCTTAAAAACTTGTTCAGATATTCGGTACAAAACGCTAGGTAAAAAACATTTGAACAATGTGCTGTACTTAGTTTATTATTTCTTATTCTCTGCAACCGAAATCTCTGTAAGCAAAAAACATAAAGTTAAATCCTATATTGGCTGTTGTTACGCTATGTTATAACCAAAATTTTACAATGTTTAGTAACATCGCCAAATTTATAATCAGAGGTTTCTGGAAAGATTTTGGATGATGCATTCAACTTCTGGGGTGCTTGCAGAATGGGATTATTTATCTATTTCGATTTAAAAGATACCATCTATATCATACTTTAGATTATCCACCTAAAATTTGGCCTCAAACTTAATCCCTAAATCAGTGTCTATCTTTTTATGGGAACAAAAATGTATAAGTGGGTAATTGTGCCTGGGTAGACACACTAAGTATGATCTATTTCATATTTATTCAATATAATAATCAAATTGTATATTTAGATTAGATGAAGAGTAACCTGTTGCGTCTTTGAAAAATATATTTTAATTAACATACACGTATGTTATATTCACATTCATAAGAAAATGAAACGTTCTTAACTTAGAGGGGCAAAGTAATAATTTCACTTGAAAATATAAAAAACGAATTTGATATCTACTTGCTAAGATGTTTTTCAGATATTTTATAAATTGGGCAATTAAAATTGAAGGTTATATGTCATGGAATAAGATGTATTTATCATGGCTAAGTCAATTAGTTAGGAGTCCTTAGTACAAACCTTAAAAAGCTTGCCTTGGGTTTTTAAGATGCAAGTCTCTATATTTAAAGTTTAACGTGTAAACCATACATGTACATATAACGTGTAAAAAGGTTTTCAAATAAAAAATATCTACCAACAGTATTACCTAAAATTTGGTTAAAACAAAAAATTATAACAATTTTAGTTTATAAAATAAGGTAAAATTCATTTCTCTTTAACAAATCAATAACAACATCATTAATATTATAATTATTATTATCATTATAAAAAATAATATGAACTGTACACAAACTGCAACTGGTTTTAATCGTTTTGTTAAGTAATCTTTGACTAAGTTCCTTAGTAACCAAGCTCGGGTTATCTGAATGCCAAAAGCATTAAACAGTATTAATAAGTTTAGGTAAGAAACTAGAAAAAATATACTGTCATTTATTATTTTATATCACATTTGGATTTTATTTACCTCTGGGTCCTTCTTCTTTTCTATCACAAGTATCTGTGGTATTTGCTATCATTTCTGAGTTTAAGAAAAGTAGGTGCTTTTGTTTTTGAAAAAATTTAAACATTTTTTTTTCATATATCAGAACAGTCCAGTTTGAAAAAATGAACATTTAAAAAAGCTTGTATATTTACCTTCCTTTGTTTTAGCCTTTTCCGGTTTGACAGGATCTGTGTGTTTTACCAATTATGCAAATATATTTTAAATATGTGGCTACATTAGATTTTAAAATAGATATTCACATTTTATGAATTAACAAGAGGCCCATGGGCCACATCGCTCATCTGAGCAACCCTAGCTATATATTGGCGTTCAAAGAATATTGTGCCATATGGCCCCTCCGTAGATTAACCAAAAATGAATATCCGAATTTTACACTTATTTGTGCATATACTTAATCTTTGACATAATTACTTTTATGGAATACCATGCTTACCAAAAATAAGTTCGTATGCAATATATATAACTAATTTTTCGGTAGGGGTTCACGGATTACTTCCTGTTCCCTTTATTTTAGCCCCCCCCCCACCACTTTACAAAGCGATCAAAATAAATGAGAGCTAAAAGGTACATTTTCTCCCTCAATTACTTACTAGTTATTGGTATTGTAATTTATAAAAAAAAATCCTTTACCTGAAAGAAGTGTATCTCAATGCGCTCAATTTCCAAAATTAAAAACATTTAAACATTTAATTGGTCTTTTTCATTATAAACGATTGTCCTTTATCTTGCGTGAATTCATTTCGTCTGACGTTTCAAAACCTAACTTACTTTTCTGATGAAAAAATAAGTCACATGATATGTTAAAGAACTACAATTCTAATCAATGTATTGACAGGCATGTCGCTCTATTGTACTAAGGCCCACCCATTATTTTCATTTTTATCAAACAAAAAAAAAACAACAACAACAACAAAAACAAATGGCTACAAACAAAAATGATTTCCCGCTGCAACATTTTTTTAAAGAACAACAAGGCTAATACTTTATTCCTCATAATAATAATATGTTAGAACTATGGAAACTGTTTTAAAAGACGTCGTTTTTATATACTTGCGTTTGAAAAACTAACAAAATTGGTGTATATTTTATGTTATTTATGGTAAAAGAAGAAGCACAAGAACGTAGTTACAGCAAATCATCCTTTGAGCAAGACATTTCTGATGATCTACCAAAATTTCAACATAGAATTTTAATCAAGATACATAGCTTGGTTTGAGTCATGTTTTTGTTTACATGAGTTTATTACATTCAACTTAAGATTTTTTAACTTGGTATTTTCTATTCAGCATAGCTGCATTTAAAATATAAACAAACTTAAATACCTTAGCTCTGTGAACCAATATAGCATTGTGTGCAAAGCTCTGTATCTTCCTTATATCTCGAAGCTTGACTCCCAGATACAGTTAGTAAGTAGAAAATTGTAAACAATTAAAACAAAAGAAAAAATTGCACTAACACAAAGAATTTATTTTTCATTATATCTATAAACCTACATATTTCAAGCAGCGAAAGTAGTCTCCGTTTAGACTGAAAATTCTTAGCACCTTAACAAAACACGTTGCATCAATCAACCATAACATTGAGATCGTACCGAATAACATGTACATAGTAATTTAATACGTTGTAAGTGCATCAGATTTTGCTCATTTTGCGCAGATAAACACTCAGCTGTCTGATTTACCGAAGACTATATTTGATTTATTACGTACAAATTCCAAAATACAGGCAACAGTTCACCTCATGTTTAAAAGAAGTGCAACGAAAATCAAAACAAGCCAAAACCGCCACCACAAGTGATAATGTCAGTGAATTGAAATATTTAACCTTAGTTTACTTTACAAAATAAGCACAAATATATTTTGGATGTTTCAAATATTCCCTTTGCACGTAAACGTTTGCACAAAAAGCAAATTCAAATTTGTCAGTTTCATGCGTCCAACATGGCTGCTTCTAACAAAGAACTTGGTTTTCGATATATGAAACATCGAGCCCGATGTTAAAACTGATTGACCCCCTCCCGTTTTTTTTTTCTCTCTCTCTCTCCTCTCTCTCTCTATCTCTCTCTCTCTCTCTCTGTCTCTCCTAATTATAATTTTCGTAAATTACTAAGAATTGAAACAGAATTAGCCTATAATTTTTTATATTTATATTTTTCTTTTCATAAAAATTATATATGCTACATGAATATTACCTTGAATTTCACTCAGTAGTTCTTGAGAAAAGAATTTTTTTATAGAAATGCACCCCTCCTTTTTCAACAGATTCGAGGTTTTCTCTGCTTTGAATAAAGATCGGTCTTTCATTTCATAAATTTATTTTCGTCTTACCATAAGGGTGCTTTGTACCAAATTTGGAAAGTACAGATGGACAGAAGAACAACGAACAAAATCTGATCAGAAAATCTAACTTGAGCTTTCAGCCCAGGTGAGCTAAAAAGTCCAACGAAACAAAAGATCAAATAGATCTTGTCAATTTACCTTTTCTTGTTTTAGTCTTTTCAGGTTGAGCATAAATTGGCTGATCTATAAAGCACATAAATATTACTAAAATATCAATATCAAATCCAATTGCAATGATTTATTTGATAATATAATACAGTACATGTGCAATTTAAAAAAAACCGGTAAATGAACATAAGAGTAAACAATGTTAAAAAAATATATATTGTTTGCTGATTTGAAAAATAAATCGCAGGACAAATATTTGCCGTTCTCATTTAACCAGTTGACTAAAATGTGACTGAAAGTAACCAAAAGGGGCGGTTGAAAATACATATCCCTGACATTCAGTTATCTTTTCAGACCTTTCAGTTA
The DNA here is from genome assembly GCF_963853765.1 of Magallana gigas. Classification (NCBI taxonomy): domain Eukaryota; kingdom Metazoa; phylum Mollusca; class Bivalvia; order Ostreida; family Ostreidae; genus Magallana; species Magallana gigas. The sequence continues at coordinate 10,782,042 of NC_088855.1, forward strand.
ATTTGAATAGATAACGGAGCTCCATGCTGTGAATTTAATCATGTTTTAGGATGGCATCAGATTTTAAACCAATAATATATAAATACAAGAGCTATAAATAAAAAAGTAAACAAAGTATCATGTGTATTTAGCTAATAAAGTTTTACATTAATTTCATCGTAAAGTTCATAACATATAGATTAAGAAATACATGTGATAACCCTTCTTTAATTTGAAATTTTGATACTATAATAACTATGTGCTAAATTCAAGAATAACCCTGTAGAGTATTTGTAAAGCTTGATTTAACATGTAAACTTTGTAGTTGGATATTGAGCATCAATTAAATAAAGTTTAAAATCGATGTTGATTTTAAAAGAAAAATCCTAAAGGTCAATTTTAATTCATTTGCCAATCAAATCACAATATGGTACATTATCTGAGCAACAATGTAAAACTCTGACCCAAATTGACCTTAGAAGCCTTCAAGCTTTGCAATATCATATACTTTCCAATATAAAATTAAAACAAGTATATCTATCTACGAGGGTTGTCACATGTAGCGTTTATCAGTTAATCGAAGACACAGGAAGAAAAAACTTGTCCTACAAAGGGTTCAAGTAGTTTACATTTAAATTATGTTTTAAAATATGCTATTGTTTAAGATTAAATAGATGAAATGAAAGCATACTAGATCATAAATTTGACATTCTGTGCAATGTCAAAAACGAAAAGTTAAATTCAAAATCATGAAATGAAATTTGCAATGAAATATGAAATGGAATAAAAATATTCAAATGAAAATTACATTTAAATTTGTCAATAATTTTATTATTTATTAAGAAAATGTTTCGACTTTAATCGGCTTTGAAGGCGACATAGTGCTAAATGAAACGACTTTGAATCAAATCCTAAGCTGCTTTCAAAGTATATAAAATTAACGATACTGCTTAGAAATGCATTTTGTGAATAAATAGTCTATCATAATTGAAAATATTCAGACGAGTATGATGACAATAAGTGAAAAAATAAACCCCGACTGATAGAAATAAACGCCAAAATGCTGAACAACACATTTCGGTAAGACGGACGTTAGACTACAAGTAATACAATGCAAGTTATGATTGGTAGATTATCGCCAGATAAAAATTCAAATAAAATACCTGAATTGGCTCCATTATTTAAGTCATCTGCAATTTAAAGAAACAGTTTATAAATCAAGAAACCTCTTTTTAAACTAATATATTCTAATTTATTGTATCAGAAATATAACCAAAACAATTTAGAATAGCATTAATATTTACCTGTGTTGTACAATAAAAAAAACTTAAAGCATTATCGTTCTATAAATTCCAAAGTAATTCTTAAAAAATCTCTAACGGTCCTGTAATTACGAGTTATTCATATGCCATTGTAAAAATAAATTTTTCCTTTTCAATGAAATTTCTACAATTGAGTTTAGTAAAAAAAAAAATGAGTTTTTTTTTAAAAAAAATATGTAAATTTCTGCAAAGTTATTAGGTAAAATATATTCATAATTGAAATAATTGACTTTTTAAAAAATATTTCATTACGTAAATATATAACATAAATTGATTTGGCAGCAGACAATACCTACATAAGACTTTTTCATAAAGGAAAATGGTAATATGTGAAAAACAAACACTGTAGTTTTACATGGGCTAAATACATCATACAATACAGCTGTTAGCCCAATTAAAAGGTGAAAAACTATTTGTTGGCTTGATTTTATCTGCTAAGAATGAAAAGAAAAACTAATATGTAGTAGATGCAACTTTACCTTCATTCATGTATGCTTTTAATGATTAAATAGATTCAATTATTATCTATTAGAATATATAAATATGATACCAAAACTGGCTCCTTTCTTCGTGTCATCTAAAATTTTATCAAGAAAAAAGTATTATTCATATAACGATATGTTGCAAAGTTGGATACTTGGAAATGTATCTATAATGTATTTCTATTTAACTTATAGTTATATTAAATCCTATATAAAACAAACATTCTTGCAACTTGGATTTTTATTAGTAGGCTAAAGTACAATTTACTTATGTTTTTAACTTCTCTTTTTATATATCCAACAATTATTTATTATGGAATGTGATCAAAGGATGATCAATCAATGTACAAAATTTGTTTTGCAGGCATTCACAATTAGAGTGACCGACTTTCAACTCTTTTTCAACTAGACTTCGGACCACTGGGGATGAGAGCATCTACCTTTACCAAACAAATGACTTAAGGGGACTGGGGGTTGCAGCCATTCAAGACAATATAGATCTCCTTTAAAAGAAGAGCTCCATATAAAGATAATGGGAAGTGATGAAATTTTATATCAAAATATATGAAATTTGTCTTTATCAAATAGTAGTTGATAGCTTCAGCAATCGCAAATAAAATTTTCAAATAAATCTGATGGATATATTATATTATATTTTGACCCCCCAGCCTCCTTAAGATTTGAAGGTCAATTTCATTATGAAAATCTATGATTAATGAATGTTAAGTTTTCAATAGCTTGCTGGATAGCTTAATAAGTTATAAAATTTGGTCAGCCAGGTTTCATATCAAAGTCCTGTGATTACACAAATGTTAATTGTATTTACAGTCAACCAATCTATGTTTTATAAAGACAGTCAGCTTCTAGAGCACTCTCTTCTTTTGTTAGGTTTTCTATGACTCTATAATCTTGTGTAGAGAAAATTCACTTGGTCAGCACATCAGTTTTGTTCAGAACAAGTTGGAAAAAATTTAGAAACGTAATTCAATAGACATAGAAGATAAACAACAAGGAATCCTTGGATCAATGGCTTAAAATCATAAACATTTTAAAAAAAAATCATTGATATCTCCGTCACTTTCTCAATTTCAAGTACAAAATACATCACTAGTTTGATAGTACTTTTTGCTATAACTGTTTAATTAGTTCCAAGTGTAGCAACAATTAATGTTTGATAAAATATGGTTTACAGTATAACAAAGTGCAAATGTTAACACGACATGGCTCACTTAATTGATGTCATTCGTATCACACAAAATGCAGCACTGTTGTCTGCTTAATTTTTTTTATTCAAAATAAACATACATGGTTCTTTTTCTTGGCGTAAAAAATTAAACAAATATCACTATTTACCATTATGCAGTAAGATTTTTATTTCATCTTTTTCAGCATCTGTTAAATAAAAAAGTTAAACCTCACTTTAAATTCTTAAAATGGAATACTACATCGTTACGATATGTCTGACATCTGTTTCAAACACCATTTTGTTCCGGATTTATATCATTCTGTCTTGGTACAATAAATCTATACACTGTTTAATTGAACTCTTCTAGCGAGAAAGATTAGAGGGGAATGATATCACCAAATCGCTTAGAAAATTCCTCAATTTTGTTCAAGTGTCAAGATTTCAACTAACAATAATTATTAGCTGTTTGGTACGGAAAATGTGAATGATATACTGATTCCTTGCTATTGGCATACATTTTTGGCATGTCACCTGCAGCACACGATCATTCATACGTGACGGATTTACAATAAAAGCTAAGCAGATATAATATTTTAACTTAAATTATGTATGTATGATGAATATTAAACCGCCCAATGTAAAATATTAGAAGTAAAAGACTTGCTTTGGAAGTAAATCGAGAGGTAGGGGACATGTTTAGATTTAACATGTTTTTGATTTTAATATTTAATTTGTAATTAACATGATTTTAATCTAAAACGTTATTGGTAGCAATAGCAGTGGATGATTTGAAAGTCAAATGAGGGAACAAATTCTGCAAAGGAGCATGTTTGTTTTTAATTACAACACATACTTGTGTATCACTAAAAACAACAAATGTATTTATCTATATACGGGTCATCATATCTATTGTTGTTTATAATTGCTATTTAACTAAAATATTATATATAATAACTCTCAAATTGACATATACCTGCCCATAGTGAATGATATATATATATATATAGATAGATAGATAGATAGATAGATATATAGATATATATATATATATATATATATATATATATATATATATATATATATATATATATAAAGCACAGAGAAATTCACTTTTGTTGGACCTCCACCGTCCGCACCGACCCCGATCCTCTCAAATTGTACGATACATATTGCAGAGATAAACACATATATAACAAGCACAAACATTGCAATAACTCTCATATCCGCCCCGACCGAGGCTTGACCTCACGACCTCTGGAACCCATTCGCCTTGCAGTAAGCGGCTACCGCGCTCCCCACTCGGCCATCTAGGCAAGACAAAAATCTTGCTTTCGATGACGAACGGAACCTAGCGCGCTGGCCGCGCACTACACAGTCGCTTGAGATACAGGTGGAATACAGTTAAACGACAATTTGAGAGGATGTCTCTGCTCAAGACCAGTTCACTGGCATTTGAGGTTCAAAATCAGTTTATACAAATGTACACAAACACAGTCAAGGATCAAATGTACATTAGGAGTAATAATGACGAAAAAAGGTTAAGTTTACAATACAATAAGTTGTTTAATTTGGTTTCTGGAAGAACAGACTACCTGAGGATGCTTCCACACAAGTGTCAGCTTTCCTGGCCGATTAGTTTCTGAGAAATAGATTTTTAAAGATTTACTTTATATATTCATATGTTAAACTTCGACCCCCCCCCCATTGTGGCCCCACCCTACCCCCGGGGGTCATGATTTTCACAACTTTGAATCTACACTACCTGAGGATGCTTCCACACAAGTGTCAGCTTTCCGGGCCAATTAGTGTCTGAGAAGAAGATTTTTAAAGATTTACTCAATATATTCCCATGTAAAACTTGGATCTCCCATTGTGGCCCCATCCTACCCCCGGGGGTCATGATTTTCACTTTGAATCTACATTACCTGATGACGCTTTCACACAAGTTTCAGCTTTCCTGGCTGATTAGTTTCTGAGAAGAAGATTTTTAAAGATTCATTCTAATATTCATTTGTTAAACTTCGACCCCCCATTGTGGCCCCACTTTCAGGTGAGCTAAAAAGGTTAAGTTTACAATACAATAAGTTGTTAAAGTTGGTTTCTGGAAGAAACTTTTTCTTAATAAGTATTGACAAATTTTTTACTTTATTAATCTTTAGTTTTTCAGATCTGTGTACAAACATAGAATTGTGAGCAAATCTCTGTTTCTTGCTTATAATTCGAAGCTTAACACTCAAATATGGTTAGTAATCGTTTAAATGTAAACAATTAAACACAAAAAACATGCACTATAACAAATAAAAAACACAATTTATTTTTTCGAAATGAATCATATATATACATGACTGTATATACCTACATGTACATATTTCCGTCAGCGATATCAAACTCTATTTAAACTGAATAAACTCGAAAAAATGCCGAGCATCTCAACAAAGCCTATTGCATTAATCTACCATTACGCAAAAGATAATGCCGAATTACCGATAGAATGAATTGTATTTCATTACTTTTTTGAAACATCAGATTTTGCTTAATTTGCGCAGGTAAACAGTTAACTGTTTGATTTACCGAAGTCTCTGTTTGATTTGATACGTAAAAATCTCGAAATACAGACGATAGTTCCCAAGTAACAAAGCATAAATAATGAAAACGAAACGAAAATCAGAACAAGCTAACACCAACGTCATGTGTGAAAACTGTCAACGCATTGAAATATTTAGCCTCAATTTACTTCACAAAATCGGCACCAATATATTTTGCATGTTCCCAAGATTTCCCTTTATACGCGAGCTGTTGCACAACAAGCAAATTCATCATAGTCAGTTCGACCCTTTTTCTTATAATGTCATGGCTTCTTTAAACAAAGAACCTCGTTTTAGAAGTATGGAATACGAGTCTTGGTAAAATGGGTATGCAAACCCGGGCCGTGGCAAAATAATAGCCGGGGTTAATAACTGCCAATCTTTTGTTTTGCCCAGGCCAAGTCTTGTCTACCCGTTTTACCGGATGCCTAACCCGAAGCTATTAAACTGATTGAAACACGCCTTTCCTTTATTATTATTTTCGTAATAACTCAGATTTGAAACAGAATTAGCCCTTAAATTTTGCAATTTATATTTTCCTTCCCATAAGGATAATTTATGCTAAACTACGTTGAATTGGATTCAGTAGTTCTTGAGAAGAAGATTTTTAAAAATGCACCCCCTTTTTCTACAGTTTCAAGGTTTTCTCCGCTTTGAATACAGATCGGACTTTTGTTTCTGCAATTTATATTCGCCCTCCCCTAAGGATGCTTTGTGCCAAATTTGGTTGAAATTGGATAAGCGGTTTTAGAGAAGAAGTTCAAAATGTAAAAAGTTTACAGACGGACAGACAGACGGACAGACGGACGGACGGACGACGGACAAAATGTGATCAGAATAGCTCACTTGAGCTTTCAGCTCAGGTGAGCTAAAAACCCGACGGGGGAAGTCGCTTTTGATCGCAGAAGAGCGTGGCAGGACAGTTGGTATGGTCTCTGCAGAATGATCCTTTAGTGAGGTTAGAAAAAATGTTAATAATTGTACGACTACCGGTGATATTTGCTAAAACATGACAAAGCATGCTTATCAAATAAAAAAATGTCGTTTAAGGTAGCCAAAGTGTTTAAAAGGCACCACACGTCAATTGCAAGGTTGTACCGGAAATTTGCGCAAACTGGAAGTGTGAGGGACCGAGCAAGAATTCCAAAGCGTCGCGTAAATGCTAGGCAAAAAGACAGACGGATCCCATTTATACGAGCGAATGGAGCCCACACCTGAAATTGATATGTGATTCACATAATAGGGGGTACCAATATTTCATAAACAGTACTTAAAGCAACTGGTCAATAAGATTACAACAAATGATGTTTCATTTTCTGTATTATTATCAACTGTTAAAATAATATACTAATCAATCTTTGTTGCGTTCAGATCAAAAACAATCAAAGAAGTAGTAGGTGGTGCGTTAGCAATTTTGCCTAGTGTATGTCAATTTGAGAGTTATTGCAATGTTTGTGATTGTTATATATGTGTGTATCTCTGCAATGTGTATCGTTCCGATCCTCTCAAATTCTCGTTTAACTATTCCACCTGTATCTCAAGCGACTGTGTAGTGCGCGGCCAGCGCGCTAGGTTCCGTTCGTCATCTAAAGCAAGATTTTTGTCTTGCCTAGATAGCCGAGTGGGGAGCGCGGTGGCCTCTCACTGCTAGGAGAATGGGTTCCAGAGGTCGTGAGTTCAAGCCTCGGTGGAGGTGGACGGTGGAGCTCCAACAAAAGTGAATTTCTCTGTGCTTTATATATATATATATATATATATATATATATATATATATATATATATATATATTATATATATATATATATATATAAAATATAATTGTTAGGTTCAAACGTTATTATAAGCATTACTAACCTTATATCTACAAAATTAGTGTTAGAATTGTTCCTGTATTTCCTCGTGATTTTTTATTAATTAAAAAATTGGTACAAAAATATGTGAGACCAGGTCAATGAAAGAGAAAGACAACTATTAAACAGGATCTTGCGCCCTTGCAATATTTTTCATTAACTGGGCATTTCTTTTGATTTTTTCATCTCTTTAACCGACGAATATTTTCTTTTTTTCGATTTTTTCCAAATTGTGCAAATGTAGATATTAAATTTAAGGTATATTATGATCAAACACACTTTTAAAGTTTTAGAATTTTCAAATTTCACAATATTTGACCAAATAGATGTTTTAAAAATGCTTGGACAGGGAAAAATAATTAAAGGCTCAGCGTGTTTCGAACTTACGAATTTCAGAGTCCTAGCTAGCACCCAAATCCATTGCTGTATGATGTTAGGAGATATATCTGGGGATAAACTATTATATAAAATAGTACGTGGTTTTATCGTTAATTTTGATGGGGAGTATATCACAATATGAAGATGTCTAATACCACCTTTCTTTTTAACAACCTCCTAGAAGTTAGTAAGAGGTAAGCATTAATATAGTGTTACAAAAAGGACAACCAAACTTCTAAAAGTACTGAAAGCCAAAATCTCTTTTGGTAAAAAGTCAACATTGTAGGCAATGTAAAGTTTTTCTGAACATGATTAATAAAATTTTGATTACCTAAAAATAAAATACTTGGGAGCTTGTAATGATTTGTGTACACATAGTAACAGTGAATTTCGTTCTGGTTTGGGTCTTTGTCCCCTCAACTAGTGAAAATAAATAGGCCTTGGTACAAAAGACGAAATGTTTATAAAGAAATTAAGCAGATGGGACAGACTCATTTACATATCATGTGACCTTGTTTATCCCAAAATTCCGGTGTTTTAAACTGTTAAAGGGTATATATGGCTGACAGTTACTGTTTACGAGCGGTGTTCAGCTTTAAATATCTAATATATTACATCTGTTCTGCTCCCGTAATATGTAGATAATGCAGAACATGAACGCAAGTATTTCTAAAAATACAGTATCGGTAGAAAAAGTTTTTAAACACATACATGTAGTACATTAACGTAATTAGACACAATATGGCCATTTTGGCCCTGTTAATTATAAGGAGACAAATTTCCTACTCAATTTCAATATAGGTAAAAGACTGTATTGTATTTCTGAATATTTACATTTTTCTACCGTCTTTGTCTCTGATAATATAACGATTTTATTTTGAAGCCTATTGCTCAAAAATTGCATAAAAATTGAGCAACACAAAATGGGCGTGTCTTATAGAATATCCGAAAAACGGTGTTGGCTGCGCGGCGTAGTAATGCAATGCATGAGCTACCTGAAAAAAGTGGTTTCAAAATGTTGTTTAAAAGGGTAGAAATTTGAAAAACATATAAATATAAGTATAAAGGAATCATTCTTTGAATATTGTGAGTTGATATTTTCGGTTGGAGCGCGGTCAAATCTGTCATAAAACCTTTCTGTGTCAGTAAAAGCAAAGAATATTTTTTACGGTAATATACATTAAGGGGGATGTGCGGCCATCTTTTAAATATGAGAATAAACATGTAAACATTTCTTGAATTGGCTTTTTTCTGCCTGAAAATAATTAAAACTATTATCAAAAGATAAAAAACCCAATAAATATGACGTTCTATACTTGTTTTAATGCAATTTACGTATACAAGAGCAGAACAATGCCATCTTTAATCACTTAAAACAGCTGTAAAACCTAATTTATATTACTCCTGTATAGTGAATTGCTCTTGAGAGGATATTAAACAAAACCCTACCTTCTTCTGACCCTTGATGACTATCTGTCCGACCACTGTGTTGGAAACGTTGTCTGAGGTCTAAAACAAGAATTTTAACAGCCAGTGTCATAAAGCACAACTTTCTACTAAACTGAACAAGAAGCAACACATTTTTCAAAACCCAATATCATGGTTACAAACTAATGCATCATTGAAAGAATTAAATGGTTCCGGAAATTCTCTCTCTCTCTCTTTCTTCTCTCTCTCTCTCAGAATAAGAGAGAACAGATTCGATATTTTTGCAGTTCTATAAATATTGGTATAACATTTTGACACCCATTCCTTTTAAAAGGGGTTGAAATTTAATGGATTTCAAAAACTCCACAAGCCATTTTAGATGTATCCAAAACGCTGTTTAGTTGCCGGCAAAATAATAAGGAATGTTTACATTGACATCACAATGTAAAAAGGGTCATCAAAAATGCTAAAAAATGATGATAAAAATAATTTTAATCTGAACGAATGTTTACTATTAAAAAAAGTGGTCGAGTATCGGAAACTCATGACGCCAGGATACAAGTTCGACGTACAGACTTCTGTCTTTATCCTCTTTTTACAAGGGCATCCACTCTACATATCTTTATCAGCTTTTGAAAATAGACTATGGGAATATATTAGAAATTTAAAAAAAAAGCTTGTATTTTGATTAGATCAATAGAAAGATTTAATAGATACGTCAAATACTTAGCAAAGGTCTTATATGATTCAATTTACCGTAGGGTATAGATATAGTAAATGACAAATCCATAATGACGTCAAAATTGAATTTTATTCCCCATGTTTTATGGTTTTAATAAAACCATGTAGAAAATAAAACATTTTCTCGAAATTCAAAGTACAAAGTTCAGCAATGGTGCATGTTCTAATAGTAATAATGTTTGAAAGTGAATTTCAAATGCTTTGTAAAACATTTATTCTGTACTATTAACATTTCTATTAAATATGTAAGTACCTGTATAGAGTTGTTGTACTTTTTTTCTGAATCCAAACTTGTTTGTGACATAAAAAACAACCAGAACGACAACCACAACCACAATGATCACAATGAACACCACTGCTACTGCCAGTCCAGCCCCAAACACTGAATCACCACCTATTGGTCTATAAAGTAAGAAAAATAAAACAATGTAAAAACAAGCATTATGAGATTTTAACAAAATTGTTCAGGACGCTTGATTGTTTACAATTAATTAAATTACCCATAAGGCCCACATACAAATGTGCAAAAAAGTTGTCTTATGTATTAAACATCATTATGTAAAAAAAGTATGTATGTCTTTAATTTCACAAAGTTTTTTGTTATAGTTTCATGTTAAATACTGAAATCTGATTGGTTAAGACGCAGTTCATAATCCGTTCTATTACCCTCAGCGTTAGCAACGCACTTAGCAACGGGTAACATTACAAATTGTTACATGCGCGAAAATTATGCGCGTACGGTTCGCTGTAGAATTCACGTTATTCCTATATAAAAGCAGTAAAATTTTCTTAAAAATTAAGACATTCAGTATAACAAAATAAATAGTGCCTGTTTGGGAGGATAACAGTTGAAACTGACACCCCGAGAAAACCATTGTCAACCTCCGCTTCGCGTCAGTTGACAATGGTTTTCTCGGGGTGTCAATTTCAACTGTTACCCTCCCAAACAGGCACTATTTATATAATGTTGTCTGTGTTTTCTATTTTTCTCTGCTTTGGATGATCCATTCGGTCATGATATTTAATCCAGATTGTTTCATTAAAAATTCAAACACATTTTATCAAGGAAATATTAATAAGCGACGAACAAACACGGCTAGCAATACAAACGTAGGTTACATGAGCCATTTTTGTGCCAAATGAATGAAAGCAATGATTATATATTCATTCATGTAATTTCTCTAAGCATATCCATATCTTACGTATCTCCTTCAAGAGTGCCATTTCTACAAATTAAAGTACAGTATATCTACGTTAACAGCTAATAAATTCAACGCATAGTGTTAAACATCAACACACAAGATCATGAAAAAAAACCTGTATGTTAAATGGTGGAAAAAACCCTCCCCGGTATGAAAAAAATTCACATACAGGTAGCAATCATGAGGTGCGACATATCGGAATAAATTTACTTGCAATATTAGATATACATTAGTTAATAGAAATGAGCATCACATTGAAAATATTTCTTTCGCTTTTAAATGAAAACCTGTTCATAAAAAAATGTTTGTTGAACAGAAATCAATAGTGTTAAACACCCCCTTCTGTCCAAAGAGGCGAGTTATAAGTGTAAAAAGATTTAAGAAAGATAATATTAAAAAAAAGTTACAAAAGATCTAGTGTCGTTTTTATTTTTCATTATACAAGTTTATAATTGTATTATTATCAGGAGATCCTATATAATTGTATGTATATGTTTAAACTAGTTTAAAGTGTAACCTGCTATAAGTGTTTTTTTAACTGTCTCTTTATATTTTTTCGGACAAAAAATTAATTGCTTGTACGTGAAATCGACAAGTACAATATGAAAATTTAAGTTGCGTGTATTGTAACGATAATTTAAATGTTTAAATGTTAAAAGTTCTTTTGAAGTAGGACAAATGCGGCAATGCTCTTGGAAATATAATTACGCACTTTGAAATTTATTTTTCAATGTGCGTTAAATTTGAGACTAAGTAAACGCACTTGTAAAAGATTTTTCAAAGTTCGTTATGAGAGAAGATCAAGTTATTTATCATCAAGAAACCTAACGAACCTTGAAAAAAAATGTATAAATCATAAAATACGGAATTTGATCTTATAACTAATTTCGTATTTAGTCAAACAAAGTGTTTATATTTATTTTTTTGAAGAATGTATTCCGCCTGTTTCTTCCCATACATCATATCAATTCCAAAAACTGTTGAAAAAAAAGTTAATGTTAGTTGAAGGACAAACTTAACTTAATGAATACTGAATTTTAATATTGCACACGAATCTAAGAGATTAACGTGATAACTGGTAAACTGTGCAAAATGCTGTGATCAAGCATGTTTTTAATACCGTTTATCTTAATAAAGCCCATAATGATTAAAGTGACATGGTGACTTTAAAACAATGTTTTACTTTTTGACTATGACAACAGAAATAAGAATACAAGAAATTTAATCATACAGAAAGTTTCACGAATTACAAATCATCACCTTCCGTTTACAAGTCAATAAAACTCTTGATGAAATTACAATGAAAAAAAAACCGAGTTATTTTGGACATTAATTTGAGTGTCACGTGATTCCGATTGCTGTCTAAAAATATTTACAATGGGATTTACACACTGAAACAAGAATTTAAATTTCAAGTTATTCGATGACTGTTTTGAGATATATGCACTCAGAGATGTATTTAGTTCTTAAAGACATCAGGTTTCACTGAGAGGCCGCTGGTTGATGATCTATGCCACGTTGCAGTATTTACATTTTCCCGGCGCTTGCATGGCTATGAAACGGAAGGGAAACTCAATATTTATGTGTTAGGTTAACGCTTTATTTCATTTTCTCTATTTAATTTGATTTATTAACGTTTGAACACCGCAATTTTTCAAATGCTAATCTTTTCATATGATATACAAAATATGTGGAAATCGTGTCAAAATTTGATATTTGATACATCATTGTCTTGAACGTCACAATGTCTCTTTAAACAAACCTTTTAAAGATCATATTGACTATAAGCTAAATATATAAAGCCTAATACCTTGAACCCGCATTGGTGGTTCTTGGGGTTATGTTTTGTGTTAAGGTTGTTTTCCTTCAAAGAAAAGTGTATAGATGACTAATAGATGGTTATTCATCAATGTATTATTAAAAAGGTAAACAATAGTTTGTAATATGACGAATATTTTCGTAAATTCCAACTTATTCATGATATGGATTAAGAATGTCTACGAAAATGTTTCGTTTGAAAATTATCAGAAAGAAAAACTAATTAATAATAAACACTTTAATTTTACTTTCAAGTTTAAACATTCTAAGCAATCAATATTTTTAAAATTCAAAAGTTAATAGGACAAACAAATTTCACTTACATCTCATAAAAATTTCCGTAACAAATTGTATCTGAAAAGAAATAAAAAATTGTATTAACATTAAGCGATCTCTTTTCCAAGCTTTAGTAACGTTGGTATAGTTTAGAGATCGCTGGGCCATATCATTTACTAGAGCAATATAACCAGCTCTAATCCAGGAAAATTAAAAAAACAAAAAACAAACAAACATAAGGCCCATGAGCCACATATCTCTCATGAACAATAGTTCTTGTATCATTCTATTTCAAAATATAGTTTATGTTCCTATTTTATTTAAAGCCAAGACAACTGCACTTAGATTTTTGATGTTAAGTATAGATATGAACACGTCATTTTTGAAGTAAATGACGAAAAAAAATATATACACCACCAAGGGGGTCAGCATAGACAAGGAAACAACTGACCACTGTGTAACGTCTTTAGTAGTACATTATGCAATATGCTGACCCCAATAGTAAAAACATAAAAAAAAATCAAGGCAATGATATATGCCAACGTCAAAAAGGGTGGAAAATAACAAGATACACGCCAGAATACAATCGCATCCCCGCCCAAAGGCGTTTTGGCTAAATATGGCACTAATTGAACTAATTGAACATGCATAACATGTTATAATTAAATATCAAAAGGTATATTCAGCAAAAATAAAATATATCAATACAATACTGATAATAGGACGGTGGCCAGCAAGACAAAATCGAATGTAAAAAAAATATTCATAGTAAAAATGCAAAATTTTGAAAAAGTTTCTTTTCTTTCATTTGATGTAAAAAAGCTAGAACTGAACAATATGATAAAGTATTCTCTTTAACATACATTCTTAACGATTGACTTGTTTCTTCTAAGTTTTCGACTCTACAGAACATTTTACATTTGTAAATTCTGAATGCAATAAATGAAAGGAAGATATTATAAAGCTTTGTTGTTTCGTTATCATCAACAAAAAAACCAACAATAACATTTTTCCAAACAATAGTAAAATTTAATCATTGGCTTGCCGTATGCCAAACATGTTTTACATTTACACAATCAAACATTAGATGCTGTGTATTTTCTATCTCGGTTCTACATATTTTGCATTTGTTATTTACCCCTTTATTCCACTTACTTATTAACAGATTATTACTTAGTAAATTGTTTAGAAGTTTATAATTAAATTCTGCAATACTTTTATCTTTGACATTTTTAATTTTGTTGAAATATATTGATTTCCAAATTTCCTTATCTGGGATTTGGAAATCCCTACCAAGTTTTCCTTGTGAAATTGGACTTTTGAAATTTGAGCTTTACAAGCTTCGAATAAAAACATTTAGTTTTATATTCTTCGTCATTCTGTTGCATTTTGATATAGGGGATTTTAGAAAAATCATACATGAATTCAAATTTCTTAAACACTTTTTGTATTATTTTATACTCGCATATCCAATTGCTTTTTTTGTTTAACCTATCAAATATATCTCTTGAACTTTTTAATTTACCATTTTCTTTAAAGATGTCTTTAACATACAGTATTCCGCTTTTAATCCATTCATCAAAACATATCGTTTTACCTTTAAAAGTAAATGAAGTATTCGACCAAATTGGTTGTAATAAAAACGATTCGGTATTTATTGATCTGTCATGATTTTGCTTAACATCTTTACACAGATGAAAACATGTAAAAACTTGCTTATAAAATTCTGGAAAGTTTTTTAGCATACCATAATTTTCAGTCGATATTTCTGTTGTGCTCTTTAAGTAGTTTATATTGATATCCAACGCTTTACAGAGACTATCTATATATATATATATATATATATATATATATATATATATATATATATATATATATATATATATATATATATATATATATGAATGAAGGTATGTACCTTGCGTCGACAATGATGATTGCCGGGGTAGTTTTATCTGTCAGAGTTTTTGTTCTTGAAAGAAAATGTCTATTACAGTAGTATATTTTAATATATTTAAATATATTTTCAAACAAAGGTTTAGTAATCAATTACTTTTGCAAAATCGAACACATTTTTAAATTCATTTAAAATTTATTCTTTTAAAAAATGTTTAAAATCATTTCATTTTAAACAAGTATAAATACAAGAGACCCATGGGTCACATCGCTCACCTGAGGAACAATTTGTATGATAAATTTAGCTTAATGGAGTCATTATACATACTATCTGGACAATGTAGTATTATACATGTGGATCCTGTGTAAATAAAAATCAATTTTCCCCCTGGATATTCTTATTTTTATTATCATTAGTCCCTTTTCTAACAGGATGATTTTATAATGATATCACATGCTGAGCATTGCAGCTCTCCAAAAGATCCGTAACAATTGTTTATGTAATGGATAAATAAGGAGATGGTGTTGAATAGTTTAGAGAAAACATCCCCTCCGAGGGCCTCCCCCATTGGACCTCGAAGAAGCATTGACCCATTCATATATCAAACTGTTCTGTAATACAATAGCATCTAGCCTATTCATATATCCACCAGTACCATAACAAAATAGCCAACCAAACACCCCCTTTTATTCATGGTCTAGTGAACTTGAGAAACACGTACAAATCTTATTTTGAAAACTGCCATTGTACTGTACAAACATGGATTCTAATGATGTAATATGTTAAACCCAAAATCAATTCAAAGAGGTCCAGAGTTCGGGGGATGACACACATACCGTTTTAAATGATATTCTTGACTTGGAGGGAGGAAGAAAAATGCAGAATTTTGACATAAAGTTTGACATTTGAGTGATATATCAGATGATGATTTACTGAAGAAATCTGATAGGTTCTTAAGGAGGCCTAATCGTACAAAATTCCTGATATTGTGAAAAGTGATGAAAAAGAGAGTCAACGTTTCGCAGAACCTATTTCAGATGTTGAGCGTGAAAATATCTCTAAATCAAGATTTGCAAGAAAAACAGAGTCAAAATCTAGATGGGTTGTAAATCTATTCAACTCGTGGCTGGAAAATAGGCAGGATAATTACGGAAACAGGAATGACATTCGACAAATTCAAAGCGATTTGCTAACAATGGACTACGAAACTCTATATTACTTATTGGGCGCCTTTATCACGAAGTTCGCAAAGAAAATGATCAGGAATACCCAAAATGAAATTATCATAGCAATTCAACATTACCTTCGTGAGAATGAAAGGTATGTGACACTGATGAATGATACAGAATTTGAAGGGATGAGAAAAATGTTGGATAAAAAAAATTAAGCCTCGCCTGGTATTTGAATTGAAAGAAGACAATCAAAGGTTATAACAGTGGCTTATGAAGATGATATGTTGGAAAGGGGTATACTTGGCTTCGATACACCAGACAAACTGAGGGACACTTTTTTGACACTGGAGGACACTAAGTTGTTTCTGTTTGGACTTAATTTTGATCTGCGTGGAAGGGCCGAACATTATAATCTGCGATATGGAGAAAATTAGCTGAAACTGGACAAAGAGAAATATTCTGGACGGGAATTCCTGGAATATAAAGAGGATGTTTCAAAATGTAATTACGGCGGAATTCATCATAGAAGGCTGAAAAGAAAGCAAACTACAGCATATCAAAACCTGGAGAGACCAGACAGATGTGTTGTTTCAGTGTTCAAGAAATACATTTCTTTAAGGTAATTTAATAGTAAATTTGATTTTTTTCTCAAGTTACATGTTATATTTTTGTAATTTTTTGTGAAAAATGTAATGTTACTTTCTTTTTGCTTTCACACAGACCAAAGAACGCAAAAACCAACGATTTGTATTTACGCGCAAAAGCCCAACCGTCAGATCATGAATGGTATTGTGATGTCCGTGTAGGTATCAACACCATGTCAAAAGTAGTGAAACATTTGTGCGCGAAAGCTGGTTTTGATGTTCACTTCACAAATCATTCTTTAAGGGCAACGGCTGCTACCAGGATGTATTCCGCTGAACTTCCGGAAGAGCTTATTTGCGAGAAGACGGGTCATCGCTCAGAGGCAGTCCGAGAAAATAAGCGCACAAGTAATATTCAGGAACAAGAAGCGAGTGATGGGTTCAGGGTTTAAAGAAAAAATCTGAAAGTGCTGAGGAAAATGATCCGTGTGGATCAAAATCTATTAAAATTTAAAAAAGGAGATATTCCCGTCGAAATTCCTTTCTTGTGACAGTAGTCTTAATGAATATGTGTGGTGATCATATTGATGACAAGGTTCTAGTAATTTCATTAACATTTTGTGATTGGAAATACATGTTTCCACATTTTGTCTATTTTATTTGTTTTATGCACTGTTGGATATTTGAATATCCTACTGTAAAACCTTTATATATCCAACAACTACTGATTGAATAGTTAATATATACGTTGACTCAATACAATGGATGACGTCATAGAATTTTTTTTTTAATTATGGGATATGAACCTACATCAAACTCTGAACCCCTTGTGTGACCCAATCTTCAAGGAATTATCCAGAAGCCAATGAACAATTTTAAATAATCACCTGGTTGATTAGTTTCTGAGGAGAAGATTTTCTCTATCCATTCCTATGTAGAAATTCGATTCCCCATTGTGACCCCACTCTACCCCTCTACCACTCTACACTTTACTACTCTAACTTTGAATATACACTACCTGAGGATACTTCCATACAAGTTTCAACTTTGCTGGCCAAATGGATCCTCAGAAGAAGATTTTAAAACTTTTCTCAAATTTGTTTAATAACTAATATTATTTCCCCTTGGAGAAAGGATTCGGTTCTTAATTTTCACTACTTTAAATTTCCTTTGCCTAAGGGTGCTTTATGCTAAGTTTAGTGGAAATTGGCCCACTAGTTTATGAGAAGATGTTGAAAATGTGAAAAGTTTACGGACGGATGGACGGACAGACATAATGTGATCAGAAAAGCTCACTTGAGCTTTCAGCTCAGGTGAGCTAAATATTAATGATATCACCTTTATATGACCTCTAAATAAAAAACAAATCTGGTAAGATGGTCTTTACCAAAAAATAAAAAATCAAGGCTATCAATCACTGATTTTACCTTACATTCCATAAAAATTTTCAAAACAAATTTTATCTGAAAAGAAACAAAAACTTGCATTTAATAATAACATTTAAAAGATGTAATTTCTGAATTTAACTCACTTTTGCTACTTTTATTACATATATTCTAAAATAGGGATAAGCAAATTCCTTACTCTAGGTATTAAGTTCGTTCATATCGAATAAAATACAAAACAAAATATACCGTACAAAATAAAATTTCAAAGCACATGTGTTTGAAATCTACCTGAGAATGCTTCCAAACATGATTTAGCTTTTCTGGCCAAATGGTTTTTTGGAAGAAAATTTTCAAAATTGTTTTTCAATATATCTCAATGTGAAAAAAAAAACATTACCCCTTTTGTAGCTCCATCCAACAAATATGAATCTACACTATTTAAGGATGCTTTCACACAAGTTTTATCTATTTTAGCGAAATGGGTTTCAGAGAAAAAAATCTTTAAAAGATTTTCTAATTATTTTCATATGAAAACTATACCCCTCATTGCGGCCTTACCCTACTCCCTGTGATCATGATTTGAACAAAGTTGATTCTACACTTCCTGTTTCTTGCACAAAAGGTTTAGCTATTCTGGTCATACGGGTTTTGAGAAGAGTTTTAAAAATATTTCTCTATTCATTCCTGAGTAGTAATTCAACACCCATTGTGACCCAACCCAATACTACTCCATGAATCATGATTTGAGCAAACGTGAATCTACTATACATAAAGATGCTTCAAAATAAGATTTATCTTTTCTATCTGGCCCACTGGCTTTTGAAAAGATATTTTTATTTTGAATTTATTTTTTTAGCCTTACCCTAGCCCCCTACATGATTATATTTTCACAGAAATTTGAACCCTTTGGCCCAATGTTATTTTTGTGATTTTTAAAGATTTTCTCTGTTTATAGGTAAAACTTGACAACTCAGTGTGGCCCAACCATACCCCTGGGGATCATGATTATAACGAACCCCAATATACGCTACCTAAGGATGCGTTTACACTCTGGTAAGTCTGGCTTGTCCAAATAATTTGTAAAAAAAAAAAAAAAAAATTCACTTAAAACTTGGTTCCTCTAAATCCACTTACATTTTCAAAAGTAGACAAATCATTTCTAGAAAATTTTTTTGGGATGCCCTATAGATAAGCAATAAGGTATCTGTTTCAATTTTATCCTGGGGTCATTAAGTGGCTAAAAAATGCCGGGTTTTTTTCCAAAATAGTCTGGTTTCAAAACGTCAACATTTTTTTTAAAGTGGCTTAATAACCTACTAGAATATGATTAGAGATGTCATTTTGATGTTTCATCTGGTCTCAGAATTTTTCAGTACTGGGGTCGGTGGGCAACAGAAATAACGTACGTTTTATTTTTTTTGCAAAAAGAGCATGGTTCCCCGAATTCCCTTTACAACGTATGCAGTAGCTATCTCCAGGGATATTACAGGGGTGTCTTATAGATGTGCAATAAGATTCCAAAACCTCAAATTTCATTCAGACAGTTAAAAGGTAGCAGACGTTTGATGTTTATTACTCCTAAAAACCGAGATTCCAGAACTTTTTATGACCTAATAAATAGAAATATCATATCTTAGAATATGATAGGGCTGTCCTATAGATGTCCTATAGAAGGTTTTACAAATATTAATTTCATTCAGGGTGTCAAATGGTAGAGGAAAATTGACGTTTATCACATCTTAAAACGAGTGGCCACATCACTCACCTAGGCAACAATAGACTTAATAAAATCAGCTTTATGGAGTCATATTTAAAATATCTAAACAATGTTGTATAACAGATCCTGTATAAAAAAATACCATATGCATATTCTTTTGTTTATCATTGAGCCTCTTTGTAAGACGATGATTTTACAGTCATATCACATATTGAGAAATGCAGTTATCGAGAAGAGGATCAGACTTAATCAACTGTTTATATATGGATTATTACTCTACATCGAACTTTAAACCCCTTGTTAGGTCTAAGAATAGTCCTGGAGCCAGAGTCTAAACAATTTTAAAGAATCAACAATATGTCAAAATACTTGCATATAAGTAAAACCAAATGTAATTAGATTTGATTTTTTGTAAATGTTTTCCTTTGTCAAATTGGACCCCTCCCCCCACCTGACCCACCCCTACTTTTGAAGAATATGATTTTGACACATTTCAATCTACTCTATCTGAACCGACTTAAGTTAGAGTTTTTCTAATTTGAACAAATTTGAATCTACCCTACTTAAGGATGCTATCAAACAAGTAATAGCTTTTCTGGCTGATCTGTTTTTGAGAAGTTTTTCCTTATATATTCCTAAATCAAAATTCATTCCCCCGTTGTGGCCCCACCCTACCCACAGGGATCATTTGAACAAACCTGAATCTACACTATCTGAGGATGCTTCCACACAAGTTTCAACATTTCTGGCTGATCAGTTTCCGGGAATAAGATTTTAAAAGATTAACTCTATATATTCCATTGTCTAATTCGCCCCTCATTGTGGCCCCACTCTACCCCTGGGAATCATGATTTGAACAAACTTGAAACAACACTTCCTTCCATACAAGGTACAGCTTTTCTGGCTGATCAGTTTCAGACAAAAAGATTTTCAAAGATTTACTCTTTATATTCCTATATGTAAAACATTGACCCCCATTGTGGCCCCACCCTACCCCTGGGCATCGTTATTTGATCAAACTTGAATCTATACTATCTGAAGACGCCCCCACACAAGTTTCAGCTTTTCTGGCCAAATGGTTTTTGAGAAGAAGATTTTTGAAAAATACCAACAAATTTTCAATGATTTTTAATTATCTCCCCTTAAAAGAGGGCGTGGCCCTTCACATGAACAAACTTAAATTCCCTTTACCTATGGATGCTTTATGCCAGAGTTTGGTTGAAATCGGCTTTGTGGCCATGGTTCTGGAGAAAAAGCTGAAATTGTTAAGAGTTTACGGACAGACAGATAGACGGCCGCCGGACAAAAAGTGATTAAAAAATTACTCAGTTGAGCTTTTCAGCTAAAGTAAGCTTTCAAGTTAAATTAAAAATAAATGGTTAAAATCTTATGTTTATCTCTCACCACCACCCCCCCCCCCCTACCACCATTTAAACCGGATTCAGAGTCTCTGAAGTCTTAAGCAAAGTTTAAATCATTTATTGATTGGTATTTTTCTGTAGATTTACATTAATATTTGTTTTTCGGAATTGCTTTTTAGTTTTGAAAAAAAGCAAATTGTTATATATATTCTGGAGAATTGTAAAAGTAAGGCTCCTAAATAAAGCAGAGTCATCATTAGGCTAGGAATTATCCATATCATCAAACAATAAGAATAAGAAAAAATGCTTTATCATATCCAGTTCTGGAAAGCCAGAGTGTCTTCAAGGGGGCATAACCTATGACGCAGAGACACAAAGACAAGAATGAATTTGGTTAAAGATAAGGAATGGGATTTCTAAAGTTATTAAATTATATTTTTAGTTCCTATTTTTAGAGGAGGAGGATGGTTTAAGTACAAGGGGTCATGCACTTTACATCATTTTATGCACCAGAATGACAATAGAAATATATATATATTTAGTGGTGAGGATCTCAACAGTTTTCAAGATATGTGGTATTTTCCTGTTTCATGAAGGTCAGGACAAACAATTTCATCAAGCCTACATTATATTTGATGCATCATAATAAATTAGGAAAAAAGACCACTACCTCTCTATTATAACTTAATCAAATAAAATAAGTCTCTTCATTTTTTAACATATAATACACATAATTAACAATCTCTTGATTTAGGTACATGAATAAGCTATATGGCTTTAATAAGCTATTCAGAGTAGCTTGACTTAGATATTTTGTCACTCAGTTTTCGTAATAAAAGTGTATTTTTTTTAGCATTAATAAAAGTTGCAATTAAAAACGTTTTGGGGCAATTGATTCATGACCACACAGTTACAGTACCGATCAGACCCAACATAACAGAAAGTAAACCCACACTAAACCCTGGGTTTACTTTCTGGGTTAACTCTGGGTTTACTCCGGGTGAACTAGATTGGACCCAGAGTAAACCCGAAGTAAACCCAGAGTGGACACAGAGAGTAAACCCAGTCAGAAGTATACCCCTGAAAGCAGACGCTAACTGTGTATTCGGAATCACAAGGGACAGGAATTACAGGCAGTAAGATTAAAGACACTTCAGTGCGTACAGTTGACCTTTAAAGCAATTTCCAAGCTAACCTAAAGTAAACCCAAAGTAAACCCCGAGTGGACCCAATTTTTAAAATGTAAACCCAGAGTAAACCCTAAAAGTAAACCCGGGGTTTAGTCGGGGTTGTTTACTCTGGTGTTAGGTTGGGTCTGATTGGTACTGTACTTCTTGAAGAAATAGAAAGGTCAGTTATGATAAACAAGATATTTGATTCAAGACAATGAGAAGAAATCATTCCTATCAATGCCTCAGTGCACAGAAAGTGGTGAACAGTAACCTAAACAATGGAAATGTATTTTTAGCTCAAAAGGCTTTAAAAACTGCAATGTTTAAACACTTGTTTAAACAATGTTTGATCACTAATTATTGTTCATAACTTTTTAATGGTCAATAGTTCAAATATAAGTTGTAAGTTAATTGTGCTTTTTTGTTTATTTCCTATAATAAACATTTTAGTGAGAAACTGCACTTAATAGCTTTATCAAGCTATTTTGATTAGCTTGTTGAAGCTTTGTAGCTTATTCAAGCTACATCTTTAGCTTAATCAAGACATTGTACTGGACCTGTTACATTGTAAATACAAAATGTCAAAGGGTCAATATGGGGTCAACTCAATAGTTTAAGTCTGACAAATGAAAACAAACGTTTACAATTAAGATGACAGAAACTGTACAAATGCGATAGGAAGGTAAAGATGATAAGCTTATTTAAACATTGTATACGTTGGCAAAAGGAGATCACTTTTTAAGAAATTGAAAGCAATACGTATGTCTCATAATATTGCGCTAATTTAAATATCAAAATATGATGATACAGTATGTTGGCAAAGGGAGGTCACTTATTTAGAAAGTAAAAGTAATGCCTATGTATAATGGTGTCTCATAATATTGTGATTCTACATGTATTATGCTTTATAGTATTCAACATCATATTAATACTACTGATCCAATTAGAGTACACAATGAATTTCTTAAGCTGATCACCACAAAAGAAAGGTTTATGCATGTTTATTGTATACAAATAAAGTAGATGCAGTAGATTAGGCAAATGGATTTACTTTGATATGTATGGATAATTTTGTCTTACTAAGTATACATATATTGAATTGAGATATTTGGCATTTCACTTTGTCTTTGATATTTCCCCAATTGCAATATATAAGATGATAGCCTCATCTTAACTTTTATCTAAATTTACACAATGCACGTGAAAGTTTCTATTGTTTTTTAATTCTATTTGGCTCCGTTTGTCATTTAAAAAGCCAGTTTTTGGCATGCATAGATGGTCGAGTGGTAAGCACGGTGGTCGCTCACTGCTAGGAGATTAGGGTTCATAAGTAGTGAGTTCAAGCCCCAGCGGGGCGGAGGTGAAGCTACATTGCATATACGAAGTTGTAGAAATTGCTAAATATCCACGAACTATCAGAAGTCGTAGAAATTGATAGAAAATAAGAAAAAAAATCCATCTGTAAAGCTTACGTGTTCTCTAATCTGGTTCCCACCTTAAAAAGCTTATATAAAGGGGGAAATGCATTATTATAGAACATTTTTTGTTACGTAATGCATGTTTAAAATGTTGCTAGGTTAACAATGAATATTAACTGTTAAATTAAAGGTTCTATTTTTAAGTTAAAATCTTCAATATTCTTTTTATCTAAAAAAGAAAAGCGTGTTCATATCCAGGTGCATTTTCTTTGAAAAAGACAATGTACATGTAGAAATGAACCAAATATAAATGTATACTTTTAAATTTATATTAGATAAAATGTAAAAACAGTTATTAACTGTTCATTGGTTTATCTCAATAACACTATAACCATGTTATATATTATAATTACGAAACAAACTTACATCGCCACACTTCGGAGGAAAGATACGTCTGTGAGGGACATCCGGTATCAGCCTTACAATCTACTGAGTCAAGGTTACGAGTCTGTTTATTCAGAACTACACATTCATCTGTAAAAGGAAAACATAAGGAAATGGTACGTTAATCCTCATTTACTTCCTAAAAGGCTCACATCATAACAGTTTGGACAATGCATTGTGTTATATAACCAAAGAGCATGTGGATGTAAGTTTTTTTTCCCAAATCAATATGTAAGGATTTGCAAAGAGAGTAAAGTTGATTACGGTCTGTCTGGTGTTATAAAGTTTGCTTCTGGTTAAGTAAGGATTCTACCCGGAACTCTAGATATTTTTGATTTTTGTCGAAGATCAAAATATAGAATTAGTAATCGTCTCGGTGCTACATGTATATTCCTCAGCAAAAAAAATGGAACCGGATTAATTTTCACCTTTCCACTCAAGATAATACCCACTCTGTGCAAAATCACGAAAGGGATTTTCCCCTGAGTGGAAAAAACTGCGCTGGTGTAAAATTTTCTTGTCCCGGTGTATAGATTGCAATATATGTACCATAATCAGTCCTGTTAGTTTCTATAGGGATATTTATTATCTTAAGTGTCCTTAAGAAATAGAGGAAATCATACTCTGTTGATATAAAATTAATATATCTTAATGAAATTTCATGTTTTAAGGTACATCAAAGATATGAAAAAAGATCAACACGTACGTATTTTGAGAATATTATATTGCTCTAACACTCATTTCACCGAAACTGAATAAATCTCCTCGGGGTCTCTTGAACTTTCATTCGAGCAACTCTGGATTTATTACATACTTAGTAAGTAAACGATAAAGTGACATTGAAGGAGTGACATTGAAGTAAAATGTTTATAAGTTAAATAAAGGAAAATAAAATCAATAAAACATTTAAAAAAATATTCTTTGAAACATTTCCTAATGTATTCGCATTATTTTGTTCTTATGGTGTTGTGCTGCCTTACTTCGCATTTAACACGTGTTGTTCATACAGAATGCACAACGTCTGCATCTTATTTTTTACCTCGGCCGCACTACATTCAACACAGTAGATATTATAAGTGAGTAAATTATTGTTCTAACTGTTTAAAGATTTATCAGAGATCGTGGTAGATTCTCGTAATTTCAATCTCACTGCCTATACCAAATTCAAACAGAACTGTTTATAAATACATGTACGTTAGTTGAATAATTTAAACACTTTAGTAATGTACTTTCTATTCAAAACTATTACACAGTTGTAAATTGTTATACTTGGTAAGAACCTCATAGGTTGTTAGAACTTGTGTTCGAACCATTTGTATATCTTTACTCAATAAAATATATTCAAATCAAGTGATTAAATCAAAAAATCAAGATATTATCCTTTTTATACATTTTCGACAAAAACTCTCCATTTTTAATAGTCAATACTGTCATTGTGAATGATGTGACCGTTATTCTTTTAAAGAATTCGATTTTTGAATTCCTCGATCCAGACTATATACTGTACCTACACATACATCGCTATGTGGAATGCATGTATACGCTTGGATCGTTATGACAGTAGAGAATGGAACATTCATGTATATCAACACCATATCTAAGCCATAGAAATAAAAAAAAAACCAAACATCAAAGGGATCGCAATTGACACTGAAAAAGCAAGCACTTTTAACAGGTAACACGCAAACAAGATGCACCTCTGAATGTATAGCGGGAAATAAAACGCCGCAACTCCACCGTGACGTTGCTTTGATTACGGTTCTCAACAGAAAATGCAAAGGAATGTAGGATGTTATAGCTCTCTTGGTTTTCACCAAACCGTGTGTGATACTCAAAAAAAGTCGACAAACCCAACAAAACCGTAAACTCTGAGTTAAAGATCAGGTATGTTTGGCAAAGCACTTCTTTTTAATGGCTGCACATAAATAATCTGGCGTATAACCCTAACAATTCTTCATCTTTGATCTTAATTCCCATTAATTAGCATCTTTGGACAATCCGTAACATTAACAAAATTCTGAGCAGCCCAGGTAAAGGTACAGATAAGCATCAATATGTACACCGAACATAATAGTAATGGCGCCATATTTGATACAATCCCACCTAACAATAAAGTATATACTTGTTGAGAGAACTAAAGAAACGAGCAACGGAACAACTTCAGTATATTTGTGCGGTAAAAAGCAAACTAAAAACAACGCCTTCATATAACTTGTAACCTGAAATGAACTTTCGGTTTGATGTGGAATTTCCCTTGGTATTGTGACTGATACCTGAAACATGTACCCTCTAAAATCATGATACATAATTGTTATTCCATTCGTCACGTCCCTTAACGAATCAAATGTAACCTTACAATATAGCCGAACTCTCAGCGACGATATTGTCGTGTTTCTAATTTAAACTGCGGGAATACAGAGAGATATATATATTACAAAACATGTATTTATAAAGGTTTTTGTTTCTTTGATTTTAATTTACTATTGTCGTACTTATGGTTTTCAGGGAAAGGGTGATAAAAGAAACATTTTGCATTACATTCAACTTTAAATCTTAAAAGCTTACCCAACTGAAAAACAAATAAATTAAAGTTTTCCATTGTTGAAAGAAGAAATTGTGTTCCGATACTCTAAAACTTAAAAGCAACATTAAAAGAATGCGCAATGGTATCTCTAGATCAAATATCAATTAAAATGGTGCATAAGTTGACTTCATAAAAATGATTAATGTAGGTTAGAGAAATTGTATCTTGATTAAGGATGAAATAATGGTAATTGTTGAAATTGTTTTTTGAAATATGTATATTTAATATAAATCAACAAAAATCTTTTTAAATTTATTCACCAAATTTTGCAAATGACAAGATTAAACATTTGCGCTATTTACAACGCGTAGGCCTTTGGACATCCTGGTTTGTTGGGGTTTTTTTTTGTTGCTAGGAAACATCAGTAGGAAATCTGGGGAATATGCACACGTAGTTTAGCTTATCTGTATGTTTTGTCACCAAGCATATACGCTTGTGTCAGTTTTATCCTGACCCGTGTCATGCATATAGAAATGTGTACTTACGCTCTGGAATCCACCTTCCAATAGTGCAAATTTCCCCGTATCGGCCCAGCATGTTTTCGATGGGAGCACATAAGTAATCTGGCGTATCACCATAACAGTTCTTCATCTTTGATCTTATTTCCCATTCATTAGTATCCTTTGGACAATCCGTAACATTAACGAAATTCTGAGCGGCCAAGGTTAAAGTACAGATAAGCATCAATATGGACACCGAACATAGGAATAATGACGACATATTTGATACAGTCCCACCTAACAATAACGTATATACTTGTCGACGCAACAAAGAAACGAGCGACGAATGAACTTCAGTATATTTGTGAGGTAAAAAGCAAACTAACGACAACGCCTTATAAAACTTGTAACTTAAGATGAACTTTCGGTTTATTGTGGAATTTCCCTTGGGGTCGTGAGACTGAAACTTCATACAATATAGTATCTAAGACAGTAATGTAATACCACTCGTCACGAGATAGGTAAAGTTAGCTACTAGAAATTGACTACTTGTAACAGGCAACAAAAAGAAAAAAAAATAGCTACCAGTAACTGGCTACGAGATGAAATAAACGATAGCTTCTAGTAACTGGCTACGAAGAGTGAGAAAAGCTAGCTATTAGTAACTGGCTACGAGATGAAAGAAACTTTGGCTACTAGTAACTGTCCAATTGACAAAACATACATCCGAATTCTACTCGTGTTGTAAATATGTACATTGCACTATATCATCCACATGATTTCTCATCTTTTGTGATATCGTTAGCTAATAAATGCCTTACCAATATCTGATTTTTAACAGATTTGTCAAAATATTTCAAATAGCTGCATAATAGATAAAATGTTTCTACAAGTGTTGTTTGACCAACATTTGATCAGGTTATCTACATGATTATACCCTAAAAATACTCATATTCCTCTCGTAAACTCATCAGTAATTGGTGCACTTCGTTTAGAATATACATGTATCTATTTTAGACAATATTGTCCATTTGCCTCATGTACCTGTATATATAGATAGAAAATATAAACAAGTGTTATTGATGTTAACAATCTATTATGTCATCCGCATGATATTACAACAAAATTACTCAGATATCTCTCTTAATGTCGTCAGCTACCAGTGCATTTCGTTTCAAATATCTATCTTCTAAAGATAATTTTGTCCATGTAACTCAAGTAACCGTGCATATAGATTGGGGACATTAACAGGTGTTGTTAATATCAACATTCTACGTATCAGGTCTTCTACATGATACGAGTACACAGAAACCTCTCTTTATCTCTTCAGCTACTTGGGCATTTCGTTACAGATATCGCTATTATATAACGTTTTGTCCATATAATGCAAGCAGCTGTATATGTAGATTGAAGATATATAATGTTGTTAATTTTAAGATTCGATTATGTCCTCCACATGATATTACGATAAAATTATGCAAATATCTTTCTTGGTCTAGTCCGTTTAACTCAAGTAGCTGTATATATAGATTGAAGAAATCATAAAAGTGTTGTTTTAAAATTGCAACAT
Source organism: Magallana gigas (assembly GCF_963853765.1). Taxonomy (NCBI): domain Eukaryota; kingdom Metazoa; phylum Mollusca; class Bivalvia; order Ostreida; family Ostreidae; genus Magallana; species Magallana gigas. Next base: position 10,811,036 of record NC_088855.1, read on the forward strand.
TCTCTCAGGTCATCCACATGGTTATTTGACACAATTACTCAGATCTCTCTTAATCTCGTCAGCTACATGTACTAGTGCATTTTGTTACAAATATCTTTATTTTCTGGAAGTTTTGTCAATATATCTAAAGTAACTGTACATATAGATTGAAGATATGTACCAGGATTGCTAATTGGTATATTTGATTAGGTCATCAACATTATATTACGACACCATTACCCAGATAAATCTATCTCGTCAGTAATGCAGTTCGTTTCAAATATCTCCATTTCTAAGCAGTTTTTTTCTTATAACTCAAGTAGGTGTGCATGTATCTATAGATTGAAGATATTTTCAGATTTTGTTAATTGCAACATTTTATAAGGTCATCCACATGATATTACGACACACTTATGCAGATAACTCTTTTAATCTCGTCAGCTAGGGCATTTTATTACAAAAACTTTATATTTTGGCGATTTGTTGATATATCTCAAGTGACTTTATACAAAGATTGAAGACACATGTATATACCGGGGTTGCAAATTGCAACATTTTATCAGGTCTTCCACATTGTATTACGACGCAATTGCTCAAATATCTCTTTAATCTCATCAGCTACTAGTGGATTTCGTTTTGATTATCTCAATTTTTTAACAGTTTTGTCCATATACCTCAAGTAGCTTATATTTAGATTAAGGATATCTGCAAGTGCTCTACATTGCAACATTTTATTTTATCAAGCACATGATATTACAATACAATTATTCAGATATCTGTTCTTATCTCGTCAGCTTCATATGTACTAGTGTATTTATTTACAATATCTTAATTTTTAGATGATTTTGTCAATATAACTCGAGTAGCTGTACATAGAAATTGAAGATATCCATAGTTGTTTCTAATTTCAGCATTCTTTTATATCAACCACATGATATTACAACACAATTACTAAGATATCTTTCTTAATCTTGTCAGGTACCAGTTACAAACATTACTATATTTATATAATTTTGTATGTGTAAGTCAAGATGCTGTACATATAGATCAAAGATATCTACTAACGTTGTTAATTTCATTATGGAATTTTACAATAATTCATTGTGGTAATACTACCAGTGAGTTTAACATGACATAATCCATCGCAAAATATAATAGCAATACCACTATGAATTCTTATAAAATTCCGTTTCCTATTTTACTTGCACGGGAATCTGGTGTCTGTAAAGCCTGTAATTTTAAATTAAGTTGGGGCAAAATAAAAGTCTAGGCATTTGTTTATATGCTTAGTTTTATAGGAAATATTTATTTCCAAACGTATCTGCCCCGTAGAGTACTGCATACACATGTATATATGTGCATTGAAATATTTTAGTATAGATACTTTGTTTATTAAAGATAATTTAAATTGATGGTTTTCAAATAAATCCCTAAAGAAAACTATGAAGCTGTAAACAAAAGCATTTCAATGTTTATAATTAATTCCTCTTTTGTATCAGTAGCATCAAGAGAGGGAGACTTTTCTTCGCAGCAGATATACTTCTTCTGACATGTAAAAAAGGGATTCACCATAGATTGTTTTCCATTACTTTTTTCCTGTGCAAGTAAAAAGATGAAGTGAATGAAAGAAAATACCCAAATGAATTGAAATTTTATGCCCCCCCCCCCCCTTACAGATAAGAATTTAAGAATATTCATGATTTTGATATTTTTTGCCAATATTTAATTTAACAACATTAGTTAACCTATTTAATCTATATATACAGCATTTTGAGTTAAATGAAAAAAATTACTAAACATTGAGATATGTGTAACTGGTAGCTGCACTAGTAGCTTACGAGATTAAGAGAGATTTCCAAGTAATTGTGTCGTAATATCGTGTGAATGACTAACAGAATGTAGAAACAAGCATCACTTATAGATGTTTTCAGTCTTTATGTACAGCTACTTCAGATTTATTGACAAATCAAAAAAAAAAACCAGAGATATTTGTAACAAAACGCGTTAATAGCTGAAGAAATAAAGAGAGATATCTGTCAGTGAGTAGTTGTATTATTTTGTGATTGAACTAATTAAACGTTGCAACTAACAACACTTATAGAAATCTTCAATCTAAATCTACGGCTACTTGAGATATATTGACAAAACGCCATGAACAACTAGATATTTGTAAACAAATTCACTAATAGTGAACAATATCTTTTTTTTAAATTATAAAGAAAGGTTGAATATATAAATCATTTAATGAAATATTCGCTCTCTCAATTCTCACATTTTCATCCCATATTGTAATATAAATAAAGAGTAGGGTAGTTGCTTGTGATAGTTATGAATCAGAATGCCTAAGCAGTAAAACTACAATCCATGGATACCCCCCTCCCCCCCCCAAAAAAAACAAACAAAAACAAAAACAATTAATCAAAGAAAAAAAAACAAGCCAAAAAACGAAAAACATAAGAAATATTAAAGTGATGTATTATTGAACACATGTCATATCTAAACTGCCAGATGATTAATAAAATCATTTCATGGAGACCATGCATTTTCAAATTCTCTGAAAATAAATATACTTTTCAATCATGTATTTTTGATTTAAATAGTTTAAAAGCCTTAAAAAATCCGGCGTCTTATTTTGCTGTAAACAAAAAAATAAATCTCGCTTTGTATATAGGATACCAAGGTTTAGAATTTTGTTCTCCCAATCAAGGGGATAAACACCACATAATACTTTACAGACATCAAAACTAAAATTTGTGTAGCATTTCTCATATATAAGTACACTATGTGCATTCCGTTGAGGCTGGATTTTAGTAAAATCTATTCTTGATAATTTGTTTCCATTTTCATTCAAAAAATCTCCAATGGTTTTAACCCCTTTCATATATCAATCTTTGATAAATACATATTTACATGCAATTTTTATATTAGAGTTGTACCACACAGAAATATATTGTATTTGATAAGCTTTTAATGATTTTCTTAGTATACCAGTACTAAGAATTAAAAACATCTTGCCAAAAAATATTTCTTTGAACAACCATGCCTAATAGAAAATCATCGCCAAAATCAATATTTTTTTGCAAAGACATCACCATTCATTGATAAAAAAAAAAGTCCATCCATGGTTTGTAGCCTTGAGTTAATTTCTTAATCCATGAACATTTAAGAGATGCCATGAAGTTAGAAATGTTAACCATTTTTAAATCACCTTTTTGATAATCGAGAGTAACAATTTTTCTCTTAACGTTATCACACTTTGATTTCCAAATAAACAGGCTCATACAAAGAGATAAAATGACATCTTGTTTTGGATTTGGAAGTGAAATAAACAAGTCGTTAAGTTTGGGAATAATTATTGTTATTCCAAAAGAGATATCTTAGTAATAGTGCCATATTAGAGAGGTTGAGATTTCAAACGTGTACGGGTACGTGTACGTGAACTAGGGGAATCACCTAAATTCTTCGCGTATTACGTCATCAGTTTTTGTGACGACATGGTTTCTACACGTTCTCTAAACTTGTAGAGTGTCGTCTACACGTAAGTTCAAACGCGTAGCCTTTTACAACAAATTAAATCTTATTGATGAGTGAATGTGTTCTTGTGATACATTATATAGATTTTTAAAATTCATTTGCATGAAATATATAAGAATTTTACTATTTATTTGGAATTAACTAAACAAATTCATGTAACAAAACTGCGTCGATTTACGTACACATTTATATCCTACAAGTTAAGAAATCTCACCTGATAAATTACAAAAACGTGTACGTGTACGTGTAGTTTTAACACACGTACGCGTACCTGTACACGTTTTAAATCTCAACCTCTCTATTAGATCATCAAGTGGATGACCAAATAGAATGTTAAAATTAGCAACACTTGGAGATATCTTCATTCTATATACAAACTACTTGAATTACATTCAATTTGATTAAAATCTAAAAAGAAATGGAGATATTTTTAACGAAGTGGACTAGTAGCTGACAACATTAAAAGAGATATCTAGGTAACTGTGTCGTCATATTAAGTGGATGACCTGATTGAATGTTGCAATAAAGAGCACTTGTACATATCTTTAGTCTATATATAAAGGTACTTGAGTTAAACGGACAGAGCTGTCTAGGAGTTAAGATACCTGAAACGAAACGCGCTAGAAGCTGACGATATTCGGGAATATATCAGGGAATAGTGTCATAATATCAAGTGGATGACCTGATTGAATGTTGATATTAACAATACTTGTTGATATTATCAATCGGGATATACAGATATTTGACGTATGTGGACAGACCAGTCTCAAAATGGAGAAATTTGAAACAAAATGCACTAGTAGCCGACAAGATAAAGAGAGATATCTGAGAAATTGTGTCGTTATAGTATGTGGATCGTTATAGTATGTGGATGACCTAACAGAATGTTGCAATTAGCAACACTGTAATATATTTCCAATCTTTATATACGGCTTCTTGAGATTGACTGACAAAACCGCAAAAAATAAAGATATTTCTATCAAAATGCACCTGTCTTGTAGCTGACGAAATTAATAGAGATATCTGAGTATTTGATTTATGGTATCATGTGGATGACCTAATAGACAGTAAAAATTAGCAGCACTTGTAGATATATTCAATCTATATATACAGCCACTTGAGGTACATGTATATAATCAAAACTGTCTAAATATGTAGATCTTTAAAACGAAATACACTTGTAGCTGACGACATTATGAGAGATATCTTGTAAATTGTTTAATAACATCATATAAAAGCCATAAAAGAATGAGGAATTTAACAACACTTTTAGATATCCTTCATCTATATATAAAGCTACATGTGTACTACAGTTAAATAAACAAAACTTGAAACAAATGGAGATATTTGAAACTAAATGCACTAGTCCTCTTTTGTGGTTCGGGCGATTTCATTTGAAGTCCACATTTTGTAAAACGGAAATATTTTAAATGTTCCCTTTCCGCACTTCGCAAAATGTTCCGAACATGGAGTGTTTCTCACTGTTTCGTCCTTTATGTTTTGTTTGTGGACTCTCACTCGGGCGTTGAGCTGGTTAGTCTGGCCAATATAATTTTCTCCACATGTTGGACAAGTCGCACAATATATCAAATTAGACGATTTGCAGTTCATTGGGGCATTAGGTTTTAAAATTTGGCCGCTTTTTAATATTATTCCTTCTCCCTCCTGTATAAGGTCACATGTTCCACATCGGGGGTCGCCGCACTTTTTGATGGAAATAGTATTGCTGGTCGAGAACTTTGCTTTGGAGAGAATTTTCCTCAGATTCTTATTATCAAAGACGGCGAGAATATCATTACCGATTTATTTGACGTCACAATGCTCAGAAAACGACGTCAAGGTAGCGGCATTGTAAACGCAGTTTTTTCTATTTTTCTGTTTCTATTTTTTATGCATCCGTATTTTGTTTTGTTTTTTTAATAACTAGAGTCCGGCCTTGTTTTAATACCACGATTAATATTTTTTCATTCAAATATTACATGTTGATTTAAAAAATAAACATTTAATAAATGAAATATACACATGTAACGTCAATATCTACACATTTCGAACGCGTAATATTGCACACAAGTTGATGGTGAGATGTCATAAAAATGCCGTTTTTGCATCCGGTATGAAACTTAAACACACATTTTAAATTCTAGTGTGTAATGAAAATATGCTCTAATTGGGAAATCACTTCTCTTCTGCTTTTTTTTTATAAATCATCGCTGGAAACCAAAGGCCCGTCTTGCATACCCTTACTTATTGCGTATAATTGAATGCGAGACTGGTCGTGGATATCCGATGATGGTTATTTTATTATACAGTATTCTGAGTAAAATTGTACAACTTAAGTTTGTATTAGCAATAAATATGTGATTTATTAAAGTAAAAAAAACTACACTGCATACTCGTTGTTGATAAGAGGGGTTGAAGGCTGATACTTAACGAATCGATGCAGAGCAGTATTTTTCAAATCTAACAGTTATCTGCGCAGCAATTACTGTAAAACAAAACAAGTCAAATATTTCAAAAGATCTTTTTTAAATCTTAAGTTTGGAAGTTCACCTCCCAGGAGACGATTCTACACTTTTAAAATTAGTCGGAAGGAAAACGAGAGAAGCGGTTATGTCTCAATTATAGTACTACTGCCAACATGCAAAATAAATTCTCTAATCATTCTATTACTAAAAAATTTGCGATAAAATTTTGAAATTATTTAACGAATTAAAACGCATGTAACTAACGGATTCGAGTTTGAGAAATATTTTCACAGCGTAATAATCTACTCTGATTTATTGCATTTGATTTAATGGAAAAATCTTATTCTTAGTGAAATTTTCATGTAAAGTGCCTTTAATGAAACAACATAAAAGTATATACCTGTACCAATGAAAAACTGGTTATTACTTGAACGCGACAACTTTTGTTTTTCTTGTGCAATTCAACAACCCAAATTCACATGTTGCGTGTACTTTTTGAGATATTTTACGTAAAATAACTAAACAGGTTTGTAAATGCAGTCATTATATTACTATACTTTTGATATCTAGTCAATAAATTGCCGTTTTATAAATAAACGTTTCATGATTATCTATAAATATTTACATCGACCAAGTATTATTCCCTCTTTTTCTTACGGAAACTTATAGCTCATTCATAGCTCTATAGAAACAGTCAGACTGAAATTCACAAACCACATTTATCGATTTGTCGTAACCTACAGCGACCTAAGAAAAATCACGGACTGCACGAAATAATCATGTTGATGTCAGAATCAGAGTCTCATATGAGACGATTTGGCTGTTTTTTCAGCTAACGTACTTCTGTACATTAACAGTAATTAAGTGAATTTTACTTACTTTTTATAATCAATTTATGAATTAGTTAAAAGAAAGATGTAAATATAAACAATAAAATGCTTTCTTTGATTATTCAGGCGGGTTATGAAGGTGGCGATTATTGCAGAAAAAATTACATAACCCGCTAACGCAGATTATGTATTTTTTCTGCAATGTTTTCACCTTCACATCCCGAATGAATCCCCAAAGAACGCATTTTATTGTTTAAATATAAACACTATATGTGCGACATTTTCAATAAATACATTGTAACATGCACGGACGTAGAATTCATCTTCATAGATGATGGTTTCTTTCTCATTTTTTTTTATGCAAGAAACAAATTTTGATGATACTGAAGTCAATTTTTATGTGTGTTTGTTACAATGTAAAATGTACAGGGATAAAAAAAAATCCGAGAATCGCGACGTTTCTTAAAATTTCAGAATACCGTATGCAACTGTATGCACTCTATTTTTCTACTTTAAAATTGATAATCACTTGGCCGATATTTGTATTCAACGAGAGAGAGAGAGAGAGAGAGAGAGAGAGAGAGAGAGAGAGAGAGAGAGAGAGAGAGAGAGAGAGAGAGAGAGAGAGAGAGAGAGAGAGAGAGAGAGAGAGAGAGCTTTTCATTCATCGTGTAACATCGATAATAAGAGAATAAATTAAATTTAATCAACATGTAAAAAAGTTACTACTCACTAAGTATAAACTACGTCCATCAGCACTGTACTATCGATTAGTGCAAAAAATGGACATAATTAACGCAGAAGTCTTATTGAAAGTTACAGGCAATCTTGCATTTTGAAAAAAAAAATTGAATAAAATTGTAAATTCCTTATATTACGCGAGTTCTTAATTCCGCGATCCCGTTGGTTTGTATCGAATCGCGAGAATCTAAAATCGCAAACGTTGAACTTTTCTCCATATTACTTTCCCCCGCCTATAATGGCGTAATTACCTGGCTATTACTGCATTTCAAACACAATGTAGTTATAAGCAAGACCCTGGACCCCCCTTCTACTTTTTTATTTCTTCTCTCTTCTTCAATTTTAGAGACATCCCGGAGACTGAAGAAAAAAATGAATGCAAATCAAAATTTGACGTTCGTGACGTCGTGACGTTTCGACCAGTTACGTCAAAGTCGTGTTAACATGTCTTACCAAAATTGTCATCAAATGGTTAAAACACACAAGAATTTGGATATCTTTGTATATTTGTATTCAGAAAGAGGTGACTAATCGGAATTGAAAAAAAAGTGAGTTTGTGAAATTTTGACCCTAAGGGCCCTTTTTGTAACGGCAGTCATAAATATAAATATATATATATATATATATATATATATATATATATATATATATATATATATATATATATATATATATATATATATATATATATATATATATATATTCCTGAGATATAATGACAAAACCGCTAAAACATAAAGATATTTGTAACAAAATGCATTAGTAGCTGTCGAGATTTAAAAAGATATCTGAGTAATTGTGTCGTAATATCATGTTGACGACCTTATAGAATGTTGATATTAAAAAATCTTGTAAATATCTTCAATCTACAAATTCAGCGACTTATCGTATGTTGACAATCTGTCTAGAAATGTTGATATTTGAAACGAAATTCACTAATTGCTGACGAGATAATGATATCTAGGTAATTGTGTGTCGTAATATCATTTGAATGACCTAATAGAATATAGATTAACAACATTTGTAGGTATCTTCAATTAATATGCTCACTTACTTGAGTTATATGGACAAAACTGTTAAAAAATGAAGATATTTGTAACGAAATGCACTAGTAGCTGACGAGATTAAGAGAGATATCTGAGTAATTTGGTCATAATATCATGTGTATGACCTAATAAAATCTCAAAATTAGCAACATCGGTAAGTACATTTAATATATATTTAGAGCTTCTCGAGATATATGGACAATACCGACAAAAAATAAAGATATTTGTAACAAAATGCACCAGTAGCTGACAAGATTAAAAGAGATATCTGCATACATGTAATTGTGTCGTAATATCATGTAGATGACGTATTAGAACGTTGCAATTAAGAGGACTTGCAGATATGTTTCATCTATATATAAAGCAGAGATGTCTAGATAAGGAGATGCATTTATCTGAAAGGAGATGCACTAGTAGCTGACAAAATCAAGAGAGAAATCTGGGTAAATGTGTCGTACATGTAATATAATGTGGATGACCTAATTGAATGTTGCAGTTAGCAACACTTGTAGACATCTTCAATCTATGTGTACAGCTTCTTGAGGTATATGGACAAACCTGTATAATTTTGAGACATTTGTAACGAAATGCCCTAAGAGCTGACAAGATTAAGAGAGATAAACTAAAACTTATTTTCATAATATCGTGTGGATGACATTATAGAATGTTAAAATTATCAACACTTGTAGATATCTTCAATCTACATATACAGCAACTAGAGTTGAATGGACTAAACTGTCTTAAAACGGAGATTTCTGAAACAATATGCACTAGAAACTGACAAGATAAAAAAAGATATTTGAGTTATTGTGTCCTAATATCACGTTGGTGACCTAATAAAATGTTGCAATTAACAACACTTGGTAGATTGTTAAAATTAATGACACTTGTTGATATTTTCAATCTATATGTAAAGCTTTTTTAGTTAAATGGACAAAATTGTCTAAAATATATATATATCTTAAACGAAGTGAACCTATCACTGATGTGATTACGAGAGGAATATGAGTATTTTAAGGTTATAAACATGTAGATATCTCAGTAAAATGTTGATATTAACAACACTTGTAGATACATTAAATCTATTATTCAGCTATTTGAAATGTTTTGACAAAGATGTTAAAAATGTGATATTTGTAAGGCATTGATTAGCTGACGGTATTACAAAAGATGAGAAATCATGTGGATGATATAATGCAATGTACATACTGTATTAACTACATAAGTAGAATTCGGAGGAAAGTTTTGTCATTTGGACAGTAACTAGTATGTAGTAGTCAAGATTTCTTTCATCTCGTAGCCAGTTACTTGTAGCTAGCTTTTCTTACTCCTCGTAGCCAGTTACTAGTAACCAGTTTCTAGTAGTCTTTATTAATCTTAATCAGACATTTATTCCGTCATCAAAATTGCCGATAAAGCACTCAGCTCGTATATGCCCATGATCTGAAGAATTGCATCCTTCAGGTTAAGGAATTTTGTCAACAATGCACATTTTATATAACACAACAGGCCACTTTGTCACAATATTAAGAAATTTCAAATTCGAATTGCATACACCTTGAATGTTCATGGAATGATACTTTTTTCGAATGACGAATATATGTTCCTGAAGGTGCTTTTAGTCGAATGTCTGTGCAGTCAATTGCTCCAACGGTGTTTGGAAAATGAGCAATTTCATAGAATTGTGTTTTTTTTAATTTTGTTTAATTCAGTCACGTCAACTGGCAGGGTTATGTGATGTTTTGAAATTCCTATCAAGCAATTGGTTACATCATTAATAGCATTCCCTTTCAATGTGTCTTGAAATATATTGAATATCTGCAACACTTTCTTGAAAGCTGTCACTTGCTATAAGCGTAGAGCAACCATTTTCTGTAAGGAGACCTATAGTGCACGTGACCTCATTGTTGTTCATTGGAGGTCGTTTTGCAATGTTGCACATAGATTGTGTATCAATGGGTGAGTAAGTCTGTCTTTACTAACAATGCTTTCGTCGTCTAAATGATCCAGAGGATTGTCGTAGTCTCTTTATATACGAGCTCTCCTTATTATCCTTCTTCTTTGAATACACACAAAGGCGGCGGCCATGTTTTGATAATAATAAGTTAAGACACTTTCTAAAACGGGTCTTGTGGTGTTTAAATCTAGGAAACGTTCTAGGATATGTCTTACATTAGGCTAGATTTGATGTCCCCACTTAAGACTAACGTATGTTTTAAGTTTATCTAAGATATGTCTTAGTTTTAAGAATGCTGCATGCCTGCAGATTCGTAGCTTTAAATCTTAATATTAAGGGTATTTGAACAGATATATCTTTAAAGTTAAAATTTGATTATTATCGATAAATAGGTACATTTCGATTGCGTTATGTCCAAGACACGATGTAATATCGATATTGATGATATCGACGATATTGTATTGATTCACTAATTTCAATATTATAGAACTTCATATGTTCACAACTATGGCTGTCCAAATTTGACGTCCATTTTTAACGGCGATATCGTTTATACCGACGATATCGTATCAATATCGATATTTCTTTGTCCTTAACTGAATTTGTCCATATTCATGTCGATATTGTCGATGTCGAAGATTTCGTATCGATATCGAGTCGCATATGTTCACAACTACAGCTGTTCATATTTAACGTCGATATCGTCTTTATGTTCCATATCGTATCGATATCGGTTTGCATATGTACAGAACTAAATCTGTCCATATTTAACGTCGGTATCGACGATACCGTATCAAAACCTATTTTCCTTTGTTTACAACTTGACGATATAGACGATCACAATGATATCATTTTACAATCCTTAATTTAGACGCTCTTCTCATTGTTCTTACTTAAATTTTATTACCGATGATTTTAAAGGAATTTATAAGAGTCAATATTGGGGTTCATATTGTCATTTTTAATGATATTGCTAAATTTGATTTAATGCAATTAAAGAGATCTCTATTTATAAGGATATAGTCATTTTGTGTACAATATCGCATATAAAAAGTCTTAAAAGTCATTAGTGTCGATATCGATATCGTCATTTTGTGTACGATATTGGTTATATCGACATCATTATTGGTTTAGCGTTTTTAAAAATTCGACATCGATATCGATAGTGTCGATATCAACAACACAAGTTGGTCTTGGACATGTATGTTTTGATTGTGACCAATCGGATTTTTTTCCGGTACTTGATGGATGTATTTGAGAGTTTAAATCGAGGAGACGATGTTTGGGTAGGGGAGGAAGATTACTGTATTGGATGAGAGCTTTAGTTGACAAAGGGGCAAGCTATCTGAAGTTCCTCTTGTATTCGCCCAACAAGTTCACCGAAAAGCAATTTACCCTCTTACAAGCCGTGTATTTAACGGTATATGGTGCCATGTGTATTCTCGGAAAGAAAGGGGAAGGGTGGGATAGTGACAAAAACCGCATTGGAAGACAACTAATCTATTCTTTGCCTATTACATTTAGTGCAAGTTGAATTTTCTCTGGCTGTAACAATGATATCTAGTCTGTACATTAGTTTGAATTTTTTAAAATTCTTTCCTACCTATAAATTGGACCAGTGTTTGGATTTGAATTGTTAAAGAATGAATTCCAAGTTCAGTTAAGTAGGGTTGTTTTTAAAAATTGGGAGCGGGTAGACTTTTCAAAAAACAGACTCATCCAAAAAATAAATTTACAAGCAAATCAAAATAAAAAAGGCATTTTTTCAAAATCATGAAAATCAAAATCCGTGGGAGGGGGATGTAGCGCAGTGTACCTATAGCTTCAATTTTATTGTAATTTCCTTTTTTCAATTAAATTTTTTACATGCTCCTGGAATAAGGAAGGAGGGCAACGCCATAATAATTCACTTTTTTATATGAACAATATTTGTTGCGGTCAGGCCCCTAATATCCCCTTCTTCCTTGAAACTACGTGCCTGTTCACCTTATACCATAAAATCTAGAAAGGATTGTTTTAGATGAAGAAGAAGTTTTCAAATTTCATTAGAACTCTCGCTATGTTTGTGTTATTTGAGAATCCCCAAAAGTTCACAACCATAAAAAATGGATGGTACAATCTTTAGTTATCAAGCAAACCTAGATGACACTGTATCGACAGTCAACCTTTCTTATATCGAACAATGCTTTTATTCCCTTTTCTGATCCAGATTCTGTGGACATTGGTAATATTGAGAGTTGATCCCATATCTTAGTTTGTTTCCAGATAAATCAGAATGAGAGTTTATTAGTACAGTTGTACTGCACATCATAAACACACAAATTTAATCCAAATATGACAATTATCGCAAAATTGTCATATTTAACCAGTTAATCAAACAAATTTAAATGTCATGTGAAGTAATTAATATATTAAGAACCATTCTCCGTAAGCATTTAAACTTTTTTTTGGCACGCATAGAAACGGATTTTGCCGAAAATATTCCAGAATGTAGACCTTATTAAACTATCTAAAATGAACATGCCAAATTGTCTATATACTGATCAGTTTCCATGGAAACTCGACCCAAACTTCATATTTTATCAAAATAGGCCATTTTTACTACAGTGTTATAAAAAAAAATGCAGCAAGCTCAATGTTTAACAAGCATAGATATACAAACCATCAATCCTTCATCTACCTTAAAATGTAAAACCACGATGGGGAAACTATCCTTATTGTTGTGAAATAATAAGTTCAAAAATGATTACATTTTTGGAAAATGAATTATCTCCCTTTGCAATTTTGAACTCTTTTGTGCTGAGAGTTCAAAAAGAGAAGTGTTGAAACAGCATGTAAACAAAGTGGTTTATTCTCAAAATCTTGAAGATTTTATCCTTATTTTTGTTAAGACCCATAGATATTGTCACTACACATCTAACTTGAACCTCTATTAGTGTTTCTGAACTCCCATCCAATGCGTTGTCATGTTAATGTAGTGCAGTTGGATTTAATGGATCTTTGTTACTTCAGGTTTGTTATGCATATGAATAACTAAGAAAAATCATAAATTACAAATAAAAATATTAGTTAAATTTATTACAATACCACTGAAATTTATTTTACATGTATGTGTTATTGATGTGTCTTTCAAATAAAATATTTGAGTTATTTCCCCTTTTAGTACCTTCAATCCCTGCATAAAAGCAAACAAGACAAGTATTCCTTTTAAAGGAATGATCGGCAATAATGATATATTGATAGCTAGAAGCAATCAACATGATCAGTTTGATGTAAAATGATTTTAAAAAGTACTGTATTTTCACAAAATATAGAAAATTTTGAATCTGTACACCATAATTTCACCATTATAAACCGTCAATTTAAACCGACAATTAAATTTGGAAATAAATTTGGGGAAAGCCTTTCGTAAACTCCTTGTCAAGTTTTTTTTTTATATTTTTAACGTAATTATTAAATGTTAAAGTATCTTTTTCTTCTTCAGAATACTGAGTAGGGCTCTTCAAAGAGCATTAACACGTTTACAAAGAAAGAGTTATATTGAAATAATTTAATGCGACTGAAAAACATTGAATGCCATCATAACTTGCTATTGAGGTTGCATTATAACGTAACCTTATGTATAAATCAAGCCGTCTTCCTGGCTACTATTATGCAACATCAACAGATCGAGGTCAGGTCTTGGAGCATCTTCTTATGATTGAGGTCAGTTCATCGAGGTCAACTGCATTACTGAATGAATCTTTCGAACGACATTCTTACGCGTGAGACAACATGTGCATTCTTGAAATAACAGGTCGAACTGTATTTTATGTATGTTTGCATCTCTTAAGGTAAATGAATGAAAATAAAACTGAGCAAAATGTTATAAAAATACTAAACCAAACAAGTTTTTATAAGAACTACTTATGCAAGCGGAATGTGTGCGCACGTGGAAGCATTTGCCGGATGCCTCATTTGGACACAACAGTGATCGGCCGTAGCCGATCACAAAAATCAATACATACAAGAAACAAAGATATAGCTAAATTACCATTATATAGATAAATTCTGGTATTCTATTATTAATATGAAAATTATCCCCTCCCTCACCACAAAAGCTTGGAAAATACACACAAAATCAAATATATGTATCATTTGAAATTAGAAAATTGATTGTTAAAACCAACCACTTTTCACATATGCTTAAATGTACATGTATTTATTTTTAAAATACATGTATTACAACTGTTTGTTGCATGTACATTTATGTAGAATGCATTCATATATGTAGGGGATACAATCAACAGTCAGAGGTAGTTTCTAAAATTTTTTAGTAGAGAATTTTGTTACTTTTTTATAAGTTTCCTGCTATCTATTAAGAAAGTTGAAACACGTTACCAAACTAACTGTTATACTGTTTGAGGGGATTATTTTTCCAAGCATACTCACATCAATGAATAAAAATGCATGTAGGAAATGTATTTATTCATTGTTTTAAATTGGCTTGTGCTGGTCTTTATGCCAGTAATTGTCATTGGGATATAGGAATAGGACTGTAAATATCTGATTTGCAGATCTTTTAACTTTTTATTTCTTCAAAAATTTGAGTATAAATAATTTGCCATTACACGCACTGATCTATAATAGGGGTGTCGGGAGTCAGGGTCACTTCCCCTGTTGTATTTAGAATTACAAATTTACGAAAGCCGAGAAGGATCATTCGAGATTCGAGATTCGAAATACGAGATTCGAAATACGAGATTCGAGATTCGAAATTCGAGATTCAATATCTAAATTAACCAATCAAATCAAGGATCTGAAAATATGTATCCTAGCGACATCAAACTGTTCTAAATAAAAATCATTCGTACATGCTCTTTCCTACAAATAAATGCTATTATCACTTCTCCCTACCTAACTAAATAATTATTTGTATTTACTTTTACACAGAATATCTAAGTAGACTAGTAATAATGCAGTGTGCTTCGCGGATCTAAGTGATTTTGTTTGCCCTGGTGCATTTCCACCTGATGCGTTTGAACCCTAAGGTATTTCACCACCAGTAATAGTTTAAAACCCGGGTTTATTCACCCCTTTTGTGTAAAAATGCGGTTATGGTAGAGAACTTCATAAGCGTAGCTAATTTTTTCTGTAGGGGGTCCTAGGCCAATTTAAAAAAAAATTACTATGTAAATTTAATAAGCTCCAATTTTTCCGATGAGGGGGTCCAGATCCCCTGACCCCCTCCTTTCTAGATCCCCGCATGAAGATTAGTACATGTATCTAAATAATCTAAATATAATTCTACTACAGTTATTGCAAAGATCAAAGAGATGCCGCGGACATTATTCTCCAATATACCACGAACGTCATCAGTAAATTATCAAATCAAAAATACCTTTTTGTCTCGCACTGATCATGAAAGTACAACTTCAAACCGTAAACAGTTTTAAAACCATGCTAATTTCACGTGTTAGTTCCAGTCAAAACGATGTGTATTGCCTCAAATGTTTATTTTTAAGAGATTAATGCGGCTGTTTCTAGGACCTCCCCAGCACATTTTCACTGCGTGTTTTTACATAAAATATAACGTGTAGCAGTAATAATCGTATTAAATTGCCCTTAAAATATTAGGAATATAACTCAAAGATAGTTTATAAATAAGTGAAGAGTATTAAAAATCCAACAACAAAAACTTCTGTCGTCTGCATGTGATTCCTTTGATCGATACACATGTAAACCTTTGGGGTTACACGGAACAGCCGTCAAAATGACCTAGATCGTCTCTCTATAGGAGAAACAATCTATAGAAATGCTGAGCTGTTAGTAGAATAGAAATAAAGTTCTTGTTTTCGTGAATGTTGCAGGATAAGTTCCTCGGTCTCGAAATGTTGTTTGAAATATAAAAGCCTCGGCTTACACTCGGCTTTTATATTTCAAAACAACATTTCTTGACCTCGGAGGTTATTCTGCAACATTCACGAAAACTCGTACTTTATTTCTTAAATAATCTGTCCTGTTTCACTAATAAATATAAGCATTACTTATCGTTTTTATGTATGCATACAGTGATACACTAGTACTATGATTATAAACAAATCATTGAGATATTATCACATCATACGGAATTATTAATAAATACAATTTTTTTTTCCTTTTCCTCAGTAAACAACTTATTATGAGTCTTACTTTTGGAATTGTTTTCAATATAGAAGGATACCTACTCTCTACAATTAAAGGTAGGGATGATAGGGTGCCAATTTGTTCACATTGCCGATTTCTTGTGCAGAGAACAGTAAAACCCTTTATTTGATTGTGCATGAATATTTCAAAATTAATTGTTGTACATATATTTTGTTATAATTCATTCATTGATATATCAACAAGAAAGAATAAATGCAAATGTTTCACAGCCAAGTTAAGTTTCTCTGTAGTTTCCTACCCCCCTATCCCCCACCGCACCAAAATTGACAATAATTACATATAAGTCATACAAATGTTTACTTTTTTTGTAAGTAAATCTCTAAAGATGTAAATAAGCACTGCAAACAAAGATGTGTGTATTTAATATACTACTACATTACACTTAGCCAGATAAAATGTAATCAGGATGAAGCTACAATGGGTGAGTGGTGCAAATTTACCAATTTGTCGCCATACACACAGAACACAAAATAAAGAAACTGTGAGTGGTGTGTGGAATGCATAAAAGATGGCGGCAAATTATCTCAAATAATCAGTGCAAAAACCCACAAATAGGCTGTTATTTGTCACATATCCTGCAAAAACATTGATAAAAAATGTTATCGTCCCATAACATAGCCGATTAAGTTAATGTGTACATATGGTCAACGTACATGTAATTCTAATATACAAGAAGGCGGACGTATCAGGCGGGGATCCAGAAAATTAAATTTCAAAAATGATCGGTTGAATTACATTAAATGCTTTGAAAATTGTTTTAAACTATCGCACGGGTCAAAATGCGTGATAGAAGCTATGTACAGTGTAATTGGAAACTTTCATTTTATATCAATATGTAGTAGTACCTATTATAACAAATGAGAGTATAGCACAACTGCCACAAGCAATACATGTCCTTTACCGGCACCACCTCCCTCCCCATAAAAAATGAAACAATTGTCGTTTTATTTGCTAAAATGTGTGTGGTTCAAGATTTTTCTAAAGGACATACCCGATTAGAATTGAAAAAAAGAGTCGTACGTTTAAAACTAATTTTGTCAAAACTTTTAGATTCATTTGGTTATATTTTGGTCCATTTGGGTAAATATATGCACCAGCGCAGCTCTAATTTATATATAATCAGGCCATAAATTCAAAATATTTTCAAAAATTAATAGCTTTAAATCCAGTGGATGAAAGAAAAGAAAAGCAAGTCGAACTCGATGAGTGCTAATACCTGTGTTGAATGAATGGTACAGTAGGATATGCGCAAAAAAGTCCCGT
The DNA here is from genome assembly GCF_963853765.1 of Magallana gigas. Taxonomy (NCBI): domain Eukaryota; kingdom Metazoa; phylum Mollusca; class Bivalvia; order Ostreida; family Ostreidae; genus Magallana; species Magallana gigas. The sequence continues at coordinate 10,829,037 of NC_088855.1, forward strand.
CTACTCTTTCCTACCCTATAATTATTGGAATATTAAATCCGATTATAAGAATCAAATTAAAAATCAAGTACGGATATGTACCTGTTTATCAAAAGTAAAACTACTCATAATTTATCTACAGTGCATCGTTATGGAGCTACACAGAAAGTTTTATATTAATTTGCCGAGCCAAATAATAAAAAAAACCCTGGAAAACGAAGAGAAAACAAAGTGGGGACAGAATAACTGACAAATTAATTAGGACTTTATAGCCGCCCCCCCCCCCCCCTCTTGAAATGTACATACTGAAAACAGATTATTGGCGTATAACATCCGCACACAATTTAAAGAAAATTTCATGTTTTTTTTATCATTTTCGCTAGCTAATGTAAGACATCACAAATACCCCAAGCCCCCTCACGGAAAAGGAAATGCTAGGTGATGAGAGAGAGAGAGAGAGAGAGAGAGAGAGAGAGAGAGAGAGAGAGAGAGAGAGAGAGAGAGAGAGAGAGAGAGAGAGAGAGTCGATGTAAATCACAGGTGCGCTAACACCGTTAAAATTAAAGCTTGCTAGTTGGTCTGCCCTACCCTAGCTACCTCCTCTCTTTTCTCCTTTTAGAGGCTTAATTATTGTCTATATATGCTTGTAACAAATCAAATCAATTTCAAATTCTAAATCAAACTGAATTTGACACTACAAAACTCTCTGTCTGTCTGTCTGTCTGTCTGTCTGTCTGTCTCTCTCTCTCTCTCTCTCTCTCTCTCTCTCTCTCTCTCTCTCTCTCTCTCATATCGACAATGGCATTGCCATACCCTACAATACACTATTCTTATCTGGATTTTTGTCTTTGAGGTTGTAAATCATTATATCTTCTATGGTTTAAAACTTTATCATAACCTATATTTTGACATGTCGATTATTTTTTTGAGTTTCGTTTCATAGCTAAAACATTTAGATTAAACAGATCTTTCTTCGCGAGCCGATTTTTACACAGTTGGGGCGAATACACTTCGGGTTAAAATTGTTTGGGGGGAAACACATACAGGGCAAACAAAACCACTTAGATTCGCAAAGCCAACAGTGTTATTTCTAGTGTTAATTTAGATATTGAATCTCGAATTTCGAATCTCGAATCTCGTATTTCGAATCTCGTATTTCGAATCTCGAATCTCGAATGATCCTTCTCGGCTTTCGTACAAATTTCATAAAGAGAACTAAAAAATGGCAATGATTCCAGCCTACCCAGGAAAACACTTAAAATGATGTTTATTAAAATGTATTGTGGGGTTCATTGTATTATGATAGGAGGTACCTTAATTTACTTTTATTATCTATTGAAGTTCACATACCTTAAGATTGATAATTATTCTAAACTTTTGAAATCAGCATCAAATTTTTGGGATAAGTAATGAATTTATAGCTTACTTGATGAGAGTAATATTTTTTTCTGCTGAGAAATTATATTTCATGCATTTCTCCTATGCTGAGTTCTATATAAATGAGCCATTCTGATTCAGCCAAAACTGTTAATTGGTATGAAACAATGAAAGGAATGAAATATTATGCATTAGGAATGTAAACATAACTTTAAATACAAAATTGCCATTTGGATGAACATGTTTAAAAATTCTCTGCATTGGTAAATTGCAGGAATTGTATTTCTGTAAATAATGCATGTAAATTAATAGTTATAACATCATATCGGATACTTGCATAATATAGATTGTGAAGTTTTAAAGAAGGTAATTTGAAAATTCCTGATCCTTGATTACAGTTAAACAGGAAATATGGAATGAAGTTAGCAGCCATACAAATACTTTGATCTAAGGGGAATATAGTGTTTCAAATACAGTTCTACTACATGGACCTATTTGGTATTAAAAGTGTATATCTGGTTACTGAAAAATAACCTTGTATGTTGAGTAACAGTTTCCAGATAAAGGACTATGTGCGGTTTTATGCATTTTTTGCCCCCAAAATAAAGTTTTATAAAGCGCTTTAAAAATAAGGGTGAAGATAGTTAAAATCATATCAAAAATAAGGGTGCAAAAGGTTATCACCACAGTGACGTCATAGTGTAGAAATGACGTCATGAAGATTGCCGAATTTGATAAATTGATGTTTTGAGGCAAAATATGGGTGTTTTCCGATGATTTTTCGACTGGGAAACATTGAGCGCAGGCTTGCTCAAGTACCATTTTTTAGTATAATGTGTATTATTATCTGAAGAAAAACATATGTTAAGATCTTACTTGAGCAGACCTGCGCTCTATACTTCCGGGTGCAAAATATAAAGCAAAAATGAGAATATTTTCATCCGTTTGCAAATTTGCGGGAATGAGGTCATAAAATTGACGTAATAGAAAAATAGCCAATGAGCAATGGTGGTTAAAATCAAGATTAAAGTGATAGGCGTCCACTGTACAATGATTTATGAAGATTTGATTTTCATACGACACTATTCAAAAATTGGTTAAAATTGGGGGCAGATATTAGCCCGTACCGCACATAGTCCTTTTTAAGAATTCTTTAAACTTTTCTTCAAACTGCATGGTTTAATATAAGCAGATGGGTTCATCCATGAATTAAAAATTCAAGTTGTTCGAGTTGTGAATTGGCATTTCAAGCAATGGAGAAATGGAAACTACTACAATTGGGATTCTGACCAGCATATTTATAATTAGAAGTAATTTTATTTTTATTTTGCAGCTAAGAAAAATGCAAGCATTCGTAAACATAGTATATACTTAATCAACACATGGATCATTAATTGAAAGTGCATTTGCATGATTATATATATATATATATATATATATATATATATATATATATATATATATATATATATATATATATATATATATATATATATATATATATAAACATTGAACTCAATTGTCTGATCAGGTTTGTACCAGTTAAATAAAAAATGTATTTTACAATAGTGTGCTCATTTTTTTTAAAATTATGTAGATATTATTGCAATATTACAATTATCATTTTAATCATTCCGATATGAACTTTTTTTTGCGCTATAAGAATTCCTTTTCATACCAATCACAATTTATTTCAATATGTAACCTTCCACATGTGCTTAGGGGCATGACCCCCTCCCCCCCCCCCCTACGCACACGCCTCTCCCCTGATGTAAACCCTTAGGGAAGTTGACGCCTTTTTAATTGAAACTCCAATAAAGTCATATAAACAACTTGTCCCGTATCAAATATCTATAAATAAACTGAAAACAAACAATTTTTTTCAAACAACCCCAAACAGAATTTTTATAGGCGAGGGGGAGGTATGCTTAACATTAATCGATAATTTTCATTTATCTTAAAAAATTTAAAATAAAACATGTTGTGTACACGACTGTAAGGAATTTCCAGAAAAAAAAAAGTCAACTACCCTGTGGGTTTTAATCGAGGGAGAGGGGGTTGGCTGGGTCCTGTTCTCAAGAACCTGTGGTAACCTACGTGTTTTTATTAACATGTGTGTTGGTCTTAAATACTTTGTATTTTATTAAGCTTTTAAAGTAATAATTCTATGAATTTTATATTTTGATTTGTAGGAATGGCTCTCTGATAGAAGATGGGTAAGACAGTGATAACATGCATGGGGTGTGGTAAAAAAAAAAATTTCATGTTATTGAATTTGAGTGAATAAAGTGCTGTCTGTTTCGTCTGTCGCCTGTTAGCATTTAAACTTTTTATTTTTTTTCTTATAAAACTTAAAACCCTCAACCCTCTTCATTTTACGTTTGGGGTATAAACTTTTTTTTTTAAATTGCAGTCTTTTGAAATTTTTTCCAAGATATTTAGCAGACAATCTTAGTACATGGATATAAGTAACAAAAATTGGTTTATGTAGTGTAAGGGAGCGAATCTATTTGCCTATACAGTTAATATGCGTTACTTCTTAAAAATAATCCTACAACTGTGCATCCAGCATATACACTGAGTGTTTGGTTAAATGCATAGGGAAGGTGTCATCAACCTTATATCCACCCCAGCCCCACAAAATATTTTTGCAGAAATTGAGCTTATTTACAAAATATTATTTTGATATTACTTGTAACATAGTTCACATTTTGAGTGTTGCTTTTTAACATATGTTTTTATCAACCAGTACATTTTGTTTATTAATCAATTAATAGATTGGTATATTTTTGTAGGGTGATCATTAATGTCTTTTTTCTTTTAGTCTGTGCAGAAGTTGGGGCTAGCTATTATGGCATTAGATATAAGAATTTATAGTGTAGTTATATTTTGAATAAGAAAGGGGGTTCTTTAAATTCAGTACATAAGTGAAAAAGGTAATAACTGGACTGGGAATCAAACAATTGGTTCCTGTATTTTTACTTAGTAGCTTTATCACTGATCTTTTTAAGCCAACATTCCAATCAATTAAGCCTTGAATATTACATTAGACTACACTCTTGATAAAGGAGTCAGTAAAAAAATCAGAGAAATTGTTTATTTTTTAAAGGTATGCCGTTCGAGTTAGTTCGTATTAAAAGATGATCATATATACCTAAAAAATTGTTCTTATTTTCAGATGGATCTGATTATTTTTAATGAATATTTATTGAGTAACTATTTATAATTAGAATGCTTGTTTTTGCGATGATTGTTTTCTTTACTTTTCAGATCCGAAGGCAATGGTTCTGGGACTGGGGTTGGAGTGGTTGTAGCAGTGGTGATCATTCTGATTATTGTGGTAGTGGTTATGGTGGTTTTCTATGTCAGAAACCAATTTGGATTCAAAGATAAAGTCCAGCAGAGGATTACAAGTATTTACATGTTTAATTGAAATGCTATTAGTACAATTGATGTTTCGGGAGGAGTTTTTAATCTGATAACTTTTAGCTTTTAAACACCATCTTCATTCTTTCGATTAACATTAGCTTGAACAAAGAAAATTTTAAAAACTAATAAGTTGACCAATTGGCACAAATTGGTTAATGTATGGTTACACTTTTCCTTAAATTCTTTGACGTTTAGCTAAAATGCCCGAACATAATTTATGGCGATAATGTCCAAGAGCTCTGAAAGCTATATGTGCCATAATAAATGAATATGATGAAAGGAATAGTGTGTGTGTTTCTCATCAAGCTATGTAAGTTGTTAACATTCCACAGATTTACAATTTAAGTTCATCACATTTTAAACTAGTATTTATTCAGAAAATATACTAAACCATTGTGTTCATTTATGACCTTATATTTCTGCTCTCTGTGATACCAGACTCAAACATTTTGTTATGCAATGACATTATGTTATGTATGTTATAATCTAGAAAACATCCTCCATATACTGGTAATTGCCAAATTTAGGATACACGACATCCTAGGGTTATCAAACATTTTTTTAGGAATTCAGAATATTAATCAACGCCTATAGCGTTAGCAATAATCTGACACACTGAAAGAGCCTGCTTTATCAATCCTGATATGCAGATTAATCAGCATTATTTGATTGATATCTATATATCATAGCAATTTATAGTTATATACTGGCACATCAGGTACCCAAGTGTTGCATACTAAATTACATGTACATTGACAAATCCAACTTCTTGGGTACAGAATTTCATTTCACTTTCAATTTTTCAAGTTAGTATGTACATGTATGAATGACGATGAATCAATACAGAATAAAATGATGTCAATCTGAATATCTAGAGCCCTTCAAATTATGCAGAACTATTAAAATTCACCGATTTCTAAGACTTGTGATTCTATTCAAAATGCGATAGAAACGAGATAAATTTAGAACACTTCAATGATTCAGTATTTTGTAACAAAAATGTTGGATTTTGGAAAATATTTTGCATTTGAATTGAATCTTGGTTCAGGTTTTATAGAATGGTGGTTCTATATGATATAAAGATGCCTTGTAAATAATTTTCTTAATTTTAAATCTTACAGAGTATTTCCAACATGGTGATGAAAATTCAGGTAAGAATATTGTTTTACATCATCTCAAGAATAATTCACAATACAGTTACAACTTTAAAATTATTTTACACCAGGTTTTAAAAGAAAAAATCCGGTTGTTGAAATGGTGAAAATGGTGGGCGGGTGGTCGAGCAGACGAGTGGGCGAGCAGGCGGCTGCTAAAAGGGTTCCCTTATGGATAACTCCTCCTACAGTTTACAAGATAGTACGTTGTTCTTTGCAGATCAATTGTACATACATGTTTATCAGAAATGTGCATATTTCTTGGATTTTGAGTTTAGATAATTTATGGGGATAATACAAGTTGTTGAACTTGAAGTCATTTTCATGCAGAATATTGCATATAGGGTGTTCCATTTCTCTGGATAGGTAGTGGGTTTTTTCTCAATTAAGGGTTGTGTGGATTATGGATACAGTTCACATAAAAGAAAACCCGGTTTGCTGTCACATTGATAGCTTTTTACTTGTTTTGAATCTAGAGAGTTTATTGGATCAAACAACCCGGGATTTTAAAAATGATTTCAACAGCCCTGTAATTATATTGCACATGAATATACCTTGCAAAAGCCACAATGCAGTCCTTCAGGTTACCGATAAGGTCCATGGGCCTCATGTTATACATGCTTTATTTTTCTTTACTTAAAAAGAAAACTAAAAGAACGAAATTGTTTTCCCTTATCATGAAAGGAGCACCCGATGCAGATCGCTGACTGGTTCGAATGGCAGGAGTAGCACATGGACTCAGACCGAAACTGCATGCTGGATTCAATCACAATGTTCAAAACTCTCTTATGGATCGTAAATTATTGAATAGTTAATATCTAATTTAGTATATTTCAAATTTTAAATACCTGTTAATGCACTCTATTGATAAAATTATGCCTAAAACGCTCTCACATAACAATCAGAGAATATCTTGATCGACGACACTCATATTAATCCATAAACTTCCTATGTTTGATAGAAAACAATGGAAAAGGGGTGATGTGTACACTTAAGAGTTTTTCATTTGTCTTGGCAACATGAATAGTATGAAAACTGTGTTGGTTAATCATTTTACAAAGGAAATGCTCGCGACATAAACTTGATATACATGTATACAAGAATTCGAAAGGAAATGTGTATAGTACATGTATTAGTTTGCATTTGATTTTTTACAAAGTCATTCGAGATGTATGCATTTAATAACATGTACAGTTTTCCATGTCGTTTTGTGATGCAAATTAGTTACCTCCTTCAATTTCTTGTAAAGAATTACACTTGAAACTATCAAGCAGTAATAGAACAGCACTTATTATTTCAAAATTGAAACATGTCCTCGCAACCTCAAATTGCCATAAACCACTAGGCGAATATTCTAACATCATGATGATCATCACAGTCCCTGAAACGTACTACTTTCCCATTTTCCTCGTTCAGTCGTACACTAAGTGCTCACCGTGCGTTAAGAAAGCATTCACCTTGTGCTCACCATTCGTTCAGCGTTTACTTCTTGTTCAGTCAGAAAATATTGTATTTAGGTTGATAACAATATATATATATATATATATATATATATATATATATATATATATATATATATATATATATACACTCAAAAAAGCACTAAAAATAACCAACGACACAAACAATAAAGTAAAATATTGTCAAATTTTCGGGACAACCCGTCCCTTCTTCAGGACATCAAAATGAAAACTACGTATGAAAGAAGAAAAACATCTCGAAACTTGCAATAAACTAAAAACTAAATAATATATAAAAACTAAATAATATATAAACACCGGATAGAAACGTAAACGTGGCAACTACATCTTTGTATTAAATATTTCAAGCCCGAGAAAGAAAAATCCCGTCTGACGCAGCGGACGGTCTGTGTAGAAGTGCTGAAAGATAACGCGAACGAATTAATTTGCTAATTGGGGGTTGCTGTTAATTAAGTTGTACTAGTAAGATAATTCGTAATGAAGGTTTGTAGGGAAGACAGCCTGTCTTTATAGTATAAAATGAAAAAAATCAATACTTGATTTGATTTGAACATATTTATAACATACATATACAAATTGTTAGGGCACAAGTCCTAACAACTTTCGAGGTTTTTACCATAAAAATAGAAAAATTGTACAAAACTTGTGTTATAACATTGTTTAAAGGACTATGTGCGGTATAATGCATTTTCGCCCCCCAAATTAAAGTTATATATATATAAATATATAGAGCTTTTAAAATAAGGTGAAAGATAGTTGAAATCATTTTGAAAAAAATGTGTGTAAAAGGTATTCACAAGAGTTACGTCTTAATGTAGAAATGACATCATTGTGATAAAGTTTGTCTTATTTTGATAAATTGATGTTTTGTAGCAAAATATGGGTGTTTTCCGATGATTTTTTGACTGGGAAACATATGATGTGTATAATTATATGAACACACATATTAAAATCGTACTTGAGCAGGCATGCACTCTATACTTTCGAATGCAAGATATAATGAAAAATGACAATATTTTCATTTGTTTGCAAATTTGCAGAAATTAGCTCATTTTGGTGACATCATAGATCAACAGCGAATGAGCAATAATGACTATAATCAAGGTTAAATTGGTAGGCATCTTCTGTATATTGATTTATGAAGATCTGATTTTGGTATCATATCATTTAAATATTGGGGTAGATATTTGATAATACATGTACCAAATATACGAGGGTTGTCCCAAAATAGTGTAGACAGGACACATATTTTATAATCTGTTCACTGCAATTTCATTAGACTTCTATGTTTTCTTCAATGACCCTTTGGTAAACAATACTGAAAAATTCAAATCTGTATTTTATTTATTTCTCGAGAAAATGAATAATTAGTATTAACAAATTTTGTCTGGCGGCGCAATGTGCGACGTCGAAAATTTCCAGTTTTACGTTGTTGCTAAACCCTCCACATCGTTTACGATAACATTTACGTTTTATTTCCGAAAAAGTCTTACAAAAAATATTATCTTTGAACAAGTTCCCTGAGGGCACATTCAACATATATTTCTAGTTTTGTTAGGGTTTTTTATATTTTCTAAGTACATACAATTTCTCGGCTCCAAACTTGCCCTGTATTACTTTTTGTCTTACGTCCGTCTTGCTGAAATGTGTCGTTCAGCATTTTATTGATATCGTTCGGGGTTTCTTTTTTCCACTTATTGTCATCATACTTGTTCAAATATTTTCAATGTTGTTTAACTACTTCACAAAACGCATTTCTAATCGAGTTTGTTAATTTCATTTACTTCCAAAGCCGCTTAGGATTTATTTAATGGTCTTTACAAAATTGTATCAGTTACATGTACTGCTGCGCCGCCTTAAACGCTGACATCGTCATTTTAATACGAGTTAACTTTTCAACTTGTCACAAAACGCGGTATAAAATATTTAAAAGTTCTGTTATAGCCAAAACATTTTCTGAATCAATCATAGAATTAATATCAAATATCAATGTATGTTTTATTTGAACTGTTTTATTCGAAAAGTACTTTTCCTCGCAATTTTCATTTCATAATATTGATTTTAACTTTTTGTTTTTGACATTGCGCCGCATGTCGAATTAAGAAATGAAGATAATAATTTTTCTATTGATCGACGTATCAAAGAAAAAATTGACCGGAAAACTTCATCAATGCGCGTTGAGCTGAATTTAATGGATTAAACACAAATAGTGAGTTAAAATCTGAACCGGCTGAATTGAAAACGAAAGGAAAATACATGCGATAGCTTGTGATATTATTCCCTGTGCAGAAAAACTCGTATTAAAACTAGTTTTCATGTGAGATCGCTGGAAAATGCAACTGGACATAACCATCCAAGGAAATGCGATCGTGGACGAAAATAGCCGATATGTCGACAAAGAATAGTATGTATTAGCGACTTTTGTAAACGTTGTGGTAACTAGATAGCCAGTGATGTACTTAAATGGCATATCTGCCGCTTGGAATGCGCCGAAGGAGTTGATGCATTACTCATAGCTTTTCTTTACGACTCTATTTCTGATGACCGATCATGTACGTGTGTAAATTTGAAACTTATGATTATCGTTACCAAATTTGAACAGCAGTGCAGTGTTACCGTGAAAGTTTATAGGCCTATATGTTCGTTATAATATTCCTGGAAAAGGAACAGCCAGCCTCGCTGTAAATGTTGATTGATCTCAATTAAGCAGACGAAATCGTGAGAAGACGCTTAATTTTCTATTTCGTGAATCAAATAATGTGTTTCGTTCATTTTTGAAGGTTAAACTTTCAAGTTTTTATATTCACAAGATTGCATTTTCTTTGCTGACAATAAAACAGACACAACTTTACATTTTGTTGACAGTGTTTATCTTGGAAATACCCGTTCTATAAATAGTGTTAGATCAAAACAGTTGAGAAAAGTAGATCCGGCAAAAAATTTTATTGATGCAGGTATCAAAGAAATTTTTCGACCAATCAGAAGCGCCGATATCTCATCAAATGAATAAATCTTAAATGATATTCTGATCTAACATGCTTTCATTTCACTAATTTATTCTCAAACAATATTTGACTTTCAAACATTATTTGAATGCAAATTTCTTAAAACCTTTGTGGCACAAATTTCATCTTCCTTTGTCTTCGATTAACTGAATAACGCCACTTGTCTACGCCATTTTGGAACAACCCTCGTATAGTCCTTTACAATTACAAAATAGCAAAATATTTTATATCTAAGAGTATAAGAAACATGCAATTTAACTACATTAAACCAATCTACCAGTTTCGTTGATATACAATGAGAATAATTGCTTGTTAATATCAGTGGATAATGACTTATCGTCCGTTAATAAAAGATGAGTATTAATTATGTGAAAATGGTTTAGTTGTAGCAGTTTTAGATTAAATATCGTCCGTTAATAAAAGATGAGTATTAATTTTGTGAAAATGGTCTAGTTGTAGCAGATTTAGATACAATTTGTTTTTAGCAATAGTATATTTTGTGAATCTGACGAAACAGTATGATAAGCTTATTAGGATGATCCACACAGAAAATATTGTTTTTTATAATTTATATTTAGTGTAAATCATAGCTGAGTATGAAATGGTGTTTTAGCTTGGCATGTATTATGTTTAGCTTGGGCTTTCCATGTGTAAATTTGTAAAATGAATTCTTAAATCTGAAATTTTTATAGAGGTTTCATTTCTTACTCCTATACTTAAAATATTCCACAGCTGAATAATGTATGGTACAAATGATTTCTGAAATAATTCCTTTCTCACCTAGAAAAACTAGAATTTTAATGATTCAATACTTTTTTCTCAATTTAATAAGATTGAAGAAGAAAGAAATAAAAATTCGACTGCCAAGCAAAGTTATCTATTTCTAAATAGGCTACGGCAGTTTTAATGGTTTGTTAAAATATATCGTCAAGAAACTAAATAAAATAGCAATAAAATTGCTGATTTATCTAAATCACACGCTTTAAATTTAACAATTTTAAAAAGATTTTTTTTTTTTAAAATATCTGTTATTTTAGATGGTTAATAATATGATATATAGTTATGCGTAGCTGTCAATAATTTTTAGTCAAGGGAGATAACTCGCGTTTCAGTTGATACTTTTTTCACCTGTAATCGATGGTCAGGACCGCGACGGTGTTGATTTGCAGGACGACCCTTTCGTGGGAGAACGCAGTTTTACCTGCGACTTCTGTCTTTTTTAAATTGTGTTGCAATTTGGACCGCAGGAGTGCGTGGAAAATAGGGGATCCGTGTTGCCTGTACTGTAGTTGATGTCTCAGCTAACTGCATATTAAGCTCTGTTATCTTTGATTATTTATCTTCAAGTCTCAAAACATAACTTCAGGGCATTTTTTTCATAACACCGAAAGAATTAGATTTATTGAGGTGCAATATTTGATATAATGGTATTTGATACTCTTTCAGTTTTCACAGAGGCAACTCATCAAAAGCACCCCCAAAAAACACGTACAGTTCTCTGTCGAACACTTTTGTAAAGAAATAATTGAAATAGTTATTCATTCTAAGGTTAGAACCCTTAGACTATCATATATGATATTCTATTAAATGTATTTATGAAATATACATAGTATATATAGACATAATTATAGGTTTATGTATTTGTTAATAGCTTTAATTCAAAACCATCAAGTGTTTGTGTTTTCATATCAATTACCGACACAACACAGCTTTGTTAAGGACCCCCATACCGTATGAAATAATTGCACTAAAACAGACTTTATTTCAGACAATTTATACAAACCTATTCCAATATGGCAATGATAAAGTTTATACATCATGTTATTTTTTATCTCTCCTACATTTTTCACCGGAAAACAGCCCGCGCATCAGCTGTGTAGCACGTGCTACGTTAAAAATAGAACAACTTCATTTAACGCAAAAGTTCAACGATATACGATTTAAAGACAAAATTGTTAGTTACTTAGAAGGAATAAATTCCTTTATCTAAAAAGTGCTTGGGGCAACTATAGCTGTACCAGCAACATGCTTAATTTTTGCATTGTTCGTTCAAGTTTAATAACTTCGTCGATAACTGAGCTAATTCACGTGTCAAAAACTGTCTCCTCTCATTATCCACAACCTGCTCCCAGCACTTTTCACAGTCACTGGTATGAAATAAAATTAATAAATAAAAGTATAGTTGTCATAATAGTCAAGCATAGTCGGAACAATTGACAGGGTATTGTTAAACTTATGTAATTTTTTAAAGGTATATATGATTCTTTGCTAATGAGCCGATTTTCAATCGCACTGATGATCACGATCAAGGACAGATAATCTTACGTTGTAAGCGCAAAAAAAAGATTGACGTCGTTCATTGTTGGTTATTTCTTATCTTCACAATTCAAACTTCACTATTGTTTTAAAAACTCAAAATGGTTATCTAAAGCGATTTATCGATAAATTTCAAAAGCGATCGCCTTACTAAATCGAAACTAAGAACCAGATGAAAACATTAATATTGGACGGAGCTAACGTTATAACCGGTCAAGGGGTATTCATGAGCTAAAATCTATTGGAGGCCTTTACCTGACTGCAAAATTCACTGATATGACAGCTGTTAATTTGGTAAAATTGTTTCAATCTCTACATTTGCCAAATTATATGAACAGAATACTAATAATGTTAACTTGTTTTCAACAAAATGATTAAGCTTACAGTACTTGGTTTTGTCTTTTTGTAACACATACCAGTATTTACGAAGCGAAGTAGGCTGTTTAAATTATATATTGAAGCTTACTTTAATGTAAAATAAAATGTTCATGTTTTCATATCTTACAGCTATTGCTGAAAATGGTGAAGCACAGAGTACACAAGTTCCACTGCTTAAAGAAGGTAAGTAGTGATATGTCATTGAATTGGTCATTAATTGCTAGACTATTTCCTTTAAGAGAATCAACCATGTAGTTACATTTTATATAATGAAACAAATAAGTTTTGCAGACAGCATGCAATGCTGTCCATTTTGGCCATGTATGGGCTATGGTACTCAGGTGACCAATAAGGCCTATGAGCCATGTGCCATGGAAGAAGTAGTCCGTATGATAAAAGAATATACATTAAAGGGGCATGGTCACGATTTGGGTCAAATTTTATTTTTGTTTTTATTATTTACAATGCTTTAGGAATACATTTCTAATGATCAAATGAATTTTGAGAGTCTCTTGTAGAGTTATAAGCAAGATACAAAGCTCACAACTCTTTGTCGTGTAAACAAGGCTCGTGCCCTGTTTGTGTTAACATATGTTAAATTTACCAGTAAAAATCTTTTTCAAACTGATTTGTCTATCTATTAACCTTCAGTTCCAAACTTTTAACATATTTTTTGGTCTAAAACTGTAATTTTCACTTCAACATTCAAAATGTTAACAAAGGCTTTGTATTGTAAGCTCTGTAAATCGCTTATAACTCAACAAATGACAATAAAATTTAGGTTACATATTAAAAATACCTTAATGAAGCATTGTAAACATTAAAATCCGAGAAATAATTTTCGACCAAAATCGTGACCAAGCCCCTTTAAATATCCTTCACAGTTGTACCTTTTTTTTTATTTTTTAAAACAATGAAGAAATATGTAAAAAAAAAAAAATGCAACATAGTAATCAGGAAGCAATGTTTTTTCTAACTTTTTTGTTATACATTGTAATTACAGATGTCAGACATGTCCAAGAAAATGAAACCAATTCAGGTATTTTATTTATACTCTCATCTGGCTTGTACTGTTTTAATGATTGTCAATCAAAACCATGCATGATTTAGAAAAACTGCTGACAATACTGAACTAGTTTTCCATATACTTTTACTGATAAGATCAATGTGAGCAAAGTTGTATGCATATACTAGAGAAAATTACTATTACCTTAATTTTCGTTGGGAATGATTCTTGGTGGAATGCTACCTTTCAGTCTCTCTCAAAGTTGTTTAAGATTATCTATTTTGGCTATCTATGATACAATAAACACTACAAACCAGTTTACTACCTAGTTAATTGCTGAATAAAGTCTTTTCAAGTAGAAAAAGTTGTATTGTTGCGATTTGAAACAAAACCTCAGCTGCAGAATCATAGGTTTAAGAACTCGCATGAAATAAGAAATTTACAGTAGATGATTATAAATTTAAGAAGTTAAGTTAAAATGCACTGAGTTAGAAACATAAAACATCCACTTACTAGGATAAACTCTAATTTAATAAAACACTTGAATACCTATGTAGTTTAGATCAATGCAGAATGATGTTGTGTTCAATTTGTTGCCCATTTTATGTCTTTGCTAGAATTTCAAATTGTTGCGATACCAGTAATCTCACACAATATCCTTAGGACCTTGATTTGTAGCTCACTCATGTTCAATAGTTAAAGTAGTTTTTCTGATTACTTATATGTAGCACCTGTCTGACCATTCGTAAAATTTTGAACATTTTCACTTTCCAGAACTACTCCTGGTACTGAGCCAAATTCAGCAAAACTTTGCATATATCATCCTTTGGTGAAAAGATTATTAAAGTTTATTTAAGTTAAGGTGGCTCACTACAACTTGAAACAGTTTATCAAATCAGCAGAGTATTTTTTTTTTATGAAAGATAGCGTGAAGCACGATTTACAAGACATCCATAAGTCAAATAGGCCAAAAAAAAATCATTTTTGATAAACAAATTATGCTTTCAAAAATGATTCGAACTCCTGATATGTGTTACACAAGACCGATACTTTAACCATTGAGCTATGATTATATTCAACAAAAGTGATATATACACACTATTCAACAGAATATGTAAACCATTATCTTTTGACATAGTATCATAAAAAGTATAAACCTTGATGAAGAGAGATACCTTAATATAACCAGCCTTCAATCTAGTTGATTCAAGGTTTTTTTAAAACGAATTGTCAGGTAGGGACTCCAATTGGTGTTCAAGTTCATATTATGAAGATATTTTGATTACAAAGGCTAATTATTTTTAGGGGTATCAATTTTATAGAATTTAGCAACTTCACTACATGTATAAGCATGCGCAGATCCAGAATTTTTTTCAGAGGGTGGATTCAAAGGGATTTTTTTCAGAGGGTGGATTCAAAGGGATTTTTTTGTTTTCCAGGATTTGGGGGGATTCCAAGGCCCATTTTCAGGAATTTTACAATGTGAATTAAATAAATTAAAAATTTTGAGGAGGGAGTGTCAGGACACTCCACCCCACCCCCTTAGATCCACGCATGATAAGCTAGATTTATCACACTACGAAATTTTCTTATTTAATGTTTTATATGATTCATAATAGTGGTAATACTTGAAGTTATAAAAAATAATGAACCATCATACACATACTTTTTTTCAAATCAGCAAACAATACTTGTTTGATGTCTTTGTTAATGGTTCCTGCAATATTCATTTTCACAGAATTACATCATGTATAATACATGTATATTATTAAAAAACGATACAATTGTATACCATGGTTATGTAATAAATATTTTGTAACCCTTATAAACTTAACACAAAAGCCAATTTTTAGTGCTTAACCAGAAAAGACTAAAACCTGTAAAACAAAGAAAGGTATCTTGACAAATACTATTTGATCTTGGGTTGATTGAACTAAACAAAGTACATTCTAAAGATAGAATATTAATGTAGTCACATTTTTAAACTTAGAAGAGGTAACAAATACCAGCAATACTGGAGGTATTAAAGAAGACGGACAAAAAGGTAAATAGAATTAGAGTGTGTTTATTATCTAACAGAATAGCTTACTCATCCTTTTGGAGAAAATATTTAATTAAGGCAGTTGAATGCCTTTTTTATTTGGAACTGAGTCAACACTAAGAACAGAGTAAAATATTCGAAAGTCCAGCTGTTTCTTGTTCTAAATGATACATTTAATCATCAAAATTGAAAGGGGCTATTTTTAAGGGGGGGGGGGTCAGTTTATGGAATTAAGAAACATAACTATATTATATGTCAGCATGCGCGGATCCAGAACATTTTTCCAGGGAGGGGGGTTCTGAAGGATAATATTGTTTTCCAGGGGGGTCCAAGGCCTGTTTTCAGGAATTGCACAATATGAATTTAATAAATTTGAGTTTTCCAGGCAAAGGGGCCCGGGATCCCCCTTTTTAGAAATGCGCGTGATAAAAAAGATTCACCACACTAGGAACTTTCTTATTCAATACTTTATGTTATTTATAATAATGGTAATTCTTTAATTTATGAGAAAAATGATGAAATCATGCACAAACTTTTTAGTTTCAAAGCAACAAACAACATATCTATATTAAATATTAATTGTTTAATGTAATATTCATTTACATAGATTAACATCATGTATAGTATTTGATTAAATTAAGATACAAGTGAATATGGTTATGTTATGAATATTTTGTAACATTTGTATACTTTATAGAAAAGCCAGAATTTTGGGCTCTACATGAAAAGACAAAAACAAAGAAAGGTAACTTGACAATTACAATTTGATCTTGTGTTGATTATCTAAACAAAAGACATTTTAAAGATAGACTATCAATGTAGCCACATTTTTAAACTTAGAAAAGGTAACAAATACCAGCAATACTGGAGGTATTAAAGAAGAAGAACAAAAATGTTAATAGAATAAGAGTGTGTTAATTATCTAACAGAATAGCTTTTAATCTTTTTAGATAAACTTCTATAGAAGCACATATTTTTGTCGAGTCAAAATGTTGCTTTTAAACGAAATAAGATTTCGCTGGCATTTCATTTTGTCACATCGTAATAAACTCTATATTCATTAACATTTGGGTTAAAAAGATCGTCATTAATTTAATTTCATTGATTTATACTGCAACGAAAATAACAAAATTTAATCCTCAACGAATATTTCTGATTTTACAGTATTTAATTAAGACAGCTTGATGCCTATTTTTATTTGGATCTAAATCAACACTAAGAACAGAGAAAAATTAAAAAGTCCGGCTATTTCTTGTCGTATCCTAATACCAGAATGGTTTAATACACAAACATCCAGCAGAAATTCAACTAGGTCTTGTGAAAATCCCTTCTGTGTTTAAATTCTAAAAGATATTAATAAGATTTAAAAATGTTTCATTTTTATCTCGTTTACCCCATTAGCAAAAATCTGAGTATAAAATTCATAATTCTGAGGAGAAACGTTTTACTCGAAATACATGTAAAATTTCATTACAGTGTATGATATCATATCTGAAATACACTGATATATAAAAAGGTAGTTTATACTCTATTCCAAGATTTTTATTTATCACAATTTCCTAACGTATTCAATATCTATAAATGCATTTCGGTTTAAATGATAATTGATCTACTAGTATAAATAAGTCTTAAGATTTTTCTTTTGAAACACCTCTAATAAAATGTGAGGATAAAGAATGCAGAAATATATTTCAAAATAAATATTTATGGAAACTTGCATTGCAAATGACAATGAATTATCAGGGTGGTAATCTTGAAAAATTGTGCGAAGTGTTCCAAAAACTTTCAATGGATAAAATATGTCAAATTTAAATACCCTTACGAAATATGTTTTTCTTCTTGTCAATATCTTTAAATAAGAAGAGATTAGATGTCAATAAAGAATCGCTGATAGATTAAATTAGCTTTTTGCAAAAATTAAAGATATATCCATCTCTTTAAAGCTTAAATTATGGTATTAACTAGCTTAAACTTTTTCAAGCTAATATTAACATATTTCTTCCTCCTTTTTTTTTAAATCTAATGCATTACTATATTAAACAGCACCCTTTTGACAAGCATAATATCAACTGATTTTGTTTGACTAGCTAATTAATACTGTTGTATATTTGCTTTGCGTGTGTATGGTATACATACTGATTTGTTATATGTGTAATGATAAGTATACTGTTGTAACCGGAGTGTAACTTGGACATGGATTCGGTAATAAGAATTTTCTAAAAATTCTCCAAGTGTTTGTCATTATTTTGCATATACATATTTTTTTTATTAAGGTCTTCCGTTTCCAACGGAAGACCTTATAGTTTTCGTACGATTTCTTCTTATTATTATTTTTTTCCACAAATTTTGTGCACGCGATTTCTCGACAACTATTCGACCGATTTCAACCATTTTTTCACAGAAGATAAGACTTGAGATAAACTTCATACATTTTTGAGATTTTTCCTGTCGTCACTTCCGGTACCGATTTATCGGCCATTTTGCACATTTTTACGACCTTTTTTGTGCAGAGTTGATCTCAGAAACTATCGGAGATATGACTATGAAATTTTCAGGATAGGTAGTCTATAGTTTGAAGTTGTGCACTATTGTGTTGTTTTACGCCAGTGGCGCTATTTCTTGGAGCTCGTCTAGGCACAAAACTCGGGTACGAATTTTTATTCAAAATTATCATACGTTTTGATCTGTATCTTTTTATCAGTTGATATTTTGTTAAGATATATATCACAAAAGTGGTAGATAATTATAAGTTCTTTCCAACAAAATCAAGAAAAAGGGGCCGGCCCCTTTTTTAGGGGCCAAGAGACTCGTAAACTATATTACAAATAACTTAAAAACGATAAAGATATTGTAATCCATTATAGAAGCAAAGTTGTTGACCAATATCTATTAGAAAAAATCATTGCCACGCCCATTTATTACGTAATTAGGGAATTTTAGGGGCCAAAGAACTTAAACTTTGACGCAATATAACTAGAGAAGTAGACATATTTTGTTAGACATCATAGAAGAGAAAATGTTTTTATTTATGATTTAAATCGATTCCACTTATCAAAACACGAATTTCTGTCCCCATTAAGGTCTAGAGGGCTGGCCCCTTAAATATTCAAACATTTGTATCTCAAAAATGAACAACAATTTAAGATAGGTGTAAGAACAAAAAATGTTTGTATTCTTAAGACCTTTGAAAAGAAATTAAGAAAAAGGGGCTGGCCCCTTTAATTAGGGGCCAAGTCACTCGTAAACTCTATTACAAATAACTTAAAAACAATCAAGATTTTATAATGCATAGTAGAAGCAAAGTTGTTGATCGTAACAATATCTATAAGAAAAATTATTGCCACGCCCATTTATTGCGTAATAAGGATTTTTTTAGGGGCCAAAGTACTTAAACTTGGACGCAATATATCTAGAAAAGGAGACATATTTTGTTAAGCATTGAAGAAGAGAAAATGTTTGCATTGATGATTATAATCGATTCCATTAATCAAAGCACCAATGTATGTCCCAATTACGGATCTAGAGGGCTGGCCCCTAAAATATTCCATCATTTGTATATAAAAAATGAAGAACAATTTTAGGTGGTTGTAAGAACAAAATATGTTAGTATTCGTAGGACCTTTTCATTGAACTCTAGGGAAAGGGGCTGGCCCCTTAAATTAGGGGCCAAGAGACTCGTAAAGTCTCCTACAAATACCTTAAAAACGATAAAGATTTTGTAATGCAATATAGAAGCAAAGTTGTTGATCGTAACAATTTTAGTTTGTAAAACTCATTGCCACACCCACCGATGACGTAGTTAGGGATTTTAGGGGACTAAAATCTTAAACGTTTAATGTGTTGTATGTGAAAAAGCAAAACACTTTGTCAAGCATTTTAAAGGATTTTGAAATATCGTAAACATTATCTGAAAGGGAGGGGTTGAGTGGAAATTCTGAAATTTTATTGATATTTTAATGGTATCGTTTAAAAAAATTGAACGGAAGACCTACTCGTTACTCGTAACGAGATGGTATCTAGTTATTATTATTATTTTTTTCCACAAATTTTGTGCACGAGATTTCTCGAAAACTATTCGACCGATTTCGACCATTTTTTCATCGAAGATGAGTCTTGATGTAAACTTCATACGTTTTTGAGATTTTTCCTGTCGGCACTTCCGGTACCGATTTATCGGCCATTTTGTACATTTTTACGACCTATTTTGTGCAGAGCTGATCTCAGAAACTATCAGAGATATGACTATGAAATTTTCAGGATAAGTAGTCTATAGTCTGAAGTTGTGCACTATTATTTTGTTTTACGCCAGTGGTGCCATTTTTTGGAGCACGCCTAGGCACGAAAATTGGGTACGAATTTTCATTCAAATTCTTCATACGTTTTCATCTGTATCTTTTTATCAGTTGATATTTTGTTAAGACATATATAACAAAAATAGTAGATAACTAGATCTCGTTACGAGTAACGAGTAGGTCTTCCGTCCGATTTTGTTTCCATATGATACGATGAAATATCGATATTCTCTGCCAAATCTGCGATCTTGGTGAATCGAGACCGAAAACGGACGAACAAAAGAGGTTTATGAAAATAAAAGCTAGGGTTTTTTTATACATATGTTTAGTGTACACTACTGTTAATCATAGCAGATGAAACACCAAAGATAATCAGTTAAACTTGTGAAAAAAATGAATTGTTTGAACTCTTCTGGTGAGTACCGGAAGTGACGGTTGACAAAAGAAAACCCGTTAAATATATCTTCAATCGATTGTCTATCATTTATAAAAGTTTGTGTCTCAATCACTTACAGTGACTAAAATCTCGCTGGAATCAATTTTGTAAAAAAGGCTAAGTACCAAAGATATTTGAAATCTTGCTTGTTTTCAAGTTAGCTGTAATATAGTTTACGAGTGTCTTGGCTCCTCATTTAAGGGGCCAGCCCCTTTTTCTTGAGTTCAATCGAAAGTTCTCACGAATACTAACATTTTTTGTTCTTACACCCATCTAAAATTGTTGTTCATTTTTGAGATACAAATGATTGAATATTTTAGGGGCCAGCCCTATAGATCCTTAATGGGGACAGACTTTGGAGTTTTGATTAGTGGAATCGATTAGAATCATCAATGCAAACATTTTCTTTTCTACATTGCCTAACAAAATATGTCTTCTTCTCTAGATATATTGCATCAAAGTTTAAGTACTTTGGCCCCTTAAAATCCCTAATTACGTCATAAATGGTTGTGAAAATGATTTTACCTGATAAATATTGCTACAATCAACAACTTTGCTTCTATATTGCATTACAAAATTTTGATCGTTTTTAAGTTATTTGCAATAGAGTTTACGAGTGTATTGGCCCCTAATTTAAGGGGCCAGCCCCTTTTTCTTGATTTTGTTGGAAAGAACGTTTAATTATCTACTATTTTTGTTATATATGTCTTAACAAAATATCAACTGATAAAAAGACACAGATGAAAACGTATGAAGAATTTGAATGAAAATTCGTACCCAATTTTCGTGCCCAGGCGAGCTCCAAAAAATGGCGCCACTGGCGTAAAACAAAATAATAGTGCACAACTTCAGACTATAGACTACCTATCCTGAAAATTTCATAGTCATATCTCTGATAGTTTCTGAGATCAGCTCTGCACAAAATAGGTCGTAAAAATGTACAAAATGGCCGATAAATCGGTACCGGAAGTGCCGACAGGAAAAATCTCAAAAACGTATGAAGTTTACATCAAGACTCATCTTCTCTGAAAAAATGGTCGAAATCGGTCGAATAGTTTTCGAGAAATCTCGTGCACAAAATTTGTGGAAAAAAATAATAATAATAATAATAAGAAATCGTACGAAAACTATAAGGTCTTCCGTTGGAAACGGAAGACCTTAATTAAACGTTCTTTCTAACAAAGTCAAGAAAAAGGGGCTGGCCCCTTAAATTAGGGGCCAAGACACTCGTAAACTCTATTGCAAATAACTTAAAAACGATCAAAATTTTGTAATGCAATATAGAAGCAAAGTTGTTGATTGTAGCAATATTTATCAGGTAAAATCATTTTCACACCCATTTATGACGTAATTAGGGATTTTAAGGGGCCAAAGTACTTAAACTTTGATGCAATATATCTAGAGAAGGAGACATATTTTGTTAGGCAATGTAGAAAAGAAAATGTTTGCATTGATTATTCTAATCAATTCCACTTATCAAAACTCCAAAGTCTGTCCCCATTAAGGATCTATAGGGCTGGCCCCTAAAATATTCAATCATTTGTATCTCAAAAATGAACAACAATTTTAGATGGGTGTAAGAACAAAAAATGTTAGTATTCGTGAGAACTTTCGATTGAACTCAAGAAAAAGGGGCTGGCCCCTGAAATGAGGAGCCAAGACACTCGTAAACTATATTACAGATAACTTGAAAACAAGCAAGATTTCAAATATCTTTGGTACTTAGCCTTTTTTACAAAATTGATACCAGCGAGAATTTAGTCACTGTAAGTGATTGAGACACAAACTTTTATAAATGATAGACAATCGATTGAAGATATATTAAACGGGTTTTCTTTTGTCAACCGTCACTTCCGGTACTCACCAGAAGAGTTCAAACAATTCATTTTTTTCACAAGTTTAACTGATTATCTTTGGTGTTTCATCTGCTATGATTAACAGTAGTGTACACTAAACATATGTATAAAAAACCCTAGCTTTTATTTTCATAAACCTCTTTTGTTCGTCCGTTTTCGGTCTCGAGACAAAAAAACCGAGATTCACCAAGATCGCAGATTTGGCAGAGAATATCGATATTTCATCGTATCATATGAAAACAAAATCGGACGGAAGACCTACTCGTTACTCGTAACGAGATCTAGTTCTTATACATTTTGTAAATGCAAAAAGCTTTGAGGTTTTTTCAAATGAACACCTCGATGGCAATTAAATGATGATTTTTGTTCTCTAAATATCCTACAAGATAGAAGACGAAGAGAGCAGAAATATGCCGTGTATTACTCTATTACTGTTTACTGTGGAATCCTTATTGTTTGTGGTGGACCAATGTTCATGGCTTTCGTGGATAATCCTTGCCTACGAATTTACATCTCCATGAGTTTATATACATTTGTTTGATACTTATTAAAATTATCCAGAACTTGCTATCAACGAAATACAACCCCACGAACCAGGAATATTTTGGCTGCCCATAAATATTGACCCCCACAAATAAAAATGATTCAACAGTTAACTGTTTTTAGTAATAATTTTCAATATACATAATTACTTTACAATGTATATCAATAATGGGTACCATGCCATTCATTATGTCTAGTATTGTCAAGTAATGGGGGAGCGTGGGGTATGTGAGCTAGTTTGCTTACCTTTTTCTTTCATTTTATCTTTGGAAGGAGACCAATTTTGTTCAGTTCAGTTTGATTTATTTTACTCAAAACCATAGAATGAGGAATATGAACAAAAATAACATATTTAAGGTCTTCCGTTTCCAACGGAAGACCTTATAGTTTTCGTACGATTTCTTCTTCTTATTATTTTTTTCCACAAATTTTGTGCACGCGATTTCTCAAAAACTATTCGACCGATTTCAATCATTTTTTCACAGAAGATGGGACTTGATGTAAACTTCATACATTTTTGAGATTTTTTCTGTCGTCACTTCCGGTACCGATTTATCGGCCATTTTGCACATTTTCACGACCTATTTTGTGCAGAGCTGATCTCAGAAACTATCAGAGATATGACTATGAAATTTTCAGGATAGGTAGTCTATAGTTTGAAGTTGTGCACTATTATGTTGTTTTACGCCAGTGGTGCCATTTCTTGGAGCTCGCCTGGGCTCGAAAATTGAGTACGAATTTTCATTCAAAATTTTCATACGTTTTCATCTGTATCTTTTTATCAGTTGGTATTTTGTTAAGACATATATAACAAAAGTAATAGATAATTAAACGTTCTTTCCAACAAAATCAAGAAAAAGGGGCTGGCCCCTTAAATTAGGGGCCAAGACACTCGTAAACTCTATTACAAATAACTTAAAAACGATCAAAATTTTGTAATGCAAGATAGAAGCAAAGTTGTTGATTGTAGTAATATTTATCAGGTAAAATCATTTTCACAACCATTTATGACGTAATTAGGGATTTTAAGGGGCCAAAGTACTTAAACTTTGATGCAATATATCTTGAGAAGGAGACATATTTTGTTAGGCAATGTAGAAAAGAAAATGTTTGCATTGATGATTCTAATCGATTCCACTAATCAAAACTCTAAAGTCTGCCCCCATTAAGGATCTAGAGGGCTGGTACCTAAAATATTCAATCATTTGTATCTCAAAAATGAACAACAATTTTAGATGGGTGTAAGAACAAAAAATGTTAGTATTCGTGAGACCTTTCGATTGAACTCAAGAAAAAGGGACTGGCCCCTTAAATGAGGGGCCAAGACACTCGTAAACTGTATTACAGATAACTTGAAAACAATCAAGATTTCAAATATCTTTGGTACCTAGCCTTTTTACAAAATTGATACCAGCGAGATTTTAGTCACTGTGAGTGATTGAGACACAAACTTTTATAAATGATAGACAATCGATTGAAGATATATTTAACGGGTTTTCTTTTGTCAACCGTCACTTCCGGTACTCACCAGAAGAGTTCAAACAATTTATTTTTTTCACAAGTTTAACTGATTATCTTTGGTGTTTCATCTTCCATGATTAACAGTGGTGTACACTAAACAAATGTATAAAAAAAACCTAGCTTTTATTTTCATAAACCTCTTTTGTTCGTCCGTTTTCGGTCTCGAGACAAAAAACCTGGATTCACCAAGATCGCAGATTTGGCAGAGAATATCGATATTTCATCATATCATATGAAAATAAAATCGGGCGGAAGACCTAATCGTTACTCGTAACGAGATCTAGTTACGTATATATTCAGTATCACTGCAAATTGGTGAAAGGGTTTAAAGTTTTTAGATAATTGGTTTGCATTGAAAATAGATTAATAATGTAATAGGCAAAAAAATCAGACCAGGCAGGGTTAAAAGGCTAGGTCACAATTTTGGTCAGTCTTTTAGCTCACCTTAGCTGAAAGCTCAAGTGAGCTTTTCTGATCAGTGGTCACATTATGTCTGTCGTCCGTCTGTCCATAAACTTTTCACATTTTTAACATCTTCTCAAGAACTACCAGGCCATTTTTAACCAAACTTGGCACAAATCAACTTTAGGCAAAGGGGGTTCAACGTTGCGAAAATTAAGGGCCACACCCTTTTTCAAGATGAGATAATTAGAAATTAATGAAAAAATTTGAGAAATTTTCAAAAATCTTCTTCTCAAGAACCATAAGACCAGAAAAGAGGAAACTTGTGTGGAAGCATCCTTAGGTAGTGTAGATACAAAGTAGTACCCTTGGGGGTAGGATGGGGCCACAATCAGGGGTCTAAGTTTTACATAGGAATATATAGAGTAAATCTTTAAAAATCTTCTTCTCAGAAACTAATCAGCCAGGAAAGCTGAAACTTGTGTGGAAGCATTCTCAGGTAGTGTAGATTCAAAGTTGTGAAAATCATGATCCTTGGGGGTAGGATGGGGCCACAATGGGTGGTCGAAGTTTTACATAGGAATATATAGAGTAAATCTTTAAAAATCTTCTTCTCAGAAACTAATCAGCCAGGAAAGAGGAAACTTGTGTGGAAGCATCCTCAGGTTGTGTTGATGCAACGTTGTGAAAATCATGAACCTTGGGGGTAGGGTGGGGCCACAATGGGGGGTCTAAGTTTTACATAGGAATATATAGAGTAAATCTTTAAAAATCTTCTTCTCAGAAACTAATCAACCAGGAAAGAGGAAAGCTAAAACTTGTGTGGAAGCATCCTCAGGCGGTGTAGATTCAAAGTAGTGAAAATCATGACCCTTGGGAGTAGGATGGGGCCACAATCAGGGGTCTAAGGTTTACATAGGAATATATAGAGTAAATCTTTAAAAATCTTCTTCTCAGAAACTAATCAGCCAGGAAAGCTGAAACTTGTGTGGAAGCATCTTCAGGTAGTGTAGATTCAAAGTTGTGAAAATCATGATCCTTGGGGGTAGGATGGGGCCATAATAGAGGGGTGTTAAAGTTTAACATAGGAATATAAAGAGTAAATCTTTAAAAATCTTCTCAGAAACTAATCAGCAAGGAAAGCTGAAACTTGTGTGGAAGTATCCTCAGGTAGTGTAGATTCAAAGTTGTGAAAATCATGACCCTTTGGGGTAGGATGGGGCCACAATCAGGGGTCAAAGTATTACATAGGAATATATAGAGTAAATCTTTAAAAATCTTCTTCTCAGAAACTAATCAGCCAGGAAAACTGAAACTTGTGTGGAAGCATCCCCCGGTTGTGTAGATTCAAAGTAGTGGAAATCATGACCCTTGGGGGTAGGATGGGGCCACAATCAGGGGTCTAAGTTTAACATAGGAATATATAGAGTAAATCTTTAAAAATCTTCTTTTCAGAAACTAATCAGCCAGGAAAGCTGAAACTTGTGTGGAAGCATCCTCAGGTAGTGTAGATTCAAAGTTGTGAAAATCATGATCCTTGCGGGTAGAGTGAGGCCACAATGGGGGGTGTTAAAGTTTTATATAGGAATATAAAGAGTAAATCTTTAAAAATCTTCTTCTTAGAAACTAATCATCCAGGAAAGCTGTAACTTGTGTGGAAGCATCCTCAAGTAGTGTAGATACAAAGTTGTGAGAATCAGGATCCTTGGGGGTAGGATGGGGCCACAATGGGTGGTCGAAGTTTTACATAGGAATATATAGAGTAAATCTTTAAAAATCTTCTTCTCAGAAACTAATCAGCCAGGAAAGCTGTAACTTGTGTGGAAGCATCCTCAGGTTGTGTTGATTCAACGTTGTGAAAATCATGAACCTTGGGGGTAGGGTGGGGCCACAATGGGGGGTCTAAGTTTTACATAGGAATATATAGAGTAAATCTTTAAAAATCTTCTTCTCAGAAACTAATCAGCCAGGAAAGAGGAAAGCTGAAACTTGTGTGGAAGCATCCTTAGGTAGTGTAGATTCAAAGTAGTGAAAATCATGACCCTTGGGGGTAGGGTGGGGTCACAATGGGGGGTCGAAGTTTTACATAGGAATATATAGAGTAAATCTTTAAAAATCTTCTTCTCAGAAACTAATCAGCCAGGAAAGCTGAAACTTGTGTGGAAGCATCCTCAGGCGGTGTAGATTCAAAGTAGTGAAAATCATGACCCTTGGGGGTAGGATGGGGCCACAATCAGGGGTCTAAGTTTTACATAGGAATATATAGAGTAAATCTTTAAAAATCTTCTTCTCAGAAACTAATCAGCCAGGAAAGAGGAAACTTGTGTGGAAGCATCCTCAGGTTGTGTTGATGCAACGTTGTGAAAATCATGAACCTTGGGGGTAGGGTGGGGCCACAATGGGGGGTCTAAGTTTTACATAGGAATATATAGAGTAAATCTTTAAAAATCTTCTTCTCAGAAACTAGTCAACCAGGAAAGAGGAAAGCTAAAACTTGTGTGGAAGCATCCTCAGGCGGTGTAGATTCAAAGTAGTGAAAATCATGACCCTTGGGAGTAGGATGGGGCCACAATCAGGGGTCTATGTTTTACATAGGAATATATAGAGTAAATCTTTAAAAATCTTCTTCTCAGAAACTAATCAGCCAGGAAAGCTGAAACTTGTGTGGAAGCATCTTCAGGTAGTGTAGATTCAAAGTTGTGAAAATCATGATCCTTGGGGGTAGGATGGGGCCATGATAGAGGGGTGTTAAAGTTTAACATAGGAATATAAAGAGTAAATCTTTAAAAATCTTCTCAGAAACTAATCAGCAAGGAAAGCTGAAACTTGTGTGGAAGTATCCTCAGGTAGTGTAGATTCAAAGTTGTGAAAATCATGATCCTTGGGGGTAGGATGGGGCCACAATGGGTGGTCGAAGTTTTACATAGGAATATATAGAGTAAATCTTTAAAAATCTTCTTCTCAGAAACTAATCAGCCAGGAAAGAGGAAACTTGTGTGGAAGCATCCTCAGGTTGTGTTGATGCAACGTTGTGAAAATCATGAACCTTGGGGGTAGGGTGGGGCCACAATGGGGGGTCTAAGTTTTACATAGGAATATATAGAGTAAATCTTTAAAAATCTTCTTCTCAGAAACTAGTCAACCAGGAAAGAGGAAAGCTAAAACTTGTGTGGAAGCATCCTCAGGCGGTGTAGATTCAAAGTAGTGAAAATCATGATCCTTGGGAGTAGGATGGGGCCACAATCAGGGGTCTATGTTTTACATAGGAATATATAGAGTAAATCTTTAAAAATCTTCTTCTCAGAAACTAATCAGCCAGGAAAGCTGAAACTTGTGTGGAAGCATCTTCAGGTAGTGTAGATTCAAAGTTGTGAAAATCATGATCCTTGGGGGTAGGATGGGGCCATGATAGAGGGGTGTTAAAGTTTAACATAGGAATATAAAGAGTAAATCTTTAAAAATCTTCTCAGAAACTAATCAGCAAGGAAAGCTGAAACTTGTGTGGAAGTATCCTCAGGTAGTGTAGATTCAAAGTTGTGAAAATCATGATCCTTGGGGGTAGGATGGGGCCACAATGGGTGGTCGAAGTTTTACATAGGAATATATAGAGTAAATCTTTAAAAATCTTCTTCTCAGAAACTAATCAGCCAGGAAAGAGGAAACTTGTGTGGAAGCATCCTCAGGTTGTGTTGATGCAACGTTGTGAAAATCATGAACCTTGGGGGTAGGGTGGGGCCACAATGGGGGGTCTAAGTTTTACATAGGAATATATAGAGTAAATCTTTAAAAATCTTCTTCTCAGAAACTAGTCAACCAGGAAAGAGGAAAGCTAAAACTTGTGTGGAAGCATCCTCAGGCGGTGTAGATTCAAAGTAGTGAAAATCATGATCCTTGGGAGTAGGATGGGGCCACAATCAGGGGTCTATGTTTTACATAGGAATATATAGAGTAAATCTTTAAAAATCTTCTTCTCAGAAACTAATCAGCCAGGAAAGCTGAAACTTGTGTGGAAGCATCTTCAGGTAGTGTAGATTCAAAGTTGTGAAAATCATGATCCTTGGGGGTAGGATGGGGCCATGATAGAGGGGTGTTAAAGTTTAACATAGGAATATAAAGAGTAAATCTTTAAAAATCTTCTCAGAAACTAATCAGCAAGGAAAGCTGAAACTTGTGTGGAAGTATCCTCAGGTAGTGTAGATTCAAAGTTGTGAAAATCATGACCCTTTGGGGTAGGATGGGGCCACAATGGGTGGTCGAAGTTTTACATAGGAATATATAGAGTAAATCTTTAAAAATCTTCTTCTCAGAAACTAATCAGCCAGGAAAGAGGAAACTTGTGTGGAAGCATCCTCAGGTTGTGTTGATGCAACGTTGTGAAAATCATGAACCTTGGGGGTAGGGTGGGGCCACAATGGGGGGTCTAAGTTTTACATAGGAATATATAGAGTAAATCTTTAAAAATCTTCTTCTCAGAAACTAGTCAACCAGGAAAGAGGAAAGCTAAAACTTGTGTGGAAGCATCCTCAGGCGGTGTAGATTCAAAGTAGTGAAAATCATGACCCTTGGGAGTAGGATGGGGCCACAATCAGGGGTCTATGTTTTACATAGGAATATATAGAGTAAATCTTTAAAAATCTTCTTCTCAGAAACTAATCAGCCAGGAAAGCTGAAACTTGTGTGGAAGCATCTTCAGGTAGTGTAGATTCAAAGTTGTGAAAATCATGATCCTTGGGGGTAGGATGGGGCCATGATAGAGGGGTGTTAAAGTTTAACATAGGAATATAAAGAGTAAATCTTTAAAAATCTTCTCAGAAACTAATCAGCAAGGAAAGCTGAAACTTGTGTGGAAGTATCCTCAGGTAGTGTAGATTCAAAGTTGTGAAAATCATGATCCTTGGGGTAGGATGGGGCCACATGGGGGGGTGTTAAAGTTTTACATAGGAATATATAGAGTAAATCTTTAAAAATCTTCTTCTCAGAAACTAATCAGCCAGATGATTTTTAATAATTGTTCAGACTTCAGGACAATTCTTTGGCCTCACAAGAAGGTTCAGAGCTTGATTTAGCTTTATATCCCATATATAAACAATTGTTAAGGATCTTCTTCAGAACTGCAATACTCACATGTGATATCTATACTACTATATTAAAATAATAGACTCGAATTTTTTGTCTTTAATACCGAGAAATCGGAAGAATACTGTCTTTTGTTTTATATATTTTAAACATAATTGGTACTTGAAGATTACCAATTTGTTTTTATTTTTTCTCAGTTAAGCTTCGCTAATTAATAATCAACGAAAATTCCTAAAAAATTCCCGGAAATCACTTGGATTTTTTGGATTTTACAATCTTGCGCTTGCGCAATACATTCACGCTAACGGGATCTTTAGTTTACGTTTCCACAATATCACATCTGCATGAATAAACTCAGAAATGATAATACATATACGGGTAAATTTTCATTGGACTTTTGCTATATATTCTGTTCATATATATTAATGATTTCTTATGAGAGAAAGTATAAAATAACAAATATACATTTCAAGTACATGTAAGTACTTAATTACTTTTGTCTTCGTGATGACAAAAAATATTTGATTACATGCGAAAAAGTTACACTATATTTGTTAGAGTGAAGATAGAATATGTTTTATCGTAAAAATGAATAATGTCCTACGGACCCAGTTATACAAAGAAAATACGTGTACGTTGGTGAAAAGGTGTTGAATTCTTCCATTCTGTGGATTAAATTTTTTAGATAAAAGGTATTTGCAGTCTGAAAAAGGTTTGTTGTGATGAATTTGACTGTTATTTTCAAGGCAACTTCATTAACTTTCTCCATAATCGTTCCGGAGCGATTCTGCAATTTTCTGCTACATTACGGGTATAACGGAGGCATTCTAACTGTGGGGAGTGCCTTTCCCGAGACACAGTTAGATTTACCAAACTAGGGAAAGTGTAGTGAAATTAATACCATTATTGTAGGCTTATAGCTTTGTTATGCAAATTTCAATAATAAACTGTGTCGATGTACCTATTCGTAAGTGTCCGATATGCAATGTCAACCCGTGCACGCACGGGTCAAAGTCTAGTGACTATAAAATCATCTTGTTAGAAAAGTGACTAATGATTATAAACAGAAGAATATCAAGGGGGGAAATGGATTTTATTTATACAGGATCTACATGTATTATTGTACATTGTCCAGATAATTTGTATTATGACTCCATAAACTTATTTTATCATACCTATTGTTCCTCAGGTGAGCGATGTGGCCCATGGGTCTTTTGTTTTTCTTTATTATTGTTATTATTATTTACAATGCTTCAGTAATGAATTTCTAATGATCATCCAAAATTTAATTGTCAGTTGTAGAGTTATAAGCAAGATGCAGAGCTTACAATTCTTTGTTATGTATTCAAGGCGTATGCAATGTTTTGTTTACATTTGTTCAATATATACATTTAAAAGTTCATTTCAAGCTGAATGTTCTATCTGTTAATTTGTTTCAAACATAAATAAAAAGTTGCTAGCATTTGTCACAATAATTTTACATCTAAACCTGGAATTTTCCTATCGGAATTTAAATTGTAAAACAAAAAATGACCCAGCTTAGCTTTGTTTTCGTACCAATAAATTTTAAACACTGTATCTAGAAGCTTATAATTCGATGACTGACACTCAAATGTTACTTGACTATGAGAAATGCTTTACTGAAGCATTGCAAACATTTAAAAGACAGCAAAAATCAACCAAAACCACAACCATGATAAATGCAGTTTTCTGGCATTATGACAAACATATGAAAAGAAGAGAGTCAACAAGTTCATTGATATGTATATTTTAGGGATGTCAACGAGTACCCGGTTAACCGGGTACACGATCGAATGTCCGAGTATCGAATATATGTACTAAAATCGGTACTCGGTTACTCAGATATATATTTTTTAATATTTCTAAGTTTATTTAATACATGTAATGCATTAAAACATCGGTTTTAAAACTTAAAATGTCCATTGCACTTGTACATACAGTAATTAGGATTTCTTACGCCTCTAAATATGCTAAATGACCGTTATCGCCCGTGGCAGTGTTTATATAGTAATTATCGTGACCAAGCACCTGTTACCTAGCTTTTCTCACCTTTGGCTGTCTTCTACCCTTATTTTTGGCTTACTTCAATGATTTGTTTTCACTGAACATCGTTGATATAGTCTATTATATAAATTAGATAGCCCACAGTAGAGAAATTAAACAGACCTAAAATGCCGCCACCGACTTCAAAGGTCTTGAAATACTAAGTGCTTATAATTCTTACAACGGAAACACACTTACGGGGAAACCTCCCATTAGATCATGTGGGTTTTTTTCTACAAAAGTGACTAAGGTTTTACAGTTATCAATGTACTTGTTCATATTTATTTACACTTTAACCGAGTACCCGGGTACTCGATCGGAAAAACGTCCGAGTAACCGAGTACTAAAAATTGACCGACTTGACATACCTAGTATATTTCTATTTATTGTGTTTGTTTTATTTTACAGACACAAATGTTGAACCACCCGAAAAGAAAATAGAAGAACTTAAAGAGCTTATGAAGTATCTAGTTCACATACTGAAACAAGAACTTCGTGTCAATGATTTGAAAGAGAAAGTTGTTATTCATTCAAAATCTGTCAATGAACATTTCTCCGAACAATTAATAAAAGATCTTCAAAGTCTGAAAGATATCAATGACTATAGCCAATTGGATACATCCTTGGTATTTGCAATGCTACGTAACTTCTGTGAGAATATAAAACCTCCAAGCAGAGGCTGGGACTATGAACCTCCAGATGATGAAACGCATGTTGGTGCAGACATTGAAAGGATAAGATCTATGTGGAACAAGTATTGCGATAATGACTCGCAGTTTAAACACCTTGAAGATGTGTATAAACGGATGAAACAGAAGTATGGAACTGTAGCAGTTCAGGGGGATGATGGTATTATGAAATCTTCAAGTAAAGATGAAGAGAATACAGAAGGATCTGAATTGATGAAGGAAAAAATAAACAGTAAGGATATTTTTTATAGCATTTTAAAAAACTAAACTTGGGGGCTTAACTTTCAAATTTGTCAGATTTAAATGTTGTTTTATTGTGATCGGCTTCAGCCGATCACTGTTGTGTCCATATGAGGCATCCGGCAAATGCTTCCACGTGCGCACACATTCCGCTTGCATAAGTAGTTCTTATAAAAACTTGAAGGTTTGGTTTACTATTTATATAACATTTTACTCAATTTTATTTCAATTCATTTACCTTAGGAAATGCAAACATACATTAAATACAGTTCGACCTGTTAATTCAAGAATGCACATTTTGTCTCACGCATAAGAATTTCGATCGAAAGATTCATTCAGTAATGCAGTTGACCTCGATGAACTGATCATAAGAAGATGCTCCATGAACTGACCTCGGATCTATTGATATTGCATAATAGCTAGGAAGACGGCTTGATTTATAAACAAGGTTACGTTATAATGCGACCTCAATAGCAAGTTATGATGGCATTCAATGTTTTTCAGTCGCATTCAATTATTTTGATACAACTCTTTCTTTCTATACGTGTTAATGCTCTTTGAAGAGCCCTACTCAGTATTCTAAAGAAGAAGATACAATAACATTTAATAATTACGTTAAAAATATAAAACTAGACAAGGAGTTTACGAACGTCTTTCCCCAATTTTTTTTTTAATTAAATTTGTTGACGGTTTATAAAGATGAAATTATGGTGTACAGATTCAAAATATTCTATATTTTGTAAAAATACAGTACTTTTTAAATTATTTTACATCAAACTGATCATGTTGATTGCTTCTACCTATCTATATACATGTATCATTATTGCTGATCATTCCTTTAAAAGGAATACTTGTTTGACATACTATTAGATTACCAGTACAATTGGTTTCCCTCGTCATGCTAGATATTTTTAGGTCTCCTGAGTCACTCAGGTGACCTATTGCAATTGGTCTTCGTCCGTCGTCGCGCGTCGTTTGTAACAATTTTACATTTTTAACTTTTTCTTGAAAACTACTAGGCCAATTGTTACCATTTTTGGCGTGAAGCATCTCTATGGTAAGAAGAATCTAAATTGTGAAATTCATGACTCTACCACCCCTGGGGTGCCACGGGCGGGACCAAATATGCAAAAAAAGCCACATTTTCAAAAATCTTCTTCTCTACTCCCACACATGCTAGAATTGTGAAATTCATGGCCCCTGGGTCAGGGGTTCAGGACTTTGGAGGGGGGATATAGTGATAATGCATATTATGTATAAAAATCTTCTTCTCTATTATCGCACATCTGTATGAAAAACTGACTTCATAATTATGTTTACCAGGAAGTCCCCTGCTAAAATTTTAAATTTCATGTCCCCTGGAGTATGGGTTTTGACTCTAGGACAGGGCCCAAATGGATGTATAGGTGTTAATGCATATAGTGTTTAAAAATTATCTTCTTTACTCCCAAACACCTAAAAGGAAAACTTAATTCATGGTTTTGTAGACCAGATCTTTAAGTTTTTTACCAAAATTGTAGGTAACATAGTTCATGTTGAAAGATTTCAGGCAGGAAGGTGGTCGTTATTACAGATTTATAATTTTTCTACTCCAGAATGAAAACTAATTAAATGCATATATGAGACTTCTTGACAAGTTTGTGTATGGGTTATATGCTACTCAGGTGACCGTTAATGCCAATTGGCCTCTTATTTGTGAATGGTTTCTTGTACATGTCTGATGAAAAGACTGACAACAGAATGTATTTTGATTAAATAAAGAGACATGAATACAAAGCAAGCGCTAACACAATGACCCACATAACTGGTGTATGTCTTATAAGGTCTTAGATATGATTTTGGATCAAAATTTTATTTTTAATTTTTAGCTCAGCTGAGTGAAAGCTTAAGTGAGCTTAAGATTAAAACACAGGGTTTTATAATCTATAAGGCATATGATCGTCTATAGAGAAAGATGTATAGATATAAATTGTGAATTAATTACATTTGTTATTGCAGATTTATTGCCATTTGTTTTAAGAGATAAATGATTTTGCAAAATGAATCAACAGATCACTAGGAATTTGTGTACATAAATTTTTGAACTGTTACCTTAACACATGTATATACACATGGCCTATGTTTCACACTTTTATACTTTTTGTTCTTAAGGTATAAAGCTAAATCCAGATTGTACTGTGGAGAAAGGTATTGTCATCACGGAAAACGTAACCACAGCATTAAGACTTCTTAAATCAAGAAATGTTGTGATTCTAAAAGGTGTGATTGGGTGTGGCAAAACACATGCTTTAAAAGCCATCCAAAACCACTTCCAAGGAAAAGACTGGGAGACAGAGTGGGTGGAATCTGAAATTTTGCAAGAGAAAATCTCCACCAATGGACCGACAATCATACTTTGTGATAATCTCTTTGGACAATTTGGGAACTGTGTATTTTCACAGACTGATGTTGAAAAAAACGAAAAGACTCTTGGTGCAATTGAAGGAGCTGGTGACAATATCAAAGTTGTAATTGGAATTCACACACATGTTTTTGATGAAGTCAACAAAAGTTTAAAACTTTACTTAATTAACAAGAAAAACATCATAGTAGATATGGATAAACTTTCAGAAGCAGAGTCATTATTTATTTTCAAAGAACAAGTAAAACAGGGACATTGCAGTAAAATGGATTCCGACTGTTGGTTTAAAACAGTTGGATTTCAATCAGTGCTAGATAAGCTATCTAAGAACCAAGGTCACATTGGGGGCCCTTTCTTAAGTCTGATGTATTGTAATCAGCATGAGCTGTTCTCTGATGAATCCTTTTCTGTCAACCCTGTTCAGACATTAATTCAATACTTTCATAGAATAAGACAAGATTCTCCTACACTCTTCCATTGCCTTGTTTATTTGATGTGTGTTCAAGAGCACAACTTCGAAAGGGAACTAGAGGAAGTTGCTGGGATGATAAGTATCGATATAAAACATAATACACTAGAAAATATTATCTCACAGCATGGTTTTACATTTATTCAAGGTGAGGATAAGGAAAAAAGTGAAACTCTCGCTCATGATATTTTGACGATAGTTTTATTTAAATCAGCATCAGAGGAACACGAAACCTTCATGCCAGTTGCTCAGAAATGTAAAGTTGACATAATCATTCAGCTTTTGAGACCTGCAAATGGTACATATGGTAACCTTTGCTGTGAATTTAACGGCGCAGCAAGTAAATCTGATAAATTTAGAGATTGTGGAAAGGAGTGTGTGTTCCAGTTGGCAAGAAAATATAATGTACCAGAAGGGCAAGTAAACCATCCATTCAAATCTGAGGAAATTTTTAAAGACAAATATAAAAAATATTTAGAAAATCAAAGTACTGAAAGTACTGAAAAGCGCTAACCTAGCTTGGTTCTAAGAAAATTTACTGTGTGCAAGCGTAGGCGGAAATGAGCCTTATTGAAATTTTGGTTTATGTTTAATGAATATCAATTAAAAGTATCGAAGGCCAGATTTCTTTAAATATATGTTACTTTCTGAAGATGATGTGAATTAAAGCTGAACACGACTTGTATATGGATACTTGCCTGAAAAAAGATATGTTAAAATCACAAATTATACCTTTTGAACAGTAATTTATCACAGTTTTTGACATTTTCTTGCAAAAATCGATTTTATTTTTCTATATTTTAGCTTCTGAATACGCACTATATTTTTTCATCACTGCATAGCATCCCGTGCTGATGTACGTAAGCCCCGCAAACCAATCGTATCTACTCGGCCATTTCCGTTCCCTATACCTTTTACCAGTTTAAATTATGTATATTTCTGCTCATAGAGGGCAGTTATTCCTTGCACCGGAAATAGAAGTCTAACGACAATAAAGCGCTGAGCTATGCTTAGCGCTTTAAAAAACAAACAAGTCTTAAATCATGATAAGAAAGATACTTTATCAATGTTTATGCTATATCAAGTACATATGCTTGTATATGTAACATTTGGTTATTGTTATTTATAAACACTTGTGTATATATATATATATATATATATATATATATATATATATATATATATATATATATATATATATAAATCTGTGTGTGTGTGTGTGTGTGTGTGTGTGTGTGTGTGTGTGTGTGTGATTGGATAATTTCTTTACCTGCATATTCTTTTTTACACATGCCATTGTATATTTTTTTGTTTTCTTTTGAGCTGTAGATAATTTAG
Source organism: Magallana gigas (assembly GCF_963853765.1). Taxonomy (NCBI): domain Eukaryota; kingdom Metazoa; phylum Mollusca; class Bivalvia; order Ostreida; family Ostreidae; genus Magallana; species Magallana gigas. Next base: position 10,866,530 of record NC_088855.1, read on the forward strand.
AGTGATTTCACTCAAACGTATGTTAACCAGTCAACTACATTCAAGCTTTTTTTTTCTCTTTCATGTACATCTAAAAGTATTTCATTTGAATTTCAATGACTCTAATTAAATATTTTAAAAATGAAAGTTTAATTTTACTTGATATTGAATCCCATTTTAGAAAAAATACTTGCTACAGAATCATAAAATTTTCCATGTTTTCATAATTTACGGCTACATGTTTTAAGGAGGCTGGGTGGTCAACAAATTTCAAAAACATATGATTTTCCCAAATGTTTTAGATGTGATTTGTTTAAATAAACTATCATTTAGTAAAAAAAAAAAATAGTATCACGGTATTTAGGATTTAAAATTTGAATGTTTTGCTATATCTTTATACAGAGCTTAGGGAGATTTATATATATTCTAAAGATGGACATGACCATCTATTCCTCCTAAAATTACGTTTCCTAGCTATTGATAAGTTATGTATTTGGATAACTGATATCTGACAAGTTGAACGAAGAAAGTATGTGCTCATTTAAAGTGCACACAGTTTTATAATAATTGGACACATAAACTTGTCATTGTTTAAGGAGAAACTGAGTTTCATTGTTTATTGAATTTGATATGTTAAAACTCTTTGTGTGTAGATATCAAAACATATTGAAAAAAATGTCGTGTTGCTGTAGGACAGACAAAACATGGTAATAAATATAGACTTTTGAGTGCATTTTCTAATTGTTTAAATCATATCATTTTACATTATTCACGCGAAGTTCTGGTAATTGACAAATTTCTTAAGCGTGATCGTATAGAATTTACATAACACCTCGCAGATTCTCTCAGTTCTCAATCTTAATAGTAAGCCTAAAGTTCCCAGTCCCCAATTCAAATCTCGTTCTAAAAACTAGCATTTTTAACACGGGTTTATACATACAACAAACTTTATCTTTATGATAAACGTGATGACTTCAATGTTGTAGCAATAAACTGTCCTTTTCGATATATATTTAAGTAGTCATGCTGTATATTTTGTTTGATAAAATGAAATATATCGGAAAGGACAATACCTTCATCACCTGCATATGGTGTTTTTGTCTCTCAGTTAATTCGATACGCAAGGGCATGCTCTTTGTATGAACAGGTTCTACATGTACATGTAAAAAAAAACCTACTATATAGTATATGAAATGTAAGACAATTTAAAATTCAATTAATATATAAATTATCTAAATATTTATACTCCGTTGTGTGCAAGTTATTATTCATTTAGGTAAACTGAATGCATTATTATGATATTCTACAAGCCTTGAACAAAAATTGTGAATTTATGGCCACTGTGTCGGGGGTCAGGCTCTAGGACGGGGTTAATATGGCCATATAATGAAAATGTATTCAATCTTAGATTATCTTCCTCTCTTTCATCCACAGCAGGGGAAGACAAACTAAATGCATGTTTATGAACCTCATGAAACTTCTTTAACTAAATTGTGATATTTGTGACCACTTGGTCGGGGTTCAGGATCCTTGGGTAGGGCCAATATGGCCACATGGTGAAAATGTATCGAATTTTAGATTTTCTTCTGTACTTTCACGTAGGATATTAGCTGCAGGTCTGTAACTCCCGGTCTGAAAAAATTTGCAATAATAAAATGTTTGAATGTTATAAAGTGTTAATTTTTTTATGTATCAGTATGTGTCTGAAGGACATATCCATCATATGACAAAACATTTCTTTTTCAATTTGTTAATGATTAACTTTTAAAAATTATTTTACAAAAAAACACGGAGTTTTACTGTTCTGAGTGAAATTAATTGTCCATGGGGCAGGTTTTGATGTTTTCTATTTATTTATCATTTTTTTGGGGGGGGGGGGGGGTCGCAAATGTAGCCGTATAGTGAACATTTAATTTGTTTTAGGTACCTTATTGCTGCCATATTTTAGGAAATCTCCTTTAATTTCATATTCATTCAAAAGTTTACAATGTTTGACACCTGGAGCTAGGATATAAATAATCCGACATATTTGATAAAGAGAAATTAAAACTTGCAGACAGTGGAGTATAAATATTTAGATAATTTATATATTTTGACAAACTAAACAGCAGAGACATATGTATACTTGCAAAGTATGTAATAATTATTAAATTTTAAATTGTCTTACATTTCATATAGGTTTTTATTTACATGTACATGATATAGAAAATATAAAAATGAAATGGATTCGCACTTATTTCAAACTTTTGATTGATAGGTATACAGTGATGTACATTTTACGAATATAAAGTTGTATATTTCACCGATAATTTCGTATACATGTATTTTATGCAAGCCCTTTGATCATGTATATACGCGTTCAGTTGTTAAACTGGACTTCAGAGCTACCTGTGTACACATTGACGATCTGTCAAATCAGCGTCCTGATGGAGGTATGTGTATATAGCTTGTGTCAGGAGAAGATAAAGAAAATGGGGAAATTAGATAGCACAAATGCCCGTTCTGTTTAGTCGTAAAATACAATTTCAAAAATGTTTGTTTTTTTCAATCAATTATATTTGATGTTATAATTCATGTTTGCAAAGGAAAATCTCTAACTCTATTCAGTTTAGAATGTTTTAACAAAATATAAGGAAAAAATTAGATCCTCAAGTTTTGGTGGTATTGAACCCACGTCCTAAAAACCCTAGTTCTTTAATATTACCTAATGCCTGGTGCTCTAACCACTGAGCCGTTTCAGTAACAAGAAAATGTGTTGTTCAAATGTTATATGAGACATATATCATCATTACATGAGTTATATGTCATCTTTCTACGTTTTTGTTGACAAAAATCTGTTTGATTACCATTAAACCTTAATTAGACTATGACAAAATATGGAGCTCAGACCGACTCTACAAGAGAAAAGGCATTGAAGTTCTAAAAATGTCACTATTTGGATGTTTTGACACATATTCGCTATTGTAAATCAACCTATTACAAATATTTAATATACATAAAGTTACAAACCGATGTTTTGTTGAATAAACATGCTTTTCAATTATTTTAATTAAGAAAAATTGTAACGGATTTGTTGATATTTTAATTTTGCAGCATCTTATCTCTCCTCATATAGGTATTTTATTCAGTCTTATTCACCTGTCTTCTTTCTATACAGTAAATATTCGATAGCATCTTTGCTCTGCATGATGCTCACTTCTATTGTCTAACGGGAATGATTCATGCAAGATACTGGCCTGTAAACAGAATAAAATGTTTATGGATCGACATCGTAACGATGCATTCTTGAAAATTACAATCGCAATTTGTCAAAGGAGTTAATTCAGTTAAAATTCATTTCTGATTTTATTACAAGCCTCGAACAAAATTGCAAACGCAATATCACAGACCTTTTGTGATAAGTTCATTCACTGATCACGGTCAACTCCTTTGTGCTTCTCTGTCCGTTATGTTCCGTAAAAATATCTTAGAAGTTAAAATTGCTTTCCTCTATAATGTCGTAGGAAAATCATAATGCTCTTGAATCTAATTCTGCGATAGAGTTTCCCTGAAAATGCTCGATAGACACACGTGTCATCACACCGAAAATAAATACATGATCTTGGTACAATAGTCGAGGTGTACACGTATTTGAAGAAATTAATATAAGCATACGTTTACATATTACGTGACCTTTTCGCCAAATTCTCATCGATCCTGATAATACATCTTACAGATGTTGAAGGTTTATGGCATATATAAAGTCGCATCGAATACGCCTACCGAAATCAATGTCACCAGTTCAACTCAGGTGAACAATATCAGTTTATAATGGAAATTTAATTAGCATTTATCAAGAAGTTAAATTTGAGCGCTATGAGATACATATTTCTCCTTTCACATATAGATATATTTTGACAGTTAGGCATTGAATGCTTATATTTGGATATCGTTGGACCTATAACACACCAAGCGCGGTGCAGACAAATTGAATACAGCGCGTTAGTGCGGTATAATACTTTGTTTGCACTATCTCAAGAAGTCAGGCAAGGTGGAGTTCTTTCTACATTCTTATACCTTGTGTTTATCAATGATCTGCTGCGGGAACTTTTAGATCAGTCCATTCACATTGGTATATATGACGTAACTAGCTTCAATCCAACGTTGGCTGATGACAGTTCTCTAATAGCACTTTCGCCCAGCGGTCTCTAAAGAACGCTAGAAATAGCATGACTACTCCAAACGATGGAGATACAATTTTAACGCAATTAAATCTAGTATTCTCAATTTTCACCCATCAGAGACTCCTCCCGACTTTTTATTATGTATGGCAACTTGTGCTCATCCTGTTCACCTTGCAAAAACGTACAACCACCTAGGAATTCACTAGACCCTAGCGAACGAACAGCAAACGCATGTAGATTAAAAGGAAAAGCAGCTTATTTTGCACTGAAAATATCCGAGCATCCGAGCATCTAAATCCAAAAACTATTTCTAAAATCCGCCAAAAAAGTTGTCCTCCCCTCCGTCCTTTATGGATCTGAGTTATGGTGTGACTTGAAGCAAAAGGATACTCAAAATCTCAACACTGTTCAACATTTTATCTGCAAACATGCAATGATGCTTCCGAAACAAATCAGATCCAATATGTGCAAGTCCTTACTTGATTTCCTCTGAAATCAACATACCAAAACTTCAATTCCTTGGTCGCCTTTGTATACTTGACACCAAAACTCTCCCCAAAAGGATATTCCTCCACAGACTCTGCTCATACCTCCACTCCCCGGTTTGTAAGCCATACGGATTCATTCCGGACATAATCTCCATCCTTTCAAAATACAGTCTCCTGAATCACCTCCTACTCTACCTAAACGAAGGATATCCCCCCCCCCCCGAAATCAGAATGGAAAATTTTTGTGAATTAAAGTCTCTGTGCTTGAATATCATCTTCATTCCAGACGTCAACGGATGATTTCAGATCCCGACTTCATACCACCCAACATCATAATTGCAGGAAAGCCCCCCGTTGCCAATTCCTAGAAATATCTATGAAGTGGAACTCTGCAAATTTGTTGTTAAACTGTGGACGCTTCAAGACATATCTCCAGAGACATGTCTCTTGTGTAACTCTTCTTTTACCAATGTGTTCGAGCATGTTACCACCTCCTGTCCAGAAACACTATTACTTCGAGACACCTGGAGGAATACTTTCACCAACGAATTCAGTGTTGAGTTAAGTGCTGGTTTGTTTGGTTTGAACCAACGTGACAGTTATCTCTTCCTCTTACATGTAGGAGCAAGATCATCTTCCGTCATTACCGCTGCTCGTGGTAGCAATGACTTTCACTTGTTTAATTTTCGGTTTGTAAGAGACGCTGCAGCGTATTACTTCAAAAGGAGCCGCCCCATTATGCACTGACATTTTTATTTCTAATCACTTTTTTATTTTGTACATACTAGTAACTATTTTCACTGCGTTTTGAAATTATTACACTGTAAATATGTTATGCATTATGAAATCTCCACAAGGAGAAAATAAAGAAAGAATAAATGAAAAAAGACTAGCCCCCCCCCCCCCCCAATTACAATTTGCTTCCGACGCCAAAAGGATTTGGGAATGAGCTTTCATGACAATGAGTAGTTGTCTTTAATTAACCTGGAAATGCAGTTTGGTTTCAGAAACCAAACTTATGCAGGTCAAAATGTAGATTTTAATTGACTCATAAACACATTTTTGGGTATCTTGAATTCCAAAACGATACATGTAGAACAGACTACTATTATACTTGGAACCACATGTACAAGCTCATGTACTCCCTCTATCTGAGTATCAATCAAAATGATGTATTCAATAGATTATTTAATATAACAGCATATAACCGATAAACATAATTAAAACGTGTGTAACCTAATACATTGTATATTCATAACTGCATTATTTTCCACATTAAAAAACAATCACACAGTGTAATACAAACATTCATGCGTAATTGTTTTTCTATAAAGCACAAATGAAATAAACTTCAAATAGTTCATATATTATGAAAGTAATGAATTATTTGTTTCACAAGCACAATGCATCAGCTTTGTGGCCTAGTGGTGGACGTTTTTTCACTATCACTCCCCTCCGTCACATCCTCGGAGTCTGAGTAAGGTTCCTGGTCCCCGTGGGAGGCCCCAAGGTCATCCTCGTAGTATTCATCCTCGACCTCCACATCCTCTGAGCTCCTAACAACGAGCGGGTCTTCCTCGTAATCACTGAGCGTGTCCTCTGTCTTATCGGTGGTTACTGTATGAAATGAAATATTGGGGTAACACATAGTATATATTATTTTATTATACTTTCATGTTAAATACTGAAATCTGATTGGTTTAGACGCAGTCGATAATTTGTTCTATTACCCTCAGCGTTAGCAACACACTTGGCAACGGGTAACACAACGAATTGTTACATGCGCGTAAATTATGCGTGTACGGTTCGCCGTAAAATTCACGTCATTTCTATACAAAAGCAGTAAACATTTCTCTAAAATAAGACATTCAGTATAATAAAATAATTAAATAGTGCCAGTTTGGGAGGATAACAGTTGAAATTGACACCCCTCTAAAACCATGGTTTTCTCGGGGTACGTGTCAATTTCAACTGTTACCCTCCCAAACAGGCACTATTTATATAATATTGCTTTTGTGGGAAATATTGGGGGGGGGGATATTTCTTTCATTCATATCAGAATAATGAAGTCTAGAATATCAATACCTATCATTAATTCTAATTATCAAGTTTAAAAATTTTTTATCATCAAAATTCATCTACATGTACAATTGGACAAAACGATAGAAAGAGCTTAAAAAGTACATATATTTGTTGAGAAATATAAGGTAGGCAATAAAATATATAGTTTTCATTATATGATGACTTTAAACTTTGTACAACCACTGTAGTACAAACCTGCTTCTACAGAGGGTGTGGTGTCCTCTTCCTGGAGGAAATCATCCAGGGCATGCTGGTCAGTGTCCACCACTATGTCTCCAAGGTCAGCCCTCTTACCACTGTCTGAACTGGATACAGACAAACCTGTGGGTGTATGAATACACAATTATGTTTATATATTGGCTATATGTGTTATTTCATTATAAATATTGTGTAACAGACAAAACTATGAGTAACTTTAACACAATCATTGATTTTGATAAGCGAGTTCTTTCTTGAATGTTTTAATTGCTTTATCACTTTTAGTACAGAGGGTTCCACTTAATCTGATAGCGGTTAAACTGATAATTTGGTTATTCTAATATAATATTAAAACACAAAACTATTTCTTATATATCTGTAAAAAAAAAAAGGGTGACTTGCGTTCTAATCTGCCATGTGTTCTGTAAAAGTCAATATCCTGGTCAAAAGCACTCTGGAATGTTTCCTGTCTCTCCTTCAGCTCTTTTTGTTTATGTTTTTCTAATTTCTGAACGGATTTCATATGGTCTTTTGCAAGTTGCACTGGGGGAAAAAGAATATATTTTTTTCATAATTACAAAAGTGTCATTAATAAATAGCTAATGAGTTTGTAAAAAAAAAAGTGGACTTCAGACATTGTAAGTACCCTTTAATTTCTCTAAATCATCCATCTTCCTGTTGCGGTAGGCTGCCAGTTTTTGAGAGTCCACCAGTTTTGCATTCTGTAGTTCCTGTTTCTCACATATATTCTCCAGTTGTATCAGTGCTGACTCTACATGGTCATACTCCTCATCTAGTGTAGCTGAAACCATCAAAGAATAATTTGTTTGTATAGTCACACTGATGTATGTGACACTTTTATTGTGATATTTTTTATTTAAATATTGTTAAACAGATATAAATGAAATTGGTTTTTTTAAAAGATAGTCTCAATCCATGAGTTATTTTCCTGCAGAAATGGGTGACAGTTAGCACCATGTTAATAAATTTTAAGGTATGATTTATTAATATCAATAAAACTTGACAATGTCTTGTAAGCTGATTATTAATTAAAGTTCAGTGGTTAAACGAATAAGATATACAATTTGTAATGTGTTTAAGTCAAGACCTATGTTTATAGGCCTTGACTTATTATTCAGACAAATTGGAATGACAGAACCAATGTACATTGTACATGTTGATATTAAGCAAAAATAAGTACATGTAACATTGTGTGTATGGTATAGTTACTGGTGATGAAATATGAGGGAGAAATACAATGTGTTTTCGTGTAAGAGTTTTTATATGATCCAAAAAGTCCAGAATACTTCATGCTTCTCTGAAATATATCAGTCTAAAAAGTTAAATTTATTATTTATTCAAACCTAAAACATCTGTAAGACTTTGTAGCTCCGATAAAATGAGAGGAAGTGATTTCACACTTTCATGGAGTTTTCCTAGGACTTCATTTTTTCTGTCATATTCCACAAAAAGGTTGTTTATCAAAACATCAACCTCCTGAAATTCATAAAATACAGTATTAATAATTTTATCTCTTAGCTTACCTTGCAAAACAATTAAGTTCAATCATTTCAAATGCACTATAAATGATAAATGTGTTGTTGTTTTGGAAACAGCAGAGTCATAAATAACAAAGATTGGCAACTCTGCCATTAGGGTGTTTTGTTGTTGAAAAATGGTACGGGACCAACCTTACTTTGAGAACTACATTTGAGTAAACTGAGATAAAGAACTTAAACCAAAAGTATATTGTTTTAATGAAAAGTGTGCATAGGTTTTAGACATTTTTGAAACAAAAAATTGAAAAATAAGAGTAATATATAGAAAAAACATTGGCCAACCATAAAACATTGGCGAAATCTCAGACGACGGGTAGCCAACTGCCTCCTAAAACTCCTCTTTTAATATTGTTTATATGACATAAACTCATGAAAATATAATATTTTGAATGTATTGGTAATAGGTTTTAGCTGTTTAAATTTCGATATAATTGTTTATTAGAAAGATATACTGATTTAAACTGGGAACACTTTACAATAGGGACCGCGCGATTTTGATCAGTTGCCAGTCTCTGTTATTTATGCCTTTGGAAACAGTAATGAGAACTTCAATATAATTTATTCATTTCTCACAAACATGCTTTTGTACTCTCTATAGATACTAGCACCCTAAAATGCTGAGTACATCAAACCTTTCCTTATGATAAATACATGTGTTTATAAATATATTCTCTGAAAGATTTTTTTAAGTAATAACTTATGTACTTGTATAGGTGTCTAATTAATGTCCTTGGATAAAGTTACCTCTGCTCGCCTTGCATTTTGCTCTGTGTTTTCATGGAGCTCTTTCCATATTAGTTGATATCTGTGAGAGCAATTATACTTTACAATTATCAATGTGTTCAATTGTCTAAAATGCAATCTTTACCTGAGAGAGAAGCATAACTTCATGTAAGATTATATCAATATGATTTCAGATTTCAACCAAATACATGTACCTGGTACAATATTTCTCAATATAATTAGAAATAAATAAACCTAATATAGATATTACTGGTTTTATAAAAAAGGGCATCAATAATTACAGTCATCGAATTCGTGTACACGTGGAAATGATAAAAAAAAAAAAGAGGATTAAGAGATCAAATTAATTTATACCTTTGAAGTAGATCTGCTCCAGCATCTAAATTAAATGAGGTTTTGGAATCATGAGTTGTGGTTTCATTGCTTGAGTCACGTGAAGTAAATGTCTTTAGCCTGTTCAAAAAATTAATGACCACCATAATGCAACTCGTATGCAGACATGTACACACATCTAGTATCTACTGATCTAGATCGTCCTTTATGAACATCAATAAGACATGCATACCATAGAACAGTGAGTTTTTCAAACGTAGCTTTGCACAAACAATTAATTATACACTGTATACATACCCAGCTTTCAATGTTTCAAACACACTCATGTTTGTTTTTAGTAGTTTTTGTAAAAAATCGTATGATGTTTACATTTTCTTCCCAACCACCATTTTGAGCGATCACATGACTTTTGCTGAGAATTTCGAGCTCGATGTAAAACTTACCCCGATCTCAGTGTTCCGATGATATTCATTGTAACGATGTCAATTTCAAAAGCTGCCATTTTCTTGTATTAGATGGGCCTGTATGTACTATTACTATATTTATCTATAGGTACGGTTTACTAGCTACATTTATATCATGTTTATAGCCTGCTGTTAAAATTTATCTTCAGTCGGCTATCAGTGCAAATATTTGATTTTAGATCAGTATATATAATCTAAATATGTTACAAAATATTTTGCATAGCAAGCGTTTATGATGTTTTGTTCTTACATTCACGTTGTATCATTAATCATAACAACTAGAAGCAATGAATGCTGCATGTACGTGTATATATATCCGTATATAATAAGACGGACATATAAAATAACAATTTTCTGATCATGTAAGCATCTGACATCTTGCAACAAAACTATACAATGTGTGGCTTTTGACAACAAGATTCGCAAGTTCCTAACTGATATATTTTCATCTGAATTATATTTTGATGTAAAAATGGGGAAAGTTAATGAGCTAGCTTTTCCTTAGGCCCTTAAACGATTATTAATAGACGCTCACGTATTATGTATGTGGCAGTTTTTAAACAGAAAAAAACCCAAATTAAAACGGAATTTTTTTTAACTAAATACGGTATTTAAAAAATAAATATCATATCCATAGCAATATTGATTAAAGATATATTACATATAATATTTGGGGGGGGGGGGGGGGGGTGGTCAGTCCTCTTAGATCTGTGGTTTTTTTTCCGCTTGTGATGACGGACCAAAGTTTGGATATATGTGGAAATAGTGATATTTCTCCGCCGATTTTTTTAATTTCCTACATGCCACCCAGCTTTGAAAGCAAACAATTTGGATATATCAACGGTATAAGCGTGCTATTCTACATTTACATGTAATTTAAAATTTTGAAGTTTTCCTAAACATCTCTTACTCTTCATACATGTACAGTTTGTAAAGGTACTGAAAAAAGCGCAAAATCTTCGCATAATATTCTCACCACACAATATATTTACAAATCCAATGTATTTTTGTTCCTTTATCAATTCGCTTCTCGCAGACACGTATTTTCATTTTTGAAAACGAGAGAAAACTGATAAGCTAAAAACCCAAAAGAATAAACAGGGAAAATAAGAAAGAATGAAAGAACCACTAACTTCACCGACCCCAAAATTCTTATGGGGTGGGTTGGTGTGTGCATGTGTGTGTGTGTGGGGGGGGGGGGGGGGGGGCATGTATATATTGTCTTATATCTTGAAATGTGTTCTAATTATGTTTGTGAACTTTTTTTAAAATTTTTACACTGTTCGAAAAAATAAGGCAAAGCAATTTATAAGAAAAAAATGTGTGAGGGCAATCCTGGTTTCCTTCCTGTTGCTAAGTGCCTATCCCTGGAATCGTGCCTACCCCTGAAATCTTGCCTCGAGAGTGCCATGCTTCGCAATGTTAACACACTCCAACCGTGTGCTTGCTTTGGAATTAACATAAGTTGTGCCGAAATTCGATATGTCCGATGATCAATGTAATACTGATTTCGCTGAAATTTGTGGTCTGCAGTTCACGATACCCTTTTCTTCTTTTAGACCGACCACATTTCATAATTTCATATACATACGTATATGCTCTAAATTCTATATCTTTTAAATGAACGATGCAACAGGCATTTGTGTTTTAACCCCGTTATATAATCATATTCTAGTGAAATTTCAAAATTTAATTTTTTTTTTGGCGGGGGGGGGGGGGAGGGTAAGTAGATAATTTCTTTAATTCCACTATAATCTTACAACACGTGTCAATGTAACCATGGACATAATCAATTGTATTAACTGCCCTATACCCTATCCTCATCAATGCCCCCCCCCCCCCCAACTTTCCACGCAATTCAGAATCCGTGGATCTTCTTGGAACTGTAATTTTATTTATTGCGTATACGCAAGTAATCCAAAATTCGCCAATCACGTTTAGACAGAGACGCATACATATCAATTATTCGAAAAGGTAGATTTGAATTATTTTTCTCATCATGTTCTTTACCACAAAATTTTTATTGAAGTGAATAAACTATAATCTTTTACTTTTTTGCTCTTTCAATTTTACCAAATTCATCTGAGTTTTGCCATCAAAGAAGGTTCCTGTCTGGTTATGTTCATTGTTACGTAGGGTTCTAATGGATCATTTTGTTTGAACGTCACATATTTACCGAGCTTAGGTAGAGACCTTGTTTTCAAATTTCGTTTATCTTCAATCATAATATTTGAAATTAAATTTAAATTCGTTTATGTCACAGATACGGAAAACACATACCAGTATCTAATTAATGTCGAATTTCTTTTACTTGTGAGCACCATATGCAGTTTAACTGGGCATTTAAACGGTGGACAGTATATTGTCCAAATGAAAATGTCCAAAAATGCGGGAAAGGGGCAATCGACATTTGAAAGGCGCAAATGCGCTTAAATTTTGTAGTATTTACATATAATTTAAACTGGCAAATTTAGAATGACAATCACATACTCATTTAAAGAGTTATAATACAAAAATGTTGATTACTTTCTAACAATATTTAATTTACTAATTTACCTCAGTCATCGTATACAACCCCTAACGCAGAGGAGTCGAAAAAGAGTATGGGGGAGTCGATTTTTCCGCTTCGGAGACAGAAGAATTTAGTTAACTCCTTTTGTAGGTATTCAAAACAAGTATTTTCAAAAATATATACAGTGGCGTCGGAAGCAAATTGAAAGTTGGGGGGCTAGACTTATAAAACATCTTGACAAGCAAAAAAAGGTCTTTGCTATGTATAAATTTGCAAAAAAGTGGGGGGAGGGGCTAAGGAAGACAGCGATAGTCAAACCAGTAACGTATAACAAGGGGCTTGTTATAGGTCACTGGTCAAACTTTGTGTTGGTCATTGGTCCTTTTTTGTCTTTTGGTAGAACTACTATGCTTTTTCTTTCACAACAAAACACGCATTTGTAATGTGATTTTCCTGCCGATACAATTGGAAGTGAAATACATGCCTAGTTAGTCGTTGAATTTTCTTTAGGCGCATACTGTACATTTGACTTAGCTTGTATTCCGCATTTTGTGCACAATATCATGCTTTTGTCCAGCGTATGTCCTTGTTGTGTTAACAAGACTCTCAAGGATTAAAAGATGGAACGTTTTATCTTGCCATTTAATTGTTTCTTGCATGCACAACAACCATTTGTTTACAATATAAAATCGTGCGATCTCAAAGAGAATAACATACATTTCATATTTTATAAAAGTAGTAGAAAACGCATATCAAATAATTTCAAATTATTATAAACAAATTTATATTATTAAGTAAAAGAAATTACATTCTAACAATGTAAACAAAAAAAACCCATAACGCGTACGATTCGAACACCCACTTTTTACTTTTACAGTTACATTAATTTTGTTTAAAGAACTCCTCGCTTACCACTACACCACCGATTCGGTTGTTTAGATGCTATGATATAGCTGATTCTATTGTTATCAGCTTTACGCAAACGACTGGACTTAATCATTTAAAGACCAAGCTTAAAAATTTAAAGAAGAAAACTTACTTTTTACCATAGAGTGGGTTTTCGTACCATTTTTTGGAAAATTGAAAAAGATAGACGTTAATATGTGTTAACAATATTCGTTCTTTAAAAAATGGTACGATGACCCACTCTATGAAAAAATATAATTTGAACATCCGATTTCTATATCATTTTGTTGCCAAATTAGCATATAACTATTTTGTTGTCTTAATATCAATTAAATGTGAAGTTCCTTTTTGTGGGTTATGGCAGCACTGAATGTATATGATCACATATGTTTAATAAATGTAACGAAAGTGAAATTTGCTAGAAATAAAATATTATTTTTTTTAATGAACCTATGTGGTTTTTTGCCTCGGCTTATTCCCACAGATTCAAAGTTTAGACTTTTTTGATAAGACGGTCGATCATTATCCATTTGGATTATACTCTGTTCCATCCTCTTAACATACATATCAAGCGTCTCTGTGTTGATGTTAACCAACCAACTTTAATTCCACATGTATGTTAACCCAAGAAATATCGGATAGCACGGTTTTGGACAATATCTATGGAGTCGTATTTGTTTTGGATCCCCAGACTCCGGAAAAATAATGTAAAATGGGCACTACATAAGAATGAAATAGTTTTCAAGGGTATTAAGTCCAACCTCTCTATAGTTATGAATTTTGTAAATCATTGCCCATAATGCTCTCCCTCCGGATTCACCCAAACCCTCTGCCGCTGTATTGAAGTCCATCTTCTCGTGAAATATTACCCTAGGAATTCGATAATAATTCATATATACGTACTGTATATATCTCCTCATTTCCTAATTCTGAATTTGAATTTATTTTAGTAAACGTTTCGTCTTCTAAAATGCATAATTTTTTAAAATTTAAACTAGCACAGTTCACAATCAATCTCCATCGCATACACCAATCTGTAAAAATATCAGGATATTTTTTGCATTTCATATTCGTTTTCACAAACAATGCATGGCAATGTCGTTGGCATATTTAAAACAGAAGACCAAACGTTTTCGCGTCACTAATAGAAACTCCGACATTTAGAACCATTTGAACAAGGCCTTGGACTTTCAGTAGGTCTAGTTAAAAATGACGCGGTTTCAAGCGAAATACCGGTATACACCGATTGCGTAGTCTTAGCTCAAGAGCCAGACAAATCTTGTTGATTTCAAAGAGCCATGGCTGAGTGGACAGCAGTGAAATAGACAGGCCTACGTCACATTGCTGTTTGACATAACTACCCAAAGTCCAAGCTCTTGTTAAAATGGTTCTAACTGTGAAAGTTCAAATGCTAGATCATTGATAAATTTATAGAGAGAATAATCTGATGTCGTTTCCTTCGCGTACACCATTTGAACAAAGAAACCAATTTGTAAGAATCTCGTTTACACATGACACGAAAATGTTTCTGTTATTAAACTAGAAATGGCATTATCTATATTGGGACCATTGATTCCATGAAGTTGAAATATATGTTATGTAGTTCTAAGGTCTCGAGAGATCAAGTGTTTTTAAAAGATCAATGAATATACATGTACATGTATATGAATTTGCAGTTTTGAATGTAAGGTTTGCGATGGTAAATAGATGGTCCTCGCGTGATCTATATATCGCGCTGGTAGCCATTCTATGTATCAAAGAATATTAGCCGTTTTATTCAAGAAATTGTAAATGTTGAACTCTATTATTTAAAACAGAACAATATCATTTCGCAACGACAGATAATGGGCTGATTCCTCTGTAGTTTAAAGGTATTCTTGAATCGATTGTAGCCTTTTTTGGAATTGGACAAGTTAAGACTTTCCTCCATATACAAGTAGTTCATTTTTTTCTGTTTCAAAACATTGATAAATCTAGCAGGTATATACAGGTAAAAATTAAAAAAAAAACCAGGGTTGTTTATTTTTAACATATCATTTGGTGTAAAACTTGGACCCATTGAATTGCTTTTCAAAATTGTCTTATGAAGAATAGCTAGATTATAGAATAGGTCGTCGAAATTTCGATTTGGCATTGTACATAATTTTGAAAGCAGACTTTCAATTCTGTAAAATTTTACCTTCATGGTAATTAATATTTCCGTCATTATTTGTATATTCCATTGAAAAGTTAATTACAATTCGTTTCGGTCCTAGTTTCTGCAGTTTCTTCCAAAAGGCTCTTGGATTCCTTGGATTCAATGTTTAAGCAGAGATATATACTAGGGGGGGTCCGAAGGATAATTGTGTTTGCCAGGGGGGGTCCGAGGCATATTTTCGCGATAATTTTACTATGTAAATTTAATAAATTTTCATTTTCCAGGGGGGACCCCCCCCCGACCCCCCCCCCCCCCCCCCTCTAGATCCGCGCATGCATTAGTATATACATGTACGTCCCTGGTTTAAACTTGAATTTTCTCTCTAGATACGGTGGTCTTAATAAAAATAAATGCATGTGGTTGTATGCCTGTTTATATTCTGTATAACTCTGTTATAACTCCAGTAAACAAAAACACGTGCTTATCCCCCCGAGGTGACACGAAAAGCGAAAATAATCCATTTCTTTTGCATATATCATGCTTTCTTATTGTGTGCGAATATAAATTTCTGCTTTTTCCATCGGGCTCGGGGTTTCTTTGTACCGGATCTGGAGTTTTCGACGACAAAAGTTTGGTTATGTAAAGATGTTATTTACCTAAACGTTGTTTGAACGCACATTTCAAAACAGAAACAAATCAGTGGAGATTTAGATGAAGACCTGAAAATGTCTGCAAGGTTTCTGAAGGCTGCAAAGAAAAGTGAAAGAGTTTTGTTTCGATGCCTGGCAAAACAGCATGGTTTTCGTTTGCATCAGAAAGAGGTAGTTGGTGTTCTAATTTAATACAGAAGTATATTAAATCATTCAGATTTATTGTAAGAATCATTTGTGTTGACTAAAAAAATATTGTTTAATTAAATGCAAGAAAACTTGTACCGGTTTATGTCACATCAAAAAGTTGTGATTTGTTCGAATTTCCTCTGGCTTGTCCTTAAACAACATTAATAAACTCAAAGGATGGTTATTTCTACAAACATCAATGAGTACAAAATAAAGTAAGTTACTGTGGCCTGTGGGTGAAGTTATATCATGAAAGTTTCAAAACTTTAATTACCTAATCAGTGTTGATGTGATTACAAAACAGAGTTAAAAGATTGCATAAGCAAATAGTGTTGACTTTTCAGACTTATTTATTTCATTTTCAATGAATGAATACATTTGTATATTCATACCTTACTTATTTTGAAGTTGATTAATATTATCAATATGGATATCATATTGGATAGTTTTAAAGTCTTCCATTGTGAAAAATATTTCATCATCATGTTCTATTTCATGTCTCCCCTTTAATATTGCATGTAAACTCTGATTTTCAATGCTTACAGAATAATGTTTTTAGCTTCATAAATCTCTGTACATATAGAAATGAGACATTGTTTATGATTGCATTTTCAATACTACTTCTTGTGAGCATGGAGTGAAATGGTAAATAAACAAGGGTGTCAACATTTAGAAACCAATTGTTATTGTAATATTTGTCAAATACAATCTGAATATAGAACCATTTGACCAAATATTGGCAGAGTTATTATAAGTCTTTATCTATACGTGTTCTTAAAACTATGCATTCAATTTGTTTTATATGTCATTTTGTCATGAAAATTTTTACATGCTGCCAAAAGTTGTAGTAAACAGTGGAACCCACATAGGTTGAATTATTTGTTGAAAAAGGTAACATATTATTATTTCTGACTGTTTTAGATCAGCAGCAGTCTACATCTTGCCAGAACCCTCACATCATCGGGAAAATTAAATAAAATCTTAGAAGAATACATCTATAAACATAAACTTCCAGAGGGTTTTGGGCGATTTGAAAAAGAAGGGAAAACCTCAGAGGATAAAACTAAAAGTGAAGGAAATGAGGGCACATCTCAAAAGACTGATGCTCCCAAGCAGGACACTAGCGATCCTTCAAAAAAAGACAGTGGTACAGGTAGGGAGTTTAATTACATCAATGTCAACATTAGGGACTGTAATATGAAACAGGATTTTAATGCTGCATATTTGCATGTTGATTAAAGCGTAGCTTTTATAGATTATCATCTATTTGCTTATTATTGAACAGAAAATGATTATTTACTGCATCTCATTTGAATCGTTTAATTCATCAAATACAAATAATGGTAATAACTAATTAATGATTTTTAAAACTCTGTTGTTTTGTATTTGTTTAACCGTCTACAATTATATAATAAATATTGATATTTTAGCTAAAGAATCCAAA
The DNA here is from genome assembly GCF_963853765.1 of Magallana gigas. Lineage (NCBI taxonomy): Eukaryota > Metazoa > Mollusca > Bivalvia > Ostreida > Ostreidae > Magallana > Magallana gigas. The sequence goes on from NC_088855.1 coordinate 10,884,378, forward strand.
GATAAGAAAGACGACTTTGATATGGACCTAGGAAAATCTTTGAAGGAATTTTTTGAGTAGGAATTTGTCTCTTATCTTGTCTTACAACCTGCTTTATCTATAAGCATTGTGATATCTGTATTTTAAAAGATTAATCTAAAAAATGAACCTTAATAAACATTTCTTAGCTCTGGAATATTGTATCATCATAAAATGTCAAAGTTTTTACATTTTTAGAGCAGCCATTATTTCATAAAACAATTAAAAATTACATTGTACAAATAGAAAATCTTTAAAGAAAAATATCAATTGAATCTTGTTTTCTTGCTTTTTAATTTAAGTTAGGATATAGACCTAAACTATGGGATATTTTTTTACCAGGAATGTTTCAAGTCAGGTGAACGAGCAAAAAGGAAAGAAGGAGGGGCAAAGTGGTGGAAATTGGGGGAATGGTCCAGGTAACGAATTCGTCCTAGGACTCGTGGCTGTCCTGTTTGCTCTGTGGTTGCTGAAAGTCGTCGCAGATGCTAACAGATATGTTTTGTTGACGTATAAACAGTTTGAAAACCTTTTACGAGATAAGAAGGTGAGAAAAATTATTCAGTTAATTGAATGTGTTTATTATCTAATATTGTGTTTTACAGTGAATGTAAATATATTATGAGATTTTAGAGTTATGATATATTTTGTTATGCTAAATGCTATTAAAATTGATGCATCTGTGTTGGAATGAAACACACCATACCAGGTAATTCAAATACATTTTGTTTTCTTTCAGGTTGATGGTCTAACAATAGATCCCAAAACCAAAGTGGTATACATTCGACTGAAGCCTGAGTATCGTGGCGTGGTGGTTAGTAATGTTTCTGTACCTCATTTATAAAAAATACATTCTCTTTGTATTTTTAATTTTTAAAATTTATGGCTATTTTAATTGTATAAGCGAAAGCTTTCGGTAGACTAATTGTACATACTGGTAACAAATAGAAAATATGTAGCCAACACCTGGTTATTTGTGTGTCGTTGATTTATTTTATTTAATGGAATTATTTTTAAAGACTGCAAATAAAAATGTACCTCTTTTCCAGAATTGTGATGTATGATGTCATTTAATGTTCAAACTGAATTTAGATGAAGAGTTTTAATTTCATTGAAAAACTATTGCTATTTATATACTGACAGTCCGGACATATTCTTCAAATTGGAAGCATTTCTAAATTTGAAGACATGGTAGAGGATATTCTTCAAGAAACTGGAGATGAAGATAATGTGGAAATTAAATATAAGTAAGCTTAAAATTAGACATTGTTACAAATATTTATCATAAACATGATAAAGATGTTCTTAAAAGAACCAGTAGCTACTGATAGTTCTTTGATAATGGGGTAGACTTAATTCTAATCTGTTTTGTTGATCTCAGAAAAAAAAGCAAGGAAATTAATGTTATACTTGTCAAATGTAAAGTGCATGCATGCTTAGAATTCTCATGCTATATATTTGTTATTTTTATATTGTGTTTTAATTTGTAGACTTCAATCTGCCACTGATGGATTTAATTTTTCATTATTATTAACTGGAGCTATGTTACTTCTGCTTTTGGTAAGTGGAAGATTAAACTCAAAACTGCATTATTACATGTAACAAGTAATATTTCTGTGGAAAATCATGTTTGAACATCAATATCATGCTGTAGGAAATCTTGCCTTAATACATGTACATGTTCTTTGTAGCGGAGTTTTCTAAAACGTGGACAAGTCGGGAAGGGGTCAGGAGGAGGGGGTATTGGGGACCTATTTGGAATGGGAAAATATCAGGCTAAAAAGGTCACCAAGGACACAGGTGTCAAATTCAAGTAGGTATCAGATACGTGATATATAAAGATCCAAATGTCGCATTTTTAGCAGAGACTTTTATTCAAGAATCATGGTTGATATATACATGTACTTCAATATAGATTAATTAATAATTATCAGGTAATCTTAACCACATTGTTGACTTTTATTTCCAGAGATGTTGCAGGTTGTGAGGAGGCCAAAATAGAAATTATGGAATTTGTTAACTTTCTGAAACACCCTCAGAGGTACAAGGAATTAGGGGCCAAAATCCCTAAAGGGGCTCTTCTGACGGGGCCCCCTGGTACAGGAAAAACTTTACTAGCTAAAGCCACTGCAGGGGAAGCAAACGTCCCCTTCCTTAGTGCATCTGGATCTGAATTCTTAGAAATGTTTGTTGGAGTTGGTCCTAAAAGGGTAAATAATTTTCTTTAAAAATTATGGAAAATCAGAGTATGAATACTTAGATCAGCAAATTTTGGTTTAATTTATTTCTTAATACGTGTAGTTGAGTTTAAATATTGTAAATAGCAAAATTTCAAATATATATTACCTGTATTATGAATATGAAAAAATTCTTTTAGGTCCGTGAAATGTTTGCACAAGCTAGAGCAAATGCTCCATGCATATTATTTGTGGACGAAATTGATGCTGTGGGGAGAAAGAGGTCAGGAAGGTCGTTTGGAGGTCACAATGAACAAGAAAACACTTTAAATCAGCTTCTAGTCGAGATGGACGGTAATTTATTGATATTTCAAAACAATAGAATTCTTTTTTCCTTAATTATGTATGCATGTAATACGATATATTCTGTGTTTTATGACTTGACATCACTGATTTATGTAGCTGTATTTTAGGTTTCAATACCCAGGAAGGAGTGGTCATTTTAGCCGCTACCAATAGAATGGATGTGCTGGATGAAGCCTTGCTGAGACCGGGTCGATTTGATCGTCAGATTTATGTACCCACACCAGATATCAAAGGAAGGTCAGTGGAGTTCTGAATATTTCATGTCAAAGAGCTTTGCAATACAATAGCTTTGCAGGTTTTTTTTTACTCTGAATAAGATAGTACTTGCTCAGTACCTTTTTTAATTTAAAAATCAACATGACTGTGTTTCATGTACACGTATGAATATGGCATGATTTATTATGATTTTTTTTCAGGGCTTCTATATTTAAAGTTCATTTAGAAAGAATTAAAACAGAAATGGACAAGGAGGCTCTAGCTAAAAAAATGGCTTCCTTGACTTCTGGATTTTCAGGTAGGCATACTTATTTTGTAATGATACACATACGCACATATTATTCTTCTGTGCTATAAACGCTTTTTCTGAAAAACATGATTATGTACATGTATCATGGTAAAAATGTATTTGTTAAATCCATAATCAACCTAGGTTAACAAATTTTCAATTGTTGGTGGCATTGCTAACATTTGAAACGAAGCAGCCTCAATGATTTCAAGAATATGCACACATAATGAAGTAACTGATAGTGAACATTTACATATATGAAATCTATTAACAGTCTAGATTATCTTCTACAGGTGCTGACATTGCAAACATCTGTAATGAAGCGGCTTTGATTGCTGCAAGAGAGAGCGCTGCATCTGTGTCACTAAAACATTTCGATAGTGCCATTGATCGTGTGATTGCAGGTAGATAACCAAGACACTTTGATCTAAATTCATTCATTGGCCTCTTGCTATTGAATCTGAAAGGTGTAATCTGTATACAAATTATATTTTGTAAATGTTTATTTCATAACTCCATATACAATTAAAAGAGAGATTTGTATACCTTACTGTACTTCTACAGTAAATTTTATTACATACAATACATAATGAAATGCATGTTATTTTGGTAAGGTTTGGAAAAAAAGACAAAAATTTTCTTGCCCCATGAGAAAAAGAAGATTGCCTTCCACGAGGCAGGCCATGCAGTCGCAGGCTGGTTCTTAGAAAACTGTGCTCCATTACTAAAGGTAACAGTTACCTGTGTTAATAAAGTATCATCAATACAGATATTTGATTAATAAATGTGTGTAGTAAAGTACTAGAGCAGGTACAGTAAATTTCCAACAGATTGAAATAAACAATTTACTGTTATTATGGAAGCTGCAATACATTATAGAAGCTTTAAATACTCAACAATTCAGTAGTCATACAAGGCTGTGGTGTTTTTTGGTGAGAATTGATGATTTTGTTTATTTATTGAGAGAGTTTTACCTTTCCTTAATAGGTTTCAATTATACCAAGAGGGAAAGCATTAGGTTATGCCATGTATGTTCCAGTGGACAGGCAATTGTATACACAGCAAGAGGTGAGTCCCAACATATTCACAGTATCATTTTAGAGTGTTGTGTGTATGGAAATTGTATGCAGCATTACTTGTTCTTGTAGAATTTATCTTGAAAATCCTAATAGTATTAAACCTTTCTCCGAAGGAGATGGGGGTATATTGTTTTACCCTTGTGTGTCTGTCTGTCCATAACAAATTTTTGTAGAATTTTTCTTAACAACTACATACATGTATGTATTACATGTAGTAGTAAATGCTTGAAATTTTAACACCTTTGTTTAGGTCTGCCATATGGTGGGATTCATTTTTGTACCAATCATATGTCAACTTCATGTTTAATGAAGTCTGTCTTATTTTTTAGCCTAAATTTTCAACCAAATTTTTGTCAAAGATTTCTCAGCAACTATTCATGGCAGATGGTTGAAATTTTACTTGAACAATTTCCTGATAAATGGCGACTTTCCTTATTTGAACATGTTTAATTAAATCAGAGCGAGGGTATCACAAGTAAGCATTGACTCACTAATATCTTGTTAAATTGGAGGAATTAATGCTATGCTCAATATGTGCTATGACTATGAAATCATAACGTTAATGAAAAGGGCTCAATGTTTAACATAAGATGATCTGGAAAAAAAATTGAAAATTTTTTATGCAGGGTATATTCTAATATATTCACCACAAATTTTGTACAGGACTCCATAACGATTTTATTATTGCTATTGCTGCTCAGGTGAGCAATTGGGCTCATGGGCCTCTTGTTGAATTTTTCTTTCATTTTTCTGACAGTTGTTTACCATATTGAATTTCAACAAAAGCATGGCACTAACATCTGCGTATTTTCACAATTTAATACGAAACGGAACATGCATGAAATAAGGAATCTACAGTAAAATGTTCTACATAAAGAGTAATGTATTGTAGATCCAAGATCAGATGTGCTTAGCATTAGGAGGAAGAGAGTCAGAGAAGCTATTCTTTGGTGAATATACTTCAGGAGCAATGGATGACCTCCAGAAAGTGACATCTATGGCTTACGCACAGGTAATACAGTGTATTGATGTTGGACCACACATTAAACTGGTTCCCTAATACTGGTAGCTCCTTTGTGTATGATCTTGGTATTTAGAGTTTTAAATAATAATTTTGAGGCAATTTTGCTTTAAAATTTTCAGATAGTTACCTATGGAATGAATGAAAAAGTAGGACAAGTGTCTTACCACGACCCATCCAAGCAGGATCAGGGGTTCACCAAGCCCTACAGTGAGGAGACTGCCCGCCTCATTGATGAGGAGGTGAGGATCATGGTCAACATGTGCTCCAAGAGGACCCATGAGCTCCTCAAGTCAAAGAGGGCAGAGGTGGAAAAGGTATCTAACATTTTCATTGTATTTGGTACTTGTACTTGGAAGATCAATCTTATACATTATAAACTCTGTACAATTTGAACTTTACACCTTTTATTTACTGTGCTTAGGTAGCAAATAGACTTTTGGAGAGAGAGAAAATAGAGAAAGCAGATCTAGAAGAGCTACTAGGAAAAAGACCGTTTGCAGAGAAGACGACATATGAGGAATTTGTAGAAGGGACTGGTATGTTGTTGTGCAGTCATTTAAACATCAAAATACTTTCTTGCATGATTCATATGGGATATAAAGGAAGTGATATTATATTATGTACATACTCGTTTTAGTCGGGTTATATAATTATTTTCTGCAGTGATCATTGCCTTGACAACCCAATCATCAATGAATACATTTTATTGTTTATACTGTATTTACATCCTTCTTTCAACAAATTAATGAACTGATCATAAAAACAATGTAAAATTAACTAAATTTTTGATTATGCTAGATAAAAAGAGCAGCCAAATTGTCTTCTATGGGATTTTTTTAGTCTGACATCAATACAATTTTGTGCAGTCCCTGATTTTTCCTACATGTAGTTTATTAAAAGAATACACACAAGGCATGTTGTTCCCATTGCATCTGAAATAGACAGGTGCCCAGTACATGTACATGTATCAGTATTGATTGTATTTCTTATAACAGGCTCCATGGAGGAAGACACTACATTACCTGAGGGCCTCAGAGACTGGAACAAAACCGAGGAGGAAATAAAAACGGAGAAGAAAAAAAAGGCAGAGGAGACCAAAACCACCAAGGAGGAGGAGAAAGCAAAGGAAAACGAATCCACCAAGGAGGAAGAGAAAGAAAAGTAAACAGAGGGAAGCAATCGCCGAGATGAGAAAGCGGCCATGGATGGATATCCTTCGAAATGTGCTCACACAAACTTGATATGTGTGCTTGAAAAACAAATGAATTTATTTCTAACAATCATGAAGAATAATTGTCAAATAATGAAAACAAAGTTAATAACTGTAACAGTGGTTTTTCTGGAATCTTGAAATCAGTATTAGGTTTCAGACCATGTCGACATGGTTGCTAATTACACACCATAATTTTTTGTGGTCAAGATTTTGATAGCTCTTAAAATAATAGTGACATAGACAATTTGCCATTTAAATGATAAAATTGTCATTTTCACTGTATTTGTCACAGCATCTAATATGACAATTGATGAACAGTAAATGTAAATGTGTTAAATAAATGATGCAATGTCATTGATATGGTATGTTTTCTTTGACTCATAAGTAAAAACTGTATTTCCAATTGCTCAACATATAAATAAAATACATGTTTATACAAGTTGCCATGTACATGTATTACCAACCCATGGCTCCACTGCTTGTTAGGTACAAGATTTCAAAACCAGCATTTTAAAAAGTCAAGAAGACTGTTGAATAGACAAGTGGTTTTACATTTTATAACATAAAACATTCTTTGTACATTTGTTAAATTCTCCAATGGTGCCTTCCCAATGCCCTTAAACGCCTTCAAAGGATGAAAATGAATGACAAGTACAAATACATGAATAACTTTAATTCACAAACATTTCAATACAAAGTTGTAAGACAGTACTGTAATTGAGCATACATGATTACTTGAAATTGTGCTATAAATCTCACTTCATAATGTTTTGTATGTGAAGGTATTAAAAACAATTGGGGTGGGGGTGTCAGTCGGGTCCGATTTCAATTTGCTGCGGAATTGCAGTTTTAATATTGCGATTTATGTACAAATACCAAAAACTGACAATTGAATCGCTTGGTTCATGGGCACATATATTTTTTCTAAATGATGCTTGAAAAACCCAAGGAAATATGAATGTAATCATTGAAACACAAGGTGGTGGCAGGATTGGGGAGTGGTCAGTTTACAGGGAAGAGGTCAGTTTACACTTATTGTAATTTGAAGATTCAATGAAACAAAGTCTGATCCACAGCTGTCCCAAACAACAGTCGCCATGACGACGGAACTCTCCAGGTGGAGGCTGGCTTGATGATGGTTTTTCCATCTAAGTCATACTTAGGCTACAAGAAAACAAAACCAGTTAGTTGAAGTTCTTGTGTTTGTACAGATTGTTTATGCAAGAAGTTTGCCTGTGCCACTAATTTACCAGTAAACTTTGGCAAATAGCAGATGCTAACCAAGTGCAATAACCAAGTACTGTGGAATCATTTGAACTCATAGGGGCCAATTTTTGTAGATTATGTGTTATTTGCTCATTTGTTGGGATGTAGTTTCATGGATGTGTCGGTTTTCAGTTTCTGTAAGATAACTTTCTCTTTCAAAATTTGTTTTTGACAAAGATGTAAATTTGTGGAGCAAGGCTACCAAGGAATATCACACAAATTGAGCCAACACAAATTCTAATGATTCCACAGTATTTAACAACTGTTGTTGATTCTAACAAGAAACACACTAGAAAGTCGCTCAATAAAGAGCACCAAAGATAGGTAAGCTTAAGCGTGTAGATCTCCAAGTGTAATACCTTAAAATCGATCAAATCCATCCACAAATTCAGATTGTAGGCCAGCTTCACTGCATCTTGGGCATTGTCTCCTTCAGCACAAAACACAAGTACAACAATGGCAGGTATATTCTCCTTAGAACTGCAACAGAAATGTCACTGGCATATAAAAAATTGATGATTTTTCAAGTCTCATAAAATCAAACTTGTACATGTATTTATTATTTTAAAGTTTAGCAACCCTAATGAAAATTGTTATATGAGAAATACCATCTAAATTCTATCAGGAATGTAAATTTTCACTTATTTGCATAGTGCAGCCAGAGCTGATGATATTTGTCTGTAAAGATACAAGAAAATTCCTTAATTGGGTTATTCCAAGTTTTAAATAATAGTGTATTCACTTACCAGTCTTCAAATAAGCTCTTGGCTATGCCTCCTCCTGGAAGATACAGCGATCCCTCTGGGTCCTCCAATGAAGGTCTTCCTTCCAGTGGAATCCACTTTAAAACGTCATGTGTGAATCTTTCTTTGTTCTCAGCCTCTAAGTCTGGGGTAGAAATGTATCTAAACTGGGGCCTAAAGAGAATTAACTGTTTGCATAAAATATGAAACTCATTTCAGATCTTAATATGCTTTGCATGACTATTACCGGTATGAAATTTAAGATACCAGTACTATGTACATGTAAAAATAACTTGTTCTTGTATCCTTTTATATAATGATCTGTAACTTTTGGGATAAATTTTGGTAAAGTTATACATGTACAGGTATAGCTTACCCTTGTAATTGAATATCAAGCCTTTCGTGTGCATGCATACTGCTCAGTATAACCAATTTTTCAAATTTATTTTCCTTTACCCAGCTAGTCAGCCAGCGCCGGAAACTAGACATTTTACCCTTAAAAAAATATAACATCTCTTGTACGATAGAATCACACAAAATTTGTAATAAATTAAATGAAATGAATCCTATATTAGGCATCTAAAAAATGGTGACTTACCTTCACAAAGGGAGCTCTCTGTTGAATAATGACAAGCTGATGTAGTTTGCTCTCATAGACTATCAAAATAAAAAAATTGACATGTACAGTACATAAACACATTATCAAATCCTCATTTTCAACACTTAAAAGATATTTTAATTTTAAAAGGTGAATCAAATTATGTTGCAATCAAAATACTTGCACCGTTTTAGAATTTTCAAATTTTACAATCTTTCACCAAAAAAAATACTTTAAAAAAACTTTTTGAAAGGTAAAAATTATAAAAGCCCCAGGCCAGCGGTATCTGAACTCCTGACATTTAACATGTAAGTTTGTAGTTAACTCTCTTACCCATTGCGCTACATCATTTGGTAACAAATTTGGGAGAGAAAAAATATTTTGAATTATACTTAACTCTATTGTTTATTTTGTTAGGAAGTATGTCGCAACATGAAAGTGTCCCTTACCACCATAAAGCTGTTATTCTTTATAAGGAGACCCCTCATTTATTGCATTAATACTTTGATGTTCTTAAAGCTTGAATACACACCTTCACACGCTGTCACAAGTTTACAGACATCTGCCTCAGGGTGAGCATAGGGATCGTTTCCTACCAGAGGCAGGATGCTATCATGGTAAATAAATCCACATCGCTCCAACCACATGGTGGAAATCAACAAGTCTGCAGCGAGCTGGCCCACATTTCCAACAGAAACTGCAGGCTACAAAGTTTTAATCCTATTTTCATGACTCTTATATTATCAAGAATAGGTCATAAGAACACTAAAAAAAAATTCAACCTGGAATCTAATAGCTAAATTTTGGTTATCTGCACCAATGATATCTTAAACACTATGAATATTCGTTGAGACTGAAAATTTTTGACGTACGTCTTTTCCGCAGGGACGTCCGTCAAAAATTTTCAGTCTCGACGAATCTCACTGAGATTAAGTTAACTATGAATAAGTTGCAGAAGATGAAATATGTCTTATAGTGCCTTCCTTTCTGTATTTTGATTTATGTATAAGCATCTTATATCTTTTCTAACAGAGTTCGAGATAATGAGGTTTAACTATTAAAAAAAAAGAAGAAGTAATTTTAACCCAATTCATAACAGAAGGTAGATCGAATCATAACACTATCATCAACAAATTATCAAAACCGCAATTATACATGTAATATGTTTTACGGTGCGACCGTTGGGGCGAGCACAGCATGTGATCAAACAATGAATTATAATAAATTAATAAAATAAAATTAACAACGTGAAATTTCAATGCCAAAAAATAAAACATACATATTTTTCAGTAAATTTTCATTATTCATAGTTTATAAGATTTGTTATAATTTATTCATTTATATGTAGAACAATAGTTTTATCTCAGATACAATGTTGTTAAATAATAAAGATTTTAATATATAAATATTCATTGCACTGCATCTCCTCTTTTAAAGTGATTGTGATTATGATTGATTGATTGATTTCCCCCTTTTTTTTGCAGTAGACATTTTTTCTTAAACTTACATATAAAACTTGACTCATCATAGAGCTCCCCCAATGCTAAAGTTTTTTTCATTTTTGTCAACTTATACATAGAAAATCGACTTACCATGGATTTGCCCCTCCACTTAAAAAAAAAATAATTAATGTTTAATTTTATTTTTAATTTACGCTTAAAAATATTTGCTTATCATGTTAAAAGAACATGGTGTTGTCTCCCCCCCCCCCTCCCCCCCCCCCCCCCCCGCATGTAATAAATGGAAGTGAAAATAAAGAAACCATTGATCTGCTAAAGAGCTGAAGGATTAGAATTTTCATGATTTATTTTTCTTTTTGCTTGCAAAGATTTTTTGGATGAGGCTGCCATCCACCCACCCACCCCCTTTAAAAAAAAGGCGCTGCTACGTATAACGTTACGTTTCAGGAAATTACCGTAATTATAGTGAATAAAATATTTGTGAGCATTCATCCAAATTAGTGCAATTTACAACTGTTTCCTGTATCTGAAGAAATGTCCTTATTCGTCAGCTGTTCTTTATCTTAGCCTTTGCAAGATTTTAAGAGGATTTTGGTCATTTCAGCAGATTTACAATAACTTCAATTAGAGTAATTTCCCCTTATCAGTGCTTATTGTGACGTCAAAGCTGACGTTGGTTAAGTGTCGTCTTACTCTTTAAAACTCCCATGAGAAATAAAAGTATGCGAAGTATACTGTTTTATTTACTTAAAAAGCATGATGTTCTTAAAATTACACATCTTATAAGCTTTTCAAAGGTTTTACTTTGATTCTCGGCAGAACGTGATGTTGGAACGTGAGGTTGGAAACCATTGGTACTATGAATTGTGGGTCAAAATTTACTGACTCCGAAAAAATATATCGGATCAATGTGTAAACGTTTGTGACGTCACACGATTATTTTTGATTGAAAGTGTACTGAGGTGAACTTTAGAGGTAACATTGACTGTATGTCGCTTACATCGTTATTGTTTTTACTGTCTAAATTTGTCTTGCTGATTCTCGTGAGAGTGTGAAGTGATAAAAATTGCCATGATTACAGGGAACTACTGGGACGATTAAAACGATGCATTACTGGTCCGATTTACTGACGCCAAAAAAATTCGTTGAATGAATGTGCAACTATAGTCCGAATTTTCTATTCACACACGCCTTGCCGGTAGAGCTCGCTTCGCGCCGGCGCTGCGCGCCGGCGAGCTGCGCTCGCTATAAGAGACATAAATAACATTTATGTCTCTGATTATATGTATATTTAGTTAAAAAGGGGCGTTGACATCAGTTTAGTGATGTCTTTACTTTGCAACTCACCTCGAACTTGACGAAGTACCGAGGGAATTCTAAACTTTTCATTTACCAATGTTTGTTGGATATCTTAATATCTAAAAGAGAATATCTTACCACTATTAGTGTATATCCTTCGAAAGACTTCGATTTTTTCTTATCAGCTGGAATATACATAATGATATCTAAAATTACTCCCCAAAATTCAAAACTCTGTTTACATGATGTTGTTACTCATGGAGGCCGCCATGATGAAAAAATATTGTTAAGTGGTTCGTAAGTTTATTCATCTTCCTGTGTGAACGGTTTCTGATTATATCCGATCCGTGCTGCATACATGTACCTGTAAAATAACATTCACATGTTATCTTTTTAATGCATGAAAAAAAGACATATTCTTGGATGTGTAAGGTAGGAAATTCCTTCCCATTATATTCAGGACGTATAACGTTAGGCCTATACTGCCAACGTTATATCATTACGTCCCTGCATGTTCAGAAAAATGCAATAACACACAACACCCCCTTCCCCTTACAAAAGAAATTTGAAGTAAAAAAACTGTTAAAATGAATTACTTTCAAAGCAGAAAAGAGGTATAGCGCCTATTCCCATGATTTAGCATTATAACCCCGTGTTTGAACGGAAAGTATCTGTTACTAAAAATAGATACAGTTTTTTTTGTTAAACACGAATTTTAAGTATCTGTAATCTCTGATTTGGTATAAATTTGGGAAATAAACATCGAAAAAAAGGAATATACTAGCGGAAAAAAGAAACTGTGCATTTTAAAATTTAGTATAACTTTTTTAAATCTATTGTTTGTATTTATAAAATTTAAACAATCGATAATGGTAATGTTTTAAACAATATCGGATGGTAACCGTCCGGGTGCAAGGACTTTTTCATGGTTAGTGAGCACCTGTGTTGTTTAATGAAGAATTTGTACGCACGAGTTTAACGGGCCAATACTGTTTGGAATAAGAACTGTAAAGGATTTGTTTAAACTTTTTTTTGTTAAGGAAATCACTTTAGTGTCAACAAAATTTACCCCTATGTCATTCCACGACTCAACGAAAACCAACGTAATCGTGCTGTTGGGATGCTGCAAGCTGGAATGGCACAAAATTACTGCAGCAATTTAAGACACTTTGGAGTTCATCGGAACACCATCCAGTCATTATGGAGACGTTTTCAACAATCTGGCAACACTCAGGATCGATCGCGCTCTGGGCAACTTCATGTGACGTCACGTCAGCAGGACAACCACATTAGACTTGTGCATCTGAGAAATCGTTTCCAGACATGCAGCAAGTTTGACTGCCCGTAGCATTCCAGGTCTTCGACCAATTAGTCCAAGAACTGTGCGTAATCGTCTGCGCAAGCAAAACATCAGACCAAGGCGTCCAGCGGTGCGCCCAGTACTGCTTCAACGTCATCTTATCGCCAGATTAGCGTGGTGCACACGACATCTGCGATTCAAATCCAGATTTCATTTGGATTAGCAGTGATGTAGGGTGTACATCGTCGCGTTGGGGAGCGTTACCAGGACGCTTGTGTTGTGCAACGTCGACAATTTGGTGGAGGTACATGTAGTGTTACGGTGTGGGGTGGAATATCAGCACGTGAAAAGACCCCTCTACAAATTGTGAAGGGAAATCTCACTGGCGTACGCTATCGAGATGAAATTATTCAGCGTCATGTGATACCCTTCATACAGAGAAATCAAAATCACGTCACTCTGCCGCAAGACAATTAACGCAAGACCACCACACGTTGCATGTGTAGTCAGGGACTTGTTTGTTCAACAGAATGTCGATGTTATGCCTGGGCCAGCTGTTTCCCCCTATTTGTCGCCGATCGAGCACGTCTGGGATGAAATGGAAAGACGTTTACGCCGTTTACCAAATCAGCCAGTGACATTGGCTGTTTTAGGCCATGCAGGCTTTAACCAACATCTGGAACAACATCCCTCAAGCATTTCTGAACACTTTAGTGGCATTATTGAGGCGTCGCTGTCAAGCATGCGTGAACGCAAATGGTGGTCACACGCGTTATTAATTTTGTTAATTCAATTTCAAATAACAGTGACTTTCGAGTGTGCTGAAATTGACGTTATTCGATGTTGACATTAATGTGTTATATGAGATGTTGTTACGAATACATGTGTTAACAGTATTACAAAAAATAAAATTTGTTCATTGTAATTTTTAAATGTTCTTTTCATATATTAATTAATGCAGTTTCTTTTTTCCGATAGTATATATACACGTATAGAACTCTGTGTATAAACTCAGTTGATATCAGTCTGAACCATGATAACTTCCAGCGAAGTGCAATGAGTGTGAGTGTAAATTAGGAATATACATGTAGAGTATAGTGTTAGTAAAGAGATCTGTTCATATTGGATGTGCATTTACTCAGAATTAAACAATGGGAAAAAAAAATCTCACCAATATATTTGATTTCTCATCATGCTGTAAGTGGAAAAGAAAACAAATTTTACTTCCCGGTGGAATCGATCCAGCGACCACAAAATTAAAGAGCCCTACCACTAGGCTGTCTATTTAACATGATTGCATTACAAATGTCCATATTGAAATATTTCAGTAGCGTAGCTACATTGAAACATTGTAAGCACGCACTTGCAAATTCTTTACTGAATCTCAACTTTTTCAAAAGCATTCAGTTTGTTATTTCTTCATATTGCAAACCCTGACAACTTGATGTGTATCCGACGAACTTTTCCTGAAGAATCACGTACTATATAATTAAAGTAATACTTTTTCCGAAATATACATACACTGAGTCGAAAGATCAAAATTTAGATCTATATAGTACGAAGTAACAAATATTCATTTCATTACAATCAACTGATCAGTGCATTAATGCGTATCAAAATGAAAAGAAGCGGTACTGATTTTTTTAGAACAGTTTGCTTGGGACAGGGTATTCTCATTTAAAATTGGAGGAAAAAAATTCTAACCCCCAAAACGAATCCCCACATACACCTTATTGTATGTCGGGGTTTCCACATGTACATAACAACTTCCACTTATTTTTTAGAAGTATTTTCTTGATTCTTTGGTATATGTTGATGTATATTTTGGTTTTTTTTTCAGTTTCTTTAACGTTTTTGTTCCAATATATTTTAATTTATGCATGTAGATAAAAGAAAATAGTGTATCTAATATAGACAATTTTTTGTAAGTACAATTACAATATCACGATTGGGGTATCAAATCTATTACATTGTACTATGGATTAAAATTACTCCCGCTGGAATATAAATATGTGCTCAGCTTCTTAACAGTACGAAGACAGCGTTAAAACAAACTTAATTCGAATTCGGTGTTAATTCCTGTAGAACATAATTTAAGTCGGATTTCTTTGTTTAAAGGGATTCATATAATAATTTTTGTTGCAGGCTAACTCTTTTCCATTATATCCCCATTAACAAAACCTGAAGATTTTAATGTCGTGAAAGACAAAGACTTTAAACATGGTAATTGTGTAATTTGCGTTTCTTTGAATATATTTTAACTAAATATTGTAGGATTGAAAATGCCTGATGTTTGCTACTGCGCTATATTGGAGGCATCACATATTACGTGTGAAATACCGTTTAATAATTCAGCAAGTTTCAGTGTATACAATAATCAGTTAAATTACTAGTATAAATTCTCAGCACATAGTTCACAAAAGAATGATGAAATTGAAAATTCCTGCAAATATGCATGCCTATATTTTATGTCACTAAATGAAGAATCATAAAAACAAGACACATTGTTTTCTGCATCAATATTTCTTTTTTTTAATCATAAATGTTAATGCTGAAGCATTGACAGGAAACAATGTTGACTATAAGCTCCATTATGTCTACCCAATTTCATATAATGCTAGCAGTTTAATACTGTAAAAAAAAGTTGATCTTCAATACTCAGTGCAGCATGTACCAGTAATATGTGATCAATCTAATTGCTTTGTACTAAAAGTGCAACACAGTACCCAAAGCTTGCTTTTATTACATTGACATGTGGATGCATATTTGATATTCATATAAATAAGAAAATCATGTCTGAAAAATGCAATTAACATGCAGGAATATGCTTCTAAGGATATCATTCAAACAAAATAATAATCATGTACACAGATTTTCCTAGTACAGGTACTGTATTGATAGTCTTTAAACTTGACTTGTTTATTGACATATTTTAATAAATGACAGATTGTAGCAAAGTTTAATGTCTGATCTGTTCTGAAAAAACCTATTCATTTCGTCAGAATTGTTAATTATATGTAACATGAATTATTCCATCATTCTTAAAGAATTATTGACTATATGTACTCTTAAATGTCTAACAAGCAACATTAAACAAACAACAATCCCAGCACTGCCACATTAAAGTTGGCAACCCATGACTAGCAAATGATTAAGAAGTAATCTTATAACCTCTGCACAGTTTATCCTATCTCTATGAACCAACTTAAGGCTAAAGCATCTGGTTCTGATTTTGTATTTTGATAAAATACATGTATATGCATCTGGAAATACATGTACATACGTTTTAAAAAGATCACTGTCACGGTAAGGAATATTCACCTAACTATTCCCTTGTGAAATATTTCAGATTTTTTTCATCCCCCATTCCCTTGATTATACACCCATATCATAATCTAGATTAATCTTAAATGACTACTGTCCTTGGACTACTGTATGAACTAACATACTAGTATAATGTTTATAAAAACATGCATATAATTACACCCAATACATCATTATCATAATTGGTATTGCACTAAATGAGTCGTTACAGAATTACATACAATAAATACACAGCCAATTTCTTTGTTAAATGTTAACAATTGTAAACAATGAATAATAATGGATGTACGTGTACAACAACATTTGTAATTTTCAATTTGGTATTTTTTCTCTACATTCAGTAAAAGTGACATAATAAATTCTATATCCGTAAAATCACAAGCATTATCTATACATGTAGTTTGTATGGCTCAGCACTTAAGTTTAAAAACATGAACTAACATTCCAATGCACAACCAAACCAAAAATTTCAAATTCTAAGATTTATAAATAAAACGTCACTAAGAAGATAGTGAACAATGTGCACAGTAATTGTTGCTATGCTACTGCCGAGGAGAATCAGGAGGCACCGTTGGTATACTCCAGACAAGTCTGGAGTCTGGCAGTCTGGTCTGGACTGAGGGATGCTTGCACTGTCTGGAACTCTGCCGGGAACTTGGCATGGAGGTCTTTGACAAAGTTGATCAAGAGGGTCTGGGTATCTGTTAATTTAGAAATGCATAAATGTATTCGCCTTGTCAGGGATGTGTTTTTACAAAAGAGCTTAAAACTTATGACCAAATTTTAAAAATTTTCATTATTTTCAAGCTACCAACTGTTTGAGTAAAACAAACGTGTATATATTATCAAAATATTTCAGACTTAATGATCTTGTATAAATTGTACTTGTTGAAGTTCATTACATGTAAATGTAAAGATTTATGATTTGTCTTTCTTGCATTTTTTGGTCAGTGTATGAACTGATAAGATACATGTGAAATAATGTACATGTACCTGTGTATGTATTTTATATATATATATTTAGCTTTTGTGAGTTTTTAACATGTACATTTATCATATTTGTCACTTCGTAATAGTCTTCAGTGCATTATGTGTATTCATCCTTCACCAACCTGCCCTTATTCGGGAAGAAGAAACAACAGAATTCAATTTCAAAATCTCTAACATCAGTATCTTGAAATATCATGGACATCTTCCATTATGTTTAAAGTCCACACAATTATTTCTTTTTGTATTTCAGCCATGATAATATTTCTCAGGCCCATAGATGGTTTGACAGCATGTTGCTAACACCATGAAGTAGTTTTCCTCTCTTTAAAAATTTGATTTTACAACTTCTAAAACCCTTTTAAAATATTATTTCCCTTTGCTAGAGAATAACAAATGTGCATCATCACCCTGTTATTGCGTTGTACCGTTCAGATAATACAAACCTTGCTTGACTTGATCTGTGCCGACAACCTGAGCCACCACTGTCAGTAATCTTGGAATATGTTGCAATATCTGAAAGAAATCAAGGCATATTTACATTCGCATATTTCTACATGTACTGTCAGTTTGCATGTAGATTTACAAAGAGAAATTTCAATGGCTATTTTACCTCTTGTTCTCCACTTAGATACAGCTGACATAAACAATCAAACACTGTCTTATTCTCCTCAAAATCTTCCTTCAATGGCAAACACTGTAGAACAGATGGTAAGACCTGAAATCCAAAATCCAAAACGTACAATGCTAATATGTACACAAAAACACATAAAGGTTTACTATTAATACAATATCGACAATTCTGTTAAACATGTATTAAGTTAATTAATGCTCTAGACTTAATGACAAGATTTGGAAAATACATGGATCTAAGACTTAACATAGGAACTGTTTCACTTACCTGGTTGAGGGGTAAGGATGTTTTACTGGCCATTATCATACGACAGGTTGCTGCACACACGTTGTCGTGGACTCGCTCATTGGACGTTTTGGTCATCACTTCATGCAACGTTTTCAGTATTTCAGGATAATGACTGGATACAGAACCACAGGTTACAGTTACACAAAAGTAAAATGTTTTAAATTACAAGGAAAATTAACTATTTATACATACTCAAAAACTCATAAATTACAACGACAATGAAATGCTACTTGTAGGAAATGATAAACTTTTCTTACTTGTTCAAAGTTCAATAATGTTAATCAAATACTAGCCAACCTTCATAATATAATCTTGGATTAATACATATACATGAACAGGTATTTCATTGGTGCATGTACAGTGTATTCACCTTGTTAAATGGTCTCCACAACTTGTGCAGAGACATCCCAAACCAAACACAGCGTTGCTGCAAACTTCATCATCAGCATCCTTCACCAACTTCATGAACAGAGGGTACAACTTCTGTAGAAAAGGCACCACAGCATTCCCTGAAGCTTGGATTATTTCAGCGATAGTTCCTATTGAAAAGGACCTCTCTGCCACAGAGCTGGTTTCTTTCTGCAACAGAATAAAGACTTGCTGTACTTTAATCCTCTACTTGTTCATCTGGGAATCTGGAAAAATTAAATCTAATTGGTCTGCACAAGCAGGAATGTGAATCGTAGGATAAAAAGGTTGAAATCATTCAATAATGGTTCTGTACAGATCTCTAAAGTGAACATTTTGATTTCTAAATCAACAAAAATCAGCAGATCTGCTAAAAAATAACATCCTTGATACAGTATGTCACTAGCCCCACAGGGAAATTAAAACTTTGATGATTACCAGCCGTTTCTGTAGATCTGTGAGGAAACTGGTAAAGAACGGCATAAACGTTGGACCTCCGAGGAGCTTTGCCATGGCTGGTAGTACGTCCCCGGCCGACTCGATCAACATTCCATCAAACTCTGCCTCCTCATCATCCTCCTCTGTGTCCTGATCCTGACAGGCCAGCTAAACAGGCACAGAAAAAAACAAGCTTATAGGTCATGTGAAATATTATTTACTTATTTTACTTCTTTTAACATGTTACAAATACAAATACACTATTGATAATGTGCAATATTGGACAGAAATTGATTTTTCAACAAATTAGATCTGATTTTTCTCATTTCTGAATCTATGTATGCATACATTTACATGTTTATGTGCATGATTTTGGTTTTGAACTTGATTTAGTGGAAATTGAATATTTGCCAAAAATGATTAATAAGCAGCCAAAAGTAGTATGTTTAAAGTTGAAAATTGTTAATAATTTACCTGGTGTGTGAAGACCTCCTTCATTCGAGTCAATATGGCATCAGAAATGCCTTGAACCTGAATGACAGGATGCCCGATTTTGTCCAGCATTTCATACAAAGTATCAATGGCGGACATTACGACCAGACTATCAATGTCTTCCCCCATTACAGCCAGGAGCTTTAGAACGACAGCAGACAGCATGTTGGTTAGCGCCGTCTGAGTCTCGGCAGACTGCAGCTCCTGATTGGCCTTGTGAACACAAATACACATCTGGCCCACAGCTGCAATGGCCGATTTCTTCACCCCAGGGGCTGGGTATTCTATCATCTCCAAGACCTCTTTAAAAGACTGCTCCAAGTATGGGAAGAATGCAGCTCTGTACAAAAGGGGGAAAATATGATACACCATACTGAAAATCTATGCAGGGGCTTTACAATTGTTCAGTGAATAAAAAGTTAGTAATCAGTTAATGTTTAGTAAATATTTTGATTCTCATAATTTACCCAGTGTTCCCAGCCAGTTCTCCAAGTGATGTACAAGCATCTTCTTTTTCATCCAAGAATTCATTCTTAACACTTATTCTGTAATGTATAAGATGAATCTCTTTTTCTTTACATTTACAGTATTTACTAAAGTACAGCAGGTGAATTCACCCTACTCTAAACTACTTCAGGTACATGTAACAGAGAAAAAGACAACCTAAACAGTAGATAGAAGTTAACAGTCACAACTCATGGAGAGGGTTTGCTGCTATACATCCAAAAGACACAGTGAGCATAAAGAATGTACTTCATCCTAAAGAAAACCCAATTCTACTGGGCAAACAGTACAAAGAACCAGCCTTTCCTTACCCTTGGATTTTCTGGTCTTCATCATCCTCATCCTCATCTCCATCTTCTGCTGAAATGTCCTCCTCATCACATAGGTCTTCTTCATTGAAGATGGCAACTTGGTCCTCATCTTCTTTGTAATGTGTCTAATTTTGTCCCAAAAAAAAGAAGAAGCCAAATGTTCATAGAACCCACTGTAGGTCAAAATCAATATAAATATACCAGTATATATACTGACAAGATGATAAACAAATAATGTTAGATAGTTTTCTGACCTGAACTCCTTCCGTTGACTTGAGAGAGCCCATCATAAAGGTGACCAGAACCTCCAGGTAAGGAGAAATCTCATTCTTCATGATGACAGACAAAGCAGCAAAGAGGCCATACCTAGCCAGAAGAAAATAGTCTACACTATGGAAACTATCAGCTACAATTAAAATACTTCAACAAACACCAGAATAAGCTATACAAACTACCGTATTTCACGGAATTTAGGTCGATACGGTTTATTGGGCGAAGGAGGCCGTTTTTAGCCATAATATAAAAAAAAGTATAAATAGGTCGACTTCGAAGAATTGGTCGAAAAATTACCGCTAGTTCTAATGAATAAATGGTTTAAACCAATAACGTTATCATATAGTAGCCTTTAATCTTATTTCACAGTTTTAAACAAAAGGGAAATAAAATGTATTTCTTGAAAACATCGTAAGAAAATGTCTGAAATTGCGTCAAAATTTTCAAACCAAATAATTCAGTACAGCCGGTTTTAATTTAAGATCGTTTTTTATTACTTCCCTGCCATGTGTACAAACTGGTGTTAACCGGGGGATAGTTACCTAGCCTGGAGGCATGACTACGGTAGCACATGCCACCCTGTGTCTCTATGTGACTTTTTACTGTGTATATACACACGAGTCAACCTCTGATCTTATTGAAGCCTGAAGGCATGAGTAGCACGTGCCGAGAGTTCAACTGTGTATAAACAAAGTCAGCGCTACCCAGACTGATTTCAGAGACACCTGGCTAAAATTTCATCGAAAGTTTTATGTTGAATATACAGAAAAAAACTTGTTCATGTATTCTATTATGAAAACAAATTGTTTTTTTTTTTATTTCTACCCGACGATATTTCCCCCCGTAATTACCCTTTGTACGGTTCTCATTTTACTTTTACCACGCGAAATCGATTTCCTGTTTATCGTAAGCACATGATCAAAATGCATGACAGCATTTAATGATTCAGTCAGTGATCTAAGTAAGAAATGTAAGAAGAAATAAATCTATTTACATTTAATTTTGTTTAAATGATAAATTACTACAGTATATTGATTAAAATCCATACGATTTTTACACAGAAATTCAAGCAGTATTATAGTAAACACTCATGATTTTATTGGAGGGTTGCATAAATTTTTGCAAAATTCCAACCAAAAAAAAAAAAAAACATAAATTGGGCGAAGCGATGAATAGGGCGAGGTCCACATGTCAGGGGAAAAAAGTATCGACCTAAATTCCGTGAAATACGGTACAAGTGTACCAGGTAATTAAACACAGTTACAATGAAAATGATTTATAATAAATTTATGCATAGAGCAAAATCAGTTTCATTCTCCCTTCATACTAAAACAAATTATCAATTTATTTGATACATAATGAATACTTTATACCTCGCATTTTGCTTTAAGTATGTTTTGCTTTATATAAACTCCAATATCTACACTCAACAAAATTGGGGAACATGTAAATGGATACTCTCTGAGTTAACATTCATTCATATTTACTTACACACATCTACGAAGGTCAGGGTCATCCACGGAGTTTAGCAGACCCATGCCAAAGTCGGCACACTCTTTAGCAATAGGGGCAAAGGTTTCCTCTCCAATACTTCTGGCTATCACACTTAGAGTGTCTAAGAATACAATGTAATAAATATACAAAATGTGCAACTACTGTCTTTATGTTAACTTCTTTCTCTAGCCTACAAGTACAGTCAAACTTGTATTAAGCAGTCACCTGCGGGAGGCACCCAAAGTGACCTCTTAACGGACGTGACCTTTGAATAGAGCCTTATGAGTTTGCCAGCATCAAATACCTTATTAAAACAATTATCACGACAGGGACGTATATGCTATATATTTATATGTTAGTATATACGTCCCTGATCACAATAAAACAATAATGCATAAAAATGATAGATAAAGTAATTGATTTGATGTTTTATAGCATCTATTATATTTACAAAAAAGTACAGATACATAACAGTGCATTGTGCATGCAATTTTTATATCTTTTAAAATTATTTAAAAGTCATTACGTGGTAAAACCTTGTCGCTGACATTTTCACAATTATAACACTATTTTCATGAGTACAGTATATACATGTATAGAAAACAAACACTTTTAATACAAATCAACAATTTTCAAGTTTTTAACCCACCGTATCTGAACTCAAAATCATATTTTTAAATCAAGCAATTTTCTCTTGCCTCGCCGCGGACAATTTTGACACCTATTTCAATCATGTTTATAAAACAAACATTGTTAATACATGTTTAAGCAATTCACTTGATTCCCATTTGTATCTGACCTGCCAATTATGTATTATAAATACATCGATCAATTTTGTTTCTCTCGCCTCAAGCGTATAATTATTGTTTACATTTTCTACCCGACATTTGGAAGCCATGTTTAAAATCCCCGGGTGTAAATCATGTGACCGGCCAAAATGGCCGCCTAACGCATGTCGACTGTACAGTTTAGGATCAAAATACGATGACCGCTGACCGCGTTAGACAGGTGATCGCTCTTTAGAGGGCAATTATATAGGATTTTTCATCGGGAGGAAATAAAATGACCGCATACGACAGGTGACTGCTTAATAGGGGTGGCCGCTTTGGCAGTTTTGACTGTATATAATTTTATGTACAAGTAGATGCATTGTTGTCTGTACCTAGTGTCTGTATCTGTAACTTGCGCATGTCCTCCTCTGACAGTCCTCCGGCTTCTGAATGGGGAGCCAGGTATGGCTTAAACTGCTCTATGATGTCCGCAAAATAGGGCTTCAATAAACTCTTGGCAGAGTTTGCTGCAAACATTGAAATCAATTTACGGACCATTTACAAAAATACACTGTACATGAACAGATACGTATTAATCAAAATAGTCAAGTCATCCAGTTTTTCTTATAGAACTGATGGTATTTTCCTTGGCTTTATTGTTAAGTAAGATTTTGGATAAAATCATGAAAGGGTCCTATAGAATTTAGCTTAAACAAAGTATAGTGTAAGTGAAAATAATTGGACACCAACCAGTGGCCCCTATAGCACTGATAGCCAGCTCCTTGGCCCGGGTACTGTTAGCTGACTTCAGGGTGGTTAGCATGTGTTCCATCAATGTGGGCAAATATGGTAAAATGTCTTTGTCTGCAAAAAAAGTTAACAAAAATTACCTCATACTTTATTTATACTTTATACTAGTCTACTGAAAAATATTCATGATCTTCTGTGTACATTCACATATCAGATTTACAATATTTAAGATCTTTACATGAATTTGCACACTCTGGATATATATTTGTACCTAGGTTTTCACAGAATGTCTCCAGAGCATAATAACTCTTTGTAAGTCCTCTGGGATTTTTCTCTGCTTCTTGTGATGCTTTACTTAGATATTGGAATAACAAGGGAAGCAACTCTGAAGCAAAGGTTGTTATCTCTGGCTGCAAAAAATTATTACATATTTAGCATGTGCAACACTTAGTGAAAAAGAATTTTCACAAATCATTAAAGATATAACAGTGCATTTCTGTATGCTTCTATTTGTTGTTTCAGGACAATAAAAAAATACTTAAATAAACAGAAGCTGCTTTAAGTCAAAATCACTAAACAGTACACATTTCCAAATGAAGTACATTTACAGCAATCTTTAAAACATTATATATGTAACCTAAATGCATGAAAAAATCATTTGTAACAGATATAATCTTTCTAGACATAATTTGTAACCTGGGATTTTATGCTTGATGATTGATTTACAATGTACCTGTAGGTGTTCACAGAACTGTCCCAGTGCAAAGAGGGCAGCATTGCGGACAGTGGGATCTGGGTCATTCAGACCCTTAACAACACATTGTAGGAGAGCATGTAGATGTCTGAAAGACAAAAACGAGACAATAGGAGCCTGAATATCATATATCAACCTTATACAAACTGGACAGCCTATTTATCATAAATTACTTCTTGTTCAAAACATACTGACATGTACCTATTACTGTATAGTAAGTTATTACAGCGGAGTGCTAATTTTGGCTTCTCAAACTAAATTGCCAAAATAACAACAGACTGTTACATAGCATAAAATTTCTTCTAAACAAAATTATATATCAAGCTTCCCTTAGTTTAAATATTTTTTCTAAAATCTTGATCTAAGATCTGACCTATTTTTGATGTAATCTGCACATCCCTCTACAACGACCGCTAGGGACAGGAAGCTGGCCCGTCGGTGAGACGGCGACTCACTGGTGATATTTGGCTCAACCAACTTAATCTGCAAACATAAACAATGAGTAACTCTCATAGGTGTGTCTCTTACTAAATTGTTTTTTTTTTTACCAGTCTACAAAGAGTCAAAAGCAGCAACAGACAAATCTATTAGTATACTTACAACATTAGGGATGACCTTGTCTGGGGGCAAATGGATGGCCATAGTATCTATCACCTAAACATGAAAATGAAAGTTTGTGAACCATATCGATATATACCTAAGTGGTATCTTCTTCACATTGCACTGATTAAATTGCAAAGACAATGAAATTCAAACATTTGCAAATAAAAATGAAACACATTTACTTCAGTAAAATTTGATACAGTAAAACACGCTTATAACGAAGTCCCAGGGACGGCCAATTTTACTTCGTTATAAGCGTAATTCGTTATATCCGTCAAGTTTACAACATGAAATAGAGACTTGGGGAATGAAATTCACTTCGCTGTAAGCGTCAATTCATTATAAGCGTGTTCGCTATAACCGTGTTTTACTGTACACTGATTACATATTTAATATGAAGTCCTCATGACACTGTTACCCTGATCAAATGTTAATCTCTGACTACTGACCTGGGGTGCATACATGGAGGGCATCCTACACTCGGCGTCATCTATCTCCTCCTCGTCTTCATCCTCCTCGCTCCCTGCACACATGATGGGGAACAGCACAGATAGCACCGGCTCCACCATCTGGTGTTTCAGGAACGCCTGTGTAGTAACACAAACAACACTGAAGAGTACTTATATTCTTGGGATAAAATTTCGTTGTTTTAAAACCAAAAAAAAATTCCATTGGGATTTTAATTTGTCAAATCGTGATCTCTAAATTGTATCACATATGAACTCTGTATTTATGAACACCGAGGTTAAAAAATCGTCTGGGATTAAATTTTGTTGATTAATACTGCCATCAAAAATAACAAAATTAAATAAACAATTATTTCTGCTTCTACAGCATTTATATGATGATAAAGCCACATTTATGACACATTCCATTTCATATTCAATCAAATTTCAAACGTGTCTTGGGCTTCATACTTTCCTCTGGCAATTCAGTCAAAATGAATCCATAATTCAATTATAAATGCAATCAAATTTGTAATACACTGTATAACAGGAATCCAAGGAAGCTTTTTTTTCCTGGTTCTAAATTCAAATCAGATTAAAAATCTATTCAAGTCATAAAAAGACAAAAATATTACCTTCTTTTTTAATCTGATCAGAGAGGCGACGAAAGACATGGCTTTAACTCTGATGCCATCACCCAGATCAGTACGACTAGCAACCTATGTGGAGAACAAAGGCTTGAATTAGCTCTGAAACATTCATGTACTTATATAAGTACATGTAGATTTCCCTTAAATGACAGTAAATTCCATATACAGGCAATCATGGACTGTTCTTACTGATGACAAACCTGAAGGCAGAATTCCAGTGTGGTTTTAATGTGAGGAACAATGATGGAGACTTCACATTCCAACATTTCATCGAAAACCTCCAATAACTCACATGCTTGGTCCTACAAAGGTTAAGTTTACAGGTAAATGAAGATTTCTTTTGATAAAAAGAAAAGTGGACAAAATTAAAAAAAACAGATTAAATACAGTACGTGCGAAGAACAACTTAATTACCTCATCTACAGGAATAAGTTCTTGAACAACTTGTAACATGCGTGGAATCACATTCTGAATGAATTTCTGAAAGAAAATTATTTCAAATGAAAACATATAAACTTTTCATGTAAAACCAAGTTCTTGCTAATGCCCAGAAGATAATACCATAAAAAGAAGGAATCGGGCCACAACATATTCTCCATGTAGGTGTTTCAATTTTATATTTTGGTTTCTTTCATCAATTTTCAAGCTTTAGTAAAATCTAGTTTCAAGAATATCTTAATTATAAACTGTGACAACGAATCTACCATTGTTTCAAGCTTTCGCCAACATCCATTTAAATTGCTCTCCTATCCGGCCATAGTTGCATTTGTCGTTTAACATGCAATGTGAGTAAAGCATAGTCCGAGATAGGTCATTGATGCCATTATTGAATATCCAACGGAACTTTTCACAGAACATACTGTTGATGTTTATTGTTAATGCATGGCATTTAGAACTCAAACAGCTGCAAAAACTGTCAAATAACACATATAAAGTTATTTATAATTACACTTTTTGAAACGATAGAGCAATGCAGACGCTGGACCATGGATTGAGATAATCATTATGACACTGGACCATGCATTGAGATAATCATTATGACACTGGACCATGGATTGAGATAATCATTATGACACTGGACCATGGATTGAGATAATCATTATGACACTGGACCATGCATTGAGATAATCATTATGACACTAAATGAATAACTGATTCAGTGGATTGGATGGACACAAATAAAATCCACAAATATTGGTGCTCAATGGTAAATGATGAAACCACAGTAAACAATCAAATTTAAGAGACAAGGAAACAAAGTGAACTGCAACACTAACACAAACAGGTAATCGTATACATGAATTGTATATGTATGTATTTATAAGGATGATAGACCATCAAGTTCAAGGATCAACAAAAACCAAAATCAGAAATACACAAAAAAAAAAAAGTTTGATTTAAAAGTTGACAGAATTGATTGCTTTTAATTTTATCTATACCAAGGTGTTGGCTCTAACCTATTCAACAATATCAAAATATAATGTAGTTAAAAATAGGATAATTATAACTGGCACAATAAAAGGGATGAAGAGGGGGATGCTGTTTAAAATTGCAAAAATATCAATTCGAAATTTACTTTGATACTTGATTAATTGTTCCCTTACTTCTTTACCATGTAGTGCAGTGACTGCAGTCATTCAAAATAATTCTCATTTTCCAAAAAACTTCACTGTTCACATCATCTATTAATTTTCTCCTCTTACAATTGTGCTTTGCATCAAAAAGGTTTACTTGAACAACCACACCATATGCACTTTATTTGCAATCAATTCTCACCTAACATTGAAGTAGGTGCTTTTTTCATAAAAAAAATTGACATGAAATTCCTGTGACACATGAAATGTCAATGATTGTAGATATATCAAAACATGCTTACCACTTCATCATCTCCGATGAAGAATATCACTTCTGTAATAGTCCTGAAAAATTAAAAGTTCAAACATTTGAACCTTCTTAATTTCTACATTGCATTTAAATTCTTAAAGTCCAAAGAACACAATTTTATGCTTTTAGGAGTAGAAATTCCATACTATTGTTTCATAACTTGTAGGGATATTTGCAACTCTTTTCCAAAGCTCACTCCTTTTCATACTTTAATAATAGTACATAAAAAATAATTGGCTTTCCATGAAATCACACCCCAACAAAACCTTGATCATGACAACTTCTAGCATCTGTTACATAACACAAATATTTCACAAAATAACATTCCATTGATAGGTCCAATATAGTATCCAAGACAAAAATATAATTTTCATTACATTAAAGGAACATATTGTGACAATATGTACATTATATAAATAGTGCCTGCTTGGGAGGGTAACTGTTGAAATTGACACCCATCATAAAAACCATTGTCAACTGATGCGAAGCGGATGTTGACAATGGTTTTTGAGGGGTGTCAATTTCAACAGTTACCCTCCCAAACAGGCACTGTTTATTTTATTAAACTGAATGTCTTAATTTTAGAGAAAATTTTACTGCTTTTATATGGAAATGAAGTTAATTTTACAGCGAACAGCAGGCGCATAATTTACGCGCATGTTACAATTTCTTGTGTTACCCGTTGCCAACTGTGTTGCTAAGGCTGAGGGTAATAGAACAGATTATCAACTGTGTCTAAATCAATCAGATTTCAGTGTTTAACATGAAAGCATATTAATACCAAATGGCAAAGAAGACTATCTAATGGCATGACTAGTTGTCTAAAGATGTAAACTAATTGATGAAATAGCAAGTTACATAATGACATAGTAATCTTCCTGATGACAAAGCAAGTTACATGATGAAATAGTAACCTACCTGATGACATAGCAAGTTACATAATGATATATTATGCTACCTGATGACATAGTAAGCTACCTGATGATATATTGTCCTATATAACTACTTGACTGCATAGCAACTTGATGGCAACATAAGCTTCCTGATCAAAAAGTTATCCGAGAGCAAAATCAGCTATCTAGTAGAATAGCTACATGTAAACGTAGCTTACTGGTGACAAAGTAAGCTACCTAATGGTATATTAAGCTACTTAATGGCATAGTAAGCTACTTAATGGCATACTAAGTTACCTGATGGAATAGTAAGCTATCTAAAGGCATAGTGGGCTACTTAATGGCATAATAATTTACCTGATGGCGTAGTAAGGGACTTGGCGGTTCTCTGAGTCATGGACGACCTCATTCAGAAGCTGTAACATGGACACCAGGTGGGGCTTCAACTGTTCAGCAGCTGCAGCGGCCACCGAGTACAACACAAAGGTACCCACCTAATAACAGAACAGGACACCATTTGTCTGAACAACTGATCCATTAAATTTGTTTTCTGACATAAATGATGAATGAACAATGCATAAAAAATAAAATGGCATTAAAAATAATCAGTTTTTTTGTACTTTTAACACAGATCAGAAATACTCAAAAATCTTGAAAAATTTGATTGCATATGATGAACAAGTTTTAGGTCAACTTTGAAAGTCTTACAATAAGTTTTCTTTGCCTTAGCTACAGTATCACATATAATTAATACAGAGATTAAGCCCAGAGATATCTACAATAATCTATGTCTAGCTAATTTAATTTTTTTTGTTACAAAGCTCAAATTTTCAGTGGAACTTGTCACCCCCACAGTACACCGCGAACCAATGATCACTCACCTCTCTCTCTGCACTGTTCTGACTTTTGGTATATAGAAGAATAAACTGGAAAAGCTGTGGCCACTGGTTTTTTGGTAAATCATGCTTGGCGACAGTTGCTACCACCTGAGCAATGGAATTCCTGACAAATTTTCTATAAATAAAAATTAAATTGATTCAATCTAAATTTGATTTAAGTAATATCATTTTATCATAAACCTAATTAAAAACAAAATCACATTCATCCAAACCATAAATCTTTATAGCTTTCCATGTAAGTTCTTGTTCTCAACTGATTTTGAATCCCTATCCAAGAGGAAGTAAATAACAAAATTACACCAATAAAACGATCACATACTCTGGTTCTTGCAACAGCAACTGAAGGATGTTTTCTCTGATGCTGAAAATGAATGTAAAGTCAAATTAATAACTTTTCAAAAAATTTGTAAAATGACTGTTTTTCCTATCATGTCCTCTATAACATGAATCAAACACACACTGAACTTACTTTTGACAAACAGTTTCAGGCAGTGCTCTCCAGTGGCGACCTTTCTGCACTTTCCTTCTTAAAAGAACTGCTGCTAATTGCCTCACCTAAATCAAACCATAATTTCATAACCTTTAAAACACACTCAGTTTTTTGCGTCATATAACTCAACATAAATGAGCATCCATCATGATGATAAAATTCATGCTTACTAGTGTGAACATTAATTATAGTACCACTAAAGGCTAATACAAAACCTTTTTATCACATTTATTGTGGTCAAATTAGTTCAATCATCTGCATAAGATTGCTTAGCTGGTGGAGCACCTGACTAAAGATTCAGAGGGCTTAAGCTGACTAGAGATTCAGATGGCATGGGTTTTGAATCCCCGTCAGGACAGTCGTTATTTACAGTATCAATATAATAATTTTTCCTTAACATGACTATATATATTTAAGAAATAGCAGTCTCCACCATTACCAAAATTTTCAAATCACTAAACTCATTCCTAAACTAAATTCCTTTCAAGAAAAGTGCATAAATTTGTGGTCAATACTCAGGCTGAGTACTGACTTCAGGAAAGTTGGTGACAACTTCAAAATGAAAATTATAGTTTGTCCCAGGATATTTATGCTGCACGTTTGGACCATTTTTATGAAAATACACATACCTGTGATAGAAGTGCAACTGAAATTGATGAATAGGGAAAATTTCCAAGATAACTTCCATTCACACCTTATAAAAATTCACAGGAACGAAAACAAATTTCCTGCAGAATTTATAATGGGGAATGTTGACATCTTTTCTCCATTCTGAAGACACTCAGATTACCTCGCACAATTTTTTCACATTAACATACGCATGCTTCATCTCTTTAGCAATAAAAAAAATCCCTGCAAACCTTTTTTTTTTTAGCTGTGTATTGAAACCTTCTTGGGGCATTTCAAAGGGGAAATCTTGGAATTTTTTCATACTTTTGAATGAACATTGTTGAACCAAGAGGTATTTATAAATAACAAATAATTTAAGAAAATATGGGAATGCAGCAAAAATATCTGTAACAGACTATAATAGTCCGCAGTTTCATGTTACTGTTACTCTATCTAAGTCTTGTAACAAATTACTGAATTCAATTTTGGGCAAGGAGTAACAACAAATTATGTTTCAATCATTTTTCAATGAAAATTCATTCATACTTGAGCAGATTGGGAGGAAGCCAGAATTTGACATAATCCTGGTACGATGTTAGGATCTTTGAACAGTTCCTTCAACTGAAGAGTAGCCTGAAAGGGAAAAAATAATGAACAACACTTCAGAACTGCTCGACAACTTGTGTGCATTACATTCCTTACATAGCTGAAATTTCCCGCGTTTTTATTGATGAGTTATCTCCAGATGTGGTGGAAAATCATTTTAAGAAACTCTTAGATTAAGTCAATACAAAACGCTTTATAAATAAACATCTCACGTAATCTCACAATTTTACCTGTTTAATAGTGTTATTGTCCGGCAGTAAAAGCCTACTAAGCGTTTCTTCTAACCCCGATGCCATGCCTTCTCCCCGTCAACCATTCATATACTAAATGTAACTTTTTCTCTAAAGAGTTTCTCATCGGGTTCGAAATACATGTATACAGAAGACGAAAAATTTTGATAATAATTTAGGAGGTTGTATTTCACTTTATTTTGATACGATGTCTGGAGATATTCAGCAGAAGAGAATGACAGAGGGCAAAGCACATGTACAAGCTGCTGAGAAGTAGTATGTTTACATATGTTTTTGTTAAATTAATTGATATTTGTAGATCCATCATCCACGCTCAATATTGTTATGATCAGATGATGTCAAAGTTATTCATGGTCATGTGAAATGTTAATGAAAAATCAACTTTATTTATTATTACATGGACATTTTTTAGCTGCAATTTATCAAACATCACCATATTGTTGTATTATTTGTGTTTGTATTTCTTAAGAAATACAGTGTAGGGGTTGTGGATACATTATTTATATACTTTACATTAAAGTAATAACCATGTAGTTTGATTTAATCCTTTGATAATAATTTTTTCAATTATATTATTAGTCAACAATACCTGCATGCAATCAACAATCTCGTCTTGTATGTATTCCTTTCCATGTTATTTGTTTTGATATGGTAATGTGTTATGATTTTCCACTCCCATAGTACCACATCTTACTGTGTATTCATCTTTTCCAGCATGAAGACTTCTTTCTTTAAATGGAAGCCAGATTTAGATAGTGCTGCTTCAGAGTATACAAAAGCAGGTGAAAGGGAGAACAGTATACATGTGTATTATTATGTTTAGTGGAAACTATCCTGGAGGAAAATTAATTGATCTTGTTATTGAAAATAAGTATGAGAATCTTCAATCATCACAGTTATCTACCAGTAATAAAATTGAATTGAGAATAATCAAATCAACTACATGTAAAAATCGCTTAAGAAGTAGTAGATTCAGTAGTCAAATGTCATTTAACATCTTTAATTACAGCGTGTCTTTAATTACAGCGTGTCTTTTCACATGATCATTCATGCTAAATTAAGGTGGCATGGGACACCTCCATGTTATGATGTACATGTACATCTTATCAAAATAAATAAAAATCAAGATATTGGTATAATTTTTTTCTTTTCCTAAATTGACACCTAACAGCATGATGGTTAAGAGTGTCAACTATGAATCTGTAAGTCATAAGTTCGAATCTGCTGAGGCTTTTATCATGTTTATAATTTTTTCCTTTCCAAAACATTTTAAAACATTTTTGGGACAAATATTATAAAATTTGAAAATTTTAAAGCGCTGAAAGTATTTTGTTTATAATATACTTTTATCCATAATAACATTTACAGGTGTCGCATACCTTCTTAATTTTCTTACGTGATAATGTTGATTACTAAATTATGATACAATATTACTTTGATTTGCTGAAAGTTTTAATATTAAACTATAAACTGTGAGTACCATACATAAATTATTTACTAATAGGTTCATTGGTTCTATTTTTTTTTCTTTATTCAGCTACGTGTTTTAGAAATGCAAAGGCATTTCCAGAGGCCAAGGATGCTTTCCTTAAGGCTGCAGATGTACACAAACAGCAGAATTCGTATCCTTACTGTACCAATGTTACTGACTCAAATAATATAAGCACCACTTTTTAAGGTTCTTCACGATCAGTCTTTAGTTCCTTATTACCATCTGATAGATATTGACTGTTTGTTATTTATATTTTTAAGTTCCGCTTAATATAAATTGATATCAAAAGAAATTTGATTATGGTATGCAGACAGTGGTGTACTAAATTATACAATATTGCACATGAAAAATTTATGGAAAGTGGTCAGGAGGTTTGTGTTAAACTTCCCATTAGAGGATTGAACTTGTCATCCTCAAACATGAACAGGTATCTCTGGAAATTTAAGAGTTATCAAATTTAGCTGAGGATCGGGTATTAATAAGTTGATGAAAAAAAAAGGATTTTAAAAAATGGTAATTGTAGATATTTTTTAAGACACTTTTTTTTTTTTTCAGTAAAAAAATCTGCTATAATTAATATTTATAATTTCATCAATGGGCCTATGTTTTGATTGTGATTGATATCATAGAAGTGCCAATATAATATACCAGTATATAATGTATGTACAATGCTTCTTTCAAATTAATCATTTTAAAGACAGGGTTCGTGTTTAGCCTGACTAAAGCCAGCTCCTACAACATGTACAATTTCACTTGAAATACAGTAGTAGGGGCTGGCTGTAGTCAGACTGGGTTCATGTTATGTTAATTTTTAAAAAATCCTTAATGAATTCAGTATATTCCATGCAGCAAAGTAAGTCAAAATTGTTTATTTTTAAAAGATAATCAAAATTACGGTAAATATTTAATAAAGGAAGTCTATAAATTTTATATTATTATGTATGATACAGGATGATGGAGCAGGCTGGCCTGTTGTGTAAGGAATTCAGTGATGTAGAGGGCTGTGTTAATTTGTTAGAACGAGCAGCTGACCTGTTTCATCAGAACGGTACTGCCGATACAGCAGCCCTGACACTGGACCGTGCTGCCAAGTACACATCTCTCTCTCTCTCTCTCTCTCTTTTGCGAAATTCCAATATAGCAAAATTTAATCCAAAGTATGCATCGTTCTCGGATAACATATTCTAGTTCTTATTCTCTCATTGATAAGTGTTGTATATGATATTAAGCTGATGCAGTAGCTTACCAGTTTTGGAATACCATAAAAGACTCACATGTCAAATATTTCATTCAAGACAGACATGGCAAATTATTTGATAACTATCTCTTATGCAAAATTGGTTAAACATTCAAACTTTGACAGGTCCATTGAGATGAATTATCCTAATAAAGCAGCAGAACTATATGACAAAGCTTGTAGCATATCAGAGGTAAATCTGAGCTTTATGTTACATTCTATGTTTTTATGTGTTATGAAAAAGTGATGCAATTGTTCAATTTTTTAAGTCCTGTAGGATTCATTTTTGCATTCAGAAATTACCAAAGATTTTTTATATTACTTTCAACTATGGGATAAATAGGTAACTTAATTTGGTTCATTAACTATGCATTTTTAATTGACATGGACTGCTAAGTTTGACATTTCCTTTCCCTTTCAGTTGGAGGATAAGTCCAGACAGTGTGCAGAGTTTGCTGGGAAAGCAGGACGATTGTTTGTCAAAGCTGGAAAGTAAGA
The DNA here is from genome assembly GCF_963853765.1 of Magallana gigas. Taxonomy (NCBI): domain Eukaryota; kingdom Metazoa; phylum Mollusca; class Bivalvia; order Ostreida; family Ostreidae; genus Magallana; species Magallana gigas. The sequence goes on from NC_088855.1 coordinate 10,919,411, forward strand.
AAGCTGGCTGGAGTCCTTTGAGTTTCAAAAGAACATGTTTGCAATGCAATCCCATACAAGTTTCTTGTTTTCTACAATGCACCTGTATAATTTTTAAAGGATTAATTCCTCAGAAAGTCTAAGACTTACAAATCAGTTACCGACAACATAGTTTTAAGTTATTTTTTATAATATTTCAAATGTAGATGTGTAAAGTAAGCATGGTAATGTGCTTAGGAAACTTACCTTATAACCTGTCAAATTTTCCCTTTGTAGATATGATTTGGCAGCTGAAGCCCTTAAAAGAGAAATAGAATTTCACCACCAAACAGAAAACTTCCCTATGATAAACCGAGTCATACTTGGAATTGTTCTGGTGTACCTAGACAATGGAGACCCAGTGGCTGCCGAAAACTTTTTCACATCAGCATCAAAGTTAACTTCCATCTTATTTCTATCTTCATCATTACAATTTTTTTTAGTCATTATGAACAAATTTCCAAGTTGTCTTGCTTATCTCATACATTTAACAATACTTTGTGAACCATTGCAATTTTTTTGTGATTTAAATATGCTCAGTGTTTTCCATCAGCATAGTATCAAGTAGGCTCAATGATTTATTCCTCTATTGAGTGCTTGTATGAAGTTAAACTTTCCACGTTCCATCACATCTGTTTTGACTAGTTATGAGACTGTATCCTTGATATAATTTGCAGCCGAGGAACAGGAGAGGATGAGTTTATTCAGGGGGCAGATGAATTAATCCAGGCTTTTAATGATGGAGATGAGGATGCTGCTAGAGAAGTTCTGTCCAGACCCTTTGTCAAATTTATGGACAATTGTGTAAGGAAAAGCTGTATTCTTTATTTGCTACAAATATTAAACAGAATAAAATCCATGCATTCACTTTAACTTTAGATTTACTTGTATATATACATATATGAAAGTTCATTTAATAGTCCAAACCAGAAAATGCAAATTACATGTATTTGCTCATGCTTTTTATGTGCTTTTTGTGTGTATTTTGTGACTTTGATGTACATTGAATCAGGAGAGTTTTAATGAGAAAAATTATGATATTTAATATTTGTTTTATAATTCACCAGTTTGCAAAGATAGCCAGAAGTCTGGTCATTCCTGCTGGAGGAGGTGGTAAAGTGGGTGTGGTTAGCAGTTCCTCAACCAATGAAAATCAGGATCAAGGTGCACAGCTAACAGATGATGACCTTGAGGAAGGAGGGTTGTGCTGATAACATACCAATATCTTTTACTCTGCAAACTATCAATTCTCTTTATGTTATTTATGTTACAGTTGTAAGGTGATAGATGGATCATGTTGATACTCATGTGCACTGTATAAATTATTTATACATTTTCTGATTTTGCACATGTGTGTTTTGGGACTCAATTTTGTTAAATGAAATTGTTAATGTTTTTGTAACATGTATGTTTTATAGCATACTAAAAGAACTCCTAGAAATGTATATTCTCTGTTGTAAAGTTGAGCTCTTTAACAATGATGTACCCTGTAAATAGCATTGTAATTGTGATTTCATTTTTTTTAATCACCAATCCTTCTACAAAAGTATATAGATTCATTAAACTATGTGTATTTATTTTCAAAAACTATATTCCTAATGATGTGATTGGATGCATAAGATATTTATTAATTTAAAAGCATATAAAAGAACAAACCTGTGAACTTGTATTATATATGAAGATTATTTAACATCCAAGTTCAAGTCATTCGAAATATTCTTCAACGGAAACGTTGCATATGTATGTTCCGTTTATTTTAAAATTTCTATTAAATGTGAACCAAGACCAGATGTAAAATGCAACATTTGAAATTATCATTACACTTATGTATTGAACATAATAATGTTCACCAGCTACGCTATCATATACAGTCTGATATTAATAATTTTTGAATGATCAAAGTAAACGGCTTAATAGTCAGACTACACAAGGATCATGAAATTAATATGATTTTGTCTTTGATGAATTCTTATCTATAGATTGGTTTTTGGGAGAGATGTCTGTCCAATTCAGTGTAGAAGTAGAGTATGAAGTCATGATTTATTTGCAGAGTTAATTAAAAGTGCAATAAATAAAGTTTTGTTATGCCTGTCAATATTATGTTTGTTTTTCATTGTATGACATGTTTTATTAGTACATGTACATATATATTGTATTTTGAAGATTCGAATATTTTTATTAATTAGCCTTATTGTTTTTAATAAACATTATTTAAGGTATGGGACACCTTGATACAATGTATTAACATGGATAAAAGTACACAATAATCAGAAAAACTGTCACCATTTTAGAATTTTTAAATTTCACAATATTTGACCAAAAATCTGCCTTAAAATGTTTTGAAAAGGTAAAATTTATAAAAGCCCCAATGGAGTTTGAACTCATGACTAACAGATTTGTAGTCAACACCAACCCATTGCACTATACTGTAAATTAATAATATTGCAGAAGAAAAGATTAATGAAATTATACATTATTTTATAGTATATGTGGATCAGAAATGTGTCACAATATTGAGGTGTCCCATACCAACTTAAAAATTCTAGAAAATTTAGGTGCTCTTTTTTATGAGTAAATATATACATGTACCTGATATTATCATTTATTGATCATAAAATTGATTATATTCAGTTTTATTGACTTGCCCTTGTGTAGTTGGCAGTGTGAATTGATAGGCACTGGCTTGTTCAGATTACATACAAAAGGTTGCACACACTGTAGACAAATTATAATACAATGTATTGTTATTATTGCATCCGCAGATCTAGACGGGTCAAAGAAACAGGACTACCCCATCACTGAAATTCATGATGGCTCAATTTTCGTGGTATTCGTGGAAAGCCCCCACAAATTTTTATTCTGAACGAAAACAATTTTAAAAAGAATTATCTTTCTTACTGAAATTGAAATCCGACGCATCCATGAAATTATATCTCCATTTCTTTCAGCAAAAAAAACCACAATCCACGAAAATTGACCCCACGATTTTAAATGGTTTTACAGTATTTATATAATCTGTTTGCTTTGTTTATGATAGCCCTTTTATTTTGCACGTTGTGATTATTAGTAATTTTTTTATTATGACGTGGTCATTAACGTAACTGCAGGTCTTTAGCTCCCAGTCTGAAAAAATTCAGATGGACCAGGTCTTCCATCCGATTTTTTTTTCAGACTGGGAGCTACACACCTGCAGTTAGTTATTAACGGTATTTTATATCAGTGCCTGAATTACATCGCTTGCGAATTATGTTTGTAAACAGCATCAATTAAGGAATTGCTATAAAAAATGAAACACTCTCCTTCTCCTACGAACACCTTATTGTTATCGTCGTTGAATAAATGTTATTGTTAATTGTGATCAATTTTAATATTCAATTGCAATTCGTTGTAACATTAACATGCATTTGTCGAACCAATCAATAATGTTTTTATTGGTAACAGAGCTCTGCTTCATGAACGTTTTATTCTTGATGAAAAACATTGACAACTAGGTAAGGTAATCTTTTATGATGGAAACCTTTAAAGCACAATTAGAATTTTTATATCGACCATTAGTGCTTTCTCCTACCAGCCTGGTTTTAATCATTCATTGTCTAATTTTCACGCTCCTTTATTCTAAAACTATTTATTTAACATACCCTTACATCTTCACCAACCACCGATTCTCTACATTTATAATTTAAAAGATTGGAAACCATTTTTGGGTTTTTTTCCCCATGGACATGCAAATTCACAGAAGCTATGATACATTGTTTCCTCCTGCGAATCCAATTAATGGACCATGCTTAAATAACCATCTACGACAACAAAGATCAATTATACGGACTTGGCGGGATATAAAGTCTTATATCACCAATTTATCTATCAATAATTTTGTAAATTTCACCAATTAAGCTTGTTTGAAAAATCCATTAACCTTTGTAAACCATGTCGTCAAACATTTGATGCACAAGACACATTTAATAAGCGTTTCCGTCTCTAACAATGAAAGGTGCGAAACCAATATTTTGTTTTTTCGTGTCTTTCGTTTGCTTAAATCACGTTGGGTGCCAGGAAACAGGAAATGTACGAAACATTCTAAATGAAATATTTGAAACACAGAAATACGACAAACGAATACGTCCGGTGAGAAATGAGTCCCGATCAATTGGTGTCAGTGTTTCTCTGTTTATTTCAGGGATGAATTACCTGGATGAGAAAACTGGGGTATTTTCCGTGACAGGGTTTCTCTGGGTAACTTGGAGAGATGAGTTTCTTGTTTGGGAGCCTAAGCTGTACAACAATGTGTCTTCGTTTACCATTCCTCAAGATAGCATTTGGATGCCTGACTTATTTCTCAGGAATGGAGTCAAAGAACCAACAGGTTTAGGTGGAGATTTCTACTATTTACCTGTCAAATATACAGGTGAGGTCACCTGGTGGCCGTACTCGGTCTTCGAGGCTCGCTGCAAAGTCGACGTCGCCTACTTCCCATTTGATACCCAAATCTGTCGACTGGTTTTTTCTATTTGGAACCATGATAATAAAACAGTGAACATTATAAAAACTGATAGATATGTTGATTTATACCATTTCTTTGAAAACGGAATATGGTCTATTGCAGAAAACAAAAGTTATTTAGAACTAGACGAGGGAGCTTTATTTAACCAGCTTAAAGTTTCATTTACTCTTAAAAGGAAGCATCAGTTTTATCTGTGGAATTTAATCTTTCCCGTAATTTTGTTGGGATTTTTAAAGATCTTTGCGTTCCTCATTCCTGCTCAAAGTGGAGAGAAGGTATCATTTGCAGTGACCGTTTTCCTGTCGTACGGGGTATTCCTGAACTTGCTCACCTCATCTTTGCCTGAGAATTCGGACTCGGTTTGTCTGATTTGTGCTTACATGGTGATTCAGCTTACTCTCGGAGTCTTGCTCGTCTTCATTGTGAGCATGCAGGTACACATCTGTAATCGAGAGAAAAACCTCCTGTTTTCGCGATATGAAATGCGTTAGATTCGGCTTCTCAAGAAGAACTCTCTAGAAGAATTCAACAGAAGACACGATGGAAAGGATACTGATTGGACGGTATTGTCGTCTGCTATTGACAAACTGATGTTGATTTTGATGACAGCATTTGAGTTCTTCTTGATAATAGTATTCTCTGTTATGTTCTACGTTAATGCTTAGAATGCGACAAACTCAGAAAGAGTTTGATCTGCTATATCCATGGAAGCACACATTGTGTATAGAACAACTGTATGAAAAAAAAATGCTAAAAATATATTTTTAAAAGTGTAAAATAACAAATAAGCGTTATAGATTCGAATGGTTTGATTTGTTCAATTTGGGGTCAAAGGAAGCGTTGCAGAGATTCTCCTAAGCTGCTTAGTTAGCTTTGCTACATTGTTACAAGAGAGAACGAAAATCTTCCTAATCGCTTGGCTGTTAATTGGAAGGGGGATTTTCATAACTGTTTGAAAAATTTTTCTGATTAAAAATGACATATTAAAATTGCAGTTTTATGATCTAAGAGCAGAATTGCATATCTTACGTGATGCACGCGTAATTTAATTTGGTGTTGAAGGTGAACTTACAACTGTGTATTTTTATTATATATATATATTTAAAAAAAAACCCCACTTTGCAAAATCGCTATGTTGCAACCACTATTGAAATAAAACCACTATTGAAATAAATTATTTCAATAGTGGTTGAGAATGCATTTCATTAGAAAAATCACTTTGCAACCACTATTGAAATAAAACCACTATTGAAATAAATTATTTCAATAGTGGTTGGGAATGTATTTCATTTAAAGAATCACTTTACAACCACTATTGAAATACAACCACTATTGAAATAATATATTCAAATAGTGTTCCGGGATGTATTCCATTTTGAAAATCAATTTACAGACACTGTTGAAGTACAACTACTATTAAAATTATTTTTTCAATCGTAGCTTAGAATGAATTTCTTTATTAATATCACTTTGACAATCTATATTTTTTTCTTTACATTTCTCTTTCTAGAAACATATCATGTCCTATGATATTGTATTTTATTTGCACAATAGTGAACATCTTGTAAATTGCCAGAACTTCTATTCAAACCCCCTGTGTCTTGAATAATTTCTTATTGATGATTATTATTATAAAACTAATATGACTATTAATATAAATTATTTCAATAGCGGTTGGGGGTGTACTTCACTACGACCACTATTGAAATATATTATTTCAATAGTGGTTAAGGATGCAATTCATTTCAACCTCTATTGAAATAATTTATTTCAATAGTGGTTGGGGACACCTTTCATTTCAACCACTATTGAAATAAAGTATTTCAATAGTGGTTGATGATGCATTTCAGTTTTATGTCTATTATTATGTCTGTTTGTTACACTTTCCTTTCTGCTACGGGAGTTTCTTAAAAGAAGAAATATGTCTTATGAGATGATGAATTCAATTTTGATTATAATGTTCTTTGATTTACCTCTATATGGTCATGTTTCCCATACCATCTGTCATCTGGAACCGAAAGTGTTATGCACAATCGGAATAATAGGCATTAGAATAACATCCTACCACAATTGAAATATTTTATTTCGATAATGGTTGTAATGAACCGCATCCTTAACCACAATTGAAATAAATTATTTCAATAGTGGTTGTTATGAAATGCAAACCTAACCACTATTGAAATAATTTATTTCAATAGTGGTTATAATGAAACGTATACCCAACCACTATTGAAATAGTTTATTTCATTCAATATTGGTCTTAATGAAGTACATTCTCAACCATTATTGAAAATATCTATCTTAATAGAGATGTTCATTATTACATAAATCTATAATGATATATAAGCTATAAAATTTTTTTAATATGCAGGGGTTTTGAATAGAAGTTCTGGCAATTTACAACGTTGTCTTCTAGTACAAATAATTTACAATTTCCATAAAACATGATATATCTATAGAAAGAGAAAGGTAAAGAAAAGATATGAACACAATTTCATATGTTTATCTGCGGGGATTGGTTATTTCTGCACAACAGTGGACATCCTAAAATTAGTACATTTATATCATATATCGATTACTATTACCGTGAAATATGCAAGTCTTTAGTACCTTAATTGTGCATTTGAATTAGTTGTTAGATAAAAAGAAATGTATATGCATGTTTATTTGCAAGAATTGGTTATTTACTTCTACACAGTAGTGAAACTTGTAACATAATTGTGTATTTGATATTATTCGTTAGATTTCTTGCATTTCAAAATAGTTTGCAACTATGATTTACAACTTCTTTCCTTCCAAATGTGTTACAATAGTGATTACATAGTTATGTTATTTTATAAAGTAATTCATTCCCATTAACGATAAAAAAAAAATTAATAGTAGTTGAACTTCAATGGTGTCTGTAAAACAGTTTTTATCATGAAATACATCCTCAATCTCTATTAAAATCATTACTTCAAAAGTGGTTGTATTTCAATAGTGGTTGCAAAGTGATTTTTCTAATGAAATAAGTCCCCAACCACTATTGAAATAATTTATTTCAATAGTGGTTTTATTTCAATAGTGGTTGAAAGGTGATTTTTCTAATGAAATACATTCCCAACCACTATTGAAATAATTTATTTCAATAGTGGTTTTATTTCAATAGTGGTTGCAACATCGCTATATCAAACCATTTATCAAGAGTAAAAGATTTTCCTTATTTACATAAAATGAAAAAAAAAATAATATAGCTTTCAAGCGAAAATTTCGTGCGACATACCGTGTATCCGGTTATTTTTGTGATGATTTTATTTTCGCTTTTTTTATCGGGATAACTTTTATCATCGCAAAATATATACAATACGCAGAAAGTATGTTTAGTATTGTTTGCTATAAGAAACTTTTTAAATCGCAAAATATGACTGGCGAAAATAAGAAGGTACACATTTCCCCAATTTTAGCGGAAAAAATCCCGGATTTGCTGTACTATGTGACCGTTAAGGTTTTGGAAACCTTTGTAAAACTTTTTAAATTTGAATTTGATTATCAAAACAAGACGCTAGTCTATTTGAAATGGTTATACAATAAATTAATTAAGCCGCACGATAAAAAAATTCTAAAACAAACAAGCTTTCCCATAGCCATCAAGTTAATGTGTATACACACATGGTGAGAAAAGTAATCTTTGTAATGTGGAGGTTGGTTGTATAGTCGGGAACCATATGTGATTGTAAACAGGCCTTTTGACACCATTTAAAAGGCAATAATTATTTAATGATAAACTCGTTGTTGAGAAATACTAGTATGTGACAAACGCGGATTCGACCAGATTTACATTAAGGTAATCCATCCATAACAATCATATTTTATATCTAATAGATTGCAAGTTTGATTACTAAAATCTTAGTGTCATTTTAAGGGGTTTATTTCATAATAAAGATTCATCATTAAAATTTTAAATTTTTTTTAAATATTAACAAATTTATCCCATCTTGAAGTTAACAATGAAGTCTATGGGAAAAAATGCATTTTTGAATATATCTTCATTGTACAAAAAATTTTCTCACAAAAGTTTTGGTAAAAAGTTGCAGAAGTTTTCCTTTTCTTTCACAATGCTAAAAAAATCATTATTTACCGTACACATTTTTAATAATTGAATTTTTAAAATGTTTGCAAGGGGCATACAACTCTTTAAAAAAGTTCCAAGTGCAAAAAGTTCATTTAATCAACTGCGAGTTTGGTTAATGTCGGCCTCATCATGAATTATAAAATAAATATTCAATGCAGTTGACATCAATCAAAATTGTTAAGGTATCCAATCCATAATAGCCCAAGATTTAATGAATATGGGTGCATAACAGATATGTATGGGGTTAATACTCAGTATATTTGGACATAGATGTCATTTTGAAGTATCGATATGTAAGAGTGGAATGTGTCCTAATTAATTACCTTTTCCTTTTCTTGAAGAGTTGTCCCCCCCCCCCTTTGCTTTTATTTTATAAAAAATCTATTCGTTAAAAAATTTATTTTCAATAGTTTTTGTATTCTAATGATAAAATACACATTTCCACCAAATCATTTATTGGTATTCCTAGTATTTACTTTTTTATTTAAAAAAATGTGGTTGTCCCCATTGACCAAAATGCAATCTTCATTAATTAATTACTGCTTGGTTAAATGAGTTTTTGAAAAAAAATTCTCGGTAAATCTTTTTGTTTTCTCCAAAATTCTTTAAATTAATTAATATCAAAGTATTCAATGCATGATGTATAATCAAGGTTGAAAAAATTAGGTCCTAATATGGATCGGATCATTAAATTCACCTCAGTTATGACTGGACTACCTCAAGGGGACATGCTTGATTTAGGTGTCAGCTTAGAGTTTTGGGAATGAACTCTCTTGATGCTGCAAGAGAAGTTCTGCCCATACCTTTCGTCAAAGTTATGGGCAATTTTGTAAGAGAGAGACTGTTGGCATTCTGAATATATTTTATTCGTCAAAAACGGAAACAACCATGATACTGGTTATAATTCCTTGATACACTCAGACTGGTATCATTGATGTTTTAGTGAAAACGAAAGTTTTAAACACATTTTTTCACCATGTTTGTCTTAAAATTAAGCCCTGGTACACCTAAGGAAACCAAGCTTTTGTTATAAAGCGTAATTGAAAGAACATTTATCTCAGATTCCAGAAATATAGGCCCTTTCATTCACTAGATCTCGACCTTAAGTTACAATGTACGTGTATTTATTGTACGTGTATTTATTTTCAGAATTTGCATTCCTTATAGCGTTATTGTTAATTGCATGCATGTTTAACTTATTTATTGAAATAAACACATATAAAAGAACAAAAATTTCTGTTAAGTTGTACATGTATGATATGTGAAGGTTATTTAGCATCTCAGCTCATGTCATTTGAAACATTCTTCAACAAATACTAGTACATTATATACACGTGTTTGTATGTTCCTTTTTGTTAGACTTCAACCTATTAAATGTTAACTCAGAAAGAACATGACATCAATAATTCACTTTGGTTTTGCACGTAACCTTGCACACATTACTATCTTTTTCAGTCTGATATTAATTATTTTTACTTTTTTTAAAGCATCAAAGTAAACGGCTCAATAGTCGGAATACACCAGGATTATTGAACCATAATTTTGTTCTTTGACGCATTCTTCTCGGTAGATTGGTTTTTCAGGATGGATATGTATCCTTATCATTGTAGAAGTAGAACATCATGAAACCATGTTTACTTGCAGAATTAATTGACAGTGCAATAAATTATATTTTAAAATGCCTCTCAATCTTATGTTTGTTGATATGTCTCATTTATTTAGTTCATGTTTTTTTTATAAGATTCAATGAATTTTAATTTATTCTAATTGTTTTCTGATAATATTTTTTAAAAGTTTTAGAAGAAAATCTCTTCTAGAGGAAATTTATATTATAAATTTATCATTTATTGATTTAACTGATCATAAAATTGCTTATATATTCATTTTATAGACTCGCCCTAATGTATAGTTTGTAATGTGATTTGGTAGGTGCTGGCTTTGTTCAGATTGTGTTAAAAAATATGTATACTGTAAACAAAAAACTATTGATATCCCGCAATCAGATATCCCTCTGACTTCCCATTTGGATCCGCACATGCAATACAATATATTCCTAAAAAATTAATTTAAACAAGTTTTTATAAAGTATCACAATCAGTACAAACACGGTTTGATCTTTTGTCAATATTCTATCTTGCTTGATTTTTAGCTATAAATAACATGTACAAGGTACATTGATTTTTTTTTAATCCAATGTATTGAGTGATGAAAAGATTTTTTTTTCAAACTCACTAAATAACCTATCAAGCTCTTGTTATAAGAAATTAAGAAATTGATTTAAAAATATGCATTGTATATCACTCGAAAATAAAATTTAGGGGGCAGTTTCAAAGATCAAAAACACAGTAAGCGCGGAAAATATACAACTGCAGAATTGATTTGGGCATCGTATACTATTGTAATTATTACAACAACTTCTCTTGCATGATAATGGAAATCTGTCGGATATTAAAAAAAACTTCCATACGATCGATTGACGTTGAAACCATAAAACTTTTTTTACTATGATTTTCGTCATTCGATCAGTAAACAGTGTTTGGTTTGTTAAGGTCGATGCCTTTTGCAACAGCAGCAACCAGATCAGCATCAATCAGCACAATATGCTTTATATGTCGAACCCATGACCTCATATGTCGAACTCATGACCTCATATGTCGAACTCATGACCTCATATGCAAAAAAAAAGACAACATTTTAAAAAACCTTGTTCCCTACTCCCAAACATGCGTTGAAAACTAAATGCATGATGAGTCAGAGGTTCAGGCCCTTTCGAAGGGCCACATTGTGAAAATATTAAACATTTTATGATATTTCCTTCGTACTTTCACAGTTAAACGAAATGCATTTTTTATATTCACTATGTTATTAAAAAAATGATTATTGTGAAAATATTGTAAAATTCACTATCCATGGGGCAGGTGTTAGAGCGTTTTATTTGGGAACGGGGTAATAAATAAGCAATAAAATAAACATGTATTTTTTTTTTAGATCACTTGAGTCATAAGGGTAACTTCTCGCTGTTGATTTATCGACTCAGGTGACCTTCAATGCCGATGAGCCTGTGGTAAAATGTACCAATAAAAATAGGCAATTAGCAAATCTTTTCGACGGAAACATTCAGAGCGTAAACAGAATTGTTTTATCGACCACTCTAATATGTTTCAACTATATATGCAGCCTGATTTAAGTAAAATCTTACTCCACTCTCCACTATTTAAAGGCCCTTTGTCCTATTTCTTTTTCAAACACCGATTCATTTTAATTATCATTTATTGATTTTATTTTATATCGTTATGCAAATGAGAATTATATACTTCCATTAGAGATTAAGTAATTCTATCAGTCACACATTGTTTTCTAATAAGCAAAAAATTACAGTATGCTAGTATCAAATCTTACTAAATAAAATTATTGCGTGTTTGGGTTGCCTAACTGTAAAGGTGATGGGGATGCATATTCAAATTGTCGTATGAAGAATACATTGTTTCCCCTTGCAAATCCAGTTAATGGACCATGTTTAACAACCATCTAGTAAGATAACAAAGGTCAATCATACCGCCTTTGTTATCGTGATTTGAACTAGAATCAAATTCGATTTATCTACCAATAATTTTGTAAATAACCTCAACTAAACTTTGTATGAAAGATCCGTAAACATTTGTCAAACTTTTCGTCATATAGGTATAATGTATTAGGCAAATTTTATAAGCGTTCCTACCTATGACAATGACAGATGTGTTACCAATTTTTTATTTTTTCGCTTATTTCTTTTGCTTCTATCACATTGGATGCCAGGAAACAGGAAATGTACGAAACATTCTGAACGAAATATTTGAAACACAAAAATACGACAAACGAGTTCGTCCGGTGACGAATGAGTCCCGATCAATTGGTGTCAGTGTTTCTCTGTTTACTTCAGGAATAAATTACCTGGACGAGAAAACTGGGGTATTTTCCGTGACAGGGTTTCTCTGGGTAACTTGGAGAGATGAGTTTCTTGTTTGGGAGCCTAAGCTGTACAACAATGTGTCTTCGTTTACCATTCCTCAAGATAGCATTTGGATGCCTGACTTATTTCTCAGGAATGGAGTCAAAGAACCAACAGGTTTAGGTGGAGATTTCTACTATTTACCTGTCAAATATACAGGTAAGGTCGCCTGGTGGCCGTACTCGGTCTTCGAGGCTCGCTGCAAAGTCGACGTCGCCTACTTCCCATTTGATACCCAAATCTGTCGACTGGTTTTTTCTATTTGGAACCATGATAATAAAACAGTAAACATTATAAAAACTGATAGATATGTTCGTTTATACCATTTCTTTGAAAACGGAATATGGTCTATTGCAGAAAACAAAAGTTATTTAGAACTAGACGAGGGAGCATTATTTAACCAGCTGAAAATTTCATTTACTCTAAAAAGGAAGCATCAGTTTTATCTGTGGAATTTAATCTTTCCCATAATTTTGTTGGGATTTTTAAAGATCTTTGCGTTCCTCATTCCTGCTCAAAGTGGAGAGAAGGTATCATTTGCAGTGACCCTTTTCCTGTCGTATGGGGTATTCCTGAACTTGCTCACCTCATCTTTGCCGGAGAATTCGGACTCGGTTTGTCTGATTTGTGCTTACATGGTGATTCAGCTTACTCTCGGAGTCTTGCTCGTCTTCATTGTGAGCATGCAGGTACACATCTGTAATCGAGAGAAAAACCTCCTGATTTCGCGATATGAAATGCGTTTGATTCGGCTTCTCAAGAAGAACTCTCTGGAAGAATTCAACAGAAGACACGATGGAAAGGATACTGATTGGACGGTATTGTCGTCTGCTATTGACAAACTGATGTTGATTTTGATGACAGCATTTGAGTTCTTCTTGATAATAGTATTCTCTGTTATGTTCTATGTAGATGCTTAGAATGCACAAAACCCAGTAAAAGTTTGATCTGGTATATCCATGGAAGCACAACTTGTGTATGGAACAACTGTATGAAGATAAAATGCTAAAAATATATTCTTAAAAGTGTAAAATAACAAATAAGCGTTCTGAAATCGAATGGTTTGATTTGTTCAATTTGGAGTCAAAGGAAGCGTTGCAGAGATTCTCCTAAGCTGCTTATTTAGCTTTGCTACATTGTTACAAGAGAGAACGAAAATCTTCCTAATCGCTTGGCTGTTTATTGGAAGGGGGATTTTCATAACTGTTTGATAAATTGGTATCTTTCTGACTTAAAATGACATTAAAATTGCAATTTTATGATTTAGGAGTAGGATTGCATATCCTACGTGATGCACGCGTATTTAATTTGGTGTTGAAGGTGAACTTACAACTGTGTATTTTTTCTTTAAAAAAAAAATAAAAGAATAAAAAAAAATTATAGCTTTTATGTGAAAATTTCGCGCGAAAAACCGTATATCCGGTTATTTTTGTGATGATTTTCTTTTCGGCGAAAATAAAAAGGTACACATTTCCCTAATTTTAGAACTTTTTGTGTCACGCGAAAAAAACCCCGGATGTACGGTACTGTAACCGTTAAGGTTTTGGAAACGGGTGTTTTGGTCTAAGGCTCGAACTCTTCCTTGATACCATTACACAATGCAATAAGGTTAAAGGTAACAACATGCAACAGAGACCTCCGTAAAACTTTTTAATATTGAATTTGATAATCAAAACAAGACGCTAGTCTATTTGAAATGGTTAATATATTAATTCAGTCGCATGATGTAATACAATGCACGATAAAAAAAAAACACCTAAAACAAACAAGCTTCCCCATAGCCATCAAGTTGATGTATATACACACATGATGAGAAATGTAATCCTTGGAATGTGGAGGTTGGTTGTATAGTCGGGAACCACATGTGATTGTAAACTGACCTTTGACACTATTAAAAAGGTTATAATTAATTAATGATAAATTCGTTGTTGAGAAATACTAGTATGTAACAAACGTGGATTCGACCAGATTTGCATTAAGGGGACATGCTTGAATAAGGTATCAGCTTAGAGTTTCGGGAATCAACTCCCTTGATGCTGCAAGAGAAGTTCTGTCCATACCTTTCTATCTTTTCACCATGTTTATCTTAAAATTAAGCCCTGTTACACCTTAGGAAACCAAGGTTTTGTTATGAAGCATAATTGAAAGAACATTTATCTCAGATTCCAGAAATATAGGTCCTTTTATTCACTGGATCTCGGCCTTAAGCTACAATGTAAGTGTATTCATTTTCAGAATTTGCATTCTTAATGGCGTGATTGTTAATTGCATGTTTAACTTATCTATTAAAATAAACACAATCATGTAAAAGAACAATATATATATATTTGTTAAGTTGAAGGTTATTTTTACATCTAAGCTCATGTCATTTGAAACATTCTTCAACAGATACTAGTACATTGCATATGTATATACAAATGCATAAGCTCCTTTTAAAACTTCAACCTATTAAATGTTAAATCAGACAGAACAGTACACTCTGCTATCTTACTCAATATGATATTATTAATTTCTATAATATTAAAGAAAACGGCTCAATAGTTAGAATACACAAGGATTATGAAACCATGATTTTGTTATTTAATGCATTCATGTCTGTAGATTAGTTTTTGAGGATAGATATGTGTCTTTATCATTGTAGAAGTAGAACATCATGAAACCATGTTTTATTTGCAGAATTAATTGACAGTGCAATAATTAAATTTTGAAATGCCTCTCAGCTTATGTTTGTTTTCAATTTTATGACATTTATCATTCATTTAGTACATGCATTTTTTAAAATTCAATAAATTTTTATTTATCCTTATTGTTTTCTAATAATATTAATCAAAGTTTTTAGAAGAAACTGTCTTTTAGATTGAATATATATCCAAAATTATCATTTATTGATTTAACTGATTAAAAAATTGCTTATATATATTAGTTTTATCGACCCGCCCTTGTATTGTTTGTAATGTGAATTGGTAGGTGCTGGCTTTGGTCAGACTGTGTAAAAAAAAATGTGTACACTCTAAAAAAAACCCCTTTGATATCACTGCATGCGCAGATCCAGTGAGGGAGAGGGAGTCTGGTAAAATGATCAAAAACAAACAAATATTCCTCTGACTTCCCACTACTCTGAAAAAACTTGGATCCGCACAAGCAATACAATGTATTCAAAGAAAATCAATTTAATTTAAACAAGTTTTTGTAAAGTATCACAATCAGTACCAATACAGTTTGATCTTTTATCAATGTTTTATCTTGCTTGGTTTTTAGCTATTAATAACATGTAAAAAGTAATTGATTTTTTTAATCCAATATATTGAGTGATGAAAGGGTTTTGTTCATACTCACTAAATAACCTATCAAGCTCTTTTATTGGAAGTTTTAGAAATTGATTTATTGATTGGTATATTATTCGAAATTAAAACTTAGGAGCCAGTTTCAAAGATCCAAAACACAGTAAGCGCAGAAAATATACAACTGTAGAATTGATTTGGGTATCGTATACTTTCTTTAGTACTTGCACTTAACAAGAACAATAAACACCAAAAGCAAAATACAATATTTATTTTTTGGGAGTTGATTTTAATCAACTCTCCTATGCAGTTACCCTGGCAAACCGAGAGTGAATCAGTGTCTGGACCTAAGCACAAATCATCACCGCTGACAAGACGTAGATCTTGAAAATAATAGATAGATTCAGTGTACTGTATGCAGTACCATTGTTTTTCAAAAGAAAAGTATCTATAAATACCTTGAAAATAGTCAGATTTTATATAGTACGAACAATTCAATTGTTTTTTTGTAGTTGCATGTATTCCTACGCTAGAATTCAATATAGTCTCGTTCAACCAGACGCTCGGCTGTCTTCGTAAATCTCCGACAAGCAGAGAGTCTCTCTTGGTAGTAGGAGATTAACGGAGACAGCCGAGCGTCTGGTTGAACGAGACTAGAGTTCAATATCGCTTGGATCCAGACGTGTACAATTGTTAGAAACATTTCGATTACTGATACAGATGGATGGAATTAATTCTATCTTTAAATATTATACAACATGATTCATATGGAGTTTTCTCGAAATTCTTGTCGGAAAAGTTCGAGAATTCATATTAAAAAAATTTGCATAACATATCGTTGATTTTGAAATTGATAAAAATCAATAAAATCAACTCCCGACAGTACTTTGATCGCATTTGCGTTCTTGCATTACAGAAAGTCACTTCCACACAATCTGCAATATTCAACATATTCAACATCAATCATATCTGAAAACTTCTGAAGTTTTCATTTGACAAGCAGCTTCTCATGTATGCTCAAGAGCACATTACCATAATACCGGTATACGCAATAAGAACCTTATCAAGTACTGATTACCACAACCATTCATGCAAAGAACGCCAGAATGAATACATGTCGAACACGACTTACCTACAAAACCGCCTTTAACTCTTATTGGCGTTTCCACAAAAAAAAATAATTTTATTCTAATTCACCGAATTCAACCGAAATAAATTATGTATAGTATTTATTGCAACAACTTTTCTTGATAATGGAAATCTGTTGGAGATGATAAGAAACTTCCAAATGATCGATTGTTAAAACCATAGAAACTTTATTTTACTTTGATTTTCATCACATGATCACAGTGTTTGGTTTGTTAAAGTCGATGCCTTTTGCAACAGCGGCAACCAGGTTTCGTTTGATTCAGTACAATATGTTATATCTGTCGAATCCATGGCCTCATATGCAAAAAAAATCTTTAAAAACCTTGTTCCCTACTCCCACACATGAGTGGAAAACTAAATGCATGGTTATGATGTCCTTGAAGCTCTCTATCTAAATTGTGAAATTCATGGCTCCCGAGTCAGAGGTTCAGGCCTTTTCGAAGGGCCACATTGTGAAAATGTATAAAATTTTATAACATTTTCTTCGTACTTTCACAGTTAAACGAAATCCATTTTAGTCGATAAATCGGAGGTTGTAGTCTAGCGATAGTCGGGTACTCGATGATTTAAGCGTATTTGAAACTGTGGGTCTTTTTTAAATTCAATATTGTTGGTACCACATTGATCTTATCTCAAATTAAAGAACATTTAAAAACTTATGATAACATATACTAAATGTATTTGATTTTAAATAATTTGGAAAGTATTTTATCTGAATATCTGTTCAAAAAATGTTCTGGTTTTTCTTTTTTTGGTTTTTCTTGTGACCTCTTACATATAATTGAGCTCCTATCATCGTAGGCAAATCAAATGGGACCTATTCCACGGTGCTAAGTCATTGTCCTTGCCAAATCAACAATCAAAGTTTTAATGATTTAAAAGCAAACGCCTTAAGATAATTATTGAAATGATTACAGTTTTGATTATACAAACCTCTAATTCAATAACTTACTTAAAAGAAACACAAATTGTTCTGAAGTAACGGTATATGTCTAAGAAATCAAAAGAGATTAACTATTAGCCGCTTCAAAAATACACAAGGGACATCGATGGAAAGAGCATGACCTACGGATCAAATATGTCGATAAAAGAAATACTGTTATCAACATTCATAAAACAAAAAGTGCCACGTTAAGAAAAAATAAATATTTTTTTGAATTTTATTCACTTCATTACAAGAAATCGACTAATTGAAATTTAGTCGATGATCGGTGTTACCGAGCGATAGTCGAGTACTCCTTATTCATTAAGGGTTTTTTTTAAAATAATTATTGTGAAATTCACTGTCCATGGGGCAGTTGTTCGGGCTTTTTATTTGGAAAGGGGGTAATAAATTAGCAATATAGTGAACATGTATTTTTTTTTTAGATCACTTGAGCGAGTCATTAGGGCAACCTCTTGCTGTTATTGTCCTATTTCTTTTTCAAACACAGAATCTTTTAAAGGTACTTTACTACACCGAGACTTATACGTTTTAAGACACTAAGTCACAAGATGGCGATTTAAATGTTTTGTTAAACTAGCTGTTTGTTTCAGTCGATTCAGATGTATATCGTCATAGCTCAGTGGTTAAAGTATCATGCTTGTGAACCGCAGATCATGAGTTTGAATTCACCTGGGGCTTTTGTTTATGTTTACTGAATGACATTTTTGAAAATATCATTTTTTAAAATTTAAAATGCACTTGTTGTCGCCTATTTGACATCTATACTTCTTATCCATTATGCTATCTATCATAATCAAGTATTTTTCTGTTGATTTGAAAAATTATTTCAAGGTGTAGTGGGGTACCTTAATTATCATTTATTGATTTTATTTTACATCGTTATGCAAATGAGAATTATATACGTCCATTAGAGATTAAGTAATTTTATCAGTCAAACATTGTTTTTCCAATTAATGGACCACGTTTAAATAACCATCTAGTAAGATAACAAAGGTCAGTTATACCGCCTTTGTTATCGTGATTTGAACTCGAATCAAGTTCAAATTATCTACAACAATTCTTTAAATTACTTCAATTAAACTTTGCATGAAAGGTCCACTTACATTTGTCCAATTTTTCGTCATACAGGTATAATGTATTAGGAAAATTTTATAAGCGTTCCTACCTCTGACATTCACAGATGTGTTACCAAATTTTTATATTTTCGTTTATTATACCCGCACTTTCTAAAGAAAGTTCGGGTATATTGTTGTTACCCTGTTCCGTCCGTCCGTCCGTCTGTCCGTCTGTCCGTCCGTCCGTCTGTCACGTTTTACTTTCTCAAACTGCTCTTACATCTTATAAACCAGCAAACTGAACTCTTGGAGTTTGATTGGGGTATCATGTTGTTTTGTAAAAAGGTTTCAAAAATTCTCTGTTAGTCCTGGGGGTCAAATAATTGGAAAAAAAATGACGTTTTTTCACAAAAAACCTTCTTCCTCGAACTCCTCCTACATTTTCAACAGTAGACAAATCATCTTTTGGAATATGTTTTAGGGTATCCTATAGATGCGCAATAAGGTTTCGTAATTTTCAATTTTGTCCTGGGGGTCATTTAATGGCTGAAAAATGACGTTTTTTTGTTTGTTTTTTTTTTTACAAAAAAACTGGTTTCAAAAACGTCTTTTTTTTTTGGCAGTAGCCAAATGATCTTCTAGAATATGTTTGGGGGTGTCATATTGAGGCGTGATCAGGTTCCAGAATTTTTTTTTGTATTAAGGGGATCAGTGGGCAACAAAAAATGACGTTTTTTGCAAAAAAAATATGGTTCCCAGAACTCCTCTTACAACTTTTGGAGTAGCTACGTCATCTCTTGGGATATAATTGGGGCTGTCCTATAGTTGTGCAATAAGGTTTTAAAAATTTAAATTTCATCCAGGGAGTCAAATAGTAGCAGAAAATTGACGTTTATCACTGAAAAAAAACCCCATTGATCCAAGAGCTCCTCTTATGATTTAATGGATAGACAATCATATCTTGGGATATGATAGGGACTGTTCTATAGATGTGCAGTAAGGTTTTAAAAATTTTAATTTCATCCAGGGAGTCAAAAAGTAGCAGAAAATTGACGTTTATCACTTCAAAAAAACATAGATCCTAGAACTCCTTTTATGATTTAATGGATAGACACATCATATCTTGGGATATGATAGGAACTGTTCCATAGATGTGCATTACGGTTTTGAAAAATTAAATTTAACCCTGAGGCCCATTACCTACCGGTTAACATACCTTTTGATGCCCTTTAAGGATCAAGAATATATATGCTTAAGGGGTGGGGATCTCAACCGTTTTCGAGATATTCGTGCACTTCCTGTTCAAGGGGGGTCATGACCACCCCCGGGGCCCATGACCTACATACCGTTTGATGCCCCTTGACACAAGGAACAAGAATATATATGGTTTAAGGGTGGGGATCTCAACTGTTTTGAAGATACTAAGGGACTTGCTGTTTGAGGGGGTCAGGACCACCCACAGGGCCCATGACCTACATAACATTTGATGCCCCTTTTGATCGGAAACATGAATATATATGGTTTAGGGGTCATGATTATAACAGTTTCTGAGATATATGGTAATTTCAAATTCCTGGGGGGTGGGGATGACCCCTGGGGTCAGATCTAATAAACCCTATATATTGCCAGTAACAGCCAAAATATGATTATGAAAACCCTATATTATTATCTTTGTCCGTTTTCAAGTTACCATTTACAATAGAGTCTACGATTCTTTCTACAAGGTTCAATGTTAGACCCCACACCCTTTTGACACCCCCTCCCCCCCTCCCCCGAAAAGTGGTTGTCTAACCCAAAATGAGAAATATCAAACCAGGTGCACAACTAGATATGCAGGCCTATCATATCCTAGAGTTTTGTATAATTCTGTTCAGCCATCTCTGAGAAATAAGTTCAGAGCAGGGAAGAAGAAAAAGAAGATGAAGAATAATAATACTTGTATTAAGAACCGTACAAGAACAATAAGTCTCCAAATTTCATTCGGGAGAATTAATAATAAAATTGAAATAGAGATACGATCATCAAACATCAATAATTTAAAGATAATTGACAATTTCTGATTCTAAGGGGGTCAGGATGACCCCTTAGGGTCATGACTTACATGCCATAATGATCTGATGCGCCTGCATGACCTAAGGAGAAATAAAATCTTTGGATTAAGGTGGGGATCTCAATGGTTTTTATGATATTTAATAATTTCAGGAAGAGCACTAATGGGATCATGACCTACATACCATCTTAAATGCCTTGAAAAAAGAAACAATAATATAATATGTACATGATATATGATTCAATTTAAGAACCCAGATATAGATCAATCATCTGTTTTTTAATACTTCCTGTGTATATATACATGTACATGTATTAGTTTGTGTTTTGTTCTATACTATTCATGTTCATGACTGTATTATGGCTTAGTCTTATTTTAAATTACATTAAAAAATTGTCAAATATATGACTTGGAACCCCACTCCCAAACAAACTCAAATATAAACTGTCCCCCCCCCCTCCCTTGTCGAATGATCTATTAAAATCAAAATATAATTTGGGTGTCTAAAAACTTTTATAAACTGGTAAAAAATGTTATTCTTAAAAAAAATTATATTACACCTTGCATAATTGACAAATGCATCTATTGAGATATGATCAGAGGTCATATTTCTACCTTGGGATCAATAAGTAGTATTCATTGACAAGTTAAAATTAATAACAATAAATGATTCAAATTATAAATGTTTATACTCCACATTCACCCCCCCCCCAATCTAACCTGGTTATAAAGATTCAGTCTTTTTAATACATTCTTACATGTGTACAGTAGCAAATTTTTCTTGATTGCTTTTTCTCTCGTGATTCACATTAACATTTTGGAAATTGCTTAATTTTTAAGATTTATAAACAGAATGTTATATGCATCACTTCCATGTGTATTCGCCTATTTGGGGCAATTGTAAAGTCTCCTAAACAAAGCAGTGACATCATTAGGCTAGGAATTACCTACATTGATCAAACACTACTGTATTACATATGAATAAGATAAAATACATTATTATTTCTAGTTCTAAAATGTCAGGGTGTCTCCAAGGGGGCATAATCTATATACAATTTTACGCGCAATGACACAAAGAGCAAAAATAAATTATATGGTTTAGGGATGAGGATCTCAGATCTCAGAAGTTAACAAAATATACAGTGTATCATATCATTTCCTATTTCATAAAGGCAGGGGGGGAGTTAAAGACAACACCTGGGGGTCATTAATGTACTTTACACCATTTGATGCATCGATCATAATGACATTAGAAGATATTTTGTATTTTCCTGTTTCGTGGGGCCAGAACAGTCCCATAAGGTCATGACCTACATTGTATTTGATGCATTATAATACATTAAGAAAGAAATGCTCCTTCCTTCCTATTATAATACACCTACTTACATGTAATACACAAATTTAATAAGAAATTGTTTATACAGGGTCAATATGGGGTCACTCAATAGTGCATGCAGTCTGACAAATGAAAAAAATAACTTTTGCAACTAAAATGACAGAAACTTTACAAATGCGATAGGATAGGTAACGATGATAAGCTTATTTAAATATTAAAAGATAATATGATACAGTATGCTGTCAAAGGGAGATTACATTTAGAAAGTGAAAGTAGAACTTACATTATGTATGCTGGCATCTCATTATATTGTGCTACTGCTACTACATGTATTATGCTTACCTAAATTGGTCAACATCATAATGATAATCCAATTAAAACACAATAATGAATTCCTTTAGGTGATCTTAACTAATCCTTTTCTGCATACGGAAAACACAGACATGTATGTATGAGTGTTGCTAAAACGCGGAACGGAAAACGGAACGGAATGGAAAATATCATCACGTTTATCGCTTAAAAAGGGTATAGACTGGCCAGAAACGATTTACTTTGTATCTTTTATCTATATCTAATGAATGATTATCAGCATGTTGCTATCTTATTAATATTCATATGAATGTCTATCAAGTATAGCATTGTATTCATTCGGCTTTAGTTGAGTTCGAAACGGAAAAACCAAATGTATACGAATTGTGAAACATTACCATGATTACACGAGCAAATTAGCTATAACTTTTTTGCTCATTTTTCTTATATGGTATTGCTGGCATATCAGCGTAACGTACGCAGTTAGTGAAAGCGGTTTATGCGTGTTTTGAGTATTTTTATATTTCAAATATGATGTACATGTATATATAAACTTACATCAAAATTGAATTATTTTCGGTGTTCTAGACGATCTTTTATCATACAGACGATACAGTATAATTCAGATGGAAGAAGAAAAAACCGTAGGACTGACGACATTAAAAATTAAAATACAGTAAACATTAAAATACCCGGTAATTTGTGAAACAAGTAATTTGTGAAACTAGTATTTTTAGCAATGCAATTTTGTTTACGTTTGCATTACTAAGCATTTGTTTATTCCAGCAGCTATATACATATGATCCGTATAGAGAGCTCTAGACGTTGCATGGTTTGATTTTCCGATTATATATTGGGACTATAGTCTGTCGATCCCAAAATATTCATGCAGCACATTCGGGCGATTTATAATGGAAAATGTTGATATCTTTTCTCCATTTGGAAGTCACTCAGAAGACATTGCACAATTTTTCAACACTATCATCCGGGTCTGTTGAAATGCAAAACCCCGTAGACTTCTTTATTTTTAGCCGTGTATTTATACCAGCTGATAAGCTAGAGAGGACGTTTTAAAGAAAGAATAATGATAATGTTTAATGCTTCTAAAAGAGAATCGCTTGAACCCTGAGGTATATATAAATATAGAGCAAAAAGTGAATCGAGGATATTTTGGGACAGAATATAGGGGTCAATGCATGTACTGTTAATTTTGAGGAAATAAATATTCTTGAATAAATGATCTAATATTGCTTATCTTTCAAAAAAAATAAAAAGGTACATAAAGTATATCGTTTTAGCATGATTAACAAATCTATGAGGTAAATAACATTAGATAAGATTTTCCGTTTTCCCTTCCGTTCCGCTTTCCGTTCCGTTTTCCGTTCCGCGTTTTAGCAACACCCACGTAGTATACACGTGAACCCATCTAATCGAAGAGCTGGGTAAAACTAGTACCCGCTAATGAGATATGCAGACCTGTGTTGTGTACGTAACTTCAGACAAAGATCATACTTTGTAACATGCATGTATTTTTATGACATATTCTTCAAATCCACTTGCACTATAACAGCTTTAAGGTGGTGCAGGACACCTGCATATTGTGATGTACATGTATACTTTCTATTGAGATAAACAATTAAGTATATTAAATATTGATTAAATATTTACCCCCAAAATAATGTTACCTAACATTGAAGCGCAATGGGTTAGAGCGTTTACATGTCTGTAAGAGCATTGGGGTCCAAGGTGTATTTTTATGGTAATTTTACAATTGATATAAATGAATTTTCATGGGGGGTTGGGGGGGGGGGTCAGGACCCCTCACTCCCACCCCTTCTCTAGATCTGTGCTCACGATGATGTTCATGTAGGCACACAGAAGCAAATCTAAAACCGGCAAACGCCACGGGGAGGGGGCATAATTTAATTTTTAATTTTGTTTGTAATAATTATATAGATCATTATACTTTCTATTACATAAAATGTTAAGATTATTGATTAACTGAAAATTCACTGCAAACAGTTCTACCCCAAATTGCACATAAAGTGCTGCTCATGTCACGATGTGTATTATCATATGGGAAGGGATCTCATCCTTCAGTAATGAAAATTATAAATTTTAATTGTATTACCGGAGCTTGCATGTAAACTGGTACAAAACAGTGTTATTTAGGGGCAAACACATGGTGCGGGTATTACTGTCTAATGACAGCATCTAGTTTCATTTGCTTGTATCAGATTGGGTGCAAGGAAACAGGAAATGTACGAAACATTCTAAACGAAATACTCGAAACACAAAAATACGACAAACGAGTACGTCCGGTGACGAATGAATCCCGATCAATTGGTGTCAGTGCTTCTCTGTTTATTTCAGGGATAAAATACCTGAACGAGAAAACTGGGGTATTTTCCGTTACAAGTTTCTATGGGTAACTTGAAGAGATGAGTATCTCGTTTGGGAACCTAAGCTGTACAACAATGTGTCTTCGTTTAAAAGAACCAACAGCTTTAGGTGGGGATTTCTACTATTTACTTGTCAAATATACAGGTGAAGTCATATGGTGGCAGTTCTCAGTCTTTGAGGCTCGCTGCAAAGTCCCTTACTTCCCATTTTAAAACCCAAATATGTCGACTGGTTTTTTCTATTTGGAACCATGATAATAAAACAGTATACATTTTAAAAACTGATAGACATGTTGGTTTATATCATTTCTTTGAAAACAGAATATGGTCTATTGCAGAAAACAACTCAGCTTAAAGTTTCATTTACTCTGAAAAGGAAGTACCGGTTTTATCTGTGGAATGTAGTCGTTCCTGCAATTCTGTTGGGATTTTTAAAGATCTTTGCGTTCCTCATTCCTGCTCAAAGTGGAGAGAAGGTTTCATTTGCGGTGACCCTTTTCCTGTCGAATGGAGTATTCCTGAGAATTCGGACTCGGTTTGTCTGATTTGCGCTTACATGGTGATTCAGCTAACTCTCGAAGTGTTGCTCGTCTTTATTGTGAACATGCACGTACACATCTGTAATCGAGAAAACTACCTCCTGTTCTTGCAATATGAAATGCGCCTGATTCGGCTTTTCAAGAAGACATCTCTAGAAGAATGCAACAGAAGACACAATGAAAGGAATACTGATTGGATGGTATTGTCGTGTGCTATTGACAAACTGATGTTGATTTTGATGACAAAATGCACTACCGTACAATGCCTTTATCAACCATTTTAGTAAGAGTAAAAGATTCGCAAAAATATGTTGCAAAGAAAGAAAATACAAAGTGAGAGATATGAGGTGAAATATCGTGCGACACACTGCGTTACTGTTAGGGTTCTGGAAACGGGTAGTTTGGACCAAGGCTCATACTCTTCCCTTATGTCATTCAGCCTGCAGTTTTAGGGCACTGATTCTCTTGATGACGATTAATAAAGGTAGAGGTAGTTTCCTCATCTCGGGTTACGTTAGTTTACTATGGTACGACGGTTTTCTTTACCTGGGACTAAGACTATGGAAATATGAAAATATATTTGCCAAAAACGACATTTTGAACCAGACTTGCATCATTTCGCGAGATGGGAAAGTCTTTTTTCTATCAATTGCTAAATGCAATGTATATACCCACTGTTGCCATTTCAAGTTTGTGAAACAAAACTCAACATAGATGTACATTGCAACTGCATTGCGTCTATCTTTTGCCGTGTTGTTAATAGTTTAGATTCTAATTAACTTTCATGGAACTCTAAGAATCGATTTTCCTGTTTATGTCGCCATTGATTTAATTGTTTTACTTTTTATTCTAATAATCACTGCAGTCAACATATTTCAAAGATGCCATTTTCAGTTAATCGAGCTACGAAGCGATTCACGTGTTATAGCCGATTCCTTGACTGCAAAAATCGGCAATGATATTGAAAAAGGTTTCAAAAGTAACCTTATTTCATATAACATACTGTATAACTTAATGCACTGCTGTTTGTGTTTTAGCTTTTTGTGCGATGTTAGTCTTTTATTTTTTTTTTTATCACAGCCCGTATGACTTTAACGTAACCTACGATTTTTTGATAAAAAAAATTAAAACTGTCGAAACAGAACTTCTCCTTGATAGTGGCAATTTTTTGTCCAGAGATTATAACCAAAACGTCTAATTACCGATTTCTTGAAGTCATAAAAACTCTATTTTCCTTAATTTTCCAAACTTTCTCCACATTAAATAGTATACGAGGTTTGATTGTTGGTCAACGCCTTTTGCAACAGAGAACACAAAGTTTTAAACAGTACAATGTGTCAGTAAAACTCAAGTCGCCCGGATTTGTCGTAGCAGCTGTGTCGTAAGGAATATTACCATAAAAAATTATTGGCAGTTCATGTTGTATATCTTTTGTAACGAAAACATTTAAAGCGTAAATAGAATTACTATTTCGACCGCTTGTGTTTTCTCCTATCAATGTGACTTTAATCAGTGACATTTTATTTATATCTCACTTCTACTTATCATATACCTTTTCAATTATCATTACATTAGTAGGTTCGCCATCGTTGCACAAATGATCTTTCTACGTTTGATGGAGATGAATCAAATTTATTTGGTAAGCCGAATGCTATTTACTAATTAAAATCAAATACCTGTCGAAAAAACTTTGTTGAATTTTTCCCAAATGCCTCGTATAAATGTATTGTCGAATGTGATGCTTATTAATAGTAGCCATTCAATTGAAACGGACTGTTTCCCCTTGTGCATTCAGTTAATGGACCCGATTAGATAGCCTTCTACGACAATAAAAGACAATTGTGTTTTATATCCATTCAAGCTCTTACATCATCGATTGAATTATCAATAATTTTGCCAAATATCTCAATAAAGCTTTGTGTGAAAAAAAATAAACGTTTTTTCATTTACTTGTCGTCACACGTCTACTTCTTTAAGCACATTTTATAAGCATCACTGCTTCTAAAAATGGCTGGTGTGAGAACATTCTTATGTGGTTTCGTCTTTTTCTATTGCTTAAGTCTCATTGGGGGTCAGGAAACAGAAAATGTACGAAACATTCTGAACGAAATATTTGAAATACAGAAATACGACAAACGAATACGCCCTGTGAGAAATGAGTCCCAATCAATTGGTGTTAGCGTATCTCTGTTTATTTCAGGGATAAATTACCTGGATGAGAAAACTGGGGTATTTTCCGTAACAGGGTTTCTCCAGGTAACTTGGAGAGATGAGTTTCTTGTTTGGGAACCCAAGTTGTACAACAACGTGTCTTCGTTTACCATTCCCCAAGATAGCATTTGGATACCTGACTTATTTCTCAGGAATGGGGTAAAAGCAGCAACTGGTTTAGGTGGAGATTTCTATTATTTACCCGTCAGTTATACGGGCGACCTAATATGGTGGCCGTTCTCGGTTTTTAATGCTCACTGCCAAGTTGATGTCGCATTTTTTCCGTTTGATACTCAAACCTGCCGACTGGTTTTTTCTATTTGGAACCATGATAAGAAAACCGTGAACATTGTAAAAACTAACAGATACGCGGGTACATACCATTTCTTTGAAAACGGAATATGGTTGGTTGCAGGAAACAAAAGTTTTTTAGAACTGGACGAAGTTTGGGAATATAGCCAGCTAACTCTTTCATTTACCTTGAAAAGGAAGTACCAGTTTCATCTGTGGAATTTAATTATTCCAATAATTCTGTTGGGATTTTTAAAAATCTTTGCGTTCTTCATTCCTGCTCCAAGTGGAGAGAAGGTTTCATTTGCGGTGACCCTTTTTCTGTCGTACGGGATATTCCTGAACTTGCTCACCTCATCTTTGCCTGAGAATTCGGACTCGGTTTGTCTGATTTGCGCTTACATGGTAATTCAGCTAACTATCGGAGTCATGCTCGTCTTTACTGTGAGCATGCAGGTACACATCTGTAATCGAGAGAAATACCTCCTGTTTTCGCGATATGAAATGCGTCTGATTCGGCTTTTCAAGAAGACGTCTCTAGAAGAAAGCAACAGAAGACCCAATGAAACGGATACTGATTGGACGGTATTGTCGTCTGCTATTGACAAACTGATGATAATTTTGATGACAACATTTGAGTTCTTTTTGATAATTTTATTCTTTGTTTTATTCTATCTAAATTGTTAAGATGCGACAAACCCTCGAAGAGTTTTGTGAGTATTATTACGAGAACATATTTTTAAAGTGTAGAATAGCAGATAACCTATCTGAATCAAACTGTTTGGTTCTTTTATTTTGATGTCAAAGGAAATATTTTAGAGATTCTCCGAAAGAGAAAAAGCTGCCAAGCTTTGCTAGTTTATTGTAGGAAAGAAAAAGGAATCTGAGAGAGAGAGAGAGAGAGAGAGAGAGAGAGAGAGAGAGAGAGAGAGAGAGAGAGTTGACATTAGGGTTTGGGAAACAGGACCAAGGCTCAAACTCTTTCATTTTGCCATTAGACAGAATGCAGTTAGGTAGAAGGTAACAACAAGGAGACCTTCATAAACTTTCTTATATTAGATATGATTATCATAGCAAATAGATAGTCTATTTAAAATGGTTGTTTAAGCAGACAAAGAAACAAAACAATGCAAAACAAAACTTTTCCATAGCCATCAAGTTAATAAATAAAGACAAATGATGAGAAAAATACACGTATTCTTTGTTATGTAGAGTTTGGTTACATGATCAGCGACCATATGCGACTGTAAACTGACTCTTGGTTAGAAAAAGAATATAAGTTAATAATATATTTCTTGTAAAGCAATATGACAAACAGATTCGAAGACACGTTTGTTTATTTGTCAGCCCACACTAAGAGGCCATCAACTCTCTCGATGATGTTAATTAAGGTAGTTTCTTCTCCTCGGATTACGTTTATTTAGCTTACGATGGTAATAAGGTTTTTTTTACCTGAGACCAAGACTATTTTGAAAATATAAATCTATTTGCCAAAAAACGAGATTTTTTAAACCACATTTGATGTAAAAAAAAAAATGGACTTTTGAATCATGAAGAAAAATCATTTAACGAGATGAGAAGATTTTTTTCTATCAATACATAGAACATACTTGACAAGTCACAATGTACGGGTGTATATTAGTCTTTTCAAGTTTTTGAAACAAATTCAACATAGATATACATTGTGTACGCAATGTTCCTATCTTCGCCGATTTTTCAACATCTTCTCTTCTACTCCCATACATGTGAGGAAAAAACTGAATGCATAGTTATAATGTCCATGAAGCCTTCTACCAGAATTTTGAAATTCATGGCCCCTAGATCAGGAGGTCAGACTGTAGGGTGGACCAACTTTGGGCATATAGTGAAAATGTATTTTATCTTAGAAAATCTTCTTCTCTACTCCCAGATCATCGTCCGATACCCACGGTTGGTCTCGCTTCTAGCTTCTAAGAGAAGCGAGACCGACCGTGGGTATCCGACGATGCTCCCAGATATATCTGAATAAAACTGAGTGCATGGTTATGATGTCCACAGACTCCTTTACCTAAATTGTGAAATTCATTATCATGCCCATGGGACAGGGCTTAAGGCCCTATGGCGGGGTCAATTTAGCTATATAGTGAAAATGTATGAAATTTTAGAAATCTTCTTGTTTTACTCCCACACATGTGGGGGAAAACAGAATGCATGGTTTTAATGCCCACGAACTCCTCTACCTAAATTGTGACATTCATGGTCCCTGGGTCAGGGGTTCATTTCGTAGGGTTGGGAGGGGGGCAAAATGGCCATATAGTGTTAGTGAATATAATGTTTAAGAATCTTCCCATAGACACAGATCATGCAAAAAAAACAAACTGCATCATTAGAAAAAAAAATCATCCGGTCATAATATTTCATGTCACCTGCCTGTAAGGCAAGGATTATGGCTGGGAAGGACGGGGGGGGGGGTATGTTTTTATCTTATTATTGTATTCTGCTCAGGAATTTCAATGAAAGAAATGAGTTAATTTAACTGTTTAGAAAAGAAAAATAATGAAGCTGTCCATCAAAATTATCGATAAGATATTGTAAAAGCATTTGAAAAGAGTTCATGGAAGAGAATTATGACAGTTTATGGAGTTTTCTTCCCTTGCTTCTTCATAATGGAGTTATCTTCCTTTGCTTGTTCACATTTATCAAATTATCATTAAATATAGTTTAATTAAGAAGTTGTATGATCAAAGTAGTTTTGCAAGTATTTTTATCATTTAAAACAAAAACAGAATAAATAAGGCCCATATGAACATAAAACCTATTTTGAAAGTTAGCAGACCTGGGAAAAATATTATGTATGATAGTTGTGCTACTTTTCAGTAGTAGGTCATACACTCTGCTACAAGTGATGGGTTTTGTGCTAAACTATAGGATAAATAGGATTTTTTCCAAAAGATTTCAGGCAGGGAAGTGAATGTCATTACAATATTATAATTTTCTAATCCATAATGAAACTCAACTAAATGCATTTATGAGACTCCTTCACAATTTTGTACATGGGCTATGGTACTCAGTTGACCGTTTATTAAGGCCTATTGGCCTCCTTTTTCGTTTATCACGGAACTTTAAGAATACTCTTTTTCTGTTTATGTTTCCGTTTTTATTCTAAAAGTCACTGCAGTCAAGATACCATTCTAACGAATTTTCTAAAAATTCGTCCGTAAGTTATTCGATCCACGAGGCGATTCACGTGCTTTAGACGATACCGCCATTCCCAAAATCGGCAAAGCAATTGAAAAGGGTTTCAGAAGTAACGTAATTACAGGTAACATACTACAGTATATAACTTCTGCTGTTTGTGTTTTAGGTTTATGTGCAATGTTTTTTCTTTCATTTATTATTGATAACAGCTCGTATGACTTAAATATAACGTATTTTCAGATTAAGACTAGGTATCGATTAGAGTGAAACGCAAGGTATGGATGTTGCGCTAGTTGTAAACAAATACTTGTATTGCATTTTTTAAAATGAATACGATGGTATGTTTACAATCATTATTATGACAGTGACCTGTGTGAGAACATTGTTTTGTGGTTTCGTCTTTTTCTATTGCTTTAATCTTATTGAGTGTCAGGAAACAGGAAATTTAAAAAATATTCTAAACGAAATATTTGAAACACAGAAATACGACAAACGAATACGCCCTGTGAGAAACGAGTCCCGATCAATTGATGTCAGCGTTTCTTTGTTTGTTTAAGGGATAAATTACCTGAATGAGAAAACCGGGGTTTTTTCCGTAACAGGGTTTCTTTTGGTACGTTGGAGAGATGAGTTTCTTGTTTGGGAGCCTTAACTATACAACAACGTGTCTTCGTTTACCATACCCCAAGATAGCATTTGGATACCTGACTTATTTCTCAGGAATGGGGTAAAAGAAGCAACTGGTTTAGGTGGAGATTTCTATTATTTACCCGTCAGTTATACGGGCGACGTCATATGGTGGCCGTTCTCGGTCTTTAATGCTCACTGCCAAGTTAATGTCGCTTTTTTTCCGTTTGATACCCAAACCTGCCGACTGTTGTTTTCTATTTGGAACCATATGTATAAGCAAGTGAACATTGCAAAAACGGAAAAATACGTGGGTACATACCATTTCTTTGAAAACGGAATATGGTCTATTGCAGAAAACAAAAGTTATATAGAGCTGGACGAAGTTGGGGAATACAGCCAGCTCAATATTTCATTTACCTTGAAAAGGAAGAGTTGGTTTTATCTTTGGAATTTAATTATTCCCATAATTCTGTTGGGATTTTTGAAGATCTTTGCGTTCCTTGTTCCTGCTGAAAGTGGAGAGAAGGTTTCATTTGCGGTGACCCTTTTCCTGTCGTACGGGGTATTTCTGAACTTGCTCACCTCATCTTTGCCTGAGAATTCGGACTCGGTTTGTCTGGTTTGCTCATATATGGTGATTCAACTAACTCTCGGAGTCCTGCTTATCGTCATTGTAAACATGCAGGTATTAATCTGTAATCGAGAGAAACACCTCCTATTTTCGCGATATGAAATGCGTCTGATACTGCTTTTCAAGAAGAAATCTCTACAAGGATGCAACAGAGGACTCAACGTAAGGAATACCGATTGGACGCTATTGTCGTCTGCTATTGACAAAATGATGTTGATTGTAATGACAACATTTGAGTTCTTTTTGATAATTGTATTCTTTGTTATGTTCTATGTAAATGTTTAGAATGCAGCAAATCGTCGAAGAGTTTGGTCTTGTAAATCCAAGAAAGATAAAATTGTATATGTAAGTATAATTATTTACTAAAACGTATTTTTAAAAATGTAAAAGAACAGATAACCCTTCTGAAATCGAACTGTTTGGTTCGTTTAATTTGATGTAAAAGGAAATGTTTTAGAGATTCTCCAAAACAGAAAGTTTATTGTTTGGCAAAGTCTCATAATTTTTGTTTGGTAAATTGTTCTCTTCCTGAATTAGAATTAAACTAGAATTGATATTTTATGATCTATATGTAGTATTGCACACCTCAATTATGTGAAAACCAGCCAATGATTTGTCAAAATGGATTTCTTGTTCATCACATATTTCTTGCAGCTCTTAAGTAGGCGGATTACCACACACTGCAAAAATTTGATTTTTACAAGTAAAAATATTATTTACTATCAATACATGTAATAAAATTAGTCTTAAAACTGAGAGAGAGAGAGAGAGAGAGAGAGAGAGAGAGACAGACAGACAGACAGAGAATGAGAGAGAGAGGGAGAGGGTGTGTTTGAGAAACGGGTACTTTGACCAAGACTCAAACTCTTACCTTGTGCCATTAAACATAATGCAGTTGTGTCAAAGGTGACAACCAGAAGACCTTCATAAACTTTCTAATATTAGATATGATTATCAAAGCATGAAGATGGTCTATTCAAAATGATTGTTTAAGAATTCATTTATGATACTATGCACGAAAAATAAAACAAGCAGACAGAGAAACAAAACAATACAAAGCAAAACTGTTCCATAGCCATCCAGTTCGTAAGTAGAAAAAAAAAGATGAGAAAAGTACAGATATTTTTTGTTATGTAGAGTTTGGTTACATGGTCAGCAACTATATGCGATTGTAAACTGACCTTTTGTTAGAAATTAGTTTATAATTAGTTAATGATATATGTGTTGTAAAGGAAAATGACAAACGGATTCGACCAGTTTTGCACGATGAAGACACGCTTGTTTTTTGTCAGCTTACACTTATAGGGCACCAACTCTCTCGATGACGTTAATTTAAGGTAGTTTCTTCTCCTCTGGTTACGTCTGCTTAGATTACGATGGTACGAAGTTTTTTTTCCTGGGACCAATGCCGTTTTGAAAATATAAAAAATTAATAGCAAAAAACGATGCTTTTTAACCAACTAAGTGTATAAAAAAATGGAGTTTTGAATCGTGAATAAGGAATCATTTCACGAGAAGAGAAGTTTTTTCTATCAATACATAGAACATACATGACAAGTTACAATGTATATTGGCCTTTTCAAGTTTTTGAAATAAAATTCAACATAGATATACATGTACATTGTAATCGCATTGTTTCTATCTTTTGTTGTGATTAGTTTAGATTTTATTTTTGTTTTTCATGGAACTTTAAGAACACGCCTTTTCTGTTGATGTTTCCGTTTTTATTCTTATAATCACTGCAGTCGAGATACCCTTCTAACAAATTTTCTAAAAAATCCTATCGAAAATTATTCGATCCACGAGGCGATTCACTTGCTATAGACGATGCCGCCATTCCCAAAATCAGCAAAGATATTGAGAAGAGTTTCAGAAGTAACGCAATTTCAGGCAACGGACTGTTTAACTTAATGCACTGCTGCTGACGTTTTATATGTCTGTGCAATGTTTTTTTTTCTTTCATTTATTATTGATAACAGCTCCTAACGTGTATTTAGATAAGGACTATCGATTAGGGTTGGCAAAATGTACAAAATGTATATACTTGTATAACTATCAAGAGAGCAATATTTAAATGTTGGCATTAACAATTGTTCGTTATTAAATCGAACTGATTGGTTTAGTTTGATGTTAAAGGAAATTTTTCAAAGCTTAACTACTATAATTATAACGCGATAGAAAACAATTTTATCTTGGTTTGTACTCTTTTCGCAACAATTAATTTTTTTTAATAAATCCATAGAACAAGACCTGTATGAAACCATTTTTTAAAGAGAAAAAAAATATTTGGAATATGTTTTATCTCATTGAGGCAGTGCAAAAGTTTACATCATCTATATATAAAAGTGGAAAAATTTGACCCTTGACATGCCGGTATCATTATGGTTTTTTTTTCAGCCTTGTCGTTTAAGGCTCTTCTCTAAATACACCTAAACGAGGGTTGTTCGATAAGTTAAAATTATGTATTGTATGGTATCTTAAAAGCATCTAACTCAAAAATAGTGGAATGAACGTTACACTCCTTCAAAATATTGGCCGCGGTTTGAAATATATAACAAACGGCAAATACTTTCATGAAATGTGTCACGGTACGCTGATTTAGGTAGACCACTTGGGCACTGACTGATGGCTGAGTTAATGGCTTTTCGGGAACAGATAAAACTTTGTAAGTTTGGGGAAAAAGGAAAAAGTCGCATGAGGCTAGATCTGGATAAAATAGTGGGTGTGGCAAGAAGGTAACCTTCTTCGACTTTAAAAATTACTTCACAAGCTCAGATGTATGTAATGTCGCATTATCATGAAGTAGACGAACAAGTCTAAATACTGACACAGGGTGTCGTTTATGATAATATTTCTTGAGTTTTTTAAAATATTTTATAAATTAATTTCGGTAATACCGATCTGCAACACTTTTGTCCTTCGGCACCGAAATTTCTACGGCTAAACCATCATATTAAAAGAATATGCAATAAAGAAACGTCTTTGTGTTAATGGTTGTTTTGGCAACAATACAGTACCGATCAGACCCAACCTAACAGAAAGTAAACCCCAACTAAACCCTGGGTTTACTTTCTGGGTTTACTAGAGTGGACCCAGAGTAAACCCAGTGTAAACCCCAAGTAAACCCAGAGTGGACACAGAGAGTAAACCCCGATCAGAAGAATACCCTGAAAGCAGACGCTACATGTGAAGTCGCAATATACAAGGGGCAGGAATTACAGGCAGTAGGATGATAAGATAAAATACAGGTCTGCTTCACACTTCAGTGCGTATAGCTGACTCCAAAAGCAATTCTCGAGTAAACCGAAAGTAAACCCCGAGTAAACCCAAAGTAAACCCCGAGTGGACCCAAATTTTCAAAAAGTAAACCCAAAGTAAACCCAGAAAGTAAACCCGGGGTTTAGTTGGGGTTTACTCTGGTGTTAGGTTGGGTCTGATCGGTACTTTATGTCTTCTACCGTCTTTAGTGAGCCGTGTTTGGTTTCTAATTGTTTCTTACTGGCTAGAAATAGAGAGGCTCTGTTTTGTCACCAGTAAAGTATTTGCAAATTTTCTTTGATTGAACTTGGGAAATATTTTAACAATAAACAGTTTGTACTCGTACCCGTGTTTAAATGGTCATCCGTGGTAAAGAAATATTTGATTATCGATGTGGCAGAAGTTTTTTTGTACTTTAAAAATACATTTCAAAATCAAATGATTCAGTGAAAGCCATACGCCAACAGCATTGGTTTTATCACTAATCGTTCATCTGATATCAATCTAAATTATTTGCATGACTTTGAGAAATTTGCATTTAATTGCCCCTGTCAGTCACAAGTCGGTCAGATTTTCCTGCATCTTTGACGGACTCTTTCTCGGTCAGAAATATCTGTCTCCACCCACGAACAGTCTCATAAGATACCTCATCAGACACATTAATCCCCTAAATCCGAAAAATTCTGCACTTCCAAACGACCGAAGTTTGTCAGAATTTTTATATAAGCTCTGATTTATTAAATATTCTTAACCAGTTTCCCAACCATTTTTACAACAATGGTCAACGACTGACTCTATTGAAATGACTATAAGTTTAAAACTGTATGGAGTTGAAGGGTCGTGTTTATTTTGTGTTCATATCGTTTGAATGTATAATAAACTTTGCAAGAGCATCATCATCCACGAAATCGTGCAAAGCGTTAATAAGCGCTGTGCTCAGTATATATATATATATATATATATATATATATATATATATATATATATATATATATATATATATATATATATATATATATATATATATATATATATATATATATATCCAATGAATAATAAACACCGACTGATGAAGACCGGTAACACGGTCGAAATATTTTGAAAATGTGTTTTAAAGTTTTAATATATATATATATATATATATATATATATATATATATATATATATATATATATATATATATATATATATATATATATATATATATGAATAGTTTTCCATACTCCATAAAACACATTCATGATATATTTCAAATGAAAAATATTGATTCAATATAATCGTATTTATTGGATAACATTTAAGCATACCTTGTCAAGTAATTCAAAGCAATAAATGTACAGAAAAACTATTTGAATTTTACCAAGTCATTGATTAACAATAAAAACTGGCCTCTCATCGGCAGGTGACACCAAATCTATGCGTTGTAAAATCATGCAACTTCTAAAAAAATATAAAAAAATAATGAAAAAAAAGCCTAGTAGTTAAGCGAAATGAAATGACCGGGAAAGTAGCCTTTGTCCTCTTTGCGTCAAGTTTGGTTACATGGTGTGCCACCATGTGTGAAGGAAAACTGACCGTTGGTTTAAAAAGGTTAATTTATGATAAATTTGTTGTTGATGGATATGACAAACGAATTCGACCAGTGGTACATCAAGGGGACACTCTTGATTTAGATGTCAGCTTACAGTTTTCGTGCATCAACTCACTGGATGACGTGAAAGGTATTTTCTCTACTTCGGGTTACGTTATTTTACAGTGGTATGACAGTTATTTGACCTGGAACCCAGATCATTACGAAAACATAACGAAAATGTACTTGCCACAAAACGACATTTGGAAGCCAGATTTAGTGTTGAAAAATGGACTGAAATCATTTCGCGAAATGGGAGGTTCTTTTTTCTATCTATACGTTGATCATACTGGACTAGTTGTATGGTGGCCTTTTCAAGTTTTTGAAACAAAATGCCACATTGATATAACATACTTTCCATTTGATAGACAAATTTGCAACATAACACTAACAATATGGACACACACAATTTACGAAGTCAACATTTCCAAAAGCAACCACGGATTAAACTTTTACGAGTTTTACCCGAACGGACTATGGGCCATCGATTCAACTTCATACTTTGTAAATACCAGTTCCGATGAATCAGAAGTAACCTTTACCTTTAACCTCAGCAGAAAACCCGGATTTTATATTCTGAATCTGATTTTGCCCATTTTCTTTTTAGGAAATCTGAACCTTGTCGTTTTTTTAATCCCAACCCAAAGTGAAGAAAAGGTAGCATTTGCCATCACGTTGTTCCTCTCTTTCGCCGTGTTTCTGAATATTTTAGATTCCATTCTTCCTGAGAACTCTGAGAACACGTCTTTTCTCTGTCTGTATGTCGTAATTGAGCTAACCGTTTCCGTCTTTATTCTAATAATCACCGCAGTTCAGATAAGAATTTGTCACAGAAACCCTTCAACACCTTTCAGTAGATTCCATCGTAAGCTGATCGATCTATCGAGGCAAGTCACGTGCTACAGACGATACCAATTCCCCCAAAACGCAGACGAAAAGGATGAAATAGAAATTAAATCGGAAGTGACGTCATCAGAGGAAACAGATTGGACGGCTTTGTGTACTGCTGTTGATGTTTTAGCTTTCTGTGCAATGTTAATCATTCATGTATTTGTGATCACAGCTCTAATGACTTTAACATTCGTATACAGATAAAAATCTAGCATACTTGCAGTAAAACACTGTTACATCGAAGTGGTCTTAAGTTACAACTTAAATGAGCAAAATTCAAACTTTTTCTCAACAAATGTAGAACGGACACAAGTGAACCCCTTTCATATTTTTTTTCAGTTTTTAAATCTTCAAAATAAGTCTACAGCTGCGCAGTTCGACAGCTGTTCTGAGTGATTGAAAAGGCATTGTCCTGTTCTTGTATGCATACTTTTCAAACAAAATGACATGAAGGACTTCATATTTATTGATTTTATATCTTCATGCAACATTTTTGGCCAGTTTGGGGCAGAAACAAGCCAGTTCAAGAGATGTTTACAATCTTATCCTCAAATGTACAAGATCATCGGGCCGCACATCCCCCTTAAAGAAAAGTGACATTCAGTGTATTTACCTTCGTACAATGTGATCGATGTTCCTGTTTGCAGCGACCTAATGTTTTATCAAGATTGCGTTCTATTAGAATCCTTCTAATGTATTTTTGCTTAATTGCACCAGTATATCAATGCTATAACTTGTGAGATATGACAGCAATATCAACTGTGAGAAGTGCATGGAATAAAACAAATATTATACTAAAACACCTTAATTCGTCTGGAACTCGTATGTTGTAGATAAATATTATTGCACTGTTTTAATTTCTTTGATATCAATGTTTTAATGTCCATGGTTATAGTCGAGTATTCATTACAATCAAACTACGAGGTCATATCTATTACATATGTAAGTATCTACAGTCCATGTAAATACAGCATTGCTATAAAGTAAATAATTAAAATCGAGCAACCATTGATTGATGTGCAGGAGTTCATTTGTTTGGGTATACTGGTGTCTGTTAAACAGCAATGCAATTAAAGAACTTTGTAAACTTTTAATGAAAACAAATCAAACAACAGCTCTGTTTTTACTTGTTAAATAGCCCCATAAATTGACAGCCGTTAATGGTTCTTTAAATAAAAGTTAATACATGTAAACCACTTACAAAATGACTAAAAACAGATTTGTACAGTCCATCTCACTGCACTTTTTATCTCTCCCTTCCTTTCTATTTTAGTGTATAACCGTCTGAGACTTAATGGTACTACATACACTTGTTACAGTACGCATGTACTTCACTACACAACACAGTGGTCGATGCAGATGACGGTATTTCAGACAATTAAGTTGTAAAATGCACATTTTCGCCTGAAAACGCACTTCAAAACCACGTTCAAAATTAAAAGCGGTTGTGTTTTATATTACTCAACACAATAAATGTGAAGACAAATTAGGATTAGTCTATATAGAAAATAATTAATATGTGGTCCATGCCATTTTTTTCAAAACGAGCGCTAGCCTGATTGCAAAACAAAGAATTCTTTAACGTAACTCTGCATCTCGCTTACTTTATTAAAATTTTTGATCGAGCATTAGTAAATACCCCCCCCCCCCCCCCAAAAAAAAAAAAGCATTTTAGATTACATATACGATAAAAAAAAATTGGTTAATATAATGAAATTTATACGTTTTTAGCGTAAATCGCAAGGGTGTCCCTTTAACTGATCATAGTTTGTCATACATAATTATATCTTTACTACGACGTTTACTAATAAAGTAAGCGCCACGTTAAATAGTTATCTTACGTCAATCTCCTGGATAGACAAAAAGATTAAAATTTAAAAGTTTCAAAGTATGTCATTATTTTTTACTACCGCAAAAAATGACGAAATTTAACTGTCACATTTTACTCCCTATATCACTTAAGTTTAGAAAAATATATCCCATGAAAGTGTACAGATAACATTCAAGCTTGCATTACTTGTATTTTAAATGGATGATAGCTACATATAGTCTGTCAACTTCTCTGAAGAGCTTGATAATGAAACTGTACATGTTCCTTCGTTTTATATTACAAAGTAGTTGTGGACGCGATGAAGTATCATTGGATTAAAAATCTACTTTTTTAAATTAATAGTCTTATAGATTAAGTCTAGTTTCATCATTATCATTTTTTAAATGTATGAGCAAAACCTCCCCATATCTATTAATATTGCTGGTATGTTTTTGCTTCAGTATAAAGAGCAGTAACTGGTGCGAGGCATCGCTTTTTATTAACGTCATTTTATTTATCTTCGTAAAGTAAATAGCGATGTTCAAGACGACTATCATGTTTCACATAAACATTTTATTACATTAATAACGCAATACGAATAAGACACTGGGAAAAGTATTATAATGGGGGTTTATTTTACTATTTGGTCCATTGTTCTTTTGTGAGAAAGTTCATTTAACAACCGACTGTTATTTTCCTGAGTATACATGTACTTACTACCAGTTCACTATAGTGCCAATAATACCCATATTCTGGTCACCATTATATAAATAGTGCCTGTTTGGGAGGGCAACAGTTGAAATTGACACCCCGAGGAAACCATTGCCAACCGACGCGAAGCGGAGGTTGACAATGGTTTTCGAGGGGTGTCAATTTCAACTGTTATCCTCCCAAACAGGCACTATTTATTTTATTATACTGAATGTCTTAATTTTAGAGATTTTTTTTTACTGCTTTTATACAGAAATGACGTGAATTCCACGGCAAACCGTACGCGCATAATTTACGCGCATGTAACAATTCGTTGTGTTACCCGTTGCAAAGTTTGTTGCTTACGCTGAGGGTAATAGAAGAACGGATTATCAACTGCGCCTAAACCAATCAGATTTCAGTATTTAACATGAAAGTATAATAAATTACATTGACTCTGGTGATATAACCAAACTTGACAGCCCAATATGTTATACATGGTAATTTAGTTGCTTCACAAGTTTTCAGAATTCAGATTATCCCCTACAGGGGAGTACGCAGTATCCATTTATCGTTAACATTTATCCCAACCTTAAGTAGTGAACAGAAAATATCAAATAAGAGGTAAACGGTAAAATCTTTATTTGAAAATAAAAGGATAAAATTCAGTATCACAATATGTTGAACTAATGAGTTTAAAAACTAAATATCAAAATCATTGAACTTCTAAACCTAGAAAGTTGAGGTTCCATCAGAGACCGCACAAGTTTTGGTCAAAGACTTCATAAAATCTTGTCTGTGTTTGAAATTCAAAGAAGATATCTAGTCTTTAAAACTAGTTCAATCCATTTATAGCAAAGCTATGACACAAGATACAGTATATTTACAGTATTCCGTCAACATGCATAGTGGGTTTTTTTTCACTGAATATCTTAAAGCAATTTTTACTTTGATATACTCAAAAAATAATATATTTGAAGAGATATCTTTATGAAAGCATTTCTCAAAAAAAAATGATCAGAGTATGTATAATATTTAATTATAAATTTTAATGAAAAAAAAAGAAGAAAAAAAATAGACTTTGGTAATCTATGGTAAAAAATATTGCTGTCATTTGTGGCTTGTATAAAATAGCAAAGTAATATTTAAAAATGAATTCAAATTTCAAAATAAATAATATTCTCTGACTTTTTAAAAAAAAAATCATATACATTTACATGTATTTGTTTAAGAAAATTAAATTCAATAATGCACTAAAAGCAATATACATTTAGTACATGTATTGTTTCAAGAAAATCTTCCAAACATGAGTAAAAAATATTGCTGTTGTGTTTTCTACAAAAATGGCACAGATAAATAAAACTTATATTTTCATAATTAAAGCTCTTCCTTAAGTTTGTAGGGACCCTGTCTAAACTCTTCTGGGACTTCTTCACTGGCTTCTGACTTCTTATAAAACCCTCTCTGAGTCAATAACTGGTTGCATTCTTCACGGTTCTTGTGCTCCAACTCAATCCTCTGTTGAAAACAACATTCCATCAAAACATTTATCATAGCTATCTTTCAAAATATACTTACTAATCAAATAGACAATGCATCAAATAAAATACAAATGTAATTATTGAGAATATAATTCCATAATAACAAACAACATCAAAAATATTATTTGCACATCACATTCAATCTCTTGTAAATGATCTTTTAATTTTTTTTAACTAAATAATAAAATTTTATCAAAATATCAAGTATATAATATTAATAACATGAAATCTATATCATATTTATAAACTCTGTGAAAGTGTGGCTCAGAGATGATTATCAAATGTAAAAATTAAAGAATCCAAGACAAAGCTGAGCCTTCTATGTACTTTAACAACCCGTTAGTCAGTAGCAAACTTAATAAGAGTTTAAATTTTTCAAGACAAACATTTTGTATATTAATTAAAAAAAAAATGAGGAAAGATATAAAATAAAAAACTGCTGTTATAGCCTCCATATTGCTGCAGTCTATGACTATAAACCAACTTTTATTTGCAACATCTTTATTTCGCAATTGACCAGAAATAAACTGGGTCACTGTGACATATTTTAGTGATCATGCCTTATCCAAATATGTGTTGTTATTATACTCGTGGCAAGAATTGGTTTGCCGTGAGAAATATTTGCAACAATGAGACTCTAGCAAACCACATGAAAATTTCTCACACGCAAATAAAAGTTGTTTTTACAGTATTTGCTATTTGCCAACTATAGAAATATGTAGACGCCAATCATAAGTTTTATCCTATGAATTTGCAACATTTAAGTCCAAAGAAAAACAATTTTCAATAACAAATTAAATGATTATGAATCATTTTAGTGTAGCATTTAACCTTAAGAGTTAATGAAAAATATAACTTGAAAAGCCATTTAGTAAACATTATCATTTTTTTTTTTATTGTTTTATTACCTCCAGTTCCTCTCCACCTTTCCCTATGAGGATCAACTCGGGGGGAGCTCCTCCAACCTTCTTAAACTCTACATTATGACTGCAGTGTTTTAAGGAAAATCATATATTATATATGTACGGTTTATTATTCCTGTTCATGTTTTAAGTGTTTATCCCCAGTTACTGGTTAATACAAAGAGAAAATGGTGTCAGTTCTTAGATTTGGTACATGCATAATATAGTTAAATATTTACAATAATGAAAAAAGAATAATTATTTTTTAACCATAATCACCATAATCACTGCTGATAGGATACATACAAAAAATTAAGAGGCAAACAAATATGTTTGCAAAAGAATTTAGTCTTCTTCATGGGTTGGGTGTGGGAAATTTTCGATTTATAAGCCAATTCGCGGGAGTCTACCACAAGATGTTGGAGGCTAACATAAATGTCATTGACAGCTAAACCTACATAGAGGTGAAACGTCATAGTACAAAATGTCTTTGGAAGCAGCAAAACGTCTTGGCACAAACCATCCAGGTGAAACATCTTGTCACTCTTACACTAAACACTTGAAAGCATATTATTGAGGAGTGGATTTGTGGTTTAACTTTAGTTACTGCTAAAAACAATCTGACAAAAACTAAGTAGAATGTTCTATCGTTAAAATGACAGATGTCCTACGGACCTGGTTTAACCTGAGTGTAGCCTGGTCACAGTAAGATTATTCTTTCTACAGGTTCGGCACAACCCCCCGTTTGGTGGTTTGAGTCCCATTTGGTGGTTAAATGCCCAAATGGTATACCTGTTTTACCTACCAAATGGGACTCATTTTTCGTTCAT
Organism: Magallana gigas; assembly: GCF_963853765.1. Lineage (NCBI taxonomy): Eukaryota > Metazoa > Mollusca > Bivalvia > Ostreida > Ostreidae > Magallana > Magallana gigas. The sequence continues at coordinate 10,963,589 of NC_088855.1, forward strand.
CGTGGATTACATTTTTCTGAAGAAAAAGCGCATCATATTTACCACCGGGGCTAGTACTCAGACATGTTTTCTTCATAATAATACACTCGTTAAAAAAATTCTTTGTCGATTTTTCCGCACAGGTGTTTAGAAAAAGATGAAAATATTATGCATCCCGGGAGTCGCATATAAACAAATTATTTTTGTTTCCAAAAAGATCGATTTTATTTAAAAATCAACATGGCCTTACTCCTCGAACTCTTTACTTTCGATTCCTATCATCCGACAAGTGAAAAACACTTGGAGCCAATGAAAATAGTGATCTTTACTGATGTACGTTGAAAGCTCAATTTAGGTATGGAGGCCTATGCGTGCTTTTAATTTAGTAAAATGCTGCGATTAAAGTCAGTCAAATTGTTAAAAAAATACCAAAGGTACAAGGTTTTAACGAGGCGGGGTCTAATTTTGTAAAACTTCGACCCCCCATTGTGGCCCCACCCTACATCCAGGGGTCATGATTTTCACAACTTTAAATCTACACTACCTGAGGATGCTTCCACACAAGTTTCAGCTTTCCTGGCTGATTAGTTTCTGAGAAGAAGATTTTTAAAGATTTACTCTATATATTCCTATGTAAAATTTCGACCCCCAATTGTGGCCCCACCCTACCCCCGGGGGTCACGAATTTCACAACTTTGAATCTACACTACCTGATGATGCTTCCACACAAGTTTCAGCTTTCCTGGCTTTCTGGTTCTTGAGAAGAAGATTTTTGAAAAATTCTCGAAATTTTTCATTAATTTCTAATTATCTCCCCTTGAAAACGGGTGTGACCCTTAATTTTCACAACTTTGAATCCCCTTTGCCTAAGGATGATTTGTGCCAAGTTTGGTTGAAATTGGCCCAGTAGTTCTTGAGAAGATGTTGAAAATGTGAAAAGTTTACGGACAGACGGACAGACAGACGGACAGACGGACATCAGACAAAATGTGATCAGAATAGCTCACTTGAGCTTTCAGCTCAGGTGAGCTAAAAAACCTTTTACCTCCTGGTTTGTTCCAGGGGTCTTATCAAAGTTGTTTTTTGTATGCCCAATTTCCCAGTTTGTCAGATAATGGCCATTTTTTATTTGACAAAGACGAAAATGGTGATCTTTATAGTATTATTAAAAAATTTAGACATAGTTTAGTAATAAATAAATATATAACATCACATATTTAAGGTCATTAATATAAAATACATGGTTACTGTTTTGAAATATATGAAGTAAGCTATATTTAGGCGGGTTAAGAAAACGTGGCAGAGGGCTAGGCTTGCTGAACCCTCTTCACGTTTTCAACCTGAGCCCAAATATAGCTTATACTTCGAGACATTTATGTTTATTCCACAATATCATATCAATTTCACGCATCAAACGAGCTATTTTCAACAAATTTCGCTGAATATCTGCAGTTGAAACTATCATACCATGGAAACCAACAAAGCAAAGAGATGACGTCACAATACAAATGAAACGCTGCGCGAAAGCGTGCGTAATCGTTCTGTACTCGGCCTCCTTAAGTCATTAATTAGTTTAAAGTTAAAAAATTTTGATATCTTAGTTTTTAAGTACTTTTTAGTGAAAATTATTTTATTGCGCGTACATGCCTCCATATTAAAATTAGGAGATGGCATGCATCTAGAAATCATTCTTTTGATTGGGTGCAATTGTTTTTCACTTGCCGGATGATAGGAATCGAAAGTAAAGAGTTCGAGGAATAAAGACATCCTGTTCTAGACAAAAACCAACTCCAACAGTTAGGTTTCAGAAAGGATACAACAGAGGGAGATCCTCATAAATGAACCTCTTAACCTCTGGCAGCCTGTTTAAACGTCATCCACCACAGCTCTGTAAAACAGAAGAAAAAAAATTAAGGTAATCGATTTAAAAAAAAAACATTTTGTAAAACTATTTTCCAATACAGAGATACTCAGACAGTTCAAATGTGAAATACCTCCACTATAGCTCTGTACACTTCTTTGTCTTCCTCTGTTGCTAAAATGCCATGGGTTATTATACCCAAAAACAGTATGGTCCGCACGACAGACATATCGTGACTTGTGCAGTCACAATGTGTGTTGTGCTTTGTGTTTTCTCACGACGTGTCACACACCGGTTACGTTCTGTGAATTTATCGGGTTCGGGAATCTTCTAAATTGGAACGACAAAAATCCGAGACATTTGTTTTAAGAATTAAATTTTTTAAAAAAATTAAAAAAATAAAAACAAAGAACCAATAATATTAGTTTTCGATATATTCGAAATCTTTCTATTAATATCAAATATTCATTCAAATGGAATTATTTTTCATTTTGTTTTACTTCTTGAATACCATTAAATTTTATAAGTTAATGCAATATGTTAAAAACAATCAGTATAAAAAAATGAAATTGGAATATTTCTTCAATATCACAATTCTACAAAGTCATTGACATTTCTTAATTTTATCATATTAATAAGGACTTTTATGGTAATTAGCATTATCATAACAATTTTGGGGCACCGGAAGTTAGTGTTTCACCATATTGGTTTTTGTTGACATTGGTGAGGAATTTCTTGCCTACGAAATTAGTTTTTTTGTACATCAGAAAAGCAAGATGCCAGCAAAAGCAGAAGACATCATGAAAGGCTTTAAATTGTATCCTTTTAAGAATAGAAAAATGATACATTCATATTGATTTTAAATGATAACTGACATGTGAAAATGGTAATATTTCCTGATCAAACTCGCAGAGATTGTGAAATCGTAGTAAGTTACCTTAAAAAACCCACCAAGGGTTTATTCAGTGACTGAATATAGCGCTATAACAATGTAATTGTTGAAATAACATTTAGATTTGTTTTCAAGTTAAGCTTTTTCGCAACTTCTCAGGAAATACTGAGAAAGATGTAGAGAATAGTTTTCAGTTGTTTTCCATAGAAACTCTTCTCAAAGTTTTGAATTTTAAAATATGTGAAACGGCGTAACCGTTGAGCCGATAGCAGATTTTTTTATGCTTTAAATTGGTGGCGCAAATGAGCCGAAAGAAAATTTTTCAGCCTAGTATCCTGATTCAACTTTTTTCACAGATTTTCTTATATATATTAAGCCTTCGCAAGGCAGACTTCTTCCGCCTCTCACTGCGCTTGGTATTAAAACATATTTTCGTTCATGGCTAGCGAAGATGCAATTTCCATATATCATCATACTAATTTAGCTTCTGTGTCCTATTTAAGATGTTTGGCATCACATTCAAATAAAATAAACCTGATGTCCAAATATAAATCTATTGTCTGTCCCATGTTATTGTTTCCATTGCATTGGGACAATTTTAATTAAAATACACATATCTGTGAAAAAAGTACAGTTGAAATCAATGAAAGGGAAAATATTCAAGATACATTTATTCATTAATAATTTACATTTAATATCATTTTTTTACTTCAAAACAATCACAGGAACAAAACAGATTTCTTACAAAGATTAATAATGGAAAATGTTGATATTTTTTCTTCATTCTGAAGTCACTCTGAATACCATGTACAATTTTTCAATGTTATCATTCAGGTATTATTCAGATTGTTCAATGCAAAAACCCATAGACGCCTTCATTTTTTAGCCATGTACTTAAACCTGATAACTAGAGGGGGTGATTCAAAGGAGAAATTTTGGAAATTGTTCATTCTTTTGAATATCATATGAACCCCGAGGTATTTATGATTATTGAGTAATTACGCAAAATGTAAATTGAGGATATTATCTTGAGACAAAGTATAACTGATAAAAAATCTGTAGAATACTCCTTTAAAATGAGTAGTTAAGAATGATAAATATGGTTAAGTAAAACAACTTTAGAATAATCTATAGCAAATAACTTCATGTTTGTCAATTTTTCAAGATATAAAGGTGTGACATATGAACAAAGAAATCTGGGATTTTAATTGTTCATCAATGATATGCATGTCAGACCTGAAATTGTCAGTATATAATTTTTTTTTTCAAATCATGCCCAATATCAAATCCCAATATGTTTTGTTTATGCAAGCTTTCAGAAATGCAAGTGAAATCAATGCTACTGTGTATATTCATTATACACTAATACTACTGATACCATCCTTAACATGATAAAGAAATTGGATGAATTTGAGAGATGCTGACAATGGCAAAATTTTATGGCAGTCAAGTGATGATCTGTAAGTATTCTCTGTATTCATTTGGTATATTATGTGACATATGTCTAACTGGAAACACATTTTTCTGTGATCTTAAATATCATTATTTTTAATATTTACATCATAAAATTGTAGATCAGCTCCAGGGCAAGACCATGAAGGTAAATGTAGATTAAAATTATTATTGAAATATTGTATATGTATTCATAATTTATATTGATGTAATTAAAAGAAGGAACATGTTAGTACATGTACATGAAATATGATGTAAAAAAGACAGCACAACAAGCATTTTGTGTTTTATTTCAATTCAGAAGTCTAATATACAGAGTGTTTGTTGATGAAATATTTAATACGGATATTTTGTCACTTTTAAATGTTAAATGATCTTGTTACAGCAAGAGTTCCAAAGAAAATATTAAAGTGTAGAGCAGTTTCTCGGGAAATTAATTTTTCGTCTAAGGAAGCCATGGATAAATTCAGATTAGAGCAGAGAGTCTTATTTAAAGGAAAATGTCTAGAAGGTAAAGAGCTTTGACAATTATGGTTTTATTGTATTGATTCAATTCATTTTATAAAAGAATATTTATAGATGAATGTACACAAACTGAAAATTATCTGACAAGCACAGTGATCACATGACACATATTTAATGGATGGATACACATTGATGGGAATTTAGTCTCTAAAATGAATTAGGTCATAAATTGTCTTTCAATAAGAATAATATGACAATTAAATTTTTTCTAATTGTCTAGGCAAGGTTTTTTTTTCTCCATAAGTATGTTTTGCCCTGATGAATGTTCAGACCTGCAGCATTTCAACCTGTAATAAATTAAACTTATACCAATGCAGTGGACTGTATAGAAAAAGTATGGGGAACATATATGTAGCCCAGTCAAGGCCAAAATGAAAGAATGCTAAGTTTCTCAGGCACAGCCTCATTGTGTCAAATGCCTCTGCATCGAACAATATTATTTTCATTGAAAAGGAGAATTACTCAATTTTAAATATTTTGTTTTAAAAAAATCAAGTTGAGGTATTCCCTTGTCCAAATCTTGCAATAGAATACTGTGGAATCATTAGAATTTGTGGTGGCTCAATTTTCGTGGTATTCGTGGGTATACCTCCCCCACGAATTCAAATCCTCAACGAAAACAATTTTATAAAGAGTTATCTTTGTTACTGAAACAGTAACCAACACGTCCACGAAATTAAATCCCCACGAATTAGCAAAAAAGTCACAATCCTTGTAAATTGGCCCCCACGAATTTAAATGATTCCACAGTACCTGCTCACTGCCTACCGTAAAGTATCGTGTATAATATGTACTCGTGTATAATACGCACCCCAAATGTTGACCCAAATATGGCGAAAAAACATCAGGTACTAAGTATAATACGCACAGTACATAAAATTTAAATTACACCTACACAACTACACAAATGGAATATAAATTTTAAGTGTAAAAAATAAAAAATTATGATTTTGAATTTTTGATATAAATCCGCATTAGAATAGATGAAATGCAACAACTTTTGGTAAACAACTTTTTCTGGAACCGTACTGTTACGGAGATTGATCCCTCAGTATATCCCAAACTTCTTGGGGATCAATCTTACAATCTATAGACATTTAGAAAAACTTCTTAACCAAAAGTTGTTGCATTTGATACACATTAATGCGGATTTACCGGTATATCAAAAATTTCAAAAATCAAAAATGTTTATTTTTTGCTCTTAAAATTTATATCCCATTTGGGCTATTATATCCAAAACGGGTTATTATATCCCATTTGGGCAACTGGCCCCAACCTGATGAAGACACAAGTGGCGATGCAAAATAAACATGAAATTGGATATTTTGTTTGAAAGCTTTTTCCTGTAATATTTTGTCTGTTTTTAGAATGGTTCTTTGAGTTTGGCTTTGTAATACCTGGTTCCACTAACACTTGGCAGTCTGTGATAGAAGCTGCCCCAGAGAGTCAAATGATGCCAGCAAATGTTTTAACGTAAGTCTGGAGAAGAGGTTCATTTGGTTTAAAACCTGCATAATGAAATTAAAATTCCAACTAATTAAGGTTCACTTGTTATATATTGATGTAGAGAGGTTACAGGAAAACATTTATGTCAAAGGCTCAAAATCGATGTTTGTCAAAATCTATAAAACCTTGAATTAATGTATGAGGACATGATAATATTAAAAGGCCATCATTTTGCTTTTAAAAATGAAAATAATTTTTTTTGACTCTGTAGATATGAAACTGCTCTAGTAATAAATTGATAATAATTGTACTTTAAACATTTTATATTATGTCCATTTGTTTGTTTATTTCAGGGGTAATGTAATCATAGAGACACATTTTTTCGACGGTGATCTCCTAGTCAGCAAGTCCAAAGTGAAGATATTTTATGTATAGAACGGTTCACCAAGGCTGCAATTTTCCATTTCGCTGGTGTGTAGAAGATTACAATTCTGTTGATTTTATGAAATGAAAAGAATGATGACACCTGTGTTAGTAAATCATGAATTATAGTTGATCACAAACAGGACTCGCTCTGCTGTCAAGGTCATGGACTCGGACTTTGGATCTTCCTTTGTACAATGATTGAAAGACGACATAGAGTTACTGTTCCTGTTGTGCACTTAAGATAAAAATCATAATTAATAGATAGTCTTAGATATACGTGATCTATATTTTGTGGTTTCGTTGTAATTCAAACTTGATATCAGTTGATATGCTAAGGTTCCTCAAAACCTCATCTTTCTTCTTGACTGTGGCATAGTATAGAAATCATTAATGAATTGATATGGAAACTTTGATAGTAACCTGTAGAATCTGCACCATTAGAGGTTCTTTTGATACAATTTTGTAGAATCCTAAGTAAATTCTTTCATGTGTGTTTATGTTCACTTGAAATTGCTGTCATTTTGTACTTGGATGAATGTCTACATATTATGCTTCTGATATGATTGTCTTGAAATTCATGTTGAGAGAATAGAAAAATCGAAATGCTTGAAGGAAGTAAGAATGATTGTGGTCATTGAGAGTGAGTGAACAAGTCTCCATTGCTATGAGATTATTTATATATCTGTGTCTTCATATTTTATGTCTTTTGATCTATCATTTGTTCACAAAATAATGATGGTTGAAAACCGTACATTTCTCTGTTGTTTTGAGTTGTTACGTGCAGTGTATGACAGAGATATGTGATGATATAGCTAGGGTAATAGCTTAATATCTTTATACAAAAACTTTGTTCTTTATGACATACCATATTTGTGTTGCTGCCCCTCTGTTAGAAATTCTGTATGTATACATGTACATCATGTGATATACATGTCAAAACATTCCTGTTCTGCTTGAGTGTCATATCTAAATGTTTCACAAAAAACTTACTGTAAATGTCTTTTTAACAGGTTATGTTAACCAGGTATTTATTTTACTGTGCTTGATATTTGAAGTATTAGCAATGTATATTTTCCAAATGAACTTTAATTCATTGTATATTGGAGAAACAAAGTTATTCTGTAGACATTCCTTGCAGTTCTATCTTAATTCTTATAAACAGGTGAGGAAATGCAACAACGAATTCTTATTTTATGGTGACTGCTTATACATGTACTAACAGTAACTTAAAATTGAGGAATTTGAAAGTTATTTCACTTTTAAACAAATAATTTTACATCAAAGACATAGCCATTAATGCTGATATGAAGCATGATAAAAACAAATTATATAAAGATATCAAATTGATATTAAATGAAGATTTTACAGATAGAGAATTATTTATTTAAGTAAGGAAAGGGATAGTGCATGGATTTATTTATATTTAATAAATGACGACTATCTGCGATGTTATCTACTGATTAACTTAACATGACTGTTGTACAAGTGTCACAATGTCTTGATTTGCATGTATATGTAGGCATGATTTTACACAATTTCTAACTGTATAATGCTTTAATTGTGTTTTAATTTAGATGTACAATAGAATAGAAATGAAACAAAATAAATGAAGTAACAAATTAATTTGAAATTTTTCCTAAATATTTTTCTTATGAATCTATGATCTATACAAAAAATGAAGACCTGGCCATTTATAAAAGAAATTTACAATGAACTATACATTGTGAATATGCATGATCCTGGGGTGTAACACAACTAGGACAATATGAAACTGCAGGCTAATATAAAGTGTAGGTTTTCAAAATATATCATTAACAAATTCTTATTCATTTGTGATTCCTGTAGAATTTCACTAATACAGTTCTGCTCTTTTAATCCTTTTTGTTTTAACTGTAGAAGTTAAATTAATTCTTTCAAATTATACTGTAACAACCTTTAATTGAATTTTAGTACATGTACAAAATTTTTCATTCTAACATCCAATAATTTACTAATACAGCTGCTGCAACTCCGTGAAAATATTAATTAGATTTTGATTTTTTATAACAATTTATTCTTGCACATATTTTAAAAGAAAATTAGCATTTACTGTAAAAATTAGGTAATTACAGTCAGTGCTGTAGCATTTTTACACAGCTGTAACATTGCTGCATTAAGACATATATTATTTTATGAAAGAAAATCATAAGGTCTTGCTTATAAGTTGATACCTGCGCAGGCACAAAAAATATTATTAGCCATGGAGTGTTTGATTTAAATGCAACTGAATAATAGATGGTGATTTAATGATTTAACAGTCTTCAGATCAATGCAATTGAACTAATTTAAAGAATTGATCAATAAACATGAACCCTATTGAAAAAGGTATCTTCAAAAAGTGTTTTTCCTTGATCTAAAGTGGTTGATATACTCTGACAACTGTTTGTACTACACTGCATGAACAAACAACATATCCCACATAACCCTGAACATATAGCCTCATGATTTACCCACAATGACAGTTTTCTTTAGAAGTTGAAAAAATGTGAAAAGATGAATAGACATATCGCAGGTTATGAGACAATGGGTGATCAGAAAAACTCATTTGAACAGTTGAATATGGGGTTCAGGTGAGCTAAAATAGTTGCTGGTAGAAATGAAACAAGAGGCCCACAGGCCCTGATGGTCACCTAAATACCATAACCCTTAGACTAACATACCAGAGTCTCATTTTTGCAGTTAAGCTTCATACTGAAGTCTAAACCCTAATCTGGGACTCCTCTGACTGTTACCCTGCATTTATCAATTGATGTTTGGACAAGAGGCCCAGGGGCCACATTGCTAACCTGAGGAACAATAGCCATAACTGATCAAGTCAGCATTACAGTATGCAAATTCAGAGTATCTTGACAAATAAGTTCAGTAGATCTTTCACAAAAAGGGGCCACGAATTTCACAATTTAGGTAGTGAATATCAAAACCATGCATGCATTTAGTTTACTTACAAAAAATATGGGAATAAAGAAGAAGATTTTCAAAGATAAAATACATTTTCACTATATGCTTTGCTATATTGGCCCCACCCTAGGACCTGAACCCCTGTTCCAAAGGTCATGATTTTTACAATTTAGGTATATGGCTTCATAGACATCATAACCATGCATTTTGTTTTTCTCAAACGCATATAGGAGTAGAGATTTTCTTTTTAGATTTAATACATTTTCAAATATGGCCATATTGGCCCCAACCAAGGGTCTAAACAGCTGACCAAGGGGCCATGAATTTCACAATTTTGGTAGAAGTCATCATGAATATCATAACTATGCATTTGTTTTCTTCCCCACAGAATTTGGCCCTTTTTGGCATATTTGGCCATGATTATGAGGCCTTGGGGATGGTAAAGCCATGAATTTAACAATTTAGATTTCTCTTACCTTAGAGATGCTTCACAACAAAATAGGTAACAATTGGCCCTGTAGTTTTCCAGAAAAATGTTAAAATGTAAAATTGTTTATAGTGGACAATTCACAATGCGCAATGGATGACACACTAAAGAGAAGAGACTAAGGTATACCCGGTAATTTAATTTTTTTTTATTTTAAAAAGGAAGTATATCACAAACTGGAGGTGCCCAAGCAATACTTAGTATTAAATGAGATTTCTTCTGCACATCATGTAACCATGAATGGCATTTGTTTTTATCTATGAACATGTAAAGACAATTTCAACAACCAAAAACAAATATATTGTATCAATGAAGATCTCTTACATTTTCTAAAATCTTAATTTACCAACTTGACCATTTTAGATCTAATAACTAAAAAAATTATCATAAAAAATTCTGTTAAGCGTTTTATTGAAAATGAACATGCATATATAAATGCTTTCTGCAAACCCAATATGAGTACGATTCAGCCTACATCTTTCCTCAAAGATGGCTATAAAAATGTATGCCACAATTTTAACAACCATGTTGGTCTAAATATTTAACATAATTATACAATAACAAGCAATCCAGCAAAATATTATACTGCAAAACACTAACAATTATTTGCAATGCAGTCATATAAAACATTTACATACATTTACAAAATCCATTAATTTCAACCACATGTATCCGGCTAAACTGAATAAAATAAAACAAGCTTATGTAGAACAGACTTGGTAAAAAAGCCTGAATACATGAATCTTTGCAACTACAAATGTAGTGTGACATAAACATTATGAAACCTCTATTTTACAGTCACAAATTCAAAAGCAAATTGCAAGGGTTAAAAAGCATATTATGTTGCAATGGTGGTATAAAAGTTACATTCAAGGAGATGGCATGCATTTTAGTCTCTCAAAGGCTGCCTTTTCTAATGTCTCTCTGTAACTTGGATGTGCCACTTTGATCAGCTCGTATGCTCGTTGTCTCAAATTCTTTCCAAAGAGATAAGCGATGCCAAATTCCGTCACAATGTAGTGCACATGGGCTCTTGTTGTTACCACACCAGCTCCTTCAAAGATTAAAGAAAAAAGATAATCTTACAGTGTATCACATCTATATATACAGTTCATTTTAAAATGTTAATAGTTTGAGTTCTGTGATATATATTGAAATCCTGATTTTCTGATTGCTTGTTACAATTTAAAAGCAGCAAAACAATTTACAAGATTTTAATATATCTGTACATATACAGAGTTATAGAAACTTGGTATTGAGTCAAGAGCTTGTAAAACTGTAACAGACTTCTTTCAACCTCTATACCCGTTAATAGAGAAAGAAAAACAAAACTGGAGAAAAATCATTCCCCATCAATTTTCTCAGAATCACAATTTTACCTTAATTATTGGTATTCAATTTATTTGTTACTTTGCCTGCTTACCAAACATGTTGTCCCCCCCAATATACATATAACAGAGAATTGTAATTGAGATCATATTGTTTTGAGGAAAATCATGTAGGGCATTATGTATTATGCATACATACATATACATGTAACTTAGATCAAAGTAAATATGACACAAGTATATGTTTCTTAAAACTACTTTGAAAATAATTATACATAATATCAAAGCTCTATTACACTGCCAGATAATATCTTGAGTTCTGGTTAATATCAAGACAACATGATTGAAATGTACATTAATTGACAATTAATTAAATTAAAGCACTCGCTCTCTTACCTGGTTTGAGGTTGGTAACAATTCTGGATTCCTCCACAGATTTTCCGTCGGGGGTGTGTCTGTGGACAGTTGAGGTACATGCAATGATTGGCTTACCCTCCCCATCTAAACTCACAGCGGCCCCCCGAATAAAGTCAATCTGTCCACCAAAACCTGGAAATATAAACCAATGAAAACATCAGTTTGCGGGATTTATTTTGTTATGTTTACTTCTTAATCAGCACATGCATGAGATAACTTAATCTTTAAGTGTGCATAACTTAGTACATGTATATAACTTGTAAAATATGTACATATAATTATAAAAAAAATATGATTCATCAAAATTTCTAAAACTAGAACACGCTGATTGCATCCGCTCTTCAGCACATTGCGAACTTAGTTTTTCAACCTACCTGAGTACATGTATGTTCCTAGCGAGTCTGAGCACACCTGTCCTGTGATGTCAATTTCCAGACAGGTGTTGATGGCAGTCACACGAGGATTCTGGCAGATGATCGACTGATTGTTGGTGAAGCTGCAGTCACACATAGCTGTACAAAGGAAGAAACCAAAATATCTTACTTTCTCCTTCAACCCAAATTAATTACTTTCAGAAAGTATTAAATGGGAGGGGATTGTTTTGAAATTGATAGATTATATGAACGCATTATTCGCTCTCCCTTGGGTTCTTGGATCTGAACCGAATCTGAATCTGGAGCAATAAAAATAAGATAAACTTTCTTTCCATCGTTATCCCAATTAAAGGTAAACACTAAATGATAAATAAGAAAATCATGCAAGGCATTGACTGTCAGAATTTCAGTTATTCCTTCTGTGTATGTCTGTGATATGGCCACAGTAACAAATTCAAGGTGTCATTTACTTAAGATTCCTAATTAAAAACGAAAAATAATAAATATCTGCATAAAATCACGAGAGGCACATCTTGCAGATTTTAAAATCTCACTTTTATTTTTCAGATATGTGTTAACTACATGAAACTTGAACAAAATTTGGCATTTGCAATTTTTGTATATTTACATTCAGTGTATATTTCGCCTTAATATGTTTGCATTGAAAATCTGCTACGTTTAATTTCCTGTGAATACACTTTGCTAATTCATGCGCCATGAGCACAAATATAAACGTCTTCATGTGTTTTGAGTATATTCATTATAGTAAGATTAAGTAAAATGTTCAAACCAGCATAACCAATTTGATATGTATTAATGAGATATAATTGTTAAATCATATTTTTTCATCAATAAAAAGAATTTTTTGACAAAGTATATAGCACTATATTTTAATTCCCGGAAGTTAACTTAATAACATATTAATATGGCTGTTCCATGTATGTTTCATAGCCCTGACTAATAGTGAATATAACGGCTTTAAAGCGACGATACACAATTACATGTATAAATATAAGGCTTAGCATTCAATGCTTAAATTCTCGCAATTCAATTGAAACGGTTGAATCACAGGATTAAGTTCTAGGCTTCTAGCTTAAAATAAGGAATCTATAGGATCTCATAGTAACACTATTCATTTAACACTAACAAAGCTTTAAAATAAAATTTTTAAGAAGAAATTATTTACCAACAAAGGAATTGTCATCCATAAAATCATACAATCTCTTTGATCCAATGGCAAAAGAGCTGATAATTTTTCCAGTTTGAATAGCTTTCTTTGCGTTAGTAATTGCCCCGCACTCCACAAGATCCACCACTGAATCACTGAACATCTCTGTGTGAATTCCTAGATCCTTGTGATTCTGCAGCTTTTGTAGCACAGCTGCTGGTACATTACCTATACCTATATATAGAAAAAATAACTTGCATGTTTTACCACCTTATGTCATGTAACATTTTATTCATTTCATTTACTTCTGCAAATTGCAGTCTTCAAATCAAGTAACTACATTGTATATAACTAAAAGGAAAAAAATATGAGAGTGATTGAGAATTGAACCCCTGACCACTGCATTTCTGTGTCTCCATTTACCTGTCTGAATGGTGGCCCCATCCTCTACCAGATTGTCAGCAATCAGCTTGGCAATTTCATGGATTTCTGGAGTGAGGGAGGGTGGGGGGATCTCCCCCAGTGGTTCATCCCCCTCTACCAGGACATCGATGTGGGAGCTATGAACTAGGCCGTCCCCAAAAGTACGCGGCATCTGCTTGTTTACAAGACCTGCAGTAATTTTACATGTCAGTTAACATTTTCAAACACAATAGAGAATGTTAAATATCGTTAATTTTCATTTAGTTTTTTTTCAACACATGGAATATACTACCTGGCCCATATATGTACACCTGTACACTATGATTAGTGCCCTTTTTTAAACTTTATTATTTTAACATTTTAATTCAAAATAATAACTGATTCAGTATTCTTTAACTTGATTCATTTTAAAAATACATAATGAAAGCATTGCCAAATTTTTGTAAATAATAGATAAGGGATTATTATTCAAACCTATAATAAACTGGGCATTTTGGACAGCTGCTCTTGTGCAGTCTACACCTGGTCCTAATGAACAGAATCCATGATTGTCTATCGGACTAACTGATATCAATGCCACGTCTAGGTTTAACAGTCGACGACGGAACAACAGCGGAATCTCACTGAGGAAAATGGGAATGGTGTCGGCTCTTCCCTCAGCCACCGCCTTCCTTATTGAGGCACTAATAAAGAAGGAATTTGGGCGGAAAATTCCTGCAAAACCAAAGTAACTCAGAGTTAATAAAACAAAGGAAATGCAATAATGAAACACAAGTACATTTTATCTTATCTCTTTTTTTTTCTCTCCAGCAAAATCAGCCTCAGTGCTTTAAAATTACAGTGGGTTGATGAAAATAGTTAAGGTCCTCATTAACTGTCAGGTTACACGTTATCATTTTTTTTCTTCAAATAATTGCACAAGAGCATTGCAGCACGCTCATTCTAAAGCATCAAGAAACCACAAATAAAAAATATCAAAATTGAACAATGTAGTCCCTGATGTGTGTAAAGGTATGTCAGCTGTACCACAATTGACCACAGTCCTAGCTATAGTAAATACGTGCAATGTGATTTTACAGCTATACCTTCATACTTGGGGTCAGTGTATGGTGCCTTTGCCTGTATTGGAGCCTCTATCACTTCAATTTCTCTCAGCTTCGCCTTCTCAGCATAGGAACACATAGCATCCACCAATGACTGAGGACTAGAGGCCCCACCCTGGATGTATATCCTTTGACCTGTAAAAACAATTGTTAAGTACTATACGTGTCTGTTCTTATTTTCATGACTCAATAGTGGACTTTTTCTAGCAAATCTCTAGGATATTTATTGCTTGATCCGAAGTACATGTACAACATAACTATAAACAGAAACATTAAGATGACTGCAATACCACTTCTTAGCGGGGCAAATTAGAAAAAATTCATGGATTTTGGCAAAGTTTAAGTTTGCATATTTTATGACCCCAACCTACATATATCAATTTTCCTCGCAATTGAGCAGTTTTATAAGTATCGCAATTATGAAATATCTATACTGGCGTGCGACCAGTTCTCGCCAATTACCATTTCTCCCCAGTGCATGGCTACGTAATTTTTTGTATATTATTTTATGTGTTGATAAAATGACGTAACAATGCACTGGCGAGAAATGGTACTCTGCAAGAACTGGTCGCACGCCATGGGATGGAAGACATAATGACAGATGGACAAAACTTGGATTTGGTCTGTCAATTTTCTCCTATCCTGTTCCAGATTGACCCAAGGACAACCAACCTCATTTATATCTATTATAGAGATTTAAACAAAAAAACAAAAAAATAAAAATAAAATGGTCATATTAAACCAGTACACAATTCATTTCCTTGGAAAACTAGTATATAGTAATCTTGAGATATTGATAAATCTTATCATTTCCAGTGAAAAATTGTAATGTCATCGACTCATGCAGTCAAACAAATGTGGTAAGTATCAAAGTATAAACTTTACGCACAATACACACATAGAATGTACAACATAAAAATAATTGCGCATACATCGTAACTGTATACATGCAATGCCATCCATGACAAAAAGCCCATTGCAGACGATCGGCAACCTTTTTTAAGAGCAACAAAAAATAGGAAGACCGAGTTGACACTGTTTCTGGACAGGAGTCAGTGTACGTATTTTTGTTTACCAGACTGAATGGCCTCGACAGCCTGGTCTGCTGTTTTCCATGTCGGTTGCTTTCCCAGCAGTGCGTGCAATGGCTCCGGTGAATAAATATAAAATGACCTAGTCACACAAGGACTAAGCCTTGATGTCCTTGCTAACAGACGAGGAACTTTCTGCAAAATATGCATCACCGTAATTAATCTGTTTTAAACTTTCAGTTGTTTGCTATGTGTATTCGAGTTATCTTCCTTGAAACTTACAACCATCAAATTGAACCAGTTTGTTTCGATTTTGACCAGCATAATAGTGGGGGGTCAATAGATGAAAATCAAAACGTGTCGAATCCGGCGTTAGTTAGCATTTAAATTATTCGTGTGCGGGTCTAGACGGGGAGGGGGTTATATAGGCTATATCTTAAAAATGTTTACATACACACGGGAAAGGCATCGCCCTCCTTCCCGCGCAAAACAAAATTATATGGGCCATATTTGATTAAAATATTAGGCCTTTCATATTGCCTTTTGTTATCATTTGACAAGCAGAAAACAAGGGCGTTCGAGATGAATCGTCTAATTTATTTTTTTTATTGACAGCTAGATTGCCCTCGGACCCCCATGAAAACAAATCTGGATCCGATGATCCAGAATTTTTTTTTTTTCGTGGGGGTGGGGGTGTCTGTACACGAATATTTATTGTGAAGTGTCTGCATTGCAAACTACATAAAATATATGCACAAAAAGGCTTTGCACATAGCTGAATTCATCAAATTTTTGGTGGGGTTGTTATTTTACTAGTATATGCTCAACAAGTTATACCTATCATATCTACATGTACATTTCATATATACGTGATTTTAGCCATTAATTAACAATTTAGTAAAGAAAGAATCTATATAGATATTTTAGTTTAAAAATTTGAATATTTTCTTATATCTTTACACAGATCTCTTCATCAATGAATGCCACGGCCATCGAGTCCTCTTTAGGATAAGAGTCTGGCTAGCTAAATCTGATCATGAAAGAAAGAAACGACTCGCAGGACATTGGTCACTTATACAAGAAGGTGTTACATTATCTTTTTCTAAGGTCTTCCACAAAGTCGATGACCATACTTTCAGGGCATTGGGCAACGCACTTTGAAAAAAAAATTCAAAGTGCGTTAAATTTTTAACAAAATCAACGCACTTTGAAAAGTTTTTTCAAAGTGCGTAAAATTTTGGACCAAGTTAACCCACTTTGAAATTTTTTTCAAAGTGTGTTATTAAGGTACATCAACATTTAATAGTATCGAGACACTTAACGCACTTTATGGAATATGTATGAATCACAAATTCTGGAATTAATATAAATTCCTTATTTGTTGATAGTATGATGATTTGTTAACACTAATGAATCTTATTGACCGTCTTTAAAAACGGGAATAGGGGTGGGGGTTAACCAAAGATACAGGTCATATACCAGTGCCCCATTTCATTGATTACAAGGAGAAGGTCCCCTACCCCTCATCTTACCTTCCCAAACATATGATATTCAGCAACTTTGAGTAAATGGGGTGAATAAATACGCTTTGTTGTAAATAAAGTACAGTGTTTTTGAAAAAAAAACGAGCTGGTCAAACAATAATTATTCCATTGGTATGTTAAAGAATCTATAAGTGTTTCAACATAGACACTCTTTTCAAATTCTAATCCAATAAATCACTTCATTATAAAAAAAAATTGCATGTACATAAACAAACATTAAATTATAAACTTAAAAATAAGCATTAGGGTGTGAGGTTTTTTTTTTCTCGCACTGATCCTCTAAAAGATCATATTGTTTTTGATAACCATAACTAAATTATCCCTTTTTCACATCGTGTTTGATTATAAGCACATGCAATTAAGTTAAAATAAGATATATATTATCTCCATTATCAATAAATAAATTAAATAATCTTCGTTTCTGGCACAGCACTATGTACAAAAAAAAAATTAAGGAAAATGCAGTTGCTAAGCGATGCAGTGTATGTCATATTTGAATAATTCAAATTTCCCGAGTTGTTCTTTACGTAAATTTTCAAACTACGTAAGCTTATGTGAAAAGGGAAAAGAAATTCTAATCGAGAAAATGTTTATCTTGTTAGCTGAGAATGCAGTGGACTGTGGATTCTTTCTAAAATATATCCCATTAAGCTACACAAGGCTAAAACAATTATTCATTGTATCTAAAATTATATATTATTCGACTTTACCCTGAACAATATTTTTTCAAAGTGCGTTAATATCGACGATATCAACGCACTTTGAAAAAAAAAAATTCCAAAGCTCGTTGACTTGGTCCCAAAATTAACGCACTTTAAAAAAAATTTCAAAGTGCATAATTATTTTAAAGTGCGTTGTAACAGGGCATCGATTAAAGATCAGTTGTTGCACTTAATAGGTCTTATCACATACAGTCAAAAATTAAATGGATGCCATTTTGTTAAAACGTATGTCTAGACATCCAAAGACCAAACTTCCGTTTGGATGAAGGTCATTCCCTTCCAAGAGGATATGTTAAGTTTGCCCGGGAATGAGGTAGGGATGGGGTGGGGTGTTCCGAGGCATATTTTCGGTAATTTAATATATGTATTCAATAAAGAAATATTTTATTTTTCCGGGGGGGGGGGGGGGGTCGGACCCATCCATCCCAACCCCCTCTAGATCCGCGCATGTGTTCGAAATCGGTTAAAAATGGGGGAATAGTTTTTACATACTTCTCAATAACCAAACATCTTGTAAATTAAATGAAAACTTTAATAGTTTAGCTTTCTTTCCTTTCTAATAAGTTTAGATTCAAGTTTGTTTAACCACGATATGCCCAAAAGGGAGATGACCATGACCCACTCGTGGATCAGTAATGAAAACAACAAACTCCTAAAGATATTTTTTTTTTAACGAGATGCTAAAATATTGAAATTTTGTGGAAACTAGATATTAAAGAAGAAATACAGCAAGGAATGTAATTCAAAGACAATGAGAATGTTTTTAAGACACCGGGGAAATATTTTGTGAAATATATTGTTTGAGGAAGTAGCTGACTTTTAAAAATAAAAACAAGGACCAACCATCAACGAGGATTGTCGAATGAACGTACATCTAAAAGGCGGGGGGAGGGGGTGGGGTCCGAACCACCTCTTCGGAAAATTCAACTAGCAAAATTACTGAGAGGAGCTAGTCCTCGGACATTCACCACATCCCTTCCTGGCAAACAAAATAATCATTCTGACCCCCCTCCCTCAGATAATTTTACTGGATCCGCGCATGAATAGTCGCGGTGTTGTTTTTTTAAGGTATCGTACGTAGGACCGCACTATACTGTATGTTTTTCTTCTAGCTAAATGTAGATCTCTATCTTTTTGAAAATTTAATTATTAAGCGAGTAGTGTTAATTTGTGAAAAATAGGCAATGATAAAATTCATGTCCTAAATTAAATGCACATTCAAAAAGCATTTAATGTAATAGAAATGAATTTATTTGATTAAAGATGTTCTTAAAATATGCACTAATGACTGAGTTTGCAGATCATTGCAAATATACACAGTATAACGACCATAAAGCACATTTATTCTTAAAATCAAGACATAACTTCGTTTCGAAACAAATCAACTGTAGATGACAGTGCAAAAAATTCAGTAAAAAGTGGACAATATCAAATTGTTGACAATACCACACTCGCGATGTATCCCCAAGACCTGACGGTGAACCTTAAACCCTCTGTTTAGATCGTATGAACAGTGTTGTGGAAAGTTTGATTCACGCAACTGTACAAAGGGGGATTATATATCATTATACGGAAGCATTGATGCAGCGCCGATAAATTAATGGGGGCGAGGGAGTAAAGTTGTTTGTGGGTAGTGTATATGATACAACCTTTGTTAAGTTGGATGTTTACCCGACAAGATAGTATATGGTGACTAGCGAGGCATAGTATGAAATCAAAGCAATCACTCCACTCTAAAAAAATACATGGCTTAAAAATAGATATACATTTAAAAAGTTAAGCTTTTAGGCTTAAATTTTGTGTATGATTTTAAAATATAAATGAGGACAATACTCCTCGAAAATGTGTTTTCATTGAAAAACGTTCTAGATAAATGCTTGGATTTTCGGGCATTGATCAAAGTGAAAATAATACAAAATAGTTTTAAAAACACTTTTAGACATTTTGCGAAAAATTTAGTAAAAATTCGAATGTTTTCCCTCAAATTGCCCTTTACATTGTTCAATTTCCTATCGTTGAACGTCCTTGAATTTAAATGTTTACAAAACATAAATAATACACAAATCCTACTTTTAGACATTTTACAAAATATTTAACAAGACTATGGATGTTTTCTTCGAATTGCCATCAATATTGTTTATATTATTTTTGGAACGTTCTTGAATTTTTCACGCTTATTCAGTGAAAATGATACAAACTTGTGATAATCTAAACCCTTTAAAACATTTTGAGAAAAATTATCAAGAATGAATGAAGTTTCCATCGAACCACCCTTTATCACCGTATACAACCCATAACGCGGGGGAGTCGACAAAAAGTAGGGGGGGGGGGTGATTTTTTCCGTTTCGGAGCGGAAAAAATATAGGTCACGCCTCTTGTAGGTATTTATAACAAATATTTCCAAAATATATATATGTAAGTGCAATAAACAAATCCTAACAAATCTTAGGAAAGATAAATAATCGGGGTATTTTCTGTTCTGTAACGGTGACATAGGGTAGGGGGTCGTTTTCCAGAAAACAGTACGCACGGGCGAGAGGGAGTAGAAAAGATTGTATGAATACTTATATCATCCTACAAAACGTATTTAATATTAATTGTGAGTAAATAAAGTATAGTATATAATAATGGTTTTATAAACAGTAGCTAGAAATGCAAAATATGTGTTCAAATAATGAGATATATGAATGTCTTAATATCAGAGCGTCCTTGAGTTTCACATGCTTGTCCATGGTGACTATGAGACTCTCAAAAACTACTTGAAAATTTGCTTGAGTCCTCTCTCTTTTGATGTAATAATTGTACCTCGTCTAATACCACACATACTGTATAATTAGTTATAATTTACAAAAGCGTTCAAATAGATGTAGCCGTTTTTAAAATCTAATTTAAGCCAATTTATTTTAAAATGACAATATTTGAATGAGATGTTTGTAAGTGAGATGTTTGTAAATGAGATTTTTGTAGATGAAATACAGGTGCAATGTGAGCTGTCCTTTTAAAAAAAAATATTTTTCTGCAAAAACCTATTATTATGACAATCCTACGTGTTTGTAACTGAGACAAGATTATCATAAAATGAAAGAATTCTCTACTAAGGAATATATATAGCAAATCAATGATTTGTGCAGAATGACAATAATGCAATCCTGCTTCTAACAGGACCTTTAAATAGCTTTTCTCCCTAAACCATGATTAACAGAAGTATATGCATATTTTTCGTCGTTTAAGGATTTATTACAATACTCAAGAAATTTACCGACATGAAAATTGCAGCTCATTAATTGCTTTATTTGTGCTTTATTGGAATGTAAGCATATATATGTACTTACATAGACGAGAGAGAGAGAGAGAGAGAGAGAGAGAGAGAGAGAGAGAGAGAGAGAGAGAGAGAGAGAGAACGAACATAAACTGTTCAACTGTTCAACTCAATGATGACAAAGGACATGTAGAAAAACACACTCAACCCAATCTAGTTTAATCATTTTATTCAACTTGAGGTTGTATGGGACACCTCCATATTGTGTCGTACTTTCTACCGAAATAAACAATAAAATCAAGAACAATTTTATAAATACTTTCTTTCTCAAAATTGTTACCTAACAGCGCAGCGCAATGGGATAAAGCATTCACTACGAATCTGTAAGTCATGGGTTTGAATCTCACTGGTAATTTTGTAATTTTTACCTTTACAAAAAAATGTTAAAACGTATTTTTTGGGTCAGATATTGTATTTATTTAGTTTCTAAATCGATGGTTGTATTTTGATTGTAATGTACTTTAATCTACATTAATATTGACATATGTACCTTACTACCTTAACATAATCTGTTTATTGGAATTTTTTGTAATGTTTTTTTTTTCAAATTTACAGAATCCGATTTACACTAATCTAAAAAAAGTTCAATAAAAAAGAAATGCTTCAAAAAGTCACACGTTAGCGTTTTGTTTTGTTTTTTCATGCATGTCCTTTAAAAAGGCCATTGGTGTGTTATTGTCAATATATTGGCAGGGTTAAAAAAGATTGAAGGTCGCAAACAGCAATGTAAATGCCCCGCCCCTGTAGAAAACGTACTTATATAAAAGGGGGTGGATGCTGCTTTTTGGTTAGATCGGAGGGCCTCAGTTTGCTTTACTTAGTGCTGTCCTGGAATCCACAGGGATGCTTAGTTGGCTGTATTTATTCTCGGCTATTCTCTTTACAAGAGCAGGTAATCAGATTCTAAAATTTAAAAATTTCAATTGTATTTTTATCAAAAGTTTTAATGCATACATTAGGAAACAAACGTGAATACTGTGGAAACATTTTATTTCGTTGGGCCAATTTTCGTGGATTGTGGGTTTTTTGCTTATTCATGGGGATGTAATTTCGAAGATGAGTCAGATTTCAGTTTCAGTAGGATAATCTTAACCTTTTAAAATTAGATTTCGTTGAGGATGTAAATTCGTGGGCATAGGTTACCCACGAATACCACGAAAATTGAGCCACCACGAATTGTAATGATTCCACAGTATATGAAATGAGTTATATACGGGTACTTTAATGTGTCTCATAGTCTGTGCTAATTTCTTAACAAAATTTGTTACTTATTTTATTAAAAGCTTTGCTAATAATTAAAAAAAAAAATCATGATAAATTTTAGTCCTAATAAAGTAATGTATTAATTATTATACAATTATAAAAAAAAACTTTAGTATAAAAGTAATTCATAATAATTCATCTCTTTGTGTACAATATAATTGTTCAGGTATTTTTCGTATAGGGTAAATATTATAATGGTGTTCAGTTTCTTGGCAAATGTAAACAATGAACTTGATGCCACACTGTATATGTAAACAGAAAGAACACAACTGAAATAGTACTAGCTATAGCGTATTCTCTACAGTATATGTAATTGATTACTGTAACTTGACAATAGCCACTAAAACTGTGTATTTATGCATATATCCTTTTTACTTTCCTATTTTCACATCCTCTTCTTATCCCCTTTCTTTTATCATCAATATTTTTTGAAATATTGGAGTATGCTTATTTTGTCAACCCCCCTTTTTTGTTTTAGTTTTATTCAAGTGTATTCAAATACTAGTGGTTTTATGATTTTAGTAAATTGACGAAATGATTTGAGCATGCAGTGAACCAGATCGATCGTAAAATGTTTAAGCTTGCATCATTAGTCATTAAGCAGCGTATAAGAATTATTTGAACTTTTTGCTTTAATTTCATTTATTTTAAGCAATATCATTTTTTTTTTCAGTTGAATGGCATTATTTTGGAGATCACGGTAAGGAAAAAATAGTGTCACAATTAAAAATCCAAAGTATATCAAATTCCATTATGAGCATTTCATTTCCTGTATAACGCGATTTGAAGTGTTTAATCAATTTGTAAATTTATGAATTTATAAACTCCCTTTACTTCGTTCGTCCAAATATTAAACAATAAGGTGCTACATGAATAAACAACAAGTATAATTAAAAACTTAAGGAAAGCTGTTCGCGAGCGCCTCTTTTATTTCATATACAAAATATTATATTATGCAACATTCTATCAGCTCAATGTCACCATATTCTACCTCATTTTCTGCCATGCTATGAGTATATTGAAATCCTTGCAAATTATCCAACCAGCAAGCAAGCTTAGAGTGCCACGCTCATTCGTTTTGACTAAGAGACTCAAAATCTATTCGAACACGTTTTAGAAACCATTGCGCACATTATTATGATAAGTTATCAGTCAAAATAATCATCATAATATTGATTTTCAGGGACCTCGCACTGGTATGAAGACTACCCAATATGTAGTCAGGATCGCCAGTCTCCGATCGACTTCCCTCAGGTCGAGGACATG
The DNA here is from genome assembly GCF_963853765.1 of Magallana gigas. NCBI lineage: Eukaryota > Metazoa > Mollusca > Bivalvia > Ostreida > Ostreidae > Magallana > Magallana gigas. The sequence goes on from NC_088855.1 coordinate 10,987,552, forward strand.
CATTATGACTCACAACTGGTACCATTCCGCTTCACTGGCTTTGATGACGTCAGCAGTTATGGACTTACCCTTGTAAACAATGGACATACAGGTAGAAAAAATAAGAATTATTTTCAGCTGTGTGGGTATTAATAGATCCGCGAATGTTAAACCTTTTAGAAGAGGTAACAAAACTAAATATGTGTTATTTTGAAAAGTTATTTGAGGTTTTGCATTGTCGCTAAAGTCTTAAAAAATAATTAAAACCCCTTCCAATAAAACCACAAGGTTGATGGTAAATTTGTTGATTTATTTTTCATGTACACACAACATTAAACTTTTCCCCGGCAGTGTTCTGTCTGTTTTAGCCGTGATCAAAGTGACGAGCGGGGAGCTGTTCGTGGAGGGCGGGGGACTTCCGGGAAGGTTCCGGACCGCTCAGTTCCACTTCCACTGGGGCCGCACTGACAGTGGCGGCTCGGAACACACCTTGAATGGACACCGATATCCTCTGGAGGCAATTACTTTATCTTCTAACACATTTTTTGAATAATTGCATGCTTTTGGATTCATTTACGAGATTCAGAACCGTATCGGTTATTTTTATGTTTTCCCCATTATAATGGTTGATTACCATTATAATTTAAGAAATCTTTGCTTGAAAAGATATCTTCCATAGTGTACTTTCATGTCAAATCAAAATATTAACAAAACCAATTTTACCATCTCTTGACAACTTTGATTGCCTAATCCAAATTCAGAGCATTCAAATCCAAACCAAATCCAAATTGCACGGATATCTTTTCAATTTAAATTAATACATGTACTATGTTGCTAAATTTATCTGATTCAAAATATTTATGAGTGACAAAAGATGATCATTTTCTCACAATTCATATGACTAATTACATATCATTGATTGACTACATGTAGTCACATCTCATTGATTGACTAGTCACATATCATTGATTGATTAGTCACAATTCATTGATTGACTTATTTATATCGAGATAAAGTATGGTATGGTTTCGTGATAATGTTTGATTTAATATGATTTTTGCTTCTTCAGCTTCACATCGTTAATTACAACGAGAAGTATGGTGACATCTCAAATGCGGCCTCCAAGGAAAAGGACGGTTTGGCCGTGCTGGGGTTCTGGTTTGAGGTGAGTTAATTGAAGTGTAAATCCTTTATTTTTTAGTTTCTTTATGTGAATGCATTAACAATTTATTTAAACCTATATTGCAGGTGTCAACTAAAGACAATGACGCCTTATTGCCTCTCATTGAACAGCTGAGCCATGTGAAGACACAGGGTGAGAAATGACCTGAGCCTTTTTGCCTTTTTTACGAATTCTTTTAATTGTTTTACCAAATAATATTTCAGCTGTGTACATTGAATTCTGTAGTACTTTGTCTCATTTTAAGGAGGCTGTGTGGTCAACTAATTAGTCATCAGATCATCTACCTTACATTTTCAGATATGATTGATCACTGTATACAGGGAAATATTCACCCTGTTTTATTTTCGCCCTTTCATCATCCTTGTCTACGGGCGACTTTAAAAATGGGCGAATTGTATTGGCTCAGACTATCTCTATTTAAACACAACTTTGTCTGCTCGAATTTAAGACGGAGCAAAACTGTTTGCAAGTGTAGAAGGGCAGAAATAACACCGGGCAAAAATAACCCTGTATACAGTAGGACTATTTGTATGAGAAAAAATTAATTAACTGATACTCTTACTTTAAAATATTTAGTATTTTCGTACACATGTGTGTAATACAGATCTTTTCTCAAGAAGACCAATATAGTCTCAAATTGTCAACGACCATCCAGCACTCAAAATGTTTGGCACAGATTACCTTCCAGTGATAGTTTGGCTCTGTTTTGGTAATACTTCAGTTCTGCATTTGTAAAAGTTGGCTCTGTCAAGATACTATCTAAGGTACAATTCGGTCAAATATTATTTTGTTTATGTGATATCTAGTCAAGGATTCTTTATTTTGGTCACATTGTATGCTTTTGGTAATAATAATCTGTGTTGGTAAAATAGCTTTGTTTTGATAACATTAATATGTTTTGGTAAATTAATACGGTGTAGCTCCGTGTCGGTTTCTGGTGTAGCTCTCTCTAGGTAAAACCGGTGTAACTCGTTTAAATGATACCGGTATAGCTCTCTCTAGGCAATTCCTATGTAGCTCTTTGTCGGTTCCGGTGTGCAGACCTTTGTTTAGGTAATACTGGGCAAGATCGTAGCAGCTAGCTTAGCTGCTAGGTAGTAGATATCTAGGTCTATTGAATCGTATCACTAAATAAATAGATTTCGTGTTTGATACAAAGTGGTTACTAAGGTGGCCATCTTGAATTTAATGCTTAGCATAAAATTTTAAGGCTACGAATAACTACATAGCGGCTAGGCTAGCATGCAGTTCAACTACGTAGCCCTACGTAGCAGATGTACCAGATGTACCAGATGTACCTCTGATTTGACCTAACCGATGTCTCTGTGTCGAAAGTACATGTACCGCTGTAGCTCTGTGTCTGTATCATTGCTATAATTTATTTGTGTCTTTGATTAGGGTCGTCCGTCGTTTTGTCCGGAGTCAACCTCGGCCAGCTACTGCCGATCCACGACGACTTCATAGACTCCCACTACTTCCGGTACTCCGGAAGTTTGACCACTCCCCCTTGCTTTCAGAGTGTTATCTGGACAGTGTTTCATCACCCAGTTCCAATTTCTGAGCAACAGGTGGGACATCAGAATTAATCAGTTATAATAACTGATTAATTATTACAATTTTTATCCCAAACTATAGCCGTTTAGAAAATTGTATCAAGTTTAAAAATGACTGGGTGGTTTTGATTGAAATACACATGTATCCGTAAGGCGCCACCCCCCCCCCCTAAAAAAAACAAAAAAACCCAAAAAAGCCCCAACAACACTTAGCTCGATTTTGCATTTTTTTTTTTAATTGACAACTTTAGTTAATAGTACTGTTATACAAAAAAAAAACAAATCTCGTAAAAGTCATGATTGCAATCTGACTTCTTTCATTTGGCATTTAAACTACAAAATATTTTTTTTCAGTTACACATGTTCCGGGCTCTTCACGAAGACCAACAACCGGACAGTGAGCACTACCTTATCGACAACTTCCGGCCAGTTCAACCCATCAATGGCAGAGTTATCTCCCGTAACTTTCAGCCGCAGTCCACCGATACTGTTGACACCCCTTCTGCAACCACAACAAAGCCAAAACGCGATCTGAAAATCAATTTTCGAATGCTTAAACTTTGGTCTAAACAATTTCAAATATAGCGCAGGAATATTAGCATAATGATTGCTTTTTAGCTGTAGAATTTTAAAACGTATTATATATAGTAATAGATTTAGGAAAAAGGTAATGTTTTCAATTCATGCAAAGCAATAAAATGCGGAAAACCTTAATTATCAGTTTATTTTTACGACTTTCACGAATACGACTAGATATCATGTTAAAGGATAAAACTAGAGTACAAAAGCCCAGAAAGCTCATTCGAAATTCGAAATTCAAGATTCTAAATCAACCAATCAAATAATACATATGAATCCTGTATTCCAGCGTCACCAAACTATAGATATAATCCCTACAATCTCTGACTTACAAATAAAAGACACGTTATCTCATATTAAATAAACGTCGATGAATATGTGAATTATCATATAAGAACTCTATAATAATGAGTTTTGTAAACAAAATCCGTCAATATAATAGGTTTTTTTGTGCCATGATCGCTATCTTCATACTCCGCATGAATCATCAAAGAAATCATATTATTCTTTATTCTACATCTTTCTTTAAATTTATAAATTGACTGTAAAAAGTAATTGAAGTTAAATTAACTATATTACTGTTAATGTCAATTGGTACGTTAGATAAAAGAAACAGCCAAATCGTCTTCTATGGGAATTTGAGTATGGTATTATCATGATAATTGCGTGCAGTTCGTGATTTTTCTCGGGTCTCTGTAGGTTTCAACCAATCGATAAACGGGGCGTGTAGACTTCAGTCCTGTCAATATCCTGCCAGTTTCAGTTGCTGTATGTTTCGACCAATCAATAAACGGGGCGTGTCGATATCACTGAGTCCTGTTAGTTTCTATAGAGATAAGAATTAACTAAAGTAAGAAAAAGAGGGTACAGTTGTATATCATACTCGGAAGATGTAAATATATTGATATGAAAAGAAAGTTTGCTTGCCAAATACACTACAGCTTCCAAAATAAAACAAGTCTCAAAGCATGTTATTTAATTTCTTTGCTACATTTTTGGGCCCCCATCTGATTCGTCAGACACCTAGAATTTAAAATTACGTTAACCATATATAAAAATTAAACATTTGTCCGTTTGTCGTCGGCAAAGTTCAAAGTTTTGTATTTGCAATAAATAAGAGAGAGAGAGAGAGAGAGAGAGAGAGAGAGAGAGAGAGAGAGAGAGAGAGAGAGAGAGAGAGAGAGAGAGAGATGGACCATCTAACCTACATGTATACACAAACAGAAAGGTTGCTATAAATACAGCTAACTGTACCCCTCTCGCAAAAATGAAATATGTTTGTTGTATGCTTCGATTGTTGTTTTTTTTTTTTTTTGTGTATTTTTTTCTGTGTTTTTTTTATAAAAAATTTGAGGGGGGGGGGGTGGATGGCTGGGGTGGGGGGTGAATTTTAGTAGAGATAAGCAATGGGACGTACGTTCACGATAAAGGATGATGTAAAATACAGACCCCAGTATTGGCAAAAGAAAAAAAAATTCTGGCTTTTTCTTTCTATTTGCATGTACTTTATCTTTGATTTATGTACTCTTATAGATTTTTTTCATACCGAAGAAAAAAAACATTTTCACGGGATATATAAATTTTTGGTAGGGGTACACTGTTTACATTAAATCTCTGTAGACTTTTAAAAGCTCCGCCTCACATTTAAAATACTTTAAAATACACGAATGCATTAAGATACATTTATTTCTTCAGCTGGTCAATGTACTTTGTCCAAATCTATCGATCGTATTTCGAATGAACCTTCTGGGCTTTCGTACTAGAGCGTTTGTTTGTATTTCAGTGTGTCTTTTGAAGATATTTTATATCCGAAGCGAGCGAAATTTATGAAGATTTTACACGTACCGAATTTACTTGTATTCTTATGAAAAGCAACGAAATAATCAAATTTACTGAATATAAGCTTAATTCAGAAAAGTACCTCTGCAACAAAATAAGAGAATGTAGAAGGAGTAGGGGTCGGGGGGGGGGGGTCGGGTCCGGACCCCCTCCCTTCCTCGGAAAAAAAATCTGGAAATGCGCATGCGGATTGACTTGCCAAAGTTTATTTTCTTCATCAAAAACTAAACTGTATTTCATTATAAAGCAACCAAATACAAAACTAATATGCCAAACTATAAATATACATGTATATCTAAGCTCAAGTACATATAGTAGCAATGCCAAATTGTATATCTGATGCTTATATTTATAAAGGTAACATGCTGTGTTTAATTTTGTTAACATTACATTTTCCATTTACATAAGTGGAACTGTCATATTCGATGAAAATTAACGATAATATGTTTATTTTATGTAAATGACTAAATACGCTGGCTCGCACCTGCCGCTGTCCACTATGATACCTATATTTACCATCAAAGCACAGCTGCATGTTGGTGATGGACCACAAATATATGGCATTCATAGATGTAGATAATAGGTCAATTAAAATGTAATAATGATAATTTAATTTTGAAAACCTCGGGCCGTCAGCATCTGCGTCAACTGAAAGAAGGTTCTGTGTAATAGAGTTGAGTTACATGTAGTAGACTTATTATCAATAGAATCGAGATCAACTAATTTTATTTTATATAGTCTGCACGAACTTATCATCCCTAAAGTTCCCTTCATTCGGCTTATAAGTTCAGGGAAAGGTTGTATATAGATACAGGTCTGTAGCTCCCGGTCTGAAAAAAATTCGAATAGACGACCTGGGTCGTCCTTGTGATTTTTTTCAGACCGGGAGCTACAGACTTCAGGAAAAGGTTGTATAGTAATTGTGTAGATTTTAACATTGTATTTCTTTTTAGTCATTGAAATTAGGGTACAAACAACTTTTGGTCTCAGAAACACAAATCAATTTATTAGATGACCGCACGCTTAAAATACATGTACTTTATCATATTCAGAATGTGTGAAGTGTTGCATAGATTGTCATATCTTAATAAATAATATAGAAAAATTAGTATCTATTGATTTGCATGCTACTGCTAATCAAAAATATTGATTTGAACATATTTTATTGTGTAAGTAACACAAAAGGATCGGAAACAAGTTCTTGCAACTTACAAGTTCCTCTCCTAATGATAATACATACAATATATACAATTGTCATAGTACATGTAATATTACATGTTACTTATAGTTATTGACTTTATAATAAAAAATATTATGTATGTACATTTAGTCATTATTATTTTTTAAACGCAAACTGTATTTGTACCTATTGAATGTTAATGTAAATTATTGAAATCAAATAATATTATTGATGACAATATTCATTTAAAACACGGTGCCGATGCTTACATAAAAACCCCGCAAGAAATGTGGTTTGCGATGACCTGGGAAAGATTTTAATTTGATATGTTTTATAACACATATTTGATATTTATATTGTAAAATTCCCAGCTCTAGAGAAGCTATTATAACAACCAATTTACTGGTGAACAAGTTGTTGGATCAGGATCGAGATAAAACAAGGCACCTGGTAAATAGAACAGTTGCATGTTTTACAATATACTAGTATATACACATATCTACAATATCTATACAATCATTTTACGTATTACAATCAACTCAATATAGAATATATTGGTGTTTTTTGTTTAAGAAAGTCTTATATAATATAAAATTAAATATAAAATGGGTGATCAGCCAATAGATCTACACAAACTGTTAACAAATCGCAGGCTTGAATGATGATCATTTCCAGATATCAATTTAGATAAGTCGACATCACCAAATGTCAACGGCTGAACATTAACTATTGCGTTTACATTGTCAGTGGCATAACAGTGAGATAGGTGGGTCAAATTGAAATCAACTATGATAAAATTAGTTCAAATGTATAATTACAGACAATTATTCAGGACTACATGACCAAAATATGATGTAAACGCGCAGTGCACAGAGACTCCGTCTGCAGTTGGAAAAGGTTTGTTCATATGTATATTGAGAGACTTCAAAAATATCTATTAAAGCCTTGATGTAAAAAAAAATTCGATGAAGTAATTTTATTTTGATGTCGGGCATGTTTATTTTTATGTCTCTAGGAATTTACATTCTTTGATAAGTTTAACATCCACCATATTTAACGATGGTGCCTAGAGGAATAGCAGTGTTTTGGGCAGTGGTTTTGGTTGCCGTAAGGACGAGCTTCTGTTCGGAACAGATTGCGTGCACAGCAGATTATAGCCCTGTGTGTGGACGAAACGACAGGACGTATGACAATGAGTGTCTGGCTCGCTCGGCGTAAGTACAGTCAATGTACCGACAAAGTGAAAATATAATCAATTTATTTTTATACATACAGTGTGCTAAAGTTATAGTTACATGTATACTAAGGAACGAGTGCATGTATATAATACATGCATGTATATCGTATATAACCATTTGTCCCAAGGGAGCTCCCGATTATCAAAAGGTTATGCGATATATCATAGAAATGACCGAGTTATCACTTATTTACTGTATCTGATCTGTTAAACGTTGTATCAAATTTCCCCTATCAGGTTTTGAAGTTTGACCATCTGTTGAAGCAGTCCCGCGCCATGTTTAAAATGAAAACGCTTTATTAGCATGATTTTATCACTTGAAACTAAGGCAATCTAATAAAATCAATCTAGTAAAATATATCAGTCAGGGAACACAGCACCAACGGACAATCAAAGACGTTATATAATTCCTTTTTAGGGGCGTGGGAGTGGCACACAAAGGGAAGTGCAAATGCGCATGTCCAGAAAACATGCATCCAGTCTGTGGTTCCAATGGTGTCACATATGACAACGCATGTTTAGCTAAATGCGAGTAAGTTAATAAAACAAAAAAACATGTACAATTAATGTTTCTTACAGACCTATTTACACGATGTATTTTTTTTTCAGATCTTACTCGCTACATTTTACAAATGCAGCACGTTCATGAGTCAGATCACATTATAGGAAATAAGACATTAAAAATAAGACTGTGTAATAAAAGAACAGTTTCGCGTAATATGTTAAAATCTGTACAAAAATAAACACAGATGAAAATAATTTGTACTTCTATATTTCTAGTTTGGTCGGCTTTAGGCCAGGATCGTGCGGTAAGTATCATTGTATCATTTTGAAACGTGTTGTAAATAATTAGAAATTCATTTGCAAAAATCCAACAGAGTTCCTTTTTTTTTTACAAGTCAATACATTTGTTCATATTTTCTGACATTATCAAATGGTCTTTCTTTTTATAAAAAATATAATCATATGAACATAATATATTAATTGCACACTGCTTAAGTTAAAAAAGACCTCATAGGAAAACGTTTTAGAAAAAAAGACCACATTTTTCACGCAAAGGGAAAAAAATGAAACGTTTTATTTTTTAATCGTGTATCTAAGTCTGAAGCCATGGCATTCATCATAAAGATATTTTTGTCGTTCCAGGAACCGGATAACAACATTGCAGGAAGTTGGAATTTTTCCGCATTTGACGATGGAGAACGATGACTCATCAAGCAGCATTATTTTTTAAGATTTACATGTAGTATGTACAAGTGTGAATGCAAAATACTTATATATATATATGCAACATGATACAAATAAAAATTAATATGTACCATTAGTTTGTTTTGTTAGATGTTCGAGAAAAACATTTCGCTTATTCTTAAAAAAAACCTTTTATCAATACATTTTTATTACAAGCTAAATATTAGAATAAAAAAAAGAACCCTGACTTAAAACATACAGTGAAATATGTTGACTATTTATTTACTAAATAATAGTTAAAGCTAAACAAATTCATATCTTAAAAAGGTAGATCTGATGGTTAATTTGTTGAACATTCAACATCCTTAAAATCATAAAGTAGACTCCTTTATGCCTCATTATAATTATAATATTCGATATTGTTAAGTCTTAACAGTCAAAATATCGTATAACTATTCATGCACTTTGGAGACTCCATGGAATTTTACTGCAAAATTCTATGGAGACGCTCGAGAATAAACAGGGGGCAATGTTCATGAAGCTTTCTTAAGACTGAGACGTATCCGAGATATATTTTAGGACACATCTTAGTCATAAAAGAGTTTCTCGAAGCTGTCCTAACTTATTAGAATGATCATATATAAATTTATGACCCCCAATTAAAAACCATTAAAGACGTCGTGCAATCAAAGATTAAACGCGTACAATGGGATATATTCCTTATAATGGACGGCTAGCTAACATATATATACATGTACCAAACATTCGTTCACATTGGGTGTATACGGGTAAGAGTTCTTATGTTTCCTAGTAACAAAATGAAATTTCAATTAAAAATTGAATTTACAAACAAAAGTAATTGAAATTATGACATTGTAGAACTACTTTCGCGGTAAAATGGTATGGGACATCTGCCTATAATAATCAGGATCTAAGAAATACTTTAACCGGTTTTGATTTTTCAAATTGAACAATATTTAACCAAAAAGAAAAAAAAAAGCTTTTAAAAATATTTAGAGAGTTAAAAATTGTAAAAGCTCCAGCAGGATTCGAATTCATCACTTACAGGTTTGATGTAAACCTTCTAACCCGCTGCGCTACGGAGATAGGTGACGATTTTGGGAAATAAACTACTTATATAATTACATTTTTTTTTTAATGTTTTTTTTCGAAAAACAACATGGAAGTGTCCCATACAACCTTTAATTTAATGCTAACTTTGAATATAAACATACCGTAAACCAAAATTTATTTGCAGGCGAGACAATTTAGCAAAGATTGCGACTACCGAACCTCATATAGTCGCAAAAATTATCCGCCGCGAACTAGTTTCATTATTTAAGCTGCAGTTTTGTTCACACTGAAGTTATGTCGCTTGCTCCATTCTTCCGTTTTGACAGAAATGAGGAGCGAACTGATAATCGTTGGAGTTGTGTTGGCTGCGGTCGCCTTGAGCGAAGCAATGAGCCTCCCCAAGACTTGAACCCTGCACAGCAGACTGGGACCTCGTGCGCGGGGTCGACAACAGAACCCACGTCAACGCATGTTTGGCAAGAGCCGAGTATGTTGATAGTACTAAATCATAGTTTTACTCACCTGAAAATACAATATACTATAATTGAATCTATATGTTGTTTACAAAACTCTGTCATTCGGTATTAAAGATTTTTATTGAATCGGGGGATCGGGGAAAGTTTATGGGTCTGATAAAGTACATGCATCTTATGAGACAGTTCGTAGGGAAGAAACAACATTTCTGACTGTCACAAAGTCCGTCAAAGTTGCAGCAAAACCTTGACGACCTGTGACTGTAACAGGCAAGGCAAATGTCTAAAAGCCAAGGAAATAATTGAAAGTGATGGCAGATAAACGATTTGTAAAGATGTTGGTATATAATTATCGTGGATGCATTTTATTTTGAAGCGTATTTTGAAAGGTTTATGCCAGATTGATACCACATTGACAGATGACAAAACGGGTACTTTTACAAACCGCTAAGCAATTGCTTAAAATGTTTCCCAAATTTATTCACAGACAAAACACGTATCCAAATATAGTAACTGGTGACGAAGAATAATTGTTCAGGGTTTCGTCGAAATAATTAATAATTTAATATACATTATGTATAACAAGTAGTTGTTTTAAGCTAAAATGGGAGATATTTATAAAAGAACCCAAATGCATTCTCAGCTAACTTGATAAGCTGTTCTTCGATTAGAATTTTTTTTCTCAGAAGCATGTGTAGTTGAAAATTTGCAAATAAAGAACAACTGGGAATATTGTTATTATCCAAATATAACATGAACTGCATCGCTTATAGCAATTGCCTTTTTTCTCTTTATGTATGCGTCAAATTTATTACTTATCTGGAACATTGTGTTGTGCCAGAAACGATTTTTGATTTCCGAAATTGATTTATATAAATTGATTTTGGAGATCAATGTATAACATATTTCAACTGTCTTCATTGTAAAAATAAAATACGTTAGTAATGTTTATCAAAAACAATACATTTATGACAATTTAGAACATCAGTGCGAGAAAATAATCCCACACCTTATGCTTATTTTAAAGTTTATGATAACTGAATGTTTGGCCAAGTAATTTTTTTTTTATATATATAATGAAGTAATTAGAGGGTTTATGATGAAACCCTTTCAGATTTTTAACATACCATTGGAGAAAATATTGTATGGCCAGCTCGTTTTTTCAATATCACTGTACAGTCGTTTTACCGGTAACGAACCAGTATGCGGTTTCGTGGTGCATGCGACTAATATTAACGGAATTCCAAATGTTTTTATTTTTTGTTTAAATCACGTACTTTTGTCCTTCTAAACTGTAGTATTAAACTTCCGAAAATATAAAGGATGAATTATGGAGATAGTAATTTCAACACCCCCTCCATTTTCCTAGTTTAGAATTCGTTTTCCTGTATCGTATCAAGCGCCCTATATTACCTCTGACCGAATATTTTGAAGCGAATTAATTTCAAAAATATACTAGAGGTACGTGTTAATAGACTTATAAATGAAGAAGGAAAAATAAATGTGGGAATATGTCTTTTAAACAAATAATATGATCGTTATTTTTGTATTACCGTTTTACCGTCAAATTGTAACTGGACTTGCAGAATTTTTATTTGCGTTACTTTATGAAATTGAATTTTCATAGAAACACTCTATAATAGTAATTGATGATAAGTAACTGTCATTTGCCTTTGTTTTGCCCGTATATCTGTCAATTTATCCAGCCAAATGATGCTTCAATGAACCGTTACTAGGAAAACTACCTATGGTTCTATTTGAAGTCGTAATTTCATTCAAAGCGCAATAATTATTTGATATGATGCATAATCTTATTAATTGGATCATAATTAATAATGATCCACTAAATAGGGGCCAATAACAAACTTATTTTCTTAGTTAGTCTTAATTGTTTTCACACTCTCGTTTTTTCTGCCTTGCTTTTCCGGCAGCTCATTTAAACAATAAAATGCTTTCTTTGATGATTCATTCGGGATATTCATTCATTCATTCATACTTTATTTCCTCATGACTGAGATAATTTCAAATGAATACAATTAATTTAACCAATACAAATCAGCAATTACAGAGAAAGTGAAGAAAGACAGAGAAAAAAAAAGAAACAAGGACAAACACACAAAATGAAAGTTAACGAATGTTATATACATGTATATCAGGTCACGGCACAGGGTTTACTAATTGACCCTATTCGTTACATCATGATGACGGCGCATGAGCTGATTATACTGGGATGAAGTATCTTGTATCAGCTTAAAGTTCTTGATACGGAAAGTCTCGGTGGCATAAGCGTCCAGTTCCGTGATTGGTTGCCGACCCAAGAGGATGAGGAGCAAGTCGTCGTCAGGGAGGGCACACAGTTCTGCAGACAGATGGATGGTAAAGTTATTTATAATATCAGTCCACCAATTGTTTCGAGTGCCGAGGGTTATTGCACAAGAACATGCAACATGTGCTGCTAGGTTAAAGAAAGGTGCACCACACAGGTGACAAACATTCAGAGAACTCTGAGGACGATCGGTCACAAGTTTACAGATAAGTTTCCACAACCGGATCTCGTAGCAGTTCTTCGGTGCTCGCCAGAAGTTAGAAGGATCCTGTTCACTAAAGACTGCCAGAAATCGAGAAAAGTCTATGTCATTAGACATCCGGTACTGTCGCAGGTCTTTGTGAACTCTGATGGTTGTAGATCTTACAATGTTTTTCCAGGATAGTTTGGATGGAAAGGAACCGCTCTCAACCCACTGATACAGGTAAGTCAGGAGATCGTAAGTGTTCATTAAATTTATGACATCTGGAATGAATCCGCGTTGGCTCTTCCCCAATCCCTCAAAGTAGGAAAACAGTCTTACGAGAAAAATTTGCTTTGGAAGAGTTTGGTAGGACATCCGGCACAGTCGTCCAAAAAAACAGAAGTTTACGTGTGTCTATTTCTGTAGAAATAGGAAGGATATTGAGAAGGCTTTCACACATGTCGGATCTTGTTCGACTTGGGAGATTCTGCGCCGATTTACAGATAGAGTGCTGGAAAACTTGAAGGCGTTGGCAATCAGCGGCGGTAGGATTGTTCCAGAGTTCGCAGCCGTACAGCACAGATGGAAGGACTACGGATTTGTATAAGTTGGCTAACGTTAAAGGATTAAGGTACGGGGATCCAATATCTGTGAGGGCATAGAATGAGTTTCTACCCTTCCTGCAGGCGGATTTTATCCGTTCTGACAGAGAACATTTACTGTTGATGATTATGCCTAGATGGGTGCAGGAGTCTGAACATGGTACAGGAGTGTCGCCTAGAGTCCATATGCTACCTTCTTTAAGCTGATTTCCTTTCGAACGGAACTGCAGAATACTGGATTTGTTGGCATTAAATTTAAATCGCCATCTTCTGGAATAAGTATTTGCTACATCCAACATATTCTGTAGAGAGTTTGGTGTTAAAGCAATCAATGATATGTCATCAGCCAGAGAAGGACAGTTACATATAATGTTTAGTAACTTTGTACATGTGTAAAGTTGCTCTATGCTATTGACTAAATCATTAATAAATACTAAGTGCAAAAATGTGGATAACACCCCACCTTGTCTTACGCCTTGCAAAACATTAAACCATCTTGACTGAGTTTGGTTAACAACAATAGAACTAGATGTATTACTGTGACAGTCATTAATAATTGTCCAAAGCTTGCCAGTAACACCTAAGTTGTACAACTTGAAGAGGAGACCATGTCTCCAGACAGTGTCAAATGCCTTTGAGCTATCTAAAAAACCTACAAAAACATTACTTCCCTGCTCTAAATTATAGTAAACAGTCCCTTGCAAGTTGAACGATGCGGTTAAACAACCTAATTTTTCTTGGAAACCTTGTTGTTGTTTGTTTGGAAAGCATTGACTATCTAAAACATACTTTGATATTCTACTATTAAGAACATTTTCAAAAATTTTAAGAAAACAAGAGAGCAGTGCAACTGGTCTGTAGCTATTTGTAGAAGTCTTTTGTTTGTCACCCCCCTTATACAAAAGAACTATGAGCCCTTGTTTCCATATTGGGGGTATTTTCCCATGTAGAATAATTGCATTAAAAAGTTTAACAATGCATCGAAGTACTTTCTTCCCTCCAAAGATGATATGTTCGTATGTTATCCTATCCGGGCCTGGGGATTTTCTTCTCTTCAGGTTGTTAACAACTGGCGAGAGATCATCTGTAGTTATTGGTCCGCCGGGGATATTTCCAGAAACTTTAGTACACTCTTCCTCTATGTGTCTGTACTTGCTTTCGATGAACTGGCGGAAGTGCATGTTCATCAAAGGTGTCATCTTCGGAGGGAGTGTATATTTTTTCGTAGTACATTGCGAAGGCTTCAGCTACACCTTCAGGGTCTTTGAAAATAGCACCATCGTCTCCGTGAATTTCGGGATACGTGCGTGAAGTTCTCTTTTTCTGCTTTTTCACCAGTTTCCAGAAGAGGCGTATATCGCACTCGGCTGCCGTGTCCAAGTCGCGATATACGCCTTTCATATGGTTCTCGAATTCCATGTCTAGGACAGTCCGAAAGTGTCTCTTAGCGCGTTTATAATTGCGGTATGATTCGTATATCATCCCCCTAGGCCTACCCTCTGATATCCAGATTTGGCGCAATTGTCTTTCTTTAGTGTGTAGTTCTTTGACATCTCTAGTCCAGCCCGGACGCGTGTATGGATTGAAACCAGAGTGAGGTATAGCAACGGTTGCAGAGTCTAAAAGAATATTGACAAAATCACTAAGGAATACTTCGGTATCAGCAGGAGTATAGATTTCACGCTCCATCAGTTTTATTGTGGATTTTGAGATGCTCTTTGTATTGTACAATGTTATCAGATGTTGCCTTGTGCCATGCTGGAAGCTGTAAGTTGGGGCGGACTAAATAATGGTGAGTACATTTGAGATCTAATTCTGCAAATACAGGCAAGTGGTCTGACGTTATGGAAAGTGAACCTTCAGTAAATATTTTGTACATTGCGAGTTTGTCAATTAAACATTTGTGAACAAAATATAGTCTAACATGGTACATTTTGGTAAAAAAGAAAAGGTTTCACCAAGTATCTTAAAATGAACAGTAGGTATAGCAATATTACAGCGATTTACAAAGCCAGAAAAAATATCATGCTTGAAAACATTTGTGTGCAGTGAACTGATACAGCTGCTGTTAATGTCACCTGCTATAACAACATGGCCATACTCATTGTAATAATTATATAAACTTTCAACAATATTAACTTCGTATGTATAGCAATCTATAAACTTATTTTCTTAGTTAGGCTTAATTGTTTTCACACTTTCGTTTTTTCTGCCTTGCTCTT
This sequence comes from Magallana gigas, assembly GCF_963853765.1. NCBI lineage: Eukaryota > Metazoa > Mollusca > Bivalvia > Ostreida > Ostreidae > Magallana > Magallana gigas. The sequence continues at coordinate 11,003,171 of NC_088855.1, forward strand.
CCGGCAGCTCATTTAAACAATAAAATGCTTTCTTTGGTGATTCATTCGGGATATGAAGGTAGTGACATTGCAGGAAAAATACATAACCCGCGTTAGCGGGTTATGAGTGACATTGCAGGAAAAATACATAACCCGCGTTAGCGGGTTATGTTAATTTTTCCTGCAATGATCGCTACCTTCATAAGCCGCATGAATCATCAAAGAAAGCATTTTATTGTTTATATTAACATCTTTCATCAACTAATTAATAAATTGATTATGAAAAGTTAGTAAAATTCACTAAATTACTGTTAATGTACATAAGTACGTTAGCTAAAAGAAACAGCCAAATCGTCTTTTGTGAGACTTTGAGTCTGGCATCATCATGATTATTTCGTGCAGTCCGTGAGTTTACTTAGGTCGCTGTAGATTCAGACCAATTGATAAACAGGGCGTGTCAATTTCAGTCCTGTCACTTTCAGCCGTTGTAGATTTCGACCAATCGATAAATGGGGTGTGTAAATTTCAGTTTGGCTGTTTTTATAGACCTATGAATTGACTGTATTTTCAGTAAGAAAAAGAGGAAATTATACATGGTAGATGTAAATATATCTGGGTCACCTTTTTAATCTGTAAACAATACGGTAAATAATCGTGCAAATGTCAAACAACTTCACACACTGATAGAATATTTATTTCTGTTTTATAATTACCTAGCTAGGATTTTTTGAAACCTTAACTTCGTCTTTCACCAATAATTTTTCTAAAAATTATTCGTTACTAGCAAATATTCGTTACCAGTAAAACGACTGTACTTGATTTACGATTTTCTATTACTCTTTAGATAGGACATCAGTTAACCCTCTTCATATTTTGTTCAGATTTTTAAATCTTCAAAATAAGTCTGTAGCTGCGCAGTTCGACTGCTGTTTTAGGTGATTTAAAAAGGCAATGTCCTGTTTCTTTATGCATAATTTGCATACAAAACAATCTAATTTCTATTGCATTTATATATTTTGGCAACAGTTTTGGTAAGTTTTGGGGAGAAACAAGCCAGTTCTAGAAATGTTTAAAATCTTATCCTCAAATGTACAAAATGGCCACACATCCCCCTTAAAAAGAAATTATACAATATTAATTTTAAATTTCCTGCCTGGAAAGAAATTCCTCTTTTTTAATATTAATTTATCACGTGGCGTTGAGAGCTAATTTTAGATTAGTGGAGGGTCAGCATCTTAATAATATTTGTATTGTTTCAAACAAACATATGAATTGCACTACAATGTAAGAGGAGGGAAATTTATAATTACAATGATTTAGTATGCAGTACTTTATGAAGAGTATTATTACTCATGACTCAACATTTTTCTCAATTCATGCAATCCTACTTTACAGCAAAACACTTCGGTTTTTTTTTATCGCGTGTATAGATTTAATGCTATAATATAATCTGCATTAGTAAAGTAATATCATTTTCAAAAAGTTAACTGACTTTGTTAAATAAAATAGATCCCGTCTTTGTGTGAGATAATAGATATTTCCCTTGACCGCCATCTTGTGGTTCAAACCTGTGAAATAAGCATGTTTAGATACATACATGTAAATAGGTCTGCATATGATACACAACTATAAATAAACTCTACTCTAAAATGAAAAATGATTCTCATTAATTGACGAAAACAGCAGCTGTAAAGCTTAATAATAATTATAATATTTCCAGATGTCACAAAATGACCCTCAATTAATTAGCCTTGGGCAGTAGTTGGACAATTATGAACAAAATCACGTAATGGGATATATCCCCTATAAATATGGACAGTTTGTAAACATGTAGCACACAACTGTTCGTTCACACAAGTGTATACAGGTAGGAAATCTTATGTTTCCTTTTAACAATTCGTTTCAAATTGCAGTAAAAATTCAATGCAAAATTAGAATGTATGAACAAAAGTAACTGGAATTTGAACAAGCTGGAACTTTTTCATTTTAAATGCTAACTTTGAATTGAAGCATACTGTAAACTGACTCTTATTCGTAAGCAAGAAAATTTCGCATATTTCAAACAGCATAGTAGCGAAAATTATGCCGGTACAAATCATTCTTACTATTTCAACAGCAGTAATGACAACACGCTAGTTATGGCTCTTGCCCCATTCTTCCGTTTTGACAGATATGAAGACCGGACTGATAATCGTTGGAGCTGTGTTGGCCGCCGTCGCACTTTGTGACGCTAGGAGCCCCCCAAGACCTCAAGTCTGCACTGCTGACTGGAAGCCCGTATGTGGAGTCGACAACAAAACCTACGGCAACGTGTGCATGGCTAAAGCTAAGTATGTTGAGAGTACTAAATTATATATATATATATATATATATATATATATATATATATATATATATATATATATATATATATATATATATATATATATATATATATATATATATATATATATATATATATATCAGGCTTGGGGCGAATTACATTGTAAAGTAACGCATTACATTACCATTACTTCATGAATTAGGGCATTAAATTACCATTACCATTACTACATTACCATTACATGAGTAAAGTAATGCATTACCATTACCATTACTTTTTTTTAAAAGTAAAGCTTATAAAGAGTTTTTGCAAATGTTTCAAATATTAAACACTCTTAACTATATCTACAGCTTCATGCTCAGTATCAGGTTCATATTCAATGACTTAATATACAAGAGTCATTCTTTATTTACTCAATATATAATCATCTTGTGGCATTATGAATAACATAACATAGCCGATTAAGTTAATGTGTACATATAGTCAACGTACATGTAATTCTAATATACAAGAAGGCGGACGTATCAGGCGGGGATCCAGAAAATTAAATTTCAAAAATGATCGGTTGAATTACATTAAATGCTTTGAAAATTGTTTTAAACTATCGCACGGGTCAAAATGCGTGATAGAAGCTATGTACAGTGTAATTGGAAACTCTCATTTTATATCAATATGTAGTATTACCTATTATAACAAATGAGAGTATAGCACAACTGCCACAAGCAATACATGTCCTTTACCGGCACCTCCTCCCTCCCCATAAAAAAAATGAAACAATTGTCGTTTTATTTGCTAAAATGTGTGTGGTTCAAGATTTTTCTAAAGGACATACCCGATTAGAATTGAAAAAAGAGTCGTACGTTTAAAACTAATTTTGTCAAAACTTTTAGATTCATTTGGTTATATTTTGGTCCATTTGGGTAAATATATGCACCAGCGCAGCTCTAAATTAAATATAATCAGGCCATAAATTCAAAGAATTTAAAAAAATTAATAGCTTTAAATCCAGTGGATGAAAGAAAAGGAAAGCAAGTCGAACTCGATGAGTGCTAATACCTGTGTTGAATGAATGGTACAGTAGGATATGCGCAAAAAAGTCCCGTCTACTCTTTCCTACCCTATAATTATTGGAATATTAAATCCGATTATAAGAGTCAAATTAAAAATCAAGTACGGATATGTACCTGTTTATCAAAAGTAAAACTACTCATAATTTATCTACAGTGCATCGTTATGGAGCTACACAGAAAGTTTTATATTAATTTGCCGAGCCAAATAAAAGAAACCCTGGAAAACGAAGAGAAAACAAAGTGGGGACAGAATAACTGACAAATTAATTAGGACTATATAGCCCCCCCCCCCCCCCCCTTGAAATGTATATACTGAAAACAGATTATTGGCGTATAACATCCGCACACAATTTAAAGAAAATTTCATGTTTTTTTTATCATTTTCGCTAGCTAATGTAAGACATCACAAATACCCCACGGAAAAGGAAATGTTAGGTGATGAGAGAGAGAGAGAGAGAGATAGAGAGAGAGAGAGAGAGAGAGTAGATGTAAATCACAGGTGCGCTAACACCGTTAAAATTAAAGCTTGCTAGCTGGTCTGCCCTACCCTAGCTACCTCCTCTCTTTTCTCGTTTTAGAGGTTTAATTATTGTCTATATATGCTTGTAACAAATCAAATCAATTTCAAATTCTAAATCAAACTGAATTTGACACTACAAAACTCTCTGTGTGTGTGTGTCTCTCTCTCTCTCTCTCTCTCTCTCTCTCTCTCTCTCTCTCATATCGACAATGGCATTGCCATACCCTACAATACACTATTCTTATCTGGATTTTTGTCTTTGAGGTTGTAAATCATTATATCTTCTATGGTTTAAAACTTTATCATAACCTATATTTTGACATGTCGATTATTTTTTTGAGTTTCGTTTCATAGCTAAAACATTTAGATTAAACAGATCTTTCTTCGCGAGCCGATTTTTACACAGTTGGGGCGAATACACTTCGGGTTAAAATTGTTCGGGGGGAAATACATACAGGGCAAACAAAACCACTTAGATTGTCAAAGCCAACAGTGTTATTTCTAATTTAATTGTTTATACTGTGTGGGGTTAATTTATCAATGTTAATTTAACCATTTTATAACCACTATAATATGTTTTACGGTGCGACCGTTGGGGCGAGCACCGCATGTGATCAAACAATGAATTATAATAAATTAATACAATAAAATTAACAACGTGAAATTTGAATGCCAAAAAATAAAACATACCTATTTTTCAGTAAATTTTCATTATTCATAGTTTATAAGATTTGTTATAATTTATTTATTTATATGTAGAACAATAGTTTAATCTCGGATACAATGTTGTTAAATAATAAAGATTTTAATATATAAATATTCATTGCACTGCATCTCCTCTTTTAAAGTGATTGTGATTATGATTGATTGATTGATTTCCCCCTTTTTTTGCAGTAGACATTTTTTCTTAAACTAACATATAAAACTTGACCCATCATAGAGCTCCCCCCATGCTAAAAAATTTTTCCCTCATTTTTGTCAATTTATACATAGAAAATCGACTTACCATGGATTTGCCCCTCCACTTAAAAAAAATAATTTATGTTTAATTTTATTTTTAGTTTACGCTTAAAAATATTTGCTTATCATGTTAAAAGAACATTGTGTTCCCCCCCCCCCCCCCCCCGCATGTAATAAATGGAAGTGAAAATAAAGAAACCATTGAACTGCTAAAGAGCTGAAGGATTAGAATTTTCATGATTTATTTTTCTTTTTGCTTGCAAAGATTTTTTGGATGAGGCTGCCATCCACCCACCCACCCCCTTTAAAAAAAGGCGCTGCTACGTATAACGTTACGTTTCAGGAAATTACCGTAATTATAGCGAGCGCAGCTCGCCGGCGCGAAGCGAGCTCTACCGGCAAGGCGTGTGTGAATAGAAAATTCGGACTAGTTGCACATTCATTCAACGGATTTTTTTGGCGTCAGTAAATCGGACCAGTAATGCATCGTTTTAATCGTCCCAGTAGTTCCCTGTAATCATGGCAATTTTTATCACTTCACACTCTCACGAGAATCAGCAAGACAAATTTAGACAGTAAAAACAATAACGATGTAAGCGACATACAGTCAATGTTACCTCTAAAGTTCACCTCAGTACACTTTCAATCAAAAATAATCGTGTGACGTCACAAACGTTTACACATTGATCCGATATATTTTTTCGGAGTCAGTAAATTTTGACCCACAATTCATAGTACCAATGGTTTCCAACCTCACGTTCCAACATCACGTTCTCCCGAGAATGAAAGTAAAACCTTTGAAAAGCTTATAAGATGTGTAATTTTAAGAACATCATGCTTTTTAAGTAAATAAAACAGTATACTTCGCAAACTTTTATTTCTCAGGGGAGTTTTAAAGAGTAAGACGACACTTAACCAACGTCAGCTTTGACGTCACAATAAGCACTGATAATCTAATCTACTCTACTCTAATTGAAGTTATTGTAAATCTGCTGAAATGACCAAAATCCTCTCAAAATCTTGCAAAGGCTAAGATAAAGAACAGCTGACGAATAAGGACATTTCTTCAGATACAGGAAACAGTTGTAAATTGCACTAATTTGGATGAATGCTCACAAATATTTTATTCACTATAATTACGGTAATTTCCTGAAACGTAACGTTATACGTAGCAGCGCCTTCATGGTAAGTCGATTTTCTATGTATATATTGACAAAAATGAAAAAAAAATTAGCATGGGGGGAGCTCTATGATGAGTCAAGTTTTATATGTAAGTTTAAGAAAAAATGTCTACTGCAAAAAAAGGGGGGAAATCAATCAATCAATCATAATCACAATCACTTTAAAAGAGGAGATGCAGTGCAATGAATATTAATATATTAAAATCTTTATTATTTAACAACATTGTATCTGAGATTAAACTATTGTTCTACATATAAATAAATAAATTATAACAAATCTTATAAACTATGAATAATGAAAATTTACTGAAAAATAGGTATGTTTTATTTTTTGGCATTCAAATTTCACGTTGTTAATTTTATTTTATTAATTTATTATAATTCATTGTTTGATCACATGCTGTGCTCGCCCCAACGGTCGCACCGTAAAACATATTAGTGAATAAAATATTTGTGAGCATTCATCCAAATTAGTGCAATTTACAACTGTTTCCTGTATCTGAAGAAATGTCCTTATTCGTCAGCTGTTCTTTATCTTAGCCTTTGCAAGATTTTGAGAGGATTTTGGTCATTTCAGCAGATTTACAATAACTTCAATTAGAGTAGAGTAGATTAGATTATCAGTGCTAATTGTGACGTCAAAGCTGACGTTGGTTAAGTGTCGTCTTACTCTTTAAAACTCCCCTGAGAAATAAAAGTTTGCGAAGTATACTGTTTTATTTACTTAAAAAGCATGATGTTCTTAAAATTACACATCTTATAAGCTTTTCAAAGGTTTTACTTTCATTCTCGGGAGAACGTGATGTTGGAACGTGAGGTTGGAAACCATTGGTACTATGAATTGTGGGTCAAAATTTACTGACTCCGAAAAAATATATCGGATCAATGTGTAAACGTTTGTGACGTCACACGATTATTTTTGATTGAAAGTGTACTGAGGTGAACTTTAGAGGTAACATTGACTGTATGTCGCTTACATCGTTATTGTTTTTACTGTCTAAATTTGTCTTGCTGATTCTCGTGAGAGTGTGAAGTGATAAAAATTGCCATGATTACAGGGAACTACTGGGACGATTAAAACGATGCATTACTGGTCCGATTTACTGACGCCAAAAAAATCCGTTGAATGAATGTGCAACTATAGTCCGAATTTTCTATTCACACACGCCTTGCCGGTAGAGCTCGCTTCGCGCCGGCGCTGCGCGCCGGCGAGCTGCGCTCGCTATAAGAGCTAATATGTTTTACGGTGCGACCGTTGGGGCGAGCGCAGGAGCCACACGTACATCTGTCATCATTGTTAAATGCAACCCGTGGACTTAACCATACCAAAAAACTTTGGCTTTGTCTCGAAAACTTTTACCACCGCAAGGAACCGGAAGATATCAAACTTTTATTCCAATGGTGCCTTCCTAGGCTTATACACTTAAACAAAAAACTACCACTGAGCATTAATAAAATGTTCAACAGACTTACTAAAATATTTTGATAAACACAAAGCCGGTTTTTTTATCTCTCCTTTTCCTTTTTTAATCAATAAATTGTGTGTCTGTGTTATTTCTCATTTTGTTCCTTGTTGTTACCGGTGTTTTAATTATTTTCCTCTGTGACATCAATTTTGTTTTTAATCTTTTTAATTTTTGTACGCTATATAAGCGTTGTAGACATATGTGCCCTCCCCCTTTTTTTAGTGTGTGATATCCAATATTATTAAAAGGTTTGACCACATATGCAACTATAACAAATACATGTAGATATTTCAACAGTTTAATTTTTTTCTTTTATTTATTCATTACAAAATGACGTGGCTACACGTAGATCTAATAACGATTAGACTTTTCTTTTTTAATAATTTTTGGGCACCTTCCTAACGTATACAGTGATTGGATCAATATGACAATAAATTTAGCATGGAACTTGCATGTGTATTTACTGAGCAAAAAAAAATCATCAAAACAAAACTAATCAGCCAAAGAGTCACCGTTAATAGCGAGCGCAGTATCAGTATTAACGGTGACTCCATACTGAGTACTTCCTACACGTTACATTCAGTACAGATGCTTGATCCACCTCTAAATGTATCGCGGGAATATAACACGCGAGATCACTGTGACGTCATACTTAACTTTTTGCGCTCGACAGTTTTCGTAAATTGTCGGACAAATTCGGGGAAGGAAATGACGTCATAGGTACAGTTTTTTACGTAAGCATATGTGTTGTTTACTTTAATGTTTTTAAGAGGATTTCTTATTGTTAAATGAAAATGATGTATGCGATTTACAGGTAAGAATTTTCCTTAGAAACGCTTCCTGTTCCGCCATGTTGCTATGTACCGCAAAGGATCACTGGGATAGTAGAACGTTTTCACGCGGGTCCACAAAATTTTCTTTGAACAATGTGCAGATTTCAACTCGAATTTCCTCCGTACGTACACGTTGTCTATGGAGCTCGCTGCGCTCGCTATTAAGACATTTATTTGTAGGAAAGAGCATGTACGAACGATCTTTATTTAGAACAGTTTGATGTTGCTAGGATACAGGTTTCAGATCCATGATTTGATTGGTTAATTTAGATATTGAATCTCGAATTTCGAATCTCGAATCTCGTATTTCGAATCTCGTATTTCGAATCTCGAATCTCGAATGATCCTTCTCGGCTTTCGTATGCTTTCTTTGTTGATTCATTCGGGAAATGAAGATAGCGACATTGCAGAAAAAATAATTTTTTTCTGCAAAAACCGCTTCCTTCATAACCCGAATGATTCATCAAAGAAAGCATTTTATTGTTTAAATTAACATCTTTCTTTTAGCTAATTGATAAATTGATTATCATTTATTATTTCTATCATTTAACATACGTACACCAAGTTTAAGTCTTATCCATTTGCTTTTCCAAATTCATGATAATGTATTTAATTACGTTTTATGGAAAAACAGTTTCAGTGTAATATATAATGTTTGGCTTATTAATCCCATCTCGTTTAAAACTCCACTTAAAAAAATAAGATACATGTAAAAAAATATTGAAATTGATCATGAGTAAGACAATAATATGCCTCAAACCTCAAAATGATAATTGTACTCAATTTTTCAATTTTGAATCTTTAATTATTAATATTGCTTATATAACTTTAATATGTAAACGGTGTGACCGTTGGACCGAGCGCAGATTTAACACAGTGCAGTTTGATTTTTGTAGAATAAAATTTATTTGAAACGCACACAGTAGGATCCGCCTGGTTGCGCACTCAAATCATTAGCCAAAGTTTAACTAAACGTCGCGTGCTCAGTCTACATTGTGACGTCATATTTCATACGTAAAACGTTCAAGTTTTGTCTTCGGAAACAGCCGGAGAGAGTAACGTTATTCCGAACTATTTTTTATTTCTTCTTTTATTGTTTATCAAATTAATTCATATGAATGCCGCTGAAATAAAATTAAATACTTTATTCGGTATCTAAAAGATCAGTTCCTTGACCTTAATGTTTTTATTTTCCATCTGATAATTTGATAAGACATACATAGAACATGTCGTGTTTCTTGATTGATGCACTATTGAAAATTATCTGGTTTCCATTTTAATTTCTTTTAATTCGAATTACCTTCTATTGAAACACTGGAACTTATTAAATCGAGTTTAGGGGCAACAAACATCGATAAGTACTGATCAATCAATGATCGAGCTAACTTTTTAAAAACAAAATGGCTGCCAAGATGGCGGCGCCCAGGGCTGGAAGAAAATTTTTTTGGCCTTAGTACCCCTGATTCAACTTTCATTTTTCACTGATTTTCTTATATATACGTGTTACCATTAATCCTCGCTTCGCGAGGCGGGCTTCGCCCGCCTCTCGCTGCGCTCGGTATTATTATTCTCATATATATATATATATATATATATATATATATATATATATATATATATATATATATATATATATATATATATATATATATATATATATCAGGCTTGGGGTAATGCTAAATGTAATGGTAATGCATTGCAATGCAATGCATTACATGTTTTCAAAGTAATGCTAGTAATGTGTAATGCCACAAAATTAGCATTACAAGTAATGGTAATGTAATTCATTACTTTCCAAAATCTAGTGTAATGCTGGCATTACATGGCATTACTTTGCATTACTATGCATTACTATGCATGTTCACTTTAATTAAAAAATGTGATGAATAAATGAATAGTTGAAATTGAATTTGATTGAATTTATTTTTAAAGAAGAAAGAAATAATTCTGGAGATAAAAATGTTTTAATTGTACATGTATTATTAAAAAAGTTTTTTTTAAAAATCAGTTTTGAATTGTTAATATTACTAAAGATAACAGCACAATTTCATAACTTTTTTAAGAGTGTTGTTATTAAGAGTTTTTTATCATTTAAACAATTAGTTTGCACTTCAATAAGAAATGTGTCAACAACACACTATGCTCCCAGGATAATCTAAGTATCAAAACAATCTATTGTTATAAGAAGTGCTAAACACCCCAATCCCCTTCCCTTCGCTATGTCACAATAGAATAGGAGACAGACATGCACCTTTAAAAGCAAAATGAATGCACTGTCCATCCATGATGAAAATCAATATCACTTCCAATATTATAACCCATTTGAAAATAATCTTACTTATTGTCTCTGTCTCTGTCTCTCTCTGTCTCTCTCTCTCTCTCTCTCTCTCTGTCTCTCTCTCTCTCTCTCTCTCTCTCTCTCTCTTTTGTATATTAATTACACTGTACATTAGTTTGGACTGATAGTAAATACAAGATTCATGTATTTAATCTATTATTGCACTTAATTTATCTTAAGATAAAGATCGTCACACATTATTTTCCAGTCCAAGCTTCGACTTCTCCTGTAAAACATTATACAGTATAGCCCGGAAGACGGATGCAGTTCAAAGATGAACCCTTTGAAACTTCGATCATAAAGTGCAACAGCAATCTTTTGTCTTAAAGTGTCCTCATTAGAAAGAAATAGATTAAAATATATTAAGAAATATAACTGGGAAAAACCATCTGTTTACAAAATTAATAATATTAAGTGTCCAAAATTATAAAGATTTGTTTAATCTGGGGATATATCTATATTTATAGCTTTTAAAAACCGCAACATTTTCCCTTAAATTGTTACGCATGTAATTCTGTGTCTCTATTTCGTATCTGATATTGTATCATGCCAAATGTCTATGAATATCGTTTAACTTATATAATATGGGACGATAACATTTTTTATCAATGTTTTTGCAGGATATGTAACAAATAACAGCCTATTTGTGGGTTTTTGCACTGATTATTTGAGATAATTTGCCGCCATCTTTTATGCATTCCACACACCACTCACAGTTTCTTTATTTGGTGTTCTGTGTGTATGGCGACAAATTGGTAAATTTGCACCACTCACCCCTTGTAGCTTCATCCTGATTACATTTTATCTGGCTAAGTGTAATGTAGTAGTATATTAGATACACACATCTTTGTTTGCAGTGCTTATTTACATCTTTAGAGATTTACTTACAAAAAAAGTAAACATTTGTATGACTTATATGTAATTATTGTCAATTTTGGTGCGGTGGGGGGTAGGGGGGTAAGAAACTACAGAGAAACTTAACTTGGCTGTGAAACATATGCTTTTATTCTTTCTTGTTGATATATCAATGAATGAATTATAACAAAATATATGTACAACAATTAATTTTGAAATATTCATGCACAATCAAATAAAGGGTTTTACTGTTCTCTGCACAAGAAATCGGCAATGTGAACAAATTGGCACCCTAACATCCCTACCTTTAATTGTAGAGAGTAGGTATCCTTCTATATTGAAAACAATTCCAAAAGTAAGACTCATAATAGGTTGTTTACTGAGGAAAAGGAAAAAAAATTGTATTTATTAATAATTCCGTATGATGTGATAATATCTCAATGATTTGTTTATAATCATAGTACTAGTGTATCACTGTATGCATACATAAAAACGATAAGTAATGCTTATATTTATTAGTGAAACAGGACAGATTATTTATATTTAGATTATTTAGATACATGTACTAATCTTCATGCGGGGATCTAGAAAGGAGGGGGTCAGGGGATCTGGACCCCCTCCTCGGGAAAATTGGAGCTTATTAAATTTACATAGTAAAATTTTTTAAAATTGGCCTAGGACCCCCTACAGAAAAAATTAGCTACGCTTATGAAGTTCTCTACCATAACCGCATTTTTACACAAAAGGGGTGAATAAACCCGGGTTTTAAACTATTACTGGTGGTGAAATACATTAGGGTTCAAACGCATCAGGCAGAAATGTACCAGGGCAAACAAAATCACTTAGATCCGCGAAGCACCCTGCGTTATTACTGGTCTACTTAGATATTCTGTGTAAAAGTAAATACAAATAATTATTTAGTTAGGTAGGGAGAAGTGAACATAGCATTTATTTGTATATAAGAGCATGTACGTATGATTTTTATTTAGAACAGTTTGATGTCGCTAGGATACATATTTTCAGATCCTTGATTTGATTGGTTAATTTAGATATTGAATCTCGAATTTCGAATCTCGAATCTCGTATTTCGAATCTCGTATTTCGAATCTCGAGTCTCGAATGATCCTTCTCGGCTTTCGTACAAGCATTTTATTGTTTAAATGATCACATTTAATATCATATTTAAAATTTTAAAGCAAATCTAATGGGTAATGTGTTGACCGCCCAGCCTCTTAACTTCTGAATAAATAAACTAACGAACTTAACATTCCAGTGCAAAATTTAACTTAAAATCATGTCTTTACCTTCTATGCCAAAAGGCGTGATATTAAAACCATCACAAAATTCCTTTAAAAAAGATGGCATAATAGATTTGAACCAATTAACTTAACATTTTCTCTCATCTAGAGGGGTTCCGATCGCTAAACCAGGAGAGTGCAAAAAATGCCCTTGTCCAAAGATTATGAAACCTGTATGCGGAGTGAACAAAGTGACCTACGACAACAAATGCCTCGCCGAATGCGCGTGAGTACTTCAAACATTTTTATGTCAAAATACATACAATGATTAAACCAGTCTATGCACGCGTGAGCATTTTGGATAAGTTCATTTAAAATGATGTTCATTAAAAAACGTACACATCCACATTCTATATAGAGTGTGTATTTGTTATATTATATAGTAGCTATATTTTATATTACAGCCTTCTTTAGTTATACATTTGTAGAGATACCGATATTTTTATCATTTAGCATTACTATCATTTGCTATGATCTATACTGTATTTCAGAGGGGTAATGTTCTTCCCAGGACCATGTAGTAAGTACATACATAGGAATAAAGGAATAAATTATTTTAAAACCACCAAAAATGAAAAAGAAAATACTAAGCTTTTGCAATCTTAATTTGTTTGAGCCATTCTACAAGTTCCCCAGATATTAACGGGAATGAAAACTTTTTTTTGGATTTTTTTTTTCAGAAAGAAGAACTGATTGATGCCATCCTTCTGGTTTGCGCTTTTAAATACATGGAAATTTGTTTTAATAAATTAAATCCAAAGACCTTGTTTGCCACATTTGTTTGTTAACAAGGCTAGAAAGTCATTGTCATGGACATGCTTTGTAATGTATTTTTCGATGTTTTTCATATCCCAATATGACATTATTTTCCGAATAAAGAAATGTTACTCGAAGGGTAACATGATTGTAAAACCATAGTATAACATGTAATGGAAATTAGTGATTATCTTTTTATTAAATAGTTTCGCTGCAAAATGCAAAGTCTCTCTCTCTCTCTCTCTCTCTCTCTCTCTCTCTCTCTCTCTCTCTCTCTCCGATTTTCAGTAGATTATGTTACTACATAATTAAGCAGCTATGTCAAACTTTGAGTGACAAAGAGTCATTCTTGGCTAAAGTAGACAGATTACATCTTCAAACATCATCTACGACATAAGTGACAGCAGATGCAGTCACTAAATGAATTATTTAGATTTAGAAAACCCAGTAACTATAGATGACCGTGACATGAAAGAGACATAAGCATGCTCTTATTCAACATAACACCAGCGAAATCCAATAGATTTGTGATCACTGTTTGGTAGCGTAAGTTCAACGGCAATCAGAGAGAGTTCCACCAACTGTTACGTTACACTTCATACAGGGAAATAACACTGTATCCTGGAGTTCATTCTAGATTGTGTGATGATTTTGGTATGGCCAGCATTTTGTTTTGTAAATCAATTCAATAATAAAACATCCCATAATGCAACTCATACAAAACGCCTATAAAACAAAAGCAGTCTGCGTGGCACTACTATCCTCTCTGATCCAACATTAGACAGTGACAGCGTCGAAGCACAAAAAGGTAAAACGACTATGATAGCCCCTATTTCCGGATATCAATATGATGTGAAATTCATGGGTATTTGGTTTTTGCATTTCCCGTTTATTTAAAGCAATGGACTGTTACCGAGCCCTGTGTTTGCTGTTGGCTGTGACCCTCACAGTGGCAGCAATTGATGGTCCTTGTTCGTCGGAAGACCGACCGGTTTGTGGGCAGGACGATCAAACCTACAAACACAAATGTGAAGCAGAAATGGCGTATGTAACCAGCTTAAGTTCGAATTTTTAAACAATGCAATGAATTATGTATTTTATGTTGTTTCTTTCAAATGCGACAGTTCCCATGACATACTGCAACTTTTTGATTTTACTAATTTTAATTTTACCTTTCCTGGGAAACACATAATTGTTGTAACGACAGTATGAAAGCTATACAGAAAAAACAATAAAATGGTCCATTGAAACAATTTAGAAAAAGATACAAATATAATATAACACTTTCTTTTCTAAGTCATGGGAAAAGTCTTAAATATTACTAGTTCCTTTGAAAAAATGAATAAAAAAAATAATTTACTATTCCCACTCCTTGCAAAGAATGGTTGTTTTTTCTTTGATGATCAATCGGAAAATAAAACATCCCGATTCCTTACGCTATCAATAGATTGGCTTTCTGTGATAAAATATCCTTAGATTGAATTTATGTCTTTAATATAGGGGTAGCTCAATTTTGAAGTGACCAAAGTACAGGACGGGGATACATTCTTTAAGATAAAGTCAAATGACAATTTTGAAAGTTTTTAACCCCTATTAAGGATTACGTTTACTCAGAGTTTGAGATTTCAAAAAATAAAGTTCAATACCTATAGTCAAAAGTTGTTTTAAAAGCACAAAATAAGAATGTTAACGTTATTAAATTATATCGATATTAATATATATGTTTTGTTTATTTGAGGAAGATATGCTATGACAAAAGTAGATTATAATTGAAACAGAGGAAATTCGTACTAATTTTTTCATCTTAAAACTTCTGTAGCAATGCAATTGCAAAATTTAAGTTTCTATTGTTTTTCATATCATTTTACATACATATATATGATTGGTTGTATTATATCGTGTTTGATTTTATATTATTGGCTGGCATGCAATGGGGAAAATCTTTAATTAAATTACATAAAATTAATTCCAGATAGAATATCTCGAAAACTTGATCATTGACCTTATATATAATGTTCATATTAACAGAACTGACAATATAGATAGTTTTTAGCAACCAATGGTTTGGAGCTCCTATTAATTAGGTTTTTAGCATAAAAAATGGGTACAATTTTGAAAAATGATAGAGGAAATTCGGACTAAATTAAATCTAAACTATGAGTCATTGAAATATGAATTCAGAATGGAATTCGTATTTTATCATTTTCCAATCAACAAATTGTTTTATTATTTCTAATAATTGCAAAATAAAGAAAACCTTGGATAGGGTTGACAACTTTAATAAATTTCAATAAGCATGTAGAGGTCACTAGCATAATAAGTAGGTCATTGACCTAGTTATTTGAAAGTGAAAATAGCACCAAAATAGTAGGTCTACCATGAACAATGAAACGTTTTTCGTTCCTTTTAGTGGATTTTTTTCACTCTTGAGTAAAAACGTAATGATCCTTAAAACTACAAATGCAACAGTTACTGTAAGAAGTCTATAAGAGTTTATTTCAAAAGATAGCGCTCAAGACACATATTACCTTAGTTTACTAAAGGATTGAATTACGACGCATCAAACATATTCTGACGCAATGCAAACCCGTTTTAAATTTTCAATACAACATCAATTTTAAAAGCAGCGACATTCAAACTCCATTAAATACTAATAATACTTTGGGCCAAGTACAGATTTTTTGGTTCAAACAAAGCTATAGACAGCGTGCATACGGTTTGATCTTTTGTAAGAGAGAACAAAATTTTGAATCCTTTCCCGTCTGACTCTCCTATGCCTGGTATGGGTTCTTTTTGTAAAAGATAACACAATTCTTAATATTTTCCTCTGTCTGTTGTACCCGGTGTAACACGTGATTTGAATGGCTACATTTACATGTAATAAGCCAGATGTATAAATTCACCTCGTTCTCAAAACCAATGTTGAACTAAAAAATTTTTTTCTCCAGAGGGGTGGATATCAAACACGAGGGGGAGTGCGCCCGCCTCTGTAAATGTCCCAAGATCCTGAGGCCCGTGTGTGGAGAGAACGGTGTCACATACGCAAACAAATGTCTGGCGGAGTGCAGGTCAGGCTAATCACTCAAAGGGGCTGGATGATCATGGCCGTTTTTAGACTTAATTAATCTTTTTTAAAAGAAGACCTTTGAATTAAGATATTGAAAAATTAAAAAAAATTAAGCTAAATTATAAGGATTTTTTTGAATGGGTATTTTTAAAAAAATTCATTGTTCATTAATTTTGTAGACCTGACGGGTACATGTAATGTTTAACCACGCAGCCTCCTTGATACATGTCTTTTACTAATAAACTATTTTTAATTGTCGATAAGTCCATAAAAAAATTTAAAACTCATTGAAAATTAAAAAATGTTAGTCAGTTAATGTATGTATATCATACATGTATATCTTAATTTCATGTCAAATTGCTTAGTTTATATGATTGTATGTTTTTCTGTTGTAGGGGAATATTGCATTATACACAAGGACCCTGCTCTCAACAGTAGAGAAAATCCTTCACTTGTTATATCAATTGAATTAAAGACATTCGAAACATATATAGATAGTGATATTGTATTCAAGAAGTATCTATATAAAAGAACATGATGCTGAATCAAAATTAGCATATTATGTCACACTGGACTGTTATATACCTCAAAAAAAAAAAGAGGAAAAAAAATGAGATTTTAATAGATATCTCATTTTAAAGTACACTTTCTGTAACCATTCATCTTTTCAGGGTTATCTTTCTTAGTTAAGTTCTAAAACAGACAATAGCAACTACAACATAATTTAGATTTACCAACAGGTATAATTGTTTAGACTTTAATTTAGAAATGCTGAAAAGGTCCGTAGCAAAAAATGCGTTACAGAGAATCAAAACAGGAATTACATGTACATATTAAGGACAAGATCTAGTAAATGATTCCAGAGTGTATTTTTGGTGCTAGAACCATTATGACGTCATAATTGATTTGAAAAATATTTTACCCCTAGAAAAGTAAATAATTTCTTGACATTCTATATTAATCATGAAAAAAGTAATCCCTATATTCTATTTAACATCATTTTATAAGTCTTAAATGGGCAAAACTCCGAAATTTGTTCCTTATTTCCTTCATATTTCATTGAAAATGACAGTTTAAAACATGACTCTTCATTGTGTTTACCAAACATAAAGGCCCCGGTACACCCTATCAAACAAAGCTATTGTTATGAAGCATCATTAAAAGAATTCATATATTAAATCTTATAAACCTGTAGGCACCTTTCATTTACTAGATCTTGACCTAAAGATCCATGAGCTCTATTTATGCAACCCATGCATAATTCTGGGTGAAAATCAACTACAGTGGACATGAATGAGAAAATGACACTGGGGATATTTTAAAAATGTCTTATTTTGTAAAATTGTCCAGTTTTCTCTTACTTGGTAACATTGATTGTAGACTCCCAGGTCCCGACTTCACATCATACGTGCGCTCCGAATTTGCAAGTTAAAAAGAGGAGGGGGAGATTCCCTCTCCTTGGAGGAAAATACTAGATCTGCGTTCGCTTTAATATTAATAGTAAATCATGAGAAAACTCTCTTACAAACATTTTGCTTTAAAAGGAGGGACGAAAGACGGCCCTGTCCACAAGTTCATATGTTAAATAAACGTTTTACACTCTACATCCACTTTTCGGTGGCATGCATATACTAGTACATGTAGTAAACAGGAAGAGTATCAGCCGTGGTCCGGACGGGTGGCCAAGGATGTAAGGGAGGGTACAATGTAAGTCAGGTACATGTACTTGATAGTTAGTAGAACAATCCTCACTGCTCTCCAAAATATACCCGGTATAGCACATGTACATGTATACTTTCAGGAAACTTGTTTGAAATTAATTAGCAAATATGGAAGCACGGAATTTTTCGTATAATTAGATTGTATATTCTTAACTACATAAAATAAATTATTAAAGTTCATATGCATAAAATATATCTTTTATCCGTCAAGTTAGGGTTCTCTCTCGCTTAAAGCCAGACAGACAACATTTTTTTCTAGATGCAGTTCTGCTCAAACAGTTTATTTAAACAGTTCACATGTATAACGCCATAGTTCGTAAATTCATAGTCTCTGATTGATTTTGTAATATTCAAATAGAAAAAAATGGTGGTAGTTAAAAATAGACATTACAGAGTTATAAAATGGTCCTTTCATTTCTTGTGTTTGTCTCTCTTGTTGAGGCAAGCATGATCAATCAGGTGTATAGTGTTTGTCTTATCTCTTATTGTTTATATAGTGTTTTCGAATCACATTTCAGCTCAAATTGAGCCGGTGTAACGACGAAAAGTGACCCCCGTAGAATATTGATCCGGGGGTCAAATTTCTACGGAGAAAACTGACCCAGGGTCAGTATTCTATGACAAGTAGGGTCTTTTTTCTACAGTAGAAAACCATTCCAGACTTGTAGATCTACGACCCCCCACACGTTGAAAACTGACCCGCATAGAATTTTGACCTCATCTATAAACTACATAGAAATTAGAGAAATTACAGGCGATACGTTTAGCATTCACGTTTGGTAATTTTCCGGGGGGGGGGGGGGGGGGGGAGCGAAGGCATATGAAAGATTAGACAGCACTTAGTATGTGCCACCCATTTTACTCTTTTACATATATAACATCACTTTGAACAAAGCTATGTCTGTTTTTATCGTGAAATACTTGTCATTTTGCCTTGTGGAGCCCCTTCCGTAAGCCTTTTTGGGGTTGTGCACCCCCCCCCCCCCCCCCACGAGGTATATGCATTTATGATGTGCTCGCGCATGCATGCGCTTTCTTTTTGCATTATGCTTGCTTTGCTAATTAGACCCCATTATTAAAGTAGATGATTTAGTACACAAACCTAAACTTAATGACTACGTATTGCATATTTTTAAAAGAAAAACAAACAGAAAAGCGGATTTATTAGAAACTGTTCTATTTAGCTACATTGAATGTCTGACAACCAAAGAGAACACCGTCACACCAACAGACTTATCTTACAGGTACACAGAAGACAGCAACTCGCGTGTAAAGAAATTTTGGATTTATCACGATTGTGCTTACGTAACACTAGATGTCTGATGACTTTAGCTTCAAACTCTGCATCGCCGCCATTATATGCTCAATAAAGTTGTCAAAGTACAGGCACGTAGCATCGTTTTTTAAAGGAAATAGGGCATAATAATCCGAAATCAGGACACGCGAAAAGCAGCAAAAAAAGTAAAACATTTTTTGCCAGTTTTCAAAATCCTAATGCGGGGGGGGGGGGGGGTCTAATTTTTTTTTTATCTGCTTCCAAAGACATGGGGGGGGGACTCTTTTATAAATTCAATTTTTTAAATTAAAATGTTACTATTGGGGGAGAGGTTTGGGATTAAACTGTTTCAACCATAAACAAAGTGGCCGGCTATTGCAATTAAATGCTGGATAACAAATATAATCAATGGATTTTAGTGTCTTATATAATAATTTTATTTAAACATTTTTATGACTACAGGTACATGTATGAGTGATTGATTTTAATAGATTTTGATCAAGTCTGCATCTAATTTCCAAAGTAATTTAAGAAAGCAAAATTGCCATTGTACTACCATGACATGTTTTGGGATTTTTTGTACATTTTATTTTAAGTCAACCTGCTCTCAATATCGTCCAATACCTATATCAAATGCTTGTTTGAGAAAAAGATAATTGCAGAAACCAATTTGTGTTTATTCCAACAAACAGTAAAGGCCACAAAACGTTTTGCGTTGCTCAATGTTATGATATTGAAGTTCCTAAATTGTTTCCTAAATTACACGTGCATGAAACTCTATTTTTAAAAGGTTAGATTAATGGCATCGCTGAATTAAGTTATTGGAGGATGCAATGTTGCAGTCATTCATTCACAAATGACATTATATTAGACTGAATGATGTTTACCTGACAGATGCATTTTGCTTAAAAAACGTTAAAACTAATCAGATCTATAACAAATCGTCAAGTACACTGCAATACTGTAAAGGGTTCCCATTCCTAACGTTGATAATGACTGGGTTTTTTTTACTCTTTTTAACTGAATTTTCCACTTTCACAACATATACATGTACATACGTGGCATATCTCCTACACTAGTTGATACAATCATATTGGAAAACTTTCGACTATTTGAATATTTCATACTGTACAGTCCGTGTGTAGTAAAAGTAAAAAGAGAGAGAGAGAGAGAGAGAGAGAGAGAGAGAGAGAGAGAGAGAGAGAGAGAGAGAGAGAGAGAGAGAGAGAGAGGGGGGGGGCATTACTAACATGTGTATATAATATATAAACCATGTTAACTTGATAGGACCCTGTTCTACATGAATACTTGAAAGAGGAAAAAAAATTATAAAAAGCTTTCATATTCCTTATATCTACAATTTTTCATTAGCATACATTTTTGCGGTCAAAAGTCCTTCTATTATAACAGTTTTTATTACATGTTTATTGAATTTGCGTTACCTTTATATTTACAAGAAAAAATATATTGCTTCACAATAAATAAGAACTACCAAGTTGAAAAAAATAAAAAAAATATTTATTTTTACATTTTCAAAAAGAACTGATTGTTTATCAACTGTTATAAACAAATCAAACCGTCTCAAAATATATTCTTCAACATCATTCCATAATTCTATTACTACAGTACATTCATAAAATAAATGTCCAATACTCTCGTCCTTTCTTTTACAGAAAGTGAACACAGGAGACTCTGTTTTTGGGTTTTTTTTAAATATTTATTTATTTGTTGCAAAAATTCTATTAAGAATTTTGAACTGTAATCAATGTAATTTTGATTCTTGTGTAGATTTAAAATGGAGTTCAAAACTTTTGTTCCATGTTAAATGATGTTTCTTGTACATAATTATGACCCTTTTCTCTCCATTTTGATTAGATGAACATGTTTCTCTCTTTTTATCTAATAATAAGTTGTACATTAGTTTGCAGCCTTTACAATTACTAGTAAACAGTAGGATAGATTAGGGATAACAGGTCATATTCTTTTATGTTTTGTAAGTTTCGTGTGTATGAATCTTTGTATACTATGCAGTCTGGTCCTTACAGCAGTTCTTATACCTCGTTTTTTTAACTTATCATTAAATATATCTCAATAGATGTTATACTTTGTTGACACTCTGTTAAGAGATTGCTTTTTCGAGAAAGGTAACAAAAACAGCTGTTAAATGAGTATGATTGCCAGGGACACTTACATGGGAAATCCTTGTAAAGTTTAAAGTTATGGAAGAACATGCCCGTACTAGATTCAAATGTCGTTTTTAACTACCAGAGTTATATTCAAATGGAGCCAAAGTCAATGCCAAAGCCCCTTTTAGTGTTATTGTTTGTTTGCAATTTGCTCTAGCTGTTATATGCCGAAGTTTGCAAGTACATTCTTAATGTCGATCAATTTGATTACAACAGATATCGATTTTAAATTCACGCAGAGTCATTTGTAAAGTATTCTATTTCTTATGTTCAATTCTAAATATATGGTTTTAAAATCAAGCATTGTATTGTTTTTAAAAACATTCTTTTTAAGCCTTTTAGAACAATAAAAAGTTGATTGGGAAAAATATCAAAATGGGATGACGCAGGCCATCTATGGGATGGGGAATTCAAACTTATTAAAGTCACTTATTAAATTTAAAAAACTACCTATAATAGGATTCGACCTACCTTCCCATAAATATCCACTCCGGGGGGGGGGGGGGGGATTGTCTGAATTCACGCATGTGATCATGTTCCTATTTCAGAAATATAATTATATCTTTTCTTTCTTTGTTTTGAAAAATTAAAAAACATACTAAAATAATGATGATAAGCAATGACAAGTGATCAGAAAAGCGAACTCAAGCTGGTTATTCGTACAAGGTTATACGATAAAAAAAAATATATTAAGTACCAATCAGGCAATGTATCCCCCCATCACCACCATCCCTGTATCCACCCTGAGGAAAAAGAATGAACCCAAAACAAGTAAACCTAAAATATGTTATAAAATTTAGTCAATATTCTACGGGGTCATTTTTCTACAACCAACACGGAGAAACATGACCCTAAGGCCATAATTTCTACGATGTAATCCAAGTATTCTACAACTGAGTGGGTCATTTTTCTACGTCGAAAAATGACCCTCGGTCAATATTCTACGGGGGTCACTTTTCGTCGTTACACCGGACTATATTCCTTCATGCCATAGCTACGATTTCACGAATGTACAAGTCAAACTCGAGCGTTGCCGACGTACGTCTTATGTAAAGGGGTCAACTGTGATAATTTACTGTTAATCCTTACCATTTCAGGGAAAAATAGCCAAGATTATAAAATTTAATCATTTCTTTGGTAATTGTATGGAAACTTAAAGTGTGTCCGAATGCTCAACATTCCGTTTGTTGTCCTGTGGACAATCAAAAATGCAGGGTTTTTTTTTTTATTGCGAAACTGAATTTTAGTAAATTATAGTAAATTATATCTCTCATTGGATGAATAATAAAATCACAAGAAAATCTCAAAAGTTTTTATAATTTTATTCAAAATATTTTTAAAATAAAAATACAGTGTATATTATGACAGGTTGATAGAATTTGTGGAAGACGAATTAATAAATACTATTTCGGTATCATCACTGCCGGTCCTATCACGTGATTTGATTGGAGAAACCTCTTCTCCGCTGGGACATCATTTATAGAAATAATTTAGCCCTTATAAACAAGATGATACAAAGTACATATTAATTTAGTGAGACAAATAAAATTATGGAATGTGAACTATTAAATGTACATGAAAATGACAAAATTAAACGGAGGAAATAATCAAATAAATGAAGAAACCTAATACCTAGAAATGAAAACAATAATTCTATTAATCTACAGAAAGCAAAAGTGTATTATTTTTTTAATTGAGAAGGGTGATTCAATCATAATTGAAAAAGAAGAAAAACTTTCACCAAAAACAAATATCAAGACAAAACAATAAGCTGCTATGCAGAAATAACCTTTAAGTGGACACTTAGCTAAAAGGAACAAAAATATTAACAATTATACACAGATTCAAAA
This sequence comes from Magallana gigas, assembly GCF_963853765.1. Lineage (NCBI taxonomy): Eukaryota > Metazoa > Mollusca > Bivalvia > Ostreida > Ostreidae > Magallana > Magallana gigas. Next base: position 11,026,850 of record NC_088855.1, read on the forward strand.
ATATATCGATAAAATATACCAGGAACACATTATATAGCATATACATACATCAATTAAGGCTTTAGTTCTTTATTTTTTTTACAGGTAAAAAGTTTTAGCCATATAAAAATAGCACTTTAAAAATAACTTTGCCTTTACAGGTTGCAAAGATATATAATAATTGTGACATTGCATTTAGATGTGATGCATAAGGAATTGCGATAAAAACTAACTGTTAAAAGGAAATCAATTCTCAACAGTTTTGTTCATGGTAATGTTACATGACAAAATATAGTTGATTCAGTAGTTTCCTTCCTAAATCATCTGAGACGCTGTTCTAAATTGAACTATAATAATAAGACTGATTGCAACACAACACTATGCATGGATTCATATCGCCTATGGCGTCAGACGTTCAGATTTTATAAACAACAAACATATAAATCATAGTGTAAAATATATATATTAACTAAAAAAATGATCTCTGATTCAGGGTTTTTTTCAAATTTCCCGCCGGAGCGGGGCCCTTGTGTTGATTATAAGCGTCTTTCTAACTGGTTAATCTAGGTCATGTGAATGTCCATTCCTCTCGACAAAGACCTTCTTTGCATGCTTGACATAGCTCGGAGTTGTGTTGGTTCCTTGGTTTGCCAGCCCGGCGATCAATACGAAGGGGAGGACGGACGAAGCCGTAGTAAATCTGCCCTACTCTGTTGTAAACGTTTCCAAGGACCTGTGAAAAAAATATCAATAGGATGTATTACTGTCAAAGCCTCTTTATTCTACCCCACCCAACGCAATGCACATTTCAATTTGTTCTGGCAAACGGATGTGTTCATTATTTGTATCAAAAAATAGGGAAATCACCTATCTTTTTGGATTGCTACACAAAAAATATTCTTTATCAAAATTCATTTAGAATTTGAAAATGTTTATCTTATTTATGGAGTAAAATAAATTTTCTGTTTATGCTCGAAATCTAGAAGCCGGACATGAATCTAAAATAAAACAAAGACGCAATAACGAGAATGTTGGCATATGTGATAAACAACGACTGCTGATCATTTGCATTATTTTCCCGTTATCAAAATCGTTAAGACTAGAGAAAAATCATTTAAAATACATTGATCTTTGAGCTTAGATTCTTTGCATATCCAAATACCAACCTTGATGACCTCTTCAGGGTACCACATGGCATGCTCGTATTTGCCGTTTTTACATCTTTGGCATTGCTGGCCGTACAGTTTAAACATGACATAGCCCATATTGGTGGCATAGTTCAGCTGGAACCAAAAGATGACCCTGCCCTTCATCGACGTCCATCCGTGGCCACACTCCTGAAATCAAAAAACGACCGTCCAATCACATCACTTATTGACAGACATGAATGGCACAGAAAGGTATACAGGTATACGACTGAAGAGGGACAGTCGTCGACAGTAAGCGCCTACAGGTTCTAGATCTTGGCCAGTCCTAGCTGAATGTATGTTAATTTTCAGAAAATAATTGTGTATTTACTTATCTAATGGGGGGACTAAATGAACAGCTTGTTCCAAATAAGGATCGATATATTCTTATATTGTATAATAAACGTTCACAACAGTGTTTTAAAGAGAGTTTCACAAATCGGGGATAGGAGTTGGGGAACTAATCTACAATTAGAGAGTTTTTAAACTCTGAATCTCTTTAAATAGATCATATGAATCTAAAATTAGAAGTGACGTTTGGATCATTCAATTACAAAAAGGGAGAGTGTTTGAAAGCTTATCAGATCTTTATGTACATAATGTGTTGGGCTCACAGTGGTTTGGTATTTATGAGTGTGTTTAATGTCTTAAGAAGATAGCAAAACTAAATATTTTGTGTCTATTTGTTTAATCGAGCTATTGGTGCGGTGAGGTCTCCAGTATGGGACCCGTTGCTGACAATCGCAAGAAAATTTAAAAACTAATTTCGTAATGTTTAATTAAGACAAACAGTATACCTGAAGCGTGCACTTGTACCTTATACATTGAAACAAGAAAATTAATCAAATTCATTTCCAAAACACTTTGTTTCAGAATATGAAAAGATTTTCCAGACTTGTGGACCATATTCATTAATATACAAGACAACGTGTAAGGAAAAATGATGTAAATTCATCACCTGAAGTGTCAGAACAGTGCATAAATTTCGCATGGCAGCCGCTTTTATTTTTGTATAATGCTGACCACATACGCAATGCGGTCCGTCACCCCCTGGTAAAAGCGGGGGGTCCCCTCCTTACCACAGACCATAAACTTAACCCCTGATCATCGTTGCAGACGACCATCAAGGTCACCTTGTTCGATGACGGACACCTTTGAATTTTACTACATATAAGCGTTTGAGTGACCTGCTTTCATCTACATCCTTTAGAGCAACAATGTAATTCCTCCAAGGAATATATTTCGCTCGCCAGGCATTCCCTGGAAACAATGGTATTTGGAGATGGTGTTTGTGTACAGTATATTGGGCTCTTGCAGGGAAATCAGCTGGTCTTATCATTAACCATATGTTAAGATACCCCTACATTGGCTTTGAACCCCCAATTAAAACTTTTTCCTTAATTTTATATATCGTACGATGCTGTTTGTTGTTTTGATATCAAATTAAATTGAAGGTTAACCAGAGAGGAATATAGCTTGATAAACAGTGTGTGCTATTTAATGCCCACTGAAATGGAGAAATAATAAGAGATTGATTAATGGATGCAAATGAAATCATAAGCAGAAACATTACGGTCGGGTTTAATGCAACCACACGCTACCTCCAAAAACAATGAATATTTACACCGTCAGTAGACTTCACGTAACGTGTGAATCACGGATTCCGATTAATATCATCTCTATCTAGAACATGGTTTCATTCACTGATGCCTTAACTTCACTGTTTTAACAAACAACCCATTTTTTGCACCAGTGATTTACGCACGTCAAACGTTCTCATGTTCTTGTGTTCAAAAGATAACTCGAGTGAGGGCCAGGCATCTTATACACATCGGCATTTGTTACATGAATAGCAATGGAATCTAGAAATATTACCCCGACAGATAATCTGTATTTTTTTCTGTTGTTTGAATAGGATTTTACCATATGGATAAAACGTGATGAAATTGTTAAATTACCGTGCTTCGCTATCAGAATCTGTAAACCACTTTCAAATCCTGATTTTAACTGTCTGGCATTGTGGTCAATTATTTAAGGACAATTTTTTCTTGTATATGTTCATAATTAAATGATCATTAGGGTCTTCATCCGCAAGTTACTAAGGTAAAGAAACACCCTTTTGAAGTTCAGTTTATCAGTTAGGTCGGGCGTTTATGCAATTACGGCCTTCTGTCTTGGAGAAAATGATATGTTGGTTTGAGTCTTTGACCCTTGCGTACCTGACATGAGAATCGAACTTTGGCGCTGTCTTTGAATGTTCTCCATCTATCGTTTGGTGGACAGAAAGTAGGCACGAGCTGCCACGAGTGGGGATAATACTGACTGAACAGTCTGTCGAATTCGCCGTGCCATACCAATTCCATTCTGCAATAGAAAAAAAAGGGGAACCTTAAATACTCTCAATACAAATTTTATTAAAGTATTACGAAATGTCTTTTACATGTGTTATACCACTAAAGAATATTTATTCAATTTCAAAGAGATGAGTGTAAAAATCTATAGAACTATAAATTTCGCGAAAAGAATAAAAAAAAATTATTAAAATTTCTTTGGAGGACCACAAGAGTGGGATTTTTATCTACTATCTTCAATGATATGTATAAACTCTCATTGGTTTTATTTGACATGCGCTCAAGCAAAGCCTGTGCGCTTTATTTCGTTACTGTATGGCCGGGTAGGATTCGAGTTTCTTTAGGTATTTCTCGCGATTGCTCCTGATTTATTGCAGGATAACGATGGTAACAGAAGTGCGGTGAATTAAACAGAGATAAATTTACCTGTCGTCGGAAAAACAAGTTTTATAGTTTAAAGGGCCGACGATTTACTGTCTTTAAGCCGTGCATTTTACCTCGATGGTAAATTTATTTATATATATAGCGTATATATGTTAAGTTGTTCGTGCTCAGGTGTGTGCATTTGAGTGGATTCTTGTTGTTTAGAACTCAAAAGAAAAATTAACCCTTGAGACAAGGTTCATTTTATTTAATGGAAAATGTGCATGAATGGGCTAAACTATAACGTTGTTTAACTAATAGAATTATTCTTTGGATAAAATAATTGACTTCAACGGTTTCAATGAGAAATAATTTTCGATGTACGAAATTTATGTAGTCTTTAAGATAATAAAAGGCCAATATTTGCTTGCTTTTTTTCATACCCCCCCCCCTTCTTTTACAATAGTACTCAAACAATGTTGGGATTTTAATTACATTTTCTAATTAAAGCGGTTCAAGCGGAAATGACATGTTAAACCCCGCTGACCCCATGTGATAAGATCATGCACTGATGGATCCAACTCCACAAGAAACATGGCTTCGTCATCCCCAGCACACCAAAACAAGAACAAGGTTTGCTTAATGCACATTTATTCTCTCTCCCGACAAACGAAAATACGAGCCGTTTGATGATCATATCAAACGAAACATTCAGGGATAAAAACGAACAAGATCGGTAAATTGGAAAGTAGGCATCTCCCCATGTTAAGGAGATAAATCACGCGAAAATGACTTATTTGCATATGCTTTTGACAGATGTGTGTCTTGTGCATATATTCCTTTCCATCTTTTTATCATATTTTATCAAGGGGTCACCAAGGTATGTGAATAAGCGCATTGTCTGTTGAGACCTCTTAATTTAATATGTTTCGAAGACATGTTGTTAAATTGTTCTAATGGATGACAGAAGAAAAACCCCTGATGTTAATCATGCTAAATTTACTCCACAACAAATAACAACATAGTTGGATCTTTCTACCTGTATATTTGACCACCATTAGTCCCTTAATTCTCATCAACCGTATCATTTTAAGTACTTTGTATATATCTTGTCATTACCCCGCTCTCTACCCCTTTTATTCGTTGACCATACCGAACACCCCTCTCCGTTTTAATTGATAAAATTTACTGTCGAGACGACATTTGAACTGCCGAGAAATGTCTTTTTTAATGGACAATGTTTGCCATTCTGTATTCAAGTTGAACTAATACCCGGCGGCTACACATCGTTTAAGATGGTTCTGCAATCTGATCTTGGATGTTGTCCGCGATGGAATTTTTGTTTGACTTTGACTAAGGCTTTTCAATTAGAAAAGGTCAAAACATGTCAAGGTCTCTCAATAAAAATAGATACCAACTTTGTAAATACTTAATAGATAGCCAGCTTTTCTTTAATTTTGAATGAATCGTAAATGGACTTTTCAAAAAGGGGATGAGGCGATACAGATGCGTAGTCAAACTACGTACATGTATAAGTTCTATACACTTTCATATATTGTATTTACAAATAACTTGAATTACGTTTTAATTTTTTATTTCGTGCTTCCCTGCATTTAATGTTAACACCCTTTTCATTCCATATATGATGATCGTACAATATACTTCAGATTCTATTTCTATTTTTTGAATTTGCAGCTCTCCTCGCATTTAATTATGGAATAAATAAAACAGACTGCTCTGGTTTTTTCATATATGTGACGATGTCTTCTTGAGCTTTATTGTTACAAAAGAAATAAAATAACCATAAATTTGCCAAAAAATGTTGGCACCGCAAAGCAAATGTGTTAAAATATTAAGTTATGAACGTAATCTATTAAGGCATTATGTAAAAGTTGACATTTCTAAGCCGGAAATTTCATACCTTGTCGTACAAAACAAGGTACATTGTACATTTATCGTTTTGATTTATAACAATTAAAAGAACGGGCGGAATTAGCAAGGTTCTTTGGTAAAGGGGCGACAGAGAATCGATTACAGAGTATCGTTTATAAGAGAGTTTGACTATAAAAGTGAGGGAGGTATAAGACTCTTAGGTATTAATGAGATACCATCGTTCATTTTAACGAACGTCTTGGCTTGAATTTAATTAATATCTTTATGCTAATTAATATATGTCGTTTGGTAAATTAATACGGCGTCGCTTGCATAAGTCGTCGACTTCATATATATGTCCCCCCTTAAAATAGAACGAACTATAAAAAATCGTCCACCGTTTCCTGGATAGGTGCAAGTTTTTTTTAATAATTTGATAATTTTTTGGAGGTTTTCCCTATATTCGTCGAGGCTTGTACGAATAAATTAATGACGGACCGATATGTGTTCATTTCTGACCTACATGTATATCAGGATGACACTTTGTGACGAGACTCATACATAATATGCGCAATTGCTCTAAAGATGGTCTCTTTTTTGCCACTAAAAGTTGCAATTTTCGCTTTAAACCCATTAAAAGCATCCTTTGACGATCGACGGATGATATCGGACACCTGGGTGGGCCTTGAACACGGCGAGAATTCGGTAAAATATACCCGGTATACAAAGCTACAGCTGGGAAGTTATTCACCCCCCCCCCCAACTATCTATTCTTATTTAAATGCACGGAGACAACCCATTGCAAGATAAAACAATGTTCAAACAACGGCCTGTACCATCTTATCACATCAAATGCATGATATTGAAAATAAAAGAGATATATGTTATTGTTTCTATCTCTCTTTGGTAGGTTCAGCAAAGAAGCACGTGAATAAGATTACAAGCTTTTATATGGACACTTCAACCTGTTTGCTTTAAACATTTCAATATGATTTATTACGTCTGGTGTATGCCAGGCCAAATTCGGTGCAATTAAGGTACAAATTATTTAAGACGGCTTGGATGGGCTCTATCATATATATGTAACTACAGCAGTTAGTTGACCCCTGGTGGAACGTGTCTTCCGAATGGTTTGGGGTCAACATGGCCTGATTTGGTTCGGGTGGTTTGAATACTATTTTAACGCGTATATTCAAAGATAAGATAAAATAACTGTTTGTTTAGACCCTTCTTCAGAGATAGTTTAACTCGATGGTACCCACTCCCAGTTATCAGACTGGTCGTCACTGTCATCTGCTTGTTAAAAATGTCTCAGCATCTAAGGAGAGCGTGTAAACGAATTTAAAAAACGAATTCAAGAGCAATTCAAAACTTTTTCTCCTTCCCCACTACTGGTATTTTTAAATGCTTGTGATAGAAAAGAATTCACGTGTTTTAATAATGGATGATTACTTGTATACCAAACCTCCTTCTGTTAATTTGTGTCAGAATTTTATTGTATCTATGTATAATGAACAAACAAAATCCCCTGCTCTTCCCAACCCAAGAAGCCCTAAATCTTTAAACGACGTTGCCCAATTCTGCAGTATTGTTGACACTTTGGTTAAAACTGTGTACCGGGTAAATTCTCATTCACTTTTATGTCTACAAAACTCGGATTAGTTATCTTTCACAAGGGATGACACTTTATCAATTGATCCAGCAATTTTCCGTTTCCAATTTAAAAGACATAGATAATAACATCAATTGTCTGATGATTGAATGATCTAAAAAGACCTCTTCAGGAGACAGTTTATTGTCTTCGAGTAAATATTGCCACATATCTGATTACTTGTGATGACATCTCGTTCTATCATCGTAATCTGGGGAGCTGTGGGTTCACGATGAACCTTGCTCTCGTCGTGTCGTACCCGTAGAACCATGTATAAGAAAATGTGCAAAGGGTTTACCGCACCACTAGATGATCAAATTGCGTGTAAAACGTACATAATTTTTTTATGTGAAATGTAAATTTCCTACAACATGTGTCTTTTGGCCCCCCAAAAATGCTGACAAACTACATGGCAGTATACAATGTACAAAATCCTTTGAGATCAGTGAACCCTCATTAGTGACAAAATGATGTCAACCAACTCTGCAAAAAATACGAGCAAATTATAAAATGACAATTTAATGATTCTCACCTCTGTGATAGGAGCAGTCCTAAATCCTTGTCTCCATAGTTAATTAGGTGCATAATAGACCCGGGGGCCATCGTCGATCCCTGGGGAACGGTGTTTAGGGTCAGCGCAGTGTTTCCACCCCCGGGCGTGAAGGCCAAGGATGTAGTGCAGGGGTTGAGGGTCATTGGCGCAATGGTACTGACGGGACTGACCCCCGGGCTCACAACGGGACTAACCCCCGTGCTACCCAGCCCCGGGTTGACTGAGGTCTGTGTGAGATACAGCATGGTGGTCGGTGAGATCAAAGAATCCAGTGGGAAAGTTTACAAGGGGGTCCTGAGTTTGAAGAACACCGAAATCCCTATCATTCAGTCTCTGTCCTCAACAGAATCACTGGTCCCGTCTCTTGCGGTCCGACGGTTTGGAAAAGAGAGAGATAGAATCGTGTATTGATAGCCGCTGGACACAGCGAGTGACCAGATAATGTTATATAGAGCTTCCTATTTCCCCCAGGCGTCAGCCAGCAAGTGGCTTCTTTAACGAGCTCGGACAATTTCTGTTCCTTCGGTAATCTTCCGATGCATTGATCAACACATTAATTTTTCTCTTTGCTGAAGAAATAAAAAAAAGATATGGAAAGATAAAATATAGAAGTCCGTATAGGCAGTGGTTTAGCGACTGTCAAGTGTATTATATGCAGCTTTGTCACGTTACCTTCCCCACACAACGATTTCTGATGCCGGTGTTTCAAGTGTGCTCATGTTTATATAGGGTTCCCCTTGTCAAGGTGCGATTCAGGTAAGTTCAAACTGTTGTCAGTGGCGCGTGAGACGTCCTCTCTCTGTTATTTTCAGAACTCATATTACACTTAAATTTATACATAAAAATGATTCGTTTCAATTTTTGAACTTTTTTGCTGGGAACGTCGGTGCAGTGTCAACTTAATGCATTATCAAGTCAAACCACTTACAGTGTAATATCTTTTATATATAAACGATAACACCGTCTTCTAAAACAATTTTTAAGTTAGATTTCTAATCCTAATCAAAAAGATGTGTCAAATAGATTAATGTAATGACTTGCATTACATACTTTTTGAAAAAGAAACATTGATGAAGAAATACTAACAAACCCGGAAGTGTCAGAAACCTTTTGACAAATTTTGTGGAGTTGACAGTATGTACTGTATCAGCCTCTGGATATTAAAACATACGTTCTATTAGAAAAAAAATCTTCATTTATTTATACATAAATATATTTAATTTAAAGATATTTTTAATAAATCATATTGGCTGTTTAAAGAATTTGATATTCATATTTCATCAGCAGCAGAATATATTATCTCTAAATTAATTACATATTTAAAGTTTATAATAAATGAATAATCTAAATACATGTACATGTAGGGGTTTGACGAGCAACACCTAAAATTGCATTATTGAATAGGTGATGTAAGTAAGAGAAGTTACAAAGTTAATTTTAGTAGATCAAAGGGAGACCTTGACATTAAATTATGACCCAGACGTATATTCATTTAGTATTTTTTGTGACAGCGAAGAACGGAACAAAGTTATTACGGCTATCACCACTGCTGTCGGCAGGTGTTGCTAAGCATGACATATGTTGATATATCAATGATAGGTCTGGCTGGAAGGTTAAAGGTTCCCGACCTGGCCATTTTCTCGTCCAATTCACAAAAGAGTTTAGATCTATTTATAGCGGAAGATGATGAGACCAGAGTTTCTTCATGACAGGTAAAAATCTGGTCGCGCGGAAGAAAACGTGTCTGGTGCCTATAGTGACCGCAACGAGTTTTCAAGTTGCCCCCTCCCCACCCCTCCTCTACTTTTTCATGACCGCTACATCATTAGTTGAATGATTTATAACGAGAGAGAGAGAGAGAGAGAGAGAGAGAGAGAGAGAGAGAGAGAGAGAGAGAGAGAGAGAGAGAGAGAGAGAGAGAGAGAGAGAGAGAGATTTTGGCTCTAAAATTTTAGGAAAAAAAACAGGGGCACAGTGAACGGAAATTATTCTAAGAAATTTAAGAATATAGGCGACATCGATAGATTAATTATTCATGTAATTAAGAAAAACTCTCACTCTGTGCAAAGGGTCTGATGTTCAAGTTCATATGTTACTGTCAAATTACAGAAATGTGCATAATTAGTGCTCAGTTTTTTAACTAGAGGTGTCATGTCTGCGTTGGGGCAAATACTTAGCAAATCAGTCGCAAGTCAAGAAGCTCATAACGAATTGTTATCTTTGGGGATATAATTAGAGCTTCAGACAATATATTACTGCCTATGATTTATTTTATTCGAAACAAAAACTATAACATCTAAAAAAAAATCGAATATTGCTGCAGTTGTTTTGTCAAATGTGTTTATACTAAAGAGCTGCAAGAATACTTGTATTTTTTCTTAACACCAAAAAGGAATACAGATTAATTATATTGGTTCAGAAGTACATCATTAGTTACAAACAGTACTCTACACATTTCAAAACATTGATTTTTATCGGGGATGTTAATGACAAATGATTAAGCAGAGCAAATGATTTTCATTTTTGAACCACAAACCGAAAAATGTGAACATCAATATTTTTTCCAGTCCCAGTTATCTATTAATATTGTAATTTGTAATGGTATTATTATTATTATTATTAGTAGTAGTAGTAGTAGTATTAGTAGTAGTAGTTATAGTAATTATGCACTAGTTCTGAGGAACAGTTTTGATGAAACTGTGAACACCTCTTGTAATTCTCTGTTTCTTAAAATGTAAATACGTAAAAACTCTATGTGGCAAGAGAACAAAAACAAGTTGGACACCTGGTGCAAGTCTTATGTTTATAGCTTTGTCAAAATAGGTTTTTTCAAACTGAATCGTATCAGTACATATATGTTCATCTATCAAAGAAACGCTATTGTTGATCAAGGAGGGATCCTTGGTGTATGTTGCACGGTGCTAAACCCGATAATCTCACTGGATTCCAACATGGCATGTATGTTGCGCATTCTTGCTCCCCGGGACGTTATTCAACTCTTCAGAGTTTCCATGTCCCCACATGGGCCTTCAGTAAAAGTGAAACTAGCTTGATCGCTAGTGTGATGGCCCCCTCCTGTCGCTAGGGCTTAGTCAGAGGAGGTTCGGCCTGCGCAATCGTGTTTCTACGAGTTTGATGGATGCGTTATTTACATAAATCTTAATTACACAATATCTGTTCAAAGAATGTTTGTCTTTATTTTTCAATCGGGTTGAAATGAAGAGTGTGTAAACTTTCATTTGGTAGGTCTTGTCAGAAAATGTCAGGTCCGTACTATATAAGACAGTCCAAGACAACAGTTTTATTACCCGAAATTAACCCATCGAATTATAAATGGAGAGATGTACCAATGATGCCCACATATATTTTTGCGCAAAGAACTATTTTGAACTATGATGCCGACATGACAATACTTGTTTGAAACAAATCTCAAATAAAAAGGAAAGGGAGTTAGGACTTTCACTGCATGTATGATACAGTAGAGTGTTTGCGGTTATGCAATTTGTTTCGTGTCAATTTTTCTATTGACTCCTTGAATTGTGAACTTAAATGTTTTGGTCTTTTTGAAGAAAAAGAAAGAAAGAAACTATTTGTTCCCAATGAAAATCTATCAGATAGAGCGTATTCGAAGTCACATGTATTACAAGAAAAGAAAAATAAAACTTATTTATACATGTACAAAATCAAAAGATAGTTCAAAATCGATGTAATTATTTTCTTTGGGTTAACATATTAGGTCACATTCATTTTATTAATAACTTTTGATATCGAGAGAGTAAAACAGAATATATTACATATGGGGTAAATAAGAACCTTAACAAATATGACCGATGTCGATCTTTGCTTTCTTAAATGGTTTGAATTCTGCAGCGATTTTGGGTTTTATGAAAAAGTTTTTCTCCATATTTAAATCTAAATTATCTTCCCAAACGTAAAAAAAAATATGGGGGAGGGGAATTTCTCAATCACTGTATTTGACAACGACGTTATAAATGATAAAATGTTCAACATGAACTATGATCTAGTTTCTATAAACGACGATAAATCTTTCGTTTATTTAAAAGACTAGAGCCTCTTTGGATGTTTATCCTACACAAGCCTAGGAAGGACAGCGATGTTTGTTTGGTTGGAATATAGGGGACACAAGACATTTCACTGTGCATTTGTTAACTGTTTGTGAATGAAAAACAAGTACTTCAATACTAAGTCAAATTAACACGGTCCGAGACGCCATCTTTCATCGGATTTAAACCATCTCCAATTTTAAATTTTCATTACATGACATGTCCATGTAATATATTTGAATCATTTTTCAAAATATGTTATTTTTAGAACAACAATAATCATCATCAAAATCTTTACACTCCTTACACGTACATGTAAACCAGCAGAAATTAGTTTTTATTTCTTTAAAACGCAGAGTTCAATGCTCTTCTTAAATTGAATACTTAAAAATATATGGTATCTTGAGGGATTGTTTATTCGATTTATCGTTTTGCAACAGATAAAACCTATAATATATAACAGTAATTGACACAGGATATTTTAGGCTAAGATTCTACTCAGAACCAGGGAAAATTTCATTCATTTTCCCCCCGTTTTCAGTCAAGGTGAATGTCAATACTAGATGCTTGACTATATAATAACTGTCAACATTGCGTCTCCTAAAACCGGTGAAGAACGGGAAGTTTAATGAGAATACATGGGGCTTACATGCTTGGGTTTGAATACTAGTATTCAATCAATCAATCAATTTGACAACATTTGTTTTCCAGGATAAAATCAACTAAAGCAACACAAGCTGTTATTTTTATCATATCAGAGTTGTATTTATGAACAAAATGTAATGTTGGACTTAAATTACAAAATAATTAAGGTTTTAAAGTAATAGATTTATTGGAAAAGCTAATTACATGTCGATGTTATGATGCCTTAAGGAAAATTACATCAATATCGTCCTGTACAAAAACTAATTTGCAACACATTCCTTAGTGCAGAAAGCTCTCTGTTGAAAGAATTTAAAGGAAATGATTTGTATTTTTTTTTTCGTAATTGTTTCATTTACATGCGTAATTATCACAACACCACATTTTAGCGATAAAATATAAAATAATTTATTCTGAAAAATATTTTATATCAAAACAAATATTCAGTTTGTTGAATACATGTATAAACAAAATCTAACAGCCTTGCACGATAGTTAAATCATAAAATATGAATACTGTGTGATAAGTTTCTTATCAATAAATAAAACACTGTCTGACAAGATGTACTAACTCCTACAACTACTACATGTATACAGTTATGCAAACTCGATGACCTCCTTCTGTATTTTATTGTAGGTGCTTGAACTTTTTAGAGGCAACATATATGCATTTATTTTTCAACAATAGTCGTCTGTACCTTGCGAGTTCACAGCAGATTTAGTACTTACATTTCATGATAACTATCGAAATATGACTATATGCTACAACTTTGGTACTATTTTAACAGTTAATGATATAGCATTTTAATGACGGGCTCATTTCATCCCGGCGACCTTTGATAATAGATTGAGATTCTTCAGATATAATAAATCCTATTGTTGCAACGTCTCCATATAGTTCACTTTTCCTCTTAGTACGTAAGATAAAAACCTACAATGTCATTTGAAGGTTATTCGTATTTGCTGGAATAAAGTAACTCTATAGAGAAAGATGGCGGCGATAAAAAATGTCATAACAATGCTGAATACCTATATACGACCTTGGTGTTCTCCAGCTGAAAGTCAAACTTTTCCGAGCCGTGTGACCTCTGACCATGACAAGGGTATGCCTAGAACTGTTAAAATATCTTCAGGGTCATATTACAGTCTCCCATGTTCAAGGTGACCGCCGGCAGTTTTTGAGAGAATAAGCCGCCATTTTGACACACTTTGCACTTGCCGACGCCATATAGTACATTACTTTTAGCTGCGGGCTTTATGCTCGCGCATCTTAGATCCAAGATGGCAAGGTTTTTGTCATTAACTTTTGTTCTCTGATTTAATTGAAATTAAACTTTTTGTAAAATTCTTATAAGAGTGATTTGTTTTTGTGCGTAATAAAAGAGACATTAAAATGGCGTTAAATGGCAGATTCGAAAACCTCTAGAATATATTAGTGCCAGAATTGTGATTTTAGAATACTGTCATCTCTGGATTTATGGCAACAAAGTTTCGCCAAGGATGTACAGTCATATAACAGTTACTCTGAGTTTTCCAATTCATTGAAATTCAAAGACTTAGTACTCTGATGCTATTTTTACCGAAAAAGAAAATTACCATTGACCTTCTTGTATCGATGCCGATTATGATAAATGACTTGAATGAATGTAAAATATTGTCTTGTTTTGAAATAGATAAATGCAAAGCATGAGCTATAAACCCCAGCATCATTGATCTTGTGATTTACCGTGAAAACCATAAACAACAGCATCGAAGACTGTACTGCTATTATTAATACATGTGATATTGGGCAAGTTGTCCTATTACACATAATAGATCTGCATGGCTTTGATAAAAACAAAACATAGGAGTTAATTTTATTGCAAATAGCCATTACGTATCTTTTAGAACAAGAAAGGTCAGACTATAATGACCTTCAAAATGTTTGTATATAAACAAGTAACAAACAATCCAGAGGGTAAACAATATGTTTTGATACAACAACAAAAAATAATTCCTGTGGCTTACACCTTAACAACAAAGTATGACCCCAGTTCAGAAATACAAATACATTACCAAAACACTGAACATGCTGTTTGATTGGTTTTAATTGTAAAAATGAGCGTTAAATGCGATGGTTGTCTTCAAGAATAGATTAAAACGCAACACAATGATAAGCGCATACAAAGGAAGTTGTGACCATTTGAATTGTTTCATAGATGGTAAATAGTAACGAATACGAATAGTCTAGATCCAGGAAAGATTCGAAATCTGTCGATAATTAATCTTTAAATATTTACTTTGAAACAATCTACAATTATAATGCAAGTTTCCATACGCCTTACTGTCAAATTTGTCCGTATTCAGATATACTACGATATGATACGATACGATATGATACTACTGATATACACCGCTTTAACGTAGTATATCAGTAGGACGAGTAATAATAAGTATACTTCTGGTAATTGGGTCCGTTCTTTCATTTATAGAAAGCGCCATTGGAGATCTTACAAACAGAGGTTGAGAGCGTGATAAATTATATTAATTAACAATATATTTTAGTCATTGCATCTATGCACAATGATGTAAAAAAAATTCTGATTCTGATTTGCGCATATATATGCATTTCATGAATATGAATAGTGGCAAAATGGCAAAAATAAATATTAATGACATTACAAAAGTTAAGTTAAGCGCAAGATGACTCATGTGCATCAAGGTCTGTTAAGGCTAACAGGACACAGTAAAAGCCATGTTCAACATATCTTTCCTGAAATGAACATCCCGGAAAAGCGTGTACCTTACACGGCCTCTACTCTGCACTTTACGAGCAGTCCGTTAAAAGGCGAGACAGCGTGAGTTTAACCATAAATGAAAAAAAAAAATAAAAAAAAATAAAGATGGTGTTGTCTTATTAATCATCGAATTCTTTGTGCTCCTATTGTGCTCGGTGGAAAACATGTTTATTTCACGGTGTCTTGATCAGCTAATAATTTATTAATTAATCATATGATCATGCATTTCAATTACATTGTTTTATATCAATAGTCGAGACGGGACACATAAATGCATATTGTACTCCGACTCGTAGTACGCCGTGAAAAGTGCTCAGTAATATTGAAAGTACATCAAGTGCTACCTTCTCCGAGTCTCTGGTTTCAGAGTACAATGTTATAGATGGTAAGTACAACCCATTTTATCTTATAATCTGAAATATGTAAATTTGTCAGTTGTTGAAATCTGTGGTTAAGATACTTGTAAACTCATTAGATAATGTCACAAAAGACGTATTCATCCGCAGAATAAAGAAACTCCTCCCAATTTTGTAGTTGTAGGAATATTAATATAACACCATAATATGAATATATGTTCAAAATGAGATGAAAATTTACAACATTTGATGTCCTTGTATTCTTCATACGTGTATGGAGTGACGCACTGATGCACACAAAGGTTATTATTTTCAATGTAAAAAAGTGTTCTATTTTCTGGTAGCGTATGTAGGAACATCCAAAATCACGAATAATTCGCATTAATACATACCTTCTACAAACGATTTCTATAAAGTTAGATTTAAAACAAAATTTAAGCAAGTGCCCGAGAAACGTTCTAACAAATGGATCTGAGCAGACATTCACTCGAAAAACCAACCCACAAGAGTTGTCACCTATTTATGTATATATCTAGCTTTATATGTATTTTCTGCATTTTAATTTTAGCTTGAGAACCGATATAAATATACCCAACTACCCCTCCCCCTCCCCCCCCCCCCCACATCCATCAAACGGAATATCTAAAACAACAATTGAATACACAATATTACATGTAAACGAATTAGATGTCTTTTGAGATAAAAATATTCTATCAATACAGATAAAAGGCTGTCATTTTGAAATCTGAAATCAGGGAACAAAAGGAGTTCAAAGTAAACAGGCAAAAAATGACAGGTGTCAATCTACAGTTGGCATGTTTAGGGTGGTGTAGAGAAAACCAACCAATGTCAACAGATGAACGTAAAACGGCTGAAGTGATTTTTTATTACAAAAAATCATTAGTTAGTGATCAGCGATTCAAAGAAATATTAACTAAACCAAACATATGTCAGAGATAACAATTTTTCAACACTTTATAAAAGACGTGATTGTAACAGAAAAAATATGAATTTATAAATAAAAGATGCTTAACTTTGCCACTCATCATCAAGGTTCGGTAACTCTTAATAAATCAAAAAATCATTTGTTCACACCATGTTCCAGTTTCATTAAATATTTATCAATTAATAAATTCGTGGATAAAACGGAGAGCGCCAATCGTTTGGAGATGGAGCTCGAGAATTCTACTACTCACATTTTCCTAATTTATCTTCATATCAATTGCAGGTCTGTAGCTCCCGGTCTGAAAAAATTCGGGTGGTCGTCCATCCCATTTTTTCAAACCGGGAGCTACAGACCTATTAACCTAACATGCGGATTCATTCAACACCAGATTGACATTTCTTCAAATTTTTAATATTACATCGTAACTTAAATGAATGATTAACAAACAACATCGATAAGAAAAAAATGAATGATCAACAAACAACATCGATAGGAAAAAAATACTTTCAAATTTAACAGGCAGAATATCTAGCTTACAACAATAAATCTTTAAAAAAAACTCTTGCCAACACCACGTTAAACTCAGTTTGTTATATTTTGTTTCAATTTTAATGTCGAAAATGTTTAAGAGATGCATGTTACTCATATAAACAGAACCATTAAAAGAATAAATACAGTCATCACCATGCAATTAATGCAGATTTGAAGGTAAAACCAACTGAGGTGTACAGATTCAGAAACAAACCAGAAACAAACCACGTGTTTGACATATCAATGCTTTATTATGAGCAGAATTTCGCACATTATTTGCCACACACGAATTTTTAATATTTTTTTTTTAAAAATTCAAATCGATTAAAATTTAAGCTTGACAACAAACAATTTAATTTTGTTCTTAAGGTCAGTGACTCCAATCCAAATTCAACCCTCAGACGCTCAAAATGCAAATCACATTAAAAACATATACATTTGTGTATAATATTGCAAGTGATTTATGTGATAAAAACAAACCAAATCACTATGAAAACGTTACAGAAATATGGTTAATTAAACCACTCTGTCACAGCGGGGAAAATGACATTGAATTATAGTATCCGACCATGTTTTGATTGACAAACAAATAAGACTTTAGTACTTGTACAGCTTAAACTTTTCCTTAATAAAGAAAGTGAGAGAAAAAAACAGTTAATTATTTTACACTGTTATGTAACAATTAGTCACCTCTACAAATTGTGTATCCTGAATAATATTAATTGCTGAAAAGACATCTCAGAATGATCGTTGCTTTGCTTTTTAGATATGCTTTTTCATGTACTTTTTGATTTATATTTTCTTTTTTATTTATAGACACATCTTCATATTTCCACAGATTTGCTTAAGCTAATTAATCAAACGCCATGGCTTCCCAATTTCATACAATATCTATAAGCTAAATTTATTAAACAATACAATGTTTCCTTATGTGATTCATGCAAGAAATGAAGGTGACGATATTGCAGAAAAAAATACATAACCCGCGGTTATGTAAAAAAAAAAATTCTTCAGTGATTGCAACCTTCATAACCCGCGTGAATCATCAAAAAAAGCATTTTATTATTTACATGTTTATTGACATATTCTAACAAATTAATAAATTGGTCGTAAAAAGTAAGAAGAAAAAAAACGACTAAATTATTCTGAATGTACATCGGTATGCTAGATAAAGGAAACAGCCAAATCGTCCTAGCTCTATGGGAATTGTAGTCTGACATCATCATGATTATTTCTCGCAGTCCGTGATTTTTCTCGGTACATGTAGCTGTCGCTGTACATGTAGGTTTCGGCCAGTCGAAAAACGGGGCGTGTAGATTTCATTCCTGTCAGTTTCCACATAGCTATGATTTACAATAAGTTTCCGTAAGAAATAGAGAGAGTCACACTTGGTGGATTTAAATATTGTATTTCTCAATAAATTGACTGTAGGATACAGGATCTTAGTACATTGTTATAACACATATATATATATAAAACCCTAATGCAAATTAGATAAAAGTTACTAAATTCTTTCTGCTGAAAAAAATGTATTTCGTTGTGACACTTGATATGAATTATTTATATCCATACAACTTAATGCATTGTCTGTACATGTCACTAAAAAACCAAATAATGTAGACTGTAATTATATTCAATATACATGCAATGAGTAATAAATAAACTAAATTATATATATGTTGATAAATCAAACAAACGAAAAAGCAACGTGAAAATTCAATATACATCTGCAAAAACCAGACTAAAGTAAATTGAAGTTGAGACAAACTAAAATACCGAAGTATCTATTGCTTCGTCATGCCTTTCCCACCACTGTTGGATCAGATAGAGTATACGACCTTGAGGGTTATAAATCTTGTTATCAGGTGAACAATACCTGCTAAACCTTGAAATAACTCTACCGTTCTTATTTTAGTTTCGCTTCTTTGTACTAGTTACTTTAAGTATGGAAGTGGTCAGTAGGTCAGCCTGTTCACGGTTCACTGGCTGTATCAGTAGGTCAGCTTTTGTACGCTCTACTGACCATGGTCAACGGTGATGTCCGGCGATAAAATCGTTTCACACCGGCTAGGATAAACTAAGCGGTCTAGTGTAAAAGAAGAAAAATGCAAGGTCAGCCAATTGTACATAACGTTTCTGTAATGAGTATAGCCAGGAAAATTCCCGAGGGGAAACAACTGTATAGCTACATGTATGGAATCCAACAGCTTCATGTCATTACGTCAAAAACATGATTATATAAAACAGAATACAACGTACAGGATCGGGATTAGAGCTGAGAAAGTTTCTAAAAAGATGTTTTGTCCAAAACTATTTTTGAATTCAGATTTTGAATTATCAGTCTAAAAAACAAAGAATAACGCAGAATGGAACAATAACCAGCAAAATTAATATGATTTTTAAAAAATCATATAATTACAAATAAATCGCATCGTAAACAATCATCATATATCATATTACGCAGTTTATAAAAAATAAAAACGGATTTGTGAGGAATATTCAGTCCACATTTAGAAAATGCAAAAACAAAAACGGTTAAACTTATTTGAAAAGTTCACCAGAGTTTTAAACAAAACATTAATCATCGTAAATTATCTCTGTAACTATTAATTATCCCGTGCAAATTTTTTTTAAAAGTTGGCTCACTGTCGTTTGAGGCTTTATAGTAAAAGAGCGATTTATCAATGCTTCCTCTTGATGGACATGTTTCATTTTTCTAAATATTTATGCACCAATAAGCAGAAAGTTGGTGTTAGCTGCTGCATACATTAGGTAAAAATATTATAAAACGTTTCTAACACGATGTTCTTTAATTTAGTATTAGAATATAACCATCCCCCCCCCCCAGAACCGTACAAAAATTTGTATAAAGGGGAAAAGATAAAGATATGCAAAACCATGGGTATTATATGAGTTTTACTATATTACTAATGAAATATTGATATTATTTCATTTATTTGCTTGATAGAATATAAATCATATTCAGTTCATTGATATGTGACACTTCAGTGAATAATTGTCTTGCTTTTCATAAAATATGGAATAAAAATTTCAATATTCTCTTTGGAATAAGTGTGTATAAAGATGGAGGGATAAGAAGACGAAAAGCCTCGCGAAATGATGCCGATTGTCCTCTAAAGCTGGGGATTGTACGCATGTTTAGAGATGAGAGATGATTTTACATATGCCTCGGTAATTAAATTTATCATCATAGTAGGTGCTCGGTCTGGAGGATGGTATATGGGAATCAAAAAGGTTTGAAAGGACAATTTTTAAATAAAATGTTGGGATTGTATGCGGACCCTATTACTGCAATTTTGATACCGGTATTCCACAATAAATGTATACTAGACTTATGTCCACTATATTACTACTTTGATGCTTTCTCTACAAAAATAAATTAGATCTAATATTCCCCTCCACTTGACGGGGAAAGTTACAAAGATACATAAGAAGAGACAATTGGATATTAACTGGTGATGGCCTTATTATATTTAATTCAATAAAAGAGTCATGTTGATTTAAACAAGAGCAACTTTCAACAAAGTGTCAAAGAAACAATCGATCTATAAATTCACACCAGAAGACGTGATTGATTTACTAATTAACATCTCACCTCGGTTTATTATCAATCTTTGGTAAACACCTGGTAAAAAGGTAGATTTGGTTCCTGGAGTAAGGTTCACTTGTAAAGGGAGTTAGTTTTAAATATTAGCTACAATATTAACATTATCATTTGTGTAACATTATAGTATCTTAAGCAATAATACATATTGGTGAATTTCATTTGAGGTCTTGAAAAACACTAAATGCTATAAAGGTTTCGTTAAAAGAGAATTAAAGATATATTTTTTCTCTGAAAAATAAAAAAAATATTTATGCATTTAAAATCCCCGAAATATGTGTTCGGAAATTAAATTAAAACGATAATTTTCAAATTCTTGGATAGAGTGTATATCTTCAATCTCTTATTAGTCCGAAATATCTGACGTTTTTCTGGCTTTTTTAACGATTTTGATATTTACTTGCCAGGAAAATCTGACGTTTTTCTGGCCTTTTTAACGATTTTGATATTTACTTGCCAGGAAAACGTTTTCCTGGCAAGTAAATATCAAAATCGTTAAAAAAGCCAGAAAAACGTCAGATATTTCGGACTAATCTCTTATATGTAATTATGTATTGTACAAGTTAACGTTTTAAATGTTGTTTCGAAATCGATGAATGACGTCTCATTGAAGTGAAAGATTCTGGAGAGAGTGTAAATCAGTTAACAATTTAATATTCAAAAGGTCCCTCATTTTATTTCTAAATCAAAACTACTACCTAAAATTGCCGATGGAACTGTCGCAAGATTTACCTAATAAAACCATCCGCTCAAAAGAGATACTAGTATTTTTTCTATTTGATTAAAATTAGTGTAATCTATATACTAAATGTAATTAAACTGGCTAGTCATTTGAAATAATCGTTTGAAATTAAATGAGGAAAAGGATCAAAACACCCCGTTGTTTTATGGATAAAAACCTACATGAGATGTCTACATGTTTTTATCATTATTGATTTTTAATAAGACAGTGATGACTTTATTGGAAGTCCATCTTTAAATATATTTGATTTGAATTTTTATCAATACGAACCATAACCATGACTTCATTATTTACAAGGAAATAAGGTTAATAAAATATTATAAAAGAAGTCTTACTTGAGTTATGTATTAGATAAATTGCTTAAACTATGAGTTTAAATTTGCCTTTTCAAGGCATTGACATAAAAGTTCTGATAAACAGACTGAAGAATTCAAAGACCACACTTTAGCTCCCTCTTTCGTTGCCATATTTATGATTTTGCTAACGAAGCAACATTAATATTAATTTCCACAAGTCAAAACCGGTTCCACTAAGGAGATTTCTGTCTCGAATAAGATTTGTGAATTGTGACACCTCATAAATGACATATGAAATGACAGGGTTTTTGACAGAACTGAAAGATGTCCTTCTTCACGATTGCTATCCAATCAATGGAGCACTCAATAACATTTCATTTTTCACCCCCAGACAGAGAATATTTTTTGCATGTTAGGTGATTCAAGATTGGTTTTACTTTACTGAATTATAATCAACTTCTCATGGTGAGAATTGCATGGTTCTAATTATCTGCATGTGCATGGTACTCATTTAAATGCATGCATAGTTGCAAAATTATGAAAAAAAAATCACCAACAGGCTAATGCATGCAGTTGTCTAAGATTATTGTTACAAGAACTTACGGTGGACAACAATTCCATACGTTGACAACCAATCTTCGTTGTTCAGAGCGCTGCTTTGTAGGCTATGCAAAATTCCCGGTACTACCGGTCTCTGAATGCTGATGCAGCGAACACGATTACAAAAACAATTTACCGGGTGTGTATCTGTAACATTTGTTTTTTGGCATATAAATGAGTTTCTGCACATTTGGGCTTACACGTATACTTAGAATAAGTGGCTTTTGATTGTTTTGTATGAATTTGCAAAAAATTTACAACCATACAAAACGCTTTTTTATGTGTACACAAACTTTTCAATCTGACGTCACGCATAAGAAAGGACTTCTTGTTGTGTTCGATTTCTTTTTAACTCTACTTACATATAGGATGTGACATAGTTAGTGGATAGATAGGAACCGGTGACTGTAGCTCTGTTTACGACCTTTTGAACTCAAGTATCCAAAACGTTTGAAGAAATTAGGACAAGTGTGTGAAAAGGAGAGAAATAACGAAAAAGAAAACAAATTGAATTGGCTGCATTTGGTTTAAATGCCATAAAAACCAAAAGTAAAAACATATAATGAAGTTGCTCGATTGGGTTGATAAATAAGTTATCATTTTTGACTTGAACGATGACTTGATGGCATGGCCGTATTACATTTAATGGGAAAGTAAAAGCACAATTTCGTCAAGTAACTGGAGTTTTGTCAAATTGGTCCAATCTGGCTCATACATTACCCACAGAGTGCTTTAGTCAAAAAAGTGTGCACTGACTTTGAATCATGTCTCTAGGTTATGAATCAAGGTCATATTGGACCACGAAAAATCAAGGTTTTTTCTTATCATATATATAGTACTCTTTCCTTGGCCTATCTGTCTCTTACTTCATATGAACAAAGCTTTTGGGTAAAATGGTATGCAATTACCTCAAACCAAGCTTCAAAATGAAATGTGATGATCAGAACAGATCTCTTTAATATGACTATTAATTATTTCCGACTGACTTAATTTTGGTCAGTTTAAACCCCTAAAATGCCTGTTGGTAAGGGTAATCAGTTTGAATTAAAATTTTATGTAAACTGGATGTATCTAAGTCAGGTCAAGGTAAATGCAAAGGCTTTTATCCTATTTTCCATTATTTAAGCGGGGCCTTTTGAGATGGTCACCATCTCAATGACGTCTCGGTTCTTGCCGAAATAGTCCTTCTGTCACACAACGGATAAGGTTACATTGGACATCAGAATGGTGAATTAAGACTTTATTATGCATTTTTGTTAAATCCCAAAACAATATTCAATTATTTCATAAGGAATACTTTCTCCGAAACAAGAACAAGTAGTACCATGATCTTTTAGTTCTAGAGATATTGCATTTCATTTCTCACAAATAAGTATATAAGTAGCCACACAAAAGACTGGGAAATTAGTAACTGGTCATCACCAAATTCTTGCTTTCTCATTGGAGTCTTCGACATACGATATCGATGACATAATTTGTTTTTTGAATGACATTGCTGTATAAGGTCTGTATCAAAGACTCACAACTTTTGGCCTTTGTGGGTCATAAAGTGATTGATTTGCAATATATTTTTAGTAGTTTCTTCTTACTAATGATCATCAAACAGCCAAATTGAGTGCATGGTGAGGAGAAGCATGCAAGTCCCCACCAACATTGTTAAAAATCATGGCCCCTGGTCATGGCTTCCGGTATTAGTGCGGAGGTTAAATGGTCATATTTAGAACCATATATAGTAAACAAATTAAGTTCATAGTACGCATGGCATTTTAAAAATCATTACTCTTGCATCGGGTGTTTTGGTATATTAAAATGCTATGCTATAGGGTGTTTTGGTATATTTAAATGCAATATCTATATTATCTCAATCTTACAGTACCTTTTGAATAAACACTATGAGGCACCAACATACATGTATTTTGCCGACACACAATAAAAATGTATAAAATGAGTGAATATCCAGCGAAAGGAAATAGTGGTGTAGATGTAGACCGGTTTGTTGTCCTTCATAGTATTTCTCTGTATATCGTAATACTAGTATTCACTTATGTAACTTGAGCCCCCCTCTCTCTCTTCCTCTCCCCCCTCTCTCTCTCTCTCTCACACTCTCTCTCTCTGTGTCGTAATTCTCATCAATTGAAATACATGTCTTAAAAAGCAGTTGGTATAGTAAATGTTTTATATCATAAGTATGTATTAAATCCATATACAAAGTATATTATTATACTTTCATGTTAAATACTGAAATCTGATTGGTTTAGACGCAGTTGATAATCCGTTCTATTACCCTCAGCGTTAGCAACACACTTGGCAACGGGTAACAAAACGAATTGTTACATGCGCGTAAATTATGCGCGTACGGTTCACCGTAAAATTCACGTCATTTCTATACAAAAGCAGTAAAAATTTCTCTAAAATAAGACATTCAGTATAATAAAGTAAATAGTGCCTGTTTGGGAGGATAACAGTTGAAATTGACACCCCTCTAAAACCATTGTCAATTGACACCCCTCTTCGCGTCGGTTGACAATGGTTTTCTCGGGGTGTCAATTCCAACTGTTACCCTCCCAAACAGGCGCTATTTATATAATGTAACGATGTATTTTGAAATCATTTCAGATTACAAATGTTGATCTTCAGTCACATCGCAGATCTTGTTTTTGCGCAACATATTTTTCTTTGTAATTTATTGCGCTTAAATTCATATTTATTTAATTGCTACGATGAAGTTCCTAAAATCCCACAAGCGCAGTAAAATTTAAAGTTATTATTAAAATCAAGATCGTAAATTAAAACGACAAGGAAAACAAAAATTAAACGCGTCGCTGTAAGGTTTGGGTGATTTATTTGATGGTATAGGTCGACCCTCTTTATAGGATGTTTATGTATACCTAGTGAATTTTTTGGAAAACGCTTTTATTACATGATAAGAAAATCAGAACACGCGTACTTAATTACTTCATGAATCAACAGAAGACAATTTTCACAAGGAAATTTGATGTATTTTTATGTAGTCGTTGCTCCGATACAGTTTTTTTTACTTTGCAGTGGTCATCTAAATTAAAAACCATGCCCTTTTCTTTATCTTTCAAACATTTTGGGAATGCAAATCGAATGATTTGCCTTTCTTTGAAAACTGTGTTTACAACTGTAGGTAACCGCTTTCTGATTAAAACAACATTTTAATGAGAAATAACTATAAATGTATGCGACAAACAAAAAATCAAATCAGGCAATTACAGAAATTTTACAGGAAGTACATATACATGTAACTGCGCAATTAAGCATCGTTACATGTACGTCGAACCCTAGCGGCATTTGGAATTCCATAATTGGAGTTATCGTGTACAAACCATTTACTTATAAGACAGTCATCTTGGTTGTCCGGTAACCGTGTCAAGCATATCTCTACTTTGGTCTGAAACTAACGACCAGTGTAGAATATTTACCCTAGGTTATCCTTGCTTGTTTATGCCTATTGCATCTTTTAAACACTCGTCCTCACTTTTTTTTTTATTAAAAACTGTAAAATCAAAAGGTTTCGTCGATTGATAAGTAAGATCTATTTTCAGCACCAATTAAACCAATTGGAAAGCAAATATTTTTATATAGCAATTCACAATATGTCAAGGTTTAAAGGTGGCAAGGAGCTATTGAAGATATTGGTATTTCCAGTATTGATATATTTCTGACACACGAATCCTTTGAGTCCTACGTTCAAACCAAAGATCTGCGAAGTGGAATTTGAACCTCATTGTAACTCATGCAGCTTCATCTGTCACCAATCTATATGGAATCTGGATTTTTTTCTTATAATTAGAATTGCTTTTAATATGCCATTTTTTTTTCCAAATCATTTATTTCTGAATAGAATTAATATTCTGTGTATCTCTTATGTAACCCAACCCCCCATAATACCAGTATTTGTTTAGTAATTGCTTATGGCTAATTGCATATGCTGTCCACTATATGCAAGATAAATTATGTCAACATGCAAGCAGAGCATGTCAACATGTATGCTAATTATTAATTATGTAAGAGGCAACTGACTTCAGATATATGCCACCATAGTTGACGTAAAATGAATAACTCAAACAAAAATAGCATGACTTAAAACATTAAGTATTTATCTACATCAACGAAATTGCATAAAGTTACACATCAGGCTGACCATATAAATTCCAGAATGATGAAATTTATGTCAAAAGTTCACACAGTGTTTCAAAAAGGAAATTAATTATCTTGCTAATTAAACTTTACTCACACCCATTTATCACATGTAGAGCACGTGATACAGCGCAAAGCCTTTGGTTGGTGCTGCTTTTAAAAGACTGGAGAGGAAAGTTTGAGAGTCTCGAACTGTTACATTTATTACACTGCTTGACATCCCATTGCAATTAAGAGATTTCCGTGTCTGTACGTTAAAACATATATCAAGATAAATTTCTAATAATAATTATCAATGTTACTTGATTTGTGTGGTATGCGTATTTTGAAAAATCACCAGTGGTAGATAAAAAAGGAAATCGTATAGGCAGTGGTATATTTTATACATATATGTATTTATTTATAAATACCTTTATTACGTACGTATGTACAATGTTGTTGTCTCTTTATGTCGGATTCAAATTGTATCTATGTTTCTACTTTTCTCCAGTAAGTATGGCTTTCGGAATGGAACGCATAATTAATTTTCTATCAATATTTTAAATTGGTGATGAATTTGATTAGCTTTACGATTTACTAAAGGAAGTGAAAAATACAAATGCATCCTTGTTATAATTATGTGTAAAGTAACCATCAAGAAGATGACATATCTGATTCGTTTGATGTTATTTTTGTTTGCCTCTATTCTATATATCTGACGGGATGAAAACGGTCTTTGTACTACATAAGGAAAACCGAAACCCTTGATACGCGCATAAATTCCCCCTTCATACAAAACATTGTTGCAAACTTGAAGAGTTGATCGTCAATTCCTTGTCAAATTGATGATTTGATTTACGGCGATGAATACAGAAAGGCGGTCTGTTTTTTCTAGCACTAACACCTGTATAATACCAAATTATCCGGGAGACCATGTAATTTATAGGGCTAATATGGAGATGTTGCATTTGTTGAAGAGGAGTCTGTAGACAAAATACATTTTTTGATAAATGAGATATAAGTCAAAACTAGAGTACAGTCTCTTTTGCCTTGCCCTTCTAAGGGTTAGATTGATTGTTTAGAGTTTTTTGTCGTTAAATGAAATAGAATAAGACACCGGTGCTTAATATTCGTACAGATAATGTTCTCTTTTTTTATGGTCGACTCAATTATTCATTTTCAGTGAATTATCTATTGAATAAAACAAAATTGAATTAAAACTAACTCAGTAGGATTAAAAATATATATGTATATTAAGATAAGAAAATCAAAACCATTATGTTCATTTAGTTTTACTTATGTTTTTTTTTTTCATTGTTTCACATTCACAGGATGAATATTTGCCTTTCAGTCAACTGAATGGTAGCTGAATGGTCTGGAAAGATGACTGAATGGCATAACTATGCCTTTCAGTCATCTTTCAGCAATCATTCAGTCTAATTTTAATTGACTGATTGGCAGAGGATTATCCTGTGATTGTTCAAGTAATAATGCCACAAATGCATTATATAATTAGAATCATTGCAGATGAAATACTATGGATACTGACTAATGAATAACAATGAGTAAAGCGGAGGCAAGACAGACTAATCAAAAACACAGAAAATATTATGACCTCGTAAACACCAGAGAATTTAAACTACAAACTATTCAGTGTATTCAAGAACTATTATAATAATTTGCATGTACTTATTATCAAGAATGTTATAATCAGCGTAGTGTTGGCTACCAGATTGTAGAAAAATATGCACTTGGGTTGTTAAACAAAAGTAACTTTATTTGGCATGAATCTTATTTTTAAAATACTATTCAAAAACAGAATATTGAATTTGTCTAAGTACTATGCAATGTTTGTGTGAATTAAATGGTTAAATGCATAAAATATTTTCCAAATAAAATACAATTATAGCAGAGTGGAGTATTGTTATATCATATTATGATAACATCTTTCATAGTTACTGTAAACACATTTTTTAGAGACGTAATTTAATATACTTTTCTAAAATAAACATTTAAATAAAATAAGTTTTTGAGAAATTATTTAAATACAGATGCCTAGTCTTTTATTAGGGGAAATTCGAACGTTAATCTTAGAATAAAGACCCAGATGCATACCTGTTACATGTATTTACACTTGCATTACAAGCATTGCATTAACGTAGATAGGTTTCTATTTTGTTCAAATTGCATCATTTAAAAAGGAAAAGGGAAGCCCCTGTTGCGGGCTGTAAGCACGTATTTTCCATGCTTTCATGCAGAAGAAACACTCTAAATATAGAAACAAGGTGTCCTCGGTGAGATCAAACGTTTCAACGGAAATCTTATACATGAGTGATCCCAGTAATTCACATCTGTCCACTGCTGTATAGGAAACAATCGGTCATTTTCCTAAACTTGTTAAGCAGATAGTAAATTCTGATAATCAGTATCATTAACAACCAATGGGGTCCCAATAACTAGGTAACACAACAGCGTACGTTGTGCTAGGAAAATGTTAGCATGCATCGGGAATTGTACGATATCAAGAAAGTATACATGCCTTTCGTCTGGAATCTTTTGGTTGAGAAATGTTCTCTTACTTTATAGCGGCGAATTGATGTTTACCTTTCGGCACTGAGTTTTAGTCTGTTTTCAATGTATTTGTGGTTTTCGAAGATGTAACAGTTGTTGATTTATTTATTTTCGGTATGATCGAAATTTTTTTAATTTTTATCAAATTAAATTTGCAAGTAAAAACAAGATGATTAATACGATTATGAAAATCATTATGTAGAATGGATAATTTAAAGAAAAATCAATATTTGAAATCTATGGATGTAAATGCAGACATCATTTCACATTGTTATAATCGCTGCTGACAAAAACGAGATAATGTCTAGTTTGGTACCTACCATTAAAAATACGAAAAAATTACTGTAATCTAAGGTTTATTCGCGACTACTACCTTCACCCCTGCGAATGTGTTCGGAATGTTTTCTTTATCGTTGCTAATTATGTAATAAATCCAGACGTGCTCGAATGAAAGTTCACGAGACTTCACCGAGATTTTTGTTTAGTTCCTGGGAAATTTCGAGCGAAAGTATAAGTGTTCGGGATCTTTACTTAGCACGTATATTGTTGCAACAGCAGACAGAAACTATTTTTTTGTATTTTTACATGTATTTCTAGAACACGTTTTATCCACCAATTAATAAAGATAAAGTTTAAAATCAATAAACCTCTAGATTTAATATTTGACTACTATAGTACCTAGATTCTATGAAATAGATTATTAACACGAGGCAAGATTTTTACTGCTAAACTGAAAGGGTCAAATTAAACCACGTGGTCTAAAATTTAAATGACAAGAACATTCGCAGGGGTGACCTTTTGCGATTTAAAACAGATTAAATTGTTTGCAGCCAAAACTTGTGATTTCCAGCTTTTGTTCAAATGTTACATAGAACACAGGATATACATGAACTAAAAGTTTTTTCAACAATGAAAATAAAACTTGCAATTAACTTTTTTCTGCTCGCGAAAAAAGAGTTGGTTAGCAGTAACCCAAAACGAAAGGATAACACTAATGAACTTTCACGGGTTTTCAACGTCTCCTTACATCATTTTCTCGCTGTCGTGGACACTACTAGTGTCATTCAACTTTCTTCACTCGTCAAAGATGTCAAGGCGCTGCACTAAAACATTCTAGCCCTGGCCACGCTACACCTTTTTTCACAGATTCATGCCGGGGATCCTTAGGTACATTTCCCGGCGACGTTCAAGTGTAATATCATTTAGAATAACTGCATTTATAAGTTTCAAAGTTACATATATGACATTTCGTTGTTATTTATTCTTCGTCATGAAGACCTAAGAATATGTAGTGTTGATTGCTTGACATGGCTGACATATTTCTTAATGACTTGCAAATCGTATCAAAACCCTTGAACCTTTTTATGATACATGTAATAAATTCACATGTATATTAAGATTTTATATTTGCATTCAGTACTTGTCTCATACATATCTTTGACTAATTTTTGCAAATTTACGACCATACACATTTTTGTAACCCCCTCCCCCCAATACCATCATTTATACACGAAATGAATCATAATTGATACAAGGTATTAACAAGGCAACGAAAGGAGCCAACATTATTTAATGAACATTTTGTCTATTACGGATATGGCAGTCATGCATTTAGGAAGTAAATCTTTGCCATGCAAGCCAATGATGAATGGATAGACATTGTGGTCAATCTAAACTACATGTACAGGTGTCTTATCCGTCCTAATCCTACTCTTTGACACAAAGACTTACTGACAGAGTTTGTGATACCAAGTCGCTTCCTGCTAACGTGTGCGATATGGTTACTTCTATACAGTAAACCTAGAGGTTAAGTACATAGTTAATCAAAGCTGCCTAACAATGCATGTAATACGAAAGTGTCAAGTTGTCAAGCATCAATGGTGACCAGACACATTGATAGCAGACAACTCCTCTGCTGCTAAATCAAAGACGGAAAGGTTTCCTAGCTGGCTTAACGTGGGCATAACAGTTTAGCTTCAAAGAAAATTTGCCCTTTTGGTGAAAATGAGAGAGAGAAAGAGAGAGAACTATCTGGTATGAAAAGTGCAATTTGCGTGACGTCTGGAATATGATAAAAAATGTAATTAAGCGCCAGGAAGAGGTCTTTAAATGAAATTAATTGCACACTTACATCTCAAGTTAGCACACAAATAGATATTTTAAAACATATTACTCAGCACAGATAGTAAATCAAAATTAGGGTTCTTAAAATAGACATGAATATACGAAGAATTCTTTGTTTGTATAAAGTTGCAAATTATTACAGACGTTTTAAAATTGCAAATTGTGAGTCACAATTTATAATTGTAAGAAATTAAAATAGGTTAACTTAATCCGATATTGTTTAAATACAATTCTTTACATGCGCATAAATTGAATTGTACAGTCATAAGTCAACATAATCAAAGTACTGCTTAAATGAAGCCCTATTCATATATCATCCCTTGAATCAACTTTGAATATTCTAATTAAAGTTTCAATTCTTTCTCACTTCTAATATTCAATCAATCAATCAATCAATCAATCAATCAATCAATCAATAGAGTTTATTGCTGTATCTCTTTCATCCAATTAAAAGCAATTATTTTTCTGTCTTTTTTCCAAAATACCAGCATTCATTTAAATAGTTTGCTCTCATTGTGATTTTACAAACATTTAAAATACGTTCGTGTGTGGTCTCAATCATACTAATATGGATAGATCATTATCAAAGATATATGGATAGATCTGTATCATAGAGATATAGATATATCTGTATCAAAGAGATATGGATAATCTGTATCATTGAAATGTGGAATGATCTATTTCATACAAACGTAAATTGATCTGTTTTATAGCTATATGGATAGATCTGTATCATAGAGATATGGATAGATCTGTATCATTGCAATGTGGATAACTCTATTTCATACAAACGTGGATAGATCTGTATCATAGATATATGGATAGATCTGTATCATAGATATATGGATAGATCTGTATTATAGATATATGAATAGATCTGTATTATAGATATATGAATAGATCTGTATCATTGAGATGTGGATTGATCTATTTCATACAAACGTGGATTGATCTGTATCATAGATATATGGATAGGTCTGTATCATAGATATATGGATAGATCTGTATCACACACACACACACACACACACACACACACACACACACACACACACACACACACACACACACACACACACACACACACACACACACACACATATATATATATATATATATATATATATATATATATATATATATATGGATAGATCTGTATCATTGATATATGGATAGATATGTATCATAGATATATGGATAGATCTGTATCATTTAAATGTGGATTGATCTTTTCCATACAAACGTGGATGGATCTATATCATAAAACTATGGATAGATTTGTAGTTTCGAAATATGGATAGATCTATATTATAGAAATACAAATCTTTTTTTAAATAAAACTTCCAATAGATCTATATCACAGAAATATAGATAATTCTTTACAATAGAAATATGGATGGATCAGTATCATAGAAATATGGGCAGATCTATATTGAGGTCAAGATCTAGTAAATGATTCCAGAGTGTCCTTTTGGGTCTAGAACCATTATGACGTCATAATTGATTTGAAGAATCTTTTTCCCGTACTTTACGGTTTTAACGGAAATATGTAGAAAATATTAAACAATTTCTTGGCATTCTATATAAATTCATCGGAAAAGTAATCAGGATACCTATATTCAATTTGACTTCATTTTAGAGAGGAGGTCAAGAGCTTGTTTAATTCCGTTTTGGGAGAGATTGTAGGCATTCTGGATGTATTTTACTTGTCATCAAATCTCCGAAGTTTGGTCCTTTTTTACTCATATTTCATTTAAAATGACAGTTTAAAACATGATATTTCATTGTGTTTACCAAAACTTTTAGCCCCGGTACACCCTATCAAACAAAGCTATTGTTATGAAGCATCATTGAAAGAATTTAAATCTAAAATTTTATAAACCTATAGGCACCTTTGATTTACTAGATCTTGACCTTAACGAAATATGAATAGATACGTACCAAAGAAATATCTGTATCACAAACATATGGATAGATCTGTGTCAGAGAAAAATAGATAGCCCTGTATCAAAGAAATGTGTAAAGATTCATATCATAGAAATATATATAGATCTGTATCACAGAAATAAGAATAGATCTGTACATGTATCATAGAAATATGAATATATCTCTTTCATAGAAATATGAATAGATATGTATCATATAAATATGGATAGATCTATATCATAGAAATATGGATATAAATGTATCATAAAAATATGGATAGATATGTATCATGTGAATAGATCTGTATCAGAGAAATATGGACAGATCTATATCAAGGAAATAAGGATATATATAACACAAAGATAAATAGATATAGATAGATTCGTATCATAGAAATAAATATAAATAGATATGTATCATATTGATTGGGATATCAGTCAATAACTATCACATTGGGATGAATCGGTATCATAATGATATGGGGTATATATGAATATTAATGATATGGATACATACATCATATTGATAGGGACACATCTCTAAAATTATGGGGCAATGGATACATCCGTCTAATCATGATGATAGGGATATTTATATATATTAGTACCTTATTAATTCAGAAATTTTACTCACTATTTCATTTTACAACAAGCGTTGAACGCGTGCCTTGATGAGATGTATGAAAGGCAACTCTTCATCATAATATAAAAAAAGCTTTAAATATTCGTATAAACACTATCTTTTTTGCTTATTTTCAGAAATAAAGAAAAATATCCAGCATGCAAAGAATATATAAATACCATGTATATATATTCTAAGAAGACTCTTAATTAGTACTTTGGTATTTTGCTGCTGGAGCACCGAGTACTCACATGACAGAAGAGTTCTGACAACGTCAGCTGAATATTAAATTAAGTGCATATAATTTTCACTGGGTTACTGGCACAAAACAAGGAAATGGTGCCTCGACGCAGGCTCTACCAGGTCAGGGGTCAACACAACATGTCTTGTTTCAGATCGTTTGAGCTGCCTGCCTGTCAAACTACAGCGGTAAAGCTATAAAACATGTCGAATGTAAATATTATTGTCTTCTTGTGTGAGTCATTCTTAAGGAAAGACTATTAATTCAAAATAGTTTAATGCAAGTCAATGTTTGTTAATATATTGTTACGCGATATTTCTGAAGAAGGGAATATTTTTGGATATTTTTTGTCTTTCTTTGCTTTGGAACAAAACCGCATTTAACGTCCAACAATAGCTACATAGATATCAGAAAGGTCATTAAAGAACAAAAAAGGTTCACAATTTGAGGGAGGTATTTTTCTTGACAAGTTTGATGAATATTTACATTTGAAAAGCCGAAAATAGTCCATCCTTGGGCTATAAGTGCAGTTGAAATATTTATAAATGCTTCATACTTAATTATTCCAGTCATATTAATATGCGTTTTACAACTGATTGATTATCGAATTCTCAATTTTTGACATTACTTTTCTATACGTAAAATAAAGACGAATTCATAGATGCGACTTTTTAAAAAATATAATCAAAATCCTAAACTGCTTGCCTCTTTAAAAAAGGTAACTTTTAGATCAAAATATTACAAATATGATCTTGCTTTATTATTTTCTCTTTTAACATTAGCTGTAATTACAAACATAGTTTAGTTGGACTATATCATAAGAATCATTAATCTATGATAATGACAGTAGTAAGACAAAGGTTGTATAAAGGGCGTAGATTTTATGATAGATTTTATCGACAATAAACCCACAAATCATATTTTCAAAATAAAATACTCTTTTGTAAGTAGGAATGTTTTTTTTCTCCAAACATATTATGCATTTTTGACGATGGTTTAATCAATTTTCGTATCAAACGATATCATTTTAATTTACCTTAAAATTTAAAAATTTTAAATCAACAAACTGAAATATTACTGCGGGCAAAAAGCACCAGAATAGCGAATGTTTATTTTTTATTCAAGGTGTTTGAAAACAGCAATAGTATTACATATATAACTATACTCCAGCGTTGATACGTCATAAATATATGTACATCATCTTTCATCATTTATGCGGTTGACTTATCAAAACCAAGGGAGTCAAAAGGGGTTAGACAAGAAGTGTTGCCGTGCTGAAAAATATAACAGGACATGTCTGATCAAATACAGCGTTATAGACATCAATTTCTCTTAGACTAAATGTATATATATATCGTTGAAACATTAGCAATGATCATTCGAACATAATGTTTGCATCTACATGCTATGGTTGCAATTTAATATTTAAAAGGGTTTGATCGCTTAAATTTATCTAATTATTTATCTTTTTAAAATTAAAAACCAGATTATTTTTGCATACGTAATTATTTACTCCATATCAGTCAGGATAAACGAATATTATATTTTCGACATTAATGAAGTGTTTCATGAAAATAAAAAAAATATATATAGATTACCAACATTTTGGACACCTTAGCTCCAGTCGTTGAAATAAGGGTTACGCAAAGAACTGCGTCATTTATGACATCATATATCGTAGGTCTTATTAGAGACAGGGACAAGTATTTATATTTGTAAAGAAAACATAAAAATCAAGAAGACAACAAACATCTTTGTAAATTAAAAAATCTAGTACAGAGGGAAGTTCAGAAAGCTAAATCTTTACATTTTTAAGATAAAATTGAAAAAAAAAATTAATGCAACCATTTAGGAACATTAGATACAAACATAAACAAAACAATTGTGGAAATATTGTTTTAAATATTGATGGTATAGTTCACCATAAAGGTAAAACTATAGCAGATACTTCTAACTGGGTTTTTTTTTTACATACTATTGCATCAAAGCTTGTAAGTAAGTTACCTAGACCTACACATGTGTTCCCTGTTACATCAAGGTTTTTTAGACAGTTTCATGCAGATAAAAATGTAAATAACAATGCTCTTGTACTTCAACCTCTGTCTGAACATTTTATATACAAAGAATTGAGAAATCTGAATATTAACAAAAGTACTGGATTAGACGATATACCAGCAAGATTTTAAAAAAATGATGCTTTTTATTTCAAAGAACCAATAATGTCCATTATTAATAAATCTGTAGCCACTGGTATTGTACCGGAAGATTTTAAAAAGGGTAGAGTCAAACCTCTCTTTAAGAAAGGTAACTCCCTTTAAGTCGGAAATTATCGATCAGTCAGTATACTATGTATAGTATCAAATATTTTGGAAAAATGTTTCTAAGTTCAACTTTTTGATTTTTAAACAACAATACTGTATTCATACCAATCAGGTTTTAGAAACACATTTTCTACAGATACTTGTTTAATACACGTTAGATTTTATTAGAAGTAATACTTCTAGAGGGCTTTTTACAGGCATGGTAATGTTGGATTTACAAAAAGCTTTTGATACTGTTGACCAGACAATTTTATGTGACAAACTATCCACTGAATGTTTTAAGTCTCTGTCAATAACATTTCATCTGATTTTAGTATGATGAATTGCGGTGTTCCTCAAGGTAGTATTTAAGGTCCTCCTTTATTTTTAATATATGTAAACGATATGGCCGCCAATGTTGATGATGACTGCATGTAAATTTATTTTGTATGCTGACAATAGTGATATTTCTTATGCACACAGAGATCCTGATATTATTCCACAAAAACTGGGCAGTGTTCTTGAAAAGTGTATTTCATGGTTAGTGGACAACAGATTGTCAGTTCATCTTGGCAAGACGGCATCTATTTTATTTGGTCCACAAGAAAACTTAAAAATGTTACAGATTTTAAAATTTTGGTGTGATGGTCATGTTATTAAAGGTTCTGACAGTGTCAAATACTTAGGAATCTGTTTTGACAAGTTTCTCTCATTTGAAAATATTGTTTGAAGCACTATTCAAAAAGTAAGCGCTAGACTTAAATTTTTAAACAGAAATGCATTCTGTCTTATTGCAGAGTCCAGAAAGATTCTATGTTCTGCCTTGATACACCGTTATTTTGACTATGTTTGTTCTTCTTGGTATTGTGGAATAGACAAACAACTTAAGCATAGATTGCAAGTTGCCAAGAACAAAGTAGTAAGATTCGTTTTATCCCTGGGTCGCAGAGACTGATAGCATTTTAAATTATCTAAATATATGTTAAGAGTTGAAGATAGAATTGCTCAATTAAGACTCACCCAAGTTTTTAATATATATCATGGCAACGCACCAGCATATCTTAATGATCATTTTGTATTGAATAACAATATTACAAGAAGTGCAACCAATAAGAATTTGATTATACCTAAGATAAAAGGTATGTTTTTCTACTATGCTATCAAAGACTAAAATGCATCGCCTTTGAGGTCAAGAAAATTAATTTTAAACAAAAATTTATGAAAGCTGTAAAACCTTTCTTGTCTACTAATGCAAGATACACTATATGACTGCTTGTCTACTTGACTGCTTGTCCACTTTTAAGTTATAAAAATAATTAAGGAAACAAGTCATTTGTCGAAGCATTATGCTATATTCCTTTTAAGTATCCTGCCTAAATTCCATTATGTAAATTTGAGGTGCACTTTTATTAACTTAACTGTTATATTAGGACCCCATTGGAAATAAGCTTTTAAACAAGGCCTTTTTTTTTAATAAGGCTATTCCTTCGGTGATAAATATCATTTGTATGTCATGTAAACTATATAATAACAATATTGAACAAATTGATTCTTATGAACTTATATAGTGCTATGATAATGTCTGGGTTTTATTTAATTTGATGTATTTTATATTTGTAATCATGGCATTCTGTGATATATTTACCTGAATAAAATGAAACAAGAGATGTTTGTGAAACACTTATGCCCCCTCTCTTGGAAACATCAACAAAGAAAATGAACGTACACTGCAAATATTTGGAATTTTTTTTAGTCCAAGGGGTATTACTCTGTCGAAAATTGCTCTATCATACCCAAAATCAAATTGACCTCGATATTATTTAGATAAACCTGTATACTAAATTTCATATTTATATGTGCACCCTCTGCGAAGAAAATGAGTGGAAACTGCAAATAGCTGGACTTTTTCTACGTCCAAGAGCCATAACTCTGTCGAAAACTGCTCGATCGTACCCAGGATCAAACTTGGCCTAGATAATATGATAAACCTGTATACCAAAGTTTCATTTCAATATGTTCATCCTCTGCGAAGAAAATGAGCAGACACTGCAAATAGCTGGAATTTTTCAACGTCAAAGGGCCATAACTCTGTCGAAAATAGCTCGATCGTACCCAATATCAAACTTGACTTAGATATTATCATGATAAACCTGTATACCAAATTTTATTTCAATATGTTCATCCTTTGCGAAGAAAATGAGCGTAAACTGCAAATAACTGGTATTTTCCAACGTTCAAATTGCCATTATTCTGTCGAAAATAGCTCGATCGTACCCAATATCAAGCTTGACCTAGATATTATCATGATAAACCTTTATATCAAATTTCATTCCAATATGTTCATTCTCTGTGAAGAAAATGAACGGAAACTGTTAGTGGACCGACCGACCGACCGACCAACCAACCGACAGACCGACAGACAGCAGCAAAGCAATATGCCCTCCCTTTTTCGATTGGGGGCATAATAAAACTCTGCAAATGAAAATCTGTAATATATTAATTTCTCAATGAAACATACAGTACTTTGGTTTCCGTTATATTAGTTTGAGAAAGTGTTAATGGGCTTTCAAATGGCATTCAGCTGACAATTTTTAGTTACGTGTGCAATGTAATGAATGTTTCAGATGTGCCCAGGATCAGTTGATACAAATCTAATATTTTTGAAATGGACATGTTCACGCATTGTAATTAGAATGTATTAAATCTGATCCTATACATCTAGGACATTAACTGTTCAGTTAGAACTGCAGTTTTCCCTGTCTAGGTTTGTGCAATGTTTTCCCAGATCAGCATCCAAGGGATAGAAATGTTTTTTCTGAAAATTTTAAAACGTCAATTACACATGTTGCTTCTGACCTTGTCTCACTTCACTATGGTCTCGCAATTCTCAAAGATTAAAAACTTGTAAATATTGAATTTAATCTTTATTCCTTCAAAAATTTAAGATCCATCGAGTCTGGGTTTTTTAAAATGTTTATCGATAATCCACATTGTATTTCATTATATCCTTGCAAGTTTTATTCTATTATTAACGGATCTTATGCTGCAGTATTTATAAGAAGTGACTCATTGGCAATATGATTAATCTAAATTATGAGATAGATGGTGGCTTTTTTATTTTCTGCTGTTCTTTATTTAGGAAGCAAGCCATATGACTATTTAGTTCATGTTTATTTTAAAAACAACCACTATAATGCAAGCATACATTAGTCTGTTTATGTTAATCAAAGGAAGACAACTCTAACCGTAACGACCATGAATAACGTGAAATACACTGGTTATTGTTTTCGCCGTTTCGTTCTGTGTAAATAAAACTCTAAAAAGGATATTTTCTTGCGGAAATCATAGGAATTTTAGCTATAGCTAACTAGATAAGAAAAAAACGCGCCTGGTACATTTTATGAACGCTTTTCCGACAGTAAAAAGTTGTCACTCCAAACTATACATTACATTGTACCACCTGTTCGTAAATAATTATCGCACCACTATGTCGGTTTAAATACATGCACCCTGTGAGATTTGCAAAATAAAAAAATCTCTTGTTCAACTTCCACTGTGTGAACTTCACACTGTGAAGCATCATTTACTCTGCACATACTTCGTGCAATATTCCAAACTCTTTGTATGGATGAATTGATAGCGAAGTTTCTGATGAGGTCACCATTAGATTTGGTTGCAAATAAAGTGAATGCAGTTTTTTAACTTTATCGTTTGAAGGACCAAGTTTTTTTTACAAGATCTTGTTTGTACGTGTAAAGGCATTTCAATTTGTGCCAAAACCCCCCTAAAAACAACTATGTTCATGCAACAGACAAAAACTAGCTTGTATGTGTATGCATTTACGAAGGTTCAGAGAATTAATAATGAAGCAACATAGCAGACAAGATTTTACTGATAATAATTTTGCCAATGCCTGCAAAGATGAAGACGTGCAGTTTATTTACAGTATCGTTAGGTTAACTGTTTATCATAATTATGCTAATACTCTTTATCCATATTTTCAACACGAAATACATTATAACTGCGTTGGGTTTCCAATGCGTGCAATAATAATCAATGTGAATTTTTTTTTATAATTATGTACATTAAATTTTATACTTTTTAAAGACTTCCAGGGTCGCAGATAGCTATTAAGTAGCCTATGTATTTTAAATTTTCCCCCTCTGGTACATACTTCTGTTTTAGGTCCACAAACAAACGGTTATCAGCAAAATTATGCTTCATAGAACCTCTGACGAATCGTAAAATTCTATATCCAGTGCAGAATTCAAGGACACTTAGATATTCAATGGCTTCTTATAAAGGTTCAAAACAGACCACGGATAATGAATTAATTAATTATCTAAGACACATTTACTGGATAGCGAAAAATATTGCAGAAAGCGCGCTAAAAACCGAAATTGCCTAAAGGTGCAGTCACACGATGCGATTTTACATCAGATTTTCAATCGACGTGCTCAGGTAAGTCGTTTAGAGTCGATTGTTCGACTTAGTTGGTCGCACGATACGATTGTAGTAGAAAGCAAATCGTATGAGAAAATCTGATAGAAAACGTATCGTTTGCATGACTCTGCCTGCGAAATGAACATGGAAGAATGGAAGTGCGATTCATGTCCGAGTACGGAATCTATCCGGTTAAATTCAACATTTTAAGGTTTTTATTTCTCTATACACATAAAATATTTACAAAGTGTAAAAAGAAAGAAGAAACTTAAATTGACTAACAGTTAATGTTTATTTTTCATGCAAATGATATAATTTTAATTGTAACAGGAATCACGGTCATCACTTAGGAAAAATATAAATTTCATACTTCTTAGGAATTGTAAAGCTAGTATTTGAAGTTGATAAGTTACGGAAATAAATCATGCAACTGTAATCGAATGGTATTAATTTTTAAGAGGATTACGCAATAAATTCCAAAAAGTGACCCCATCTTACTGTGAAATGCTGAAGAAAGTGTAGGAGAAATTGATGAGAGTCTTTTTGGGAAAAAAAGAAAATGCAACCGCAAGTAGGAATATAGGTACATGTAGAAATGAACATAATCTATTTTCAAAATTATAATAATTTATAAGCTTTTAAACATAAAAAGAAGTACATGTGAACACACTTGATATAAATTCACACGAGATTGGCCAGTATCCATATTTATGATTATTCATGTGACTATTTAGAAACAATATTAATCAAAAATTTGTTCGTTTTTTTATTGCCCTTATATTATTGTTACCTATTACTATTTGCGTAAAAATGACGTGCACGATTACTGGTTTTCTTCTTACTTGTCATCTGGTGTAAAAAAGAAAAATGAATCCATAATATTCATAGTCATGAAATATAGTAGTTTTAAAGGCTATATTATATGGGACACATGGATTTTTGGAATAAGGGAGAAAGGTACAAAAGGAATAGTTTATCATCTTGTAAAATAACGAAACAAAGATACTTTAATTCCCTTCAAAAAACTTCGGTTTAAAAAAAGATGCAAGGTTTATTAAATATTCAGACTGTTGGGAAACATACAGCTTACTAAACGAGGAAAGATTCAATCATTTTAGGGTGAATCATGTATCCGCCAATGACGGTGCATATACCAACGAAATTGAAGGGATTGAAATCTTAAAACCAGGGATAAGAAATGTTGAAAAATTGTGCGAGGTATTTCGAGTGACCTACGAATGTAGAAAAGATGTAAACATATGTTTATCGCAAAATTGTACTTGTGAATTATATGTTAAAGTGAGGTAATTGCAGCGTATTTAACTACTTCTTGATTTTTGGTTTGTTTCTTCATATAACAAAACAAGTGACTATGCGTACGGGCAACATTGATTATATTTTCCCCCTTGGGACGAAAACATTGCAATATTTTGTCCTTCACAGGCTAATATAATTAATGCTCCCTCAACCTCAGTAAATAATTGTATAATGGTTAACGTTTTAAACATATGAAAAGACTCTAGGATTTTAACAAATGGAGAATGGTTAAGGGAAAAACTTAAACTTATAAAGAACATTTTCATTAAAAAGTTATGTATAAACAGTTTGTTTTTCCATAATTTATTTATTTATGGGTTATGTAATGATGTAGAAGTCTAGAATAGTGAAGTAGTGAATTAGAAAAAGTGGATGAAATTTTACAAAAACTATGTAGAGAAGCTGATAAATTTGTTTTTTATCAACTGAGACATAAAACTAAAAGTAATACCCGAAAAATTGTTGATGAGCTTTATAGCAAATAATGTGTCGACTTTAAAATTGTCAAAGGCAAAGTCAGCA
Source organism: Magallana gigas (assembly GCF_963853765.1). Classification (NCBI taxonomy): domain Eukaryota; kingdom Metazoa; phylum Mollusca; class Bivalvia; order Ostreida; family Ostreidae; genus Magallana; species Magallana gigas. The sequence goes on from NC_088855.1 coordinate 11,069,592, forward strand.
ATCGCAAACAAAAGGTCAACGAAAGCGTAGAAATTTATATGCCACAGATCTCAACAAACTATATGCAAAAGCATATACCGATAAAGATGACTGAATCAAAGAATAAAATCTCTCTATAAAGTAAATTATTCGATGGTCTTATCGACGAAAGAGTACAAACTCGCAGTGAAATTTGATAAGGATTCCGACAATATTGATGACTCATTCTTCAAAGTTGTAAATTCTCAAGTTACGAAGAAGGGTTAACTACAGTAAACAAGAGAAAAGAATGACTAGGGCTGTTACTGCAGCTCACATTTAAATAAAAAAAGAAGCAAAGACATAAGACAACGAAAGCCACAGCTTAATTTACATCTGACAAGCTTATCCTCCACAAAAAATCAGCTAAAAGAAGAAATGAATATACGCTTTGACAGCAAATGTCGAAGATCCAGAAGTCTATAAAACGACTAAACCAAAGACACCTTTCTTTCATATCTACAAAATCATCGATTTCTTGTTTTTATTGTGGGAAAACCTGGTCACCTCTGAGACGATTGCCCAATACACAGCTCATAAGATACATCCATACATGAATATTAAATATTAGTTAAATGTGTGCAACGGTTGTTGAAATAATGATCGGAAAATGAAGGATGACTGAATCGCAGAAGGACGGCGAGGTAACATTATATGCCCCGGTCATTTCATGGCAGGGACACAAAATTTTCATAAACATGTATACACATGTACATGTGTGTATATATCATGAAGTACACATTCTTCATACAAACAAAGTTGCCAATTAACTTATAAATCACTTGCTGGCTTTATTAGGTTGATATAAGTAGGCACGGTCTTCCAAATTTCTATTCAGAGGATGCTTTTGAGAAGAGTCATTGGGTCATTAGAGATCATATATTTCTTCGGAATCAAAAGGCACGTAGCAGAGAAAAGTGTTAAACGTTTGTTAAGCAGTTAATTTGTCTACACATTTTGGTAGGATACTTTTAAATAATTTAGAGAATGGTAAAGTTTATTAATTCAATCATTAGCGTTTGATTCTCTAGCTGAATTTGTTTGCACTTAGATTTTCACATTGTATCCATATGATCCCTGCAGGTAATACTAACTTCCATTTACTTTACAGGAAATGTGCAAGTACCGATGTATTTCGTAATGGTGAAAAGACGGAGGTTTGTAAATTTATGGGCCAGCGGGGGAAGAAAAATAAGAAGGGAAATGGCAGCGTTTCTTAATTGCAAAGAAAGAGCAACAGACATGCTCTTTTGGAGAACATAACACACGAAATGCTTTCCCTGCTGGCCTCAAACAATGGTTTGCTGATGAAAACATAAGCAGATGAACAGCTCCAATAACAAATAATGAAATTGTAATGCTGGTGATTGGGTATAATGTCAGACATGACAGAGAAAGGTATTCGTTCATTAATGCTTCTCACACTAAAAATTACTTTTATTTATGGTCATCATATCCAGTAGCTAGCCCCTGTTGAATATTCAACTATTAATATGATTGAACTAAAACAAAAAATAATATATACAACTCTAAATCTAAGCAAAATCAACTTCTTTTCATCAGGAATGTTGTGGGGTGTTCAGAGAAGAAATAATAGTGACACCGAAATATAGGACAAACACGAGTGTCTGATGTCGTTTAGCGAGCGAGTGTTGGTACCCAACTTGAGTACTTGGGTTGCCCTAAAGTCCAACTATCATGGGAAGTAAGTGCTGTTTAAACAACAAATGTTACGAAGAGATTTAATGTTATGAATGTTAAAATTTTAAGTCGGCAATGAATAGTAGCTTAGAAATCTTTGACGAAAATTTGTTTGACATTTTAGAATTGTATGAATTGTTGTTAAGCGGAAATATTATATCTTGTATGAACAGGGTATTGATGTTGAAATATCCCTAGTAAATAAGGCCGACAATGCCGACCAAAAATCAAGGAATGAAGAGGTAAACTCTATTTTCCGAGTACTAGAACTGAAAAGAAAATGATTCTGCAAACAAAGAAACACAGACTTTTAACAATTGATTAAATTTTTAAACAAAATCATATGGATAAAAAAAAGAATAAGTGAAAAAGAGGAAAGAAAATTAAAGACAAAAAAGGCAGAGGGAAAAGCCGAGAAAAACAGTACATTATAAAACCATGTTACATTGTATTTAAATAACTTGATTATTTTTATGTAATGTAAATTATATGTTTTATTGCTATTTATAAACAATTATGATATTTGTTCTGTATCATATCTGTTTAATTAATGGAAAATTAGTTGATTCTTATCTTTGGTAACACCATGGAGAAATGAAGTTAGACCCTACTCAAGAGATACACAAACAATGATAAGGTAGAAAATGAAAGAAAATTACACAAATGTAATGTTCAGTGTATGGTATGCTCGGTGTAAATGGTGGGATGGTACAACTTAAATGAAAACAAACTCATAACTTGCTTGAAAAATGTACATGTAAGAAGTATAAAGATAGTAACTCAAAGGAAGTTTAGTGGATATATCATCATTTAACAGGAAGTTGATGTCCGATTAGTACGAAAATATATACTACACTATGGCATGCCTAAACAGTGTGTTAAAATTTCAAGCATCTACGATAAATAGTTGGTGAGAAATCTTTGACGGAAATTTGTTTGAAAATTTTGGCTAAAAATAAAAAAGTCGTAATTTAACAGGAAGTTGATGTCCGATTAGTACGAAAATAAATCCAATGGTATATCATGCCTAGACAAATTATGTGTTCAAATTTCAAGCATCTACAATAAATAGTTGCTGAGAAATCTTTGACGGAAATTTGTTTGGAACTTTTGGCTAAAAATAACCAGTCGTCTTTTAATAGGAAGTTGACGTCTGATTGGTAAAAAAAAATATATCCCACAATATGGCATGCCTAAACAAATAGTGTGTTAAAATTTAAGCAACTGCGATAAATAGTTGCTGAGAAATTTTTTTTTGTTACGGACACAGACAGACACACAAGGGTAGAACAGTATACCCCCTTCTCCTTCGAAGCGGGGGTATATTAAGAGATACAATTACAAGACAAAGAGAAAAAAGGCAAAAGGGATTACTGAATGACACAATTGAGAAGATCCATGAGAAATACCTCTTGGAAAATACAGAACAAAAAATAAGATACGCATCATTTTCCAGATTAAGACCATTTAGGTGCAGCCACCTAGTGAGACAAACAGAGACACATGTGCTTGCAAGCAGCATGAAATATGCAGTATCTTGTTGATGCACTATTTAACATCAAGCTTTTACATTCAAAACGGCTACATGATGTTGCAATGAATTTCACTTGCGATATGATTGACTTGAACTGCATGTACGGAAGATGTTCAAAGTGCAACGAAGTGCGTCCTGCAGTGGAGGTCTCTGGATATTCCTCAGGATTGTAATCTATACCCAGGAAAAGTTGGTGCCGACGGAAATTGTTTACCGTATACTGGAAGTATCGTAGCATTTGGAAATGAAGATAGGGCAGCTGAAATAAGGGTGAAGATTATAGTAGAAGCCGTCCTCCATATGGATCTTTATCTTTCCCATGCATATATCGGAAGGGGCATAGAAACAACAAATAAAGATTTGGCAAGACTTTATTTTGATGAATATGCAGCGGATATTACGCTAACACAAGATCAAATACCTGAAATTTATTAAAAGGAAATCATAAAACTTACCAAAGACAAATCTAACATGGGAATATGGCAAATATTCGCTTTTTACAGCGTGTTAAACAGACCGATCTTCTCAATAAATCGAAACTTATGAAATCCTAGCATTCGAAAAGACATTCATCGTGTGAATACCAAGACAGACAAGAAGCCCATTTATGACTTATGTCATATGGACAATAACAAGAACAGACCTGGTAACAAACCACTGGATTCCAAACCACTTTATCGCATTACTTCCTATAGACATTGAAAATGCAGGAGAGACTCATAATCTGGAAACCACAGTATTGAATGTCACTAGAGAGCAGATTGGAAGTGTGATCAAACTAGGTGTTGTTGCTGATAATGTCCAATTTGTATGGTAGGATCAATCAAGGTGACCTCAGCCTCTGCCATTTGCACTTCATCATCTAAAGCAGCTTTAAAAACCTGACGTTGTTAACCTCTAAGCTGAACTCTTGTAGCCCTTGATGTCAAAGTCCCGATTATTGGCTGAACAGACTGTAACCATTCGTCTTTGATCAGGTGATTTCTTTTCGCTTTTTTGTTCTTATTTTGTTCATGCTGCTACAACCTCTAATAGCTGTCTCTACATCTGCCGATGCTTGTTCCTGTTCCAATGCAGTATTTTGAAATGAAAGATACAACAAAGACATAATTCGTTCAGCTGGATTAGCCCATTCATTGACCAAAATGTTCATCTGATTTCTGACATCTTCCTAACTCCCGGGAACTTGTCCCCTTCCATCATCTGTTGGACCAATGAATGTAAATGCCATCTTTTGCTGTAAGATTAACAATATAATTAAAATAAAATGTTTAATAGTTGAATAAATTGTAAATCCATCTTTGGCTATAAAGCATTAATAACATTGTATTTGTAGTAAAAGGTAAACAAGAGAATAAATAAAAATATCAGTGAATTTACAGTGTATCGGGGAAATAACAAACCTGTAAAGCATTAACATTCTTAAGGAAGTCCATCCATAACTAAGGCAAATTTTACAATTTTGATTGATCTCTGCTACATCAATTAGTATTTGAAAGTGTTTATGAGGCTGACATAATCCAAACTCGGGAGTATGAATGTAGTCATTCAAATAATTTTTTGTACTTAAAGTTTTTTATAGAGTTTTCTGCCTTTAAGGACAATTTTTAAAATCATTTTCTTAAAATATGTACAATAAATTATGAATTATTTTAGCATATTCGAAGAAAGGGAAAGCTTTTTTAACTTTTTTTCACGAGAAATTGTGAGCAAATAACTTGTACTTTAAAAGATATAATTAAAATTTTATTTTTCCCATAGACTTTAACATATTGTAAATTTGTTTATAATCGTTTTTTTAATTCAAAGAAGAATCTTTTTATTCAATAAACCCCTTAAAAGCACACTAAGATTTTAATGATCAAACTTACAGTTTATTAGATATGAAATATGTTAGTTATATGAACAACCTTAAGCTCTGGAAACTTTTTGGCACTTGCTCCTGACGTTTACACCAAAAATGCTGTCCTCCCAGTTTTGAATTCGCTTTCCTTCGAACAACATCCACCTGTATTATTATTAAATCCAACGTTTTCATTTCGGTCAATTTGAAACCTTACAAATTTAAGTTGAAGTTTTTTACAACACTTATAAAAGTCTTTCATGTCAGATATTTTTGGAGAGCTGCACATGTATTAAATCTGTTTTATCCAGGTCAAATCCCTCATCGTCAATAATGTCTTTAATAACAGGTCGACTGAATATCATATTCAAATATGCCACATTTCGTATTGCAGATACGCAGATTATAAAGAAGTCATCGTCAGTGATTGACATATATTTCCTTTTCAAATCACATTGATCCGACGCCATATATGTTTCTAACAATATCATAATCTCGATTATCCAGACGCTTTTGTCATACAGACACAGTATAAGAGTCTTGATGATCAAGAGTAACAAACTATTAACTAGAGGTACTTCGAGCAAGCTCACAATTGATACCCCCCGCTAAGAAAAAATCAGAACTCATGTATTTTTCTATTATGAGTACACAAACCAATTTCTAATTTTTAAATTCTGTTTTCTTTAAAGTTAACTGTTAATGCATGAGGACATTTGCATCCCTATATTAACAAACATGACCCGAATCAAACGAAAATCCACATGTCAAGCAGCCATTTAATACTAGAGGCACTGTGAGCAAGCTCACCATTGATACCCCCCCGCTAAGAAAACAATCATAACGCGTGTATTTTTGCTATTATAGAAAATATTGGATGAATCTATTTCACTGTCCATTTTCTATAAATAACAACTGCTCTATTTTTGAAAACTGTTAATGCTAATAGGAGTAACAGACCAATTTCTATCCTTTAATTCCATTTTATTTAAGTTAACTGTTAAGGAGGCTGGGGGGGGGGGGGGTCAAAATATAATATAAATATAAAACCATCAGATTTATTTGAAATTTTTTATATGCGATTTCTGAAGCTATCAACTTGATAAAGAAAAAAATCATATATTTTGATATAAAATTTCATCACTTCCCATTATCTTTATATGGAGCTCTTCTTTTAAAGGAGATCAATATTGTCTAAAATGGCAGCCACCCTCCATACCCCTTAATGCATGAGGAAATTTGCAACCTTCCGTTAACAACCATGACTCGAATCAAATGAAATCCACATGTCAAGCAGCATTTAATATCTAAACATTTTGAATTATTTGTATACTGAGCCCGATTTTTTCCGAAATTTATTTTCCACGCATTTTTTTTTTCCTAAAAAAAATTCATCGGGGCAGGCCATTTTTAGAGAGACGGGGATGAGAATCTAAAAATAGTTTTATGTGGCCTGAGACAAGCAAGCTTTGTGTCAAATTTTAGCTTTTTATTATTTCCATTTAGACAAAGCATGACACAGACAGGAAGCATTTTTAAACAATGACCTTGAACTTCCTCAATTATCCTTGGGTCGAGTTCATGACACACCCTCAGGTTATAAGCAATTTTTATGTTAATTAAGAACTTCCAATATTTGTCCATAAGAAAGATATGGACCGGACATGAATTTGGCACTTTTCTGATAGTGATCTTGACCGAAGGTCAAGGTCATGGCATACCCTTAGGTCATAAGCAATCTTTGTGTGAAGAAAGAAGTTCCAATATTTTTTCATAAGAAAGATATAGACAGGACACAAATTTTGCACAGACAGTTCTAGACGGACAAGGTGATTTCTATATACTCCCAAACTTCGTTTGCGGGGGGAATAAAACGAAAGATGTTGTTTTGATAATAACGGATTGAAGTAAAATTGAATTCCATTGAAAAAAAGGGGGGGGGGGAATCGTTATTGTAATAAAAAAAATCAGTCGGCGGGATTTCATTTGGTCGGTCGCGTTAGGGGAAACATAGATATTTTTCATTTTGGCCCCAGACTAAGTATTTTCATGTATGTTCCATATTAAAGAGCGGGTTTTTTTTTTTTTTTTAGAAGTTCTTAACGTTATGTTTTGCCTTTAGTGTAACGATTTCTGATTTGATGCATAAATATTTTAATGCATGTCAATTAATCAATATTTGAAGGTCATGTGGTTGTTTCATTTATTATATGGGCATAGCTACTTGATTTCAGTTTCATTGTTGTCATAAATTTTGTTGTTACTGTTATATCTTTGGTGTTACCTTGTCATATTCCAAAATGTATAATAAAGTCATCTTTTGTCAATTCTCCCCCAAAACCAAATACTCTTATTTTTATCTTTAAAAACAATGCCAATGTAATGATAAGTGGAGGGAAGAGGAATACTTTTATTATTTTTATCAGAGATTTGTATAAATTATCCTTTGTGTTACTTTTAATGGTATATTTCCTTGGTGTTACTAACACATTTCCTCTAAAATTTTATTTCAAATCTCTCAACAATTTACTTAACTTTACTTCTAATGAAAATGTTTGTTGGCAAAATTGGTATTTATTCGCTAAGAAAAATATTTTTTAACAGATACATTTTAAAGGATTATTAAATGCTACCACATTAAGTATTTATAGCCCCGTGGTTTAAAATATTTCTGTTATGGTCCAATTTTTTTTAAATTAGCAAACTAATTTTTATTAAGATGTTCAGATTTTAATGCTACAAACCTGAAATTTTTTCGTTAAATAAAATTTTATTGTGACTTCTAACTCGGTAACACCATGGACATTAATTGTCGGCTCAATGTGCAAAACAGGTTTGTTTTAGTATTTATTTTGTTAATGTAATTCTTTGTGTTTAAGTATTGTTAATGCAACTCTGATGGTTGCTTTATAAAATAAAACTTTCAAAAAGTTAGAACTTGGTATTTATTACTCAGAATGTTGCTGGTGGAAATTTGACCAATTTTGAAAATGACTCGTTTACATCTTTTCTCTATTCGGAAGTCACTCTGAATACCTCGCGCAATTTTTCAACTTTATCATCTTGGTCTACTGCAATACAGAATCCCTGTAAACATCACATTTTTTATCCGTGTATTGAAACCTGATAAGGAAAAGGGGGCGTTTCATTGTTGAAATCTTGGAAATATTTCATACTTTTGAATGAACATCGTTTGAACCCTGAGGATTTAAAAATATCGAGTAATTCAGCAAAATGTGAATCGAGAAAATCTTTGGATAAAGGATGTAGAACCTTCTTATGAATAATTACATACAAACAAAAGATTTTTTTTTACCATTGATTGACATTATGTATGTTTATTGACGATAAATAGTGAATTATTGTTACGTATATCAGGATTTATAGGGATCCTGGTAATCTTTTTTTTTTAATTCTAAGTCAAATTGTTTCCTAGTTTTTCTTATGAAATATAACTATAGTCTGTCCGTAGATAGTTATGCTAAACATTTGGACGTTTTTGATAAAAAATACACATCTATACAATCTATACAACTATATTAAATAATAATAGACTCAAATTTTTGGTCTTTAATACCGATAAATCGGAAGAATATAATATTGTCTTTTGTTTTATATATTCAAGACGTCATTGGTACTTGAAGATTACCAATTTGTTTTTATTTTTTTCTCAGTAAAGCTTCGCTAATTAATAATTAACAAAAATTCCTCAAAAAATACCGGAAATCATCTGGATTTTTTGGATTTTACAATCTTGCGCTTGCTCAATACATTCACGCTATCGGGATCTTTAGTTTATGTTTCCACAATATCGTATTTGCATGAACAAACTCAGAAAAGATAATACAAATACGAGTAAATTTTCATTGGAATTTTGCTTTATATTCTGTTCATATATATTAATGATTTCTTATGAGAGAGAGTATAATATAAAATAACATTTCAACTAAGTACATGTACTTACTTTTGTCTTCGTGATGAAAAAAAAATATTTGATTACATGCAAAAAAAATTCACATTATATTTCTTGAAAAAGTGTTGAATTCTTCCAATATATGGATTAAATTTTTTTAATGAAAGGTATTTACAGTCTCAAAAAGATTTATTATGATGAATTTGACTGTTATTTTCAAGGCAACTTCATTAATTTTCTAAAAAATCGTTCCGGGGCGATTCTGCAATTTTCTGCTACATTACGGGTATATGAAGGGCATTCTAACTGTGGTGAGGGCTTTTCCCGAGACACGGTTAGATTATTCAAACTAAGAAAAGTGAGGTGAAATTAATAGCACTATTTTAGGCTTATTGCTTTGTTATGTAAATGTCAATAATACGATGTGTCGATGTATCTATTTCGTAAATTATGTCCGATATGCAATGTCAAACGTGCACGCACGGGTCAAAGTCTAGTACCTATGAAAGAAGTGCAATTGAAATCGATGAAAGGGAACATTTCCAAGATAACTTCATTCACACATTATCATTTTCCCCTCGTAAAAATAAACAGGACCGAAAACAGATTACGGAGATTCATAAAGAGGAATGTTGACATCTTTTCTCCATTCGGATGTCATTCGGAATACCTCGAATTGAAGCCTGACAAGCTAGAGGGGGCGTATCAAAAAGTAAAAACTTGGAGCAGGTTGATGTTTCTATAAAAAGAGTCAATGACTATAATATGTTATTGTACCTTGTGGAGGTTTGGAGCGGGTTGATGCAGTTGTCATTGCTTAATATAATATAATTGGTTGTTATAATCAATTTGTTTTTTATATAAAATATTTGTATCATAATAAGATGTAGAAGCATGGAAAACAATTATACTCTGTCCCGAGTTTTTGCTTCCACCTTTTTTGCTTGATATTTCAATAATAGTAAATACCTTTGTGCTCAAACTACGTTCATCCACTAATATGAAAAATGTCCAGATTATCTGTTTTGAAACGCCCCCTCTACCGCTTAAGGTTTCAATACACATCCAGAAATTGAAAGTCTACGGAGATTTTGCATTGCATCAGCCATTAATAAACCCGGATGATAATGTTAAAAAATTGCGCGATGTATTCCGAGTGTATTCCGAATGGAAAAAAGATGTAAACATTTCCCATTACAAATCTCCCTAAGAAAATTGTTTTCGTTCCTGTGAAATTTTATGAGTGAAAAGGGATAATTGTTCAATGAAAATATCTTGGATGTTTTCCCTTTCATCGATTTCAATTGTATTTCTTTCACAGGTATGTGTATTTCTATTAAAATCATCAAAAATTGATGGAAGCAATGGGACAGACTATAGTAAAGTATTTGTACAAACACTTTAAAAAATCGGACTGTGCATTAGCTCGTGTTTCTCTTTTGTTTCGTCTTGTTTGTTTTTATGAATAAAATTATTTGGTTATACTCCCAATGGAATCAAAATGTCTTGGTTATATACACATCTAAATATTGTGTACTAAACGCCTACAATTTTTTTTATTCCATGAAGCAATTTAAAAGGAGTAGCGCTTACAGACTTTTCATGACTACATATCAATCAACCTTATTCCACCATATATAATATAAAATCACCTGAAGCGTTAAAGTCAGCATGTTCAAGGTGATGTGTCACTGACAATGTTATGTCTGCTTCCAGTGCCTTGCAACTTCCAGAACAATTTTGTAAGCATTCATGACTAAAACCAGTGTGATTTTTTTTTTCTGCATGCAAATAAAAAAATCATGCAGCCTTTGCTTTGCACCTCGTTTTCAACGTTTCCTACGCATTCTTAAAGTATTAGTATGGCCTGTGCAAATTTTAATATCAAATAAAACAAGAGGCCTACAGACCTTGACGACGCCCTGAGTACTATGGTCTTTCAATGAACCCGTCAAGGAGTCGCAATTAAAATTGCATTTTATCCTTCAATTTTGACTCTAAATCATAATCTAAGACTCTTCTGACAAGTATGCCCGCTTTTATTATTTGACGTATGCAAACATAAATTCATGAAAGGCACGAGTCAGAGAAATCACAGATTAATTATCTACATACCCTAGCTCTAGAGAACAAAAATACACTAAATGGTAAAAAGAGATTTGAAGACCTTTAATGGTCTATCTTTTATAATATTCACACTTTCATATAAAATTCACACAAGCATACAATGCACAGGTAATGAAGTAGATATTCTGAAATAGAACACATATTTAATTTAATATGACCAAGTAACAGTTAACCTTCTAGTTTTCAAGTTAAAATTGTTAACAGACAACGTACGAAACAGCAATAGAAACCTACCAATATCACCCCGATGTATTTTCTCATCGGCGCAACATTGCACCAGGCATGTTGGCCCATGGTAATTGGCCCATTGTCAGTTGCGTTACGCTGCTAGGTAACGATTTCAGGAAAGAAAATTTTATGATACAGTCATTTAGGGTTTTTCGGGCCACTTTTTACATTTCTACTGCAATTAAATAAACAAACGAATATTATTAATGAACCTGGGCATTATTAAGAAGTTTATTGTTTGATTGAAAAGACTTACGAACCAAATTGCGATTATCATTGATAAAACGACCGCAGTGGGAGCTTTATTTAGACCTTCAATTCAAGGAACTGCGGGTCACTTCCGGTTATTTCGGGTCACTTTATAAACGTGTGCAAAACAAAACAAAAATTACATTTAATGTTGTTTTATGACCAAAATTAGTTAGTTTTGCTAATATCCAATTGTTATTTCAACAGAAATGATTTTTTGTGGGGGAAATCGCTCACGGTGAAAGCTGATATCAACACACTATATTGACCGTGTGTAATGTGGGGCGGATCTAGCTTGAAGACCATGGAATTATGTCCTTTGGATTGTTAATTCAGAGGCAAACATTTATGTCATTATTTATTTCAATAAAATGACTTTTTAACAAAGAAAAAAAATAACAATGGAAACACCTGGTTTTAAATAACGGAAAAATGACTAGGAATGTAAACATGGTAAAAGGCTATAAAAAAATTATACAGTAACAAAAAAAAGTAAATTCGTCCTGCTAGGACTCATATAAAATATAAACATATAAAAAGTATATAGATTTACAAAATAAACATAATAGTAATAATATAGCACATTGGTATTACATTGTAAAACACCCCTCACTTTCAGTGGAAATGTGCATATCTCTCTCTCTCTCATAAGTCTGGCAAATTCATGCTCTCTCTCTCTCTCTCTCTCTCTCTCTCTCACATTCAAATTTATGTGCATCTTAATTAAAATGATATTAAGACTAAGTATGTCAAACTTAGTATGTAAACTTTTACATTGAAAATAAAGGTCCTACTTTGGACATACATGTATAAAAACAACTTCACATTCTATTAAGGAGGCTGGGGGTTGTTGTCTTAAAAATTTAATTAACCATCAAATTTAGCTGAAAAAATAAGATATGGTCTATAAATGTGTCAACAATTATTTGATGAAGAGAAATTTCTAAAATGTTTACCAATTTCTATATTTTCTATATATCATGTATATATATAGCTCTTCATTTATAGGAGATAAATATGCTACGACACCCCAGCCTCGTTAAATGTACTTTGATAAAAGAATCACAATTTATGACACAGAGACATTAATGACAGACTTTTCAGGCATATTTTCAATATGCTGCTCTATAACAGTCAATGCTGCATGGAAGTTTTTGGGACACACTTTGTATTGGCAGGGTATAACAACACCTCCTCCTTTTTCCAGCATATGGGGCCAGGGTGGAAAACTGGGCAATGGTTCACCAGTAACGATTGCAGTTACTACACCTCCAGCATCCATCACATACCTAAAGGCACTCGCCAAACCTCTCGGAACATGACCACATGGAAGACCTGCTATGTCACGTAATTTCAGGCCTCTCTTCCCATCACTCACTGAATTCTCCAGGTTCTCTGGAACATTTTCTGGCACCCAGACTACACATGCATCTGTATCATGAATATTTGAATATTCTCATTTTTCATTATGTTCTCAACAAAATCTAGGAACTCGGTTGGTCGTAAACCCATCCCACGCTGTGCCATTTCAGACAAATACTTTGCCATTGTTTCTTCTTCAGACTTGTTGAAGATGGTCTCTGGGCCTCTTTTTTTCTCTACATCTACCAACCCACTTGTTCTACGTTGCAATGATGAGTATGAAATATTATGTTCCTGTGCAGCTTTTCTAATAGATAATTGCTTATTGAATACCTGATACAATGCTTTCCTGGCAACCTTGTGGGAAGACTTGTACTTTCTTGATATTTGTTTTGCCAATTTCTGAGCAGGACTTTTAGATGGTGTCCAAATTTCCTTCCTCTTTCTAGTTCTCCCCATTCTTCTGAAAATAAGCAATGTGTATGTAGGGGCTTAGTATGTTTATTCACCACTTGTCTACATGTACATTGTCATTGAAAAAAAAATTGCAGGTCGCAGCAACTTATTTAATACACACATACAAAAAAATGGATTTTTCTTAATAAAATGATTACTTTTATAATGTTTAATTTAGTATAACAAATTTTCTACATACGAATAAGCTATAATCATGATAATATTGAAAAAGCACAATGTAAACATCGACATGTGACATACGAAAACGCGAGGCTCTAAAAACGCACATGACCCGAAATAACCTAAACCGAAGGGGGCTAGGAATACACCACTACCTCAATAGATTTTATTGCAACCAAAATTTGTTTAGTTGCATTAGAAAGCGTATAAAATTTCCTTTCCAGCAGTATATAACACGTAATGTTTTATCAAACGTAAACTTCACATGATCGAAGAAAAAAAGATGTCTCCGTTTTTGACATGCAAAATTCTCTGGTCGGGACACATAAGCCAATTAATCAACGTATTAATTAAGACATCTATTTTCAATATTTTCCTTTGTAACTGTGTGAATGCAAATAACATACCTTGATGGACGTGACTGCAATATATTTCGTTTTTCTGTAACGTTTAACGGGAACTGTGTATGGAAAACCCCGATGACTCCCGAAAATCGGGGTGACCCGAAATACCCTAAATGACTGTATTATTCTTGATTTTATTGCTTATTCAGATGAAAGTTCGTCCCAATGTGGAGGTAGCTTATGCAACCCTATAGGAATAATAATCAGTGAGGGGCTCTTTAACGTGCTATCACCTACAGGAACTTTGGATTTAACATGCTACTTCCGTAACATATGAAGTGATCAAATATATATATCTCTTGTCCTGAGCATATCTTCTGTCCTCTTGGTCCAATCTGGCTCATACTTCACCCACAGAGTGCCCTGAGGTAATGAATCTGCAGTGACTTGAACCATGTTTATAGTTCATAGCAGAATTATATGAAAAATCGTTATATTAACTCTCCCTTTGGTCCAAACTGGCTCATATATGCGCTTCACCCACAGGGTGCCTTTGATCATAAGGTATGCAGTAACATTGAATGATGTTTGTAAGTAAAGTGTCATGGCCATTTCGGAGTCACAATATAATCGTTTTTGAGCAGATGTACATCTCCACTTAGCCCTATTTAGCTCATACATCTCATTAACAGAGCTTTTGGGTTAATGATGAGCAATGATTTAACCAAGTCAATGGTAAGTAGATACCTTTATATTCAGTTTTAAGATTAAGAGTATTTTCCAGTTGCTTACTCATGCTCAATTTGTATGTAAGGTTTTATGAGTTTGAATTAAAAGTACACCAGCTTGAAAACTTTTCAGTTATGGGTAAAAAATCCTCTCCAATGCTTTTCATCTAATTGTCCATTATTTTAGCAGGGTCCTTTAAGATGGTCACGATCTCAGTTTTGCTTAGTTATAAAATGTTTATTTTACAGTCCTTTTGGTGTCACAAGGAATGGGCAGATCACGTGTTAATTAATAGAAAAAAGCATGCATTGAAAACCGTCTGATGCAAGGATAATATGTGTCTTGTCCATTTTGAAATGAATTATTATTTAGAGCAAAATTGACCTTGACATTTATCGATCGAACTACTCACTAATTTTAATGAAATGTTGATAAAAATTTCTATTTATTTCTGGTAGAGGGTGCTTTGTCACTAATTCCCATTCAACGCACAATATTCAAAGAAGATGGTTGAATAAGGCGTGTAAAGAGCCCATATGAGGAATGATTAAAATTTCACTAAATCTGATTATTTTTTAATAATAATTAAAAACAGTGAATATTTAACGTAACATCGGTTTGTAACCCTTAAATATTTTAAATACATGTAATATGTTGATTTAAACTGGCGTATGCGTGTCAAAACCTCCAAATAGTGTCATTTTTATAACTTCAATGCCTTTTTTTAATAGAGTGGGTATGGGCTCCATATTGTTGTCAAAGTCTAAATGCGGTTTAATGGAATTTAAACCGATTTCCATCAACAAAAATGTGGAGAGATGACCCGCTATACTTTTAAAATGCCATTTTGTAGCCCAACAATTGCTCTAATTTACTCAATTTACTCTAATTGCTCAATTTACGGACTTGTCATATGGAGAAATGGTGTACATTTTACTAATTTGCATAGCGGCCCTATTGTTATCACAATGGCGATTTTTAATACAATAGAATATATAGAAAGGAATGAGAAAAATCACAAATTTTAAAAAATAAGTATTTCGGAAATATTTTCTCCTCATTTGGTTCTCTCATTTACTACATCCGGGATCGGAATGTGCTTGTTTTGTTTACATTAGATATTGAGATGGCGGTTCCTTTTGAATCTGAAAAATCGAAGCGGGGCTTGGTAGGAATTAAGTGTGTTTTAGTGATGAAAGGCGTCATGAAGGGATTTTGGAATTATTTTTAAAATACTTGCTATACATGGGTAAAGTAGTTCCTCATATATTTACAAAGTTTACATTGCAAACTAGTTGTGTCAGAAATCTTGACTCAAATTTTAAAAGTCTTGTCGGTTCCTTTTTACTTTCAATTTAGCATTTTTCAAGACTTTCTCAGTACGCTGTCGGACTTGCCACTATAGGCATTTAGGCTTTATATTGAATCATTAGGCATATTGCATATTTCTATTTAAGAATTTTCGTTATAAATTGAATGAGATTTTTCAGGTTATAATTCTATTCTGTTTCAAGCTGATATTTTTATCTGTTTATTTATTTATTATTTCACTTATTTTAGCCAGTATAGTCCTATTTTTATAGATTATCTATAATGGTTGGATAGAGAGACATTCAAAGTGAATTTGAAGCGTGAATCACTGATTGTGGTGACAAAAACATACACAGATAGTTATGCATTGCCCCAACACATGTTCTCATTCTAAAAAATTAAAGTTTTGACGTAATCACACAAATTTCATACATAAAAGGTATGTAATTTTCATACCTAGGGGAGACAATTTGAAGTCATGAATATTAATGATAACAGTGTCACGTGGCATTTAGCTCATGAATAAAGTGTACGTGCTTTCTCCATATGTGTTATTTTACTAACACAAGTCCGTAAATTCGAGGCCAATGTCTCATATAGCATTTAAATAACCGTTATTCACGCACTTTGTTGTGAATGAAATGGCTCAGTGGTTAGAGCACTAGACATTAGGTAAATTTTTAGAACTTGGGTTTTTAGGTTGTGGGTTCGATACCGCCAAAACTTACGGATTTTTTTGTCTCATCCTTTTTTGAAAAATTTCAAAGTGAATATAGTAAAAAAAGTATCCCTTTGTAAGCTTGTATTATAACATTTCAAATATATTTAATTGAAAAAAATGATAAATTTGAAATTGTATTTTACGACTAAACCAAATGGGCAGTTGCGCCATCTTATTCCCCCATCTTCATTTCGGATTTGTGTAAAATCTTGTAGATTTTTATGAAGCACATTTAGACGATCTCTATCCTTTATTATGTTTTTGCCATCATCCATGAAAACGAGCTTGCAACTACAGTTTTGAAAAAATGCTGAATTACACTTTAGAATCTGTTCATTTTATT
Source organism: Magallana gigas (assembly GCF_963853765.1). Lineage (NCBI taxonomy): Eukaryota > Metazoa > Mollusca > Bivalvia > Ostreida > Ostreidae > Magallana > Magallana gigas. The sequence continues at coordinate 11,086,651 of NC_088855.1, forward strand.
TGATCCAAGCAAAGATACTTAAAGTAAAAATCAGTATGTTCATTGTCATTAAGTATTTTAAAGTTGAAAAATAAGCTAAGATTCTACTTCCAATGACTGATGTTGCTTTTTTCAGGCTACGTTGCTAGGATTATTAAGCCACATGTGTGATGGTCCTGCCATCTTCCGCTTCATGCTTTTTTATTGATGGTTCTTATGGTGGAGGATTGTTGCATTGTCCCAGAAAGTTGAGGTCCATGCCTTCATGAATCATTCCTACCAAATAAAACACTTTTAATTAAAATTCATACTTATGCGTACCTAAAATTGCATGCTTTCAATTTCTTATTAAGATTTTGCACCAATTAGTATATACCGTATAAACATAGCGTCGTATTACCAATAATCATACCATTAGCGTTATAAATTGTGTACAATATATATTATACATGCATATATAAACAAGTATATACAAATTTTCTTTATAAACAAGTATATACACACATTGTCGTACTAAGAACCAGCGGTCGAAAATGTTTCATTAGTGTACAGGTCATACTTCTGTGTTATAATACACATTACACGGGTATCTATGACGTTAAACTAAATTTTAACGCGTATTTCTAAATTACGCGTCATATATTTTAATCCATGCAATTATGGTGACCTTATTCACTTAAGCTTCTGAACCATTTTGTTTATTCAAAAGGATATGCAGTTCAGTAAATCCCCCTTTCATTATCTCTTGTTTTAATGAATCGGGTACATGCATACCCATGTAAACATGAATACTGAGATTACTAATAGACTGAGATGAACATAAGGGAGATGAACATGAGGGAGATATTGCATGAAAAGAAACTACATCCTCTGAATCGGACACATTTGGCTCACTATTCTGATTGTTAAACATAGAATACTGGTTTAAGAAGACGTGTCTACCTTCAGTTGTGTCCAGTCTTTTAGATATGATTTCAGTAGTTTTGTTTATCTCTGGAAGCATTCTCTCTGCCACGGATGATACAACACCGTCAAGGCTCATGGTGGTAATTGGTTCTGCTCATCCACCGCCTTGCATTTTTTGAATACCATTTGATTTCACCTGTTTATTACATATTTCTACATTCCCATGATAAAAAAGAATTAAAAATGGAAAATATAAAATATATAATTAAGTTGTCCAATGTTTGATGAAATTTTATTATTTCAATTGAATTAATGCTATTCTGTAATATGCAGGGAGGAAAAGTTGTGACGAATTGATTTGAATGTCTTTATTTTATTCCACATTCCCACCAATTTTTAGGGTCTTCCGTCTTCAGCGGAAGACCCTTCTATTATTCTATTGTTTCTTTTTCACTTTTCTTATTATTAGGGTCTTCCGTTTTCAACGGAAGACCCTCTTGTTATTCTATTGTTTTTAGGGTCTTCCGTTTCCAACGGAAGACCCTCTTGTTATTCTATTGTTTCTTTTTATTAGGGTCTTCCCGTCTTCAGCGGAAGACCCTTCTATTATTCTTCGGTTTCTTTTTCAATTCTATTATTAGGGTCTTCCGTTTTCAACGGAAGACCCTTTTGTTTTTCTACGGTTTCTTTTTTTTCTTATTCTTATTATTAGGGTCTTCCGTTTTCAACGGAAGACCCTCTTGTTATTCTATTGTTTTTTTTTATTATTATTATTCTTCTTGTTTTTCCTTCTGACTTCTTTTTTGCTTTATATCTCAAAAACTATTCAACCGATTTGCAAGAAATTTTCAGGGATTATGTTAAATTCTTGTCCCTTGAAGCTTTTAAAGTTTCAGTCATTAAATCACTTCCGTTTTTTAGTTACGTCATTTTAAAAATTTTCAAAAAGTGATTTTGTCCATGACTTTTCTCGTAAACGGTTGTTTATAAAGACTTGAAATTTTCTGTGATTGTAAATTTGCGGATTTACTTATGGCATTTGACAAAAAAAATGTATTTTGTCACTTCCGGTCGAAACCGGAAGTGAAACAAATTTTTCGAAAAAATGAATTTTCTGATCGAATCAAAAATGAAAATGTGTTTTGTAGAGCTTATAAAGCTGAATCTAACACTGAAAGCCGTTTTCAAATCGGACGATGCATTACAGAGATATCGGGGTTTAAAAATTGATTTTTCCGGAAATTTTGATTCCGCGTCCTTGGTTTAAAAAATAGCGTAATGTTCAAAGTAAAATTAACTCGTACCAAAAATAATTGCTAAGTCGTACTTGAACACATTCGGATTTTTTTTGTTAAGTCGTTCTTGAAATTGGAAATGTTTTTAATAAGTCGTACTTAAAATCATTCGGATTTTGTTAAGTCGTACCAGGAATATTCGATTTTTTCATCTTTTTATTTTAGTTACTCTTGTTATTGGTATACGAGCTCTGCTTCTTACAGGAACTTCTAGCTTCACTTCCGACATTAACGGAAGACCCACTCGTTGCTTTGCAACGAGCTTTGCTCTAGTTATTATTCTTTTTATTTTTTTTCCAACTCAAATATTTCAAAAACGCTTGCATCGATTGTTTTGAAATTTACAGGTGTAATGTGTATCTAAAAGATCTCTATGATATGAAAAAATTATTTGATGACGTCATCAATTTCGTCAGATATTGACGTTTTTCACGTTTTAAAAAGTGATTTTGTCCGGAGCTTTTCTCATTTTTGATTTAAGATAAAGCTATGAGATTTACAGAGAAGGTAGAACTATCGTTTTACTTATGACATAAGGCTGGAGACTCAATTCTGACACTTCCGGTCGAAACCGGAAGCAAAACCAATTTTTTTGAATTTTCATGTTTTTCAATTTAAAAAAATTTACGTACGAATCTTACAGAAATTTTCATGCTGAGTTCAAAACTGAAATCCGTTTTTAAATCGGACGATGCATTACAGAGATATCGGGGTTTAAAATTTGATTTTTCCGGAAATTTTGATTCCGCGTCCTTGGTTTAAAAAATAGCGTTTTGTTTAAAGTGAAATTAACTCGTATCAAAAATAATTGCTCAATCGTACTTAAACACATTCGGATTTTTTTTGTTAAGTCGTTCTTGAAATCAGAAAGGTTTTTGTTAAGTCGTACTTAAAATGATTCGGATATTGTTAAGTCGTACCAGGAATAATTCGATTGTTTTCATCTTTTTATTTTAGTTACTCTTGTTATTGGTTTAGAAGCTCTGCTTCTTACAGGAACTTCCAGCTTTACATCCGACATTAACGGAAGACCCACTCGTTGCTTTGCAACGAGCTTTGCTCTAGTTATTATTATTATTAAGGTCTTCCGTTTTCCAACGGAAGACCTTATTGTTTTCGTTCGGTTTCTTTTTAGGGTCTTCCGTTTTCAACGGAAGACCCTCTTGTTATTCTTCGGTTTCTTTCTATTATTATTATTATTCTTTTTATTTTTTTTTCTGACTCCTTTTCGGCTTTATAACTCAAAATGTTTACAATCGATTTTAATGAAACTTTTAGAGATTATGTGCAATTATAAAACCTCAAAGTTTATGAAGTGTCTTTGAAAATGTCACTTCCGTTTTAACGTTACGTCATTTTTAAAATTTTAAAAAAGTCATTTTGTCCGCGGCGTTTCTCAAAAAAGCTTTAAGATAGAGGCTTGAAATTTTCAATGCTTATGACTTGGTCGATTTACCTCTGTAATAAGGTTCGAAATGAAAATCGGTTACTTCCGGTCGAAACCGGAAGTGAAACAAATTTTTCGAAAAAATGAATTTTCTGATCAAATCAAAAATGAATATGTGTTTTGTAGAGCTTATCAAGTTGAATCTAACACTGAAATCCGTTTTAAAATCGGACGATGCATTACAGAGATATCGGGGTTTAAAAATTGATTTTTCCGGAAATTTTGATTCCGCGTCCTTGGTTTAAAAAATAGCGTAATGTTCAAAGTAAAATTAACTCGTACCAAAAATAATTGTTAAGTCGTACTTGAACACATTCGGATTTTTTTTTGTTAACTCGTTCTTGAAATCGGAAAGGTTTTTGTTAAGTCGTACTTAAAATCATTCGTATTTTGTTAAGTCGTACCAGGAATATTCGATTTTTTTCATCTTTTTATTTTAGTTACTCTTGTTATTGGTTTAAGAGCTCTGCTTCTTACAGGAACTTCCAGCTTTACTTCCAACATTAACGGAAGACCCACTCGTTGCTTTGCAACGAGCTTTGCTCTAGTTCCCTATTATTTTTTTTCTTACGTATTTTGTGTACGCAATTTCTCAAAAACTACTAGGCCGATTAACATGAAAATTTCAGATCTGATAGATATTGCTATGAACCTTATTGCAAAATTTCAGGAATGATAGATGAAAGAGTGTAGATATGTAATAGGGCATTTATAATTTTTCAGCGCAAAAAGCGCCGAAGTTCGGTAGGGCTCAAAAAAAGAGATAAAAAAAGCGTTGTGATTTTGCATGGTTTTCTTAGTTTATCTTTTTTCCCGGAAATATTTTGTTACAACATGTAGAACAGAAAAGATTTATATTTAAAAGAGCTTTCATATGACATCAAGAAAAGGGAGCTGGCCCCTCAAGTTAGGGACCTAGAGTTCTTAAAAGTTATCGCTTTATAACTCAAATGTGGTTAAGATTTCGATATGGCTGTCGCTGCAAAAGTTGTTCATTATGATCTTATTAATGTCGTGACAATAAAATTTTGTTCGGGTATTGCGTAATATGAGTGTAAAAAGCTAGACTTGTTACCATGTATTAGTGTTTTATTTGGCAAATAAACGGGGTGTTTGTGCGTATAACTGACATAACGGGTACCAGTTTACATACGGAAAGTGTTTAAACATTTAAATTATTTTTCTAGTTAAACACATTATTGATAAAAGAACTCATTCTTTGCAATGCCTTTGCGTCCCTTTTAAAATCTAGCTGGATTCGGAGATGCGTATGTGAACACCCTTGCCCGCGGCCGAGGAAATAGGTCGCGGCTGGACTAGCGAGCGGCCTGCCGATATCTAACACACAAGATTTGCGTCTTGCTGTAATGCACACACGTGTTTATTTATGTAGCTTCAAACACAAAAACTCCGATTTTGTAGTAAATTAAAAATATTACACCTTTACCCACTACGTATACCATATAAAGTGAGTAAATAAAAGAGATTACACTTTTACCTACTACCATATAAAGTGTACAAGGTTACATGCGGAAAGTGTGTGAACAGTTTAATTCTATTCTAGGGAAACACGTTATGGATAAAAGAATTGCTCCTATGCAATCCATTTGAGTCGCATTTAAAATCTAGCTGGATTTCGAGCTGCATGTATGTAAACAATTATATGTATCCGATCCCTTGCCCGCGGCCGAGGGAATAGGTCGCGGCTGGACTTAAAAGCGAGCGGTCTACCGTTATCCAATTCACAAGATTTGCGCCTTGTTGTAATGCACACATGGCTTTATTCATGTAGATGCAAAAGCACAAAGAATTCCGATTTTAACGATATTAAAGAGTAATAGAAAAACGATTATACCATTACCTACGAAGTAATGCTGTTTTTGTATCGTAATTGAAAAAAATAAATAAATAGTATGACTGTCATTGAAATAAGGCGTTCTTTGTGATTTTGTCTGTGTCATGAAATAGTATTATTATTGTTGGAAAATGAAATTCAGTTATCAGACTGCAAACATGTTAAACCCACCACGTTGGGTGTACATTTACATAGCACGGGCCGAGGAGATGCCGCGCTAGTGGACAGCCGATTTGCTGTAGTCTCGGACACATGCTTCTCGTGTATATACGTTATCACACAATTGAATGTTCATTCATTCTTTGTTAAATTATTTTTATTTTCAATTATATTGGTTAACGATGCATCAAACCATTGATTTAAATCAAAGTGCGTAAAGTAAAAACAAATGCTCTCAATGAATATAATACAATGTTTTACAGTCGTACTAGTTGAAACGTAAATACATTCACCTGTGTCTATTTCTGACATTTTGCTGCTGAGAATGTAATGCATTACATAACCTACTTCAACAAAATATAGGCAATATTCACAAAATGATTATTCCAACACACACATCGTAAGTTTCTGTAATATGTGATAATTCATTTGGCTAAAAAAATCTATTTATGAGCTAAGAGAGAGAGAGAGAGAGAGAGAGAGAGAGAGAGAGCAAAAGTTGAAATATATTTAAAAAGCGTTCGAGATAAGGCAATGTAACATGCTTGCGGTAGGTGCGGGCACGATAAAACTAACCATTTTTAAACAAGTTTTTTTTATACTCAGGCCGTAAAAGACTAAGGGCCACACTATTCGTTTAACCTTTTTTCAATGGTAGTCTGATTCATAAAAAAGAATATTCATTGCTGACTTTATTCTTTTATTAATTAGATTTTATTGTTTGTTATTGAAATTTTATTCTGAAATAATATGCGAGTTTTAAAAAAAGTTTATGTACATTCGATGAGTAAAAGTTTTGATTGGATTCGGACAGTTTAAGATCGAGTAGAGGACAACCCCATGATTAAAAATACTTCTTAGTAGATAAAGGAAATTTTCAAATCAAATGGGCTTTGCATATTCAGGCACACTTTAATATTTAATACATAAATTATATATACTTTAATAAAACGTCTGTATGCTTTATTATGTATTTTCTGTCTGATTAGGACTCTTCTTTCCTAAAAGAAGCGCTCGGCTATCGCGTAAAGACCGTTCTGTAAAGTACAAAACCTGATTGGAGTACATGATTATATGTATTTTATAAAAGCGAAATTGTAGAGGTTATGGAGTCAATAAGCAAATCAAATTTGCCAATTAAGCAATAGCAGTTATCCGATGCCTATGATTGATAATTTTACAAGGTAAGTTAAATACATGTAAATAGGAATTTTAAAGCACTACCCGTTCCCTTGTTAAGAGCTTCCGTTTCCGACATTCTTTTCTTTTATTAACGATTTTTGTGCACGCATTTTCTCCGAAATGGCTCAACTTTTGTTACACGGCCCCGATAAGAAGACCTCTAAAATTTCTTTCTCAAATATATATCTATCAAGAGCGGTCTAAAATTTCAAACACTGGTTGCATGAATAACATTTAAGTTATTTTGTGCAAATTATATGTGCATGAAATGACAATTTTCCTGTAACGTAACCAAAATTACACATTGTGAAATCTAAAAGTTTCTAAATTTATTATTGAAATTAATATTTTTAGACGACCAATGCAGTAAGTTTCTGTAGTCGAGTCTTTCGTTCAACAGCGCATCGATTGAACACTTCAGCTTGGTTTGCAACAAAAGGGTGAAACGACCATGATATTTGACAGAGTTGGCTAAAAGGGGTTTAAAAGTTATGGATACAAAATACAAGTGCGATTATACCGTATAACGGGTAATTTTTACTGCTGTGATTTTTTACGAATTTGTCTTAAAATAGGGCGATTTGAATTTTTACGCGTAATATTTTTACGAATTGGACATGTCTGTATAAATTAAAATCATTTGGGTAAAAGGGGGCGAAATTTCACCGTGACTTTGTTACAGTTAACCCAACATACAAATCAGAAAATCGTTTTTCTGTTAACGAGTCCTTAATTATTATGATTGTGTTTATTCAGTGAATAATATTCATAGTTATTGACTGAGTGAGTGAAATCTAACGAGGCATTAAAAAATACTCAAGACTAAATAGAAAGATCTGAACTGTTATCACCATGTGACCAAAAACGCTCAAATATACCTACATGTACAGCCGTCAGGGACTGAGCTGAAGGTCATAAACATTACTCTCATACGTACGGTGTAGACAATTTACGTGCGGTGTTATTTTTTACTTTTGTGAAAATTTACGAGTTTAATTTTTACGGATTTATAAAACTCGTAAAAATTAGTAAAAATTAGCAGCACGTAAAAATTCCCGTTATACGGTATTTTGTAGGAGAAAAAAATAATAATTAAAATCTACATTTGCCACAAATACAAAATTTTATCATGAGAATATTATAACATTTAGATCCGCCGAATATTTCCATTTCTCCTCATTGTTTGGTGCCTGATTTGAAATTATAACGTTTTGAGGTATACTGAGGGGATGACAAACGATATCGGCAGTCTTACTCCCGCAGTTTTCTAAATCACGGCCTGAAACAAAAATGGGGTAAATTATAATCTAATTATGGGAAAAATGCGTATTTATTTATAACAAGACTTAACGGTATAAACTGAAATAAGTTGCTACTTTGCATCTATATTCACAGTTGTTTAAATCAATAGCAACGACAGAAAAATTGGTCGATAATTGAGAATATAGGGTGCTTTCCATTTAACCGGCATCGCCGGATTTGCCTTCGTCGCCGATTGCTGGAACGCGCGTCGCCGGCGAGCGATTGTGGCAACGCAATATACCGTTGCCGATTAGGAAACAATATGGCGTCGAAGTTATCATATTCTACAAAACCAGTATTTCTAAAACTACAATTTGACTTACTACATTGAAATACATCAAAACTGCAAATAGCCAAAATTTCTGGATCAAATTTTAAGATAAGTATCAATTTTAAGCTGCAATCGTCATCGTTGGATCATTGTGACGTTGCCAACCGTTCCATTTACGTCACCGTTTCCCGATAACGGCGCCGGCGAGGCAACGTTAATGGAAAGCGCCCCAAGTATCTCGCAGAAGGCCGATCAATCGATAAGTGGCCGGACTACGGGAGATAACTCTTACTAATTATAAGCAGTCGGGGTTTTTTTCATCGCGGCGGTGTACAGAATAGACAGGATCAGGATTGCACAACACTTTTTAAACAAATATGTTTGGAAAATGTCGAGGGGCTGAATAATGTCGCCGGATTATACAGCATGCCGGATTACACAATATCCGGATCCAACGAGTTTCAACATGTACATTATTTTACATTGAAATATGGCTTAATTGACCGGGAAAACTACTGTAACGTATATTAAATTGCACACATACTTAGCATAACCATCGTTTGAAACCGTACAATTGTTTTAATGAAAATCGGACCAAGCAGCTTTAACATTTAGATTTACATGTGTAAGACGCTTTATTAGTCATATGCATAATCATGTGCATGAATTATTTTCAATACCTTTTTACTCTCCAAAATGATCTCCAATTCCATTCACAACTGTTGTCATTCAAAATCACGTTAAACAAAACTTCAAATTTTGAGTAGATCTCAACTGCTGTATATCCAAGGAATCTATTGATTTTATCACGTGTTACGTAATTAGGTTTCTAGGGGTCTAACGTCCAAAATTTGATCACCCATATATCATTTGATATTTGATCTTTCATTCGATATCAAAAAAGAGGGCTTGCCTCTCACAGTAGGGGGCCAGAGAGATATTTATTAAAAGATCATAAAGCAGATATGTTATCTTAAAGTTACGTATCTAAGCAATGCAATGATTTTACCATGCAGTACAAAATTAGAGGTTTTCAGAGGTCAAACGTTCAAAGGTTAAACGGCCCTTATAAGGAGATAAGGGATCGGTCCCAAAAACTTTCTTTCACATATATCTCAGGAATGATAATGAATTTCTAAACACTTGTTGAACAAAATGTGTTTAAAATTAGACGACCTTTCATTTGATATTAAGAAAAAGGGACTGTCTCTCTAAATTGTGGATCAAGATGGGCCTAAAGTCTCTTATCTATATAGTTATTTACTGAGTCATGTTTTGTAATAGGTCATTAAAGCAAAATTCGGTATACGTTCATATATCCTAACAATATAAGGATTTTTTCTTGCGCTACCTAGTGAGGGATTTTAGCGGTCAGAGGTAAAAAAGTTTATCTTTTCTATCTCAATTGGAAGAAATGCCAGTAACTAAAAAAGCAACTTAAGAGAACTTATAAAAAACATTACAGGAAAGCTTAGTGCTAAATTGTTTCCAGATCATGTTTTGTCATCGAAAATTGGAGTCGATGACGTCATATCACCTTCTAAAAATCGGACGGAAGACCTCCTCGTTGCTCGCAACGAGATCGTGTCTAGTTAAGGTCTTCCGTTTCCAACGGAAGACCTTATAGTTTTCGTACGATTTCTTATTATTATTATTATTTTTTTCCACAAATTTTGTGCACGAGATTTCTCGAAAACTATTCGACCGATTTCATTCATTTTTTCACAGAAGATGGGACTTGATGTAAACTTCATACATTTTTGAGATTTTTTCTGTCGTCACTTCCGGTACCGATTTATCGGCCATTTTGCACATTTTCTCGACCTATTTTGTGCAGAGCTGATCTCAGAAACTATCAGAGATATGACTATCAAATTTTCAGGATAGGTAGTCTATAGTTTGAAGTTGTGCACTATTATGTTGTTTTACGCCAGTGGCGCCATTTCTTGGAGCTCGCCTGGGCTCGAAAATTGAGTACGAATTTTCATTCAAAATTTTCATACGTTTTGATCTGTATCTTTTTATCAGTTGATATTTTGTTAAGACATTTATAACAAAAGTAGTAGATAATTAAACGTTCTTTCTAACAAAATCAAGAAAAAGGGGCTGGCCCCTTAAATTAGGGGCCAAGACACTAGTAAACTCTATTACAAATAACTTAAAAACGATAAAGATTTTGTAATGCATTATAGAAGCAAAGTTGTTGATCGTACCAATATCTATTCGAAAAAATCATTGCCACGCCCATTTATTACGTAATTAGGGATTTTTAGGGGCCAAAGTACTTAAACTTTGACGAAAAATAACTAGAGAAGTATACATTTTTTGTTAGACATCAAAGAAGAGAAAATGTTTGATTAAATGATTTTAATTGATTCTACTTATCAAAATACAAATTTTTGTTCCCATTAAGGATCTAGAGGGCTGGCCCCTAAAATATTCAATCATTTGTATCTCAAAAGTGATCAACAATTTTAGATGGATGTAAGAACAAAAAAAGTTAGTATTCATGAGACCTTTCGTATAAAATCAAGAAAAAGGGGCTGGCCCCTTAAATTAGGGGCCTATAGACTCCTAAACTCTATTACTCATACGTTAAAAATGATCAAGATTTTGTAATGCATTATAGAAACAAAGTTGTTGATCGCAGCAATATCAGTTTGTAAAACTCATTTCCAAACACATCGATAACGTATTTAGAGATTTAAGGGGACTAAAATCTTAAATCTTTAATGTGCTGTATGTCAAAAAGCAAAACTCTTTGTTAAGCATTTTAAAGGACATTGACAATCGTATACATTATCTAAAAGGAAGTGGTTGAGGAATAATTCTGAAATTTCATTGATATTTTAATCGAATCGTTTAAAAAATTGAACGGAAGACCTACTCGTTACTCGTAACGAGATCGTATCTAGTTATTATTCTTTTTTTCCTTACACATTTTGTGCAGAAGATTTCTCGGCGATTACTCGTTCGATTTCTTTTAAATTTTCAGAAAAGATGCCCCGTCGTCTGAAGTTTGTACCGCCGGAATATTTTTTAGAAATTTACTTCCGTTCGGAAGTTATCGTCATTTTACGATTTTTAAAAGTCAATTTTGTCTGACAGGTTTTTCAAAAATGAGTAAAGATATAAAGCTGAAATTTTCAGAGATGATAGACCTACTGTTTTTCTGGCGCAACACACTCAAGAAAATGTCCGCCGTCACTTCTTTTTGTCAAAGGAAAAAAAATTAAAAAATTAAATTTTTCGACTTTTTTATTTTTTAATATTTCTTTTTTATATTTTAACGGTTGATAGTGACCCTCTTACTGATTCAGAATATATAATTTGTTTAAAAATCGATCAAGGCGTTCTCGAGAAATTAAGCGTCAAAGTCCTGAAGCGAGAGCCCGAGTAGCTCAGTTGATAGAGTCGTGGACATGGCCCAGGCGACCCGGGTTCAAGCCCCGAGTGCCGAAAAAAAAATTTCCTATTTTTTTTGGATAGATTAACAATTTCGTGTTAAAAGTCGTCTTCTCTACTCAAAAATCTCACGGAAGACCCACTCGTTGCTCGCAACGAGATCGAATCTAGTTATTATTAAGGTCTTCCGTTTCCAACGAAAGACCTTATTGTTTTTCTTCGGGTTTTTTTTCTCATTCTTCTCCTTTTTTTTTCTTACCGATTTTGTGTCAGCGATTACTCGAAAACTGTTTGATCGATTTTAATAAAATTTGCAGATCTTATTGACATTAGTTTAAACTTGATCGGAAATTTTTTTGGTTGATGACGTCATTTCCGTTTTTGAAATATCGACGTTTTCTTGATTTTCAGAGTGTCGGCTTGTCCAAGAGAGTTATCAAAAACTATAAAAGATATTAAGTTCAAAATTTTAGGAATGATAGACAAAAGATTGTAGATATGTAATAAGGCATTAATAAATTTCAGGCACAAAAGGCGCTAAAGCTCGGTAGGGCTCGAAAAATGAGATGAAAAAAGCGTTGTGATTTTGCTTGGTTTTCTTAGATTATCTTTTTTCTCACAAATATTTTGTTAAGAGTAGAAGAACAAAAATTTATATTTACAAGATCTTTTGTTTGGCTCCTAAAAAAAGGGGCTGGCCCCTCAAATTAAGGACCTAGAACCCTTCAAAGTTTTCACTTTATAACTCAAAAGCGGTTAAGATTTCGATATGGCTGTCGCGGCAAAAGTTGTTCATTATGATCTTATTAATGTCGTCACAATAATATTTTGTTCGGGTATTGCGTAATATGAGTGTAAAAAGCCAGACTTGTTACCATGTATTTGTGTTTTATTTGGCAAATAAACGGGGTATTTGTGCGTGTAACTGACATAAAGGGTACCGGTTTACACACGGAAAGTGTTTAAACATTTTAGTTATTTTCTAGTGAAACACATTATGGATGAAAGAACTGTTTCTATGCAATGCATTTGAGTCGCATTTAAAATCTAGCTGTATACCGAACTGTGTATGTTAACAATTACGTATCCGATCCCTTGCCGCAGCCGAGGAAATAGGTCACGAATGGACTAGCGAGCGGTCTGGCGTTATTTCATACACAAGATTTGCGTCTTGCTGTAATGCACACATGGTTTTTTTTATGTAGCTGCAAACACAAAACTTCCGATTTTAATGATTTTAATAGTAAATAAAAAAGATTATACCTTTACCTAATACCATAGACAGTGTACTAGCTTGCATTCGGAAAGTGTTTAAACAGTTTAATTCTTTTCTAGGGAAATATATTATGTGTATAAGAATTGCTTCTATGCAATGTATTTGAGTCGCATTTAAAATCTTGCTAGCTGTATTCCGAGCTTCATGTATGTAAACAATTATACGTATCCGATCCTTGCCCGTGGCCGAGAAAATAGGTCGCGGCTGGACTAGCGAGCGGTCTGCCGTTATCCAATACACAAGATATACGCATTGTTGTAATGCACACACGGGTTTATTTATGTAGCTGCAAACACAATGAATTCAGATTTTAACGATATTAAAGAGTAAATAAAAAAAGACTATATTATTACCTACGAAGTATTGCTGTTTTGCTCTCGTAATTAAAAAAATAAAAATAGATAGTATGGCTGTCATTGAAAAAAAAGGCGTTCTTTGTGTTTGTCAATGTCATGAAACAGTTTTATTGTTGGAAAATAAAATTCAGTTATCAAACTGCAAACGTTAACAGTTCAAACCCACCACGTTGAGTGTACATTTTCATAACACGGGCCGAGGAGATGCCGCGCTATAGTGGACAGCCGATTCACTGTAGGACACATGCTTCTCGTGTTTATACGTTATCACACATTCCAATGCCCATTGATTCGTTGTTATTTTCATTTCCAATTATATTGGTTAACGATGCATCAAACCATTGATTTAAATCATAGTTCGTATAATAAAGGGGAAAAAAAGCTGCCATCAATGAATATAATACAATTGTACGTTTTACAGTCGTACGATTTGAAATGTAAATAAATTCACTTGTGTCCGTTTGTGACATTTTGCTGCTGAGAATTAAATGCATTACACTACCAATTTCAACAAAATATAGGCGATATTCACATATCTATGATAATGTGATACTTCATTTGGCTAACAAAATATTAGAATTTTTATGAGTTATGAGAGAGAGAGAGAGAGAGTGTGTGTTAAGCAGGATGTAGTAAGTAAAAGTTGAAATATATTTAAAAAGCGTTCGAGATAAGGCAGCTTAAGAAGTCCAATGTTACATGCTTGCGGTAGGTACGGGCACGATAAAACAAACCATTTTTAAACAAGTTGAGGTTTTATTTACATTCAGGCCGTAAAATAATAAGGGTCACAATATTGGTATAACCTCTTCTCAGTGGTAGTCAGATTCATTAAAAAGCAAACTCATTGCTGATTTTATTCATTTATGAATTAATTTTTTTTGATTCTGAAAGAATATGTGAGTTTTAAAAATGTAATGTACATGTACATTCATTGTAAAAGTTTTGACTGTATTCGGACAGTTGAAGATCGAGTAGCGAACACTAGACTTAGTAGATTAATTGTCTAATACAAATCGAATTGGCTTTAAAATTTGCATATTCAAGCACACTTAAATAGTTTATTCATAAATTATATATAATTATATTAATAAAAACGTCTGTATGCTGTATTATGTATTTGCTGTCTGATTAGGACTGTTCTTCCCCAAAAAGAAGCGCTCGGCGATCGCGTAAAAAACGTTCTGTAAAGTACAACACCTGACTGGAGTACATGCTTATTAATATATACAATTTTTTTAAAATGTGTACGTTTAACTAAGCGAAATTGTAGATGTCATGGAGTCAATAGGCAAATCAAATTCGCCAATCAGGCAATATCAGTTATCTAATGCCTATGACTGATAATTTTACAAGGTAAATTATTACATGTAAATATGAGTTTTAAAGCACTCCCTGCTCCCGTGTTAAAAGCTCCCGTTACCTGCATTCTTTTATTAACGATTGTGTGCACACATTTATTCGGAAATGGCTCAAATTTGTTACACGGGCCCGATAAGAAGATGAAAGGATGACCCCTAAAATTTCTTTCCCAAATATTTCAAGAACGGTCTCAAATTTCAAACACTGGTTGAATAACTTATTACTTAATTTGTACAAATTTTATGGGCATGAATGACAATGTTCCTGTAACTTAACAAAAAATGACACTTTTTGAAATGTAAAAGTTTCTGAATTCATCATTAAAATTGATAATGTTAGACGGCCCATGCAGCAAGTTTTTCTAGTCGAGTCTTTCGTTCATCAGCGCATCGATTGTGAACATTTCAGCGGGGTTTGGGGTTGCAACAAGAGGGTGAAACGACCACGAATTTTGACAGATTTGGCTACAAAGAGTTTAAAAGAGATGGATACAAAACACAGGTGCGATTATATCTTTAAGAGATAAAAAATGATTAATCTGATTGCCATAAATACCAATTTTTATCATAAGAATATTTTAACATTTGGATCCGCCGAATATTTCCATTTCCCTTCATTGTTTGGTGCCTGATTTGAAATAACGTTTCGAGGTATAATAAGTTGAGAAATTTCTTCAAGCTGCATGTTCCGATTTGTCGGCCATTACAGTATCAAATAATTTTCCTTGCAAACCTAATGAATAATCTAACAAATTTATAGACGTATTTAAACGGAAGTGCTCTCCTTTCAACGTTAGAAATATTCAAAGTAAATAAAAATAAATTTGGGGCATACAAAAACCCCCCAAAATACATCATTGGAATGTTTAAAAAAGGAAACCGTTGGGTTTCATCCTCCGAATGATTGAGTTTATTCATCCTGCATGTTTTGCAATGATTATAAAAAACGTAAACATCAAAACTATTAATGAACAAATGTACACTGCTTTATTTTTGTTTAAATAGTCATGCTGTATATTTTATATGTTATAACAGATTATATAAAAAAAAAAACAGATGTCAAAGTCGTAATACAATCATACTAGCTTCGACGTAAGGGGCCAGTTTAAACACGCGGCGAAATAACGCAAAACCCTTTTATGTCGATTATTTTGCGTATACACAACAAAACTTGTCTAATCCGGCGGAGGGTGGTTCTGAAAAAAAAAATGGCCGGATTAGGCAACATCCGGTTTCGAGGATATTGTTGCAAATTAATTTTAGTATTTAATGCAGTAGGTCCTGATCGTGTATTCTTGCAAAATGTTCAATTGTTCTGAATTATATTAGATTTCATCGATCTTATTTACGGTACAAATTTTGATTTTAAATATTTTTTTTCAAACAATAAATCCATAACGGAATACATACGATGGAAATCCTTGAATTAAATCGGCGTTATTGATAATCTTTCAAACATCCGATTTACCTGAAAAGTGCATGCTTAACCGTAAATTGTTAAACAAAACATTAACAAGTCAACAGGTGGCTGAAATACCTGATGGCGAGAACTGTTTTGATGCAGGGAAACAATAGATAAATATTAATATAAATGAGAATTTTATATAAAAAAAAAATTGAGCATTTTGACAGAATAATATGCAACTCTGTACGTGTAGCCATGCAACGGGGATAACAAACGATATCGGCAGTCTTACTCCCGCAGTATCCTGAATCACGGCCTGAAAAAAATTGGGTGAGCTATAATCTAATTATCCAATTGCAATTCATAACAAGACTTTACGGTATTAACTGAAAAAAGTTGCTTTTTTGGATCTATATTAACAGTTGTTTAAATAAATAGCAACGACAAAAAAATTGGTCAATAATTGAGCATTAATATCTCGCAGAAGGCCGATCGATCGATAAGTGGACGGACTACGGGAGATAACTCTCACTAATAATATGCAGTAGGCTTTTTCATTGCGCCGGTTAACAGAATAGATAGGATCCGGATTGCACAAATTTTTTTAAAACAAAAATGATGGGAAAATGTCAAGGGGCTGAATAATGTCGCCGGATTGGGCAGCATGCCGTAATAAACAACATCCGGATTCAACGAGTTTCAACATGTACATAATTTTTTCATTGAAATATGGCTTAATTGACAGGGAAAACTACGTGTACTGCAACGTATATTATTGCACACATACTTAGCATAACCATCGTTTAAAAGCGTACAATTATTTTATTGAAAATCGGACCAAGCAGCTTTAACATTAAGATTTACATGTGTAAGACACTTTATTTGTCATGTGCATGATCATGTGCATTAATTATTTTCAATACCTGCTTATTCTCCACAATGATCTCCAATTCCATTCACAACTGTTGTCATTCAAAATCACATGAATTAAACAAAATTTAAAATTTTGTGTCGATCTCAACTGTTATGTATCCAAGAAATCTATTGATTTTAACATGTGTTACGTAATTAGGTAATAACGTTTTTAGGGGTCAAACTTCATTTACAAATTACAATTTTTCCTTCGTAAACATTCACAGGATCGAAAACAGATTTCCTACGGATATTTATAATGGGGAATGTTTACATCTTTCCTCAATTCGGAAGTCTTTCGGAATATCTAGCACAATATTTTAAAGTTATCATCCGGGCTTTATAATGGCTGATGCAATGCAAAATCCCCGTAGACGTTCTATTTTTAGCCGTGTATTAAAACCTGACAAGCTAGATGGGGCGTTTCAAAAGGGAAATCTTGGGATTTTTTCATACTATCGAATGAACATCGTCTGAATCAAGAGATATTTACAAATATCAAATAATTTAAGAGAATGTGTGGCAAAAATATCTTGGGACAGACTTTAGGTATAATACGTTTATATATCCTTACAATATAATGATTTTCTCATGCGTTACCTAACTAGGGATATTAGGGGCCAGAGGTAAAAAAGTTTAATCTTGTCTATTTCAATTGAAAGAAATGCAAGTATTTAAAAAAGCAACGTAAGAGAACTTATAAAAAGCATTACAGGTAAGCATTAGTACTACACTCCTATTTCCATATCATGTTTTGTTGTCGAAAATTAAAGTCGATGACGTGATTTACCTTTTAAAAATCGGACGGAAGACCTCCTCGTTGCTCGCAACGAGATCGTGTCTAGTTAGGGTCTTCCGTTTTCAACGGAAGACCCTCTTGTTATTCTATTGTTTCTTTTTCATTATTATTAGGGTCTTCCGTTTCCAACGGAAGACCCTCTTGTTATTCTATTGTTTCTTTTTATTATTAGGGTCTTCCGTTTTCAACGGAAGACCCTCTTGTTATTCTATTGTTTCTTTTTATTATTATTAGGGTCTTCCGTTTTCAACGGAAGACCCTCTTGTTATTCTTCGGTTTCTTTTTATTATTATTATACTTTTTCTTTTTTTTTCTGACTCCCTCTCGGCTTTATAACTCAAAAAATTTCCAACTGATTTTAATGAAATTTTTAGAGATAATGTGAAACTATTATCCCTCAAAGATGTTAAAGTTTTCATGACAACGTCACTTCCGTTTTGACGTGACGTCATTTTTAAAAATTTTAAAAAGGCATTTTGTCCGCGGCGTTTCTCAAAGACGCTTTAAGATAGAGGCTTGAAATTTTCAATGCTTATGAATTGGTCGATTTACCTCTGTAATAAGGCTCGAAATAAAAATCGGTTACTTCCGCTCGAAATTGGAAGTGAAACAAAATTTTCGAAAAAATGAATTTTCAGATCAAATAAAAAATGAATATGTGTTTTGTAGAGCTTATTAAGCTGAATCTAACACTGAAAGCCGTTTTAAAATCGGACGATGCATTACAGAGATATCGGGGTTTAAAAATTGATTTTTCCGGAAATTTTGATTCCGCGTCCTTGGTTTAAAAAATAGCGTAATGTTCAAAGTAATATTAACTCGTACCAAAAATAATTGTTAAGTCGTACTTGAACAATTCGGATTTTTTTTTGTTAAGTTGTTCTTGAAATGGGAAAGGTGTTTGTTAAGTCGCACTTAAAATCATTCGTATTTTGTTAAGTCGTACCAGGAATAATTCGTTTTTTTTATCTTTTCATTTTAGTTACTCTTGTTTTTGGTTTAAGAGCTCTGCTTCTTACAGGAACTTCCAGCTTTACTTCCGACATTAACGGAAGACCCACTCGTTGCTTTGCAACGAGCTTTGCTCTAGTTATTATTCTTTTTATTTTTTTTTCTGACTCCTTTTCGGCTTTATAACTCAAAAAGTTTACAACCGATTTTAATGAAATTTTCAGAGGTTGTGTGCAACTATAATACCTCAAAGTTTGTGAAGTTTCCTTGAAAACGTCACTTCCGTTTTTACGTTACGTCATTTTTAAAATTTTCAAAAAGTCATATTGTCCGCGGCGTTTCTCAAAAACTCTTCAAGATAGAGGCTTGAAATTTTCAATGGTTATGATTTAATCGATTTACCTCTGTAATAAGGCTGGAAATGAAAATCTGTCACTTCCGGTCGAAACCGGAAGGGTATCAAATTTTTCGAAAAAATGAATTTTCTGATCAAATCAAAAATGAATACGTGTTTTATAGAGCTTATTAAGCTGAATCTAACACTGAAAGCTGTTTTAAAATCGGACGATGCATTACAAAGATATGCGAGTTCAAAAAATGATTTTTCCGGAAATTTTGATTCCGCGTTTTTGGTTAAGAAATTAGTATCAAGTTCTTGGTTAAATTAACTTGTACCTAAAAATTAATTGTTAAGTCGTACTGTAACACATTTGGATTTTTTTGTTAAGTCGTTCTTGAAATCGGAAAGGTTTTTGTTAAGTCGTACGTAAAATTATTCGGTTTTTGTTAAGTCGTACCAGGAATAATTCGATTTTCCTTTTTATTTAAGGTACTCTTGTTATTGGTTTAAGAGCTCTGCTTCTTACAGGAACTTCCAGCTTTACTTCCGACATTAACGGAAGACCCACTCGTTGCTTTGCAACGAGCTTTGCTCTAGTTATTATTCTTTTTCTTTTCTTCTGACTCCTTTTTTGCTTCATAACTCAAAAGGTTTTTAACCGATTTTGATGAAATTTTCAGAGATTTTTGCAAGTTGGCGTCCCTTAAGAATGTTAAAATTTTAAAGAGAACGTCACCTCCGTTTTGACGTGACGTCATTTTTAAAAATTTCAAAAAGTCATTTTGTCCCGGACTTTTTTC
The DNA here is from genome assembly GCF_963853765.1 of Magallana gigas. Lineage (NCBI taxonomy): Eukaryota > Metazoa > Mollusca > Bivalvia > Ostreida > Ostreidae > Magallana > Magallana gigas. The sequence continues at coordinate 11,106,652 of NC_088855.1, forward strand.
AAAAACGCTTTAAGATAGAAGCTTGAAATTTTCAATGGTCATGATTTGGTCGATTTACCTCTGTAATAAGGCTCGAAATGAAAATCTGTCACCTCCGGTCGAAACCGGAAGTGAAACAAATTTTTCGAAAAAATGAATTTTCTGATCAAATCAAAAACGAATATGTGTTTTGTAGAGCTTATAAAGCTGAATCTAACACTGAAATCCGTTTTAAAATCGGACGATGCATAACAGAGATATCGGGGTTTAAAAATTGATTTTTCCGGAAATTTTGATTCCGCTTCCTTGGTTTAAAAAATAGCGTAATATTCAAAGTAAAATTAATTCGTACCAAAAATAATTGTTAAGTCGTACTTGAACACATTCGGATTTTTTTTGTTAAGTCGTTCTTGAAATCGGAAATGTTTTTGTTAAGTCGTACTTAAAATCATTCGTATTTTGTTAAGTCGTACCAGGAATAATTCGATTTTTTCAACTTTTTATTTTCGTTACTCTTGTTGTTGGTTTAAGAGCTCTGCTTCTGACAGGAACTTCCAGCTTTACTTCTGACATTAACGGAAGACCCACTCGTTGCTTTGCAACGAGCTTTGCTCTAGTTATTTTTCTTTTTCTTTATTTTTCTGACTTTTTTAAAGCTTAATATCTCAAAAAGTATTTAACAGATTTACATGAAACTTTCAGGGATTATGTAACATTATTGTGCCTCAAAGATGTTAAATTTTTAACTACAACGTCACTTCCGTTTTTACGTTACGTCAATTTTTAAATTTAAAAAAAGTGATTTTGTCCAGGGCGTTTTTCATAAACGCTTAAAGATAATGACTTGGAATTTTCTGTGTTGAAGCATTGATCGTTTTTATTTGGACATAAGGCTGGAATTTAGTTTCAGACACTTCCGGTCCAAACCGGAAGTGTTTTAAAATTTTCGAATTTTCGAATTTTTCGTTTCAATTTCAAATGTTTATGAGGTTTGTAGAGTTGGTCATGCTGAATACGAAACTGAAATCCGTTTGAAAATCGGAAGATGTATTATAGAGATATCGGGGTTTAAAAATTGATATTTCCGGAAATTTTCTTTCCGCGTCCTTGGTTTAAAAATAGCGTAATGTTCAAAGTAAAATTAACTCGTACCAAAAATAATTGCTAAGTCGTACTTAAACACATTCGGATTTTTTTTGTTAAGTCGTTCTTAAAATCGGAAAGGTTTTTGTTAAGTCGTACTTAAAATCATTCGTATTTTATTAAGTCGTACCAGGAATAATTCGATTTTTTTATCTTTTTATTTTAGTTACTCTTGTTATTGGTTTAAGAGCTCTGCTTCTGACAGGAACTTCCAGCTTTACTTCCGACATTAACGGAAGACCCACTCGTTGCTTGCAACGAGCTTTGCTCTAGTTATTATTATTATTCTTTTTCTTTATTTTTCTGACTTTTTTAAAGCTTAATATCTCAAAAAGTTTTCAACGAATTAACATGAAACTTTCAGGGATTATGTAACATCATCGTCCCTAACAGATTATAAATTTTCAACTACAACGTCACTTCCGTTTCAACGTTACGTCAATTTTTAAATTTTAAAAAAGTGATTTTGTCCAGGGCGTTTTTCAAAAACGCTTCAAGATAGAGACTTGGAATTTTCTGTGTTGAAGCATTGATCGTTTTTATTTGGACATAAGGCTGGAATTTAGTTTCCGTCACTTCCGGTCTAAACCGGAAGTGTTTTAAAATTTTCGAATTTTCGAATTTTTCGTTTTAATTTTAAATGTTTACGAGGTTTGTAGAGTTGGTCATGCTGAATACGAAACTGAAATCCTTTTGAAAATCGGACGATGCATTACAGAGATGTCGGGGTTTAAAAATTGATTTTTCCGGAAATTTTGTTTCCGCGTCCTTGGTTTAAAAAATAGCGTAATGTTAAAAGTAAAATTAACTCGTACCAAAAATAATTGTTAAGTCTTACTTAGACACATTCGGATTTTTTTTGTTAAGTTGTTCTTAAAATCAAGAAGGTTTTTGTTAAGTCGTACTTAAAATCATTCGGATTTTGTTAAGTCGTACCAGGATTTATTCGATTTTTTCATCTTTTTATTTTACTTTCTCTTGTTACTGGTTTAAGAGCTCTACTTCTTACAGGAACTTTCAGCTTTACTTCCGACATTAACGGAAGACCCACTCGTTGCTTTGCAACGAGCTTTGCTCTAGTTATTTTTCTTTTTCTTTATTTTTCTGACTTTTTCAAAGCTTAATATCTCAAAAAGTTTTGAACAGATTTACATCAAACTTTCAGGGATTATGTAACATTATTGTGCCTCAAAGATGTTAAATTTTCAACTACAACGTTACTTCCGTTTTTACGTTTCGTCAATTTTTAAATTTTAAAAAAGTGATTTTGTCCAGGGCGTTTTTCAAAAACGGTTCAAGATAAAGACTTGGAATTTTCTGTGTTGAAGCAATGATCGTTTTTATTTGGACATAAGACTGGAAATTAGTTTCCGTCACTTCCGGTCCAAACCGGAAGTGTTTAAAAATTTCGAATTTTCGAATTTTTCGTTTCAATTTAAAATGTTTACGAGGTTTGTAGAGTTGGTTATGCTGAACACGAATCTGAAATCCGTTTGAAAATCGGACGATGTATTACAGAAATATCGGGGGTTAAAAATGGATTTTTCCGGAAATTTTGATTCCGCGTCCTTGGTTTAAAAAATAGCGTAATGTTCAAAGTAAAATTAACTCGTACCAAAAATAATCGCTAAGTCGTACTTGAACACATTCGGATTTTTTTTGTTAAGTCGTTCTTGAGATCAGAAAGGTTTTTGTTAAGTCGTATTTAAAATCATTCGTATTTTGTTAAGTCGTACAAGGAATAATTCGATTTTTTTCATCTTTTTATTTTAGTTACTCTTGTTATTGGTTTAAGGGCTTTGCTTCATACAGGAACTTCCAGCTTTACTTCCGATATTAACGGAAGACCCACTCGTTGCTTTGCAACGAGCTTTGCTCTAGTTAGGGTCTTCCGTTTCCAACGGAAGACCCTCTTGTTATTCTATTGTTTCTTTTTATTATTATTATTATTATTCTTTTTCTTTATTTTTCTGACTTTTTTAAAGCTTAATATCTCAAAAAGTTTTCAACGGATTAACATGAAACTTTCAGGGATTATGTAACATCATCGTCCCTAAAAGATGTTAAATTTTCAACTACAACGTCACTTCCGTTTCAACGTTACGTCAATTTTTAAATTTTAAAAAAGTGATTTTGTCCAGGGCGTTTTTCAAAAACGCTTCAAGATAGAGACTTGGAATTTTCTGTGTTGAAGCATTGATCGTTTTTATTTGGACATAAGGCTGGAATTTAGTTTCCGTCACTTCCGGTCTAAACCGGAAGTGTTTTAAAATTTTCGAATTTTCGAATTTGTCGTTTTAATTTTAAATGTTTACGAGGTTTGTAGAGTTGGTCATGCTGAATACGAAACTGAAATCCGTTTGAAAATCGGACGATGCATTACAGAGATATCGGGGTTTAAAAATTGATTTTTCCGGAAATTTTGTTTCCGCGTCCTTGGTTTAAAAAATAGCGTAATGTTAATAGTAAAATTAACTCGTACCAAAAATAATTGTTAAGTCTTACTTAGACACATTCGGATTTTTTTTGTTAAGTTGTTCTTAAAATCAAGAAGGTTTTTGTTAAGTCGTACTTAAAATCATTCGGATTTTGTTAAGTCGTACCAGGAATAATTCGATTTTTTCATCTTTTTATTTTACTTTCTCTTGTTACTGGTTTAAGAGCTCTGCTTCTTACAGGAACTTTCAGCTTTACTTCCGACATTAACGGAAGACCCACTCGTTGCTTTGCAACGAGCTTTGCTCTAGTTATTATTAGGGTCTTCCGTTTCCAACGGAAGACCCTCTTGTTATTCTATTGTTTCTTTTTATTATTAGGGTCTTCCGTTTTCAACGGAAGACCCTTTTGTTTTTCTACGGTTTCTTTTTTTTCTTATTCTTATTATTATTATTCTTTTTATTTTTTTTCCAACTCAAATATTTCAAAAACGCTTGCATCGATTGTTTTGAAATTTACAGGTGTAATGTGTATCTAAAAGATCTCTATGATATGAAAAAATTATTTGATGACGTCATCAATTTCGTCAGATATTGACGTTTTTCACGTTTTAAAAAGTGATTTTGTCCGGAGCTTTTCTCATTTTTGATTTAAGATAAAGCTATGAGATTTACAGAGAAGGTAGAACTATCGTTTTACTTATGACATAAGGCTGGAGACTCAATTCTGACACTTCCGGTCGAAACTGGAAGCAAAACCAATTTTTTTGAATTTTCATGTTTTTCAATTTAAAAAATTTTACGTACGAATCTTACAGAAATTTTCATGCTGAGTTCAAAACTGAAATCCGTTTTTAAATCGGACGATGCATTACAGAGATATCGGGGTTTAAAATTTGATTTTTCCGGAAATTTTGATTCCGCGTCCTTGGTTTAAAAAATAGCGTTTTGTTTAAAGTGAAATTAACTCGTATCAAAAATAATTGCTCAATCGTACTTAAACACATTCGGATTTTTTTTGTTAAGTCGTTCTTGAAATCAGAAAGGTTTTTGTTAAGTCGTACTTAAAATGATTCGGATATTGTTAAGTCGTACCAGGAATAATTCGATTGTTTTCATCTTTTTATTTTAGTTACTCTTGTTATTGGTTTAGAAGCTCTGCTTCTTACAGGAACTTCCAGCTTTACATCCGACATTAACGGAAGACCCACTCGTTGCTTTGCAACGAGCTTTGCTCTAGTTATTATTATTATTCTTTTTCTTTATTTTTCTGACTTTTTTAAAGCTTAATATCTCAAAAAGTTTTCAAAAGATTAACATGAAACTTTCAGGGATTATGTACCATTATCGTCCCTATAAGATGTTAAATTTTCAACTACAACGTCACTTCCGTTTTAACGTTACGTCAATTTTTATATTTTAAAAACGTGATTTTGTCCAGGGCGTTTTTCAAAAACGCTTCAAGATAAAGACTTGGAATTTTTTGTGTTGAAGCATTGATCGTTTTTATTTGGACATAAGGCTGGAATTTAGTTTCCGTCACTTCCGCTCCAAACCGGAAGTGTTTTAAAATTTTCGAATTTTCGAATTTTTCGTTTTAATTTTAAATGTTTACGAAGTTTGTAGAGTTGTTCATGCTGAATACGAAACTGAAATCCGTTTGAAAATCGGACGATGCATTACAGAGATATCGGGGTTTAAAAATTGATTTTTCCGGAAATTTTGTTTCCGCGTCCTTGGTTTAAAAAATAGCGTAATGTTAATAGTAAAATTAACTCGTACCAAAAATAATTGTTAAGTCTTACTTAGACACATTCGGATTTTTTTTTTGTTAAGTTGTTCTTAAAATCAAGAAGGTTTTTGTTAAGTCGTACTTAAAATCATTCGGATTTTGTTAAGTCGTACCAGGAATAATTCGATTGTTTCATCTTTTTATTTTACTTTCGCTTGTTACTGGTTTAAAAGCTCTGCTTCTTACAGGAACTTCCAGCTTTACTTCCGACATTAACGGGAGACCCACTCGTTGCTTTGCAACGAGCTTTGCTCTAGTTATTATTCTTTTTCTTTATTTTTCTGACTTTTTTAAAGCTTAATATCTCAAGAAGTTTTCCCCGGATTAACATGAAACTTTCAGGGATTATGTAGCATCATCGTCCCTAAAAGATGTTAAATTTTCAACTACAACGTCACCTCCGTTTCAACGTTACGTCAATTTTTAAATTTTAAAAAAGTGATTTTGTCCAGGGCGTTTTTCAAAAACGCTTCAAGATAGAGACTTGGAATTTTCTGCGTTGAAGCATTGATCGTTTTTATTTGGACATAAGGCTGGAATTTAGTTTCCGTCACTTCCGCTCCAAACCGGAAGTGTTTTAAAATTTTCGAATTTCCGAATTTTTCGTTTTAATTTCAAATGTTTACGAGGTTTGTAGAGTTGGTCATGCTGAATACGAAACTGAAATCCGTTTGAAAATCGGACGATGCATTACAGAGATATCGGGGTTTAAAAATTGATTTTTTCCGGAAATTTTGTTTCCGCGTCCTTGGTTTAAAAAATAGCGTAATGTTAATAGTGAAATTAACTCGTACCAAAAATAATTGTTAAGTCGTACTTAAAATCATTCGGATTTTGTTAAGTCGTACCAGGAATTATTCGATTTTTTCATCTTTTTATTTTAGTTAATCTTGTTATTGGTTTAAGAGCTCTGCTTCTTACAGGAACTTCCAGCTTTACTTCCAACATTAAGGAAGACCCACTCGTTGCTTTGCAACGAGCTTTGCTCTAGTTTTTTTTATTATTATTAATCTTCTTGTTTTTCCTTCTGACTTCTTTTTTGCTTTATATCTCAAAAACTGTTCAACCGATTTGCAAGAAATTTTCAGAGATTATTTTAAATTCTTGTCCCTGGAAGCTTTTACAGTTTCAGTCATTAAATCACTTCCATTTTCTAGTTACGTCATTTTAAAAATTTTCAAAAAGTGATTTTGTCCAGGACTTTTCTAGTAAACGGTTGTTTATAAAGACTTGAAATTTTCTGTGATTGTAAATCTGCGGATTTACTTATGGCATTTGACCAAAAAAATGTATTTTGTCACTTCCGGTCGAAACCGGAAGTGAAACAAATTTTTCGAAAAAATGAATTTTCTGATCAAATCAAAAACGAATATGTGTTTTGTAGAGCTTATAAAGCTGAATCTAACACTGAAATCCGTTTTAAAATCGGACGATGCAGTACAGAGATATCGGGGTTTAAAAATTGATTTTTCCGGAAATTTTGATTCCGCGGCCTTGGTTTAAAAAATAGCGTAATGTTCAAAGTAAAATTAACTCGTACCAAAAATAATTGCTAAGTCGTACCTGAACACATTCGGATTTTTTTTGTTCAGTCCTTCTTAAAATCGGAAAGGTTTTTGTTAAGTCGTACTTAAAATCATTTGTATTTTGTTAAGTCGTACCAGGAATATTCGATTTTTTTCATATTTTTATTTTAGTTACTCTTGTTATTGGTTTAAGAGCTCTGCTTCTTACAGGAACTTCCAGCTTTACTTCCGACATTAACGGAAGACCCACTCGTTGCTTTGCAACGAGCTTTGCTCTAGTTCTTATTCTTTTTTTTTCTTCTTACCGATTTTGTGCAGGCGATTTCTCGGAGATGGCTTGCTTGATTTCAGTCAAATTTTCAGGGATGGTGCCTTGTCAACTGAAGTTTGTACCGCCGGAACAGTTTTTTAAAATTTACTTCCGGTCGGAAGTTATCGTCATTAAACGATTTTTTTAAAGTCAAATTTGTCTGCGACGTTTCTCAAAAACGACTGAAGATATAGAGCTGACATTTTTAGAGATGATAGATTTAACGTTTTTCTGGTGCACTATTGTCTAAAAAATGTCCGCCGTCACTTTTGGTCTTCTCTGGAAGGAATTTTAAAAAATTGAATTTTTCGACTTTTTTATTTTCTAATATTTTTCTTTGAAATTTTTACACCTTATAGTGACCCTTTCACTGATTCAGAATATGTAATTTGTTTTAAAATCGATCAAGGCATTCTCGAGAAATTAAGCGTCAAAGTCCTGAAGCGAGAGTCCGAGTAGCTCAGTCGATAGAGTCGTGGACATGGCCCGGGCGACCCGGGTTCAAGCCCCGAGTGCCGCAAAATTTTTTTCTCTTTTTTTTTCGTTTAAGATCTACGATTTTATCTTTGAATTGATAAGTTTAATCTAATCTTTTCAAAAATCGGACGGAAGACCCACTCGTTGCTCGCAACGAGATCGAATCTAGTTTTTATTATAATACTTAAAAACAATGTTGGATTAAAAAAGCGTTTTAAGATATCCGCGTTTTTATAATTAAGATGCTTTTTTTACCACAAAATACAAAGTATGCGCTGTTTAGGATTTTTAATCAATTCTACATATTAAATCCTTTCATTTTGACACAAAATAAAATGATAAGCGTATATTTAAGGTGGATATGTACAGCATATAGTTTAGAAGATTTTTGTTGCATGCATTTGTTACTAATACTAAGCACAGTATTTAACAATAATATGCCTCAAAGTATATTGCTCTGTTTTGTAGAGAATGTTTAAAATATCAGTCTGGTTCCATATAACCCCATATTTGTCAAAATTTTTATACATTTATGTTAAAAATAATCTTATGAAAGTGAAATGTTATTATGTAATGAAATGAAAGACAAAATAATCATTTAAACGAATTTTGTATGACTTCTATTGGAATTCAAATAAATACGAAACTAAAATTTAAAAAAATCTGATAAGGCATATGCAAACTGCTGGACAAAATCCCACAAAAATCGGATAATATAAACAAAATTCATTGGTTAATAAGATGAACAAAAGAAACTGAATGAAATAGAAAAATTAAAGGAAATACTACCTTAAGAGATGTCTTTTTATTTCATATGGTCTCAAATTACTGGGAACAAATTTTTTAAAAATCAGAAAGAACAATATAATTGAAAAAAGAGCAGGTATATGCTAAATATGTAAATACAAGGTTGGTTGTGCCTATGGTAATGTTAACGTTTGAATCTGAAAAGTTATATTTTTGATAAATGCATTATATATATTTAAATCAGTGTTAGTAGTTAAATTGCATTTTTCCGGGCCACCAGAAGGCGGTCTGTTATTTAATATACATTTAAATATTGTTACTGCGTTTCTGCTGTATAGTATTTTTTTTATAGAATTAATTTTATGCTTATTTTTAATGAATTTAAAGTAAATTTGCATGTAGAAATATGTTTTATTCCTTTTAAAAAATATTTACCATTTTTTTTTTACTTGTAAATGTATAGTAGGTCGTAGACTGTCGTTTTAGGTGCGTTTTTATCAAGACTAATCTATTCGGAAAATTTCATTCTTTCATTCTGTTTTTCATTCTTTTCAAAACAGTTATACGGGACATACTGAAGACCTGAAATACTAAAGACCCGAATGACATGAAATTTTATATAAATGATATATTTGATTCATGAAATATCAATTATTTACGCAAAAATATGAAAGACCTGAAAATTTGGGATGATCTTATTTTTTAAAATACTTTTGAGAACCTCGTGCAATTAAAGGGGAAGGAAACTAAAAATATGTTGTACAATAAATCAATTAATTATCATCTACTATAATTGTAAATCGTATTTATTTTCATTAAAAACCCCGGAACAATGAATAAATCAAGAAAATCGATCGCTTAATTTAAATTTCCCGCCGCCTTAGGGGCTGCCATTGAACTTTAATCTATGACGTCACACCATCTATTACGGTTTGTTTTATCAACATAACATCAGTATATTCGCTCTAAATGACAAGTTCTGGAAAATTTGTAACAATTTTGATTTGAGACCGTTCTTTTAACTTTGCAAACTACAAACTAACGTCAAATGGAGCATGTTCGTTGAAATCTAAAAGCGGAGGTTAGTGTCGGAGAAATCTCCGCGGAAATGTGGAAATTGTCAACAGATGCCAAGTATCATAGAAAATGTCTGCCGTCGTTATTTCGACATGGTAATTCCGACTTTAAAGAATGAATTTTAAACATCCCGATTACAATTATAACATTTATTCAGTTAGCGAAGAACTTGACTTGGATTAAAAATTTTAATCGAGGTCGTTTTCAGCTTTGAATAATAGCAGATTAACAACTGCCATTTACTTATAAAAATGCATATATTTATGCATACAATGATACATGTATTTATTCTTTAGATTGACGTGTGAACTCAAACATTATCAATTTTGTTTAGTCGATTATTTGAGTAACAGAAAGGCATAAACCAGCGTTAATTATATTCAGAGCACTGTGTACATTCATTTGTATATGTAAACCAAACCGGAATAGATGGTGTGACGTCAAAATAATTAATTTTTTTGGTTTTTAATACAAAAGAGTTCTACATCATGTCAGCCTCCAGTAAATACGATTTCTCCAATTTCAAACGTTCATTAAAGCTTAATTACGTATTTTATTTTCAAAACAGCATGACCACATGTGATAATTTACACCATTTAATAAGCATGATTATCTTCATAAACAGAAGCGTAGATAAGATTTAGGAAAACAAATTACCCGGCTTAACTTTACCCTTAAAATCGTGCAGTAACTGTTTCTCCCGAATGAGCATAATATGATATCATAATTTATCATTGAATGATCTTAAACGTACCTTTAAAATAATCCATTTCTATTTTATAATGAATTATATAAACTAATGCATTTAGTTTTAATTCAATAAAATGCAGCAAAATAAAAAAAATAGAAATGATTTGAAATACATAATCTCCAAGAGAATAATGATGAGTTGAACTTTGTATTAGAATACATAAAAATCAATGTGTTCTCCTATACTTAATACTATGGCAATCATGGTCATACAATTACCGTTAGAAATGCTAACGAACTCGATTCTAAATAAAAATAGTAAAATGTTAAATTTCAAAACGTGGTGCTGAAAATATATTAAAATTTACCATAAAAATTAGTAAACCAACTCGTTATTCTCTTCTTTTTAAATGTAAACAAAAACATGACTTAAGATTTGTTACATATCTCGCTTAAGGTAGTCCATCCATAACTATCATATTTCATATCTAATAGATTACAAGTTTGATCACTAAAATCTTAGTGTGATTTTAAGGAGTTTATTAAATAATAATTTTCACCTTTGAAATCTTTAAAAAAAAATTATTTTTAATAAATTTATCACATGTTGAAGTTAACATTGAAGTCTATTGGAAAAATGCATTTTTAAATATATTTCTTTAGTACACATATTTTTCTCACATTTCTCTTCGTAAAAAGTTGCAATAGCTTTCTCCATCATCGAATATGCTTAAATAATTCATAGTTTACCATATATATATTTTTAGAACATGATTTTTAAAAATTTTCCTTAAGGGCAGACATCTCTTTAAAAAAGTCTTAAGTGCAAAAAGTTCATTTAATTGACTACATACATACACCCAAGTTTGGTTTATGTCAGCCTCATAATAGCTTCAAAATATGTATTTGATGTAGTATAGATCAATCAAAATCGTTAAATTCACCTTAGTTATGGATGGACTACCTTAAAACACGACAACAGACACTGACATTTTGGTTGATAACTTGAAATGCCTTACTGAAGCATAGTAAACATTAAAAACGGAAGAACAATTTTGTCCAAACTTATGAACATGCCCATTTAAAAGACGAATAAGTTATATTATCAATTAAAATTATGCGTAGGAAAACATAATAAGGACTTAGTGCAAGTTGGTCTCGGAATATGTTTTGTTTTTTTTTAAAGAAGGGGAGAGATGTCCATACAAACATCAATCAGGGCCATACTTTTAAGTATCGTTTATGCTGCATAAGTAAACGCAGTTTATTTGTTGAATTTTAGTGCATGACATGCTATTTGATTCTTAAATTTATTAACTCCTAGGTGTCTGTGATTTGATGATATCCAACAATCTATAGAAATGAAACGATATATTTATCTGCATTATCCAATAAGGCAAACATAATATTTGATTTTCTTCACTGTACTACAATAGATCGAAAATTTCCAAAATGCTACGATTATTTTTGTCGTCTTATGAAATATAACGTTCCACAATTTGTTCGGCTAGGGCTTCAAACCATAATATGATGGTTTATATTTACTTGATTTTACTCGATTTGGTATGTCTGTACCAATTCGTCGCTGAATCATAAAAAAAATAAAACAATTACTGTTGGTTTTTTGTTTTGTTTAATACGTTGGTTTCAAAACAGCAGTAATTGTATAAATATTATTACAAACATACACAATATTCATATATTTATCATTTGTAAATTTTGCTGTACGGACATTTCTCTTCCCTCCAATTCAATCGATGGTATTTATCGGGAATCATTTTAGATGACATGCATTTGATTTAAAGTATTGTACAAGTATTGAGCCTAATTCATTTGAAAATTTGTTAAAGAATTACACTCAATACTTGTACAATACTTTAAATCAAATGCATGTCATCTAAAATGATTCCCGATAAATACCATCGATGTGTGTTAAAAATATAACCGGACATTTACCACGTTGTGTTAAGGATCGGTCCGAAAGCCACTGGAATTACCTTAATGCTTCGGATTCGTTGTTGTTTATGTAGATGTGTCAATCTAATACGAATATTGCACGGCATTACGGTTCATTGCCCTAAACATAGCGAGATAATTTGGGGGCAATACACTTTCACAGGATGAAGCTCTGCCATTCAGTCAACTGAATGATAACTGAATGGTCTGGAAAGGTGACTGAATGGCACAGACATGCCATTCAGTCACATTTCAGTTACCTTTCAGTCACCTTTCAATTGACTGAATGGCAGAGATTCATCCTGTGTTTATTTCTCACTAAACTGTCGAGATATAAAAAAAATCCTGCAAATAGTTTGGAGAAAATACACTTATTTAAAATGCGATCTCACATTTAAAGATTACATTTTGTAAATATAATGACCCCTGAAGTATAGTAGAGGCTTATCATAATAAATAAATAATAATTTCATAATAAAATGACAAAAATAAACCTAAGGGATCTCTTTGATTTAAATAAATATTAACAAAGAAACCATAGCACCTCCTGTTTAAGGTATGGTTGTTTGAATCTTCAAAATGTAGAACAAAAAGTGAACAAAACCGGTTCCGGATATTTTTACAATTAGATTTTTAATAAAATGCATCCTCGTCCTAATAATTAACCTATAATTCTATATAAAACGACAATCTGTAATACGCCTCACTTTCAAGAGAGATTCCACGTAGTTCCTTATCAGCTATAAAACCAGTTCCTACGAATCTTGCCTTCTGTTAATCTGTTGAAGTTCAATATGAGAGGCTTACTTATTTGTCTTGGTTTTGCTTGTATCCTGAGTGTAGCATGGGTAAGTATCACTATACTTCAGTCCAATGGTTTTTCTTTGTTCCTAATGATCAATTTCGGTTAAATAAATCATAGCTTTTCGTGGTTTTTTTTATATTTGGTAGATTTAATTTTCTATGTATATATTATCCATATCTACAATATTTCTATTTTCATTTGCAATTGCAAGCAATACAGGTTGTTTTCCATTACCGACAGTTTTACTCTAAAAATTTCCCGTTATCCAATTATATTTCAATAACCAACGAACGTTTTTACCACAAGAAAGAGAAAATGTACAAACAAGTAGAAATAAAGTTAAATTTTAAAAAGACCCCAATATAATTAACCCTTTTCGTCAGAATCTGTCCGTTTTGTTAACCGACTTAGGGTAAAAAAAGACGCGTTACTTACCGACCGGTGACTTTTACTGAAGAAGATCATGATAAGAAACGATGCAGTTGTTTATAAATTTGCATGCATATTAATTTTGTAATTGCAGTTGGTGAGATTTCCTTTCCGAAATTGCAAAGAGGCAGATCGGAGTGCCAGTTGGCTAGTATGTGCGTTGCAAACTTTTGAATTTTTTCTTATCTCTGTGTACAGGCAGCAACCCATTGTTTGACTAATGCAGAGTGTGGAACTGACGAGTGTTGTTTCAAACATGACGGACCATTCCTTGTCAGCAAGAGGAAGCGTGCCTCCTCAGACCTTCTTGGTCCGGCCATGCACTCCTCCACTGGTTTGTATTATACACCTCGCATTAGAAAAACCTCATATATATTGTTAAATTATTTAATGGTAGAATCTATATTTAATAAAGTTTGATTGTTTTCTGTACATTTGCGTTGACTCAAGAAAAAAACTACTAAATTAAGTTCAATTATCTATAAAAGATTTACCTAACAACGTACAAACTACGAATAAGTGAACTCATTAGTGCAATTTTAAGGGGCATGGTCACAATTTTGGTCAAAAATTATTTTATCGATTTTATAGTGTGCAATGCTTCAGTAAAACATCTTGAATGGGCAACCAAAATTCGAGTGCCATTTGTTGAGTTATTAAAGAATTACTGAGCTTACAATTCTTTACTGTGTTAACGAACCTTTGTTTACATTTTGAATGTTGAATAAAAATTTCAGTTTTAGACCCAAAATGAATATGTTAAACGTTTGGAACTGTTTATGCTTAAAATGAATAAAAAAAATTTTACTGGTAAGCAAAAAGAGGACACGAACCTTGCTTACATTACAAATAATTGTGAGCCGGGTATCTTGCTTATAACTCAACGACTGACTCTGATATTTCATTTAATCATTAGAAATGCATTCCTAAAGCATTGTAAATAATAAAAACAGAAAAATAGAATTTGATCAAAATCGTGACTATGCCCCCTTAATTAAGAAAACGTGTTTGGTTTTTTTTAAATGCCACTCAGTCAATGTCCACCGTTGAGTACTGCGTGTAATGTAGTGGATCCAGTTTAATTCCAGCTTGACAAAAATGTTTATAAGCCACTCTGTATATTTGTCCGAATTTAATATGTGTAATATCTGAATTCTAGGTGTCTGTGAGAAGTTTAAGGTAGAGGGAGAATACTGCTCATGGCTGGACACTGCTAACGGTCACTGTGGCTGTCAGGCCGGTCTTCAGTGCAGATTTGTGGAGGACCCAAATGCTCACTTTGAGCCATTCGTTGTATCTAAGCGTGGTGGAGTCCCAGGATCCATTCAATGTGCACAGCCACTGACTACAACAGCAATGCCCTAAGAAAAGAAATATTAATAAAATCCCTTAATAGTTTTAATTTCCATCATTGTCATTTCTGAAATACAAAAAGGACAAGCGGATCATAATGCTTTTAATTTTAATATGTTAATAATGTATAATACGCATCTTGTTGCGGGAGGTATAATGTTTTTTATTCTTCTAAGGGTTGTAGTATTAACAATCGTAAATATACATTGTTTGTAGCAATATAGTTCATGTGAGTAAGTACATTTTCTCTATTTATAACTGTGAGTTAAACTGTGATCCCCACTTGTGGCTCCAGTATTAGTTCGGGGGTCAAGGGTTTAATCTTCTTTATCTATAAAAGTTTTGTTATAAAAGTTGGTATTTTTTGTTCAGTGATTTTTGATATGATCATTTTTAAGACACATACCCTATTTCCACTCTTTCGCGATTATCTCCCTTTTCAAAAGATTTGCGTCCTTTATTTTAACAATTTTGGAACCCCCTCACCTGTATTTGGTTTTGTTTAATTTGGCCGAGTGGTTTAAGAAAGGAAGTAAACAACAATGTAGAAAGTTTTAAGACGGACAGCAGGTGTGTTGAAAAGCTCAGTTTAAATTTTGGTTTAGAGGGCTTAAAAAAAAGAAGCGTGACAACATGTACTGTATACTTTTACAGACGAGTTTTAAAGCCTACAATATATCGTCGTGAAATTTCTCTTCCTATATGTACTTGTATTTAAAGTTTTGAGGTTAAAAGTTTAAAATTTTATCTATCACTAACAAGGACACACTAGGTGCGTGTAACCTGTCCTAATATCCATTAGATGCACACGTCGACAACAAGAAAAGTAAAAATTTAACTAAACATATGATTCCTGTATTTTTGTTTGATATTTGATAAGTTTGGTAGAGATTTCTTATTTGGTACAGTGCTGAATACCCCCTACGGACATGCGTACTGGCTTCAGATTCATGCATCACCACAAAACTCTGCTCAATGCAATTTCTTTTCCTCATGTTCTTTTAATACGTATTGTAAAAAGAGAATGACATTTTTTACATAACTTTAAGTGTAATGTTCTTGCTTAAAACATTGAAACTCATCTTATTTTTAAATCACCTGAGTCACTCAATTATTAATCACTCTATTTGAAGATAAACTAAATGCATTGTTATAATACCCTGATCCAAAGAAGAATGGGGTATACTTTTATATCTTTGTGTTTCTGTCTGTCTCTCTATCAATAACAAAACAGTCCGTCGCTTTTTTCTCAAAAACTATTCGTAGACGGTGCTTGAAGTTTTAATATACTCTTTGTTTAGGCATGCCATATAGTGGAATCCATTTTTAAACCAATCGGACGTCAACTTCCTGTTGAATGACGACCTCGTTTATTTTTATATTAAATTGGGCATGTTATTTGGTGGGATCTATTTTTTTACCAATTGGAAGTCAACTGCCTAATAAATGTCGACTATGTTTTTGGTATATTCAGAATTCAGAGCTGGGGTATTACTAGACAGTGAGCATTGGCTCACAGATATCTTGTTATGTCGTTAAAGTCCTAGTCCTTATTCAAATAGTAACACTTTCAATGGGACAGAGCTTAATTGAGGGTTTGTTTTTTTATTTGTTTTTGTTGTTTGTTTGTTTTTTGTTTTTGTTTTTTTTTTGGGGGGGGGGGGGGAAATATGGTTATATAGTGAACAGGTATTTTGTATGGCTGTACGTTGTCTGTAAACAATTAGACAACTTTTACTTGAAAACCTTCAGTTTACAGTAATTGTCGTTTTAGGTATCTATTAAATTAAGTCTGCTTTAATTCCTTGTGCATTTACTGCTTTTGTGCATTTTAAATGAAACTAGGGATATTATAAGATCGACCTTCAAGAGTTTGCAGGCCTCTTTTTTTTCTTTTTTTCTTTTTTTTTTTCTTTTTACATTTGTTGCCCCTGGAGAGCTAGGGTATTGATAATCTGACCCCGCCGTTACCAACTTTCCTCAAAAGTTGCACTCTCAGTCGAAAGTCTGAGTATTGACTTCAAATTTATGCACTGTCCCTTAAAGGGTTTGAGCTGAGGATTAATTTGAGCAGTTGAAGATTGAGTTGAGGGATTTTTAAATGGTGGTGACGGTAGAGCCAGTGATTTTTATGACTCTTGCCTCCTCCCCTTTCTCCATTTTATAAATTGATGTTTGCAAACAAACGTCAAAAATTAAAAGAGGAGTACTTGTCAGAAGAGTCTCGAATTAGGGTTAAGACTAAAAAAAAATGAAGCTTAACATGCAAATATGAAACTCCCTAACAGGTCCATTTAAGGGTGATGGTGGTCAGGTGACTGTCTATGCCTGTATGCGCCTTGTCATAATTTTGTAAGGAAAATTTTGGTATAAAAATATTTCTTTCTTTGGTGTCAAAAAAATAGTCCAGGCATATTAAAAAAATAATAATAAATCTCCGAATACAGTAAAACTCGATTAGTACGACACAGATATAGCAAATTTTCAGATATAGCGAAGTTTTTTTTAGAGTCCCCGGTAAAATTCTTAACAAATCTTTGCAAAATTTTACGGTTATGACAAATTCGATTATAACGAATTAACGGATATAGCGAACTGATTTTGAGTCCCGTAGAGGTGAATAATAACGAAATTTACACCCTCATACCGAATTTTTACAGTTTAAGAAAGTTTGCACTACGAGTTAAAATAGTTTGAATGAATTAATTTTCTGATAATATTTTTCACAATCCGATTATCAAAGGTATCAAATTAATGAATTTTTATTTTAAGCCTCAAGTAGCAAAAATTATAGTTTGGTGAAAGAAGACATGTACATTGTATATAGTGAATTCGCTATAGATATTCCTACGAGATCGTTATACGGATATACGAATTACGGATACAACGAAAGAATTCCATTGGTCCCTAGTACTTTGCTATAACCGAGTTTTACTGTATATCATTGAATAAATACATGATGGATAATTCATTTAGCGGTAATGCTGCATATCTGTATTATTTACTTTAATATCTTTATCTTTGGAAATATATTTGAATCTGTGTCCGTGGTGCATATCTGGCGTTGTCCTTAATTTTATCTTGAAGATATAACCTATACACCTATCATAGAGATAAATGCGCTAAGGACATGCACTAAATGGCGAATCAATTAAATATGTTACATTTGTAATGCTCATTCTTGTGTTTGAGAATCATTGGGGCATTACAGGTAGGTATGTTAATGCATTGAAGAACTTGTTTATTTTTTCTTTCCTTTTTTTTTTTTTACACATTTAGGCTATACTGTATACTTTGTTTACACAAACAGCTTGTGGTTTTCCAATGTTGTCATTCAGTGTTGTATTTATCAAAAGGCTGAACCATTAAATTCCTAATTGGGAATGTGATTTTAAAGTGTCTTTTACAATGGTTTTGATTGGAGACTTTTAAATGAGAGACACAATCATGTAGATTTTATCTTCACCAGAGCCCTGCCCTGCCAACGAAACCCCTATCCCTGGGACCACGAATTTCAAAATTTTGGTTAAGGGCTCAGTACTTATTACAATAATGCCAACAGTTTGACTGCTTCATGCCCAAGAGTAAAGAAGAAGATTTTTTAAATAATACATTAATTTTTATGGTTTTAGCCCCACCCTTCAGGCTACAGGGAGGCAGGGGCCATGAATTTCACAATTTTTTCTCCCGTTTACTCATAGATGTTTTATGCTAAGGTAGGTTGACCCCTTGAATCAGTGGTTCCAGAATAGGCGTCTGGACGGGGGGGGGGGGGCTATGGGGACTCAGCTCCCCCTTTTTTTTTGCAAAGTTAGACCTAACCATTAAGAACATAGTATCAGGAAGGGTTCAGCCCCCCCCCCAGCGGCGCTGTCACGGCGACCTCGCTACGCTTCTACGGCGTGTTTATCAGAACGCAGAGCCACGGCGCGTACTTTGTGCATGTTCAAAGTGCTCGCCGTGGCATGGCGTTCTAAAATGTTCACGGCGCTGTATTAAGGACGCAGCGGGATCGCCGTGAGGATGCAGCTCCGGTGTGACAGGGGTTTTAGAGCCTGTTTGAATTGATTTGGAAATCAAAGTGTGATAAAGTTAGAGAGAAATTGTTAATCTAGATTACATAAAAGGTGGTTTAAAAATGGTTAATATCTCTTAACTTCATAGCATCTCTTAAATGTTCATGAATTAAGAAATTAACTTAAGGCTACAAACCTTGGATGAACTTTTTTGTTATCAATAAATGGTAATGACTTTGCCAAAAAACTTATTGGTTTTGGTGATGATTTTCTATCATGCATGGTTGTTCAAAGAAATAATATTTTTTGGCAAGATGTTTCTAATTCTTAGCTCTGTTATACTAAGAAAATGATTAAAAGCTCATTAAATACCAACTTGAAAAATGTTTTCAATATTCTTGTGTGGTACAACTCTAATATAAAAATTGTATCTGGATATGTATTTATCAAAGATTGGTATATGAAAGGTGTTAAAATCATTGGAGATTTTTTGATTGAAAATGGAAACATATTATCAAGAATAGATTTTACTGAACGATTTCATTTTTCAGATATACCCCCAATGTTATATAATAGTGTAATATGTGCAATATCAAAATACTTGACATATTTGTCTATTGATAAGTCTACTTTGAAGAGAGTCTGCACTACATTTATGCCATTTTATTATGAGTCTATTTTTTTGAAAGAAAAAGTAACAAAGCATATATACATATGTTTAACCTCAAATGATTGTGTACCTACAGCTATCAACAAATGGAATGCTGAGCTATGTGATAATTTGCCAAATGCTCTCTGTGTTCAAGATGTTTTTAAAATATGTTTTAGAACTACTAACGATTCAACCAAAGAATTTTCCATAGAATTCTTCCTGTTAAATAGTATCTTAAGAAAATCAGAATTACTACCTCTGACTGCTGTACTTTTTGTAACTATAAAACATGTTTTTGCAACTTGCAAGAAAATCCAGCCTCTATGGAATGCACTTAGTATACTTATATATGAGAAATGCAACAAAAATGTTAGTTTTGATGTCTGTAATGTATTATTTGGTGTTTATCCCCTTAAATGGGAGAACAGAATTCTAAAGTTTGTAATCCTATATACAAAGCAATATATATTTTTATGTTTTAAACAAAATAAGACGCCAAATTTTTAGGGCTCTTACACTATTTAAATCAAAGATACAAGACTGAAAAGTATATTTAAATTCAGAAATCAGAAATTGATGAATTTGAAAAAGCAGGGTCTACATGGAATGATTTTATTAATCATCTGGTAGTTTAGAACTAACATGTGTACAATAATACATCAATTTAATATTTCTCATGTTATTCGTTTTTTGGGGTTTTTTTTATTGTTTGGTTTGTTTGTTTTTTTCCATGGACTGTAGTTTCACTGCTTAGGCATTCTGTTTCATAACTATCACAAGCAAGACCCCTACTCTTTATTTTATATTACAATATGGGATGAAAATGTAAGTATGTGAGAAGTGAGAGAGCTAATATTTCATAAAATTATATATATTTTCAACCTTTGAAAAGTGATGGTAGAAATTGGAGTCATAGTAGGTTTAATAGCCTTTAATACCCCCCTCCCCTCCCACGGATTAGGAATGTCATGTTGGGGGGGGGGGATTTGGGCCGGTGTTGTGGTCCCCCCCCAATAGTAGCTCCCCCCGCCAAGAAAACCTGCTATATAGAAGCCTTTCCCCCAGGGGGAAAAGGCTACTATATAGTAGCCTTTCCCTCAAAATAGGGGTTCTCCCTCACGTTTTTGGTTCAGATTTTATAAAAAAAAATATTTATGGAAACCCGGTAAGGTTTAAAATCTACACTCCTAGGTTGCATATATCTGCATTCATCTGTAAAGGTTAATTTTCGTTTTGCCGATTTATTAATATTTTTATAGACAATGCTAAATATTGAACATGTGTGTAATGGAATTAATCATAGAACTTAATTTAGGTAATTTGATTGAAAAAAATACTTGGTTTTACAAGATATACACTTAAATGCATAATTCTGTGTTCTGAATTTGTAAATGAAAACTGCTTTGATAATTTTTCAATAAATCTATCAGTCCGTCTGTCTGTTTGTGCAAATTTTATCCAGGCTAAACCTCTGTTTTAGAAAAATTTTGGTTTTCGATATTTCAGAGCCCGATGTTTAAAATCCAATTATTATGAATATAGTGTATATTCTTTAGGGGTCAATATCTCAAAAACTAGAGATGACCACATCACCATATTTTCACAGTGGCAGTGGTTTTCCACTTGTAGATGACTCTGGAAATTTCAGCCCTCAGGGTAGGGGCCCTCGATATTTCAGGGCCCGATGTTTGAAACCCATTATAATAATTGAATTATTATAGTGTTCTATAAGACTAGTGTGGATCCGAATCTCAAATTCTAAAGATGACCACTAAATCATATTTTCACAGTGGTAATGGTATATCACTTGTAGGTGACACTGAAAATTTTAGCACCCAGGGTAAGGGCCCTTGATGTTTCTCAGCCCGATGTTTAAAATCCAATTATAATGAATACTAGTAGTATAATTTTTAGGGGCCCATATCACAGGCACTTGTTTCTGAGAAAAAAAAATACCCTATAGTATAATAATAACACAAGGTATCTAACTCCGAATAAGGTACACCACCCCCTCCCGTGTGTTGCAGTCGTTTTCGCTTTTATACGAAATGCAATGCAAAAGTGTTTAGTACCATTTTCTTCTTCAATAAATTATCTAAACAACCATGATTTAGAACCCCATCAATCAAAGTAAACATTTCAGTTTCTCGACATATCATTGCACCCTGTCTCTCGTTTGATATGTAGTAGTATAAATATATGATATGATTATATTTAAGATCTTCAATTCTAACGGTATAAATTTAAAATTGATAGCCTTATGGACGAAGGGAGCAATACATTTCCATTTCTTATTTTCTTCCTCTACAAAATTTAGACATGCAAGATTCGTCTCCAATTCCGGGTCGTCTCCAATTCCGGGTTACTCGTGTGTATTTCATGTCACCTGGTTTAACTTAACTTGTAGAGCATAAAAAACTTAATAAATACTTTCCTCACGAACTATAGGCCTTTCTGTCTTTGATCATAAAACGATATTCGAAAATTAGCATCTACAGACCCTCCGAGAAACGAATTTAGAAATCAAGCGCTTTCGAGATAGAGATTTACACACATCTTGCTATTTTCATTAATAACGCTGCAGCGTGGTTGATGTGAAATTTTGGGAGGGCGTTAATGGATGAAAAATATTGCACATGCATTCAGTTATATGTCAACAGTTATTCAAAATGATAACTGCTGAAATAAATTTACACCATTTAATTAATCAATCAGAAGGAATTTCCAAAATTGCGGGTCACTATACCTGAAACAAATTTTTCTGCGGATTTACGATAACGTGAAAGAGAGAAAAAAGAGATTCAATTGAATAAAATGATCCATCAAGCGCAGGTGTCATTTTATTTATCTTGTTTGTTATTTTTCTTTAGGCTTACTATTTTCATGGTATTAATAAATAGGTTTTCTTAAAAACAATGCTTCAGATTTACATTGCATCTGAATTTATCGAATATTTTCAGGAACTAAGTGTTGTCAGCGGTATTGATTTGTGCTTAGGTCCAAACACTGTTTCACTTTCGGTTTGCCCGAGTAAGTGCACAGGAGAGTTGATTAAAATCAACTCCCAAAAATCCATTTTTTATCAACTGATGCACAATTGTATAGACTTTGATTAGTGTATATTACCTTTTTTGGATTTTTCTGTATAACATTATTATACTGTATGTCTTAATTTCAAAGAAAACTTTACTGCTTTTATATAGAAATAACGTGAACTTTATGGCGAACTGTACGCGCATAATTTACGCGCATGTAACAATTCGTTGTTTTACCCTTTGCCAAGGATGTTGCTAACGCTGAGGGTAATAGAACGAATTATTAAGTGCGTCTAATCCAATCAGATTTCAGTATTTAACATGAAAGTATAATAATACAAATTGTAGCATTGTAGTTTATTAAAAGAAGACTTTTAAACATTTTCCCTATAGTAGGCCTACTGTGGTTTCATTAATGTTCGTGGGCATTAGTTTTTGTGGATAAAGGGAATATAACTGTTTCAATTTGTGGCAAATTACTTATCATTACAAAATGTTAGTAGAAATCGCACTTCAATGAACATTTAATTCATCAATAAAGATAACGAAATTCACGAAAATTGGTATTCAACGAATATTGATGAAACCACAGTATATGCTGCTATATTGAACTTTAAACCCTTCTGTGGACTCCAACATTTCCCTGAGGCACTGTTTTTAACAATTTTGAATCAATATTTTTTTCACATTATAAGTTCCCAAATTTTAGTATTGTGTTCTTCATATGGAGATTTTGACCAATTTTTCGATATATTTTATGTTGAAAATTAAAAGTTTTAGTCGATTATGTTTTTCATTCAGATTTAAGATGCCCTGTCGTAGACGCTGTTCGAATTCAACACTCATTATCATTGCAGTAACTGTTGGGATCGCTTATTTCGTGGTAAATCATGTTTTAGAGGATGGCGTAAAGAGTGAAAAGGGTTCAATGACAAGCAAATTAGTACGATGGATTAAAACAAACATACCATTGAAGAAGGCAATTAAATGTAGAGGTAAAGAACAACTGATAATCAAAAATATTTATAGCCGCGACCCTGAAGGATGGTATGAAAATCGGGATATTTGCGACACATGTTTTGATTTTCCGAATGCTACTTTGAGAACGAGCTATGGACCTACGCCTATCTTTATCTATCCAGGAGATCAGGATGATTTGGTCTCAGGTTCAGTTTTAGACAAAGGAACATTTGAATCGGAAAAGGAGATGATACTGTCTGAAATGATGAAAGATGACCCCGATCTTCAAATAATAGATATTGGAGCCAATATTGGTTAGTATTGCAAGTGTACAGCTGATATATCTAATTGATATATGTTTGAATGATTAGCGTACCGATCAGACCCAACCTAACAAACAGTAAACCCCTACTAAACCCAGGATTTACTCTCTGGGTTAACTCCGGGTTTACTAGAGTGGACCCACAGTAAACCCAAAGAAAACTCAGAGTGGACACAGAGAGTAAACCCGGTCAGAAGTATACCCCTGAAAGCAGACGCTAACAATGTATTCGGAATATATACGGGGCAGGGATTACAGGCAGTAGGATGGTAAGATAAAAGAGGGTCTGTTTCACACCTTAGTGCGTACAGTTGACCTCAAAAGCAATTTCCAAGTAAACCCAAAGAAAGACCAAAGTAAACCCCGAGTGGACCAAAATTTTGAAAAAGCAAACCCAGAGGTAACCCCAAGTAAACCTGAAAAGTAAACTCGGGGTTTAGTTGGGGTTTACTCTGGTGTTAGGTCCAGTCTGATCGATACTGTATTTTTTTTTCATTTTCCAATAAATGGTATGCATTCAATTCATTTCAGCTGCAAAATTTGGTTGGAAATACTAAGGTGGCCATTAAAATTTGACTTTTGATTTAGCTGGTTTTCCATAAACGTTTCCATTGGGTTTGATTCCAATCTTGAAAAGTTTCTTGACTAGGAGAAGCTTTTCCGTTGAATTTTTTCAACTGTACTTTATTTTAAAAGGACTTTAATCAGGACAAAATTTGATGAAAACTTGTCTTTCTTCTCATGAAATCCTACTTTAGACCATTATAAGCTCTTTTATTTTTTTATTGAAAGAATGAAAAATTTAACAGCATAAATTTTACATACCAAATTTTCTTGACAAATATTAATGTATTAGCCTGCCAGATAAGCTTAATAGTCTATTTCTTGAGCTCTTAAATATTCTTTAAAGTGACAAGTTCTAGTGACAAGAAAAATCTGATGTGCCTGCTTTAGGGATTTAACTTTTTACAAAATCGTAAATTTACCATTAGATGTCGGAAATTCGGATTCAAGAAATGCAATTTTCTTCATATTTTAATTTTTGATTGGATTTCTTCTTGTTCAAATGATCAAAAACTACAGCTTCTTCATAGTACAAACGCAAATTTGATACGATCAATGTTCAAGTAAGTATGAGGTGCAATTCGTTGTCTCCGTTTTTTTTGGCAAGTTCCTTGATAAAGAATAAATCGAAAAAAAAGAAAGATTTTAGCAGAAAAACAATAACATATTATTTTGTTTTTAGTTATTTGACGAAAAATGGACATTTCCGGATTTTTAAAAAATCAGTTAATTTTCATTAATTTTACTTTAAATAAAATATTTTTTTTTATTTAATTAGTAAAATCTATCTTAGTCAATCAAAAAAAAAATGAAAAAAATAATAAATTGATTAATAACAATTTTAAAACGTCATTTCGCTGGTTTCATTTCTTTTATTAATTAAATTTTGAATAATATTTAAACTTTAATTTTCAATAAACAAACCCGAAAAGGCAAAAATAAGAGTTCAGTGGAGAACACGCTTTGGTGGATCCAAATCAGTGGTAGTTTGCATCAAAATATATACTTACAATGAAATTATATTGAAATATATTACGTAAAGAACAAATATATTTACTGATAACTTATTTAGAGTATACGTACCAAAAAAGATTGGCAAATGTTGAACAAATAAAATGAGCCAATTCTTATCTTGAATGCGTGATTTAAGTTTTGATGGATAGAACGCCTGCGAAGCACAACCTCTGGTGAGAGAATGGGATATAACTTTCCAGAAAGGGAAACCACGCGCGAAAAGTATAGGACGCGTTCATTATGCATCGCGGGCAGATACCTTGGATCGGACATATATGGTTAGTACTAAAAAGTTAGTAAATAAAATGAAATAAATAAAAGCGATTTTAGTTTTGATTGAAAAAGCTTTTCAGAACGGGGTGCTCCAGGAACGCGAGGTTGACAAATTAACCTCACGGCGGAAAGTGTAGAGCGAGTTAACCATACATTGGATCCGACATCTTTGACGTAAAATTTGCAAATGTTTTAATTACATTAATGATAAAGATAACAGATAAAATCTCAGGTAGAAAAACACATATTTTACCCACACTCCCTCTCTCATTTGCCTTAAATTCTACCAAATGATTTCTTTCGATAATAAAAAAGGAAACTCTTAAAGCATTCCCAAAAAGTAAATCAAACATATTTTCCCCTCTTTTTATCAACAGTATTATGTTTCTCAAGTATGATTGTGTCATTTGTAATATAACTGTTTCTAAATTTTATAAGTGTTTATACGCTGAGCTGTGCAAAGGCCGTGCGAAAAGTACTGGCAGTTGAGGCCTTCGCTAGAAATTTGCAACATCTTTGTGCTTCATTCATGGAAGTGCAATTATGATTGTTTTATTTGTAATATAACTGTTTCTAAATTTTTAGGTGTTTATACGCTGAGTTGTGCAAAGGCTGGACGAAAAGTACTGGCAGTTGAGGCCTTGGCAAGAAATTTGCAGCATCTTTGTGCTTCTGTCATGGAAGGGGGCCTACAAGACAATGTTTATCTTATCCATAACGCTATATCAAACAATAATTCGTTCGTCAGCTTAGGAATGCACAAAGGTAACATGGGAGGTACATATGTAGACGTAAACGCTAACCATATCAAACAATTAAAAGAAGGTGAAGCCCAGGGTACTTATGGACAGGTATACTCTATTACATTGGATGATCTCTTGGAACTTCCAGTTATGAAACATTTCCGAAAAGTATTTATCAAAATGGACATTGAAGGTTTCGAAGACCGCGCTGTTGAAAGAGCGACACAATTTTTTGAAAAGGTCAATGTTGTGGGAATTTTAATGGAGTGGGTGTTTCATAGAAACAATCCGACTGCAAAGAAAATTATAGATTTTATGACAGAGCGAAAATATAAACCTCATGCGTGCAAAATCGGAAAAGTTCCTTTAGATGTAGCTGAAAATGAAAACTGGGGATTGGATGTTCTATGGCTTTCAAACGGAAGCTGAAAATCGTTAAAGGGCATAGCCACGATTTCGGTCCAATTTTTTTTTTTTGATTTTAATGTTTAAAATGCTTCAGTAAGGCATTTTTAATAGGCAACCAAAATTTGAGTGTCATTTGTTGAGTTATAAGCGAGTAACAGATCTTACAATTCCTCGATATGTAAACAAAGCTTTTGTTTACATTTTGAAGGTTGAAGTGAAATTTCCAGTTTTAGACCTAAAATGAATGTGTTAATCGTAAGGAACTGTTTATTTATACTTAGAATGAATAAAGAATATAGACAAATCATCTTGAAAAAGATTTTTTACTGGTATATTGAACCTATGTAAACAAACGCAGGGCAACGAACCTTGTTTAGATAACGAAGAATAGTGAGCCCTGTATATTGCTTAAAACTCATCGACGGGCAGCCAAATTTTATTTGATCATTAGAAATGCATTAATAAGGCATTGTAAATAATAAAAACAGAAAAATAAAATATGACCAAAATCGTGACCATGCCCCTTTAAGGTCAGACGACACATTCCTCGAAGGATGATAAACATTTTTCAAATTTTCAACGGCCCGGTAATATACAAAATAAAATATTTATAATCTTTATCATTATTAAAGTATTAACATTTTAAAAATGTATACAGATGTGCCAAAACATGTTATATCAACAATTTAGATGCTTTTGAATAAGATTAAATAGGAAATTGAATACTCTAAAATCTTGCACAAATGTCTGCTAAGGTATCCTAAATTTTTTGCAGGAAAGCTTGTCAAAGTAGTAGTGATTTAATTTGAACATATTTAATTATGCAAATATATATTTACATAATTGGATTAGGCAGCAGGCAATGCCCATGTAAGCCTTCTTGGGAAAGGTAATACACATAAAATGCAAGATATGTGTCACAATTGCATTGAAATTGTGTAGGGTTCTTAAAACATTTCACCTATTGGTAAGAAGATGGTCCTTGTAGTTCAAACAAAACAATATTTACAAAACAAAAACAATCTACAAATATACAATAAAAAGTGATTGTTGACATCAGTTTTTTTCCGGATGGACTGGCATTTGACAACACGTCTCGAAAAAGGTTAAGTTCCGTAGGATTAGTAAAGCATAAGTCTTTGTTCGGATATTACATGTTCCACCATAAGTCCTTGCATAGATATAACATGGTCCACCACGTGCCTACTCCGTGGTCACCTATTTACATGTAAATATCGTACAACGTGGCATAATAAGTTTTCTTATACACATATTTGACTTTAGATATTGACTCATTAAACACACAGCTGCAGCATATTACAATTCTGGGCTACCGTAAAATAACAACTATTTAAATTACAATTCACATACCTGTAGTCTAACTCTACTCACAAAGCAGAACTAATATAAACCATAAATAGAGAAAAATATGACACTTACTAGGTTGTATCTCTCTCTCACAAATAAACCCACACAGAGATGTCGTTCCCAAGATCACACAGCATGGGAAACGCCCAAGATAGTGTGTTATATATATATATATATATATATATATATATATATATATATATATATATATATATATATATATATATATATATATATATTATGTATGTATAACTCAAAAGTATGAAAATACATTTCAAACAAAATTAAGATACCAGAACTCAACCAAGAGTATGGGAGTATGTTTGGAACATAATTGTGATAATATGAATGACAAATGAATACACTTTTTATAAAATAGCTTCATCGGTGTTCTGTTTTTTTTTACCTACGCCTGTGATTTTGACACAATTTCGTCTAGAATACTGTTCTAGATCATCAAGCTGACTTTCTTATGAACCGACGTGTGTTGGAGAGATAATACTTTTTCTAAGAGGATATCATAGATCTGTGACTTCATTGATTCATGATTGAGTTTAATGGAGACTGTTCTTTGAGTGTCATAATCATCTTTTGAAAGAGATTCTAATAGAGTGTCTAATCTATGTAAGTCTTTGTCATAACCTGTACAACTAGTATTATCAAAAGCGCCGATGCTTGTATTGTTGGCCATTGAAGTACTTGTATCACTTTCACTGAGTTCTGATCTTAAACGTTCTGCTTGGTTCTGTCTATTTCTATTCCTCGGCATTTCATTTAATCATTAGATCACAATAAATCATAGGATGTTGATATTCACCAGGATTTTAAGTTTAATTGCTGAGTAACTACATTCATATATACAATTATACAGTGAACTATACTTACTTTCCCGACGCTAAGTCATAAAAATTAGTTTAGAGTCCGATTTTATGCATATTACTCACGTATCTTAAATGTTACAGGACTCAAAAATCATTAATAAGCCATGCATCACATAATGATCACTGGGTTGCTAGTGCAGATTTTCCTGATATTTTAGATTTTTTGCTTGGTCAGGACCTGGTGGACGACCTTGACCCTCAAAGTAGTAGTCAATCAATAAGATTTTCCTGGAAAATGTTTATATATAAAATTGAGGAACGTGTCGTCTGACCTCAAGTAAATCTTAACATGTGTTATTCTTACTTGCATCTGTTTTATTTAACCATTAACGCCAGGCAGTAGGGTTTGCTAAAATGTCGTACAAATTCTTTAAAGATTTGAAAAGCCTCTGTCAATGAAAACTTAAAATCCGGGGTTTGTTTCGTTAAAGATTTAGTCCAATCTACTTTTGCTTCTTTTTGTTTGTTAAAGAACTTTTTTTTGGAATAATTATGGTTATTAATATATCAATTTGTTAATTAAACGCTCCGAAAATACATGAATGTTCACTATTAATTACTAATAAGAATCTACTTTTAATTTTTCATCGCACGCTTCAAACGAAATGTCTTCTAAAAAGTTGGCATTTTAAAAATATATATATAAAAGCAAAAAAGACTCATATATATATATATATATATATATATATATATATATATATATATATATATATATATATATATATATATATATATATATCCATCACAAAAGTATTTTCTCAGTGTCCGGTAAAAATATAATAAAAGTGTTGCTTTTTTTCTTTTATTATATATATATATATATATATATATATATATATATATATATATATATATATATATATATATATATATATATATATATTCCCTCTTAATGAATTTAGAATCGGTAGGACATTAACCATTAAGGTCACCTGTGTCACTCAGGTGACCTATTCTAATTGGCCTTCGTCCGTCATAGTGCGTTAACAATTTTATATGTTTAACATCTCTAAGGTAAGAGGAACCTAAATGATGAAATTCCTGGCTCTACCACCCCAGGGGCAGGGCAAAATTTTTGCAAAAAAAAAAGCCAGATCTTCGAAAAATTTCTCTACTCTCACACATGTGAGTAAAAAGTTGAATGCATGGTAATGATGTTTCATGAAGCCCTCTACCAAAATTGTGAAAATCATGGCCCCTGGGTCAGGGATTCAGGCTCTAGGGTTGGGCCAATTTGGCCATACATTGAAATTGTATTAAATCTTAGAAAACGTCTTCTCTTCTCCTATATATATTTGAATAAAACTGAGTGCATGGCTATGATGTCCACGGACTCCTCTACCTAACAAAATTCATGACCCTTGGGACAGGTCTATCTAGTGAAAATGTATTAAATCTTAGAAAATGATCTTTACTTCCGCACATTTGGGGAAAAACTGAATGCATGGTTATGAGTCCACGAACTTGTCTACCTAAATTGTGAAATTCATGGTCCCTGGGTCAGGGATTCAGGTCGTA
This sequence comes from Magallana gigas, assembly GCF_963853765.1. Lineage (NCBI taxonomy): Eukaryota > Metazoa > Mollusca > Bivalvia > Ostreida > Ostreidae > Magallana > Magallana gigas. Next base: position 11,137,125 of record NC_088855.1, read on the forward strand.
GGAGTGGGGGATATGGCCATGTAGTGTTAATGCATATAATGTTTAAAAATCTTCTTATTAACAGACACAGGACACAATATAAAAACTAACTGCATATTAAAAAAACAAAATTATCTTTCATAATATTTCATGTTATCTGCATGTAAGGGAAGGGTTATGGCTGGTAATGGGCGGTATGTATTTGTCTTATTATTTTATTCTGCTCATGAATTTCAATAAAAGGAATGAGTTAATTCACATGTATAGAAAAAAATAATAAAGCTGTCCATCAAAGTTATCTATAGGATACTGTGAGAGCATTTGAAAAGAGTTCAGGGAAGAGGATTATAATATTTAATGGAGTTATCTTCCCTTGCTTCTTCATAATGGAGTAATCTGCATTCGATTGTTCGTATTTAGTAAATAATGATTAAATATAATGTGACTAAACAGATGTATGATAAAAATAGTGATGCAAGTATTTTTATCATTTGAAACAAAAACAGTTTTCAATTTTTTTGAAATAAACAAATACATAGTTAATAGTTAAGTAATTAGTAGTATACTAGTCACCTTGTTTAATTAACGAGGCCGAGTACAGAACGAGTACGCACGCTTTCGCGCAGCGTTTCATTTGTATTGTGACGTAATCTTTTTGCTTTGTTGACGCCATGGCGTGATAGTTTCAACTGCAGATATTCAGCGAAATTTGTTGAAAATAGCTCGTTTGATGTGTAAAATTGATATTATATTGTGGAATAAACATAAATGTCTCGAAGTATAAGCTATATTTGGGCTCGGGTCGAAAACGTGAAGAGGGTTCAGCAAGCCTAACCCTCTGTCACGTTTTCTTAACCCGCCTAAATATCGCTAAATTTATTTATTTCAAGACATTAGCCATGTATTTTATACATTTACCCTTAATATGTGATGTTATATATTTATTTATTACCGAAATATGTCTTAATGTTTTAATAATACAATAAAGGTCACCATTTCCGTCTTTGTCAAATAAAAAATAGCCATTATCTGACAAACTGGAAAATTGGGCGTACAAAAAATAACTTTGATAAGACCCCTGGAACAAACCAGGAGGTAAAAGGTTTTTTTTATTTGACAATTTGATGCCTTTTAGCAATAACTTTAATATGTAGAACAGAAAAAGAAATCCCTAGGGCAGAAGTTTAAAAAATGTGCAAATTTGGTACATTTCAAGCAAAATCCCATAGGATCCTATGTTAAAATTAACAAACTTTGAGATGACCCCTTAAACAAACGGTGTGGTAAATGTCTTATTTTTTTAAGTTAAGTTTTAAGTATTTCGTTAAGTCTTTCTATGAAAACATATAAATATAAAACCTAGTTGGAAAGTTTACAAAACTGGGTAAAATAGTGAGTATGGAAGATGTTGTAGGTCTTGCGTTAAATTATAGGAGTAAGAGTTCTTTTCGAAAGATTTGATGCAGGGATATCATTTATTTACAATATTTTAATTTTTACTCATGATGAAACTCAATAAAATGCATTTATGAGACTCCTCGACAATTTTGTGTATGGACTATGGTACTTAGGTGACTGTTAAGGCCTATTGGCCTCTAGTTAAACAAAATACTTGAACTAGTTATCCTTAATGAATATTGAAATTTCAAAGTATTTGCTAAAATTGACATCACAGGTGAATGGCAAAAGCTACACTGTTTGATGTACACCATTTTAAATTTGGAAAATCCTTACGGTTACGTTTACTTTCAGCTTTTTCTAATTGTTACAGCTTTTACTTATAAAAATAACGCCTGTTGAGGGTTCAGATATTTATTGTGGACACAGTGACAGTGGTTGAAATTAATCAAATGATAGAGAGACCTGCAAATATAAAACAATACTCCTCATGCTATGATAATTTACTTAATTTCCATATAGATTTGAATCATCACATAATATCAAAGCGATATCATAATTCATATAATATATTTACATAAAGCAATTAAAGGGAGGTAACTCTTACAATTCCAATGTATATACAATATGCACTTCTCCCATAATAATCATAAAAATGGGTTGCAATTAAAAATATAATAGACACATTAATTATTAGAAATTATCTCACTATTCTATGGGAATAAGCTTTCCTCTATTCATCTAAAGGTAAGTTTATAATGGTTATGTTTATCTGTAATTCAATTAACAGTATACTAAAAGTACTATTGAATTACATACATTTACATTGCTCATTTTGAACAATATCTATCATCATAAAAACGCTCTGTAAACTGATTAGAAAATCAGTTACTCCTTTGAATAATAATCAAATACTGACTTTATAATCAATATTTACTAACTAAATCTAAAATGTTCATTCGTGACACTCATTCATTCTAATGAGCTAAAGTGCTTTATAAGAAATTACTTATTTGCTAATTTTTAGAAAAGTACATGTTAATAATATTTAAATACATGGGATATTAGTTTATATGTTACTTACCAGAAAGAGAAATAGTCTGTTGTGAAACTTTATGATGTGGGTCTGATTCAGCTAGTTCATATATATTACATGCTACCCTCTGGATGACCAAACAAAGATTGACAAAACTTGGCGGCAAAATATCATAGTCAGATCAACAAACCAACCACATTAACCCTAACAAATATCTGACCAATAAAACTCGTGTACACAAATGTTTATCAAATCACTGTCCCTGGGGTATATATACAGGTGTGTAAAGCTACAGGGTGGATCTAAATGTGTGTGGTGTGTATTTAAAATGTGTGTCAGATTTGGTTGGTTTTATTTTAAAATCTAAATACATAATCTATATATTTCAATAATATTATATCCATGATATTCATACTATTACATGATGCAGATGCATTTGGCCAAAAAAGTAAGGAGAGAGATGATGTGATACGCTTTCATTAAAGATGGCCAAGTTAAATACCTTGTGTTATTATTTTGCTACATTCTAGTATATAGTGAACGTTTATTGCAGAAACATGTGTTTGTGGATGGAATAAGTAATATACATCAATTCGTGATCAATGGTCTCCAATTGTTCGCAATTGATATCGGGTTCGGCATCCTCTTCATAGCTTTATGAAATCATTACAAGCACACTATATGCCATTACATTAAGCGTAAAATATTACACCAGATTCCAATATTTCATCAAAACGAGAATTTTATCTAGTTTATTCATTTTGTCATTCGTTATATTGAAGAACTTGCTATGATGGAATAATAATTTTGCTATTATAAGACTTAGTGTGCGTTTTATTAACACGAATAAATCATCTTTTTAAATGCATTTCTTGAGGGTTTTTTAATTACCAGATTCGAACTTCAATAAAATGGTACAATTATTAATTGTTCTCTGTAATATATACTAACATTATACAATAATGTATAAAATTGACTGAGTAATATAATAAAGTAGAACTTATTTTAGAAAATCACTCAGGTGACATATTGCAATTTGTCTTCATCTGTCGTCGTGCGTTAACAATTTTACATTTTCAACTTTTTCTTACAAACTATAATTGTACCCATTTTTGGTAAGAAGCATCTCAATGGTAAGAGAAATCAAATCTGTGAAATTTATGACTCTGTCAATCAGGGTGCCATCAACAGGACCGAATAAAAAAAGCCAAATTTTCACAAAAAAATTCTTATTTACTTGTGGGGAAAAACCTAATTTAGTGTTATAATGCCTATGAAAGCCTTAACCAAAATTGTGAAACATATTGCCCATGGGCCAGGGGGTTCAGGCCGTAGGGTGGGTTAATATGGCCATATTGTAAATGTGTATTAAATCTTCCTCTCTACTCCCATATACGTCTGAGAAAAATTAATTGCATTTTATTGATGTCCATTAAGCCCTTTACCTAAATTGTGAAATTCATGGTTCTTTGATCAGGAGTTCAGGCTTTAGGGGTGTTGCTAAAAAGCGGAACGGAAAACGGAACGGAAAGCGGAACGGAAAATGAAATATCAAGTTTATTGCTTTAAAAGGGTATAGACTGGCCAGAAACGATTTGCTTTGTATCATTTATTTACATTTATTACCTAATCAAAGGGATTTTGTTGTTTTATTGCAAATTAAATATTTGCGTCTATTTTGAACTGCCGGTCAATAGACATCTATTGGACCGCCGTCAATAGACTGCGATCTATTGGACCGCCGGTCAATAGACTGCGATCTATTGAACCTGCTGTTCCCTGCACCTCGGGAAAAATATTCTGGTCTATTGACTGCTCAAGCATTAAATAATTGTATACTGTCTAATAAATGTTTATTAACACGTGGTTGTCGTATTGATATTCGTATGAATTTCTTTCAAATCTATACTTTGTCCCGAGTTTTTGCTTCCACCACTTTTTGCTGATATTTCGATTATAATAATTACCTTTGTGCTCAAACTTCGTTCATCCACTAAAATGATTATCTGTATTGAAACGCCCCCTCTACCGCTCCATGTTTCAATACAGATTCCAAAATAAAAAGTCTACGGGGATTTTGCATTACATCAGCCATTAATAGGCCCTGATGAAAACGTTGAAAAATTGCACGAGGTGTCCCGAGTGCGTCCGAATGGAGAAAAGTTTTAAACATTTCCCATTATAAATCTCCGTAAAAATGTGTTTTCGTTCCTGAAAACGTTTATGAGTGAAAAGGAATAATTTGTCAATGAAGATATCTTGAATATTTTCCATTTCATCGATTTCAATTGTACCTCTATCACGGGTATGTGTATTTTTATTAAAAATCATCAAAAAGTGGCGGAAGCAATAACTTGGGACATACTATAGTTTTGCTTTCAATTTGCTTTAATTGAGTACGAAACGGGAAAAAAATCAAATGTACACAAATTGTGAAATATTAAGAGTAAAATAGCTATAACCTGCTTTGACTTATTTTTCTTATATGGCATTCCTGGCCTTAAAGCGTAACGCAGTTAGTGAAAGCGTTTCATATATTGTATATGTAAAACTATATATTTACATCAATATTGAAGTTTCGGTGTTCTATACAAACTTAAGCCATATAGACGATACAGTAACATTGAGATTTAAAAAAAAACGTACGACTTTCGACATTCACAATCATCTTTACTATGTCTTGCTGCATTATCTATTTGCAAACCTGTCCCGTTATTGTAAATATCATTTTATCAAAATAGCATCATTTAATTGGACCAAAAACAGTGTGGATGTCGTGTTATGTCTTTCTTCCACTGATATAGGTGTTCGTTGTGTATATCTTCTACTGTTTTAAAATACTAAGTGAAACTGGTATTTTTAGCAAAGTACTTTTGTTTACGTGTGCCTTACTTGGCATTTGATCATTCCTGCAGCTACATACACATGATTCGAATAGAGAGCTCTAGACGTCGTCTGGTGTGGTTATAAATTGGGACTATAGTCTGTCAATCCCAAAATATTTGTGCAGCACATTTGGACAATTATGAAAAAAATACACATACCTGTAGAAGAAGTGCAATTGAAATAAATAAAACGGGAAATATCCAAGAAAAAAATCAAAGACACATTATTACTTTTTAATCGGAAAAATTCACAGGATCCAAAACAGATTTCTTAATTACGGAGATATATAAAATGGAAAATGTTGACATTTTTTCTCTATTCGGAAGTCACTCAGAGGACCTTGCACAATTATTCAACGTTATCATTCGGCTCTGTTGCAATGCAAACCCCAGTAGACTTTTTTTTATTTTTAGCCGTGTTTTGAAGCCTGATAAGCTAGAGAGGATTTTTCAAAGAAGAGATCTTGAAAATGTTCATACTTCCGAAAGAAACATCGCTTGAACCCTGAGGTTATTATAAATATCGAGTTATTTAGCAAAATGTGAATCGAGGATATCTTGGGACAGTGTGTAGTGGTCAATGCATATACTGTTAATTTGAGGTTAATCATACATTTTTTTAATAAATAATCTCATATTAAAAATCTTTAAAACTAAATAAGTATATCGTTTTTAGCATGATTAAGAAATTTATCAAGTAAATAACATAAGATAAGATTTTCCGTTTCGTTCCGCTTTCCGTTCCGTTTTCCGTTCTGCATTTTAGCAACACCCAGGCTTTAGAGCAGGGCCAATGTGGCCACATATTAAAAATGTATAGATTTGATATTTTCTTCTGTACGATCACAGTTGTTGGAGATTAAATCATGCAGTGGTGTTACTTTCATAGTGCCCTGATGATAAATGGAAGTTGATGCGAAGGGTTGTGTTAATATGACCATATTGAACATGTTTTTTTTTAACTAAGGGTAATTGCTGTTTGGCATCCACATACAATTTTAACTTCATCTTGAAAACTACATGATAAATTGGCTATATTGCATTGCTATGTGTTCTATTTTATAAAATCTTTTTCTCTAATCCCATACGTCTGTAAGAAAAACTGAATTCATAATCATGTAGACCAGGAAGCCCTCTACCAAAATTGTGTTATGACTCCTTGAGAAGGGGTTTTGACTAGAGAGTGGGGCTAATATAGTCATATTGTGTTAAATTAATCCATGTAATGCATGTGGGTAAGCTGTAGACTATATTAAACATTATTTTATTTAACTCTTGAATTTTAATCAAAGAAATAAGTACATATTTAGAAAAGAGAATGAATAAAGCTAACAAATTAAAGATAACATGAAAGCCTTTGGCAAGAGTTGGAATAGAGAGGTGTAACAGTTAATGGAGTTATCTTCCCTTGCTTGTTCATATTTAATAATTAATCTGAGTAAAAAAAATGTAAATAATAAATTAAAATATGAAAAGAATTAAGCTAAACACTTTTTTTAAAATTGTTTAAAACAAAACAATCAAATCCACAACCATTTATTTAAGTTTTTTAATAAACAGCAGACTTGTTATTTGTAAAGTAAAAATGTCAAGCCAAACAAATGAAATGTGATATGTGTACAATAATTTATTTAATAAAATCCAGATGGTATCATTGAATGAATAATTGATACATGTAACTGAAAAGGTAAAACACGAGAATTTATGTAGCAAAATAACTCATCAGTGGTTTTTGTTTTTGTATAAATGTCATAAGGGGGAGAGTGTCTGTCTGGCTCCTGAGGATGGTATGGGGGTTGTTAATGTTTGTAATAAATCTTGTATACAAGCAATTTTAAGTTTATCTATGAAAACATATATTAAACATCAAGGTAATCTTGAAAGTTTGATTTGAACATATTTTATTATGCAAATATACATTTACATAAATGGATTAGGCAGCAGGCAATGCCTATGTAAGCCTTCTCCTAATCTTGAGAGTTAACAAATATGGGACAATTAATTTCTACCAATGTCCTTGTTGTAGGATTTTAGTATGAAGGTGGTGTTCATTACCATATTTTAGATATTGTTTTACTTCAGAATTAAGCTTAATAAAATGCATTTTTGAGAATCCTCAAAAGGTCTGTGTATGTGCTATGGTGTTCATTAAAGCTGAACACCTTTCGTAAATATGCCCCGTCTAATGAAATACATCCCAAACCATTATTAAAATAATTTATTTCAAAAGTGGTTCTATTTCAATAGTGGTTGCAATAAACACATCTTAAACTACTTTGAAATAATTTATTTCAATAGTGGTTGTAATGAAATAATTTATTTCAATAGTGGTTGTAATGAAATACATCCCCAACCACTAATGAAATAATTCATTTCAATAGCGGTTGCAGAGTGATTCTAATTATGAAATACATCCGTAACCACTATTGTAATAATTTATCACAATAGTGATATTTGTGAAAAAAAAAATATTTGAAATTTAAAATGAAAAACATCAACAATTTACAAGTATATGGAAATAAAGCTATATGGTGAATTAAGGTGGGACCTTTTACAAACTGGGAGGATGATTCATAAG